>NC_090931.1:686808658-688008658 GCF_040938575.1 Ambystoma mexicanum | reverse complement strand
GGGATTATCTTATCCACAGGAAAGCGCTCAAGGTCTGATAGACCACAGCACTCTGGGTCGGTTAGCTGCTGATGTGGGAAATTGTGAGAAGGCTAAAGCGGAGAAGGCTAAAGCGGAGAGCATAAGTCATGGCACGATTAATGTCGATGTGTAGTAGCCACCTGTAGTGCATTTGTACATGTAGTGTACAGTTAGTAGCTTGGGGAGTGTCAATCAAGGAGAGTGGGGAGTAGCCCTTGCAAGAAAAGAACCTGCCACACTGCATTCCAACCACTGCCCTATTGCAGTCAGTCAGTCTCCCTCTCTATCTCGCTCACACTCTCTCTAAACAAGCACCTGTGAGTTAGCAAATGAGGAAAAGTGGTGCAATATGGAAACTCACCCGTTACAGTAAGCTACACACTAAGAGTTGTGGGAGGCAAAAACCTTTGCGTCAGAGACAGGGCTCCTTGAAATAGGAGGACATCAGGCACCCATTTCACCTTGGTTAGTATGTTGATTTGAGGCTCCAAAGAACAAATGACTTACCCCAGGTAATGTTCTTTCGACTGGATGTTCCTCCCACATATTCCTCATCTTTGATATATTCCAATACAGCATCAGCTGCTTCGGACATATATGTACAGCAGAGGGGGCTTTGTCTCTTCCCATCATTGGTGTCGTGTCCCTCAGTGGCCTCTGTCCGCTTTCGAGTACAATGACGATGTCGGTCTATATAGCATGCACCACGCACATTATGTCAGTTCTTAGTTTTTCCCCTCTCAAATGCACTGACATCTCTAAGGCCAGAAGATTACCTGATGTTGGAAGAGAGGAAGGTGTAACACACGTAAATTCTCCCCGAAGGTAGTGGGGTAGGTTGGGAGGGTGACGAGTAATACTTGGGAGGAACATCCAGTCAAATGAACATTACCAGGGGTAAGTAAATTTTTCTTCAAATGGATTGTGTTCTCCCATATATTCCTCTGTGTGTTGTAGGAACAGAGAATGTACTTTTCATTAATGCTGTGCAAAACAGCTTTCCAAAACTTTGCCTCCTGACCTAATGCAGAATCCAGACAATGCCTTGTGACGGTATGAAGAGAAGACCAAGTTGCAGCAATACAGATGTCCTGTACTGGTACTCCCCATTGCAAGGGCGAAGAAGTAGCCACACCTCTGGTAGAATGAGCTCGTAAGCTGTTAGGGACATCTTTGCCCAGCAAGTTGTAGCATGCAGAAATGCATAAAATAATACAACAGAATAAAGTTTGCTTGGTTACAGCTTCCTAGCTTGTGCTCACCATATCCCACAAAAAATTGATTGTCCTATCTGAGTTTTGACAATCTGTTGATGTAGGAACACAACACCCTTTTCGGATCGAGATGATTAAGCTTCTCTTTCTCTTTGTAAGAATTTGGAGGCAGATAAAAAGTAGGCGGAACAATCTTCTGTGCTAAATGCAATTCGGAGACCACCTTCGGTAGAAAAGAACATAACCTTTTCCTTGTAAAAGGTGGTAAACAGAGGATTACAAGAGAAGACTTGCAACTCATTGACTCTAGGAGCCAAGGTAATGGCCATTAAAAAGACAGTTTTAAGGGACAGCATTGTTAAAGGACATGAATGGAGAGACTCAAATGGAGCTGCCATGAGAAACTTTAGCATCAGATTTAGATCCTAGACCTGTACAACGAATGGGAGAGGGGGAGAGAATGTTATTTAACCCCTTTTAGAATCTGGATCATGATAGGGACCTTAAAATACAAACCCTGCTCTGGCAAGCGCTTTAAGAGAGACAACGCTACCAAATATCCCTTTGCAATCGCAACTTGCATCCCCTGATGGGTTAAATGGAGCAAAAAGGCCAGCACCACTGGTGTGTCACAAGATAATAGGGTCAATATTCTTAACTCTGTACGAGCTGCAAAACCTGTTCCGATGGCAGGGGTACATAGTCTTTGTTGCTGATCTTCTGGCCGAAAGCAACACCTCCATTACATCTTTCGAAATATGTCCCAATCTTTGTATTTTAAACTAATAGAAACCAGGTGTTAAGGTTCAGGGTTCTGATTTCTGGGTGAAACCTCCCTCTTGCTGGAGCAGATCCTCTCTATGGTGAAGACAAATTGGAGGGCAGCTGGACATGTCCAGAAGGTCTGGGTACCACGTTCTCCTCACCCAATCTGGGGCAATGAGGATCTTGAGCTTCCCAAACTTCCTTAACCTCCTAATGAAATGAGGAAGGACAGAGAATGGAGGAAATGCAAACAGGAGTGGAAATCCCCATTCCACTATAAACGTGTCTCCCGCAGCCCTTCCGTGAGGAAATTCCTTGGAGCACAACAGGTCACACTTCTTGTTGACACTGGATGCAAACAGATCCACTTGAAGAGTCCCCCAAAGGGTGAAGCTCTCTTGAAGGTTTTTGAGCTAGCTCCCACTCATGGGAGACTGTGCTCTGACTGCTCAGAGCGTCTGGTGCTGTGTTCTCTCCAGCAAGGTGAACAGCCGAAAGAGGGATTCCTTCTTGGAGTGCCAAAAACCAGAGTTACATTGCCTCTCTGCACAGTGGTAGTGACCCTACACCTCCTCTCTTGTTGAGGTAATGCATGGCCACTGTGTTGTCCATTATTATCAGGACATTGTTTCCCCGTACAGAGGGCAGAAAGGCCATCGGCGCTTCTCCGACTGCCCTCGACTTCAAAGGGTGAGCCTGAATGGCAGAACCCGAAATTGAAAATGAGAACGGCCAATGGCGAACCTCAGAGAAATCCTGTGCTTGTGATGACTAGGCACATGGAAGTAAGTGTTAAGAAATATTTCATAAATTGTATGTAATTTTCCCTCCATTTGTCAACCCCCAAACTTGTTGCCCATGTTTATACACCATTGACTGACTTTTCCAGAGAAGTACAGCTGTCAGCTGCACTCCTCTGGGCTTTCATTCACTTTTTCTGGGGAAACTGACATGCCCTTAAGACAGTCAGTACTGGGAGACTTTGTTTCCCTTAGTCCTTTCCTCATGTTGCAACTTTTGTGCAACATGTAACAAGTGTGCAATGTATCTTACCATACAGCACACTTGGGTCTATAGTCATTTCCTAAGGCCCGAGAAAATCTCGCTGGACTTCTATGAACTGTGCAGATGTGTCATGGACAGGACTGGTGGCAGCTATTTTTAACCCTTTCCTGCCATGTTAACCATGTTAACCGCTTTTGGCACGAATAGGACGGCTATGCCAAGAGGTTATTTGTCCTGTCCTTTAGCCATCTTGCCCCTTCACCTTCCCCAGGTCGAGTCGACCCGGGTCAGTCCTTATTTGGTCATGCATTTTCCCACGAATCCCAATGCTTTTGCGGGCTTCTGCATGCTTTATGTGTGTGCTTTCCAATACATATCCTGGATGCCAGACAGTCTGGAGTGCCATGAATGACTGTCCCTTGGGACCCCTCTGCATCTGGTCGTCCTAGTAGGTCTGCAAAGACGCTTCAACCCATTGGAATAGTGGGACCAACTATTCTCGGCACGTTCATCAAACCCTGCAAGTATGCTTTCTCGGAAGTGTCCCTGGGACAACCAGTATGACTGACCAGCTTACCCAGTGGCCTTGCTCTGTCACTGCCGCCGTTTCGAGGAGGCCCTCGAAACTTGGTATACTGCTAGCTCTTATTCCCTGGCACCCTCACACCAAATTTTGTACACTTGGCCTTCCCAGGTCTGAAGTGAGACGAGTGCACCAGGACAGGAGTAAACTCGATTATCGTGCTGCCCTGCCGCGGCAACGTCCTTTGCAAGTCTGCTGCATTTGTGACCCTCTTGCCCCTAAAGCCTGCTGCAGTGAAACTGGGTGTCATCCACCCGGAGTGGAGAAATCGCCACTGTCCCGTTTGGGAATCATTGCTGTATATCAGGAACTGAAAGGTGCCGAGACGTCCTTTTTTCCGCATTTGAACCTGCAAGCGAAGTGGACTGAACTGGCGAAGTTTGGGGCCGCTTGCATCGGGGACTGGTGATTTCTCCATACTCAAACCAGTGGCCCCTAGCGCAAGGGCCCATTTTCACACACAAATGGCCCCTGAGGGCTCCTCTCGTTTCCATTGCTATTGCGAAATAGCGACTCCATCCCGAAATCTCGAACTGCGTCTGCCTTCAAGTGGAGGTCCTTCTTGAATAGTGGGAACTTGTTCTGCATCGCCTCATCCACCTTCCTGAGCTGCTAGAGACCCCTGAAGAGACCCTATTCTGCCCATTGGAACAAACGTGTGCGTTTGCATTGCATGTACTATTGAGCATAAGGCTCCTCTCTTCTTAGGGCTTGGACTGCCTCTTAGGTGTATTTTTGGTGACGAACTGGGCCTAAAGAATATCTGCACTGCCTGTTTCCTTCCCCTTTAGGTTGTCAACATAGTTTGTGCATTTAACCCTTTAGACCCCAATGGTCTTTTATATACATTGTATTGACCGTGTTGTGTTGGTTTACATAGTGTTATTGTGATTATTTTTCTATGGTCTATGTTACAAAGGCCTTGTGATAAATGTGTCAATATTTTTGATAACACACCTGTCTGGAGTATGTCCTTGCTTTGTGTGCTCATTGTGGTCCTTCAGTCACCCTCACCTCTCCTGAGACTTAGTCTTGACCGCCTGCCATAGCTACCCAGATTGGTCTGGCTTGTCCAGAGGTTACCCTGTTCCAAGAAACTAGGCTGGCCTTCTGAACCTCTGCCCCTCTAGGTCAGAGTTCAGAAATCCATCTTAACAGTAAGCACCCTGAATGTCCAATGATTACATCCTTCCTGGAGCTGGTGGGCATGGAGGATCTGAGAATGAGTGACCATCTTGAACATGTCCTTCCTGAGGAACTTGTTCAAGCATCTCAAGTCCAAGATGGGTCTCAATACTCTGTTGTTCTTTGGTATTTAGACATAAAGGGAGTACCATCCCTGGTTACTCTCCACTACAGGCACTGGCTCTATTGCGCCTTTGTCCAGCAGGATGTGAATATCCTGCAGAAGGAGCAGATCCGGTACCTTAACAGACCGACTCCCTGGTGGACAATAGGGACTCCGAGAGGCCTTTTAAAAATGGGAGGCAGTAACCTTGAACTACAGACTACAGGGCCCAAGCATCAGACGCAACGCCTCAGCATTCTTCCAATGCTGAATCAGCCTGCCCCCCATCCCTGCACCCCCCCCAACAATGTACTGTGGACCAAGGCCTCAGAGAGGTTTTGGTGTAGCGGTGGTGCCTGCTGATGGCAAGGAGGTGGCTTGGGTGGACTTACCACTTTATCCACAACAAGGAGATCATCTCTTCCCCCTTTGTGTGCTCTGGCCCCTTGTCCTTCCAACTGATATGAAATAGTAAAAGGACAGCCCCTACAACTTTGAGAAGCCACGTAGGCCTGTTGAGGCTGTCAAATTGCTTTGTCCAGAGATTTTGCTGCTGCTTTTGAGCACTGAAGCTTTTCCAAGCTTTCATCCACCTTGGAGCCAAACAAATGGGAGCCTACAAAAGTCATGTTCAGAAGTCTTGTTTGGACATCTGGTGTAAAGCCAGACCTATGCAAATAGGCAAATCTCTGTGAGACAGTACTGTCTGCCATCACTCGTTAACACTGTCAGCTGAGTCCAGTCCAGACTGGAGTGATTGTCACATTGCACCCTTGCCATCTTTTCCAGTTTTCAAAAATCCATCCCTTACTTCACCATCCAGAATGTGTTCAGCAGCCATGTTTGCCCTTGAGGTTGGGATGTACAGAGGAATTGTACGCAGATGGGCTTCCAAGCAATAGCTCTGACACAGGATGCCACGTGCCAACGATGGATACATTTAGAAAACGAACTACAGAGCCAGGTGTATCCACTGATAGTTTCACTTGCCGGCTACACCCTGAGGCGATTTATATCGTTAAGACGCTTGATACAGCGAGATTGAGTTAAAGTTATTTCAGTGGTACTCCTCCACTACAAGAGTTTAAGAATGCTCATTATTGACTGTATTTGATCCAAAGAAGAGCATGATCTTTTGAGAACCCTGCCTTCGCTGAGTTTTGCTATACCCATGAAGAAGTTCTAACATATTTACCAATGTTGTTAATTAGAATGAAACATGTTGGGTTATTTCTTGACTGCTTTGAATAGAGGTCAAATTCATTAAACATAGATGTATATATGAGCTACATATTAGTAGCCCTGGTATTTGCAATTTCTGCATGGTTGAGCACGATTGCTAATTGATGTATGCTCCCAAATGCAATTTGGCTACCAATGAAAAGGCATTATTCTTTTGCCTAAAAAGTTTGATACTGTTAGTTTTTAAGATTTTAGTAGTAAGCACTTTATGTAGTCATTTTGTATGAACCTCTTTAATAATTGCACCTGTCACTGTATTGAGCCAAATGAAGCCTTCTTTACATTTTTAGAAGGTGCAGGAGAAGCCTCCTTCTCAAAATCCCTCATCTGGAGGCAATAGTCCTTTGTAGCCGACTTACCCGGAAAACTTACTCTTCGGTTGGGGGAGGCAATGATGAAGAGTGCGAACAATGTCTTTTCTTTGATTTTCTGTGGGAGGCCGAAGACTAAGGATGGTGGGAACTGCTTCTGGAACGAGAGGGATTGCAGTGTTTCGAGCACTTACAATGAGGCAAAACACCCCTCAAACCTTTCTCGTCCTATGACCTTCTCTTGAAGGGAGTGATAAAAGGGGATTCCCAAGGGGGACTACCAAGGATGGGTTTCCCCTTATTCTGCTTCTATGCCGTTCCTGTCATGGAAGGAACTGCCGTCATCGACCTTGTGGTCGATTCCATGGCACCAAAAGAAAATACGTTGTGGGTCAGTGATGGACATCGCTGACCCACATTCCACACATCTTTTGAAGCCTGTTTTAGTAGTAGACAATTGAGAAAATCGCTACTACAGAGTACAAATGAACTATTGAAACATGCTGTGCATGCAGAAAAACGCAACTGAAGTAACGGGTGCAGAGGTGCATGCTACATATACTGATGTCAACGCCATTCTTCAGAGAGGATGAGGACACAGAGGGACAGATGATCGATGGCACGACAATGCACCCTCCGGTGTAAAACTTTCCAACGCAGCGGACACTGGATGAGAATATATCAAAGATGAGGACTACATGAGAGGACGCAATTCATTTGAAGTGCCTGTAATCTCACACCAACACGCTCAGGTAGTATGCTCAGTGGGCCGCTAGATCTTTTGCCACCGGGCAGTGGAGCACAGGATGTTTGTCAGGTATTGCATGGGGCAGGGTCCAGAATTCCAGCTGTTTTCACCCAGGGTTCTACATCGCTGTCTATCGCAAGCCCCAAACTCTTCTCACACAGGGCATACCAATATAGGCCAAAATAAAATTCCTCCCACTCCCACCAGCCAGGACTCGCAAGGTGTGGAGGCTGCACCAGGACTTCAGTTTTAGAGGGATGCTGCAACTATGCACTGGGTCCTTGATTTCAGATCACATCATTTGCATCAACAATTGGAAATCATCCAAAGCGCACCCGAGTGACATGTGGTGGTCCAAGGTTTGGAACATATTCGCAATGGAAGAGAATTTATTTATGGCTGCGAATAGCTGTACAAAACATAGCGTGGTCTGTTCTCCAATTCAAACACTATGTACAAAAATAGGCAGGATCGATATATCTCTTCTGGAGGAAATGCATAATAGCCAACTTAGATTGTACCACTTTCGTTCCTAGCTCAATAGTGTCTGGTACATTCCTCATCCCGACTGTGTTCACATACATCAATATTGCTTCATGCTGTTGTTTTCTCTTCCTCCCATATCTGCTTTTCCTGTGTAAAACTTAATAAAAAAGTGTCTGTTCAACCACCACTTACTACCATTGTTCCCGTCTTCTATGGTAGGTGAACTTTTGCATAAGTATGAAGTGGAAATATGCTCTCTTTAGCAGTGTATTTCTGGGATGGATTTTGTATTTAAAACCTGTGTTATAGAGTAGGTAATTGGGGTAAGTACTCGGAGAAGAGTGAATGAAGGGCATGGGTCAATAGTGAAGAAATTGAAGACTTACAGGATCAGACCCTATGGCAGTCCAGAGGTTTTGGATTATGAATCCCATGATCCCCCCCAACAGTTGACTTAGCTGGCTAGAGCTGATGGTAGTTGTAGTCCAAAACATCTGGTGATGCAAAGGTTGTAAACGTCCGACCTACTCCATGGATGACTGGCTTAGTGTTCAAGTCACAGAGAATTAAGCAAAAGCCTCGCTCTACTTGACGACAATTTAGTGAGTAACAGCAGGGCAACAGTGACCCGGAGTATTATTTTGAGATGAGAGAGGCCTGCTGAAGTTCGCACCCAGAAATCAGGACAGCCACACCCATTTGGGAAAAACAGGTAGACCAAGCTGTGCAAATAATTCAACTGAGCCCTGGAAAGACAAGGTCCCTGCACAAGAAATCACAACAAATAGAAGGTTAATTCTCTTTAAATCTCAAGCCATAGGTACTCCAGAGCAAGAGTAAACATGTTCAGCTTCCGTTGACTGTGTCAAGGTTAGGTCACAGGTGCACGGCTTCCTCATGTATCTCAATGGCTTCATATATGATGGTTCGTTCATATTAAGTCAAAAGATAGAGAATGTCTATTTTATGTATATATACACATATACACAGTCCTTGCTACCATGTATAGTACTATTTGAAAATTAGATACGTTTTATTTGTTTGTTTGCTTTACCGCCTCGCAAATAGGCTGCAGGTATTCTGCTATGCCTAAAGAAACATAACATCACAAGGTCTTATTCACCACAAGAAGCAAATACAAACTACTAGACAATGGGCCTCATTCCGAGTCCGGCGGTAACCCTGCCAGTGCTATTGGCGGGTTGCTGCAGGACTCAGAATAATTTAACGGCGCCTGACCTGCCAGTGCCACTGGCTCATTTCGAGTCCGGCGTCCGGGAAGTCAGGCGCCGGTGATTTTGTTAATCCTCATTCCCACAGAGTCCTATTGGACTCTATGGGAGTGAGAACACAGGAGCACCGTTAACAAAGGTGCCGGTGCTCCCGTGACAAATCTGCCTACCTTGGCCGCTGCGCCCAGCAGGGTCAGACCTGTCTGGCACAGGAGCTGCAGCAGGTAGACTTGTAGATTGACGGTCCAGAAACAAGGGTGCCGGTGAGTTTAATGGCACCCTGGTTTCCGGACCGGCAAACTTATGAGGCCCAATGTTTTAGACATGGAATTCCATCTGATTTTTTTTAACCCTCAATGGATCTCTCCATTCATCTACTTTTTAGAAATGCAGTATGATACTGGGATTTTCTCTGTCCGGCGGGGAACTAAGTACGTCACTTACTGTATTTGGACCTCAAATTAGCAGGCAAGTATCTCTCATCGACAATCAGCACTTCTGACCTGACCAAAGTGAAATTGCACATGGTGACGCTATGCACAGGTCGCCCTTCTCAATGCATCTGCACCGTTCCCAATTTCAGTGAGTAAAGGGTAAAGCAGGTTTTGGAGAAAGACTTAGAGAAAGTAGGAATTTTAATAGGAGTGTTCAAGCTGCAGCATTTTCGATGATGTCCATGGTGGCCCCTGGGCTGCTGGGAAAGGCGCACATAGCAGTATAATGATAAAATATCTGCACATGAGCCACTGGCCTTCATATTCAATTG
The DNA here is from genome assembly GCF_040938575.1 of Ambystoma mexicanum. Taxonomy (NCBI): domain Eukaryota; kingdom Metazoa; phylum Chordata; class Amphibia; order Caudata; family Ambystomatidae; genus Ambystoma; species Ambystoma mexicanum. The sequence goes on along the minus strand of NC_090931.1, from coordinate 687,998,997 downwards.
CATCCTTCAAAAAATAAAAGAATATGCTTAATAGGGGGTGATTGGGTATATGAATGCAGGGCAGGGGGGTCTATTTTATCCACCTACCCTTAATTCCCTGACCAACAAAGACTGAAGCGGTGCAGTGAGAACATGTATGCTGCCACATACTTCACGCCAATAAGTAACTGCATCACTCGGGCTCTGCGTCCAGGGTTTATGTCCTTGCATAGAAAACTTCAATACTACCACCTTTTATAGAGTTACTATTTTGGAACGGACCGGGACATGAACACGGCGGTGACCAGACAACTGTCTTGGTCTGGCGGGGCCTGATGTGCTCGAGGCAGGGCCAAGCAGAGATACCAGCCAGACGAAGAGTAGCCCTAGGGAAACACGGAAGGGCAGCTGGCTGTATGTGCAGGCGTGTGTGTTGAGCGAAGTATATTCATGTTGGTCATGGAAACTAGGTGCGCTGCTGTTGACAGTCTAAGGCATTCAGTCTCTCGTATTCTTGCACTCAGAGACAGGGGGGGTCATTCCGAGTTTGGAGGCAGCCATGGTGCTATTGGCACCATGGCTGCCTCCAAAATCGGTCCGGGTTCCTTGAATGGGGGGGGACTTAACGGGTCATTCCAACCTAGGAGGACCCAGTAAATCCCCATTCAAAAAAAACAATCCCCATTTGAGCCCCCATAGGGCTCAATGGGAATGGGGAGGGAGCAAATAACGGGCTCGCAAATTGCGGGCCCGTTATTTGCTCCCTGGTCCGTTAGCGGCTCCTGCTAAGGGACCGCATATTAGGGCGGCAGGGGGTTAACAGCATCGGCATCCTTACTGGTGCCGTTAACCCTCTACCGGCAGGGTCGGAATGACCCCCAGGGTGTTTTAGGGCAAGCCCTCTGGGTTCTGCGGTTTGAAGCTGGTTTGCATACGTCATGGGATGCTGGCTCCAGGTTCCGGAGGCACTCTGGCCAATTTCTGGGCAAACATATATTTTTTTTTTTACATTCTAAAAGGCCTGACAAAAGCGTGGCAAGCTCTATTCATAACCCAGGCACTTTGCCGTAGAAGTACGGGTTGAGAATCTGTACAAGGCCGGTCAAGATCAGAGACCGCCCTCACCTTGCTCTTCATATCTCCAGAACGTAGATATTACGTACGGTTTGTGTTTTCATATTGGTGCCACAGACCATGTCAAGCCATATGTGTTTCCAAGAAATGGCAACCAGGCTTGCAGAAGCCTTCACAGAGAAAATGCTGAAAATCCAAGACAACGTCACCTCATTCAAAAACATTATCCAACTTTCCCACACAACAACCATAGAAAATAGCCCATTGACATCGGTCTTCCAGCCTAGCAGATCTACCACAATGCAAAACATGGCGGCATCAGGGGAATAATACGGCCACCTTCATGTGCCACGACGCCATCAAAATGCAAAATAATGCATTTTGGATCCTCGAATTTCCCTAATCTGAAATGCCTCAATCAAATGAGGCCCCTATGTATCCCACCCCCTGCTGTATATCTGTTCTGTTACCTCTGAGAAGTGCTCTGTTATGCACCTGCACCTTTGTATACCTCTGTAAAGCACTCCTTTATGCCTCTGTACTGTTGTAAACCTCTGTAAAGCGCTCCGTTATGTATCTCGACTGTTGTATACCTCTGTAAAGCACTCCGTTATGTATCCTGACTGTTGCATACCTCTGTAAAGCACTCCGTTATGTATCTCGACTGTTGTAAACCTCTGTAAAGCGCTCCGTTATGTATCTCGACTGTTGTACACCTCTGTAAAGCGCTCCGTTATGCATCTGTAATGTTGTAAACCTCTGTAAAGCGCTCTGTTTTGCATCTCTACTGTCATATACCTCTGTAAAGTGCTCCGTTGTTTCTCAAAGCCAGGTCTGCGCTCAATAAATACCATAATAATAATAACTAAAATCCCAATCCTTCAAAGAAGTGACCATAGTCCATCTCCTAAAAATGCATCCTCAGATTTCAATGAACCAAACAATCACTGCCCTGTTTCCAATATTCCATGCATGGTGAAAGTCCAGCAAAAATATTGTGAACACTCAGTGCAAAAGGGTGAATCGTCTGTGCTTCTAAGGCAGTACCAATCAGGATTTCGAGACCTTACAGTAGCATGGAAACTAGACTCATCATTAGGCAAGAGATGTGTAGTGTAGGTGAATCACTGAAGTCGCAGGCTAGTTCCAAAGGTAAGTCCTTTATTAAGTATTACATATGCGTAAGCAACTAGGTAAATGTAGGGCCCACCGGTGCCGAACACCCTAGTAACTCTGCCCAATGTCCACTGGTGGAACACTAGGGTAGGGACATTCCGCATGCCTTATTTGACATCACACACTCTGACCTCATACACACACACTTTTATTTATTTAATTTATGCATTTAAAATGTGTAATGCGCACCAATCCCTGTGACACTCTCATCCAAACTTAGAGCCAGATACACTGGGAAACAGATAGCACAAGAAACTTAAACCTCTGAATAGCCATACTCTGATCATCCCCATTACCCCAGTTCATGACACCGTAGAACATGGCACACATTACTAGCAAATTAAAACCTTTCAGGGTGCCCGACACAAGTGAAAATAGAAGATTTTTGGTCCAAGCCAACCTCTCTCAGCCTAGACGAACCACATGGCTCTATCCTCTCCCCTTGGCTGTTTAATGTATACAGCAACCCTCTGGCACCCCTTCTAACCCAGCTCTCTTGCAAACTCCACATGTACGCAGATGACACACGGGTTTCGTTTAACCTTCACAAAGACAATACTCAACGCAATATTTCCAGATGCCTGCCAATAAGACAGCGTTTATAGTCAACTGAAGGTCTTGATGTCTGGTAAGTCCAATACCGGTACACTCAACTTCACCTGACCGGAATCCCTACACGGCACGCCAGAATCTGGCACCACCATCCTTGACAATGTTATGTCCATCACAGCTTAAATGGCAAACGTTGCAAAGTCATCTTACCTTCAGCAGTTTTTACTTATTATCCAACAGCACTTGGCTAATGTTTATTCTTATAACAGGAAAACAAACTACGAGTCCCAGAATGCCAAGTGCTGTTAGTCGAAAAGCCAGCACTGGTGTTACTAATGACTTGAGCAAAACATGTGGCTGCAAGTGTTGACATTACAAGAAACGACTCTGCAACAAAGCGGTCCACATGCTACTGGTGGAAGAAATCAACTTCGTTCTACTGTGCACGTAAAGCAGAATCACTCTCCAGGCCTAATGAACCAGCACTGATTGCACATATCCAGGCTTATAAAAAGCAAGACAAAAAACAAATTCCAAAATGGCAGGGCTTGATGAAGATGGCGGCTAGACCGTCCAGGTGCTCGCCCGACGCTCCAGCCCTATATGCACAGGCACCGCCCCCCCCCCCGCACCCCTCCCCTTAATCGCCCCTGATTGCATTGCGCTGGAGACGCCCGAGCCAATAATGCCAGCCGCAAATTAGAAAGTGGATGCGTGGGGATATTATGCACGGCCGGACATCACTGACACTAAGCAGAGGGGATCTGATTAGCAGCAAACTGCATCTGACAGGGGAATCAGAGAGCTGTCAAACACAATGACATGGACGCAATGCTGGCAAGGCACCCGCGGTAATGGCGGAGCTGGCCAGCCTGGCGTGGAGACAGGCGGCCACGCTACGCAGCAACTATGATAAATTAATTCATTTACTTAAGAAAAATGAGAGCTTTCCGCAGGCGGCCCTTATTTATAATCTTGTCAATCGAGATGGGTAAACAAAGGGAAGAGCTGTACAATGTACTTAAAGCTGTACACGACTAAAACCAGCACGATAAAAAAGGTCCAGTCGTTAGAGCAGGCCGTTGTATCCATTTTTGTTTTTTTTTAATAGCAGGGTTGGGGTTGTGCTGTGCAGACGTACCTATGGGGAGACACCAGTGCCAAAGAAGCTTCTCTTATTTACCAGCAAACAATGTTGTCGAGCTGAACCGATCTGCAAAGCTTGGCGGTTTACCTTCGTAAAACCAAAACCTTTACATTAATTTGAGTGTTTTGCTGAGCTATGAATGCTGCATTGCGGCCACTTCAGCACGCTTGCCCTCCAGGAAGGCGTATGATGGTGGGACTTCAGACCGTCTGTCAATTAGCCATTGGAAAGATCCCATTGGCTGATGAGGCATCTCTGGAGGGGTTTGAAGGACAGTGACCAGTGGAGTGTTCTCTGGATTGAGGTAGGTGGTCCCTCGGTGGGGAAGCTAGTAGCTCCTGGCTCAGTCAGCTGGAGGGGCCTGGATAACAGCTTTGTCTAGAACTGTACTTTTTTGTGTAATTGTGTCATAGTACTAACTTAACACTTTTCACATAAGAAATACAATTAAAACCATACAGTAATAAAATTCAGCTCTTTCATCAATTTCACAATTTCCATCATCAACATTGTTTCATGTCCTGACACCATACTCTCCCAGAAGGAAGGCGCTGTTAAACGCCGAACTTTTTTGTCAAATCTAGACAATTTCGTGACTTCAAATCCAATGTGGCATCACAGTCTATTAGGATATGTCTCGGAGTCTGTGAACCCGCTCCACCACATAAAGGGCATAGATCGTCGCTGTACTCATCCTTATGCCGAATGTGTAGAATTTCTCTCGTTGGCAACACATTAAGGTGACATCTCTGAAAATCTGGTCTCCGAGAAGGATCCGGAAGTCTCCTTAGGTACTGTACTTCTGCAGGCAGAGAAGTAATGTCAGGCTATTCCTGCCCTGGTCCTGGTTGGTAGGGTTACACATGCACATTGTGTGGCTGTTTTCATACTGTTGGGCCGCCTGTTGCCAAGTGTCCCCAATTATTGCCTATGAACGACCGGAAGATAAAATAAGGAGACTCTGCATGATTTACAGATTTGGACTAGTACATACCGTTAAATAAGCCCAAACCTGTCAATAATGACGTCAGTCAGGACTCATTCAATATAAAAAAGCCCATTGTTCACGTGCCCAATTTGGCTCATCATTGCCGCTCATGTGATCACATAACTGTCGCTCATTTGGAGCAGCTACCGTTCGACCCCACCTCCCACCATAGATGTATACACCCCCCACTTACCCCCTTTCAAGGCTTGAGAGGTACACTGGGGGGGGGGGAGGGTTGGCAGAGTAGATCTGCTGACGCAGCATTTTTCATTTCCGCATCGCTGTCTGGGCCACATTACCCTTCCCAGTGACGCTTCCTCTTTCACATCACTCCCGTTTTGGGACAAATTCCACCAGTAATGACACCGATAGTCACAACAGATGCAAGGAAATCTTGGTGAATCATTTTCATTTTGTAGGGGGTTAACGACAGACTACAATAACAGCAGGATTTCGGAGACCACTAATACTTTTCTTGGTCACGGCCTACATGGCCCAAAGCATCACTGTGTGAACCTCCTACCTCTTGGTCCCATTTATGCCCAAACTACCTTTGTTTCAATTTGAATGCAAAATTCAGTTATATAGGGCGAGAAATGACCAGATCCTTAGCTTCATAAATTCACAATCCAATGATTTTGTGCAAGTATGGCTCTTCAGTTCTCCTTTGATCACATCACTGGATGGTAAACATTGTATCTCCTCAAAAATGAGATGGCAGGTGGGGCATTTGGTCGAGACAATGGTCTCGGCATCACCAAGCCTGACAATGGTACCTCAAGCTCGTCCGAAAAGGGTATTTCTGATTGAAGAGCATTAGAGGCCAACGGTGGCAAAGCAGGTACTAAAAAACTGTGCCAGGAAGTGGTTACCAATGAGCACATACTCAACAAAATGACAGCATTTTAGAAGCTTTTTCAACACAAGCAGAGCTGGCCAAAAGAGACCAGAATTTGAACTGGTGCACCCTACCCTCTTCGGGGTGAGGGAGGTTGGTCGATCTGGAGGGCTGGATCTAGTTACGGTAATACTAGGCAGTTGCCTGGGTCTGCGCCAAAAGGAGATAGAGGGGGCACATTTTTTTCTATATTTCATTTAAAGAATGTTATTGATTGCAGACCCGACCAAGTATGGTTAATGGAACGCTGTACAATTGGAAGAATCGAGACAATACAATACATAGCCAACAACAGCATAAAAAAAGAGACACAAAACAGACCATGTTATCTAGGAAATACACATTTCTTCAACTCTGACACCGGAACAACAAGTGTTGGAGGTCAGCCATAGAAAAATAGGCAAACTATTCGCAACGCAGAGAATAGGCCCATAAAGCAGCTGACCCCTTAAATCTTGGTTGCTTATTATGTGGACCTCCAAGTCTTTTGGATTTCAACTCCAAGCATTCCATGCCAATATAAGTCAGTTGTGAACTATCATGGCCGTTGTAAACCAAGACATACAGAGGGCTACATAAGGAGCAAGCACGCATTAGGCAACAAATTAGGCACCATTTGCATTGGAGGCCCCAATAATCCTTCCCTCACAGTATGTCGAACTCTTTGAGTCTTGTGGACCAATAGAAACAGAGCAGAAGCTGGGCATAGGGCGTGGAGCTGCACCATTATAGGCAAACAGAACCTAGCAAGAACGTACTCAAGGACGAGTGCTCTACACCGATTCCCCAGCCGAAGCACTGGGTGCTAGATTTATACAAACTCCTTCACATTTGTGTACAGGGATTTCTTATGAATCCACACTGTTCTGTTTCACGTGCAATAGAGCAAGGTGAAGTAAAACTCATTATTTCACATACACCCCCCCCTCAGGCAGTCCAATGGCAAACTGGATAAGCAGGTTTCCTTTTTTGAACACAGGGATTGTTAGCAAACATTTTCAGTAAAAGGTATGTGAACCGCACACGAGTGTGGAACACAGAAAGGTTAAAAGCGACTCTCCTTGGTCAGAGCATGGTTAAGAAATCTGGTGATGGTAGTTTCCCTTTGACTTTTTGTATGTCATGGGTGTTTTTTTTCCAAAAGCAATAGAGATAAAAAAAAAAAAGCAGAAGATAACCGACCACAAATTCGTTATAAATTCTGACCTCTCAACAAAGGTACTACAGCCAATACAATCGTGACTACATAAAAAATCAGCACCTTTGAGCAGGCAGGCCGAGAGATCTTGCCACAAGCAAGAATTAAGAAACCGCAATCTCAAGGGTATCAAATGAACATCGACCCCCCTACCACTACATGTCACATCAGGAGACGCGCCCTCCACGTGTTCATTGCATGTTAGTGCGGATGGAGGCAAAAAATGTAGAAGAGCTTCAGAACTGACTAAGCTATTCATTAAAATGTCTTCAATAAATTCACATATGACACTTTTGAAACATGTAGTATTGGTCAGGGAAGGTTTAGCACAGGGATATTTACCTGTCCTAGCTGGGCATCCTTGTTACTTCATTTAGGCTCCTGCCCCCTCCCTTGTGAACATAATCACCTGACTGGACATAGTGTCATGACCATAACTTGTTGGTGGAAGGTTTATGTTACTCGGTTAGAGAAGAGCCAGGGTTCAAAACAGCTGCAAGCAGTTTAGGTCCTTCATGCAGCCTAGAGGAGTCTAGTTAGTTCGACACCAGCACTTACCAGGAACGACTTTTGGCACCACAGGCTAATGTGGTGATGAATCAGAGACAATTGTCCCAGAAATGCTGGCCTGGAACCCTTCGCATGTGGCCAGGGAAAGGCATATGGTTCTTGATCCCGACCCTGGGGATGGTGTTCTGCAGGAAGACCACATGGGAGGGTAATCGGATAAGGAAAACTGGGAGAGCCCGTTCATTAACTTTCCCTGAGACCTGAAGAAAAAGATGAGCAGGACATTGAGGACTTCAAGTCCCACAATGTCTTAAGTACTGGGATGAGGAAGAGGGATTCAGAGGCACTAAACTGTAGGATGCAGTCTAGTTAATCTAATGACCCACACCTGTGCAGGACTTTTGAATATTTAAGGTCCCCTCAGGTGCAGGCCATTAGGAGCAGGAGGTGGAGTAATTGCAGAGACTCCACATTGCAGCGGCAGGAGAAGGGAAACTGAGCCGCCTGAGCCGCTGCCATCTTCAGTGCGGATGACAGTTCCGAGAGGGCCTCTAACCTTGATGGCCTTGAATGCAGAGGTTGCGCGGCAGGAAGCATAATTGTGAAAAGCTTTCCCCCTGGAGAGAGAGAGGCTCTCCTTATTGTACGCTGTGTTCTAGTGGCTGGCGAGCACTGGAGTGCCTTAGGAGCAAGGAATGCTCCTTTCCCGATCAGCGTGGGCTGCGGGAAGCAAAGCAGAGCAGTCTGGCATGCTAGAGGAGGCAGAGGAAGCATAGTGAACTGTGGCACCAGAGTGAGCGGACGCATATGCAACAACCAGCGAGTTCACCACTGTTGGTTAACACTGGTACACTCTGTACTCGACCGCTGGCCACTAATAGTGATTTTGAATACCAAAGTTGAATTGGCCTAATAAGAACTTTGTGAACAGACAAGAAAGGAAAGGATGTAATTGTTATTACAAAGACTAGCGCTATTACCAAAGCCAAGAGAGGGCAATACTAAATCCAGTTAAATATAACCATGATTGCCAAAGCCAAGAGAGGGCAGTACTGAAGCAAGCTCATTACAACCCTTATTGCCAGATTGAGGAAGCAGCAGTAGTTAAAAAAAAAAAAGACTTTAACAAGCATTGTCTAAGCCAAAGAGAATACTTGTAACAAAGACGTTTTGCATTTGTAGGATGTAAAAGTTGGAAAACAAGAGGAGCAGAAGATAAGCCCTCCTCATAAAAGTATTCAGTAGGAGAGGAGCATAACCTTCATTGCAAGTGGCAAACACAAGAGCGAAATAAACAGCACCAATGTGTATCATGCCTTCTCAGAAAAAATTGTAAATTTGAAGTTGATGAAAATCAAAGACTTTTGCAAAAAAGGTCTGAAGTAAACTTTTTCACACAAGTACTTTTAGCAGTGTTAAGAATTGTTTGTCCTGGTAGGCGAGTATACGGGAAAGGGACTTTTTAGTGGTAGCCCTTGCAGGTTAGTGGACCAGGAAGGAATCATTGAAGTACTGTGTTGTGGTTAAAAATTGTGAAGAAGAATAAGTGGCAAGCCCACTAAATTATTTCATGAAGTGTTGAGGAATTATCCTGATAAAACATTGAAGAAATTGTGTTGAACTAGTTGCTAAAAGTGGAGAGATACAGACTTGTCGAATTGAACTCTTTATCAAAATATAAATGGAAGACTTTTTGGAGCAAGCAGAACTTTATAATCAGAACCTTGTAACAAAACGGAATGTTATTATTTTGACTTGTAATTGAAAATCCTGCTTTGAATCTGGGGAAGGGGATTCAACCCAGGTTACAAGGATACACAGTTATTAGACTTATGTTGAACATAACTGTTAATTCTGATATATTTGAATTGCCATATACTTCCTTTATGAGTTTGACGTATGTATAAGTGTGTGGGACAGATTCTATTGTGTTTCCTTTAGTTTATTTTGATAGGCAGGGAAATCCTCTTTAGGTTAGGGATAGTGAGGCATTTGTCAAACCCTTTTGAATTAATAGAATGGCATCTTGTGAAAACCTTTACCAAACTGTCCACCTCACATTTCTGACCCCTCATACTAACTTGTGTCATTCGAACATAACCGTGTGACATGAACTGTGTGTGTCTAAATATGTATACAGGAACATTCAGACACTTATCGAAGTTCAATGAATAATAATGGATCATACAAATGGATACAAAGGTATAGTTTGCATCAATGAGTAAGATGGATATGTGGCATGTTATGTTTTAGCTCACAAAGGAAGCTCCTATTTATTGGGTAATGCCGGACACCCAGGAGCTATGTTTACCTCTTCCTTTTGATCCATGGAGGATTATACCTAGTAAAATAAAACCAGGGTAATAACAAGGTACATAATATCTCCATCTTTCCTTATCCCTTCCAGAGTCTTGGACCGGGAGGATAACTCTGGGGCAATGCACGTGTTGAGGTCGGACGCCAGGATTAAGTGCGATATTTTTAAAAAGTTACATATCACCAAGAGGCACACACTTGATCAAAGGAGACCGCCTTACAGCTCCGAAGATCAACTCTGGAGCTTAGATTGAGAGAAAGGGGTTTCCTAAATGCATGGGAATGCACTAGACAGACTACAAATGTTATGATTTCTTCCAAATTTGAGGATTAGTAAAATACAGAATAACTTGAGAGCAAACCCCTGAAGCATGCTGCTCAACTGATCTACAAATTCAAAAAAAGCATAACCTTCCATTAGAAAGCTTTAACGCTCACCTTCTTTAAGGAGGCCTTCTCACTTGGAGGGTTTCAATCACCCCATCCTCGACAAAAGGGTGTCTTTATTATGCACCAGACTCTGCAAGACCCTGCCTGCCAAGAGGAGGAACTGCAAGCTATTAGTTCAGCTACTAGTGCAGGGCTAGTCAATACTGCAACACACAACCAGGGCCATGTAGTGACACACCCCACACCATCGAAAACTCTGTGCATCAAGTGGCGACAAGCCACACAGAGGCACTTAATACAATACCGGCATATAAAATGCCAGACTAAGAGCTTGTAATAATTCTAAAGGTGCAGAAGTACGTGTCGGGCACACTGGTGGCATGCTTGTTGGCAAAGACTTTTATTATGAACAGAAAAGAAAAGGAAGCTATCTGGCCATGTGTCTATGAGGGATTGTCCTAACAACACAAATACTAAGGACTCTGTCAGGATGTCCATAACGTAAAATGTCCAACGTTCTGTGTCCAAACATATTTCCTACCCTTGCACTAAATTAACTAAGGAAAACTGAGTATCCTCTTAATCCAGGGTGGAGGCTTCTCTCACTCTCTGATCTGTTTAGTTAAAAAAAAATGGCAATAGTATGAGTATACATATGGGAAAAGATTCACCTCATGGTGCCGAGGGCTACATCAATAATGCAGGTACAAATAGGTAAAAGATGACATTGGCATGGGTGCATAGATTTGGGAAGCCTCACACCTCATAGTGCGAGGGGGCTACATCAATTATGCAAAACCTGCGTCATCGACCGCTTGTTTTAATCTCTTGCACTTTTCCACCACACTGATCCCAGATCCCACTGGGATCTCTCACGTTCTTCCCGACTGGTTCTGCTGTTCCTGTGTGGGTCCCAGACCCCTTTTGACTTTCTTGGTTCTCCCCAACTTGCTTTGGATCTCAGCCCCGTTTAAGTGTCTCTTCCTTTTGTGTGGGTCTTGCCCACCTTCCTATAGGTCGAAGACTCGTGTGTTGGACTGTCCCAACTGAACAGACCTGGTGTACTCTGCTGTGAGGTACTGTTCCGCCTATGATATGTTACACAGTTCGTTTCAACTTTTCTTTCCCCTTGCACTTCTCTCAGGTCTCAGGCACGACTTAGCTTCTGCAATTCCTTTGGGTCCCAGACCCCTTTACATCGGCCTTTCAGGACACTTGGTTCACTCTCCTTCCAAGTGTTCGCTGATCTGGTGCATTGGTTTGCCTGTATACTCCTTTTGGGGTCCTTGACACACCTCTTATTAGCTTCAACTTGCTTTGGGTCTCCGACCCTCCTTAGATTTCTGTTGTTCGGTTTCCAGCCCCTCTCATGGACCCAGGGAGCACACGTGCCTCCAACTCTCTGGACGACCTTCTGCTTCTCTTGTTCCTGCTCGCACTGTCTTCTGCAACACTGCTTTGCCTTCAGCATGTCGGGCTGCGCAGCTCCCTTCAGTGTGTCGGGCTGCGCAACTCCGTTCAGCTTCAGCATGTCGGGCTGCGCGGCTTTGTTCCAGGAAGTGTCCCAAGTGTTTCTCGTGCTTGGGTGCTCTCTCTCTTCTTTGGGTCTGCCGGTTCGTGGCAGTACCTCTATGGTCAGTGGACTCGTTCCACCACTTCCCCGATCTAAAGTATTACCCCGCGGTTCTGCCCTTGCAACATTCAAACTTACCTCTCAGTTCCTCTAGGGCAGGCTTGACACCAGAGTTAGTCCACTTTCTAATTTGTATTGTGTAATAGGCTGTTTTCCAACAACTAGACTATCTTCTGGTTCACATCCATCGTCCTCATTGCTCCGCCGTTTCTCCCCATCACAGTACTGAACTGCTGATCTCTATAGAGTTCAGCATCACTCTTCCTCGTTTCAGAATCTTCTTGAGATACAACTTCATCAACTCGACAAAGGTGAATGTAAGTGCGGGGAACTACAGGGGACTTAGTGGTAAGAAGGGAATGAGGGCCAGATAGGAAGGTGGGGAATACTGTGTTCTCCCAAGGTGATTGTCACCAGTCCGTTGGAGGATTTCCCTCCCCATGAGATTCACCAGCTGAGTATCACCCCTGGAGGGACTATAACGCAGTGACCTCACCTCCCTGGCCTCATGCAAAGGTGCCTGCCCCATGGAAGCAGTGACACTACCCTGGGAATTGTCACACAGTGCATAGCATATGTTCATCCTTTTCAGAAGAGTGTGTGGAAACAAATGTGCATAGGGAGACACTATTCCTGGAAAATAGCTTTATGCAAGGCAAAGAGGTTTTGGAGGAAGTAGGTCACCTAGTTTGTGAAGCATCTCTTCTACGTGCACGAACAGAATTCCTGCAGATTAGTTTGAACTGGTCTCATTTCATTAACGCCACATTAAAAACATTACAAGCTTGGTTTCAAAGAAGCAACTGTTAACTTATTGCCAAAGGTCAAGAGTTGTTCCCATGCGATCATGAGTTTCTGTAAAAATAAAAGTCACCATTCTAGAATAAGTAACATATATTAGGGATAGTTTTGCAAAGGTAGCGGGCGCCCCTCTCTCGAAAGAACAGACTTGATAACCTGGTCAGTGGTTATTAACCACTTGAGAGTTCGCAGCCACTGCTTTTACTCACTGTGCCTTTCACAGATGGGAAATATCCATTTGCATATCAGTCTTTGTCCTGCCCAGGGGCAGTCCAGCACCGAAATGCAATGGCAATTCCAACCTGAACGAGAGTACCACCAGCAACCCCATACACGTGTTTCACCCTTGTTGGGGATCATCAGTGAGGTGAAGCTGATGCCTCTCTAAGCACAGTGAGAGGGAGACCACGTCTGGTTGCCCCCAGGAGACCTAGGGTTACCAATCCCAGGTTCCTTGAAAAATAGTTTTGCAAAGGTAGCGGGCGCCCCTCTCTCGAAAGAACAGACTTGATAACCTGGTCAGTGGTTAATAACCACTTGAGAGTTCGCAGCCACTGCTTTTACTCACTGTGCCTTTCACAGATGGGAAATATCCATTTGCATATCAGTCTTTGTCCTGCCCAGGGGCAGTCCAGCACCGAAATGAAATGGCAATTCCAACCTGAACGAGAGTACCACCAGCAACCCCATACACGTGTTTCACCCTTGTTGGGGATCATCAGTGAGGTGAAGCTGATGCCTCTCTAAGCACAGTGAGAGGGAGACCACGTCTGGTTGCCCCCAGGAGACCTAGGGTTACCAATCCCAGGTTCCTTGAAAAATAGTTTTGCAAAGGTAGCGGGCGCCCCTCTCTCGAAAGAACAGACTTGATAACCTGGTCAGTGGTTATTAACCACTTGAGAGTTCGCAGCCACTGCCTTTACTCACTGTGCCTTTCACAGATGGGAAATATCCATTTGCATATCAGTCTTTGTCCTGCCCAGGGGCAGTCCAGCACCGAAATGCAATGGCAATTCCAACCTGAACGAGAGTACCACCAGCAACCCCATACACGTGTTTCACCCTTGTTGGGGATCATCAGTGAGGTGAAGCTGATGCCTCTCTAAGCACAGTGAGAGGGAGACCACGTCTGGTTGCCCCCAGGAGACCTAGGGTTACCAATCCCAGGTTCCTTGAAAAATAGTTTTGCAAAGGTAGCGGGCGCCCCTCTCTCGAAAGAACAGACTTGATAACCTGGTCAATGGTTATTAACCACTTGAGAGTTCGCAGCCACTGCTTTTACTCACTGTGCCTTTCACAGATGGGAAATATCCATTTGCATATCAGTCTTTGTCCTGCCCAGGGGCAGTCCAGCACCGAAATGCAATGGCAATTCCAACCTGAACGAGAGTACCACCAGCAACCCCATACACGTGTTTCACCCTTGTTGGGGATCATCAGTGAGGTGAAGCTGATGCCTCTCTAAGCACAGTGAGAGGGAGACCACGTCTGGTTGCCCCCAGGAGACCTAGGGTTACCAATCCCAGGTTCCTTGAAAAATAGTTTTGCAAAGGTAGCGGGCGCCCCTCTCTCGAAAGAACAGACTTGATAACCTGGTCAGTGGTTATTAACCACTTGAGAGTTCGCAGCCACTGCTTTTACTCACTGATGGTACTCTTGTTCAGAAGGGAATTGCCATAGCATTTCGGTGCTGGACTGCTCTTGTGGGCGGGACAAAGACTGATATGCAAATGGATATTTCCCATCTGTGAAGGTACAGTGAGCAAAAAGCAATGGCTGCGAACTCTCAATGTGGTTACTAACCACTGAACAGGTTATCATGCCTTGTTCTTTCGAGAGAGGGGCGCCTGCTACCTTTTTTGTATTTTTGAAAGGAACGTGGGGTTGGTCGCCCTAGGTTACCTGGGGGCAACCAGACATGGACTCCCTGCTCACTGTGCTTAGAGAGGCTCAGCTTCACTTCACTGATGATGCCCAACAAGGCTGAAACACGTGTATGGGGTTGCTGATGGTACTCTTGTTCAGAAGGGAATTGCCATAGCATTTCGGTGCTGGACTGCTCTTGTGGGCGGGACAAAGACTGATATGCAAATGGATATTTCCCATCTGTGAAGGTACAGTGAGCAAAAAGCAATGGCTGCGAACTCTCAATGTGGTTAATAACCACTGAACAGGTTATCATGCCTTGTTCTTTCGAGAGAGGGGCGCCTGCTACCTTTTTTGTATTTTTGAAAGGAACTTGGGGTTGGTCGCCCTAGGTTACCTGGGGGCAACCAGACGTGGACTCCCTGCTCACTGTGCTTAGAGAGGCTCAGCTTCACTTCACTGATGATGCCCAACAAGGCTGAAACACGTGTATGGGGTTGCTGATGGTACTCTTGTTCAGAAGGGAATTGCCATAGCATTTCGGTGCTGGACTGCTCTTGTGGGCGGGACAAAGACTGATATGCAAATGGATATTTCCCATCTGTGAAGGTACAGTGAGCAAAAAGCAATGGCTGCGAACTCTCAATGTGGTTAATAACCACTGAACAGGTTATCATGCCTTGTTCTTTCGAGAGAGGGGCGCCTGCTACCTTTTTTGTATTTTTGAAAGGAACTTGGGGTTGGTCGCCCTAGGTTACCTGGGGGCAACCAGACGTGGACTCCCTGCTCACTGTGCTTAGAGAGGCTCAGCTTCACTTCACTGATGATGCCCAACAAGGCTGAAACACGTGTATGGGGTTGCTGATGGTACTCTTGTTCAGAAGGGAATTGCCATAGCATTTCGGTGCTGGACTGCTCTTGTGGGCGGGACAAAGACTGATATGCAAATGGATATTTCCCATCTGTGAAGGTACAGTGAGCAAAAAGCAATGGCTGCGAACTCTCAATGTGGTTAATAACCACTGAACAGGTTATCATGCCTTGTTCTTTCGAGAGAGGGGCGCCTGCTACCTTTTTTGTATTTTTGAAAGGAACTTGGGGTTGGTCGCCCTAGGTTACCTGGGGGCAACCAGACGTGGACTCCCTGCTCACTGTGCTTAGAGAGGCTCAGCTTCACTTCACTGATGATGCCCAACAAGGCTGAAACACGTGTATGGGGTTGCTGATGGTACTCTTGTTCAGAAGGGAATTGCCATAGCATTTCGGTGCTGGACTGCTCTTGTGGGCGGGACAAAGACTGATATGCAAATGGATATTTCCCATCTGTGAAGGTACAGTGAGCAAAAAGCAATGGCTGCGAACTCTCAATGTGGTTAATAACCACTGAACAGGTTATCATGCCTTGTTCTTTCGAGAGAGGGGCGCCTGCTACCTTTTTTGTATTTTTGAAAGGAACTTGGGGTTGGTCGCCCTAGGTTACCTGGGGGCAACCAGACGTGGACTCCCTGCTCACTGTGCTTAGAGAGGCTCAGCTTCACTTCACTGATGATGCCCAACAAGGCTGAAACACGTGTATGGGGTTGCTGATGGTACTCTTGTTCAGAAGGGAATTGCCATAGCATTTCGGTGCTGGACTGCTCTTGTGGGCGGGACAAAGACTGATATGCAAATGGATATTTCCCATCTGTGAAGGTACAGTGAGCAAAAAGCAATGGCTGCGAACTCTCAATGTGGTTAATAACCACTGAACAGGTTATCATGCCTTGTTCTTTCGAGAGAGGGGCGCCTGCTACCTTTTTTATATATTAGGGATATGTGTGTATAACACTAAAACCAAAAACGTGTAGCAGAGGAATACATCGAATTAGATAGACAAAAGCCAAAGCTAGAGACTAACGCCAATAAGAAGCCGCACACACAAAGGCTATTCATAGCAAAGAAGGCTTCACTTTTTTTTTTATTTTAAAGTACTGTTTTTCGAACACAGACCCATGTAGACGAGCTGACAAAGCTCTCAATGAATGAATGCCGGTGTCTGGTGCCCCTACTAAGTCGTGGGTTTATCTGAGCTCTCCCTAACACCACACTCTCCGGATCTCTCTCAACGATGGGAGGAAAAAAGTCTGTAAAGATGACAGTTTCAAAGGGATAATGAATGTCTTACTTACTCAAGCACTCTGAAACCCCTTTGCTCTCTTCAAGTAAGCTGGCCATTTAGAAATTGTAGCTCCTTTGAAGAGAGTTTGAGAGAGATAAATGCTCGTCCCCGCCAGAAGACAAGGAGGCACAATTTATCAAGAGGCGTTCCCACAAACCAAACATGGGGGAAGATATTGGATGACTCATGTAAAATTAAAAACCGAGAAAATACGTTTGAGATGGCGATCACGATATTCCAACTTCAAGAGTAATTAGCAGGAAGGTTGAGGAGATCCGGAGTAGTGTGATCCCTACCCCAGCACCATCTTGACCAACTGCTTCAATCTTTTTATGCAGCATCAGAAATTAGCTGTGCAGCGAGCAGGTTTGTGGACCATCAAGGAAGCCATTTATGCTGTCAAAGTGGGGCACAGAGTAAGAAACGGAAAGTGGTTCCTCCCCCAACAGCAGCAGAGGGAAACCTCTGAAGCCAACCACTTTCACAGGGATTGTGTTCTTCCTTGTAGTAGACCAGGGTAAAAGGTCAGATAACCAAGCACCCCCAGTTACCCTCAAGGCTCTCAATGTACTTTCTAGATAAGCTACTAGCCTGCCTGCGGTCTTCGCGTCCAGCAGTATTCACACGAAATTCAGCCCAAGAATACAAGCATTGGCAGCACAAACACACCTTCACCACGATAGACAGTCTTTCCTGCTTTCACTTTATTTCCAGCTTTTTTTTGTTTACAATAATTAACAGCAATGTTGCAAAGAAAGTGCTTGCGATGCTTTTATCCACACAGTCTGTGGCTGATGAGCAGCCATCACCTACTAGACTGACATAAGTGAAACGATGCTCCTGCCTTGCAGTTTGAAAGTAAAAAGTGCTAACTTCATAACGCAAACAGGGACTCTCGTAACTCTCCCCGGCCCCATTTTCCTACAAAGTAGACAGTGTGTGATATTCCAACTGGAAAAACCTCCCCCCAACACAGGGAGGGAGAAACACTGTCGTAGTCTAAGCCTTCAGAAAAACACAGCCTGACATCAGCTAAGCCTACCACTAAAAACTCATCCCATAAATATTCACAATTTGATAGGAGCCTTTGAAGACCATTCCAAAGTAACCTGGTGCAATTTTGATTTTAAGCTACTAGGACCATTTCCCCCCTCAAGCTACTCTCTGGAAAAATGCATTGCGATCGACGCACACGAGACAATACCAAAACAGCCCTTAAAGCCGATTTAGGCAACCCACGTCCCTCATTATCAGTGCTTCCAGCCCATAAAACAATATGGGGCTGAAGCATTGCCTATAGAGTGTTAAAATCCCCTCCATTGTGTAGCCAGCGGTTTTCTTTGCAAATGTACCCAAGAGTGCAGCCAACAGATATTTTCACCCAGAAACAGTTGGTAATTACTTTTCTAATCACTAGGCAATCAGTTCCTTTGCATCACAATTTATGGGTGTCCCCGGAAGTTTAGCTTTAACCATGAGTAATTATTCACACCCACTGGCATGTTTAATGAACAGCACACTCACTGGTTGTACACTTAGACCGACCAAGACTTTATGAGGTGTCATGCAATCACCCCAATGGTATTAGGACACCCTTCTCCAATTTGTAATCACTGAGGACAATCAACAGGGGCTAATGAGAACAATATGAACTTATGTGTGACAATGATGCACTGTACAAAATACAACATGTTATGTCAATTACTTAATGATATTATCCCTTGTCTGTTTCCTCTTCTCCACCCCAACTATCTGCTCATCTAGGGTATGTTACAATTTCTATAATGAATGGATGTTTAACTTACCACGGAATGTATCTTTTTGAATATTATAATTTTGTGGAACAACACATTCTAACTCTCAAATGTTCACCCAACAGCCTTGAGGACAACCAAGTGACGAAACACGTGTCCGCTGTTATCAAGTACACCAATAAATGGCACCAATATATTGACTTTGGAAATTACTGAATGACTTACAAATATGCTTCATATTCAAATGGTTTAGTGCAAGTCGCCAGCACAATCTTTGAGTGTATACTTTCAAAGTAGAGGTTAAGGGGAACACCTCAAAGTGTTGCAGCTGCAGTTTACCACACAATAGTTGACGGATGTAGTGCACTAATCCACAGTTTTAGCCCCTCGCACCCTATAACCTACCCATCTGGAGTGCTTTGCTTCTGTCTGAGTATTAAGAGGCGAATCAGATGAGAACTCTGCCTCTGAAACCTATTCTCTCTGGACGTAGGCTTTTAAGTGTGGACTGGGCGACCATGTCAAATGTGGCAAAAAGGTCAGGGTGTGACCGAGAGGTAGGAGTTACCCTTATCCATGATTTGGAGATCATCATCTATGACCTGGATGGTGACAGCTTCTGTGTCTAAATCCATATTGGTAGTCAGGGAGCAGGCCTCGTAGGTTAATGCAATTACTGAGCATGTTGACAAATGCCTTCATTTTACCACTGAACAGAAGGCTAGTGATCTGCCATAGTTAACCAGATCGTCAGATTTCTGAGAAGTGGGCAGATTAATCCGGTTTTAAAAAGGTGTTTGGGAAGCTGCACTATTTTAGTGAGGCACTGACTACTTGGAGGGGGCCGGGAAGGGCAAATCTTGAGAATGATTTCATGATGGAGGGTGTGGGGTGGGGAGGATGTCGTCCTTGTATGGTGCTGGTTTTAGTGACACAAGAGTTTCAGGGTGGTCCCTGTAGCTCAGAGGTGTGAAGATTGTGTTACGCAAGGTGGTATCCTGAGTGTAGTGGGAACTGATATGTTGTCTGATTTGATCTATCTGGGTGTTAAGAAGGTAATGGCATTCCATTTTCCTGTCGACTCCAGTATAACTGGCGCTGGCAATGGGTTGCAGCAGTGTTTGACTGCCTCAAAGAGGGCTTTTCTCCTGTTAGCAGCTGCCGCGATAGTGGTTCAGTAATAAGCAGCTTTTACTGTGATGAGTGCCCAGCGAGGACCGAGTAACGCAGTACTGATGAACATCAATCACAGTGGCACGATCGATCAGTGCAATAGGATATACTTACCGATATTGGTTATTCTATGGAACAGGGTCGATGCTAGTATGGTGCCTGTAACCACAGTCAACATTTTCACAATCATGCTGGTTAGTTCCTCAAGATCAAGCGCATTGGTGAATTTTATATAGAGCATGCTGTGTTGTGTATTTATAAAGCTCACATCCACCAGAGGCATCTTGGCACTTGAAACATAACAGATACAGCCAGAGACCAAACCAGAATATCTAAAAAAGAAAGGTCTTCAAGAGCGCATAAACTGGAGATAATCTTTAGGAGTTCTGAGAGAGATAGGCAAGGAGTTCCAGAGCTTGGCTGTTGCCACAGCAGTTCTCTTAATGTTTAGCATTTCTCGGTTCATGATATTTAGATAAAAAAAACAACTCTTGCCTCTTCTAACTGTAGAACCAATTGTGTAAAATTTCTTGCACAGATCTTTTTTGTTTTGAATACAAAAAAGCAATTATACAGGCTTGAAGGACACCCCGATTTCAGCAAAGGTGAGCATTGAGGGAGGACCTTTTGTCACCAATCCGCACCCTTAACCATACCACCTGCTGTGACCGGAGTGATCAAGGTTTGATAACCGAGTCAATGCGGTGGGAAATAAGTGTCTTCTTTTATGGTCAGAATTTAACCCACAATTGCTTCCAAGCCAAGCCATTTCATGGGCCTTTATCCTAGCCGAGAATAATACCTGCCTCGCGCTTCCTCGCTCCTTTCCTGTGGTTAAAGAAAATTGAAAAACAGGTTAAGCTGTCCCAGTATAAACCCAGCTTACTCTCGTCACCATCAACAACCAGAACTTTTACAGAGACACTGGAGTGGAGGCTCACTTCAACAAAAGAAAAGAAAATCTACAAAAAAAAGTATCCCTACATAGCAAAGGGAGCACTTATGTTCTTTTTCTTTATTCATGGCGGACAAGAGGAGAAGGTCAAGTGTGTCCTGGAGAAGACTGATGGAAATAAATAAATGCTACAAGTTATCAGCTTCCCGATTGGCTGTGTGGGAACATCCATTTGCCAATAGAAATGAAAGCCCTGCTCAAGGTCACTAAGTATTAAAAACTACAAAGATGACTCAAATTGACTCAAATTGCTAAAGACCAACCTACCCGAGCATCCCTAAAGCAGGTTGCCGGCAAGGCTCAGCTTTTCATCCTGCAGCTGGTACACGTCGTACCCATGCTCATATTAAATGGACCGCAAGGTCATCATATACATCTCTTAATATAAAGGTATTCCGTAGCAACGTAATAATACTCAGATTATCCTCATTAGAGCAAGTGAAACATTGATCATAGGGACAGAATTAATGAAAATAAAGACGAAAATAATCATTAATGGCAATGCATACAATTTCAAATTAAAGGTCCAATATTTATAATTGCAACTCTAAAACATATTGCCCTAAGCTACAGCACACCAGTTCCATCTCTTGACGGCACTCTGGTGTGTATCATTTTAAAATCAATGCTCTCCCTTTCATCTCTGACAGTCGGGTCATTAATTTAAGCTACCCATAATGCCTTCAGTAGGGACCAAGACCGACTTCAAGTTAACATGAATTCAACACAATTAACCAGCTTGACACTATCTTTAATGGATGCTTTTAAAGCAAAGGCAGTTTTCTGGGACGATACTGAGGGATTAACATGCAGTCGGACTGAAAAGTTCCCAAAACGATAGCTTAAACAATACCTTAAAAGCGGAAATTCACCAAAATGTCGCCCTCAGAATTCCGACTCCCAAAATTCCGACTTTTGTTTTTTTTTCGACCCCCCCTTACAGCACATATATATGTGGGTGGTATGGGATATAATAGTAATATTGGGGGGGGGCTTGTGGGGGATCTCCCCCTGCATATCTATGTGGTGTAAAGGGGGTTGAAATTCTTTTTTTTTTTTTAAATCGTCATTTTCGGCCGTCGGAATTCTGGGTGTCATGTTCACATAGATCCTTTTAAAGCTTTCATTTACTAACTTTTAAACGGTTCTTCACTTAATCGCTTGCCTATATTTTTGCTGCGGATGCAACTATTTATTTAACTAACGGATCGGTGCTACTGGCGGGTTGCCGCCAGACTCTGAATAATTTACCGGCACCTGACTTCCCGTGGACATCTGGAGATTGCAACCCCAGCAGCCCGGAAAGTCAGGCACTGGTAAATTGTAAGCCCCCATTCCCATGGGGACACTGGAGCAGCAGCACTGGTGTTAACAATGCTCGTGCTATTGTGAAGAGTATGCATACCGTGGCCGCTGCGAGCAGCAGAATCACACCTGTCGGCCACAGCGGCTCTGGCAGACAGACTCCTAGTTTGCCAATCTGGAAAAAAGGGTGTCGTTGAGTTTACCAACACCCTTGTTTCCGGACCAGCAAACATTTTAGTGAAGCCCATTGAATATGGTGAAGAAACTTTAAGAAACACTATGGAGCTGGGGATAAAGGGATCTTCTGAGCAGAGGTATTAGCAGGAATTATTTTCTGGTAGTATGAAACCTGTGTAATTACAGAGGTCTTAAACGTTGCCTCCCATGTATCCTCACCGTTGGCTACACTGTTTAGGGTTTTGGGAGTTGAAGTTCAACATATCTGGAGAGCCAAAGGTTGCAGAACCCAGGCGTGGATCGCTATTGGACGTCTCACCACAACAACACAAGCTTTGTATAGCAAAACGGAAGCAGCTCCATCATCTATCAATCAAAATAGGTTTACTTGTCTAACAACATGCATACAAAAACAAAATCACAAATAAGAAAAGTGTTCGAAAAATGCTTTCAAAGGCACCTCCAGGTTCATTCCATTAAATCATGACCGACATTTAAAAAATAAAATCTAACAAATGAAAGTGCCAATGTGCCAATGGAGAAAAAGATACCAATTGGTTTGTTCAAAATGTGGGCCAATGCACCCTGGCGAGTGACCTCGGATTCGGTATCGGTAGCAGTTTGTAAAATAGAACACATTATGTTAAATATGTGTTTTTCTGACCGTCTCAAGAGACAGGTAGAGAGAATGATGCATCAGACAATAACGGCATGCTATGCAGGCTCAACAGACCAGTTTAAGGCATAGGCACATAATGAAATCACCACAACATGAAGGAACACAGACAGTGCAAAACTAGAAGAGAAACTCAACACAGTGCATATGATCTCAAGTTTTGTTCTCCGACTACCTAATGCAGAACATAAATTTATGAAATGAAAATGAAGTGGTAGAGAAATACATTGCAAAATAAATAAGTCACCAGCAGTCAAAGAAGCTGCGAGTCAGCTCTACAAATGATGGATAATTGAGGAGACCACATACAGGTCCTGAGATTTCTACATCACTGCAAATTGGCACAGTGTCTGCTGAATAGGGGAACATTTGGAGGAATGCATCTCGGAAACGAAGGGAGAAATCTGCCGAAGGAGCAGAAATAATGCTGACCCATATCAACGTATGATGGAAACCGCAGCCACGCCAAATGCTGTACGGCATCCCGCTGCACAAAGATCATTCACTCTATGGGCCACAAGTCACCAAACAGAAAACAAGACTGCCTCCAACACAATGAATGCAGTTTACCTCTCCACAGTGTATAACCCTTGAAGAAAGAAAACGTGGCCTGAGATTTCTAATACCACTGATTTTCTAGAACTTTTCAATACATTCCCCAAGTTTCTAATATGCAGAAGAGAAAGATGCTTGGGTCTAGGGGAGCAAGATTTGGGGCATGGGAATGAAAGTCAAGCAGGCTGCATGTGGATTGTTTATTTGTAAGAGTCCGGGGATCGAAATAAAGATTTGATGAGAAGTAACTAAAGCACCCCTGCGTCACAGTTGGAGGAGGACCTGGGGAATGAGGAGCGGGCACATAGCACGCCACAAATCTCACTTCCACATGAGAAGCACACTATAACCTTTTTCCATTGTATAGGACCCATGAAACTGTAAACATCTTCTAAAGGAGTGCTAATGCTCCTTCATACAAATTCCCAAACAAACAGAGTTAATGCCCCATGGGTATGTTTGTAGTCAATATTCTGGCCTGGGGAGTTAGATGTAGCTCCTGGTAGCAATTGGTGGAAACTTAAACGGGGTTTTCTAGGCTAAAATCGGCATGTACATGGCTTCTCAGGGTCCACCAATTTTGACACCCCAGAATAGTTATGGCAACTGCAAAAGTCTAAAAAAATCATAGCTGTAACAATCAGTTCCAAGGGTCACTGCCATACCCATGCTCGCCCTGGAAGAGCCCCAAGAGGATGCTGGGGGAAATTGGAACTCTCTGCATACAGAATGACCATTCAAAACCACTGGTACAGGCAGCCACCAGTTAAAGCAAAATGGAATCATACATTATTTAATGTATGCATAACGCTGTAAGCTTCCTGCGAGATCTACCAAGAGTTGGCACATCTTCCTTAATCATCTGATCTGGTCAACTATGAGAAAACACGGACTGTTAGGTCTGCCTAGAGAGTATGAATGCCATGCCTTGTCATTTTGCCCTTCGTATAGCACATGAAGAAGGAAATGTCTGAAACCTATAGTTAATGCAACAGGAATAGGCTCTGCCTAGGAAGCCGCATTGTATTGTAAAGTGGCAAATAATCAGGCACAACCTAAAGGGATTGCCTCTTATTTAGTGGCAGCTTGGAACAAAAGAAAGATTCATAAAGGCACTCGCAGCCTTGTAAATCACCAAATGTCAGGACTATAATCGCAGGATGATGAACTGGCATTTTGTGGATAGCATTGGAATTTGTTGCAGCGTGTTCATGTCCGGGGAGACTGGAGAAACAATCCAGTGCTTTACCAGGGAATTCCACCCGACCAGGAGCATCCCGTGTAAAGACATCCTTGCCTAGCTGGTTTACAACCTAGAAGGATTCAATGTAACGAAGATATGTTATTGAAAGGAACAGGCGACTGCAATTAAATGTGCAGTCATTGTGTTTAAACTCCCCCCCCCCCGCGACCCCCATGAGTTATGAAAAGAACGGTGAAACACGTGCAGAGGATTTTCTATTGAGAACTTTGAAAAATTGAACAACAATAAAACCATTTAATGATCACATCGAATTTGGACCCTTCGAAACAATCTCTTTTTTTGAAGCAAGCCAAAACCCCAATCGAATCACTCCAAGAATTAGCTAGTTGGCGGAGTGAACTTACCCCAAATTTTCAATGTGGTATTTTGTGGTGGTTTTTATTGAAATATGGATTCGTTATTCTTACACTGTATTATGCAAGCTAAACACCTCTTATTTGAGAGGTTGTTCAATGTATACCATCTGTTTGTATTCGTACTGTGAAGCATTAGCAATGTATATGATATGGCATTTATAACACGCCCATACACAAGTGTTTCAAGGTGCAACGAGGCAAGGGAGGGGGCACAGAGGGAAGACAGACAACAATCCTACTAGGCCAGGTGACATTGAGAGCGTGCAAGTGCAGGGGAGGGAGGAAGGGGATAAGTGCAGGGGAAAGCGGAGGGGGCAGTGCAATACATAATTTAACAGTACAATAAATAAAGACAATAAATAAAAGTGCAGCCAGCTGGTGGTAAGTGCAAACATCAGGTATCAAGTGCTAGTAGGGTCTGTAGGGATACAGAAACAGTCCCCGAGTGCCAGGGTTGCCAGCCTTCTTCTACAAACTTTTGTGTACATCAATTGTTCTTTGATGATATTGTTTTATAACTCGGTTTCATATTGTTGTATGCCTCTATGGCATTTGCCAAATAAAGATCTGTTGATGTTGACAGTCATTTAATAAACATATAAATGGGGGGAGGGGTATGTCTGCCTTTAGGGATACCCAAACTGTTGGCTTTGCCAATGCAGGATTACAATTTGTAGTGAGTGTCGAGAGGGGCGACAGTGCCTGGAATTCACTTTGTTGTGCAGATTCCATGCACGTTGCCAAGCGACCGCTGCCTTAAACATTAGACGAATAACAACATCTCATTATGACAAGATGCAAATCATCAATCGCCATGTTCACCATAACGGGAAAAATTGTTGACTAAACCATTATCCAATTACTAGAGGTGCCAAGGGCGGTCAGCCGGGCAGAATGTGGAACTGGAGGGGAATTTAGAAGAGCATGCCAAGTGTTGCACCATCCAGGAGTAATTCCATTGTGGACCGTTTACTCAAATAATTGTCATTAAAGTTCCATATGTCGCGGAACCTCGGAATGGGTTTCAAAAGCCTTGAGCTAGAGGCTCGTGAGAGTGATGATCAAAAGGATAGGTAGCCAATTAGAGTTAAGCTTGTGGATGCTCTTGAACTTCCTACCGTGGGAAATTTAACTGCATCATCTCATTTAACAGAAGCATCCAATAAGACTGCATTGCATTTGGCAGCTAGGGATGGGTTCAAGGGTTATTGATGACCAGTAAAAGCCCTTTGGACAGACTTTTCCTTCGCCAGCTTGATTTGTCGAATCAGCACCCAGAAAAATGAAATTATCTTTTGCCAAAAACCCAAACAAATTACTCTTTGTATCATTGTGTAGAATTCTTAGTAGAAAATCACGTAATGACTCTATATTTGGCGTTTGACATCGTACATCGCTAGCAGTAATGAGGTGCAAAGCATCTTGTAGATGGCATTGCTTGTGTACGGGGCACCTCACACATGAAGTGCGGTTCCCTAGAACAACACGGTGTGCAGGGTCCCGACGAGACCGAATTGCAACAAGGATATAAAAGATACTAGGAAGGAAGTACAGTAATGTTGTACCAGTGTGTTACTTTACACATATTTTCAACTGGAGGCAGTGGAAAGAAAACGTGGTTTGTGCAGAATCACACATCTTAACGTTAAGTGCCGGCGCTGGCATTACAACCCAGTTCTCCAGATTCCAGGGTCAGAAACTCAGCCCAAAAAAAGAAAATACATGCCTCCTACTACTACCCACATGCACAAGCACCAAAAAAAAAAAAAATCAAGGGTGCGGCCTCTTTCCATTGGCACCCATGATGCAGCCATGTACAATGCCCCATATTGAGTTAGCCACAGGTGTTCCTCGTATTCGCACACACCGCCAAATCTTTTATTAAAGTCACGCAAGCAATAATACAATATGCCATTTGAGATCTAATACCTTTAATCTCTTTTCAGTAGAGCAGCGCTTGATGGAGTATTTTACCTTTACAGTACATTACACACCCGGTACACAAAACTCACTAATTCAATCGCAAACCACTTTAGTCAGCATATTCGATACAGCAATGCCGTATACCATGCAATCCCTAGCATGACGTGTGGCAGAAAATTAATCATCGGCTGCAAAAATCTGCTAAGGTTGCTATCTTCATTGCATGAAGCACAGACAGAAACATCTATAACGTTTACAGCACCTGGGCGTCTGCGCCGCGAAACGTCAATGCGATCTGTGTTCATATCATCTCCATGCTAATCATATCGATTAGCTCCGATGCACTGCTTCGTCCCACCACAGCCTGGCTAATCAAACAAATGGCGATTCTGAGAGAGGAAGCGAAGATCCCTCAACTTAACGGAGTAATACCATGGAACGGAAGAGCTTGCATGTTAACGGGTCAAGGGAATTAAATGGAGATGGCAGTAGGAAGGTGATGCTGTAGCAGTTTTGACGGTGACCATCAATTGTCAATATTATGCAATTTCGCGGATTAGCGGTTGCTGCAGTTTTGGTTAGGCCTCAACAAGCGGCATATCCATTTCTAGACAGGTGCATTTTGAGGGATCATTTAAGACTTTGTACGGCTCAGTATAGCTATCCTGATTTTCTAGTTCAAACCCACATTTTCTTTTTAATCAAGATCAATTCTAGCCAATAGCACATTTGAAAGCACAGTCAATATTGGCCTCTGATAATGGAGTGATTAGCTCAGAAGTATCAAATAATATGGATAATTTGGGAGGCTGGCATCCGAAATCTAACAAAATACCAGCAGAGGTGGACTATGCAGATAACGCAACAGGGAGTGTGAAGGTTGGAATCCGTGATCTGCAGGAGCTTAAACCAGTGTAAGCAATCATGACTCCTAGTTCTAGGGTTAACAACCAACTAAACTACAACGCCCTCCCGCCAACCACTGAAATCCACTGTGGATTCTTGGTGAGCACAGGCTGGAAGAAAAAATATTCAGAACCTGAAGTGGAAGAGGAATTGCAGATTTCATGGAGATCTCAAGAGTATGTTCATCATTGATCCGCAAGGACATCATCTTATCATAGAGCCAAAAGAGATGTCAGTTTCGAGAGTGGAAAAGCTCATGTTCGATCAGGTTCATCCTCCGTTTACATTTTTCAGAAGCTCTCTTCAATGCAGTCACAAGTACCATTAATGTAAAGAATGACTGATAAACTGATATCAATGGAAACCAGTGAGGAATGGGATGTTTGCACAAGTATATCAAGGCATTCAAAGCCATCTGCCATAGGGTGAGTCTTATGAGGGCTGCCAGGTTGGAATTCATGTTGCACAAAGGATTATAGAGAAAACACTTAAGTTACTGTTCGGCTTGTTTCACGTCTTTTCACAAATCAATCTTTGGCTATTGGAGTGTTTGGGTGGTCCAAAACAGTCTTTGGCAGATTGGCAGTTGCAGCGAGAGGGTTCTACCAGATCTTGCCCATTCTCAACAAACTACATTGCTACCATTTTATGCAATCGAAATGGGCTGTATTGCCTACAGAGCAGGGCTTTCGAGAAATTGGGCCAAGAAAATCCTGTTGATTGGGTGAGTACAGTCAGAGTAAAGCAGAAACAACAGTGCTTTAAAACGACCACATGACTCATCAGAGCCATCAGTTCTCCAGAAGAGCAGTTTTCTCAATGGATTACCAACTGTAAGAGATAGGCCATTTGCAAAACGGATTGCAATGGCCTTATCAAAATGATGTACCAAAGAAGAACAAAGAAGAAGAAGTTGAGATGACCCCATCAGAAAGATGTATTGAGATGGCTCTGCTAGGAAAAGAATACACTCTGTTGGAGCAGAAAGGGATGTCCCAACCAAGAGAAGATATGGAGATGACCCCACCAGAAGGAGCTTTTGAAATGACTGAATTGCAAGGATATATTAGGCCTCATTTCAAGACTGGCGGTACAGAAATACGGGTTGCGGTAGCAGGGTAACAGCACCCTTTCCTGGCTACCGGACTACAAGTATGCCTGCAGGGGCTGTTGCTCCCAGGAGGTCTGGCCTGCCGGGGACACATGCCCCTGCAGGCATGCTTTTTACAGTAGCAACGGTGCTGGTGCTTCTGTGTCCCCATTCCCGTGGAGGCCTACCTTCTCTTGGGTACTTAGACTTTCTGCCACCTGACATCCCAAGCCACCTAGACTTATAATGTCCCGGTGGCACCAGGATCTCTGGCAGCAGAACATTGTTACGAGTTTGGCGACAACCCGCAGGTAGCACCGGTGGGTTACCACCAGACACATAATGAGGTCTGAAGTGGGAGAATGGAAGAACAGGCTCCCGTCCTTCACCTCTCGCGCTTGGCCTAGAGGGTCACGGCCCAGACACCCGCCGCGAGAAGAGTTTGTCCATTTACCAGACGACCAGGTACCCTGGTACAGGAACATACGGATGTGTCCACCTGCCTGCCCAGCAGCCCGCACTGGCCATGCCGACACCTGCGGCTCGGATCAGCTAGACTAAAAACCACACGTCGTTAGAGATGCCATGACGACCTAGACAACGGGAAGCACATCTGTACAAGTATACACACTTAACATTTCCACACCAATCTACACGAAGAACATACTCAGTGCTCTGACGTAGGCGACAGGCATATTCACGGACGTGCATCTTTATTATTTTTACATAGGCTTTCAGAATGCAGAAACGCAAGATGCATCATGAACTCATCTATAACGCTTGCTCACGCTTCCCTTGAAACCCGTTACCACCATGAGAGGTATAATGGAAACACGATACTGGTCATGGAAATGTATGCTACTATAATCTAAAGCACCTATGCACCAAACAGACTACTTAAGCACCAGGCCCGAGAAGGCCTCAAACAAGAGCTCCCGTGGACATTAACAAAGCAAGAGTCAGGTTGCTGATCCTGCAGAAAGAACCCGATGGAGCAACCAGCCAAGGTCGCAATGTTGCAAGCCCACATCCAAGAACAAATCATCAAAGGCACGATGTTGCAACCTCGCACTCCGCGTACCAACGTTAAAGTCATATCTACAAATTAAACCAGACACACAGTGGAAAAGCAATATTAATTGTGCAGAATTCTGCCTCAAACACGGTCCCGCCTCACGTGACCAAGCCGAATCTGACGAGATGCCAAAACCCAGGAGAGAAAAGGCGTCTGGGTCCCTCACTACGAGACACAGGCCGAGACACTTGAAAGGCTCAATGGACACCTGCTACAGTGGGAGCGGTCAGCCTTCCACCTATGAATAAATCCTCACATTGTCTGCACGTACCCATATTGAAACATTGTTGCAAACACAGGTACACCGAGAGCTGGGAACAACGGTGGTCCCAGGCTGAGGAGCTCACGGATGCACCAATCAGAACATGGGGCTCTTATCTCAGACGTCAGTAACATTAGCCAATCCTCAGGAGCCTTCATGTAACAATTCTTATGTATCCAATTATAGGGACAACCCAGATATACCACCTGACTACACCTTGTCCACTAATATTCTCTATATGTGTACTATACTAACCCTACCACTCGAGCAACCAATTAAGAGTGGCGATAGGTTTTTTGTTAACTTTCTGAAGTGACGCAAGTAGCGCGTCATAATGCAGTAAAAAGGGCCTGCGAGCCCCACGATTATGTGTGTGTCAGGACGGACGCGTACGCTCCTTGACCCATCCCTGCCGTTTTGTATAAATAAACAGCAGAGTCGCCTTGCTCCTTGTGTGTGTCTCATACTCTATCTCATCTGGGATATACGGGAGGAGTTGGGGCCTCCCTGCCCGGAGGTCTGCGGACGGCCCGGCCGACCCCGGCAGAATTTCCCCCCGACAAGTTGGAGGCACTGCTGAGATCTGTTTAAGATCAACTTTTATTTTTAGTTTTTCCAGGCACTCCCGTTGCGAGGAGGCCCGGCGGCGCGGCCCCCTCTGCCGTTGCCCCCTTCTGAGGACTACAGGACCATCGCGGAGCCGCGAGAAGACCGGACAGCGCAATCCGGATATTGGCCCTCGGGAGCCGGTTGAGAAGTATCCCGCCCGCGGTCGGCGAGTGTCCAGACGTGGTCCAGACGAGGGGAGGTGGCGAGCCGCTTGGAGGGTGCACGCAGTCGAGCGGCCCTGCATCGAGAGAACTTGGTGAGCATGACACGCACAACAAGCAATGCGAAATTGTGAGGGAGGGGGAGGAAGTAAATAAGGGAGGGGGGAGGTATTGTAGAGATGTGCGGCGAAGGTTTAACTGAGTGTTGCTAATGGAATGAATGGTAGCAAAACGAGTGCGAGAACAGTCGGCTAACGTTACGCGAAAGAGGGGGCGGGGCACGAAAACATCACGTGCAGCCGCTCGTAAGACACTGATGGTCTAAATTGCGACTAAGTGTGAGGGTGGGTGTGTGTGGTTTCCTACGACTTGACATTTATTGATCAATGAGTAGATGAGGTTCCCTATTGTTCGAGCAAGAAACTCGATAGGTAGATGACGTTTCCCTGTGGGCGGTAGCTAGTTACATAGTTGCCCAAAACGGAAGAAAATTGGCTGGTTAAGCCCTCCTGTTAAGGGGCGTATCACACGCGAGGCGACGCAGCGTGCGCAGTCCGGTTATATTATTGATGAGATTACCTTGTTCCAGGAGAGACAGGAAGACAGCTGTAGGGTTAGCGGGGTAGATTGCAAGTGTATTTTGAACTTAAAAAACATAACAAGAATATACCAGTAGCTCGAAGAAATCAGTGACGTCACCAGTAGGGATTTAATAGGATATCGCGAGCACAAGGAATTTTGGGTTTGAGAGTGGTGGGGAAGAGAAGCATGATAAAGGAGCTGGTACGGAGATAAACTATAAACCAGTGGATCGAAAAAAGGGGAAAGGGGCGTGGCTGCGCACGGAGAACGCCGGCCACGGCAAGTGTAAACGGGGGAGGAGAACGGAGAAACAGGACGACTGTATAAGATCATCGTAAGGGGTACGCAGCCGCAGGGGGCTGCGTGCGCTTCGGCCGCAGGGGGCCGTAGGGGAAGGAATATAATATAACATCATATTTATTATCATTGCATAATTTGTCAAAAGGATTGTCGAAAGTCCCCACACTTGCGGGGCGAGGTAAGCAATACAAGGTTGTATATCGTAAACTGCTAGTAAGGGGAAGGGTAACAAGGGGAGTGAATTTATGTCATACGGGAGAGGGTCGGGAGGGTGGGGGAACACCCTCACTACCCCACTACAGCACATATGCACCACACTGCCACCACATAGGGAGAAGTTAATTAAGTACAGCATAGAGTGGACCCAGGGGACAGATAACAAAATGTTAACACCATGGCCGCCTAATGGTAGTTTCGATCCATATGCCCAACATTCACTACTGAACCATCTGCACAATACATACAAGGGGAAGAAGTTGGCAAACCATGTGGAGGTGTTTAACTTATGGAGGATGTTCCAGGGGTCTCGACCAGGTCCAAATGGAATGTTCACTATGGGGGAAACACCGGAAGAAAAGGAGATTAAGAAAGAAGGAACGGGTGGGGAAAAGGAGTGCGAAAGCACAAAGAATACGGGGAACGAAAGACAGGGAGGAGAAAAGATTGATAAATCAGACGACATAAAAAAGGAACCGAGCAATGGGATATCCATAACACCGGGAGTGAAAACAGAGGGAGGAGGGTTGTACCCTTTAAGAGAATTAGGAGAAATAGCAGGACAGTTCAGGGCGGCTGAAGGATACTCAAACCCGGCATACAGCCCTCCACCATATGTGGCTCATGGGAAGATACCAATGGGGGACAGGAGGATTAGAGAAGAGCAGACTGTAGAGATAGGAAACGATGAGTGGATAGCTGCACAGATATTGTTGAAATTACGAGGCTCACTAACTGGAGAAGAAAGGGAGGCGGTAAGGAGAACAAACGAGGATAGTGCCAGAGAGAGTGAAATGAGGGGAGAGGAGCTACTACGGCAGAAGGAAGAGATTTTGGAGGAAAGATTAGCAGAACTAAGGGATGAGCAGAATGAACTGATCAAACAACTTGAGCGGGAGGAAAGAGAGAGAGTGAGGAAAAGGAAAGAAGGTAAGGACGAATTGGAAAAATTAAGGGAACGAAGTGAGGAACAAAAGAGAGAAGCTGAAAGGGTAAAAGGAGCAGCAGATAGGGTATCAAGAGTAGTGCTGAGAGAGAAGAAGAAGGAAGAAGAAGAAAAGGAAAAAGAAATGGAAATATGGAGGAGGAGGATAATATCAGAGGCAACTAAGAAATATGAAGAGGGGAAGGTAATAGAGAGTATAGTAGAAAGAGAAAGGGTGAAATGGGAAAGGAAGAAAGAGGATGAAAGGATATTGGAACAGATGAGCAACGAAGTAATGGAGGAGTTGAAAAGGAAAAGGGAGGAAAATAGTAGGGAAATGGAGGAGAGGAGTGAAGGAGGAAGAGAAGAGAGGGGTTGGGAGAGTGAAAGATGGGGAGATGTATATAAAAGTAGAGAGGTAGCAACAACATCAGCACAAAGGGGAACAGTTGGTAACAACGGAAAGGGAGAAAGAGACCTAATAGACTTAAAAACAGTAACAATAAAAGGAAAAAAGGCAGAGTGGGGGGTGCCATTTATGAATGATTTTTGTAGTGAGGAGGAAGGAGGAGTGGAGAAGGATGGAAGGAAGAGTGAAAGGGAAAGCTTAGATAAACTATACCTTACTAGAACAAACATAGATTCGCCCTGGATGAGTAGAAGATGGGAGGAGCGGGAGAGAAGGAGGAAGTGAAAAGAATAGGGGAAACACAAACCAATGAAACCACGCCACCCACATCACCATCGCACCCTCCCACGTCACGCCCTACATGTTCAACTACCGCGCGCTCTCTGCACAGAATAAAGCTCGCGCCCTTCATGAATGAACTTACACCTTATGCATGTCGGCTTAGGGACCTCCCTAGTCGCAGGCAAGACAGACAAATAAACATACCCATATTGAACACAGGAAATGATGAAAAAAGGGGAAAGGAAGAAGAGGGAGGTAGGAGCAGAGGTAGTAAGGAAGAATTTGAAGTAGTAAAAGAAATGGGGGAAGAGGAGGGGTGTGAAGACTCAACATTATGGAGCGTAAAGGGTGGCACAAGACAGAATTTAATGCCACTGCTGGAGAGAGGAGGGGTTAGACCACAGTATGTACCTTGGAAACATACGGATAAGGAAAATATAAAATGTAGGCTCCCATCACTAAGTGGAGGTGCGGGTAAGTGGATATATGAAATGGAAAAACACACCGCAGGACAGAAACTAGCAGTAGGAGATGTGAAGGGCCTGTTAATATCAATATTAGGGGATAGAGCGGATGACATTTGGAAAAGAGCGGGATTCCATGGGGTAACAATAACGAACACATCGCATGATGGGGCACCATTTGCAAACTGCAGACATGCGCTATGGCAGGCACTGAGAGTGCAGTACCCAGACACATCAGACATAGGAGCCATTACTTCCCGTAAGATGGGTGAAAATGAGGATCCTGTTGATTAGATCCAGGATGTTCAAGAGAAGTGGCGCATGGAAACTAGAGAACAATGGGACAAAACACCAGCCATATTTTATCATATACTAGTACAAGGGCTCCCAGAAGGAGTTCAAAAACAACTAAAGAAAGTAGTGGGGATGGAAGCAAAACCATGGCCAGAAATACAACTGACTATAGTACATCACTGCAGAACATGGCAAGGAAAAATGAAACAAAAGGAAGAGGATAGGAAAACAGAAGAGGCCAAATTAGTACAGAAAAAACTTACTAAATACACAATGGAAGGGGCACTAATAACTACGCCCACACCAATGGCCCAAAGCCCAACGCAAGTAGTGGCTGCACAAGATCCCGCACAAATAACGCCTCCACAAGGTGTAATACAGCAAGTGCCGCCTCTGCAATTACACGCACCAAACATGGGAGGAGGGTACCCAATGCAAGGAACTGGGTATTATAGTTATAACAGAGGGAGAGGAGGGTTTATGAGGGGGAGAGGATATGGATATAATACCCAACAACAGGCTGGGGGACTAAGAAATAACTACCCCACAGGGCAACCCGTATACCAGGACAACACAGGGAGCTTCCCATGGCAAAACAGGGAACCACCCGTGTGTTGGAGCTGCGGACTATTAGGACACATGTCACGTACATGTAGGGTCAGGCCAGGAACACCAGCATGGAATGAACAAGCACAACCTAGGACATTACAAGAACAGCAGGGCATACAACAACAGCAGACGTCACAAAAAGGGAGTGACCCACAACAACAAACAACACAACAGCCACAAACCTATTCACTGCCACAACAACAAATAACACAGTACCTGCCACCGCCACAACAACAAGTAGCGTTAATACAACCACCACCCCAAAATGAACGAACACAATTGGGTGGGGTGACGGTGTTGGGACACAACCCTTACACAGGGAATGGCCAATCATTGTACCCCCAATAGGCCAGCCCACAGACGGCCTTGGTGTGTCCCATCCTGTCAGTAACACCTAATAGTGCGGAGGAACCACGCATAGAGGTAACGATAGGTGACAAAAAATTATCATTTCTTGTTGACACCGGGGCAACCCGGTCTTCCATAAGGGAAGGTAAATTTAAGATGTCAGGCGAAGCCATGAACACCCAAGGATTTTCTGGGGCTAAAGGGTTGGTTCCATTTACTGATAATGTTCCCTTATCTATTGGAGATTATGATCTGTCAGTTCCGCTCTTGTATTATAGTGCCTCACCAGTAAATATACTGGGGAGGGACATAATGAACAGGTTGAACATGACGATCTCCTTTACAGAGGATGGCATAATTTGCTCTACTCCAGGGATTAACATGCTCGCAGCACGACAGATTTTGCAAGCATACTGTGGACAGACAGCGATTAGGGCGGAGCCAGTAGATGGCGAGATATTCCAATATGGCACTGACATGGCATTTGCATGGATGCCAGGGATAGAAGGGAAAATATGGAGGAGACCAGCAGCCTATCTATTCCGACCAGAAACACCAGTTAATGAACTAGAAGGATAGGTGTTTGTAGTGGACATTGAGAGCATTATTGCAACAGCTGATTATGTTGCTGTGCACGCCCAAGATAAAGAAGGGAGAGCATGGAGGGCGGTGATAGCACTAGCAGAAGGATGTAGGCTGACCCAGGTGTCAGATGAAGAGCTGTTCTCAGAAGAAAAGGAAGAAAATGAAATGGTGTTCATGATGAGTGTAGAAATATGGCTAAGAGTGGCTCACAAACAAGTAGCACAGAAAATTGCAATGGCACTTGAGGCACCCGCAGGCACCCCAGTCCCATTTTTTAAGGAGGATATGTCAAAGGTGCCCAAATCATTATGGACTATTAGCCCTTATGACGTGGGATGCATAAAAAGCATAGGGGGTGTAAGGATAAAATTGAAAAAAGGTGCCATACTACCAAGAGTTAAACAGTACCCATTGTCAAAAGAGGCAGATGAGGGCATATTTGAAACCATAACGGCCCTTATAAACAATGGCATATTGGTCCCCTCAGAATCACCATGTAACACAGCTGTGTACCCGGTGCGCAAGGCTAAAGGGGGGTCTTGGCGCTTCATACAGGACCTCAGACCCTTGAACAACATAGTAGAAGCAGAGTATCCAGTAACAGCAAACCCGGCCACAATATTGTGTGGCATTCCAGCAGAAGCATCACGATTTACAGTGATTGACCTTAAAAATGCTTTCTTCTCAATACCATTACACCCAGACTCACAAGATTTGACAAGCTTCAATTACCGAAATACAAAGTGGAAACATACCAGATTACCACAGGGGTATTGTGAATCACCCTCAATTTTCAATAGAGTAATACAGATGGATTTGGGCAACGTTGAGGTGGAAAGCACAGTGTTACAGTATGTGGATGACATAATAATTTGCAGTACAAACGAAAGTAAATGTAGAGAGGACTCCTTAAAAATGTTGACGATACTGGCAGAAAAGGGGTACAAGGTAGACATGGAAAAGATACAATACTGTCAGGAACAGGTACTTTACATTGGTCAACTGATATCCCAACATGGAAGAAGGATTGCACCACAAAGAGCACAGGCCATCTCAAGCACTCCCGTGCCACAGACTGTGAGAGAACTGCAGCAATTTCTGGGGCTGTGCAACTACTGTAGAGCATGGGTATTTGATTACAGCTCATACATAGGACCCCTGCTTGAGGGTTTGAAGGAAGCAAATAAAGGGGAGAAAAAGTTGGGATGGACTATGGAAATGAGGGAGGCATTTGACGAATTAAAAGACGCGATATCAACTGCTCCAGTACTTGCATCCCCAGACTATGAGCGGCGCTTCTTTATATTTTCACATTGCGACTCAGCAGTGATGAAAGCAGTATTGGCCCAAAAAACTAGCATGGGCTATAAACCAGTAGCATTTTACAGCGGTCACTTAGACCCTATAATGTTAGGCCACTTCTCTTGTGAACAAGGTCTTGCTGCAGCTGCTTTTGCAGTAGAAAAAGCACCAGCAATAACTATGGGGTGTCCAACTACACTATTTGTGGAACATGCACTATTTGCGATATTGAATAAACCTAAGTCCACATTAACGACACAGAGGGCATCAGGTTATGAGATTATTTTGTCTAAAGCTGAACTGGCAATTGTTAGATGTAGCACGGTTAACCCTGCAAGGTTCCTAGCAGAAGTAATTGAAGAGGGAGATTACGCCCACGACTGCACCCAAGTAACTGAAATATACTCATGTACTAGGAAAGTTGAAGAAAACGCACTAGAGGGAGGTGAGCTTTTGTTTATTGATGGGTCATCAACTATTGATCAAGGAGATGGGATACGAAGGACTGAGGCAGCAGTAGTAAAAATGATGGAGGCGCCGGTGTGTGTGGCTATGAAGTGTGTACAATTACCACAGCACTACTCTGCTCAAGCGGCGGAACTCGTTGCACTAATATTGGCATTAAAGGAAAGTTTTAATAAAAGAGTAACTATATATTCCGACAGTGCATATGTTACATCCACTGTCCACTCAGGGCTATCAAAATGGAGAAGGAGAGGGTTTAGGAGAGCTGATGGCACTCCAGTACAACATGCCCTCTTGTTGGCTGAACTAATTGAAGTAATAAACGACCCCCAAGAACTAGCCCTAGTAAAATGCACCGCACACACCAATGGAGAAGACTACGTTTCAAAAGGAAATGCAGCAGCAGACGCACATGCGAAATATGCTGCATATTTTGGTGAGATATGGAACCCCACAGACTCACAGAGAGGGAGAGGGAGGGGAATAGCGAGGGAGATGTTAATAAGAGAAGGGTACACCCATCTCCCAGCCACACAGATTATGGAGCTACAAGCGGCTGCACCAATGGCCGAAAAAGAAGTATGGGTGAAAAGAGGATGCACAATGTCACCAACCGATGCACTATGGCGCCAGGGTGGCACTGGGAAAGTTGTAATACCGTTGGCACTGTTAAATACCGCCTTGAGCCAATTACATCACCCTGCCCATACAGGCAAGGAAATAATTGCAGCACGAATTAGAGAAGATTGGTTTTGTCCCGAGTTAACCTCCCATGTGTCAAATTTTATCAGCAATTGCCTCACATGTCAACAGTTTACGGCCGGTCATACTCTAAAAGTGATAAGAGGTACAATACCCCGGCCAGAAGGACCTTTTCGGCACCTTCACATTGACTATGTTGATATGATCAACATCTGTCAAGGCAATATGTATATGATTGTAGTAGTATGTCCATTTTCTAGGTGGATTGAAGCAGGGCCCTGTTCACACCCTGATGCGTTTAGAGCAGCCAAATTCATAGTAAGGGAGGTCTTCCCCAGGTGGGGAGTGTGCGAGGTGTTAAGATCAGACAACGGCCCCCATTTCGCAAATGAAATGTTCCAGCATATTACATCCCTGCTGAACATTAAACACAAATTTGCATGTGCATACCACCCACAGGCTAATGGTGTATGTGAACGCCTGAATGGCCTATTGAAGGAGGCAATTGCTAAAATACAACAAACAACAAAGAAAAGTTGGTTGTATTGCCTTCCGTTAGCATTGTTTGAACTTAGAAACAGGCCAGGGTCCGACCACCACCTCACCCCTCACGAAGTGGTTACTGGACGTCAAATGCGCCTTCCCCTAACACCAACGTCAAGGGCATTCACCGATAACGAAAGTTCAGCGAATGTGTTAGGAGATGAAATGTATCAATATGTGTCTTCTTTGATTACTAGTGTCGTGTTTGTGTCTCAACAGCTCGAGCGCACACGGGGCGGGTCTACCAGCAATCAAGAAAAAGACGAAAGTACGGAATTGGGAAAGGAGAACTCGTGCAAACTTGCCAAAGGTGACCACGTACTACTTCGCAATTTCAATAGAAGGTGGCACGAGAAGAGGTTCACTGGCCCCCATCTGGTAGAGGACGTATCAACAAGAGCAGTAAAACTAAAGGATAAGCGTGCCTGGAACCACCTACATGACGTAAAGATCTACAAACTGCAGACCCGCCCCAGCGCCAACGACAGGTCCATTGGAAGAACAGCAACAACATCGCCGACAGCGGAAGAAAGTTCCACCACAGACAACGACCCAATTGTTCCCTCGGAGACAATAACTGACGAAGAAGGGGGTGACCCCCATACTGCCCACCCCATGATCACTCGCTCAAAGAGTAAAAATACTTCCGCCATCTGAGCGCAAACCCCCCCATTGACTGCTAAGTACAGTTGTAACTAAAATTGAAGGACATTGCTTGCACCAATACACATGTAAACACGTGAATGTTCTCTTTTTCTCTCGCACATACAGGAACTGCGTAATATTGTATTGTTAAGAAAAGCTAATTAACAAGTTCAGTGTGCAGGTGTAGATGGTGCTGCCAGACGATAACTACCCAGAAGAATTGTCACACCAATTTGTATACGAAATAAAGAGGCCAACATACTTAAAAAGGAGAAGGGTACGTGTATACTACACAGCCTTCCTCCTGGCCATAGAATATTACATGCCCCACCTCCGCCCATACTTGCCGGTCCTAAGAGACCCATCACTTAGAGTAGCGTGGGAGCAGCTCTTCGCCTGGGCACTGAATGACTACTTGATAGGGAGAGCTTAAAGGAAACAAAACTAACATTTAATAACGAGCACTTTTGAGAATTTTTAGGCGGGCAACTGTAACGTCGCAAGAATAAGCTGCCAGGACCGCAGCAAGGTAAGAGCAAAATGCCGGTGAAATTAGCATATGTAATAAAAATAATAGGGATTTTTATGATCACCGGGTTCTTGGCTGCCTCTGTCTGGCAGTACAGCTATGCTATTGATTTTATTGCTGCACCCAAACTTAATATACCCCCGTCCCCTGCTGCAACAGGTGTTACGTCAGGTGGTAATCGTAATTTTGCACCCAAGCAAAATAGAGTTAAACGCAGCACGTACTCAGACAATAAAGGTATTGATAATTATGTACAAGATTCAGCACACGTCACAAACAACATATGGTACCAACACATGACCCGCATTGGTAAGCAGACAACTGAGGATAGCTGTTACGTTTGCTCATTAATACCATACGCCATGAGCGCTTCACGAACATTTGTTGCCACAGAAATAGATGAAAAAACAGCACAGTGCATAATATATTTGGCCCTGTTCCAAACGAAAGGAAGATTTCAAGGAACAGTAGTGCACATGACATGGAAAACACGAGACTCATACCCATATGAAAACAACTTCCTCAAGACCTATCTGAGTTATCACAAGACCAGTTTACATGCTGAAGCATTCAGGTACATAACAAGTGGCCCTGCAAAAGGAGAAACAAAGAAGGTAACACTGCAGTATCTACCATGTGATTGGTACGCAACTGAAGTTCCGGGTAAACAAGGATGCTGGGAGAGGCCGCTACTGACGATAACAAGAAAGGTGTTCCTGGGCAACAGCTGGGAGATAGGAGTGATTGGCAGCAACATGGTAACAAAAGAAACTATCTCAACTATCGAGACACACAATCATCGATGTTGGACGACGTGGATCAAGTATGTACCAATGCTCACGTGGGTAGAAGAAGATGAAGACCCGATAACTATACTACCATTGACTGCGCCTAAAGTATGCTACCAGCATAAAGGAGAGGTGGACGTAGGATATAACACCAATTGTGCAAGCGTGATGGAGTTGCCTGAGGGGGGAGCGGGAACAGCAGTAATAATGGACCATTATTGGGCCTGTGGAGAAAAGGCATATCATACACTGCCTCCCCTGTGGAATGGTGTGTGCACAATGGTACACGTCAATGTACCATCACTAGTGGTACCTAAGAAGCATGTCGATGTGGCGAAATTTCCTAAAATGGATGAAGGGGATAAGAGAAGAAAGAGATCTGCACCACTTCAGAAGGAGCAAGGAAACAGGACCAACAGCAATGATACTGTCCTAAATAGGAGAAAAAGACAAGGAGAGCCATTGACAGGAAATTACCTGTGGGGAAGGTCGGAAACGGAACTAACATCAATACCGCCAGAACACAGACTATTCAGCAGAGCAGCAATGTTCTTCTCCTCAATAATACATCCGGGACTGCAGGCATACGCAAACGCAAAATGGCTCCAAATAACAAGGTGGGAACTAATGATGACCATCAATTCAACAGTAAATGGGTTCAACGCAATTAAAGAGGAGCTGCGAGCTGTAAGGATGGTAGCACTCCAGAACAGATATGTATTGGACCTTCTCACAGCAATGGAAGGAGGAGTTTGTGCAAAAATAGGACAATCTTGCTGCACGTTCATACCTGCCAACGATGCTGACAATGGTACACTGACAGAAGCAGTTTCACAATTGGCCCAGATGCACTCCAAAATGATGGACGAAAGTAACGGTGTAAACAAGGATAAGAGCTGGTTTTCACTATTATGGTCATGGATGCCATCTTGGCTGTCAGATGGACTGAAAATAATAGTGGGATGTGCTATTTTGGCTGGAGCTACCCTGATCATAATTAGATTTTGGAAGGCCCGGAAAGCACGCACGACTGACGAGTTGCTGGAAATGGTGGGAATGCACCCCTTAATGCCAGCAGATGACGGCCAGCATACAGGTGTGATAATACAAGAAAGGGAGAAGTTGCGCACCCAAATCATCACCAATCATCTAGACCCACCATCAGTGAAGATTGAGAACCCAAGGAACCCCAGGAGCTACATAGGAAGATGGGTATACTGTACTCCTGGAGGAACATGTGAATACATGTATTGGTCATTTGAAGATCATGTAAACCATTATGGACATCTCGGAGGGATAACTAAGATATGGAGGGTAAGAGGAGATAACGAGAAGGATATGTTTGTGGTCGACAGGTCGACCAGAGGGGGGACTGAAGTGGGAGAATGGAAGAACAGGCTCCCGTCCTTCACCTCTCGCGCTTGGCCTAGAGGGTCACGGCCCAGACACCCGCCGCGAGAAGAGTTTGTCCATTTACCAGACGACCAGGTACCCTGGTACAGGAACATACGGATGTGTCCACCTGCCTGCCCAGCAGCCCGCACTGGCCATGCCGACACCTGCGGCTCGGATCAGCTAGACTAAAAACCACACGTCGTTAGAGATGCCATGACGACCTAGACAACGGGAAGCACATCTGTACAAGTATACACACTTAACATTTCCACACCAATCTACACGAAGAACATACTCAGTGCTCTGACGTAGGCGACAGGCATATTCACGGACGTGCATCTTTATTATTTTTACATAGGCTTTCAGAATGCATAAACGCAAGATGCATCATGAACTCATCTATAACGCTTGCTCACGCTTCCCTTGAAACCCGTTA
Source organism: Ambystoma mexicanum (assembly GCF_040938575.1). Taxonomy (NCBI): domain Eukaryota; kingdom Metazoa; phylum Chordata; class Amphibia; order Caudata; family Ambystomatidae; genus Ambystoma; species Ambystoma mexicanum. The sequence goes on along the minus strand of NC_090931.1, from coordinate 687,956,251 downwards.
CCACCATGAGAGGTATAATGGAAACACGATACTGGTCATGGAAATGTATGCTACTATAATCTAAAGCACCTATGCACCAAACAGACTACTTAAGCACCAGGCCCGAGAAGGCCTCAAACAAGAGCTCCCGTGGACATTAACAAAGCAAGAGTCAGGTTGCTGATCCTGCAGAAAGAACCCGATGGAGCAACCAGCCAAGGTCGCAATGTTGCAAGCCCACATCCAAGAACAAATCATCAAAGGCACGATGTTGCAACCTCGCACTCCGCGTACCAACGTTAAAGTCATATCTACAAATTAAACCAGACACACAGTGGAAAAGCAATATTAATTGTGCAGAATTCTGCCTCAAACACGGTCCCGCCTCACGTGACCAAGCCGAATCTGACGAGATGCCAAAACCCAGGAGAGAAAAGGCGTCTGGGTCCCTCACTACGAGACACAGGCCGAGACACTTGAAAGGCTCAATGGACACCTGCTACAGTGGGAGCGGTCAGCCTTCCACCTATGAATAAATCCTCACATTGTCTGCACGTACCCATATTGAAACATTGTTGCAAACACAGGTACACCGAGAGCTGGGAACAACGGTGGTCCCAGGCTGGGGAGCTCACGGATGCACCAATCAGAACATGGGGCTCTTATCTCAGACGTCAGTAACATTAGCCAATCCTCAGGAGCCTTCATGTAACAATTCTTATGTATCCAATTATAGGGACAACCCAGATATACCACCTGACTACACCTTGTCCACTAATATCATTCTCTATATGTGTACTATACTAACCCTACCACTCGAGCAACCAATTAAGAGTGGCGATAGGTTTTTTGTTAACTTTCTGAAGTGACGCAAGTAGCGCGTCATAATGCAGTAAAAAGGGCCTGCGAGCCCCACGATTATGTGTGTGTCAGGACGGACGCGTACGCTCCTTGACCCATCCCTGCCGTTTTGTATAAATAAACAGCAGAGTCGCCTTGCTCCTTGTGTGTGTCTCATACTCTATCTCATCTGGGATATACGGGAGGAGTTGGGGCCTCCCTGCCCGGAGGTCTGCGGACGGCCCGGCCGACCCCGGCAGAATTTCCCCCCGACAGGTCTATTGACTTGGTAACAGCATTAAGATGTATTAAGATGTCCTCCACCAGAAGGAGCCACTAAGAAGTCCCCACCAGAAGAGAGGTACTGAAAAGGCCCCACCAGAAGAGAGGTACTGAGAAGGCCCCACCAGAAGAGAGGTACTGAGAAGTTCCCAACAAAATGAGGCTTTCGGAAAGCACAAACAAAAGTAGGCCCCACCAGACAGAGGCACTGAGAAGGCCCCACCAAAAAGAGGCACTGAGAAGGCCCCACCAAAAAGACACTGAGAAAGCCCCACCAAAAAAGAGACACTGAAAAGGACCAACCAAAACGAGGCTTTGGCAAGACCCACCAAAGGTAGGTCCCACCAGAAGGAGGCCTGAGAAGGCCCCACCAAAATGATTCATTTGGAAGCTCCCAAACTCAATGAGGTGCATAGATGGTCTCAACTGAAGAAGACATTGTAATGGCCTCACTAGAATGAGACATTAAAATACTCCAGCGAAATAGGAGGTTTTGATATGTTCCCAGCACATGTAGGCATCCCACCAGTAGGAAATATCTCTCCATTTGTACAAAAGGGAGAAACTGTGATGGTTCCTATGGAGATTTTTACATACCATCATAAAAAGAGGAAAACGGGTGATCTCTTCCCAAAGACATATTCACATGATCTGGTCAAAAGGAGGTACTTACATGATCCCCTTACACGTTGGTTTGTATAGGATCCTGCCAGAGAAGTAGCAAGAGCACAGGAATCACTTTCAGGTATCTCTTGGATCAAGTCCTTTTATTTTACGACATCTGTTTGCAAACTTTCTTTTCCAAGGCCTGTGGCAAAGAGTAGTTCACTGTGAAAGAGACTCCAAACATGTGATTCTCTCCAATGCCCTGTCTTGAAGTGCAAGAGTCAAGTGGGATCAGACTCCACAGTAAGTTAATTTCAATCAGAGTTTTAAAGAGAACGACAAGGAATCACTGTGTTGGGGCCTTCATCCATAGACCGCTCGATTCAATAAATGATCAAGCGGTCAATTCCCTTCAACAAATGGTCCGATGTGTGGGAGACTTGGTCAATGACATATATACAGGGGTTGCTTACACCCCAGGAATAGCCATGCAGTGATGATGTCGTAAGCGTTCGCAAATAGCCTCAGCTTCATTCAGTGTTACACACTTCAGGTATAGATTAGAAGGGGAATAGAATAGTGTCCATCAGACAGCCAGGATAACCCATTAATTAATGGATGCACACACACATTTACAACTCTTAGTAACAAACCCTATAGTAACCCTTTATGACTACAGGCCCCCCGAGTTGTCTAAGTAGATTTTTTTTTCTTTTTTAACAACTCATACTAAATTTTAGCACGTATACAGATGTACTCACCGAATGTGATAGACTTAATCAAAAGACACACTTTTAAATTGGGCATGCCATTAGACCGCCCCATCAACTCCTGTGTGAAACAGATCATAACCAAATAGTACAAACCTACATCAATTGCTCAGGGTATCCGGACACAGTATATAGGAGAACAATTTACATTGAATGAATTTCAGAGAAGGCTGTTGTCAATTTTTTGGTCATTCTGAAAAATCAACTTGCTTTGACTTTCACTGGGTTCACAATCAGATAACTTCTAAAAATCTGGAAACTTCAAAGCAGTCTCAACCAGGATCCCACTCCGAGTTGCTAACGCCCTTTATGAAGTGAATCCAGCTGGCATTTATTTAAATTAGACATAAAGATGCTGAAACGATGCATCATTGCAACTGCGCGGCATAAAATATGCAAAATCTCAGAAGCGATGAGGAGACAACCCAGGACTGGGACTCATTTGTATCCTGAAATATGTACTTTACTCATGTCCAGGAACATAAAGTTTCCGAGCCATCTGCTCAGATGAAAGCTAAAAACAAGCCTAGCGCGCAGAGAAGGACTTCTACCGAAACAGGATGGCATCTGAACATCATCTGGCAGAAAGTATACTGAATAAAAGAAGGGGCCAAGTTTGAGGTAACTTCAATCCAAAGGGAGTCAAAGTTTGTCAGTATCCCACTGGAAATTGCGGCGGGATACGGCAAACTGACCTACCGTTTCCACCGCCTGATCTTACCGGAATTTCCGGGATATTACAGGTGGTGGAAAGGGTGGTAAATCCCCATGGAGGCGATTAGCGGTATCACTAGCTGTGTTTGGCCGGTGGGGGCCTGATTTACCTGCAGCTCTTGGCTGGAGGTAAATCAGTGACCCCCATCAGCAAACGTGTACTTTTGCGGTGCAGGAAAAGTGGTGGTAACTGAATTACTGCCACTTTTCCTGCACCACAAAAGTTGCATTGACCTTCTAAGGTCCCCCGTATTTTATTTAAGCCAAGGGCAGTAATGGAAAGCAGGACAGGCATCCAGAGTTTTAAAGTTGTAATGAGACTGATCCCACAAATGAGTGGATACTGATGGATTCCTGGCAGACGGCGGGGGGGGCAGTGGGGGGGCGAGGGGTAGTGGATATTAGTCAAACCATTGGATGGTTATTGGGAAAAAAAAATTCTGGGGAATTTGCAAACGGGTACGCGGTCAATTGATTGTATCTTGGCCAATTAAATTGCTCCAATGAGCACCCTACATAATACCTTCCTAAATATATTAAAAAACAGACACATAATTGCTCCAATGAGCACCCTACATAATACCTTCCTAAATATATTAAAAAACAGACACATAATTGCTCCAATGAGCACCCTACATAATACCTCCCTAAATATATTAAAAAACAGACACATAATTGCTCCAATGAGCACCCTACATAATACCTTCCTAAATATATTAAAAAACAGACACATAATTGCTCCAATGAGCACCCTACATAATACCTTCCTAAATATATTAAAAAACAGACACATAATTGCTCCAATGAGCACCCTACATAATACCTTCCTAAATATATTAAAAAACAGACACATAATTGCTCCAATGAGCACCCTACATAATACCTCCCTAAATATATTAAAAAACAGACACATAATTGCTCCAATGAGCACCCTACATAATACCTCCCTAAATATATTAAAAAACAGACACATGGCGCTATGCGAGTCGGCAGGATTGCATTGTGTCCTGGGGTCTTCTTATGAGGTTCTGTGAACATTTGAACTTTTGCCAAGATTCATCCAGAAATGTTAAAGACCCTTTCAATAAATATAAAATAACATTTTGTGCGGTGTTGCAGAAGATTGGGGGTAGAGGTTGTGGGGTGGCTCGTTTACCCCTCGTCCCTGCCACCAATGAGCTAGCCTGGGAATATTGACAGGCGACAGAACGTTTCAATCAGTAACCCACAAACATCTGAGAGACACTGTTTGGAGGGTTGGCCCGGGATTTAATTTGTAGTTTGCATAGCAGGTCCAGGGTTACTCTGGCTCTGAAGGTGCATGATATGATATATGATATGGCATTTATAGCGCGTCTATACACAAGTGTTTCAAGGCACAACGAGGCAAGGGAAGGGAAACAGAGGGAGGACAGAGACAGCGATCCTACTTGGCCAGGTGATATTAAGATCGCGCAAGTGCGATGTGATCGGCAATACTAGAATCGACCCTGGTTTGAGCGATTCACTTGCACGACTAGGAACATACATGGTTCCACTGGAGTAGAAAGCAAGGGCTGCTTGATTGCAGCTGTAGTACACACTGGTGCCACTCCGTCAGGATTGATTTAGGATTAGAATAGGCCATTTTGGCTAACGAGCCACCCGTGCCACAGCGCCACTCAATAGCCATTCCTGGAAGTATGCCTCCAGTTCAAAGCCACAGTGCAATGCATTGTAGGTAAGCTGAGATGAGCTCAAGAGCTTGAGTTCCGCTCCAGAAAAATCGTCTTTGTCTTATAAGGTTGCACCATTATGAGCAACTGAGCTTCAAGGCAGCCTATAAGAGAAAGGCGTGCAAATAATCATGGTCCTACTTCCCACCCAACCCCCCACCCCCCGAGTGAAAATATGTTTGTATGAAACGATTTCCATTGAGTTTCTGATCATTACTTTTATATTGATATGGAGTTTATATTTCATGCATTTGTCTTTTCTTTTCGTTCTTTGCGGCAAAACAAACTGTTCCCCTCAATCCCTCTGCTTTCCCAAACTCCATATTCCTTTTAGGAAACGTTTTCCGAAACTCTGCATTTGAGAAGGTATTTTAATAGAAGGAACTGTGTGGGGGAAGGTGGGGTTGGGGAGCCGTTCAAGGTTCACAGCGGTTGCAGCAAAGGGATCTGCAAAACATATGGAGGTGAGGGAAGTTGTGGGTTCGAGAAGGCCCTGGCGCTGTCTGGCCACATGCAAGACATTGCACCAGTTAAGGGAAACAATCATATCACTGAGCAGATGGGAACGGCACTGATTAATGAAGATACTTGTACAAAGAGTAGACAAACACATATAGATTGGCGTACTCATCGCTTTCAAGGGCCCAAATTGGAATTCATGGAGCAGGAGCTTGAAGTAGCTACTGGCGATCAGGATTGTCCTGTGAATACGTTCAAAACCCTCTGCTTTGTCCACAAGGCCTTCTGGGGCCTGGGACCTCAATACCTTAAACTCTCTCTTCCTAAATATCTTCCTTGTCGAGCTCTTCGCTCATCCGCCTCCAAATCCCTCGGGGTTAGTCGCTTCTCCAAGCAGCGAGTTGGTGGTAGATCTCTTTCTTCTGCTGGGGCCTCCCTCTTGAACAGCCTCCCTGCCTCTCTGAAACTTGAGGAGAACCATCTCTGGTTCCGGAAGCACCTCAAGACCTTTCTCTTTGCTTCTGCTTTCTCTCCGCCTCTCCCCTGTGGACCTCCTGGCTGAATCTGAAATTGCACTGGTTACCTGGCTACCCTCTGATCTTGGGCCCAGGTCCCCTCCCCGCCAGTTGCACACCTGCCCTGCCCCCCTCTGGCAACCCTTGCACTCGTGGGTCTATTTCTGTATCCCTACAGCCCCCTACCAGCACTTGACACCTGATGTCTGCACTTACCCTTGCACTTGCCACCAGCTGGCCGCGCATTTATTTATGGTCTTTATTTATTTTAGTTTTATCCTATGTGCTGCACTGTCCCCTACCTTTCCCCCTGCACTTTTCCCCCTTCTTCCCTCCCCTGCACTTGTGCGAACTCAATGTCACCTGGCTTAGTAGGATCTTCCCTCCGTTTCCCCTCCCCTGGCTCGCCGCGCCTTGATACACTTGTGTATAGGCACGTTATAAATGCCATATCATATCAATAGGAGTTACACATCATGATCCTTGAGCTACTAAAGTCCAGCCTCATGCATGGAGTGCCTGAAAGATGGCAAAACATGCTTTTTTGTCAAACTGTGACATGGTCCCAAAAATGTGCATTCCTTGAATCCCTCTTGCAATTGCTCTGTTGCTATATATCGGACTCTAGTGCTGTTCCTCTTGAATTCTCTGCATGTTGCCATGTTAATTTACATAAGTTCACCTTTGATGTTCTCTTCAAGTGGTTTTCCCTTCTATTGCTTTTACGTGTGTTCTCCCAGTTTTTCCTTCTTGCTGCTACCTCTGTTTTCGTCATTACCCATGTTTATCGCTACTTCATAACTCCACCACTACATCTGTTACTGCAGTCATCTCCAGTCACAACATCTTGCTCTCAGCTGCCACTTGTGATGAGACCTTGCTCGCTTTCTTTCTCTCTGCTGCTTCTACAGAATTAGGCGCCAATACGTAGCAGGCAACGAATCCAACTTCCAAATGAAATGCAACTATAACTGTGTGCCCGGTACATATAATACCCTTCATCTTGTAGAGGTCTTCCTCAGCTTTATTATTGCAACTTGCATGTGAATTCCCAGACACATAGTTCATGTTACATAGTTATATTTGCATGGAATCATTTCGCTTGAAGAGTCAAATGTAGCTCCTGGTTGCTGATGTTCTGAGGCCAACAAGGCTCTTCTAGGCCCAATCCAGGAGCTAAATAGCCCCCATCAATGATGAACCCTACTTTCATCCTCATATCCTTTGGGAATGCAAAAAGGTAAAGGCATGAAACAGACGGAGGACCTTTGTGAATAAGCCCTTCCTCCCAATGCATGAATAACATCCACAATGGCGACGTCACGCATGCACGTCTTTACTGTGGCAATATGACTCGCAAGCAAATTAGCAACATACTTGATGCTTCTAAAGCAATATTTTTTTTCAGAACATAAAGCCTACTTCCCCATACATCATGATCAAGGCATGTGCACACCTCACATGTAATGTGCTTGCTTACACCAGGTCTCTCCTTTGTAAAGGTACGGGTTGACTGTGTGGTGCAGCACTTTTCAGAATGTCCATAAAAGTGCAACCTTGTGGGTTTGCAAATCAGAGCAAAGGCCACGAATACGAGGGGCTCATTAAGGCAAGTGTAAGCTACCACTGCCACCGCCGGGCAGAGTAGGTGTGGCCCGTTTGCAAAATGGGCCCAGGGATGCACTGCAGGCTTACACATTTCACAAATTAGAAGATGTGTACAGTACACATCAGCAAAGGTGTTTGCGTGCCATGCACACATTAGGCATTTGATGAATCGGTCCCGGAGACAATCAGGGGGTGAACTGAGGGTCTTTCGCCCCAGTGTCTGGATTACACCCGGTCTACCAATTGGGCATGATTGGTAGGCAGAGTGGGAGGGGGGGGCAATCCAATGCATTTGCGGTTAACCTGGATACCTGCAAATGTGTAGGGCTGGTCCTAATATACATAATGCAAAACCTTACTGTTCAGAATTGCCACCTTGAAACTACGCAAAAATAATCATTTCCAATACACTGACACGGACCACGGTCCCCACAGGCGTTCAACCCACAGTGCTTTGAGATCATACCAAGGCGCTATGCAAATGCACCATTATATAACATAACACAGATACAACACAAAGGGAAGGATGATCACTTGTTTGGGCAGAATCTGAATGAATACCAAGTGTCGAGTCATAGAGTCTTCAGTACAATTAACACAAATATGCTCCTGAATTCAGTCATTGTGACCACAACACATCTGTATGGTCACAGCAAAGGCACAAAAGCCATCTGAACGTTTGCTCACTCACTAGTTGTGAACGGAAAGATGGTTGGCTCTGAGCTGATGTGCCAACGAGAGCCAAGTGGACCAGGGTTTCAAAGCAACTCACGAGTTCCCAAGTTCCGCCTAGTGGACAGTGCTGGAAATGGAAAACATTTATTGGGGGAACCGTCACTTCTTCAGAGGAGCGGGGCTTTGGGAAGGATGGGATGGGCCAATCGGCGTAGTCCCCTGCCAGATTGCGCGACACCCAATACTGGCAATTAGCATAAAAGTAAAGAGCATTATGGGAACAACAATGTCCACAATTTTAAATGTTAAACATGTCTTATAGTGATTCATTAAGAAAATCTTTTATGCGAATAATGGACTCTTCTGTTTTGATTGGTCACAATATTCACCCTCATAAAGAGATGTCTGTAAAATGCAGGACATATATACCAGTTTGAACAGCTGCAAAACTGTATGTGAGGCTTCCGCAGTTTGTGTTCTGATGTTGGCAGTTTGTGTTCTGATGTTGGCAGTTTGTGTTCTGATGTTGGCAGTTTGTGTTCTGATGTTCTGAACAGGTGTCTCATTGGTCTGCCTCCTAGAGACACACAGGATCTGCCTCCTAGAGACACACAGGATCTGCGAGAGTCGTGTCTGGGACCCATCTGGGTCCGGCAAATCATTTTTTGCCAGAGCACCGCCCCGTCTTATCATTTCCCGCACTGCTTGTGGATTTAAATTGCTAACCTGAGGTTTGCCTATAACTCCTGTGCAGGGCAAGCCGCCCTGAACCCCTGGACTCACTAAACACTGCACGCCCATCTCTTCCCTGCCACCCGGTGCAGCTGTGCCCCTCTGTATCCCACCTCCCGCTCTATAACTGTACTGTTACCTCTGTAAAGCGTTCCGTTATGCACCTGTACCTTTGTATACCCCTCTAAAGCGCTCTGTTATGTATCTGTGTTGTTGTATGCCTCTGTAGAGCGCTGCGCTGTCTAAAGTATCATTTGCCCTCCAAACGTGCCACGTTGGTCTTGAAAAAGTGAAACGTGCCCTTCCTTCTTAAAATCTGATCAGATCACTGAAATCATTGATTATTCGTGTTAAGGGAGGAGCTGAATTGTTACAGACTCTAAACGTATGCTGGTTAAGAAAACTATGCAAATATGACCTCGAATTTGCAGATTAGAAACATGCAGGAAAATCCACTGAATTGATTTTTTTTTTGCAGAACGACTTTGCCGCGAACTGGTGCCTTGGCATCTTCAGAACAGAGGTTCTTTTTAATTGGCGCTGTAATCACTAAGCTCCGAGCAAGAAACTCCACACTGATGAACCTGCTTCTGTAATCTTAAAAGATTCACTTTGATCTTAACTACATTGAATTAAAACGAATCCAGACTTAACAGCATCATTTTCCCTGTCTGCCCAATCGCCGACCCCTCCCTCTTCAGCCCCCCCCCCCTCCTCGCCCTCCCTATCGTAAACTCCCAAGACACGGTAGAAAGCTCGGACCCTGCGGAAAAGTGGTCATCACACAAACATGAAATAAAGGGCATCGCGCATGCGCCCTTTAATGCAGAGAAAACGCCCCAGAGTTCGCAATAGGCTCATCCAGTCGTCATCACATTAACACAAGTTGGACAAAAAGGTTGATTGGTCGACGCCCCCAAAAAAAATATGGCCAAGCCCCCAAATACATAATATGGATGCGAAGTTCATACACGTAAAACGCACCTGCTACACCAAAGAAAATAGAAGCAGAAATCTTAAGCGGAACCAGCTGAAGCATAATTTATTCTCACTACATGTGTTAGGTTACACTAGCGGACTTTGTAGAGCGCATTGATGCCACTTAAGCGGCCTCCAAGCACTAGTTATTCCTGTGACTCAACGCCTCAATATATACTTTTTAAGAAAGAGTGAAGTGTTTAGAGCGCTTTTGAACGGTTGATCATTGGAAATGGATTTCAGTGAAATCAGGATAAGGTTCCAGAGTGTGGTGGCATACACAGAGAAGGAACGGCAATCCATGCCTTTCCACCTACGTTTAGGCCCTTCAAATAACAACGCAGACACTGCTCTCAAGGTACGGGAAGAAGAGTATTTTGGGTATTTGTCAGAAACACATTTTCGCGAGTTGTCATGGACTGCCATTGTAGTTTGTTATTTATAAGGGGCTTAATACCCAGGGGTTTCTAAGCGTGTACCCGGGGATCGAACCTGTGTTGTTCTGTGTCATCTTGCTACCAAGGCAAGCGCGTTGCCCCAGAGCAATCCTCCCGAGACACTGCCCTATGTAACCTTATAGCACGCTTCCACTGGGAGCCAATGCAGCCATGTCAGACACGGGGAGATTATTTGTTTGGCCCGAGTCTTGACTGGGTCTGAGGAGAAGCATTCTGGAGGGCCTAAAGTCTGCAAAGTTTCTATGTAGGGAGGAAAGGCACTATTTGAGAAGTGCAAGGAGCACAAGACCAAGGCAATAGTCTCTTGAACCCAGCTAAGGAAATCAGGGACTGGAAAAATCCTTGCGTGACAAAAACCTTTTTACTTCTTTGACTTTGGTCGGCCATATAAACATATACATGTCAATCAGAGCTCCCGGGTTTTTAACTAACCTAACGCATTGAGGAGGGGTCCCACCGGGGGGTGGGAGGGGGGTCCCACCACTATTGGTCAGCATTTGAAACCCCAGGAACCTACTAAAGGACCTAGCACACCATGTTCCTTATCAGGCTTCCTCTTAGATGTTTTTGCCTTGTCCATTCCAGGATGACAAGAAGGCATTCAGTGAATTGGCTAATCCCTTTAACCCCAGCTCTAATTATATATGGCAACACTGTTTGGGGCAATGGTGAAGTGAAATATACACCCGCATTGTGGCGCGTACAGAGCAGGATTAAAGCTCTTTACATATAACGTCCATAGCGATTGCTAATATGCAAACACAAGCATAGCAGAGTGCAGCTCTACCGCGGTTTCTGAAACTAAAGTGAACATGTACAGTTGGATGTTTGGCCATATTGCGATGCAGTTATTGCCTGAAATACCTTTTGAATGTCGTGGACTGCCAACAATGTCTTTGCATGCCACGTGATAAGCCCAGTTCATAGGGAGGCTTCACGACCTTCATAAATTCACAATTCTTCAGATCCACTATGCACAATCGCACCATAAAACATGGTCTTATTATGCCCTGAGGAAGGCTGTGCCTTAAATCAATGAATCCAACAGCCGAAATGTAAGTAGGCAACAATCGGATCTCTTGAATTAGTGGCTACAACAATCTGGATCCAAGCGGCTAACATATGCAGAGCCAAAATTAATATTAAACGCATTGAAGGAGTCCCGTACAACAATGGACATTATTCTTCTTGCACTTACTTATTTCCATCAGTTTGTGTGCCTTTTATTATATTTTTATGTCTATATGTCATGTGGGTATTTAATTAGTTTAGTTCCGTTTTGGTGATGGTCACCCAGGTGATGTTCGAATTGTTTATTGTGGTTCAGTAGATTGTTTTATTGTAATATGAAATCTTCAAGTAACATGCAATGTATTAAAAACAAACATTTGTGTTAATTGTGTGTAAATATATTTAACATATTTCTTTCCGTTTTCACCATTTATGAACTCCATCTTTGTACACTCTTGGAGAAACCTTTTTTTGATAGATAACTTTAACCCCATCAGACCTCATATTGAAAAATAGTTGGATATCATGCATAGATGGTGACCCCAAAGCTCTTAGCTACTCCTAAGGGGGAGGAATATATAGCCTGAAAAGAATGGGGGACAGGACAGAGACCTGAGGCACCTCACATTTTATTGGAAAATCCTGAGAGCAGAAAAGGAACAAGACAACTGCACTGCCCGATGTCCGGTCTGCAAAAAAGACACCATTGAAAAACTGGGCCATCCCAAGCAATGCCCAAAGAGGTGCCAAAGGAGGGCAAAGCAAATGGACCCCACCCCAAAAGAGCAAATACCAAAACGGGTGTGATGATTGACCAACAGATGCACAAGATGCTTCTTCTCGCCAGCAGAAGACTCTTGCCAGCCTAGAGTAGGTCATTTTAGAATTTGCCACTGCACATATATGGGGGAACCAAATGCAGATTATTTCATAATTTGGTTTCTTAAATAACATGGTCTTTCGTTTAAAATGAAGATCTTGCCCTGATTTTCATAGGAGAGTGGGAGTGGCAATATGGCCCTTATCACTGAACCCGCGGTTCTCACCTAAAGTCTCAGATTCACAACACTCATTTTTGTGGAGTAGGCGTTGGCATAGCCTGGGCACGGGGGCAAGAAACCCACAGCCAGCCTCTGAATGCGCAGCTATCTAAGTGTCTGGCGTGTTCACGGTCACCGGCTCACTACTTCGAGGTCGGTGCCCAGTCCGCTACCCGCATGGGGTCACCGAGTGCTTTTCCAGAGACTACCCTAACAAAAGCAAAATAATGCTTGCCAAACATTCAGGACTAGCAGAGGTCCTTCCATTTTGCATGGGAATGCTCTGTCACTGCATATTTCTGTTAAATGTTTTGCTATGGCATGTTTGTAAAGTGCTTTACTGCATTGGTGTGTCCTTGAAGCATGAGGCACTCTGGATCGGCACTCCTCGCAGCCCGTAGATCAGGGATACACCGTGAGGCCGCAAATTGCATGATGTGGGCAATCATAATGGCACAAGTGACTATGAAGACTAAGTCTCAGTACTAAATATAATGCATTATGTGCCTGGTCCAGAGGCACAGTACTGCCTATAGTTAGGTTATGTTATTTGAATGAGTGATGCATTGCATATGAGCACGACCCACTGAATCAATTTAGTGAGGCTGCGTTTAGGAAGGATGCAGGTGTCCTCGGCTGGTGTCACCAGGGGTGGACTGGCCTCCGGGGAGCTCTGGAGATTCCCTGGTAGGCCTCTGCACCCTGGGCCTCTTTTGTGTAATAACCTATTTTATTTCCAAATGTTCTCATAGGAAAAGTGTTGGGCCTGCTGAAAATGTGTAATTTCGGGCCACTTTGAAAATGATTTCCAGGGCCCCTCTTGGGCATCGGTTCTAGCTACACCGGAGCAGGTAGCGGCAGCTGTGGGAGGGCTAAACAGACAGATGTTTAAATGGGAGTACCCAAACACAACATTTGCCTCCACCCAACCACTAGGTCGGGGACACTCAAAGCCTGGTGGCCACTTGAGACCCTTTCCTTTGGCTCCCCTCCATAGCTCATCGCTGCTCTGCCTCGGCTGCACAGCCAGACACTGCAGCACTGGCGCAGATCAGGCGCGGCTTAATGAATTTAAAATGGAGAGCTTTTCTGCTGAAGTCTCATTTATTTCCCCATTAACCATTACTTCAGAACCAACGGAGAAGGTCAGTCTGCAAGCAGCTAACAAGAAATATAAATAAGAGAGAGTAAGATAAATAATGAAAAAAAGAAGCATTGACAAAGACATATGTTTTGTCTTCTGAGTTGCATTTTTTTTTTTGTTTGGCATTTCGGCAGCACTTTGTTCAATTTAAATATGTGTAATTGCACGTGCAGGTGGAGCCATCAAATGCAAGCCAGACGCAAATGCCTCAGGAATAACATCTAATTCCAGTTAGTGTCTTGTATGCATGGTATAGTTTCCATGCCTGAGGTACTGCAAATTCTCAAACATGCATGGGTTACCATCATGTGCCATGTAAAACCTCACATGCCAGGCTAATGCTACCCAAATGTAGATCTTGTCACAAATGCACGGCACTGATCGTATTTGCCTTAAACTGCATGTGTTACAATCATTTTCTAAAATGGTCTGAGCAGTTGTAGAGCCCATCCCTGCTTAAAACACATCACGTTTGCATTCAGTGTTGCCGACTCAAAGTGCTTTATACTTCGGCTGTTTCCCTTTCACGGGTATTCATCACAAAAAGGACGCCCCGAAACTCCCTAAAAATGAACACGTACAGTCACATTTCCTTAAATACAACGGCAAACACAATGCCATATCATATCATGACATAACACTTCACGATGCGGTATTTAAATCATTTTATGTGTAATCAATATTACTTGCTCAGTGTGCTTTCAGGAATAACACATTATTTTTCAGGACTCGAAGCTCCCCCCCTCCCCGACATTAAACATGAATGTATTAGTGTATTTGTGGGTGGTGGGGGTGGGGCAGAGGGGTTTGAGTGATAACTTTTACCCCCGGACAAAGCCCAAATCGAACATGCAAACATTTCGGCCCCCCCTAGAAAATGCTTGTGAGTGCACAGCAGTAGATGCTGACCCCGCCCCCTTTTCATTTCAAGGTGCATTGATCAGTCATTGAGGAGAACACGTGAGAGGCCACTTTGCATTCCTAAGGCGCGGATGCCCGCCTGTCCCGATGTAACTTAATGATGGTAAGGAAATGGCGAAAGGGGAGGTGGGGAAGGATTCAGGGCCTTACTGTTCTGCTTGTTACTTGTGTAGCACCTGGGTGCAGGCAACTGGCAGAGAGTTAAGCTGAAGTATCAGGAACTGAAAAATGCCCAAGTTGTTTGATTTGATATATACACCTGCCAGTGGCGTGACGTGGCGTTGCAGCCCTTGTCCTTTGCACAGCTCAGTGCTCCCATACACAGGACTGGGTACATTACGTGAGTGCCACCGTATATATTGGCATTGTTTGTCCACCACAATAGACATTTCTTACAGCCAGGCTCGGACTGCCTTACAGGGAAATGGGGAATGCCCGAACCAAAAATGCAAAATGCTAGTGTGGCCCAGTTTTATGTGTCAAAACGGGCCACTTGTGTGGCCAATGTGGGCCAGTTTGATGAGTTACTTCACTATGCAGCTATTAGTTCTGGCCATTCTGGCTGAATAAATATCAGAATGTGCTTACATTATAACAAAAAACTCCCCCTTGGGTACTATCCAACCAGTCGGTCACTAAAGGAATGAATTGTCATTTCAAACGGTGGCCCACTTTTTCAATGGTGCCCAAGACAGTTGTATGCTCCAGTGCGACCCTGCTGAGAGCACTACGTGTGTGGAGCTGCAATGATGCAATTGAGGATGCAGGGAAATAAAATAAGCACCAGTGCATCAAAAGGCCTGATTGGGGAGGCGCACATCTTCGGCCTTGGTAGAGATGGTATAGCTTACATAGAAGCTTATGTGAGGGCAGCCTTCACAGTGCCCAGTGCCTGGTAAGAATAGAGCACTGGCGCTGCTGGCCAAGCAGTCGTCAGGCCCTGCCATTCACCTTTGGGGAACTGCGTCTTTCTTAAACGCCTGGCAAGCTCCTCTTGCATAATCTCCATATGTACCACCCCTTTGTCTGATGCCTTAACGTTTCACAGATGGAATGATGGAATATGGCATTCGGCGCTTCAATACCTAGCCCTTACATAACCGGCTGATGCCTTTATTTTGTTAACGCTCTTCGATAAGTATTTCGAATTCTATCTTTTCTTTGTTTGCATTCATCTATACCTAACGTCTCATGAGTGCGAGTCTTCTATTGTTGATGCCTTTATGAAACACCATCATTTAATTTGTAAATTCACAGGTGTTAGGCCAGCCGTCCTCATCTAATTAGTTTGCTCATCTGTACCATGACCTCAGCCCTCTTCCCCTATTTTGTGCACTGAGTAAACATGGTTGTACCGTATTTCATAAGGTACATAGTACCCATATATAGGTGATCAACATTATAGCTTACATTTATAGGTATCAAAGCGCCAAATGCCATGTACCATCTGTGAAACGTTAAGACATTAGACACACATAAGATAAATATCCAAAGACATGTATGAACAAGATATGCCATGAATAATAGCGTTAGTAATATGTGAGCCCTTAAAAAACAGACCGTATAGCCGATATCAAAATGTAGCATACAAATGTTCCAACATGGCGCTCAATGTGGCGAATGTAAACAATAGAGAATCTGAAGGGTCCACGACATAAACAAAGGACTTTTGGATGAAAACTAGTATGTCTGTATTAGTGTGAGGTGTTCAATCTGACAAAGCCCTTTCTGAGTGAAACGCGTTGCTTGGGCTGTAATGTTATTGTTATTGTTATTGTTATTTTGCATTTATATAGCGCCTTATATACCATTGGTATGGTCTGAAGGCGCTGGTAGGTTGAACGCCCTTGGGAACCGAAGTTCAGGTCAGTATAGAGAGTAGAGGGAGTCCAAAAGTGCGTGTGCGCACTAGGTATGTGTGCAGCTGGTGCGGAAATCGAGTGGTAGCTGCTTCTTAGTTGTACGTGTGGTGGCTGAGAGGTCAGGAGTATGTGTTTGCTCTGGTCGGTTTTACCCAGAACGAGTGTGGCTGCGTTAGGCCTGAGGAGAACGCCTGGCTGGGGGGTGTGAATCCAGCAATGATTACTTAGAGTGATGTGGAGTAAGAGGGAGATGTGGATATGAGAACAGTTATACCGAATGGTGTCATAGTATCTCTGTGTTCTAGATGAGTGGTGGTGTAAGAGGGAGAGTAAGCGTGGGGTGTGGTATGATGTATGTTTTCAAGTGTTTCCTTCATTCCAAAGCATATTAAGCATCGTCTGTTGTACAAATTCGTCCGTTCCTCATATTCGTCCGCTCCACACATTCGTTCAGTCATTATCATCGTCTAGTTCACACCCTCGTACACTTCTAAACGCTGCTGGGAACAGTTCTGAATTCAACTTTCACAGAGAGGCTATTGGGTGCAACTTTCAAGTGTAACTGGGTACACTTCTAAGATGCAATTGGGTACACTTCTAAATTAAGGTGGGAACCGTTTTACTATCAGATAGGCTATTGGGTGCAGCTTCTAAATGCAATTGGGTATATTTCTAAAATGCTGTTGGATACACTTCTAATTGCAAGAGGGTACAATTCTAATTCAACTTTCTCTGAGGAGGTGCGGGGTACAGTTCTAGTTGCGAGTGGGAACAGTTCTTTATTCAACTTTCACAGAGAGGCTATTGGGTGCAAACTTTCAGGTGCAACTGGGTACACTTCTAAATGCAAGTGGGAACAGTTCTAAATTTCAGCTTTCACAGAGAGGCTATTGGGTGCAGCTTCTGAATGCAATTGGGTACACTTCTAAATGCCGTTGGGTACATTTCTACATGTAAGAGAGAACAGTTCTAAATCAACTTTCTCACAGAGGCTAACCGGCGCAACTTCCAACTCTAATTGGATACACTTCCAGGAGCAGGTGGGAGCAGTTCTAATGCGGGTGGTAACGGATTTAAATTCAACTTTCGCAGAAAGGCTATTGGGCGCAGCTTCTAAATGCAATTGGGTACAATTCTAATGCAGGTGAGGACAGTTCTAAATTCGACTTTCTCAGAGAGGCTATTGGGTGCAGCTTCTAAATGCAATTGGGTACACTTCTACATGCAAGAGGGAACAATTCTAATTCAACTTTCTCAGAGAGGCTATCCGGCGCAACTTCAACTGCAATTGGGTACACTTCTAGATGGAGGTGGGAGCAGTTCTAATGCGGGTGGTGACAGATCTAAATTCAACTTTCACAGAGAGGCTATCGGGCGCAGCCTCTGAATGCAACTGAGTACACTTCTAAATGCAAGTGGGAACAATTTTAAATTCAACTTTCACAGAGAGGCTAATTGGGGACAGCTTCTAAATGCAAATTCTAGTGTATCTTTCTCAGAGGGCTATCTGGCGTACTTCTAAATGCTAACATTCACAATTCCATCTAAGAGTGGACATGCTAACATTCACAATTCCATCTAAGAACATGCTATCATTCACAATTCCATCAAGGAGTGGACATGCTAACATTCACAATTCCATCAAGGAGTGGACATGCTAACATTCACAATTCCATCTAAGAACATGCTAACATTCACAATTCCATCAAGGAGTGGACATGCTAACATTCACAATTCCATCTAAGAACATGCTAACATTCACAATTCCATCAAGGAGTGGACATGCTAACATTCACAATTCCATCAAGGAGTGGACATGCTAACATTCACAATTCCATCTAAGAACATGCTAACATTCACAATTCCATCAAGGAGTGGACATGCTAACATTCACAATTCCATCAAGGAGTGGACATGCTAACATTCACAATTCCATCTAAGAACATGCTAACATTCACAATTCCATCAAGGAGTGGACGTGCTAACATTCACAATTCCATCAAGGAGTGGACATGCTAACATTCACAATTCCATCTAAGAACATGCTAACATTCACAATTCCATCAAGGAGTGGACATGCTAACATTCATAATTCCATCAAGGAGTGGACATGCTAACATTCACAATTCCATCTAAGAACATGCTAACATTCACAATTCCATCAAGGAGTGGACGTGCTAACATTCACAATTCCATCTAAGAACATGCTAACATTCACAATTCCATCTAAGAGTGGACATGCTAGTATTATGGCACTCTATGTTATTGGTAGGTAAGGTAGAGTGGCAGGGGTTTTC
This sequence comes from Ambystoma mexicanum, assembly GCF_040938575.1. NCBI lineage: Eukaryota > Metazoa > Chordata > Amphibia > Caudata > Ambystomatidae > Ambystoma > Ambystoma mexicanum. The sequence goes on along the minus strand of NC_090931.1, from coordinate 687,937,645 downwards.
AGGAGTAGAGTGATTGCTCTACTCCCCACCCATGCCACACTCACGGTTTTTGTTGGTGTTTGTTGGCTTCCTTGGCGTCCCCTGCGGACACCTGCTGACACATCCTGGAGCCGCCTCTGTAGGAGCCGCCCTTCGCCAGAGGGGCTGCCGGGCAGAGGGCTGCCCTGGGAAAGTCGGGGATAAAGGGGAGGTGGACGAATCAGGGCAAGGGGAGGACAAAGGGGGCGGGACTGAGGGAGGGAAGCTGCCGTGCAGAAGGGAGGCAGCAAGGGCCTCCTGGCCCCAAAATGGTGGCATGGGGGGGCAGGGGCACAGAGATTCCTTTGTGGGGGGCATCTGGGGTCGGCTTGCCCTGCGCAGCACTCACCTGCTTCCCGATGGTAAAGGAAGCAGGGAGGCTGCCGCGGGTCGCTAGACCCGAGCCCACGGGCCCAGTTAGCCAATGGGGAACGGGGGGCGGGATGGGAGGCGGGAGCAGGGATCCAGGAAGGAGCGGGGAGAGGGGACGCAAAGAGGGTGCAGGGGCCTGGGGGCACAGAGATTCCTTTGTGGGGGGCATCTGGGGTCGGCTTGGCCTGCGCAGCACTCACCTGCTTCCCGATGGTAAAGGAAGCAGGGAGGCTGCCGCGGGTCGCTAGACCCGAGCCCACGGGCCCAGTTAGCCAATGGGGAACGGGGGGCGGGATGGGAGGCGGGAGCAGGGATCCAGGAAGGAGCGGGGAGAGGGGACGCAAAGAGGGTGCAGGGGCCTGGGGGCACAGAGATTCCTTTGTGGGGGGCATCTGGGGTCGGCTTGCCCTGCGCAGCACTCACCTGCTTCCCGATGGTAAAGGAAGCAGGGAGGCTGCCGCGGGTCGCTAGACCCGAGCCCACGGGCCCAGTTAGCCAATGGGGAACGGGGGGCGGGATGGGAGGCGGGAGCAGGGATCCAGGAAGGAGCGGGGAGAGGGGACGCAAAGAGGGTGCAGGGGCCTGGGGGCACAGAGATTCCTTTGTGGGGGGCATCTGGGGTCGGCTTGCCCTGCGCAGCACTCACCTGCTTCCCGATGGTAAAGGAAGCAGGGAGGCTGCCGCGGGTCGCTAGACCCGAGCCCACGGGCCCAGTTAGCCAATGGGGAACGGGGGGCGGGATGGGAGGCGGGAGCAGGGATCCAGGAAGGAGCGGGGAGAGGGGACGCAAAGAGGGTGCAGGGGCCTGGGGGCACAGAGATTCCTTTGTGGGGGGCATCTGGGGTCGGCTTGCCCTGCGCAGCACTCACCTGCTTCCCGATGGTAAAGGAAGCAGGGAGGCTGCCGCGGGTCGCTAGACCCGAGCCCACGGGCCCAGTTAGCCAATGGGGAACGGGGGGGCGGGATGGGAGGCGGGAGCAGGGATCCAGGAAGGAGCGGGGAGAGGGGACGCAAAGAGGGTGCAGGGGCCTGGGGGCACAGAGATTCCTTTGTGGGGGGCATCTGGGGTCGGCTTGCCCTGCGCAGCACTCACCTGCTTCCCGATGGTAAAGGAAGCAGGGAGGCTGCCGCGGGTCGCTAGACCCGAGCCCACGGGCCCAGTTAGCCAATGGGGAACGGGGGGCGGGATGGGAGGCGGGAGCAGGGATCCAGGAAGGAGCGGGGAGAGGGGACGCAAAGAGGGTGCAGGGGCCTGGGGGCACAGAGATTCCTTTGTGGGGGGCATCTGGGGTCGGCTTGCCCTGCGCAGCACTCACCTGCTTCCCGATGGTAAAGGAAGCAGGGAGGCTGCCGCGGGTCGCTAGACCCGAGCCCACGGGCCCAGTTAGCCAATGGGGAACGGGGGGCGGGATGGGAGGCGGGAGCAGGGATCCAGGAAGGAGCGGGGAGAGGGGACGCAAAGAGGGTGCAGGGGCCTGGGGGCACAGAGATTCCTTTGTGGGGGGCATCTGGGGTCGGCTTGGCCTGCGCAGCACTCACCTGCTTCCCGATGGTAAAGGAAGCAGGGAGGCTGCCGCGGGTCGCTAGACCCGAGCCCACGGGCCCAGTTAGCCAATGGGGAACGGGGGGCGGGATGGGAGGCGGGAGCAGGGATCCAGGAAGGAGCGGGGAGAGGGGACGCAAAGAGGGTGCAGGGGCCTGGGGGCACAGAGATTCCTTTGTGGGGGGCATCTGGGGTCGGCTTGCCCTGCGCAGCACTCACCTGCTTCCCGATGGTAAAGTCCATGTTATCCACTTGAAATTAATAAAGAGGAAATGTAACCACTGAAGGGGTCAGTGCGCTTATAATCCATGGGCGTGAGTGCTGCTGTTTTTTTGCAAAGGAGGAATCCTGTTGCAACAAGCTGATATTAAACACTATTCGGTCGTGCATTTGGGCAGGCACCCGCATCAGGCGGATTTACGTCTGCAACGTTTTGAGCAGAGTGTTTTGTCAATGCTGCAAAGTTTGTTTTAAACACATATCTATACACATGCATATATCACAAATCATAATACCTATGAGTCATAGCAAATCTGAAAATTCTAGTGCTAATAACTTTTGACTTGCAGGATGAATTTGGCTGATATTTTACAAACAAAAGGTTGGTCACAGCCCCCCCCCCTTAATATGGAATGATTTGTTTAAAAATGAAAACGTTATTAAGAACGCAAATGAATGTGGTTTTCGGCCTACTCCCATTCATTTTCCCATAGAGAAAAACTAAAATTTTGGGAGGGCAGAAGAGCAAAAACCGCTGGGTGGGTTTCAGCCAAATATACAACTTGGGAACAAAGCCTTTACTGAATTTCGGGACAGGTTTGGAGTAAATCCATCTAGCCCCGTGCGTCCATGTTATTAGTGATGCTGTCAGTGATCATATATTTGTGGTTATATGCTGCGCAACAGGGGGCGGCACACCATTAAGGTGGATTTGCTTGAAATGTGAGTGCTGAATTTCAGGGGTTTTGTTGCATTAAATCCAATCAACTTAACTCTCTCTTAACCAAGGTTTTTTCACTGAGATATGTTAAAGGGCCATTGGTAGCAGCCCTTTACTTATGGTTACATTTTTCAACCAATAGGTAGAGCACTTTTTGGGTGGCTTATAACTTTGCCCCCCCCCCCGGACGAATCCTCACGAAAGTATATGGCCCTGTTAGATTGAAACTGCAAAGTTTGGTGATGTCTCGTGCAGGGGGGGTAAGAGGGGTAAAGTTATTGGGGTGGGTCCCAAAATCTGTGGTTTTTCCAACAGATGGAATAGAAAAAAAAATTGCTCATGGACGGATACAGCCCAAACCGCTGGATGGATTTTCACCAAATTTGCAGCAGGAGAGGCAGCTTGGTCCTTTTGCAAATTTGGTGTAAATCTGTCCAGTCGTTTTTTTTAAAAAAATGTCGAAACGTAGGTAAAAAGAATTAGTTATATCTGGGTTCCGTGTGCGGACTCACTTGCCTGTTAAGTCCGCAGACGGGCATCTGATTGGTTTAGAGGGAGACGTGATGTCCGCGGACATTGGAGGTGCCCGCTGATTGGTCAATAAAAAACATGAGGTGCATCATATTTTTGGTAATGGCCACCATGTTGGATGCGCGGACAGCAGTCGGTATCCGCGGACAGTGCAGTAAAAATTTATTTAAAAAAACACAACATTGCACTTGTTAAACTAATGAAACAATCTCTGGGGAGGTGAGGGGCGATGAGGATGGGATGGGATATGGCATCATAAAGGCTAACAAAATTGATGGCTTTTCAACGCCGATGTCCGCGAACAGTCCGGATAGGTCTGTGTTGTTCGTGAACGTCTGAGATGTTCGGGGGCATCTAGGCCTATTTCTCCATTACAAGGTTGGTGAAAAGCAGTTTTTGTATGGCTTATAACTTTGGCGCCACTCAATGAAACTGAAGTGTGGTGCTGTTTTGTGAAGAGGGAACACAACTAGAGGGGGTTCCCAAACAATTTTAAAGGCTTATAAATGTGGTGCTATCTGACAAATCTGCATAAATGTTTGCAAATCGATTTTAGACCTAGATATGAATGTTTTTGCAAAGTGTGGTGTGATTTTGTCAAGAGGGGAGCTCACCATTTTCAGATGGCTTATAACTTTGTTGCCGTTTGACAAATTTGCAGAAAGGTTTTCAGACAGATTATAGACCCAACCTTGAATGTTTGTGCAAAGTCTGAATGGATTTCATTAAGTGGGGACTATGTTATAGGACTATTTTATGTATGTACAGTTTGACACTTTTCAAAAAAGAAAACCTGAGTGGATTTGCAGGAAACTCATGCAAGGAGCATTGGCAACGACCTGGAAGCATGGTTTTGAAAATGTGTCCATGTTTTATATTTTGAAAAGCGTCATAATGTAGGCACAAAGTGATCTACCTTTGGTGACTGAGGTATAGCCTGTGACCATGGTTGATGACCCAGACAAATCTGGCTACTGGCTATGACCACAAGGGAGTAGCAATGGGGTTAAGGTGGGCATGGCCACCAGGGACCGGCTATGTGGTTACGTTTTTAAAAATTGTGATAGGTTTGAATGGTAAAATAAAATTCTGCTTGTGGGTACAGGTTGAAATGCTGGATGGGATTGCAGCAAATATGCACAAGGCGTGTCAGAAAGAACTTCAAAGCATGGTTTTGTAAATATGTTCTGTATTTTATTTTAATGAAAGTGTAAAAATGTAAGTACACAAAACAGTGATATAACATTGGTGTCTGAGCAATGGGCCTGGCCGCCAGCAAGGAGAAACGTGTACTGTAATTTGCCTATTGGGGCATGCCGCATGGGGAAAGTGGTAGGTTTGAATGGGAACAAATATTCCGCTTATGGTTACAGCCTGCAGTGGTGAACTAAATTACAACAAACTTGCGCGATGAGCATTAGCAAAGACCTAAAAGCATGTTTTTGGAAATATGTCTTGTGTTTTATTTTTCCCATGGATTTGGAGACTGGCCATTGGTTACATTATTAGGGTATAGTGAACACTGAGCTAGGATGCTGGGTAGGTGCAGTGAATAATAGGGGTGGTTTGGTTTGGCCGGGGTCATGGTGGAGCCCTATGCCGTGGGCAATTGAACAATGATTTCCATCCCCAGCATGAGATTCTGATAACGACAGACATAAGTATGTGTTGCAAAAAATATGTTTCTTAAAGGAGGTTTAGAGTTCTTTCATATATATGAAAACAGGAATTATTAATAACTTACATACAATGATGTAAGACCATGAAACATTTTCACTTATAAAAACCTATTAAATTGACAGAAAAAAAAAACATTGTTAAAAGGATGTTACGGTTAAGATGCAACCCACCATTGGGACTCCTCTCCTCCAGTACTTAGCCACTGGCGTCCCACCTTGGCATCCGAAATGCAGATGCAAAAGGTTTGTAGAAGATTGTTAAGTGGCAGTTAGTGTGTGCAAGCTTAATATGGTCATAGGTTTATATGTACAGTTTTTGGAAGTGATTAGTGGATGTATGTGTGACTGTTTGAAAGCAGGCATTGAGGGAGTGTTACAAATATAAAATTAAAACATGGTAGAAGTACTGCCCTGTGCAATGGTGTGCACGTGCCATCCAGGTCTTTTAATGATCCATGTCCTCAAAAGGGCACTGGAGAACGTAGATAGTTACAAAGGTCCATCGATTATGGTCCTTATTGCATGCTAGAGAAAAGTATTTGGGACAGAAAATTGTTTCTATCCGTCTATATTTTTCTCTAGTATACAATGGTCCATTAGCACGCCGGGCTGGAGGGGGGGGAGAAAGACAATGAGGTGGCTAGGAACCTAGGCTTAAACCGCCGGTACAAGCCTGTGTTCCAAGCTGCCTAACGGCCGGCTTTCCCCGCTGAAATCATCCCCCCCATCCCCTCACCCTCCGTTCCATTTCTTTTTTTGAACCCCATATCCCCCCACTTACCTTATTGTGGCAGGTGCCGCCGCCGCCGCATTCGCTCCACCTCTTTGACTCCCACGGGCCGCCATGGAAAGGGAAGGGGACTCCATATGGGGCCTCGCATTCCCTTTCCATGGCAGACATCTTGGAAAAGGATTTTCCTTCCTACAGTGGGATGCTGCGCACGTCCCGCTGTAGGAAGGAACATCCTTTGTTTTTTAGCACCCCGGTTTACCGCTTTGACAACCCGGGGTGCCAATGGCCTTCATCCCCCATTGCAGGGGATGGAATGGGGAATAACGCTTCACTTGGGCCGATAACTTGGGATAAACAGCACATTATATTCATCAGCATAACACAAAATGCTAATGGAAATGTTGGAGATTCTTATGGAGTCTTATCTACTTAATTGAGAAATGTAAAGAGGATGTAGTCTATAAGACTATTTCTTTTAGGTCAGAAAGTAAGGTAGGGAGTGAAATGGGGGAAGAGGCACCAACCACCAATATGTAGGGGCAGGTGGACAGGGGAAGATGTTGCGCATGCGTTACAGCTAAGGTACGGGCTGTGTTTCTGATGCTCCTCGATTACAACTTCAAAAGCACTTCGGAATTGCTCCCCCGTGCAGAGTGATGTGTTGCAGTATATTCAGAGTACTGTTGTCTTAGAAAGATATGGAACAATAGCCTCTTTTATCAATTGCAAGGCAGCTGGTGGAATTATGTGTCCCACAGAAGTAGGCTGTGTGGTTACAGTATTGGTTGAGGAAGATGAGGTGGAGGAAGAGCCTACTACTTGCTAAGAAAGGAACAACCTTTCTGAGAGCATTGTGGTGGTTGGATTTGGTGTGGCGGTGGATGGAGCTGGTCGTGTAGGTGTGCTGTCCAGCTAGTTCGCGACCAAGTACTCCGTGCATTTAATTTTAGTAGCTTTAGCCTTTGGTACATTGCCAACAGTGATAACGAACTGCCACACCCGTGATTCTCGCTGGTTGCTAGATGTAGGCACTTCCTGTGCGTCACCTTCTTGGTCCTCTTCATTGTCTTTGGAAGTGCTGTGCTTTTTTGATGTGTAGGTCCTCCACAGCTAGTGGTGGTGTTGGCTCTTGGTGAGGAGGGATGGTAACAGCTGGTGCCATTTTTAAGATAAATAGTAGTTTAGTTAATATTCTTCCAAGTATGTGCTCTGTGCTAGATTGTTCATGGATAATAAATAAGACTAGGTGTCGGAGCTGTGCAAGGGTACATTTTGAGCATGAAAGTTCTTAAATCAGCAGCAAATGCAGTTCAAAACTGTTCATGAAGCACAGACCCGGTCACGAAGTGAGGACGCGTTCACGGACATAGCATCAGGCCGCGCATTGTCACATGACAGTGTCCGGAAGGTCTGATGACATCTGATGTTCGTGGATGTTGATGAACACAAAAACAGTGGAAAAGGTTGCAAAACGTGTATACAAGTGTTCAAAATGATGCTAGAAGGTGGGGAATGACAGAGTTTTAAGGGGAAACTTTGTAAAATGGACAAAAATGTTGCTATATTGGGGTAAGAATAATATCAGTAAATTGAAGCAAATTAGCATGCATGGGTAAAAACCCAGGAAATGCATTGAAAAAACAGTGTTAAAGGGACATTATGGTTACAGGTAAAACCAAAAACCCCCAGAAATTTGCCAGTTATGGTAAGCTAAGCAACCATAACTCGCGCCACCACCGTGCATGACTAAGACGAACACCCAGGACATCAAAAATGACATCACAAAGGTCATTGATGAGATCACATATACAATTCATTTTGATGAAGTCTCTACAAGAGGTTGTGTTCATAATTTTGGTAACAAAATTTCAGGAGTGATCAGAAGACCTATTCTGAACTACTTCATGTATTAAAGAATGTACTCAAAGTGTTTTCACTGAATATATATACATATCAACTCTCCACAATGATCATTTGCTAAATGATATATAAAAGTATGCATTTCTCAACCAAGTCTGTACACTTCTCAAGTAGTAAATCAGCAGAGTGCACTCCTTTTCCCCCTTATTTGTAGATGGCATTGTACAGACTGTGGCGAACCCCAGCTACCAGCTGTTTTGTGGCTATCCAATCCTGGATGAATTGTCACATTCCCTACCTAAATGCAACTCATACTTAATGCCTCTTGTTTCCTGCTAGCACCCTCACCCATAGGGTGATTGTAATTGGTTATTTACAACGTGCTTAATACCGAGAGGTTTCCAAGCACAGGCCCAGGGATCAAACCTGTGTTTTTCTGCATCGTCTTGCTTCCAAGGTGGGCGTGTTGCCCCCAAGTTATCCTCCTAGCCATCTCTTCTTTCCTCCTCTCGTTCGGTCTGTAATCTTGGTGCAACTTCACTCCATTTCCTCTTCATATTTCTAACACTGGCGATATCTGTTGCTTTCTCCTCTATAACACAGAACATAGAATGTGCTTGCCAGTTTCTTTCATGCTAATAAACTTCTGATGTCTTCTGATGTCTTTCCTAAATGTGCCCGTCAATCCTACTGCTCTGTTAGTAGGATTCCCTGCTTCTCATATTACTCTTTTCTCAGTTTTTAACTTGGTTATCCATCTTCTTTTCTCTCTCTCCCAACTCTTAAATGATATCATCACTTCTTTCCACCCCCTTGACTCTCCCGTAATATTTTGCTTCCTTTGTGTTGTCAATATATGTATCCATAGTCCTACCATTCCTATCCTGCATGATCTCTCTTCATCTCCCTTCTTGTCCTTTCCGTGCCCGAACCCTTCATCTCCTCTCTATCCCTAAACCTCTTTGTGCTCAATCTCGGTCTGCTCCATCTTTTTTCCTGACCCCAAAGCACTGGAACCCTCTTTCTTTACTTATTCAATCTTTAGCCTTTTTTTTAACCATTTTCCTTTCTGAACGTCTTATCTTCCTTCTACTCTTTCAGACAAACCTCTCCCAAACAAAACACTCAGTGACACGGTTCATAACGGTCCTGTATGCAGCACTTGGATGAGTAGTTATGTCAGGTGAGGAAAATTCCAATTCAGGGGTCGTGTCCAATCCACTGGCTTCTTTCAGGAAAGTAGCCAAGTCCTCCAAATGAGATTCCTCAGAAATGAGCAGTTCGAGGACATTAGATTTGTGAAAACATTCATGCCCAAAGGGTACAACTTCATCATTCTCAGATAGATCCAAAAGACTTTAAAAAGTCATTCCATTGTGGCTTAAAGCCCAAAGTTGGCTCTGAGGTTGACATTAATGGCTTTGAGATAGATGACGTTGAGTCCTTCGATATTGAAGACTTTGTCTTTGATGCACTGCCTGCGCTCGACACTGTCAACGCTACTTGAGTTGGCATCTCAGCAGCTTTCTGACCCAGGCATTTGGGGAGCGGGTTGAAGCCTTCGACTGTTCCCTGCCAGCTTTTGAGAGCGCAGTGTAATTGTTAGCCTTTTTTAGCTTTTTCAAGGGACTAAAAGGGGCCACCTTACCAAAAGACATCCATCATTTTCTGATGAACTTTTCCCAATCAGCTGCTGAGGCTGGGCTTATCTGGGACACTTCGCTTGATATGAAATTATTATTTTATTTTTTTAAATAACAGTCAGAGTTGCCCAGCGACTTCTTTCATTTTGTGTCTGACTCCTATGTCGCACCTGAAGAGTGAAGCAGAGAAAAAGAACAACTCTGGTATGCAAAGAGTACCTAATCAAATATCTGGTACATTAACCTGTCTCTTGTCAAGTGGGGAGTCAGAAGACAAAGAACTATGGAGTCTCATTGACCTTTTATGTGAAGATGAAGAATGACGCAAACAGCTCAGAGACCTCAATCACTTTGAATGGAGTGTTTTTTAGGCCTTTCAGGTGATTTGTCCCTCAAACTTCTAAATTTAGAAGATTTCTTCTTCTAAGGAGTAGTGGATGGAGATTTTGAGACTGATCGACCTAGGGCGAGTTTTGTATTCCTCTCCAGTCATCGAATGCCAAGAGCCGCACTCGATCTCGTGCTGCTTACTGAGGCACCACGGGCATCTGCTGTGCGGATCTCTAATAAACATCTTCGAATCAGAGTCTGTACACCTCTTAAAAACCTGTCTTTAGAGTAGACATACTCAGAAGATCTCAGAGAAATATGTAGAAGTATCGCTGAGGCGAGCCAAGGCATGCTGTGCCTGCGGAAAACGAGAACTGAGGCGACAGGCACAATGCGTTTTTTTATACCATTGTCGACATCACGTCCACATGCGGGACCTGAAACCGCTGAGGGACATCAACTCGACACCGCACAGCACCCTCTGCTGTCGAAAACATTTCCGAAGCTGCAAGCAGTATATCAGCAGATCAAAGATGAGGAATTTGTGGGAGGACGCAATCCATTAGAAACGATGGCACAGCAGTTACAGTATGATATATCTGTTTTTCCATTTCTAAGTGCTTAGTAAAGTGTGGGTTAACCGCTCATTAATTCCTCTTTAGCTGGGTACAGTGCAGGCAATTCTCAGGGAAATAGCAGGGAATCTGTGAATCGCCCTCCTTAACCACCACTATTACAGCCTGCCCTGAACCACCCTCCTGGGAACCGTACAAATGGACACATTTTTCATCCACTCAGCATGGCATACATATCATTGATGAGAGGGATGGTGGCCAAGAGCTCCACAAATGTCAAAATACAAATGTACAAAAAATGACTTTGACTTTCATCTTTGTGTCGGGAATCATGTTCCAGCAGTGGGATTACCGCATAGAGGCAAAGAATTGACAAGAGTTGGTTCTGCTTGCATAGGGTCAACCAGCCATCAACAAACGCAGGAACATCACCCGACAAGCGACTATGGGGGTTTTCTTTCATAAACGAAAGATGACAAATCATTCATTCTACATGTCATGAAAAATATACATCAATAACGAAGAAGCTGCAGCCCATTTGCTCGGAAATAATTGCGGAACGCCGACCCGGCTCCTGGGCAATTATTATGTTACTTAGTGCAAGCTCCCCACAGGGTTAAGCAAATTGCTATTTTCTGACAGCCTCACAGCCCATGTGTGGGATGGGCACGGGGAAGTGATGTGTGTGCTTCTCCAGTTCGGCTCACCCTTTTGTGTGAGAAGTCAATCCTTTTTACACACTTCTGAGAATTTCCAATCGCGATCTAGGAAACGTGAAGGCGGGAGACGTGCGTGGATTTCTGGTGGCCTTGAAGCCTGAGCCACATTCATCGCTTCCCCTCTGGGAAAGCGAAATCATTGACGACCAGCAAAGGACATTATTTCACTCCATTGATGGCTGTTTCTTTAGAGAATGCTACCACAGTGCACACATGCAGTTGGGAGCACTAGACAGTACTTAAAAGCTAGTAAGATCCAAACTTCTTGATTACTCAAAAACTGAAACATTATCTAATGTCAGGTCAAGCTTCCAGAAGGTGAAGGCCGATATAGGCTAGGGTGATCAGACGTCACGGTTTTCCAGTGAAATCGCCCTCCGTGCTGGGGTCCCATGAGTTTTTTTGATTTTTCAAACCACGTCCCAGGTTTGCAAGGGTGGGCTGCTATGGTCCCGGTTTTTGCTGCGACCCAATTTCATAATCCCGAAATCAGGTCATGGCACGGCTCTTGCACAAATGGGGGCGGTAGATGCTTTCCATGCCCCCATTTCCTCCCCAGCTGCTCTCCTCCAATGAGAGGAGTGTGGCTGTGAACACACCTGCTCCCCGCCCCCCGCAAAAGGCCAGCGACATAGAAGTAGGACAACCGTTTTATTTGTATTTACATAAATCCTACTCTATGTCTAGGCTCCACCCCATTTCTTTTTTTTAATCTGGTCACTCTAATATAGGCAAGTATGAAGACTAGAACCTTCTGGGTGAGAACAGACTCTCCTGATAACATAACGGCCCACAAAAAGTACTAAAGAACCAAGAAGAAGCCTACTATTACAGACCGCATACTTATTACTCATTATCCCACTGCGCAATGGAACATCCTGGTTACGAACGTTCGCAGGACCACACACCTTCTTGCATTAGACCCTCATCTACAGGAAATACCAACTGGGTGACATGACAAGCCCTCTTGTTTGACCTCCAGCCCCATACAATAACACTGACTCAGGACTCTGGACAGGCAGATTTTGGTTTATTTTATTTGTTGGATATTTGTACAGCGCCTATACAACAAATGGTGATTCAAGGCGCCACAAGATAAACCAGGAAGGGGGCAAGGAAGAAAAATAACAACTGTCCTACCAGGCCTTGTGACATTCAGATTGTGCAAGTGCAGTAACAAGAAGTGCGAGGGAGAGGGGTGGGTCGGGAGAGTGCTGGCCTGCGCAAATGCGAAGTGCTAGGGTGGGAAGGGAGGAGCAGGGTAAAAGAGGAGGGGGAGGGAAGAGGGCCACAGGGGCTAGGCGAGAGCTAAGGGGGAAGGGGTGGCAGGAGGGCAAGTGCCAGGGATTGAAAGGGATGAGGGACCAAGTGCAAGTAGAGGGGTGGACTGGGCGGGAGGCTGGTGCCCTGTGGGACTCTGAGGGAACCAGGTAGCCATTCATTGCTGCAGACAGGGGTGCTAGCAGGGGAGTGGCAGAGGGAAGGAAGAAGAGAAAAGAAGGGTCTTGGGGAGCCTGCAGAACTTAGGGATATCCGGCTCAAGCCCAAGAGGGGCAGGAAGGCCATTCCAAACAGAGGCTCCAGCAGAGGAGAGAGATGTACCCTCCACTCTATGCTTAGAGAAGCGTCTGATCTGTAAAGAGTTGGAGGTAGAAGAACAAAGGGCTCTAGTAGGGAGTTATTTAGGGAGAAAGAGTTGGATGTAGCAGGGTCTTAGGCCCCAGAACGCTTTGTAGATGATGCCGAATGTCTCCAACTTGATCCTAGCAGCAACCGTGAGCCAGTGTAGAGATTAGGGCTGGAGAGATGCAGTCCCTGGGCTTGAGGCCAAGGATAAGCCTTGCAGCCCTATTCTGATTAGTTGAAGGGGGCGAAGGGAGGATAAAGGAAGATTGAGGAAGAGGCTCCTGCAGTAGTCCAGCCTAGCGAGGACTCTAGAGACATTGAGTTTCTGCGGGGAAGGTGAGGAAAGGGGGAATGCCTCTGAGGAAGTGCAGCTGATAGTAGGCCTTTTTTGGCAATGTCCGCGATGTGTGGAGAGACGGAGAGGGAGGAGTCAAAGTTGACACTAAGGATTTTTGCCTCACAAGAGGGAGAGGACAGGGGACCCACAGAGGGCGGCCAGACGGCAAGAGGAAAGGAGGGAGATGGGGTCTCAATGATCCTTACTGGCATTGAGGCAGAAATCATTGGCAGCACACCATGCCTGAATAGCAGTCAGTGAGGGATGATAGAGGAGGAAGAGGAGGCAGTACAGGGAATCTTGAAGGAGACATGAGTGTCTCCTGCATAGCACTGAAAGTGAGGAGAGAAGGAGGAGTTCAGGTGGGCCAGAGGGGCAAGTTAGATGTTGAAGAGCCACAGAGAGATGATAGAGCCTTGAGGGATATCGCAGGTGGAGAGTGAGATAGGGGAGAGAAAAGGGCCCAGTTGAACCTGGGACAGTCGGTTTGAGAGAAATGAGGTCACCCAGTCCAGTGCCAGGCCCATGATGCCAATGGTCTCACAGAGCCGATTTGTCAGGGTGGCATTATTGACAGTGTAAAAGGCAGAGGAAAGATCCAGAGGATAAGAATGGAAGGAGAGTTGGAAATCGAGATTTGAGAGCAAGTCATCACAGGTGTTCAGTAGAGCAGTTTCCATGCCTCTGGCTGATCTGAAGCCAGACTGGTGGTCGTGGAGACAACCAACAGACTCAGTGTTTCCAATCAGTTGGAAGATGACCAACCTCTCCAGGAGTTTTCCCAGGAAGGGGGTAATGGAGATAGGGCAGTAGGAAGCCGGGCAGGCATATGGCTTTTTGAGAAGAGGATGCACAAGGAAGTGCTTGAGGGCTAACGGGAAGGTGCCAGTGGCAAAGGGGTGATTACAGAAATTGGCCAAGGCTGGTGCAAGGGAGGCAATGTTATCCTTGATAGTTCTAGAGCAGCAGGGGAGCACCTGTTTGGAGGAGACTTTCATAGAGAGGACTTGCCTAGAGACCTCACCCGCTGCTATGGACAAGAAAGAGGAGAGTAGGGAGGAAGGGGGGGGGGCAAGAGAGGCCTGAGATCTGGGGGGGGAGGGGGTAGAGGAGAATGAGGACAGGATGTCCTGAGTTTTGGTTATGGAATGGGATGCCAATGAGGTACAGAGGGACAGGGGTGGCAGGGGAGAAGTGGACTGCAGTAGGATTGGCGAGTTCCTTGCAGATTTTAAACAGTTGACCCCTCTTGTTAGTGGCCTAGAGATGCGGGCTTGGATATGGACCCTCTTCTTTGAGCCGATGGAGTCTGTATTGCCTTTGGAGCCGGCAGCAGGCCAGTCAGTCAGAGGATGTTTCTGATGCCCGCTACTTCCGCTCGACAACTCTGCACTTGCATTCCAGAGAGGCTAGGTTGGAGTCATGCCATCATACCAGGTGTTATGCATGGAGGCAGGCTTCATGAGGACCATCATGGCAGAGGGAAGGATGTGCAGGGTGTTAGTGATAGAGGGGCTGAAGATTGTCAAGGGCCGAATCAGTGTGGGAGTCCGAGACCTGAGTGGGAGGGGTAATGAAAGTGGCGGCAACTGACACTCGCTTCATCGGTCAAATGACAGAGAATGAGACTGGTAGTGCAGGCAGAGGCCTATCCGATGGACCTAAGATCCAGGTGAGAGGACAGGAGAGCATGGTCAGACCAGGAGAGAGGTGTAGTGAGAGGGTTGGAGATGGGGATAACTTCTGAGATTGGAGCATCCAAGCTGTGTCTGGCTGAGTGTGTTGGAAAGAGGGATAAAGGGTAAGGGAAAGAAAGTCCCAGAGGATGCAGAAGAGTCCACTGGCCGAATCAGGAGGGTCAAGGTAAATATTGAAGTCTCAGAGGAAGAGAAACTTGGAGGTGGAGGCAAAACAAAAACAGGTGAGGTCAGACCATTCAGAGAGGAAGAGGGAGACCATGCCAGGAGTCCTGTAGATGGTAGTGAGAGTCAACGAGACGGTTGGAGAGACACCAAGCCTGCAGACTAAGCATTTGAAGGAAGAGTAGGTCTGAGTGGGAATGATAGTAGCAGGGACCCATTCATGGAAGATCAAGGCCACTCCACCTCCAGACGAGTTAGGCCTGGGCTTAGAGAGGATCTTGTAGCCCTGAGGGAGGAGTGTGTCAAAAGCAGTGACAGAACTGGCAGTGAACCACATCTCAGTGAGAGCCAGAATGACAAGGTCAAAGTCTTCAAAAAGGTGACAGATATCAGAGGAGTGTTTAGCAGCAGAGCGAGAGTTGAGGGTAGGTGAAGCGGGTTGCCACCTTTGAAGGTCTTCTGAGGAGGGGTACAGGGAAGTGGTACACCCATCAGTGGTGGAGAAGGGACAATAGGTGTGGCAGTCAGAGGAGTGGCAGGAGAAGGGAGGAAGTTGATAAGAGATGCAAGACGCCTACCAAGGAGGAGGAGGTTGGTCTGAGAGTCCTGGGCAATGGAAGTGCCATTCCGATAGACATTAATGATGGACCTAGAGGATGAGAAGCATGCCAAGAGTACTTCCCATCTGGTGCCACCATTAATGGGTGAAAAAAGAAAGGGGAGAGGACATAGTTCATGTGGGGGTTCCGTAGGTCCAGAGAGGGGTGACAAAGAGGATGTCTGTGGCAGTCTGCCTGTAAGAAGCAGACTGCCTAGCAGCAAGACAGTCGCAGACAAAACGAGTGAAGGGAGCGGAAGTCCAAAACAGTGAGGGAGTACAGAATTTGGCCGAGTCGTAGACCAAGTAGCAGTTGTGGATGTCCTGGTCCTGAAGAGTGCTATTCTACAGAACAAACATTTTGTATGTTGGTGATTTCACAAGAAGATTATAATCGAAGTCATAATGCTATACACCAGTGGTGAGCAATCTAGGGCCTGTAAATATTTTGATCTACAACTCCCATCCGACCTAACTAGCATAATCAATGCCGAGGGATCATGGGAGTTGTAGGCCAAAACATCTAAAGGATCACAAATTACTAACACAGCTGCCTAACCTTCCCAGGGCCCTGTGACTGTAAACAGGTGTGGGTAATGCTTCAGCAAAACTCAAATAAAAATCTAATCACCTAGAGATAAAAAAAAATACATGACTTATTTTACATTTATTTTGGAGCAGCACGTGGCGAGTGAACATTACAGCCTTAAACAAAGACATTATATGAAAAAAATTGACCAGCATTGTCACTTTGCCTGTGTTGAGAATTTCAGTAAGAGCAAACTGATGCAAGATGATCCAACAAAGATGAAGAAAATATAAAATAGGACGCTAATGAACTTCTGGGCTTGCCCCACCTATTATTTTTTCAATCAAATCTTTTTTATTGAGACGAGATAAACCTGAGAAACAGCCGCAGAGCATTCTTATGCTTTCCGCATTGCAATAGCAAAATGCCACTCACATAATAACACAGCCAGGGATGAACAGCGGAAAATACAGGGGTGAAGATATTCATTGCAATGTCTCAACACGTATCGATGAAATGGTCCTCTCAACATTGCACACAAATAAACTGTCATTCATGTTTTTCAAAAAAGGGCAATTACAACCAATCAGCTCAATTTGTAAAATAGGACATGGCCTTCAAGGACTGCAATTATAACAGTTCTAAACGCCTTGTATTTTTAAAAAGAGGACCCTGTGTAACAGCAATGTGGTAATCCCATTGGATCTATTATAACCGTCATATCTGTTAATCCCAGTAAATCCAAATAATCAGCAATGTGTTAATCCCACTGGATCCGGTGTGACAGAAATGTATGTTAATTCCATTGGGTCCATATAACAGCAATAGTGTTAATCCTATTCAATGATAAGGAGAGTATACTGTCTTTCACTCTTTTTCTTCTTCACTTTAGGAAATTCTTTCAATTTGACCTCATTAAGTGTTTTTTTCTACCTCCCAACTTTGTTACAATACGATTGACACAGGTTGTGGGGTGCCAGTAGACAAGGCCAGCACAGGGGTGAGGAAGGTTTGACTCATTCAGGTCCATCTCCCCACACCTTTTCTACCTAAAAGAATGTCAGAAAAAATGTTGCTAACAGATGTAACAAGAAAATACTTAAGTGAGCAAACAATAAAGAACCTAACCATCCCCTTCTACCCTACACACCCTTACCTCTCTTCATCCTCCATTACTCTCACAACCAACCTCCACACCACATGAATGGTGCACCACCGCCGCTCACCTCTCTACTCTTATCACGCACCCACATCAACAGACAAGCAGGTCCCCATGACGCTGATCAACTAACCAATCTCGGGGTATCCCTTCTCGATCAAGACACACACCCAATGTAATTTGCCAGGTCACTAACCATGCACAATCACACAACATGCAGGTTTCAGGTACTTTTGGTCTGCAAGCATCAATGCAACAGAAGTTGCACTGGCCTTCCCTGTATCCTACTTAGAACTCTGCCCGGCCTCTTTTCTTGCACAGCCACGCACAGCGTGGCTGCCAGAACGTAGAGGTGCGCCGTACCAGACCACGTTACATCAGATTGCACTAGTGCAGGATTACTAAAAGAACACCCTTGTTTCAGTCGGAGCAAGGCACTAGAGTCAACAGCCATGCTTTGTCTTCCCAATTTAATGCCTCAGATGCTCAATTTATTGGCAACCTAAATGTGCCTTACGGGCCCCGGGTCGATCCACCATAATGCAATGCTGATCGCAACCACCACTCTTACTGCACATACACTGATCAATCAAAAGCGTTTGCTTGATTGTGGTATGGGTCTGGGGTTACTTTATAACAGGCTGTGCTAGTAATTTCCATGCCGAGTGACACCTGCCACAATGAAACAAATCAACAGAGCAACAATAAACACCCTCTGTTCCCGCATCTTTGCTGGGGGAGGATGGCCGGCTGCCTCTCCCGCAGCAACCGACAGCATATGGCAAAGGCCATCTGGAAATTAGGGAGTGGGAACTGTGAAAAGAATATCATGGCGAGATCAGACAAGGCAGACAAATTAGAACTATGAATTTGGTGTTCAGCCAGTGCTTGTTCTGGTTTTAGATTTGCTGGCAATGGGTTTTTCCAAATGCCTCAGTGGACTACGTGCAAAATCAGTCCATCTTCCATGTTCAAACGTAGGGGGCTCAAAAAGAAAAAGGAGAGGAACCTTAGAGTAAAGAATGATGAAACAAAGAGACAAGCTTTGATTTAGGATAAAGCGGGAAAGCTACAAGTCGAATAACGCATCTTGCAAAAAGGAAAGACCACAAAAAGTGAGAGCAAAATTAACATGGCATACAAGTGCACTTGAAACAAAGATGGAAAAAAGAGCTCTCTTGTTGACCCAATGTCCTGCCTGTGATGAAATGACCGCTGCTCTGCAGGAGTACAGGGAGGAATAGTGGTTAAATCGCCTACCCAGTCCCCATTAGGAGCACTTATTTATTTGAACACACTATACCGCAGACACTGCCACATAGTCAGCAAAGTCGTCCACAACCCGCCGTGGAAGAGGGAATGGATCCATCACAATAGAACATAGTTTCGGAGACGGGGAAAACGCATTATGAGTAGGACAAAGGCTCCTTTTGTAGATCTGTGGTTATGATAGGGAAAAGAGGGGTGTCTGAAGGCCTTCAGAAAGGGAGCGGGTCATTGATTATTCAGATAGCTTTGTGAGGCCTGCTCCAAATCCTTGCTTCAAAACAAGAGATGGCTTGGCTTAGAGCCTTGAATTTCTTAGAATGTTGAATGTGTATAGTGTGACAAAGTGTCCACAAACACTACCGCACTCAAAGTTTTGTACAGCACAGTTTGCACATTACTTTCAAGCTCATCCTGCCATTTCGGATCACAGTGGCCCTACAAATGTTAATGCCCTGCCTTTACTATGCCAGCTGTTCTACAAACTGCAAAGAGTCCAAATATACAGAGTACACCTCATCTACATGTGGATTTTGCTCCATTTCTACCAGCCATACTTTCCTTCCCTTTTCTCACACACCCACCCAACATTTTGCTGATCCAGTTCAGTGCTGTACAAACAACAGGGTGTTCAGGGTGTCCTGTTACCTTGCTTCACCCTATTCCCATCTGTTAACCAAATAATGTGACTTCTACTTAGGGAAGATATGGTCTATATGAAGACTTTGTCAAGTTGATTCCAGCTACTGCAAAAGAAAATGCCTCAGGAATCCCCATAGTTTTTCTGTCGGGGTTTATGGACTTCTCAGTCCCCAGCCTTAGGGCTGTTCTCTCAGCAGTGCCACCTTAACATGGAAGTATCTTCATGGAAACCCACTTCTCCGTACTAGGAAACTGGCTGTTCATGCCGAGGAACCTCCTAGTGAAGACCTTTGACACAGTTATACTTGCATTGATGCCCTGGAGCTTCAGAGTCTCCCTTATCTGCTCCTCACCCCCAGTTCTGTGATGTGAACTTAACTGAGACAAACCTTCTGTGGTCACTGTAATGTAACCTGTGCAGCTGGGTTGCAGGTCAGAATTGGAAATTGCCCATTTCCAGGAGTCCCTAAAATGAGCAATCTTCAACTTTTCTGCAAGAATCTATTTTTCCTGGTGGATATCATCAAACCTACTGTCTGGCACTTAAAATTTTACATCTCCCAATCCCCGTGCCTGGTGTCCGTGTAATCATGGTCTAATGCAGTCTTGCCTAAAGACTATCACTATTGTTCTCTGTAGGTGGGCCGTGAAACGGAACTCGCACCCTGTTCGAGGAATGGTTATGTTTCAATTGTCTCTACTTCACCACCGGAGACTGTCATAACAAGGGAACTCACATATCGCTAAATTCAGATAGATAGTGGCTCATCTCCTGAAGGCAAGGGCTACACCTATGCACATCATGGAAAAACACCCGCATATTGCATTAGTGAACCTGCCCTCACTTTAGGCTCTGCATGCATGGCTCTTAAAGGATTGGATCCACGCTCATTTCCCTACTCCCGTTTTCCCCACGGTGTGCTCCCCACATTCACCTTTACAAAGCTAAATTGGCGTGTATCCCTTCTGACCGTCCACTTGACAGTCCCATATTAATTAGTTGGCGATTGGCAGGGGAACACCTAAAAATGTTAACTGGCAATCAAGCCTCCGCAAAACAGCCTGAGCAGATATCAAACCTATCAGATAACCATTCTCAGAATAATATCAGTACTATCTTCCAAGTGGTAGAAACTGCCATAACTGGGAAATTAGATGTTCTACGTTCCCTCTTTCTGATCAGTTTTCCATTTTATCCACTGCCAATTACTACACACACATCCTCTGCTACTAAAGCGACAGTCTCTTGCCCTCAAACACTTCATATCTTTTCATTCATAGCTCCATCTATCTTCATAGCTTTAAACCAACCTTTCCCTTTTCCCTTCTTTAAGAGACCAGAGACTGGTTATCCTAGGTGGTGGGCAAAATCACATTTTCTGGATAAGCTCTGGTGCTGCAAGACTATTATGGTAGTGATGGGCACAGTATAAAAGCTTCATAACAGAACACATATCACAATCATAAAACGTCTACCACCAAATCTCTGCAAAACTGCAAAAGAAGCCATTCCAGCAATGGAAAGAATTTGGATCTTGCTGCACTGCTCCCAAAGCACCCGATAGACGGAAGACAGATTCTGCACTGGATTCTCCTACGTGTAAAAGATGCATACAGAGGACTCAGCTTAACAATCTTTCTCTCCACATGAGATATAAATGGTTACAGGTCCTTAAAAACACCAGCTTTTCCACTCTGGAACTTACTCCCATGTTTCCTTTTCCCTGAAGCCCAAAGCCAACTACCAAAAGTCAAAGGCTAAAGAATCCTCCTACAACTTTCAGATACTGGCCTACTGCAAATGGCCACACACCCCACCCTTCCTGTATTCCCACTCTACATTCACAATGCCAGGTGTATGCAGTGAAGCGTCAACAAGGTGGCATGAGCACTCTATAAAAAGCACTTTGTCACCAGGAATTGAACAGCAAACTGTTTTCCTAGTGCAAACTGTTGCCAAGAAACTACCCTGCTTCTTTGAAGTGTGGGGAAGATTAAATGAGAGGCGCCAGAAAAAGTTAAGTGTATTCATGATGTCTGTTTCTAAATAACTATCACGACATGGGTGTGTTAATGTGATACCCATAATTACCTGCTCCTTTGAGAAACAGCACCCCACAAATTGCATGGAGTTTCACACATACACTAGTAACTCCTGTGTGAGTGACCACCAAAGACTGGGATTTAAATTACTTCAAACCAACAGAAGGTCGGGCTGAAAGCTCACTCCACAAATCGTAGAACTGCGTCAGAAATGTGAAATGGTCTGAATGGGTCAGAAACATGGTCAACCTGGAAAGAAGATGCAGCCAGTGCTAGAGTGACATTTGTTTTAAAATGACCAAAGACAAGTGATAGGATGTTGTCAAGTATTCTGAATGGCACATTTATGTAGTTTCCTTCAAACGAAGCCAAATAGAACTATCATTTTATTTAACGTTTTTTTAAAGAAAACATGGGATTTATTTTCCCAACCAAAGTCAGATTATTGTACAAAGTTTATAAAAACGTAGTGGATTTTACATAATATTTTATAAATATGTCAAAAAGCAGTAGTTGTTTTGCATTGTTTTGAAAATCACTTGTGTTCATTTTAGCCCTATATTCTGCTGACTTCGTTAACTAGAGTTTCAGTCCAGTGCAAACTAACCCCAACAATTTGGTGAACATTTCAAGTGGATTCTTGAAAAAAAAATACAATTCCAACAAATTGAGATTTGCATTGCAAATGGAGATTACATCTGCTGGCCAAAGCCTGTTTCTTTTTTTATTTCAAAACCTTAACATTTTTATTTTCATTAAAGTGACACCTTTTCAACTTTCCATGCCACAAAATCAAACAGATGGCCTGCCTAATTCCAACGAACTACGATTACCTGTCATTTCGTTTTAATCAGTCATTGAATGAAATAATTACATAGGCTCGCTTATGAGCGATCCGACAAAAGCAAGAGATCCTGTTCACAGGGCGTGATTACAATATGACATTTTACATACAGAAATAATTTTGGCTTGTAACCTTGCACCCATGTGACTTAAAAACACAAGAGTGGTTGCATTGTTACCTTGGACATCTCCATTTAATCAGTATAAATTTGAAATGTTTATGCATATGAATAATGAAGACAATTAGTAATATGAATAACTCGATGAAAAATCATTGCATAAATTCATATTACATATCCAGATGTTCATCTGGACAAGAGAATTACAGAAATCCATGTTTCCATCAGTGTATCATATTTCTGCAATTACATGTAAAAGAAAAACTGATTTTAAAATCAATATTACTTAGAGAAAATTGGTTCCCACCTTTTTCATATTCAGAAATATGAAAATCCAGTGTAAACTTGGGGTTTACATTGTCTGGGTGCTTTTGACAGTTGGGAAAGCCAATGGAAGGACTTGACCAATTAAGAGGTGCAACATCATCAAAGCCACATTTTGAGAATATATTAGATTATTAAATGCAGAGCATTCAGATATGATTATGGATGGATTAATCTGAGAGACCAACTAAAGGGTTGCAGAGGGGAATCTGAGGCAGTTCTAACTTCATAGAAACATATCATAAAGGGAGTTGCTGACTGGCAGATTTTCAATCTGGGAGAGTCCTCTGTGATTCCAAAACAGAAAGAGGCGTTTGAGAACTCCCCAATTGATATGTTATGTTCTCTAGAAAAATGTTCCTAATACATCTCAAAGGGGGTTGGGAGGTTGGTTTTTAAGAGGTGCTAACCAAATACCTTATTTTATAGTGAAGGAATAATAATTTGTTACGACTGCCTGTAAAATCAAGTGAAATGCCATTTCAGTCTAACCAAAAAATACATTTCTGAGCTATGTGTACAGTGTGATGCCACCTATGTGCTTCTCTTTGTCAATAATAATCTGCTTATATTGTATTCAATGTGTTTTCACAGCTATAGTTAACCTTAAGATGTGTTATGAAGACATCCACCCAATGGAGATGTACTTGTTCATGCTTTTTCTGTGAAGGCCATAGCTATTTAATGAAATTGAGATGAGAGCAATTTTAATTGCATTATTTTTAGGGGTGAGTGAAATTTTTCACCAGCGAAGGGAATAGGTTATAATCCGCACTGGATTCCACATATGCTCGATCCACGAAATCCGCATTACTTTCCCGCCACCACCGAAATTCTATGCAGTGTTTCGTTCCCATGTTAGTTTTGTGTCACATGACAAGAAACTTTGCACAGGTCTTTTTTCTTCGAACCATGCTAGTTTCGTGAAACAATTTGGGATCAGTTTGTGCAGGGACACGAGGAACTTTGTGCATGTCTTATCAATCTGTGCTAGATTTGTATCTGTAAATGATTTCAATCGAGTACTCCAACTAAGTCAATGCCTAGTATGGGATGCCCAATGGAAACCCTTATTTATATATTTTTATGTCAAAAGTTCTTTTAATTCTGGATGATGTACCCTTATATAATGCCCCTCTCTTTGAATCCCCACGGTCTCACTGAACCAAGAAGAAGGTTGTTTTGCAAAGTTAAAAGATTTATTTGAAGAACTGAACAATATATACATTAAACTTTTATGAATATGAATAATATCTGAATATCACACTTATGAATATGAACAATGATCAGCAATGGGTAATATTACAATATCAACAATCTCTTTAATCAATTAGGAGTAGGAAGATTAATGTATCAGAGAATACTTTGTAGGGGTTCAAGAAATTGCAATGATAGGAAAGAATGCAACACAGAAATAAAACTTGATATGAACTCAATCAAAGACAATGTGATCACTCTTTCCCCCTGATATTACTCAACCCCCCCCTCCCTTATTATGCAATATGAAGAGATGGAATGAGGGCACACAGGTTTCAGGAACAACAATCAACAATGCAAGCTTAGAGAGAACACGTATGATTTTAAAAACAGGTCAATTGCTTTTAAATGTGGTTTGAATTGAATGGGAAAAATGCTAAAATTGACTTTAATTTGCTAAATAGGATTCAGAACAAGTGAGAGTTGCTTTGGATTGATTTAGGTAGACACTAACAATGGTGGTAGGATGATTAGCAGATGGAAAACGAAATTCAGAAGTTGAAAGCAAGAAATATCTGTTTTTACATGGAGTGAAATTGAGCCAAATACGGAATAACTATAAGGAATTTAAATGTTTTGGGTTTGTTTGAAAGCGGAGGATGTTAGCTTCAAAATGACATTTAAATTTCGTTTCTAGCATACACGGTTCAAAAGTTAGAGGTTTTTGTGAAGGTCGATTTTTCTCAAAAAGGTCAAGATTTCAAATTGAAAGATGCGCTGTTGAAGATTTAGAACAAAGATTTCATAACCGAAGGGAGTCTATGGAGCCACAAACTACACGGACAGCACAGCCACCTATCCAGAGGCACCTCCGGATGGTTTCCATCTGCCTGAGACGATTGCCTTTCTCCAGAAATTATATATTAGCACCAAGATGCTTATGACTACAATTATCGCAGGGTTATGTGGAGGAGAGAAAGATTTAGGATAGACAAAAGAGATTCAATAATGCAGTTATGGATATATTGGAACGAGTTGGATGGGATTACTTAATACTAAGAGATGACTATGGACAGTTCTATGCTAAATACTTACAACTATGGCTTTGGAATGGAATGGGCACATCAAAGATCTGGTTTGGATTGGACTTCGCTCGCCACTGGACAGAATTCAGGGCACCTGGACTCTGCTCTCAGCAAGGCACTCGGGTCTGCACGGCCTCTTGGACTGGATCTGACGGGTTCTGGGTTACAGCTTTGCTGGACTGATCTGGATCTTGGGTTTTAGTAAGGGTTCTTGGCCAGAAGTCGCCAACACAGCTCATCCAGGCTGTTGAATGGTTTCGGCCCCGTGGAAGTTTAGGGGTTGAAATCAGTTGCTAGATTTTAAAGGCCTGCTGAAAAGGGTTCAGCTTTTTGGGTTGGGCCTTTCTGCTTCAGAATTCTGGAGTCTGGATCTAGGTTCTGGAGTCTGGATCTAGGTTCTGGATCTTCCTGCAGGGTGCTTCGCCAGTGGATCAGTTGATGAGTGGATGTGTGTGTCTTTTGCCTGTCCTCAGCAGTCCCTATTTATCCATTTTCCAAAGTGGGTGGGGAGGCTGATTGTCTATGCCCAACCCTCTAAGGATTTGATAGGTCAAATAATTCCCCCTCTCCTGATTTTGAGAAAGGAACAGTGTGTCATGATGTGTCATGTTTATGGTTTAGGGAGAAAACCTCCCCTTTGTCTCTGTACAGTATATCTCATTTCTCATAAAAAAACATATGTACAATATGCACAACTTGTTCATAATACATATTTACATGATAGATCGACTAAGGTACGTTTCTGTCAAAGTCTCATGTTCCTACGAGTTTTGGTT
Source organism: Ambystoma mexicanum (assembly GCF_040938575.1). Lineage (NCBI taxonomy): Eukaryota > Metazoa > Chordata > Amphibia > Caudata > Ambystomatidae > Ambystoma > Ambystoma mexicanum. The sequence goes on along the minus strand of NC_090931.1, from coordinate 687,912,296 downwards.
CACAAATGACAGTTTTTCACGCTTTTGGTTGGTTACACATTTTCAGATCTGTACAATTTTTTATACATACATGCACATACTGTCTGGGCATGTTCCTGTAATTTTTCATGTTCCTAGAATAATCACAATAGCTACAATATTAAACATTTCGTGGTTCAGTCTCTGAACATCGCACAGATTCCAGATTAGTTTTACACCGAGTGAATTTTTCATTTTAATAATCTCCAAGTTTCATATTTTTGTCATTACGGCACAATATTTTATAAGTCTTTTCCCAAAACATACGGTTACTTTAGTTTCCAATACACCTTTCCAGTCTGGCCCGCCTCCAAGCTTGGCTGATTCAGAGAGTCACATGGGCTTCTTCCTGCCAGGGCAGTTGATATCAGTCACACCCGAATTAGCATTTTGATTCAGCTCAAGGGAGACCTTGGTCTACACTCAGAGCAACATGCCAGAGTGCCCCTCCCAGTTCCTTCCACACAAGCCTGCCAGTTTCTTAGCAAAGAACAGGGGGAAGTTTCCTTTGTTTGGGAGAAGGGTGTGGAATGTCTTTGAAGCTCAGTGTGGCTAACTTTAACTTTTAAACACAATGTCTGAAATGTCTTGTCTTGAAATAGAACTTAACTTTTTAACAAATACATCAACCAATTTCTTAATTCAAGCCTTTTTAAAATATAGTTTTGAATTGTATCCACCTCTTAGGCTTCTGATAGCAAGTCTTGCTTTGGCATATTTAGCTTTTGAGACCCAAGTTTCACCTGTCAGATTTAGAGATCGCCAGCGTCTGACAGGCGAGTAACGGTATTCCACCCATTTTCAACATAATTTTGCAAGCAATCTTCAATGTGGATTTTCTTCTGATAAGTGTACTTCTGTGGACATTGTATTTATGTGGATTCTTGAAGTAGAATGATGTTTAACACCCAACAAGGAGGTTGGATCTTTTGGGTGGTTTGTGAGCCATGATTTTTGCAAATTTGATAACCAAGAAAAACGGATCTTCACACAGCTCTGTGTTTCTTTTGCAATCAGACTTGCTCTGTGGAAAGCCAAATGATGGGTTTTGCAGTGGTCTCCTGTGTTACCACTGAGATAGGCTAAAGTGGATGGCAGCCTATTTTTCTGATTTTTACTACGCACATTTGGATGATTTTTTAGCGAGCAGCATGCTTTCCGGCAGCCATTCTGATGTTCCTGATGCAAGCAATGCACAGTAATGTTGCAGGGCCTGGACTAGTGGGTTGAAACATCCCACATGACACTAGAAACTTCATGCAGGTCTTTTTCCTAGGTTTGCAGCATGAGAACCTGTGGACAGGTCTTTTCAATCCATGGTAGTTGTGTAGTGGCACAAGAAAGTACGCGCCCTTTTCCACGATCAGTGCTGGTTTTGTGCAGTGGCACGAGCAACTTTGCAAAGCTTTTTTGTTAGATTTCTGGTAGGTTTGCACAGCAGCACAAGAAATTCTGCACAGGTTTTTAACCATGATTGGTTCACACAGCGGCATAAATAACTTGGGTCTGCGCTTTTCGAATCATGCTAGTTTCACGCAGTGGCACAAGAATCTGTGTGTGTCTCGTTTTGGGTCACAAGACGTCACAGGAAACTTTTCACCACTCCTTTTCAATGCACAGAGGTGGCGGAATTGCAAGTTTCGGTGAAGCAGATCAAAATATTTCATATTTTGCTTCCGTGGCTGGCAGAAGGGAATTTTACAATTTCCCCCAGCTCTAGTCATTTCGACTCCCAAAGAAAATGATGCATATGTAAATCCTATGCAACCACCTCAATCTTGACAACATAGAATGAAAAAAAAGAATTTCCCACTAATCGGGCTCAATCTGGGAAATACAAAGGAGGGACACTCATACTTGTTTAAGAATATCCTAAACCTATTTCCCTAGATTGGGTGGGTGAACCAAAATTCTGTGCTTTCTGAACAGATAACACTACATCTATGGCCCAATACCTGCAGAATGTTCATGCAACTTATTAAAAGTATACTTTGAAATTGCACACAGAGATTATGAACACACAACACCATATTTACATGGGAAATGGGACACATGCAACAGTTCTCATATTCAAGCATTTTCTGGGGTCATTTGTGAAAGCAATATTTTTGAATGGTTAGTCATTTGCCTTTATATGTCATTTAAAAATGTTTTGAAGAAAAGGTGAGTTATTATACAGTGACTCACAAGTGCTAGAATTACGAGTATGATGCCCATTGTTATTCAGAATTAAACATATAAAAATGTGATTATGTAAATTGATGCATATATAGCAAGATTCATGCAGGCAGGTGAATTATTTTATTTTTTGTAGACAAGCTGCTTGTGATTGTGTGATTTTGTGGTGACTTCCCATGCATAAAGCTTGGGGACCCACTTTGCATATTTTCATTTTAACAAAACAAAAAATTGATTTCTAAAATAGCCTGTTTCGTGTCCCGAGAAATATGGGGTGGAATTGTATATCAGGGGGAATTAAAATCAGGGGTGCCAAGCCAATAGATATTGCAGTTAGTATCTGCTACATCTCGATATAAATCCTTCTAGTGAAGATATTGTCATTAGTGAAAATGTATCCTAAATTATTAATGGGTATCTTAAGACAAAAAATGCACCTTTTTCATTGTGTCTGCCATCCCTACTGTGATTTTAGTTGCTGTCTCACAATTACAGTGACACAATGTTACTCTGTGCACAAATATTGTGTCATGGAAGGTCACTATCTCGTACCAGTGCATATCATCAGTCTTTATTAATGGCTGGCCTTCCACAGTTGCTTATGAAGCACAGACACCAAACACAGTGTAGACATAGGAGCCAACTTGGTAGAAAACGTAAAGGGCTTCGATGTAATATATCATGCTGCATGTACCCTTGAGAAACTGGTTTTATTCATTCAGACAATACTTTTAATGCATACGTTTTGCACATATTTATTTATTTTTATTTCTTTCATTGTTTTTCTTTAAGCGCAGATCCGGGACTGAACCTCTGTTGCTTTGCGTGTTCTTGCTTCCAACACCAGCACATATTGCCCCTGTGCTATCCCCCGTTCACATAATCAACACGTTTTTCACGTCTCACTGTCCCTTCACCAGGACACTAAAATTGGTAAACATCTAAAAATAAATGCTACAAAAACAACCATTGTACAACGTCACAATGGCGGTGGTTTTAAAATAACACAACTTATTTTAATGGCAACTATTGTAACAAGTGACAAAGTGAGGTTATCGCTCGTATTATCCATGAACATTGCGTTCAATGATGGAACAACATATTAGCTTCTTAAAGTGAAGTGACACTAAATGACAGTAATGCAGTAGCGGTAAAAGGGTAGAGAAGGGGGAAAAGAGGGGGCATTTGTGGTACACATTGCGCTTCCTTTTAAAGAGGGAACGCAGCATGATTGGTGCCACCCACATTCCTTTGGTCTTTCAGCTCCCTACTGGAAGCAGAGTGATTTCACTGGGACTTACCGGCATGTTCCAACCCTATGGGTTTATCACATACCTAGACGCAGGTGTGAAAGTCCAACATCTCTCTTGATAAACCTAAACTGACACTCAGTAGGCAAATATATTTCATAGTGGACAGTCCCCTGAATTAGGAGACATGATAAAGTAACTCATAATGGAGCAAAAGGTACAGAATGAGCATAAGAACTCTAAGCAATGGCAAATGACGAAAGGCTAGGGTAAGTTTAACCAACATTCATTGAAATGCTGAGGGCTCAGACACCCCTGATATACAGCAGAAGAGTATACTCCATTGAATGGCCTTCACCTAACTAGAACATCCCGTCCCTCACTCCCCCTCCAACAAGGATAAGAGGGCCTATAGAATGGGTCTGCAACATCTGGCTCTCCAAATGTTTTGCTCTACAACTTCCACGATACCTTAATTTGTCTTTGCTGGCTAGGGCTGATGGAAGTTGCAGTCTAAGACATCTGGAGAGCCAAAGATCGCAGACCCCAGGCGCCAATCAATCTGCACATAAGGACCAGCAGTACTCACGCCGGAGGCCCCAATTGGCTCCAGAAACTCCATGCCTCTAACCTGTGGTGGGTTTTATAGCCAATCAGTAGATCGATTTGGACTGGGCAAAGGCCCAGTGGTTACTGATAGCAAGAATTCGGCACCCTGTACCTACATTAGTGGAACTAGAATGCAGTAAAACCGGGCTAATACACAAATGCGCCTCCATTTTTAATAGCTGTGAAGAAAGGACCGTAAAGAGCGGTTATTACCCATTGCTATTCTGCAGATACTGTGGTTAAAAGTGTTTCTTTTCTGCTCTCCCATCAGCTCCTATCCTTTAGTAGTCCTGGCCAAGTCGCCATGTTTGTGTATTGTTTTCATCGTTAACGATTATCAGAAAAAGAAGCGAAGTTATATATTTTAATCTAGAAAGCATGAAAAAAAATAGGCTATTTACAAAACTCCAAACTCTATCTGGCTAGTCTGTGTACCATTTCTTAATGCTCCTTTATAAATGAAGTATATAAAAGCTTTTATAAAGCTTTTGCACCATAAAAACAAGGCACAAGTAGAGTATACATTCATGTGAATTTCTATTTCAAACGTGCACTTATTTCATCTGGGAGACTTATAAATCCCCAACACAGAGCCTTGCAAACATTTATGACTGCACTGAAATGAGGAGGTGAGCAGGAGAAGTCGGGGGAGGGTTATGTTGCAATAAAAGTAATGACCGGGAGAGCCGGAGAGAAGCGGTGGAAGAAGGAAAGTCAACACAAAGCGCAGAAGTAGGGAGCCAGAACTAGAGACTAAATACTGAGAGAAAAGAAGGCCTTGGTATGGATCGGGTACTAGGAGCAGGAGTGGAGGGGAGAGGTATGTATGTTTATGTGTGGTGTGACAAGATAATGGGGGTAGAAAAAGAAGGCAAGGTGGGACTAGCAAGAGGCGCTGGTATGGTGGAAGGGTGTAAAGATATGGTGAGTGGACCATCCGCAGCATCTGACTTGGGGCAAGCACATTTTTTTGGAGGGCGGTAGCAAACGGGTCCATTCAGAATGATACCAGTAAAGATGGGGTGAGACAAGTGTGCTGTTAAGGTTTGATCTCCCGTGTTGTTCTGGAGCTCCCCATTGGAGTTTGATAACGACACGGGAGAGCAGTTGGTGTAGAGAAGGATGTGGAGAAGTCTGTGCTGAGCGTTGTGGGGATTTTCTCTGTTTAATAAACTTAACTCTGATAATATAACCCTTGTCAGAGCAGTTCGTCATAATATAATTGTTGAGGAGTGGCATGACAGATGGAGAACCGCCAGGCACAACGAATCAGCTCTGCAGGCTGGATGGCTGGTCTGTGCCCCCCCCCCATGGTGACTGGCCAACGAGCGGGCGCTCCCCTGCATGCGGACAAGTGCAGACCAGTTCGGCTCTCCTTAAGGCGAGTGTGTGCAACACCTGCGGATTGGGGAGGTGTACAAGTCTGGTGAAGGGACAGCACAAATAAAGCCAAGAACAACCTCACACAAGATAAATAACAACAACTGAGAAAAGAACCTTGCGGTGTCGTTGAATGTGCGGCTGCCATTTTGGATATTCATTGGTGGTTGTGGCAAAGGACCATGACGGCGGTTCCTTGCATCTGAGTTGGAATTCCTAGTCCCAGTACTTTTAACCCCTAGTGGTTCAATAGTGCGTATTGAGAGTTACAAGAGGAAAATAGAGGATTATATTACACATAAGTAAAAAAAGCAGTTTAAAAAAAAGGAGAGAAGAAAAATTAAACACGTTTCCCAGGACATCCAGCAAGGAAACCCCACACTATTGGATTACATTGCAGAATGTGCCCACCCCATGCCCCTTTCCCTCTATTCTAGGATATCATTCTACGCCATGGGAACAATGGATAGACTTGTTTCAAGTTTCTTTAAGGGCCATTGGGGTGCAAGATTCAATGATGACCTACAAGATGCAACCTTACTGAACTGTATTGGGGCAGAAGCATTACACATTGTTCACACCCTCCCTGAAGCAACCAACCCGGATGGTGCAGGTGGCTGGCACTTCAAGTGCGAGCAGGAGATATGAAACTGCTTTTGCAAAACTAAAAAAGCATTTTGGGAACAAAACCATTGTGGTTCTTGAAAGGTATTACTTCTTCACAACGAAGCATAGCAAAGGGGAGACAGTGGACAGCTACATTACGTCTCTAAGAGGACTGTTGGCTACGTGCAAATTCACAGGGGTAGCTGATGAATACGAGAGACCAGTTGATGTTGCACACCACAGATCCTCTCATCCAGCAAAAGTTTTGGCGAGATAATGACCCAAGGTTGGACTAAGCTATAGACATTTCAAGGTTAATGGAGTTGGGAAACAGATGCATGAAAGCTGTTCAACATATTTCCAGTGCTTTGGAAGATGAGAAGACAAAAGTGGAAGATGATGAGGAGAGCGTCGAAGCCGGTATAGCTCTACTTGAGATAATGTCCACTGAGATATCAAAGCTCATGTCCGGTGCACCCGACAAGGAAAAGAAAGACAAACCTTGTAATAACAGTGGTGGGAATGCCCGCTTGCAATGGAGATGTCCTAAGTGTTGGCATAGCAGGCATTTTAATGGGGAAAAGGAATGCCCAGCGATGGCTGCAGAATGTTTAAAATGTGGAAATATAGGGGGGCGCTGTTGCGCTCGATGAAGATGGCCGCCTTCTAATCAGCTCCGTTCCGCGAGGCGCTCCTTCTTGCTGAATTCATCCGGTCTGCCTCGGCGTCTGACCACCTAAACCACGGAGGGGAAGACTGGTGTGTCAGGGACCCTCCTGTTCTTATCCGGTCCTCCGGACTTCCTTGGCCGCTGAGCTCTTGGCCCCGGCGTGTTGAGCGGGAGCGGGTGCCTCCTCCGATCCCCCGCGGGGCTCCAGGGAATCGCGGCCGAGTCCCGCGGCTTGTGGCCCTCCGTGGGGGGAGGGGCGTTCTTCCCGCCTGGCGCTCCCGCCCACTACGATCTTCGGGGGAGCAACCGACGGGAGCTGGACCTTTATCGGAGCCGTGAGCGCTCGCTCCGCCACCCCGTCCTGGGAGGCGTGCCGACTCGGACGGGCTTCGAGCGGCGTGATGGTTCCCTACTTTGGACTTCATCATACGGGCGGGCTGCCTCCATCGGGGGGGAGCCGCCCCTGAGGTACGCGTTGCTCCCGCTGGACTCCCTCACATGCACGGCTCCTGGCCCAGCCTAGTGCGGACACCGCATCCCGACCGCGGCCTTTAGCCCTCCCCGGCTGCCCTGTTCCTCGGGTCCATTAACCCACACCAAAAGTCGGGCCGGTGGGCGGCGGGAAGTGTCCGCCCCTACCTACTGCGGGCGACTTCACGGTGCCGAGGGGCACCCCGACCCCTGACTCACCTTGCATCTGGTCGACCGGGGGACTGCCGGCCTGGCGGTCTTGCCGCGACTCGACAGTTACCAGAGGCTACTCCTGGTTTTCCTACTGGCTCCCCTGGCCCCTGCCTCCTCGGGTTCCCGGAGACACACTCGTGGATCACGGGCCACCACGTACGACGGTCGGCCTGGACGGCGCTCCTGTCCTTGACCCGGCAACACTGCATCTCCTACCGCCAGCCGGCCACAGCTTCACACATCTCTGGTGCCTTCTCCTGGTGTCCTGCACCCCCCCCTTCACCTGCGGACTTGATTTCAATACTTGCCGACATCATGTCAACGAGGACTGGAAAGAAGCAATCTTCTATCAATATGTTTACTAAGCCTTCGGGCGGATCTGGTGCGGAGACGCCATCACAGGAACCATCAACCGCACATGAACCGGAACCTTCCGAATCTCAGAAAATGATGGAGTTCATTCGTGAAGGGTTCACCACAATACATAGTAAGCTTGACGACATGAATGGCACTATATCCTCCATCAAGGCACACATGGAGAGGACGGATGGGCGTGTGACTGAGATTGAGTCACGTATGAGTACCGCCGAAGATGGTCTGGGCTCGCTCCGGGCGGAGGTCTCCACGTTATCTACACGCTTGAAAGAGGTAGAGAAGAAGAATGAGGACCTTGAGTCTCGCTCGAGGCGCAACAACCTCCGTATAATTGGGGTTCCGGAGGATGGCATACAGGAGCCCATGGAAGACTATGTGGAGAGCATGCTCCTTCGACTCCTCGATTCCCCAAAACTCTCCTCACAATTTGCAATCGAGAGAGCCCACCGTGCACTTGTGGCGAAGCCTAGGCCGGGCGCACCCCCTCGCCCGATAATAGCCAGGGTCTTAAATTTTCGTGACCGGGATGCCCTTCTCAGGGCGGCGAGAATCAAGGGGGACCTCTTGCTGGGGGCGGCCAGGATCCACTTATATCCGGACTTCTCGACGGCGGTCCAGCGCGAGCGCAAATCCTTCATGGCGGTGAAGAGACGATTGCGCGACCTCCAGGTCAAGTATGCTATGTTATACCCTGCCAAACTCCGGATTGAACATGCGAACCGAGTTTATTTTTTCACGCTACCAGAGGAGGCCTCTAAGTTTATGGATGAACGTTTTCCCGGCTAATACATACTTTCATTAATCCCTCCCCTTGCTTGGGTTTTGGATCGATGGCCCACACACTGCACCCTTGGTCAGGCACGTCATGCTCATCTTTTGGATCCGACACCGCATAGCCCTAACCCAGGACTTGGTTGGTTCCACAACGTGCCGTCAATCCTGGATGCATTACTATGGGGTCCCTTGGGCCATGGAGATACCAGCTACTTCATCCTGTGGACACTGTGTCTGAAAATATGCTTAGTTATGTTTCTCTCTATGTAATGCAACTGCTGGTGTGGGTTGCGAATCGCCATAGTAACCCCTTGTTTCCTATATAGGGTCTAAATACACACACCATTCCACACAAGCTGTTCGGGTGTCCCCCACGTACAATCTCGTTAAATTGGTTCACTATTGTTGGTCATGCCTGCCTCCCCTCACCTGCGGAGACATTCCCACGTGTCTCCCTCCTTTGTTCCCAGGCATTATGTTTATCCTCAAATTGCCTCAAGGTGCGGAACTCCGCCGTCAGGCCGACCCACAGGCCCCCCAGGCGTTGATGCCATTGTTTTGTATTTGGTTTGTTACCTATGGGGTTTTCATCTCTCCGATTGGGGGAGGGATGTGGGAGGGGGTGGGTGGTAAGGGAGTTAATGTTAAAAAAGGCTTGGTATTTGCGGAGAGGGTAGAGTTCAGAGCACCAGGTGATCTATGTCACTGCGGCCCTGGCAACAATGGGGCCCATCTATGGGGGACACTGTTCCATCCACCTGTGTTTCTCCATGGCTACTTCTGGGGTGTCGGGTGAGGAAACCATTACATTCCTGAGCTGGAACGTTCGGGGGCTGGGGAACTTCAAGAAAATGAGGCTACTACAGCTTCAGGCTGAACGACATGGAACTAGGATCCTCTTTCTTCAGGAGACACATGCGGTAACTGAGCACTGTGAGAAGTTCGCCAAAGTATGGGGACCACAGAGGTACTATACCTCCTATTCTACACAAAGCCGGGGAGTTATGACCCTAATTCATAAGAGTATCAGCTATAACCCTATAACCACGACAATAGACCCCCTGGGCCGATTCGTTTTGCTGCATGGCATGTTACAGCATAGGGAAGTGATCCTGCTAAATATCTACGGCCCCAATGTCGATGATCCCGAATTTTTCACTCATCTCGCGTCCCTTCTGGATGGATTCCCATTGGTGCCCATTCTCTGGGGGGGCGATTTTAATACAATATTTGATGTGGATCTCGATAGATCAGGTTCTCGACCTCGTCACCTTACCAAGGCCGCGTATGCTACACTTTCTTCACTTCCCCGTCTGGCCCTGTATGATGCATGGAGGCTTCTCTACCCCGATTCTCGCACCTTCTCCTTCTATTCCTCGGTGCACGATTCCTTTTCCCGCATTGACAGATGGCTAGTCTCTGATGTGTTCATAGGAAGCATCTCAAACATGTCGATTCTCCCCAGGACTCTCTCCGACCACTCGCCAATAACTATTACCCTATCCTGGGGTGTCGATCACGACCGTACTAGACACTGGAGGATGAAGCCACTCTCCCTCCTCGATCCGGTCTTCAGTTCGGAATTGGAGTCGGCAATTGAGGAGTTCTTTGAGATCAACTCCGGGTCCGTCTCGTCACAAGCTACCCTCTGGGAGGCTTTTAAGGCCTACGTCAGGGGCATCGCCCTCTCTAAGGAAAATGGCATCCTCAAAACCATCCGTAGGGAGATCGCCGAGAGCGAGGCCACACTGTCCAGGCTGGAGGCCCAATATTCATTAAAACATACCCCTGAGACCCTTGCCCTGATCGGCACGGAGCTAGACACCTTCCGGGCTCTTGCGGATCGCGAGCAGAGATTTCTTGATAACCCTGGGTTGGCAAGGAGATACGGCGAGGGGGAACGACCGTCTCGTCTCCTGGCTAGGCTTCTCCGCCGCGAGTTCGGTTCCCCACCCATTCCTGGCATTGAGAGACCTGATGGATCCCTAGCCACTTCCCCCGGCGATGTTAACTCCGAATTCCTCTCCTTTTATCAATCCTTATATGCTAACTCAGATAAAGCCACCATAGCTGAAATTGATGCCTACCTGGACAGGCTCCCCCTCTCGGTTCTTTCCCCCGATACTATTGAGGCCCTTGAGAGCCCAGTTACTCCCTCGGATCTTTCGGAGGCCATAGATTCCCTCTCATCAGGCAAATCCCCGGGTTCTGATGGAATACCGATCGAGTTCTATAAACGATTTAAGTCCTTACTACTCCCTCAACTGGTCACGCTTTGGGAGGAGTCGTTGTTGGCTGGTCAGCTCCCACCCACGCTCCGCGAAGCCACTATCACCGTCCTCTTAAAACCGGGCAAACCCCCCACTCAATGCGGCTCTTATCGGCCACTTTCATTAATCAATTGCGATGTCAAGATTTATGCTAAATTACTGGCTCTACGCCTAGCCCCCTTCATGCCATATATCATTCATCCTGACCAGGCGGGGTTTATTCCGGGACGCTCTACCGCCCTAAATCTGAGGCGCCTTTTTAATGTTATAAGTAGGGTGAGCCCGGACGTCCATGCCGTGGCCGCCACCCTCGACATGCAAAAGGCCTTTGATTCTGTTTCATGGAGTTATCTCTGGCGAGTACTTGATAAATGCAAATTCGGTTCCACGTTTCTGTCCTGGGTCAAGCTTCTATATTCAAATCCAGTGGCCAGGGTCCGCACCGAGGGCCGCTGCTCTTCTCTTTTCCAGATAGCTAGGGGTACTAGACAGGGCTGCCCTTTTTCTCCATTAATTTTCGCTGTGGCGATGGAACCGTTCGCGGATATGCTCCGCCATTTCCATTCCCATAGAGGTCTACGTACCGCCGGGGTCTCGGATATAGTTTCCTTATATGCTGACGACGCTTTACTCTTTATTCGCTCCCCTGAGGCCAACCTTGCCCCAATTATGGAGGATGTTGTCCTCTTTGGTAATATGTCAGGCCTGACGGTCAACTGCGCCAAATCAACTCTTTTCCCACTCACCCCTGGCACACTCCCCCCTCCCGACGCTCTTGGATTCACATGGGCCCAATCCGAGATTACATATTTGGGTGTGGTGGTGTCGCGACACTTCGATCGGGTTTTCGAGAGGAACTACCTAGTATACCTCTCAGATCTCACGCAAAGAATTCAGGGTTGGAACAATCTTCCTATTTCATTGGCTGGGAGGGTTGGAATACTGAAGATGGTGGTACTCCCTCAACTATTGTACAGATTCGCCAATATCCCGCAATGGCCGGGAGGTGAGTTCTTTCAGTCATTAACACGAACCCTCAACACTTTCCTCTGGCACTCCGGGGCGGTCCGCCTTAAGTACAAGACGCTGGCCCTTCCTATGGAGTCTGGTGGCTTTGGTGCACCTGACTTTCTTGGGTACTGGCTAGCAGCCCAGCTTCAACACGTTGCACATTGGTTCAATGTGTCCGACCCCCCTCCCCATGTCAGGCTAGAGGGGTTGTCGGCTGGTGACCGTGATATTGGGTCCCTGGTGATCGCACCTATCCCAATAGAATCAGGCTCATTAGACCCGGTGAGGTGCACATCATTAGCTTTATCCAAAACTTGGCAATTACTGGGCACCGCCCATCCCTTTCATGGTAACTTCCCGATCTGGAACTTTCTCCCTGGAATCCCACGGGTTCCCCCCTCGGTAGTTCGCACATGGGCTGAGGCGGGATTTGAATTGCTCCGAGACATATTTGTAGAAGGTAACTTCATGGAATGGCCTGACCTCCCTCCACCCCTTAGACAGCGCCCTTCGGTATGGCTTCAATACTCATCCCTCCGTAGAGTCCTCAAACATAAGTACCCGTGCTTCCCATCACTGCCGCCTGATGAGCCGGCGATCACTGAATTGACCTCTCCCTGCCCAATGAGGGGAAAAACTTCCAGACTATACACCTTGCTACAATCTAGATCCCCCCCTTCTTTCTCTAAACTAAAGCTAGCTTGGGAGTCTGACCTCGGGGTGGAAATTACCGAAGACCGTTGGTCCCATATGTGCTCACGTATCCAGGGGGTCTCCTTCAACTCCCGATTCAAACTAATTCAATTTAAATTACTCCACAGGTACCATTATACCCCAGCCAGACTACACCGCATTTCGAATAGCTCTTCCCCTAGATGTCCTAGATGTGGCTTTGATGGAGCTGGCTACTTTCACATGTTATGGTCGTGCCCCCGCCTCACCCAATTCTGGGAAGCTGTTTGCTCCACTGTCTCGTCGGTGCTCGAACACCCAATCTCCCCCAGCCCATTGAAATGCCTGTTTCATGACTTTCCCGAGCTCCACCGGGATTCGAGGAGATTAGCTGGCCTCTGTATGCTTCTGGCGGTTCGGGCGATACTACTCAGTTGGCTTCGACCTACTACTCCGACTCATGCAAACTGGCTTAAGGCGGTCACTTGGGCTTCCGACACGGAAGAATCTTGGGCGGTGCAGCAGCCCATCTGTTCTAGGCCCAGAGACATCTGGTTGAAGTTCCGATTATTTATGTCCCCTCCCGACACTGACTCAGGTCCCACATCCCCCGCGCCCTCCTCTTGTTGATCACTGGCCCTACCCTGAATGGCCCCTTGCCGGGTATGTTACTGTCCTCCTATTCCCTGTTGTGGGCGAGTCGAGCCCCCTGAACTGTTTTATGAGACTGAATTGTATTGAGTTGTCTGATTCTACATGCTCTTATTGCTCACCTGTATCTGTTCTACCAAGCTGAATAAAAATAAAAGTTAAAAAAAAAAAAAAAAAAAAAAAAAAATGTGGAAATATAGGGCACTACGGAGGAGTATGCAGAAGCAACAAAGCGAGGATGGGAGCTAGATCTAGCACCATAGATCTAGAGTAAGTGGGTGGACCTAATAGTCTACTAACTATATGAAAATATAATGAGGAGAATTCTATTTAAATCCTTACAGTATGCTCTCTGAGGAGTTGATAACATTCTGCTGGACGTCATGGTGGATACAGGATCACCATACACAATGGTGGATGTCCTTACCTACAAAACGGATTTGAAGGGACACCTAGGTGATCTTCGAATTACTAATGTCAAAGTCACAGGATAAGGCAAAAGTCCCATTAACATCCTTGGGTATAAGTGGGCCCATCTCAAATTTAAGGACAGTGAAACGTTTTGCAAATTACATGTTGCTGAAAATTGATCATCTGTTGTGGGATGGGGAGAGCAGGCAGCTCTTCAAATCAAAATACATCCAGGCGAGATATGACCCTGATCCTGTGTGTGACAAACCAAGACTTCAACTCCAAAGAAGGGTTGGTTAAGTCAATTCTTATAGTGTTCAATGAAAAGATAGGAATGTTCAAAGAAGCACAGAATAATACTGAAGAGGGGCGCCAAACCAGTCATATACAAAGTGAGAAATATTTCCATTGGTACGAAGGATGCTTTACAAAAGGAATTGACAAAAATATGTGTACATGATATCATTCAATCCATTGAATCATCAGAATGGCTGTCCCCTATAGTTACAGCATGCAAGCCTGGCAATTCGATAAGAATGTGTGTAGATCTTAGGGACTTGAACACCAACATCTGGGAAGATAGACATCCCATGCCAAATATCAATGAGATGTTAGACAGCATGAAACCAGCTAAATATTTCACAACATTGGACCTAGCGTCAACAGGTTGTGTTAGATGAGGACTCAAAACCCCTGACCTGGTTTGTCCCACCCCTTGGTGCATTCAGGTACAAGCTGCGACAAATCAACCTTCGGGGCACCAGTGGTCCAGGGATGAATATCGGTTTCTAAACCATCAATCAGCCCCCGCACCGCTAGTACACCAGAAGGGATCCGAACAGATTGGAAACCCAAGTAAATTATAAACCTCCTTTCCAATTTTCTCAACGTGGATGGAACGGCAGGCTTATCTCCACAAGGTTGTGGATCGTTGGTTAGTTGCGACACAGCGAAAATACAATTACCCAATGATAAAAGGGACTGTCTAGGCAAGGTTGTATACAAATATCTACTTAATTATTGTTACAACAGACAGATCTAGCACACTACAAAATACAAACCACCCTGTAAAGGAATACAGAGGACGTTTCACGAAGGAAAGGGATGCACTTTGGATACTGACAGGAGGATAGTCGGTAAAGCAATCAGTCTTAAAGGCATGGTCTAGTAAAAAATGTTATTTAAAAAATAGATAGGTAACATAAAAAAAAAATACTAGCATTCTCTTTTTTAAAACTTCCTATGTAAAATTTTAAGCTATTCAAGCTCAAAATTTGCAAAAGCAAGCACATGGGCACATCCATTTTGTGAAATAGATGCCCTCCTGTGCTGGCTTTTGCTTTTGCGGCACTAATGAAGGAAAAGCCAGCCAGCTGTAGTAAACAAAAGCTACCGCTGGGTGGCTTTCCCTTCATTAGTGCTCTACGCGGAGGACGGGGACCGGAGACCAGAGCAGGAAAGCTGCAGCTGAATCTTGGTAAGTTCCATTTATTTTTTTTAAAAAATAAGCACTAGCTGGGGGTTTTTTTCTAAGTTTTCCGGGCTGGAGGAGCCCGGAAAACTTAGAAATAAAACCGCAGCTTTAAAAATGTTGTATTTATGTTTGCGGTCGCTTTTGAAGCGACCGCAAACATAAATACAATGGTATTGTGTTGGAAAACGCTGCGGTTTTTCTTTCCAAGTTTCTCAGGCTCCTCCGGCTCGGAGGAGCCTGAGAAACTCGGAAAGAAAAACCGCAGCGTTTTCCAACACAACCGCGTTGTGTTTCTGCCTGAATCTGCTTTCCTATTTGGGGCTCTCGGGCTCCCCACGGCCCGAGAGCCCCAAATGGGAAAGCAGATTCAGGCAGAAACAACGCAGCATTTAGCATTTCCCATTTCCCATTTGGGGCTCTCCGAGAGCCCCAAATGGGAAATCAGCTGTAGGCAGAAACACTACACGGCATGTAAACACAACCACGTTGTGTTTCTGCCTGCTCTGGCTTTCACTTTGGGTCTCCGGTGCTCCCCTGGGAGCACCGGAGACCCAAAGTGATAGCCACAGCAGGCAGAAACACAACGCGGTTGTGTTGGAAAACGCTGCGGTTTTTCTTTCCTAGTTTCTCAGGCTCCTCTGAGCCGGAGGAGCCTGAGACACTTGGAAAGAAAAACCGCAGCGTTTTCCAACACAATAACGTTGTATTTATGTTTGCGGTCGCTTCAAAAGCGACCGCAAACATAAATACAACGTTTTTAAAGCTGCAGTTTTATTTCTAAGTTTTCCGGGCTCCTCCAGCCCGGAAAACTTAGAAAAAAACCGCAGCTGGTGCTTATTTAAAAAAAAAAAAATAGCACTTACCGAGATTCAGTTGCAGCTTTCCTGCTCTGGTCTCCGGTCCCTGTCCTCCGCGTACAGCACTAATGAAGGGAAAGCCACCCAGCGGTAGCTTTTGTTTACTACAGCTGGCTGGCTTTTCCTTCATTAGTGCCGGAAAAGCAAAAGCCAGCACAGGAGGGCATCCATTTCACAAAATGGATGCGCCCATGTGCTTGCTTTTGCGAATTTTGAGCTTGAATAGCACAAAATTGTACATAGGAAGTTTTAAAAAAGAGAATGCTAGTATTTTTTTTATGTTGCCTATCTATTTTTTAAATAAAATGTTTTACTAGACCATGCCTTTAACTGTTCAAGGTTATTTGGTTTCAGCATAAAGGGAGCAAGGGTTTGTAAATGTCACTAGTGGCTTTTGGAGAAGCACCAGGTGGAAAGAACCACAATGTACCTGGTGCTTGAGATGATCTTGATGCTTGATAGCGTCAATTCGTTCCAGGATGCCTTGCAGCTCCTGCAACAGAGTTCAAGACGGGAGACAGCTGCGGTATCAGGTAGCAGGCAGTTCGACAAGTGCGGCTGGATGGATGACTGCAAGCTGGACTACACAGTGGCTCGGGGCAGGATTAGTTGTCTCTGTGCTGTTGGAAGGTCTGGCATGCTGGTCGAGGTGTCTCAGACAATTTTCGTGACTGCAGCGTGACAACAGTCAGTGGTGAAGCCAGTCGCGTTTCGAGGGCTCGACTGTGAGGACCCTGAAGGTGTCTGCCTAACTAGTCCCTGGGGATCTGTTATCCAGGTGGCCAGAACACAGCCATCGCTATTGGATCCAGTTCTTCGGGGTGGACCTTTTTGGGAGGATCACCTGGATGGGGGGTCCTTGGGGAGCAGAGTGGGAACACCGACGGGTGAGACACGGTATTCCCACTCTCATAATCCCTCCTTCCTATCCTACTACATTATATATTCAACCTCTCTAACACCGCAGTTTTCCGATATGAACACTTTTGCACACCACGAGAGACAGACTAACATTAGGGCCCTTTACCTGACACGTCCCAACACAAGGGTCAGGCAAAGTCAGGCAATTAACCAGAATCACTCACACCCGATTGCCCTTTCTCTTCCCCTCAGGGATAAAAGGTGGAGCACAAGAGCACACTGTGAGCAAGGCAGACAACATGACGAGAGAGCTATCCCAGAGCGGCAGTTCAAGAGGAGAAAGGCAGCAAGAACCGAAGGGGAGACAAGGAGAGAAGCGATGTTGTCCTTTCCGACACAGACCCGCAATTCCTCAGTGGAAGAAATTGTAAAACCACAAACAAAAGCTAACGTGTGCTGTAGCAGATGTCAACAGTACACAGAGAGCGCCTATGCTGATAATCAGGAGAAAAGAAGGCATTTGCTACCGTGGTACCGTCCTTGACTCCTGATTCAAGAAAAACCAAGCGGTTCATCACAGCCGATGAGGCGAGGGGGAGAACTGATAAGAAACCGAACTTTGTTGAATGAAAGTTGCAAGTTAAGGAAACTGCAAAGAACAGTGAAGGTCATAGGGGATAGCCAGCTGAAAGGGTCAGTCACCACAAGAGATTCGAGTTGGTTTCCTATTTTTTGTTGAAAGTACAGATACCAGAAGGTCGTGCAAGGGCCGTATGACGATTGTTGAAACTACCAATACCAAGAGGCCAAGAGAAGGCTGTGAGAAGAGTGTCAAAGTGGTCATACAGAGGTCTAGAAAAATCTGCTGTACAGTCGAAAGTCTTTGACCAGCAAGTAATGGAAAGTTAAGGGAAACAAATACTGCATGGTGAAAGAAAAGATTGTCGAGAGTGAACCCGACGGAGGGAGGCTGAGAAACAGGGGCAAAGGCTGATGCCTCAATGAATATTTGTGCTGACAAGAGTGAACCTGAGAAAGAGAGGTTCACCCTGAACTGTTTAAAAAGACATTAAGAATTGTGAATGTAATGAAGAAAGATTGTTTCAAATCCTTTGGAATGCAAGCCAAAGTTCAGAAAGGGTCTGAGCCTGGAAGAGGGGCACTCAGGGGTGAAGAAGGAGGGTATGAGGCTGGAAGAGCAGGGTCCCAGAGGTGAAGAAGCCTCACTCAAGTGTAATCAAAAAATAACTTTTTGTTTTGTTGTTTTGGACACATCAGGTCCTCAAAACCTCAAGATCCGGGAACACTGCAAGTCCTGATACTGTTAGAAACGCTTTGTGGATCTGAGCCCAGAAGAGATCCAGGGGTGAAAGGTCATCACCCAACATATAGATGGAAAGGAACTTTTGCTTATTTTTGAATGTGCTCCGGAATCCCACCTTGTCCCGTGCTAAAAACATGGGCAATGGAGACCGCCGTCTAATACGTCCTGATTTATCCTTTGTGAACACTTCTTTTCTTTCTTGAGAACCTTGTCCCACACTTTTCTGTTTTTAGTTGTAAGGATTGGCAATATATATATTTTTTTTGTATAGGCCCTTTTATTTCGACAAGATGCCACTAGGACTGCCTTATTATTTGATGGTTGTAACTTGCTCCCATCTTAGATTTAGGTTTAGATTAGTCATTTTTCCAACCCATTTTTCCAACAGTTTAATAAGCACCCTTGAACTGTGATCATTTGTGACTGTCTTTACTGTTGCTACCATGTGTTCCTTCCAACTGCCTTGAAAATGCCCTTAAAAGAAGGACGCTGGTTGATGCTTGTTGTGGCACTCCTCCTAGTTTCTTTGCTGGGCACATGTCTTAATGTATTAATTAAAATGTGTATTAATGGACTATACCTCAAGTGGGTTCAATGGGGTGCAATGTAGGACACAGTGATGTCAGGTAAAATTGTGAGATTTTTTAAAGGAATTTTCAGCAGGGAAGTGGATCCACAAGAAATAGTTACCGATAATTCAGTCCTTTTTGAAAGACAGAGCTATTGAGCACAGATACACATAGCTTTACTATCCCATGGCGAATGGACTGGTGGAGCGCATGAATGGTTTTGTGGAAAGCATAATTCAATTGGCAGTCACAAACTCTTTGCCATGGAAAGACACTCTCAAGGAAGCTGCAACACAATGTCGGACCATTTGTTATGAGGGGTAGGCTGCCATGAAACAGACTGAGTTTGTCATGGTTATCTATGAGGAATGTAGAGAGTTCATATGGAACATATACATGAGAGTGAGAGACAGACAGATGAAATACAAAAAGTACTATGATCGCACCAAGGACACACGTGATATAAGATTTGAGAAAGGAGATTGGGTATGTGTAAAGGAACCCCAGAAGGTCCTCAAGGGTCTTTCTAATTTTCGATATGCACAGATGATGGAAAAGGCAGGAGGAAATTGTGTTACGTTGGACGATGGGAGAAGATGGTCTTTTGATGATGACATATATGCATACGGAAAATGTGAGTCTGGTTTCTAAACCTGGACTGTCAACGGGGAAGTGAATTTACATTTGGCAAATAGCAATATTCAGACCATAGCACAATGTCTTTTAGGAGCAGAAGTATCATCACCAATCTTAAGAGTGACTTTATTTATTATTGATTAATGAATACCCTGTTGTCTCCAAGACACCAATTGATTTACTGAACCCAGTTTTCTTCTGTTCCACGCCGTTTTACTTTTTTCCCCCATTGTTGTTTCCCTGTCCTGCATGTTGGTTTTATTGCCATGGAGGGGAGAAGTTATGGTTTGATCTTGGGAGTTCGAGAACAACACTGGAGAGCAGTTGGTGTAGGGAAGGTTGCGGAGAAGCCTGCGCTGTGGGGGTTCTCTCTGTTTAATAAACTTACCTCTGATAATAAAACCCTTGTCAGAGCAGTTCATCTTAACATGTGCAGAGAAGTTATGTTAGTAGTGATCAGAAGCAGGTAACCAGGAGAAGCAATGATGAAGGCATAGAGGTAAAGGGTGATAGGGCCATTGATGTAGTTCAGGAGATGAAACAATGGCTTTACTGGAGAGAGCTGCAAGAGAGGCCCTGGGGCAGCACTTATTTGCAAACATGGGAGGAGTAATAAATGGAGGGGGATAGAAGCAGAGAAGTATTCTCTTTGTTTTCATTTCCTGCAAAACATTAACACATCAACTTTGATTCACCTAAAATAGAATGGCAGAAATTGAAATCAGCAAAAGATTTAACCCGTTAATGTCCTCGAAGAAATCACAGGCTAGAACCGATGTCCCCTCTCCGGAGCACAGAGAGCAAACACATCAAGAATGGAATTTCCACTGCAAAAATATTTGAACACAAAATGTTTTCTTTCCTTCTAAAAAACAAAACAACTTAATTTGTAGAGAACACAACAACATTGATGGATAGGACACGCTAATCCATAAAAGTTAAAATACTCCTTTTCAATAATCTTCTTGTCCAATCGTTTTGATTTATCGCCTGGCTGTTGAATAACCAAGCACCTCTGAACAGAAAATTGTTCTCCACTGACGCTCCAATCACTCTTCAGCAATCGCCAAGCCATAAACCGAGAGCGCTGCACATTCCTACTTCTCCTGCAAAGGCTCGGGAGTGAAGGCCCATCAATTCATACAAGCAGCAGAACCTTTTTTTAAGCTCACTTTTACCAAAGAACGATAAACGACTAATATACTGCTACGAGGAAAACTACAGGGCAGGGGAGAACATTTCAAGTTCACGCCGATGTGAAGGCGTTTCAGAGAAAAAGAAATAGTACACTGCATTGTCCGTTCATTCTAGCATTCTGCCTTCATTCAAGTACAGGACCTAAGTAATTGTAATTTAAAAAAAAAAAAAAAAACAATACAAACAGCAATGTTGGTAAAAAGGAAGAGGGATCTGTGATGCATAGCATCATTAGAGAGAATAAATAAAGTAAAATGTTTCTGCCATCTTCATAAGCAATGTAACTAAGACACCAGGAGTTCCACAACTGCGGAACCCTGTTGGCTAAAACAACTCTCTCTTCATAAATACCTTCCTACTCCAGCTCTTCGCTCCTCCACCTCCAACTCCCTCAGGGCCAGAAACTGTACTGGTCGCATGGCTACCCTACGATTTTTGGCACAGGTCCCTGTGCACCCAGTTGCACATCCGCACTGCCACCCGGCAACCCCTGCACTTGGATCTGTACCTGTAACCCTACAGTCCCCCTACCCGCACTTTTGGACACCTGCTGTCTGCACTTACCCTTGCACCTGCCACCTGCTGGCCGCACTTCTTGTTATTGTTTGTATCCCATGTAAAGCACTGCCCCTCCCCTTTCACATGGCACTTTTCAGCTCCCCCCCCCCTCTGCACTTGCACAATCTCAATGTCACTTGGCCTAGTAAGATCGGTGTCTCTGTCCTCCCTCTGTTCCTCCTCACTTGCCTCGTCACGCCTTGAAACACTTGTGTATAGGCGCGTTACAAATGCCATATCATATCAACCCTCTATATTCAGCCTGGTTATGTTTTGAGGAGCTGTTTCACTGAAACACCTGACCTTAGAGAGTTTATAGGACATGTGTAAAGCACATAGCTGCTATTGTTATTGTCTGAATCGCTGTGGGTTGTCTGGGAATTCTGTTGACCAGGGTAATGTTATTACTTGATAAACTATTGAAGATAATATCGTCCTGGATTCTGTTCAGGCAGGCCGTAGGCAGAGGCGCAGCACTGAATTGGTCACGATATCTACCTTCAGGAACCGAGGCAAGACATTGGTGCATGTGATGTCGATGCTGTGGTCCTGTTGGAGGTCTTCAAGGTGTTTGACATAGTTCACCAAGCCAGAATTCACAAAAGGCTTTAAAAAGATTGTGGGCATTGGACAGAATATTCAGTGAAGCACAGATTCTGATAGAAAGGGAGCATGCTCCAGCCATGCCCCCATTTAAGTCAATTTTCAAGGTAATTAAATGTGTTACCAGAGTTTTCAAACACAGGTCTACCCCCACTGCTTCAGCTGATTCGCTCATTTGGCTTGATATTTTTAAATTACACTGATAACTATGGACTCCTGTCAAGCGCCACATATTGCTTGGAAATTATCTGCCAAGAACCTTACAGATTTATTTGTGGCCCTTAGTAAACACACACAGATCCAAGTCTGAAATCCTGGTTTTAGGAGCGGCAGCCAAAGCCAAGCGAATGCTCAAAACCATTAGCTATGGTGAAAATACGGGGAGTCGTCCACCATTCGCTGACCTTGGTCCCACCATTTGCCTCACATAGAAAAACTAGCTTGGTGTCTTTGGAACTCCTGCGAAAGATCCTCCCTTTCCCGTCTTCCCCATTATGTACAAGGAGTACTTCCATTATTTACATCAATATTGGACTATGTTAATGCTACTTGGTTGGGCCTTCCTAAAAGCCTCATTTACCATTCACAGCACATCCCAAACAGCTGCTTCATGACTTTTGACACGTTGGCCCCTAGAGATCATATCTCCCCACCTCTAATGTGTTTTGGCTCTTTAAGACCTTGGCCATGGCTCACTACTTTATTCATGGGGACCTGCCCTTGTCCCTGCCTGAGCGTTATAACATTCACCATCCTTCCGTCACTTAATTGTCAGCAGGAACCTTTTTTCCATTTATCAGAAAAACAAAAAATAGAATGCCACTCCTCAAACACACTGTGCAATTCAAGATCATAGATCGTAGACATTGGAAACCACTTCTCTATAAAGCTCCATAAAAATAAATTGTATTTCTCCAGTCCTGTTGTGATTGGCTTTGTACTGGCAGCACCTGGAAGCCTCTACAGCAAGTATATGGGCTCTACGCATCCACATAAAACATATAACATAAAATCATAACATATAATCCGCATATGACATTGCAGGAAAATAATTATTTTGGCAGAGAATATTAGTACTCTATTGTTAACGTTAATGGTGTTTGTTGCAGAGTACTGTGTGTATGACACTGTCAGTGAATTAGTGATCATAAGCATTACAAATTACTTTGGGTCATAGGACTCCCCCAACTATGATGGTGCTTTTAAAAGGTTGATCAAGTAAAGTGAGTGGAGCAGTGATAACCGCAAAGCAACTGATTGCAGTTGTGGGACCTGCCATTACATGATAAACTGTACATTGCTTTGCAGGAAATCAACAATGGCTCAGCAGAGATGACAAGTACTCTAATGTTCTATTTAATAGTTATGTGCTGGGAGGTATATAACTGTGTTTAAATATATAATTGAATTAATGATTATTGGTATTAGAAAGAGTGTGTGCCATGGGTCTCTTGCAGCCATAATTGTGATGGTGCACTAAAAAGGAGGAGTGGTCAAAGTGAACTGAAGAAATTATCTTTCCTGAAGCAAAGGATTAACATGTTTTATGCTGTAATTACACGATTAATTGTACATTACAAAGTAGACAAATAACATAAGTCAAGGGTACCACAAGAGTTTCCTTAGTGGTTTTGTGTTGGAAGGAGAGTCACTTTTACTTGGTTATTCAATGTATTGTCATTATGACCGAACTTGGATTTCAGTGGGATTCTGACAAAGCAATGGAGGATAGCACAAGTGCAACCTGCTGGTCTTGGAAGGAAGACCACACAGAGCAACAGAGGTTCGAATCCTGGATCCACATACAAAAAAAAATTATTAAAAAAAACACAATTTAAAAAAAAATAATAAACGCCTCACCACATGGATGGTGCATACCAGCGGAAAGGGGAGTCCAAGGTCTATTTCCATACAAGCAGAACCTGCATACAAGCGGTTTACTCTTGCTTTGACTAGGTTCTTGCCTTCCATGATCAGTGAGGGTGCCAGAGGGACATTTGGGAAGCATAAATCGGTCCCTGCGTGGGGCATTGCCCTAGAAGTAGACTGATCTCTGAAGGAGGAATCACTCAGCTGCAAATGCAAACGATGTGAGCAACTGGCATATGGTTTCTTGGTTGAACTGGAGGCAGCACAGCACTGGAGCAACACATGCATTCATGAAAAGTTGAAGCCTGCTCTGGTGAGGTTCTGCTGCACACATGGGAAAGAGGATGCATCTTGTAGATGTAGAAATATCAGATAAGATATCTGCCATCGTGGTGATCCTTGGATGGAGTGCGAGCGTACAGCGTGGCATGTGTACTTTGCCAAACCTCTGCCTCCACTCAATTGTAATATACTGCCTGTGCAAGACAAATTCAATTTTAGTGGACTGGGACCCATCTTCCAGCCTTCAAGTCTGGGTGGAAGCGAGTAAGCCCCTAGAATGAACAAAGGGGACAGGATTCACGTGAAGTGCAACTGCTACATTTGCCAAAGCTAGTATACTCTCCCCTTACACCTCCCAAACACAATTGGCTTCAGGAACTCAGGGATGGGCAGTGGAAGGTAGTTCACAAAGGGGCAAGTTTGGTTTGTCACAGGACTGTATATATATGGTATTGCCCACATACATTTCCATGAGACTGAGGCCTTGCAAATTTAGCTGAACGTGGCGACATTGGGTGAAAAAAAAACTGTAAGTAAAGGCTCATCATTGCCAATCAAATGAACTGGATGGTGTTTTACCTGGCATTGTGACGTATCCGTAAGTAGCCTGGCATACCCAGTGTTTTATCACATGAGGCACCCATCTACACGAAGGCAAAAAGGGCTGTCCTCAGGTGAATGAGTGGCCAGTGGGCTTTGAACATAAAGTGTTCGCTTCCGAGGTTAGTCCATTGGTATGTATCTGATTGGTGGGAGCCTGTGCTCTTTAGATGAGGGAGTGTTACTATTAGAAGATTATTAGCTCACTCTGTGCCATTATAGGCCGCTATGTTGCTGTCCCAGTCTTTGCTTTTGCTTCCCTTCTATGTACTCAATTCAGGTGAACCAAGACTACTTCTCCCAAAGTGCAATTACAGTGAAATGTAAGCCCAGGACAGGGAAATGGTGTCACCACTGACATGGAGGTATCCAGGAAAATTCCACAACTAAGGCCACCGGATCTTACAGTATCTTAACTTAATCACTCATATATTGCCGTCTACAGCTCCAACTAGCAGCACACTGCCTTCATAGGTCCTGTTTACTCTGCAGGGATGTCCCACCACCCTGACTGACATGTGGTCAGAGAGAGGATGGTCCCTGATGAAGTAAGGAGCAAGGCGAGGTTGGGACTTGGGATCACATTGAGGTTAAAGGAAAAGAGCATCTCTGCAGAATGCATCCTTGTCACAGCACAGCTCTGAGCCCGAGTCGGAGATGACTGAAGACAATCTTAAATGTGGGTGGCTGGCACTGTGAACTGAGCTATGTCAGATTACGGGCATGGCTGAAATACTATAGAGTGTGCCCTTATCCACCCTGTTAGGCTGGTGCTCACCTGTAAATCATCTGTATGGCACACACTTTGATGAAATGCCTTCTGCTCTGCAGGAATAAGGGTGTGAGTAGCGGCTAAAGCCCCTACTCGGTCCCACACTACAACTAAACCAGCAGTGATCGGAACCAAATCTGAACATGGCATAGCCAGACACGTTTTCCTCTTTCACATCTTACGGTAGTGCAGGCCAAGGGCAGGTTATTCTCTTACTGTGAGGGGCGTGTGCTGGGACAAAAAGAAACCAAACAATAGTACTGTGGTACCAAAATAAAAGAAGGTTCAAAAAAGGTTTTATGAAAACAAACAAAACTGCATGCAACTAAAACACATTTCTGGCCACACCTGTGCAGTAAAAACACATTGAAAGCAGACTTTAAAACTAAGAGTCGCTCTGGGTTTGCAGAGTGGGGAGCTCAGACAAAGATCCCAGCTGCAATGTCAATGTAAATGGATATGTCTTTCAAAAAGGTAGAGAAGGGCTAACAAAATCACTAGGGTCCTTTAAAGCAGACTAGAGGGACAAAGACATTTCCAATATCCTGGAGCAGATACAGGGTATGTGGTAGCAAGGTTGTGGGCAGGGGCGGTCCAGAAAACCACTAGAAGCTATATTTGCCCTCTGTGCAGATGAAGAAGGCTGGCAGGAAACACATGAGAACTGTACCCAAATGAAACCTCTCTTCTTCACTACACTGGCAACGGGAGCCACCAGGCGTCAACACGCTGCTTGTGCTCGAGGAGACACTATATTCTATAACAATTCAAAAACAAAAGAAATTGAAGAGGACTCCGGAAGGTTCCTTACAGCTGCTTGGGCTATGTGGAAGATGCTCAAACGTCATCACGGTCATTCATAAATGCAGGAAGATCCAGGGGTCACTTCCTCGGTTATTTGGGTGCTGGAAGAGCCAACGGGCAAGGTAACCCTTTCTCTGGCTCTTCCCAACGGGAAGGATTGTAGAGAGCACTTGCAGGTTTCTGTCACCTCCAGCGAGCAGGGTCCTGGGTACATGTGTCTCATTTGATGTAGGCCTTGTCCAGCCAGTCTAACAGTTTATTGAGAAGCCACCCTCAACACAGGGAGTCCCTTCCCTCCCACTCAAGTGGTTGCTCAACAAACTGTTTAACAGATTCTCTTTTAGCCCCATCTCAGACACATATCATGCCCCTTGGATCCCTCGCCCCTGAACGAACAATGAGCCAAGAACCAGGCCGGTGTACGGGAAATATATTGGTATTTATTTAAATTAAAAATAATAGAACTTAGCATGACAATCTCAAAAACACCACTTTATCAGTGGCACACGCATTCAATATGTCTCAACACAAATACATCACAAAAGTGAGTTAAAAAGAACACAGAAACCATTATTTCTCTAAATTTCACTTCACATAATAATTATACTGATCAATAAAGAAGGCTCTTATGCAGGCTCTTATGTAATGCTTTGTGCTTTTGATTTTCCTGCAGGTTTAAAAGGCTAGCAGTAGGATTTCAAGATTGGTAAAAATATATATGTCAATTATAATTTCACCCACACTTTTGGGCTAAAATAAACAGGGGTAATTTCTCGCTTTGTTTTTCAAACCCCCCTTGCTTTGGTCTCGGTTGGGAAGTCAGTCAGAAAAAATTGAATGCTTTGGGGAATTTTGGATTTCAGACCCCCCTTACTGAAAGGCCTGTCTTAGGGAAGCTGAATAAAAAGGGTTTGACTGATTTAAGAAGTTGGGGTCAGCTGGACCACAAGGATTACCTAATTAAATTATAGGCTATAGTTTTCAGCGCACACTGGGAAGTGAGCTTTGCTCATTTTGAATTTTAACAAAATTCACCCCATAGTGTGCTGCAAAATGGGGAATTAATTAAATTAAAGGATAGTTCCGGGACTTTTTTTTTATTGTCCCTACGGTTCGGCCATGTGTTTTTAAGCATAAATCGGTAGATCGTAGAAAACTTTCCTATGGACCTTACCCGACTTTTCATCCATTAACGCACTCGAAATCAGCCGCCATTTTCTGATAATCCTATCATTTCCCCCCATCGCCCTGGCTCACCTGCTTTTGCAGCACTAAATCAAATCCCCCGCCCCTGAGCCTGACATCAGCAGACGCGTACCGCCCATTTCCCAACGCCAAAGCACGTTTCGTGTCAACAATCGCTGCGCCTCAGCTAATGAAGTGTCGCCATGGAAATGGCAGGACGCCTCTTTCCTCTATAAGTATAAACACACCGTTTCACAACACACAGCAGCAGATTTTCGATTCCATTACTCTCTCTGTGTTACTTTGAGTATTCTGTGACTCGTTTCTGTGCTCTGGTCAGCTACCTTCGCCGCTTCTAGGCCTTGTGAACACCTGTACCATCTCTGTAAATTATTTTACTTTCTTTACCACACAATGGCTATAATAATGCCGTATATGTACGAGCCCGAGTACACCGAGGAAGAACTACTGGAAAGGCAAGCACGCGAAAACGATGGGGATTCGGACGGCAGTTGGGAGGACCAGTCAACGGATGAAGAGCCTGGACCATGTCGCATGGACGGCGTCTCCACCTGGTGCACGTGCAATCGGTGCGAGCTAATGCCAACTGAGGAGGAGAACTGCTGCTGCCGTGAAAATTCCGGGTGCTTGGCCTACATTTCGGAAGGCGAGCCAAGTCCGCAATGCATCACCGAGCTGCCAGAGTTCAGGGAAGCCACTCACGAACCGTGTTGAGGATGATGATGGTGCTTATGCACGAACTTTGCAGCACTGTTTGTCCGCGTAATCCGAGTAACGAGTAAGTA
Source organism: Ambystoma mexicanum (assembly GCF_040938575.1). NCBI lineage: Eukaryota > Metazoa > Chordata > Amphibia > Caudata > Ambystomatidae > Ambystoma > Ambystoma mexicanum. The sequence goes on along the minus strand of NC_090931.1, from coordinate 687,884,340 downwards.
TACTCTGGTTGTGATGTCAGTGATGCCACTACTATTTCATGGTCGTCTCCCACATATAAAATTACATCTACATATCATTCGAATGCATGTAAATTGGTTCCATATTGTGCATTTTCTAGATAGAATTTTTTTCAAAGCAGAATGACATTTTTTACCTGAATCGACAGTGATAAGAAAGTTTTGTCATTTTAATACAGTTTGCATCTTTCATTTTCACAGGTGGTACAGGCTGGTGGCCTATCGTTGCTTCACTTGGTGGCTTCACGGGAGGCTCGGACACCGCGTTCGGAGAGTAATACCTGCCTGTGCGGTACTTGCCATTAGACAACATTTCCCCAGCGACAGTGGACAATACCGCAGATTTTCCCTGGATGTGCTGCAACCGGAACTTTACAATGTGTAATGTTTATTATTTATGTTCAATTGAAATTAAGATCTAAAATAAAACCCAACATATATTTTAACAATGGTTGTTTTGATTTTTTAAATGAATCTAGTGTGTCTCCATTGAATAGTCTTCCTGTGCCTTGTCTTGTCACACCACATGTCTCCGGCCAGCATCCTCCCTCACGCTGGCCGCCCACCTTCAATCCACATAACCGTTGAACCCATATGCAGCAGACATACATATGTTATTTTGCGGGTTGGCATCAAGCCTCCCGGCCTTGCCTCCTCCCCCAAAAATACTTACCACACCACTTTGTTCAAGCGTTGGCAATAAAAGGAAGGCCGTTGGATTTTATTGATACAAAACATGGTTATAGGTAAATAATCCATATGGTTGATCATAATAAATCATCCTTTTGGGCACCGGGTACAGAGATGACCCCCTCTGGCCCATGCCGCCTTGCCACCACAGGCCAGCCTGCTGCTGACTAACTGCCTAGGCATCCAGGGTCTCCAGGGTGAACTGCACCCATATATTCTCCTGGGAGGGTGAGGTATTTATAAACTCACCCCCCTGCCTTCCATGTACTAGATCCTGCAGCCTGCCTCTTACATGCAGTTAGATGGCCTCTCCTTGGTGAGGCCCTGCGGCAAACGAGTCTTGTTTGCACGACCACCGCCCCAATCCACCCACCCATCCCCCGCCCTATCAAAGGCAGTTCGCACCGGGGTACTTGTGCTGGCAAGTGGAGCTGTCAGGGAGCGATAAAGGCCAAGAGGTGCCAAAGACCATGTACACTTCAAAGTGGTCTATAGAGCATGGGTTGTTGTTCCCATGTCTACCTCAAGACCCCGTGTCTCCTGCCAAGCATCCCCCCTCACGCTGGACGGCCCCCTGCAATCCACATAAGTGTGTCTCCATTCACAAGTCTTCCTGTGTCTTGTCTGCACGACCACCGCCCCAATCCACCCCCCGCCCTATCAAAGGCAGTTCGCAACGGGGTACTTGTGCTGCCAAGTGGAGCTGTCAGGGAGCGATAAAGGCCAAGAGGTGCCAAAGACCATGTACACTTCAAAGTGGTCTATAGAGCATGGGTTGTTGTTCCCATGTCTACCTCCAGACCCCGTGTCTCCTGCCAAGCATCCCCCCTCACGCTGGGCGGCCCCCTGCAAACCGCATAATGCCACGACATATACACGTCATTCATTCACAAACACACCCCTGTTTCAAATTATTTATAACCCACTTCATATTTCTAATGTGAACTTCTTTGCGCTTTGCTAGTCAACCCGTGAAGGTGCTGGTTATCTGCTCTTCGTCTCTGTGAACTTCCGTGACCACTTCGAGGAAACTCGTCAGTTTGCAACCTGTGAACTGCTCCCTGTTCTACGACAAGAAACTACTCTGATCCCTGCATCTAACTGTTTGTTCGTCAAGGTAAGGCCATGTACCATAATAATTTTGCGTCCAATTTCTTTTCGTTCAAGACAGTATATCCAAGGAACTAGTCACATGTTCTGAGTTTAGTCAAATTATCTTTCTATTTTTTTAAAGTTATTCAAATACTTATCCGCATGTGAATAACGTGTATAGTTCCAAGAACCAAAACGAACCTTGCATTGAACCTTTTATGTGTCATTTAATTTTTTAACACATTGGTATTCATAGAGAATTGTTGATCTTTACTTTTCAGAACTTTCCACAATGCCTGCCTGTTCCATTGGCGGTTGCCCTTCGAAGACCCATAATAAATCTGAAGGTACTATAATGCATGTTTTCCCTAAGACAATAGATCAGATAAGAGAATGGGTCCGATATTGCGGATATCCACCGTCTGAGCTTGAAAGTAGAGTCCTAGAAGTCTTTGCGGACAAGAGGGGTGATCGATACCGCATCTGCAGCAGGCACTTTAGCTCAGACATGTACTCCACATCATTGCTAATAAAGAAGAACACACCGCGAGCGAGGCGAAAATTGCTCTCAACCGCTATTCCCACTCTATTCGTCCACATCCCTCCACTGGTGAGTCAAGTTTACGTATTTATCTCTCGGCCTTGCGGTAGTGTGTAGCATTAGCTAACAATAATTTCCCCATTTATGTATCCACTCAATATGAAGGCGGAAGATTCTCCATCCGTGTCGTTATTGCAGTCATCAGCCACTTCAAGCGCCTATCGGGTAATCTTACTTAGCTATTCTGCCACTGACTTGTTTTAGGCATGTAAATAAATAGTTTTAATTTATCGTGTGATTATTTTACCTAATGGTACACCCTTGTACTCGTCCTCTAGTCTTTGTTTTCAGTTATAATTATTGTTATCCAAAATAATGCAAGTACTGTCTTTCAGGGAGATGCTGAGGAGTCCAACGTATTGACGACAACGTTGATGTCACTCAGATGCTCGAGGTACGTTTCCGGACAGTTCCATCGATGGAGATCATCAGATCTTGCATTCTTGTAGCGTGATTGTTACACACAATGTTTCTTTCGTTTTTAGCCATTGATATGTCCTTCTGTCGTCACCCTCCTATGTGTCTTCTTTTTTCAATATTGTGTTCATTAATAATGAAAGTCCTATGTTTCAGGGAGTCGATGGAGCATTAGTCCAAGAAGAAGGGGGAGCATGCAGTTACGGGTTGGCGCAACAGCTTGCAGAAGTGTGCACCGCAGTTACATCGTCCCTTGATGTTCTTATGCATTTCGAGGTATGGATACTGACAGTTCGATCAAGCGAAATCATATGACGTGATTACATCCGCTATACTTCCTTCTTTATTAACGCAAGTACTATGTTTCAGGGAGATGACGGAGCTTCTTCTACAAGAACATCACCCTAGTAGTTGATGCAGATATCTGGGTGGTGACACTTCCAACGATCGAGCAAATCGAATCATATTTAGATATCCATTATTTATTTTAGACAACTGATCATTTGTGCAGGTCTATTTAGATGAGCCGTTGACGCCTGCACAAAGTGTATGTTCTTTTTAACAAAATAGAATACCATACTAATGCAATTACTGTGTTTCAGGGAGTTACTGAAGCATCATCTTCAATAATATCATCAATGGAAGTCTATGAGGAGCCCGAGGTATGGATCTTGACAGTTCCATCTAACTAGATCAACAATGCGTGAATAATTGTCGTTTGAATGTTCTACACAAAGTGTTCATTCCTGTTTTGCTATTGAGATGTACGTGGGTATTGATCCCCAAGTACATTTTGTGTTTTCAATATTATTATACATACTAATGAAAGTTCTATGTTTCAGGGAGTCGATGGAGCGTCAGTGCGTGATGGATGTGCTTATCATGAAAATATAGTCGTTGCAGCGCAAGAGGAAGTGGAGACATGCACACACGAGTCGGAGCAACAGCGTCCCGATGTTGAAGTTCGAGGCAAGAAAGTTTCAAAGAAAAGAAAGCAAAAGAAGGTTAGTGTCCTGGTCACTATATTATGTTGTTTTTCACTGTTAATAGTTCAATACTGTAAGTTGTGTTTAAACTGAACATCCCTTTTCCAATCTGTCCTCTAGTTGCAAGTGGGTGTACGAACTAGATCTACACAGACAATGAAGCGAACGAGAGATGTTGCTTGTCAAACCTTTTGGCAGGGACTTGAGACTGGAGATGCATCGTGCCAATGGGAAGAATATGAAGTGATTGACAACGGAGCTATACCACATCCAGCCATTGATAGTGAATGTCCTCCTGGTAGTTCGGATGCAGTCGGAGATCAATTCACAGAATCCACACCCGCAAAAACTAAGACCGCGAGAAAGTTGAAGAAATTGTTTTATTCACCCATCGCCGGAGAAGGAACAGATGTTGCAATGGAAGAGAATGAAGTGGACGACAATGAAACACCATCAATATCACTGAACATAGCGGAAGACGATATCAGAGATTCTACCTTTCATGTGAGTGACATGTCCTCAACGTTACAGGCCGAACCAGCTGGGATGCAGAGTGACAGTATAAGGAAAGAGGCCAAATTCATTGTATTCGATAGTTGTTTGATTGATATTATTATTCGGATGAAATGTGGGCATTCGGTTGGTGGGGAAGTATGTGGGGAGCCATTGATTAATGTGACTCGTGCAATTCGAGGCACTAACCTTAAAATACATGCCACCTGTACAAAATATCATCCTTTCTCATGGTCTGCACAACCCATGCTGGGGCAACTGCCAGCAGGCAATCTACTTTGTGCAGCGGCTGCACTTTTTAGTGGTTCAAGTTTTAAAAAGTTAGAGTCTTTCTTTCAGTTTGTGGGAATCCACTTCATTGCGAAAACTCAGTTCTACAAATACCAAACCGATTATCTATTTCCAGCCATTAGCGAAGCTTGGAGAATGGAAAAAATGTCTATTGATAGTACATTCGCGGGCAAACGGTTCAGGCTAGCCGGTGATGGACAGTGCGACAGCCCAGGATTTTCAGCCAAGTACTGCACCTACCACTTTCAGGACATGGAAAGTAAGAAAATTGTGAGTTCGGTGGTCGTGCAGGTGTCACAAAGTACATCCTCAGTGGCCATGGAGAAAGTTGGCTTTGTAGCATCATTGCAAGAACTACAATCGCGGGGAATGGTGATCGACCTGATAGCCACGGACAGACACGTTTCAATTGCCAAGACAATGAGAGAAGAGTACAAAAATATAAATCACCAATTTGACGTTTGACATCTTGCAAAAACAATCAATAAAAAAATGTCGGCTGCGGGTAAAAAAAAAAGATATGCAAGGTATTTCACAGTGGTCCAAGTCAATCAGCAACCATCTTTGGTGGAGCTCAAAAACATGTGGAGGGTCGTTGGAAATTCTACTGGAAAAATGGCGGTCAGTAATGTTACACTGTAGCAACGTTCACCGCTGGACCACAAACCAACATTTCTACAATTGTGAACATGGCCATTTGTCCACAGAGGAGGCACGGAAGAAGTGGTTGATTCCTTCATCACCCACTCACAAAGCCATTGAAAAGATTGTATTTGATAAAACTATAACAAGAGATTTGAGGGGACTCACGGAATTCTGCCACACAGGAGATTTGGAGGTGTTCCACAATATGTGCCTAAAGTACAGGCCAAAACGATTGCATTTTGGCATGGAGGGCATGATAAATCGGACTCTTCTAGCGGTCTTGGCACATAACCATAATGTTGGCCATCAACAAAGTAGGACGACCGGAACTTTAGGGACGCTTCGCTACAATAAGGCCTTCACAAAAAGAAGTAAACAATGGGTTATCAAACCAGTGTTTGAGGATATGCAATATGACTTTATTGAGAGACTTATTGTTGATGTCCTAGATAGGCACATACATGGAGTTGTGAACGAACCTGTGCAGGGGACAACTGCATTGCCACCCAACATTGCCTCTGTTCCATGTCCACCTAAAGCAGAGCTCATTGAGAAATACACATCGCGGTTTAAATGATTGTAATTTGATTGTCTGTTCTCTCGAGTCTCCTCATGTTGCAGGCCCATTGAATATGTGTATCTATGTAATGTGTAAATAAAAGTGATTGCTCAGTGTACATGCAATGTGTCTCTCCACCGTTGCCCCTCCCTTCACCGTGCAGTAGTGCGAACCACCCGGGTGTCACCTGTGACTTTGCTCTCGAGTCTCCTCATGTGGCAGGCCCATTGAATACGTGTAGCTATGTATTGTGTAAATAAAAGTGATTGCTCAGTGTACATGCAATGTGTCTCTCCAACCTTGTTCATTTGCGCATTGAATTAAACCAAACAGTAATATAAATCATTTTTCAAAATATATAGAATGTCTCCGTATTTATGGTTCTCTGGGGCTGCAAATACACGCACACAAAATGCAAAGATGGAGTGTAAATTTCAAGTCCTGTGAGATGGCCTTACACTGAATGTAGCTAACTAGGAATGTGTGCTCGTTCAAAGTGATGGTCAGCTGCTTTGATTTTTTGCTCGGGTGCCGGAATGGCCCACGACTCAGTATAAGGTTCTATTGTTATTTGACCTTGAAAGGCCGGGACCATCCCGAAAGACTTCTTTTTGGGGGTGTGGTGCAATAACGTAAACGATAATGAATATAATTTCAGAAACTAAAGCCATTTAATGTTCGTTCATTAGAAGAAATAACGTTGGCATAGAAGGAGTGGTATTTCGGGGCTGCCCTACGCACAGACACAATGGAAAATGCAAATATAATGTAAGTAACTCTTTAGATGAGTTTATACCGCAATTTAATTACTATACAGTAGCTTTAAAGACGGGTTAAGTTGTACTTGTTCGTTCTATGTGGCATATTGTTTTGTACCGCGCACTATCTTGAGGAGAACCATCTCCTTTTACGGAAGCACCGCAAAACCTTCCTCTTTGCTTCTGCTTTCTCTCTCCCTCTCCCCTGCTACAACTGGTCCACTGTCTGCGACCTCGGTCCTGGGCCCTTCCACTCTCCACCTGCACTGCCTCCCTGTCAACCCCTGCACTGGGGGACTGTCTCAGTATCCTACAGCCCCCCCTTGACGTATAATACCCAGTTGCACTGTCCTAGCTATGAAATAATTTCCCGACCTAATATATAAAATGAATAATTTTAATAAAGATCTGATGGTGAGACTAATTTCATTTTTTATGTTTTTAAAACAGGTACATCCTTCATTATTGTATGTGTCACGAGTACCAGACACCGGCGGATGGCTTTTTTAACCGCCATTTGCTTCTCCGCGTGAACAACGTTAGCACCCTGACCATTTTATGGGACGATCGCCAAGTACAAGTATGCCCTTACGCGGTACTAACGGCTAGATGCAACATACAGACCGCTGTGGTGGCCTAGTGCCTCGTTGTTGGAACAGCCATGCGATTATCAGTGCGACCGAAGAGCTTATTTTATCGTAAACCAACACCCTGTGTACTGCACACGAACATCGCTTGCCTCAAGACGAACTATTTTGGATCGAGAGCAAAGAAAAATGCAAATCGCAGAATATTCTCTAAACATTTGATGTCCAATAAATGTACTTTGCCAAATGGACAATCTTGCAGTTTGCTTTTAAACCACAGTTTCATATTCCGAATTGTGGCGCTGTATTGTGAGATGATCTAAGACCCTGTGTACAGCAAAGGAACATCGCGTGCCTCAAAACGAACTTTTTGGAACGTGAGCAAATAAAAATGCAAATCGCTGAATATTCTCTAAACATTTGATGTCAAATAAATGTACTTTACCAAATTTAAAATCTTGCGGTTTGATTTAAAAGTACAGTTTCATATTCCCAATTGTGGCGCGCTGTGTTGTGAGCTGATCTGTGTTGGTTTCCGGGTTCTGTGTGTAGTCGCGTAGAAGACGCCTGGGCGCGTTTGCCTACGCAGCGCAGTCACGTTACGGATAGAGGCGGGGAATATGAATGTTTTGATAAAGTCTGTTTCAGGGGCGGGGGATTTGATTTAGTGCCGCAAAAGCAGGTGAGCCAGGGCGATGGGGGGAAATGATAGGATTATCAGAAAATGGCGGCTGATTTCGAGTGCGTTAATGGACGAAAAGTCGGGTAAGGTCCACAGGAAAGTTTTCTATGATCTACCGATTTATGCTTAAAAACACATGGACGAACCGTAGGGACAATAAAAAAAAAAGTCCCGAACTATCCTTTAATATGGTTGGTTACAAAGGCTAAGGATCTACACAGATTTGCCCACCCCACACACTTTAAAGGGAAAGGATTCAAGGCAAGCAGATCTCCCTCACTCCCACCTTTTGGTTTTCCATGGATTAGTTCTACTTAAATAGCAAGCCTCTTTTTACAGTTCAGGAAAGCCAGCTGCATCTCTGGGCACTCTGGAAAGCTGGGCAGGGGTCTGGTTACTCCACTCTCAAAGATGGGCTCCCGCTCTCCACCACAGGACCCAATCAGCTTTGAGGCCTTCCTAGAAATAGACAGCTCCACCCAGATGCACTCTCTGCAATCTCCTCTGGTGTCTCCTTACAGCTGTCAGGTGGTAAGTTTCAGCAGCCTTCCTGTCTTTCTCCTTTTTCTGTCTGCGCCGGTTTTTTGTGTGTCCCCTGTCATAGTGCAGCCCCCCTTATGTAGCAGAAATGACATCACCAATTTTACAATTTTGGGGAAGTACCCTGCAATAATCCCTGCCACTAGGAATGTACAGTTACCCTCTCTCTCTCCACCCCAAGTCAGGATTGGTTTAGAGGTTTGGAGCACCATATGGCAATTCACATTTGTACTCGCCCTTTTGTTCTCCTTTCAACTTTTTGGCAAAAACCAGTTATGTATCACAACTTCATAATTTTACTAGCAACTGCCATACCAAACATATTTTCTGTTTTAGCTGATCATGGAGAATTAGATAAGCCGACCCCCAAATCTGTACGATGTAACACGGCCATGTGGCACATGTTTGTTGTTTCCATAAAATGCACAACAGTTATCAAGATGTGAGTTATTAAGCATATCCCTAATTTCTATTTCCACCTTTTCACCAACTCTCATAGTTGGAACATGTTCAGATCAACCAGAAAACTAGTCTAACTGGCCATTACAGTTCCCAGAGTCACAGGTAAATGCATTTTATATCCTGAAACTCGCCTGGAAATTACATAAAACAAACGGTATAAAAAGGAAATCAATCCAAAGTATGGTTGCTGTGAAAAATGTCTAAATGATGGTAGTCTTAAATTAATTGGGAGTGTTCCTGTCAGCAAATGGGAGGTCTGCCTCATCCACCACAACCATCTGTCTCCCTGGGCCAGCCTGTGATCCGAGGATGTTTTATGAGACTCTTTGCAGCTGGTAGTGTGCTCTTTGAGGTGGGTGCCCGCAGTCTTCACACCTTTTAGTCATACTCCAGCCAAGGCTGGCTTTCTTTGAAGTCCCCGCTTTCCTAGCCAGAAGTCTGGAGAATACAGAATGTTGATGCCTTTAGCAGCACCACATTTTGTTGCGGGGTTCATTAGATGGGAGATGTGACGTCCAGGCTAGAAGTGGGGTTTTCCTTTGTGAAGTTTTTCCCTCAGCCAGAAACCGGTTTTTGCTGAAGACTAAGTATCTCCTCAAATGTCACTGGAGTTTTGTGGGTGATACATAATATACATTGCTTTTGTCAATGCACACATGTTTTATTTTCCTGACATTTTTCTGTGAGCAGTGATATTTATTCCCATTTTGGCTTTTTAACACTGTTTTTATTTGCAAACACATGTGCAGGCCGTTTCTGCTTTCAATGTTTAAAAATCCAGTTATCCATGTCACAAGGATCTTTGATTCCTCCTCCTTTTGTAAATTAAACTGCTGCTTGTCCATTGATAATGGCAGGCAGGCCCCTTTCCACATGGAAAAAAGGAAAAAAGAGGTTTAGAGAAGTTACTCACATGCGCCAACCTTTCATAAATTATTTAAGGTGAGTCAGTCATTTCTTTTTATTTTTCACAATTTTTTAAAAAAAATATATACAAACAAAACGTCCTCCAAATTAGGTGTATATTTTTTTTAAAGAAATGTGAAAAATAAAAAGAAATGACTGACTCACCTTAAATAATTTATGAAAGGTTGGCGCATGTGAGTAACTTCTCTAAACCTCTGGTATGGTTAGTGAGAAAAACTTTTCTCTTCCTTGGAGCTCCCGATCTTCACAAGTCTGGCAGAGGATGCATTTTACTCCAATCAGTTTCCAGCAAATCTTTCTTCAAGCAGTCCCAAAGAATCATCAAGTAAGTGGAGGTTTCTCTCCTTATACAGGCAAAATGCAGAGTGGTTTATAAGCAAGCCTCTTAAAGGTTCAATCTGTGCCACTGCAACAAATGTTTGCTTTCTGATGTCATACCCACGAGTACCTTGTCTGCAGAAGTGGGGGTTCAGGAATTTTGGGGTCCCAGGCAAAATCCAAGACAACAAGATCACTCCATGGACAGAAGCTCTCACCCGAGAGACGAACTCAACCCCCCTTTCTCGGTCTCCCTACATTAGAAGGACTCCAGTAATTATCACCCTGGTGCGAGGTGGCTACTGTAATGGACAGGACTATGTTTGAAGCACCAGTTTCCAGAGACCATTCCAGGGAATGTTCCTGTTCCCTGGAGGAGGCGACACCCCTTCACCGGGAGATCAAAAACATGGTTTTTGTGGATACACCAAGCCCAGACAGCTTAAAACGCACATCCAGCACTGTTATGTACGAGTCACTGTCAATCAAGCTGACGAGAAAATGAAATCAAATGCTTAATGCTTTATAATTTTGTAATCTCGGTAGAAACCATGTTATGGCCAGCCACAGCTTATTTTTCATTTTTAACAACTGCCACAACATTTCTGCAGTACACAATGAGATTTTTAACCAGAAATAAACAATTAAGAGCCACCTCAACCTGTTGGAATTTGGGTTCCAGCAGCTGTGCCCAGTAATGTGCATCTGATCGTTGCACTTGCCCTGCTGTCAGTGCAGGGCATCTGGTAGGTATGTCAAAAGATGGACACAGAAAGGTACATGAGTGCATTATGCTTTTTTCATGGAGCTCTATGAAAGTTGGGTATGATTGGCAGATCTCCCTCTCAGACATAATTACACACGTTGTTTTATAACTGAAAATAAAACAAATGTCGACCTATTTCACCCTCACAGATGGCAGTCACCCACACCAAACTCAACCACACTGATGTAACACCCACAACCATTGTACAAACCTTTAAACTTTTAAAAACTAAGAACCGGGCCAAGTACATCTTTCCAGCATCCAAAAATTAGCCAGATCCTTTTACAGTCTTCTAGTGTCATCAGATTATGAAAACGCAGTCATTTTATCTGGCATCTTATTGATCAAGGGTCAGTCAATATTCTACAGTATTGGCCGATTTTCGAGTGTTACTGCCAATCCTAGCCATTATGACAGCACAGTCAATGCAACCATAGTGTTCCTGTTACATCGATGTTATCTGGTCAGCTTAGACTCACTTCCGCATGTCTCAGCACTGCTACTTAAGCAATATGACCCGAGCAGCGGGGGCATTACTGACTCAGGTAATGCCACAGGGCCCATAGTTATAGGCCAGAGTGAAGACCTGCATGACCGGGGCACTAAAAGCATTTTTTTCCGTCCCAAAAAGGTTTGGGACAGAAAAAAACAAAATGACCAAGAAAGTGGCTGCCAGGAAAGGGAAAACGCAGTCAGTTTTCCCTTTCCATGGCGGCCATCGGGAGTGGATGCACTGGGAACACTCCTGTTCCCAGCGCGTCTGCTCCCGAAAAGAAAAGACAAGAAGGCAAGTGGGGTTGGGAGGGAGGGAGGGAAATAAATAAATAGAATTAAAACCTAACTCGGTCCCCGGCGGGAGACGATGGAAGCCTCCAGCCATGTGGAGGCTCGCAGTGGGGATGGCCCCGCTTCGAGTCTCCACACGGTTAGAGGCTGCCAAAGTCCCACACCGGGGACAAAGCAGGCATTAGGGAAGTGGGGTGGCTGGAATCCCAGCCGAGAATCGAGGGATTTTTGGCCGGGTAAAGCCCCGGCGAGGGCCAATCAGAATGCTGCTTTCATTCCGATTGCACCCTCGCCGGGTACTAAAAATAGTTAGTACAGTGCCTTTGAAACTGTGTGGTGTCCTGCTTCACTATGGGCGAGTTCTTTGGAAGAGGCATGAGGCTGCATGTGAAGCGATTCCTGTTTCTACTTCTCTCAAGCAGAGAGACCTGCAGAAGCACGAGGCTCTATATAGTAGCGGACTGTCCCTACATTCCGATTTCTCCTTCTTGTCTGTGCGCTGCAGTCCAATAGCAAACACTGAGTAGAGTGCAGCTCGATTACTGCAAATTGCTTTTTTTTCAATTTGTGATGGTTGGCTGGGTTATGCCAACATGCAATACATGTTTTGATATACGTTTACATTTCAAAAACATGGCTTATTACTTTTTTTCTCACCCAACACTCAATTACTTTACAAGCACAGTGCCCGTCAATCTTTTTAATGAGAAAAAACAAATAAACAACGTGTTGTATTTCTGAAGCACAACGACATCATGTTTTTAAGCCTTTCACATTTACTAAGACCTGCTGTCGGTGCATTTTGCAAATTTGCACTGGGAACGCCACTGTGATGCCTATTACATGTTGAATATGGATTGTAGGTTTCTTTACAAACCGAACCAGATGATGTCCTGAAGCCTGCTCACTTATTTAAAGGCTCGCTTATAGAGCGCGAAATCTCCAATCTGAACACAAGGCATACTGAATTTGTATTGAATTGACAAATCTTTATTAAGCGCAAACAGAAACACAAACTTCAAACGATCCAGAAAGGGGCAGTGAGTTATACGTGGTCATGGTAAACAGGACCATGTTACTGCAGACAGACCATCCCTCCACTGGCAGCCAGTGAAAGAATCTCTCATGAAATCCTTACTCTGACTTACACATGTCATTCTGGTAAGGCTCCTCCGATGCCTGAGTGATCGACAGAAGGCAATTTCATTGATCTCCGGTCGAATAACGAAAAACAGATTTTACAGCGGTGTTTCAAATTGGAGAAGTTTAGGGGTGCTACCTTTAATGCTAGAGCCCATCAGGCTTGGAATGACGTTCTATTTTATTTATTTATTTGTTGAGCATTTGTTAGGTGCCTATACAACCGAATGGAGTTTCCATCCAATATCCTCCCAGAGCTCTTTCAAGAGAGCAGTCAAGACACACATGTTGAAGACATGGATTGGTTAGTTGTCTAAGCCCCTACATCATTCTAGGACTGCAAAAATATAACACAAATAAGCAGGCATAGCAAGCACAAAAAAAAACAAATAATTAACAAATTATAATAATAACAAAAGGAAACAAGATCAGCAAACAAAATGTAAGAATTTAAGAGGTCCTCGGCGGAAGGACATGATTTGCAAACACTGAACATGCTGCAGCGTTGCAAAAGCTGACCTAATGAATTGTACCAAAATTCAGGCCGCTGATGCCACGAAGTTTAGAATTACACTACCCAATTCTAACTAAGCCATGCCTTCTTACTGTGTTGGCCACATTTTAAGAATCCTTGTACCTGCCTCCGTTTTCCTCCAACTTAAAGCGTACCAAAGGTAAGGTGGATTTAGTGAATTTAAAAAGGTTTTTAAATGTAGGCCGATTTACAATTTCTTAAATTCCTGCTGGTCCATCATCAAATTTCATAGAGGTACTGCAAACTCAGGGAGTCGGTGGACTGCAGCCAATTTCGGCAGTTTAACTCCACATTCGGTATACTTGGGTAATGCGTTATATGCTTCCAGGACACCTTGCCTGGAACGGCTGCACCTACGCAGAACTCAATCCTACCACCTGCAACTGCCAAAGACAATCTGAAGGCAGGAGGTTCTTTCCTTCCCATTGGAGAACTGGATCCACAGCGGGTCAGGGATCTGTGGTTCCATCCAACAGTTCTCGCATGGGCAGAAATGGCAGCCTCAAGTCCCCGGCAGTGGAAGCCCTTTACGCCACCATCCCAGACAGTCACAGGCCCACCTACACTGCCTCCTCAACCAATAGAAATTGCTCTGGGTTGCCAGTATTGGCTAACGCTGTTGTACTTTCATTCATTTGCACCTACTATGCCATTCCACAGGCATCCCGCAGAATGTCTAGCAACTCAAGACCTCGCGAGACTGGGAATTAGTGCAGCTGCAGTAGTACCAAAAGTCAGCAGATGCAGAACCGTCTCTACAGTTGTCCATTAAAAGTGGATTCTAGGGGTGTCCAGACAGCACGCGGATGCTAAGAACACGGGGTGACTGCCAGCAGCACACTATTTCTAATTAGCCCAAAAAATGATTCTTTAATCGTCAAAAAGTGTATATTTTTCAGCCTGACAAGGAATGTTCTTTTCCTTGAGGAAGTACAATTACCCTCAAGCACAGTAGAACCCTCGTCTGAAGGCTATATTATGCTTCTATGGTATCACTGACTTCAGGGGTCTGCAACCTCTGGCTCTCCAAATGTTTTGTAATAGAACTCCCATTAGCACTAGCCGGAAATAGACGCTAGTGCGGTTCATGGGAGTTGTAGTCCAGAACCCCTGGAGGACGACAGGCTGCAGACGCCTGCAGGTCAATTATCTACCATCTCAGTATCTACACAAATATCTATTCCTCCAATGTGAGAAAGAAAAGCGGTGTCTTAAATGTAGCAAGTTGATGCGTTACACCCCGTGACGTAATGATAATACATCACGTTGAAAGATATCATACAATAGAGCACGTTTTAGGAAATTATATTTTCGCAGATGTTGGATTCTGATGCATTACTATAGTTCACAAAAGGTGAAAAATATGTTTTACAAAATAAAAAAAAGAACAATTAAAAAGCCATGTGTCTGCAAGAGGAAAACACTTGGAGGCACCTGCCATACTTCCGGACAGATGCTTCTGCCCGTCAGAGCCATCCGGAAAGAAGGCAAGGCAATCGAGTGCGGATGCACAGGGTACATGGGCGGTGTTTGGGGGCAAGGATTAATCTATTGGAGCGATTGTACATACCCCAGGCAGGCTTCGCAGGCCACCTGGCTTTGGGAGGAAGCCGAGGCCCTCCCTTTACACACTGCGAGCTCAGGAGGAGCAGTCAGGGGGAGAAATGGGAAGTTAAACCCGTCTCACACACACTCGCGGCACAGACGCGCAATTTACTGCTTCAAATGTGAATTATGAAACGTTTCCCCGTTGTCAGCAAGACATCCATAAGCAACATTAAAATGCATTAAAACAAACTGCGGAATATTACACACGGCTTTCTGGGTCAGCAAAACGCAGGTCTTCATTTACTCGAAATTAAATTATCGATTTAAAACGTTAAACCAGAAGCAGCACAAAAGCGCTGCCAATGAAACGCGTCTGATGTCACTGCATTACTGACGACACAGGAGTCCGAGCTCTGGGTGCGCATTCCATCTACATTTCTGAAATTGGGGGTAACGTATTGTTTTACCAGATCAAGAGATTCTCGTCTCTTCACGGAGGCTCGTGAGCTGAACATTCCACAGGAAGCTATAAGGAAGCATTTACCAATGCTACATTGGCTGACCGGCTGCGACGTTACAAGAGAGGATTATTACAGTCATAATCAACTGCTATGACATCACAGCAGAGAGATCCACAGCACAAAGGGAAGGGTTCCTGCATCGCGCCTATTTAATATTATTGAGCACCAAAATTACTTGCCTAATTTCATCGCACCTGAAAGGGCAAAAGCATTACACAATGTTCTTGAATAAATCAAAAGACCTCTTAATTAGAAAATATAATTTGTTTATATACAAACAAATCACAGTCATTTATGACGAATTCATCAATCTAAGTGCAATGGACATGCACAACACAAAAAACACCATGGCATGTATACATGTGTACAATATAAAGTGAAAAAACATATCAAATAGTGATGTTAAGACTGGAACCATCTCAACAAGGCACAGTCAGGAGAACAAGATCTAAAAAGCTAATCAAACTCGCAGAATTGTCAAGATGAACCAGGGTCGGGTTTTTAAAGCAGAGAGATACATTATTTTCTCAGCAACATATTTTTTTTCCCTTTTTATTGTGACTATAAGGTGAAAGGCAACTTGGGACCTCATAACAAGTATGGCGGTATTTCCTGTTGAAATACTGGCAAACTCTTTTACCGTTTGCACCCCTCGCAATCACGGAAAATCCACCTTAGTACAAGTGGCAGAATAGCAGTGGTGATCGCCATTACGAGAGTCCATAGCAGGGCGCAAAAGGTACCCTCCACACTAGCCATTGGCTAGTGATATTTGACTCTTGGCAAGTAAGCAATTCTGTGCTCTGAGTAGGTACAGAATTGAGGTAGTGAGTTACATGTTTACAGCTGGCTAGTAGTTCGCAACTAGAGTATTTGCCTCCAGGCCCATAGGACTCGTTGGGGGTTGGAGAATCTTCAGAAAACCCTCCATTTTCAGGAGGTAATGTAGAGAGAGAAAACTTCTGCAAAAGCTGTACATATTTCCTTCAATTGACCCCCAAATTGGGAATGTGGTGGTGCATGAAAATGGTGACAAAATGGTGTTATATGAATACTTTATATACTATCTAGAGTCCCTCGTGCCTGCAATCTACACTCAAGAGCATGCTGGTCCATAAAATTATACATATGTAGTTTCACTCCCGTTGTCTATTAGATGTCACTCGGATCCGCTTGGTGGAATATATAGTCATGCCCGATAGCTACACATCTATAATTGGTTTTAATTTTTTATTAAATTTTTTTTTTTCATTTAACAGACAAACAAATACAAAGCCAAGTTTCACCATGTCATTACAGTGATGCAGGCACATTCAAATCGAGCATCCCCCAGGGGTATCAACATTCCTCCCCATTCTCAGCTTCCCGTCAAGCTGACCGATTTTTGTAGCATGTTCTGCCCAACAGTCCACATGGTCACCCCTCACATTTGTTACCCGCTCCCCGGATAACTGTGCCGGACCTCCCTCCAGTCATATGCATTCAGTGAGGTTCGTCTACTTCAGGAGCAAACATGCTCTGTGCCAGTGTGTTCCAGGCTTCAATTCCCTCACTCCTTTCATGCATTCCCCTCTGCAGTGCTCTGTGCCACACTGCTGTCTCCACTAATGATCATCGTCTTAAATCTGCCCACAAGGCTTGTAGTCTATATATTCATGATGTCATTAAAACAATGCAACAGCCTGAACATGGTAACACTGTAGATGTCTTGCATTTGAAGCCCGTATGACAATAACTATATTAAAATGCTCAAGAGGAGTTCTGTCATTGTGACAAGCCCGCTAGCAAACATAGCTGTGCCCATGGAACGCCCCTTCTGCTGGTAGGAGGGCCTGTCATGAGGTCCTGCACAAGGCATGCAGGTATTTCCTGCCCATCCTGCTCCAGCAGGAATGTTTGGAATTAAACAGTCAGTGAGGTCCCTTCTGTGCACAATGAGGTTCATGGCACTGGATAGCTGTCATTTACATACACATGGGTAATGTCAGAGGTGGGAAGCCAACAGTAGATAGTCACAGGATACTTCAAAATATCTTCAAAAAGTTTCTCCAAAATAACCCTCTTTTCAGATTTTAGTATGCCCGAGCTCTCTTTGACGGAGGAGAGTAGTTTCTTACCTGTAACTTCATTTCTCCAGCGTTGGTATCTTTCGTGGATTAACATGCTGTGAATATTCACCATCGTCAGGCTGGGAATCCCCAGTTACTTTGATTTAGTACTTTTCCTATGGAACTACGGACACCTTGAGTATCGCATCGGCGTCGCTGTGGGTGCTTTTGGTCTGCACCAATCGGACGTCGAATGTATAGCTCTGCCCCAGCAGCTTCCCCTCAGATTCTCACCACTCCAGCTGGAGGACAACCCCTTGTAGAGGATGTTTGCCTGGAGGGGAAGGCTTGAGGGTGCATGTGAATCCATGAAAGATAACAACACTGGAGGAATGGAATTCCAGGTAAGAAACTACTCCCTTCTCCAGCATTGGATCTTTCACGGATTCACACGCTGTGAATAGATTTTATAGCAGTATACATATCTGGAGGAGAAAACCCAGACAAACAAAAAGATTTGAAACCTTTGCATTTTTACACTGAGGCCAGAAGTATACATACATAATTACAACAAACTCCAGAAGCTGTAGGGCTTACCTTACTGGAACAGCTGTTGAAGGACTGCTTGTTCCATTTGCACGTCTTACAAGTGCTGTTGTTGCAGGCAGTAGTGCCTACTGAATGTGTGAGGCACTGCCCATGTTGCCGTCTGGCAAATGTCTTTGATGGGCACTCCCGACCAGAGAGCTGCAGAGGTCGCTGTGACTCTAGCAGAATGTGCCCTGGCTGAAGACTGCAGTGGCCTGTTGGCCTTTGCGTGGCAAAAGGAAATTGCTGAGGATATCCACCTTGGGATGCCTTTTTTTGTGATGGCTTTCTCTTTGTTCGAGGGACCAAAATCGAGAAAGAGCTGTCTCGCCGCTCTGAAGGATTTTGTCCCGTCCAGGTAGTATTTTAACAGCCTTTTTACATCCAAGGTATGCAATGCTCTCTCCGCTTGGGAGGTGGCATTCTGAAAGAATGTAGGTAAGGTAATAGTTGCATTCTTGTGTAATTCAGATGGCACTTTCGGGATAAAGTGAGGATTGATGGAGAGGATTACTTTGTCCTGTAAATGGAAGGTTCGGAGTGTCCACCACTAATGCCTGTAGTTCAGCGACTCGTCTGGAGGATGTAATGGCGATGAGGAATGTCCACTTTCCAGGTTACAAACGTGATGTGTACTGAAGAGAGAGGTTGAAAAGGGGGTTTCATGAGGCAGGCTAGGACTAGATTTAGGCTCCACACTGGTGGAAATCTTTTCTTTGGTGGAAAAACAGGAAAAATCCCTTTTAGGAAGTGCTTTAGCAGCCTGTTGCTGTAAAGAGGGGGTTTTCCTCTTTTTCTGGTGAACCTGGAGATTGCCGCCAGGTGCACGTTCATGGAGGAGATCGCAAGACCTTCCTTCGCCAGCTTCAATCGATAGGGAAGAACCTGTTGTGTTCGTATTGCTAGTGGTCACAAGGGCAGATGTGAATGTACACACATTGGCCATCTACCGCCATTGACAGCACTAGGTCATGTCTACACTAGGTGTGGCTAGCACAAGACCCATGAGCCAGAACATCAAGGGGCCTTTACACCTGAGAAGTTGGGAGCTTTTCACTTATTGCGTGGCTACTCAGTTGAAAAAGTTTGAAACTGTAGTCTGGTGCGTTTTTAAATGTTTTAAGTGACATATAAAGACATGAAAATTGCAGGCGTGGCTCCCTTGTGCCCCGACTATCCTTTCTTAAAGGAATCGTTTGTAATTTGTTAACAGCCTTTTCCCAGAAGAGCGTCATCTTAACTGGAGCTCAGGAGTAAGGACTGAGGATATTAACTTTATTGTATATCACAGTGCCTTACCCGCTATCATTTGGATGCCAGGTAGGAGCATTAATGTTGCGGCGGATGGAGAGGCAGGATGCCAGATGTGGGTATTCTGCAGGCATGGCAATGTTTGGCTCTTAAAGAAAAGTTAGGCCCTGTGATGGGTTCTGGCTCAACTTTACCCATGAACTCTGCACCCCCCCGCCCCGCCCCACTGAAGCAGAGGGTCACACTTTCCCAGAAATGCACAATTGGACAGCGTGCAATAGTCCGACTGTATCTCCAGTTGATGAAGAGTCAACTTTACACAGTTCTGGATTTCTGCCCCAACAGCGGATTTCCCCATCAACATCTGCAGAAGCAGCCTCTGTACACCTCCCACGGATGACCCGCTCCGGAGAAAAGCACCATGGGAACACTCCCACTAACGAGGTGGGCCACGTGCTTATCCAGACTGTGTATAATATTACATGAACATCTGGAGGAAAAATAAACAGAAATATGGATTTAAGATGAAGAGCTACCCTCGGTGGATCTCAAATAGTCAGTATCCATGTAAAGTTCAATCATCTCAGTGTATTGGGTGAAGCCATTGACTCAATTATCCGTACACAGGCGATTGTCCGGCTAATGACACTGTATAGACTTCTCTTGCAGAATGACCACAACTTTTATAGACCATCTATACCATGTTTGAGATGACAAGGCATGGCAACTAGCAGAAATATGCCAAGCCATCTGTTTGGCCACCCTTGGATGAACACCTAAGGGACCGTGTCGAGACCCTCCGAGACTTGATTACTGGAACAAGACAACGCATGCATCATTCTTCATGAGGCTTTAAAATACATAATTCAAAATCTCAGACCCCCTCGCAAAAGACAGGAGGGAGACGTGTATGCACTTTCCAAATCTCAAATATACAAAGGCAAAAAAGAATTACTCAGGGCTAACTTTAAAGCTTCTCTCTGCTCCTGCACCTAAAAAATAAAATAAATAATGTTTGGGATTACAGCTGGACCTGCAAAACTCTGATATCAAAACACAGTGCTCCCTGCAGGTTCAACTCCATTACTGAGGACGGACCAGAAGTAGTGATAGCAGATTACTGCACATTGTCTGATGGATGTGTGCCTTATTCATTCTAAGGGAATGCGGGAACACTGGAGACATCTCACAAATATGTTGCTACTTACAATTCCATAAGATAGGTCCCACCCCAAGTCGTTTGACATGTATTTAGTATGTTAAGGTGAGATCATTGTGAAATCTCCTCAAACTCAATAGTCCAAAATTGGACTTTTCTAAAGGAATAATGTCACAAAATTGTCAAACCAACGTCCCTCCTCCCACTCCTCACCACAATGTAAACATGCTTCCTGACAGAAGTCCTCTCCCATCAGCAGAGGCATTGCTACGAGGGTGGCTGTGGGGGCTATAGCCCCGGGTCTTTTGGTTGTAGCCCCGGATAGAAGCTCAGGGGTTACAACCAAAAAGGCTAGCTAGCACCCAGTCCCGAAAGTCCCCAAATTAGCATAGCCCCAGATCTTTTCCAGACCTAGCAACACCCCTGCCTGTCAATCAGTGTTCACGTTGAGGTTCTCTGCAACATGAACATGCTGACTGCCAGGAGAGGACTCCTCTTGTCTATTATACCAGCACAAAATTGGGAGGCTGTGGGGCCAGTCTTCCAACTCCCCTGTGCCTCCCATTATTGTGCGCTACATTTGCTGCAAAGCCAAAAGGGCTCTGCAAAAAGAAAGCATAGCATGGTACATGCCCTGCTGAGAGGCAGGCAGCACAGTCCCCCTTGTAAACAAAGCACACAGGGGACTCTGCTGCTTGTCACTCAGGTGAGGGGACGGTGCCCTCGCCCCACCCAGAGTGACAGGATAGCACTGTTGAGCCTCTAAGACTCAAACAGTTGTGATCATTCAACGTGAAATGGCTTGAGACACAAGTTGAATTTCATGACTTCCTTGCGTTCAATCTAGTAGCGACCTTTAGTATATATGTTAAACAGTGGCAGGCGCCGAATGGGGAGGTTGGGACGGGGGTACTGAAATATTTGTACAAGGGTCTTGTAATTCAGAGAGCAAGACAAAACTACGGGTGCACCACAGCAACCAACGCCAGCCTTGACAACAGTGTCTCCTGGTCCAGATTAAAGAGATGGTAGCCGGAATGGCCCTCGTGCCCCTATACACGTCAGCATGGCAGATGAGAAACGAGACATGCCAGTCGCTGTTTGGCCGACCCCCATGGGCGGCCAGTGTATTCCACATATGGGAACAGATACTCTCTTGGACAACCGTTCAGACCCTACCCAGGCGAAGTCTTCATGGATCAAGGTGCCTCATCCCTGGATCAGGTTGACTAACGATAATGTCCAGTGTGCCAACGTCATTTAGTGACAACACGACATAGCAACATTAGTCACAAAGTAAACTCACATCCCTGCACAAAGTTATGCAGACACACAAATGCACACACAAAGAACATACATACACCATTCTGTAGATAGAGGACAGATACATATACATACTGTCAGATTCCTTTCCTTTTCACTAGCCAAACACAGAAACGCAAGGCGGCAAAGGTCTCATGGAGCAAGCTTGCAACCGCTTTACTGCAACTAACCTTATGGAGCTAAAGGGACATATAAGTAACCTGGAAGGACTTGCGTACTACTAACCGCTAAAGAAAATATTACAATATATAGGAAAACCATAGCATTACTTTAGTGAATTACAGGAAGCGGCAGGCCTCAAAATATGGAAGAGATGCAGACTCTGCAGCACGAAGCACAGGGCCAGTGTTCACAGCCAAGGACAAGGGCGGGGCAAAATTCCTGACTCCCGGGCCAGGGGGCCACCTGTGAAATAACAGAATAAAATCCTCAATAATTACAGACCAAAAAGCTCAGTGTTGTGGGCCTCACCCACGTGACTCAGCCAAGCCGAACAATGCCCATTTACCCGTAGTGGGAAGAGGAGCTGTTCCCAGCAAAGCAGACTGAAGTGATACATGCGTTGTCCACAGAACATTGCAACATACTGGCACTCTCTCAGGCTAGATGGTTATATCAGTGGCAACAAAGGGGACACAGTCTTTCACATTACCTTGAAAACGTACACTGAGTACTGTGAACAGACCAGGGTCCCAGGCCTAGGGAGACCCAATCCAGCCAATCAATACACTCAAATCCCAGGGTGGTGTGCGATTATGCAAGGGCCAATGGTCATCCTGCGACCCAGCAACAAGTAATAGATAGTTTTTGGGGAAGTCCCAGATGAACCCACCTGACATGGGAAGTCCAATTGAATAACTCATATAGGGGATCTCTATAGGTGCCATTACCTGAGCTACCCAATGGATTTAGTTGGTAGACTTTTTGGGAAGGGTTGGGGATTTTGACGTTACTATTGTATAAACGCTAGTGACGTGGACTCGGGAGCTATGATTGCCAGAGATTCTGATGTTTCCTGTATGATCCCTGTCTGTTTGGAAATTAAAAGAGAGTTCTAATTTGCCCCATGGCTGAGTCCTCCGTCATTGCCAGGGGAAGGTTTGATGGGTCTTGGGTACTCTCCTAAACTGTGATTTTTTGGTGCGAGCCCGGTCCTCTGGTATACTATACAAGTGTTGAAGAAAGCAGAAAGATTAAAGAGGGGCTGCTACACATTGTGAATGCAGAGTGCAAAGAGGTTTTTGAGGAGCATCAATATTCACATATCCAAGTTAAACCTCTTCTACTGGCATGCCCGTGTTGCAAGAGTGAGCACCTCCTTATGCATTGATAGCCAACCCAACACTCAGCTCCTGTTTCATTCGTTCTCAGTGAGAAGATGTTTTTTATAAAGATCTTTTCACTGAAAGGTTGATTTAGAAATACAGTTCTGTCTCCGCGTGGAGCTTTGTTTCTAAATCGAACTGTCATGCCCCTGGTGTGTGTGTGTGTGTGTGTGTGTGTGCGTGTACACATATGTGTGCATGTTGGTGTGTGCTTTGTATAAATGTGTTTTGGATTAGGGGGTGGGCGGCAGGGTTTCATCTCATGCCAAAAATGGCTACATTGCACTGGAAACAGCTGGCATAATTTTGCATCTAGGTCTGAAAGGGAAAGAGTTGAGACAAAACAGCAAGCTATGGCACACAAGCAAGAATTATGGAGGGGCGTAAAGTATTCACTTAGGCAATCAAAGCCAGACCTGGGAAGAATTACTGTCTTCAATCTTCACAATCTACAACCCCAGGGAAAGTGTGACAAGAAATGCCAAACAATGGTAAAGATGCCAGGGTGGGATGGAGATCATTGCTGGATATGTGGGCAAGGCAACACATGTAAAGAACATTCTGATGGTTTAAATAAAGAAATTGGGGATTAGGGCAGGGGTGTTGATAGGTCTGAAAAAGATCTGGGGCTAGGCTAATGTCGGGACTCGGGGCTAGCTAGCCTTTTGGTTGTAGCCCCTGAGATTCTATCCGGGGCTACAACCAAAAGTCCCATGGCTATATCCTCCCCCCTCCCTAACTCCCCCATAGCAACGCCCCTGGGCAGGACAATACAGGGGAGGCCAAGACGTGGAACACAACATTGAGGTGGGACTTTGTAACCTGGGGAGTGGTGCAGAAACGAGCTGTGCCCAAGATTCTGTGCTCGTGCAGATGCGGCCCTTGCTCCTGAATTTGTTAATTTCTCCGTTTTTGGGGCGGCTGAAATGTAATAGTTGTGCCCTTTTCTGAGTGCCTTCTTAACATAATGTGGAAAGGGCAGGGAAATCAGTAGCAATAGGGAAGGGTCATATGTTCCACAAACGCCACAACAGGGTATACACAGTAGAGCTCACGCAAGGTGTATAGTCCACACTTTGGGGTTTGATACCCAATAAAAAGTTTAAGATGCGCAAACCCTGACTACTTCCCCATCACCGTCGTTACCGTCATTGCATTATCTATGGCAAATAAGCAACGTAAAAAAAAAACAAAAACAATTGTGACAGCAGTCATTAATTCACTACACTTTGGATCCCCAGGGGAAAGCCATGCAAATTCCTGGTCGCTTCAAAAGACACCCGCGTTAAGAGGGGCAAAGACATTTTAGTGGGTGTATTGGGAATTAGAAATAACCTATCATTAGGTGGCGGGAGGCACGCGCTCCATGGTGCGCCAAGTGCCACAGAAATGCGTCTCTAGGTGTCCCGCGTGCCATAACACCCTGACGCCCAGGGCGCCATTACTGGGGATTCATTTCCCTCGATTAGTTATGCAATTTGCTACACATTCCTCCGGATGCTAATCTATTTAAGCTTAAAATGGATGGGATTCCAGCATAAATTGACCTTGAAATGACATTAATTGATTCTGAAATTACAAAATCAACCCGCCCGCTGCAACTCTTTTCGGTTTCAATTAACAGTTTCCCTTATAAACAACCCTCATGGCTGCAGAGGGTCGAGGGAAGAGGCCAACCCTAAATAACCCACAGGGGATACAGCCTACAGAGGTATGATTGCAATGTGCAATCTGACCAGGGAAAAATTGTCAAAAGCTATTTTTAAAAAAATCTATCAAGTCCTAAATCCAAATACAAAAGAGTTGAATAACGCGATATGGTTCTGTATATATATGCCTTGGGGTGAGAACATATACATCGTTGATCACAGATTAAATGCAAAGAATGTGTGTTTTCCGGTACAACAAATAAACATTGAGAATATCAACAGCTCTGGCTTCCTAGTCATAATTTCTTTTCTGGCTAAGATTTAGAACAAGTGCTTAATGCAAATGAAAGACTGTGAAAGCTGCACTATTTGCTTTTCAAACTCAGTGCGTGCAGAGACATTACCTTTGAGTAATAGAGGGAGCAAATACTTCCACTAGCCGGACCTAAAAAAATCAATATGCATTAATATAGCGAATTCTATGTTTATATTTGCTTGAGAATTCACAGTGTGCCTCAGGTGATGTGATAATAGGGAAGGGACTACAGAGTAGGTTAGAGGACATTTGTAAAACAGGAGGCCAGTAAATGACTAGGATCAATTCAAAAGAGCAGAGAATGTATTGTGGAACAACTGTGGAGAGATGCACAGACCAGAAAAAGCAGCGTTACACAAACAGATTCATAGACTGAAGAGTGTGCCGGTAAGCGGCTATTGGAAGTAACAAGGAAGCATACGAAATGCATTGGGTAGACAGAGAGTTATGTTATGTTATCATCACTAATAGCGCACGGTCGCCCAAAGGCATCATGGCGCATAAGGAGAGAGAGAGAGAGTGGCAACTAGGAAAGTTAGAAAAAGTCGGTTTTAATCCTCATTCTGAACTAAGATAAGAGATTTGTTTGATGGCGAATGGAAGCTTAATCCACTGAGTAGCTTCGGCAATTGAGCAGGCTCGCCCGCCTACACGTTCACGCTTGTATCTAGGAACTGCTTGTATCTAGGAACTAGAAGCATTTCGGCAGTGGCGGAACGCAAATTGCGCGTAGGATAATAGCGAAAAATATTTGCTTGGAGTTACTCCGCACCCTGATTATGAAGAGTACGATGAACAATAGATAGGGCCTTAAACTCCACCTGTTGGGCCACCGGGAGCCAGTGCAGAGTCCGAAGCACCGGCGAGATGTAGACTCCGTAAAGGGTCTCAGTGACCACCCGAGCGGCCAAGTTCTGTAGGAGCTGCAGTCGATTTATCAGCTTCTTAGGCTGGGCCAGATATAGAGAATTGCAGTAGTCTATCCGCGATCGTACCAAGGCGGCCACTACCGGGGGGCAAAGAGGGGCCGGGATCAGGGGCAGCACCTTCCTAAGGGTTTTTAATTGGAGGTGGCTAGCCTGACACTGCCGTAACCTGTTGGTCCATAGACAGAGAGACTGATAGCACGACACCCAAGTTTTTTACTTTCTTAACCGGGGTGGGTACGGGGCCCAAAGAAGGGGGTCAGAAAGAGCACACCCAGAGTTTAGGATCAGGAGGGCAGCCCACCACCATCACCTCGGCTTGAGCCAGTTGTGGCCCATCCAGTCCCCCACCACCGCCAGACACCCCCGCAGGCCACCTCAGATTGATCCAGATCTAATCGAATCAGTATCTGGGTGTCGTCGACGTAAGAGTAGCATCTGATGCCGAAGGAGCAGATGAGACACACCAAGGCCCAGATATAAATGTTGAACAGGATAGGCAACATTTTACATACGATAGCACCCAACTGAAATTGGTACTCATGTACTCATGTATCCACCTCGGAAGGAATAAAGGCTGAGTTGGCCTTGCCGGGATTCGAACCTGCGACCTGCAGATCACGCTCAGATCGCAGCAGCGAGCGTTCAATCCACTAAGCTATCTTACTGGCTGAAAAGGGCATGTTTTGGTAGTGTTAGAAACATAAGCAGTGAAGTTGCTAACACCCTGAAAGATGGCGCCATGGTTTTATGCAGGGAGTGAAATTGACAGGATCAGGGGAAAGAGATGGCACAGAGAGAGAGAACAGATTGAAATCGAAAACAGTAAAGTAAAAATGCGAGTCTGAAATCGATTGATCATAAAATTACAGTGGGCAAAAAATCCCAGGCAGGACGACGAGACAACTTTGACATGCTTTTAAAGTATGCCTTGAAACATTTCTGATGAGCATGTATATTTTCCAGTGGGGTTGTTTAAGGTAAGGCCTGTATTCGGCCAGGTTTTTTCTAGGTCCTCCCTACGCCCCGTACCCCCCTCACTCGCCCCCCTTCATGCACATACAAATGTATATGCATAAGTATATGTATATGTAATGAGTCGATTCGACTAAGAGTGCAGAAACAAAATGCAGATTTTGAAATGAAAGTCTTTTCAAACACATATTACGGTGGTAGGGTGTGCGTTCATCGCATCCACAGAGGCACACATGCAAAATGCGGCATTTCTTTTTTAAAGTACTCACAAGATTTGGCATTTTGTGGTGAGGGCGACATTTGCTTTATTACAGAGACAGATCCACGCACAACCTGCCTCGACCGAGAGAATTAGTTTAGTAGCAAAACGTCACAACTGGCTGCACCACTACTATGAATGTACGGCATTGTAGACTGCGTCATTTGGAAGCGGGATCTTGGCCACAGAACACACCCCCCATCCCTTTTTGATTACCTCCCAGGATCCATATATACTAAAATGACCTAGAAAATGCAAATCTCACTTATTTTTTTAGATATGTTCTGCCACATTGGCCTGGGTTAGATTTATGACAGCAATATCTGAGGATGTGGTCTGCTGGACCATGACCAACCAGAACAAGGTGGAAAGGTATCAAACTAAAGAACATGGGTATCCTGAGCCACGTGGGCTACTATGAAAAGAAAAAAAAAAAATTCATACAACATTTCCAGGTGCATTCACTTCGAAATTGTGGTGGGTTAAGGAGGATCCAACAAGAGCATTAAAATAGAGGATTTTCACGCAGACATTGTTTTTTAACGGCAACAACCGCAGCTAATGCGCTTAGGCCCTTTTTGTGCAATGCGTGCACCTTCGGGGTTACAGATTCACAAATGTACTGGTAGCGGGCCCTCCGGACAGTCGCCACGTAATGTGGAATCAATGCCCCGCCATGCTGCCGTGCTTCATGCTAATCTACTTCAAATTCCCGACTCAGAAGCATGAAACGGCACAGCCTCAGAATCCCGTAACAAGGTTAAGCCCTGGGAGAACCATTAATATTCCACCTAAAGCCACCAGGAAATTCCTGCAAAGGGAGCCGCAGGATTTATTGTGGACGATGCTCAGGGGGATTTCCTTTTACGTGCATTTATACCGGGAATTTGTCCAGAAATCTCGATCGCTGGAAAGTTTGTTTTTGCAGGCTCCTGCCTTTGTTCAGGTCTCCTCTGTAGAAACAACCGTAGCAACCTCTGCAATCTCTACTCTGATAGGCCAGAATAATTTCCAAAAGTGCTGTGTGTTGCATGTCACTCTGGGTGACATGGTACATTCCAGTGTTGGTGTCCGGGTCACATGGGGTAACCATGTGACCATGTAAATGATAGGGATGAGCCGCTTCCGGATCATCAGACGATCACCAACTGACTCCTGTGTCTCTGTGCACCATGCTGGTGCAGCGTGCCGTGGGCCCGCCACGTGGCCCGGCATGAGGACAGTGCCCCTGCGGGGCAACACTGCCTATATTGAGTGGGGATGCCGTGTGATCACGGCGATTGCGTTGACCCGGCCTGGGTGCCCCCAGGGCCGGGTCTGATTGGTGTGACTCTGGTGCCCCGGAGCCCAGGAAGCCGCAGGGTACCCCCTGCGGTCCGCCAGGAGCAGAATGTCCCATCCGGCGATCCGGATACTGGAGGGTGCCCCCTCTGGGCCGCCCATCTGCATGGATGCAGATCAGGTGGGGGCCTGGTGACCCAGGGCCCCCAACAATGATGATGAGGGCTGGAGCCCGTGTGTGTATGGCAGCGTCGTCCACGTGCCGGCAGCCCAGGGCCCGTGCTGCCTATGGGCCGCGAAATGGACGTGGTGTCAGCCGCTGAGGATGAGGAAGCTATGGGGGTGGCCCAGGGCCTGTGAGCGTTACCACGGGTCGCCTGGTGCCCCCAGGGAGGAGGCCGTGTCAGCCGCATGTGCCGCCCGGAAAAGATCTGGTGGAGCCTCCTGCAACCCTGCAGGTGGCGGATTGAGGGGAGCCTGGGTGCACGCTGCCATGGCTCTCATCATTGGTGGTACTCGTGAGGCTGGGAAAGTGCGTGTGCCCCCCCATTCGTGTGCACTGCAGAATTTGCGATGGTAGCTGCGCAGGAGAGGTGTATGTGCGGCTGATGCGCCGTGATGAAAGTGGATGTGAATGAGGCCCACACCGCAAAGGTGAGCCTCCTCCGAGGAGCGGGCAATGGAGAAAGGTGGAAAAGGGGGGGTCGCCAAACAGCTGAGGTGGCCCCCATAGGAGGCGGGCCCATCACCACCTGGGCCAGGGACCAAAGTGGAAAATAAAAATCTGTTTGAGGATTCAGAACAAAGGAAGGGGGCGGATCTATCTCTCCATTGAACTCCCGTGTGCAGGGGAGCAGCGGGGGACGGCCCCATCAAGACCCGGCCGCACAGTGAAGTTTAGCAGTAATCCCAGTTTGCCCAGGCTGGTAGTACGCCTGGAAGAAGGGGCGTGGCCTACACATATACGCTCGCCCACCACAAGACAAAGGAAGGGGTTGGCCTGTGGCACCGGGCCGGGGCAGTGATAGGGGAAAGACAGCTGACCCTACATAGGACTGCATGGACATTGCTTGCAACACTGGGCTGCAAGAAGAAAAGTGGACAAGTGAATGGCGGCCACCCAAACAAAGGTGGGGGCGTGCCCTAATATCGCTGGCCCCGCAGCAGTGATGCATCAAAGCAGGTGCCCGCAACAGCAAAAGGGCAGCGGTGGTGCGTGGACAAAGGAAGAGTGTCTTTGCCGAAACAAAGTGGGCAGAGCCCACGGACAACCCGGGCCTGCCAGGGTGAAAAGATCATCAAGAGAAGAGCGAATGGAGGAAGCCTATCCCCAGGCCACCCAGCAGAAAACAGCAGGTACTCGCTGCCATCAAGAATAGAGAGGGCCAAGTGACCGGCGCTGCCCATCAGCCCATGAGCTTATCAACTCACTCTTTGCAGAGTCTCTAGAGTTCACCAGGAGTAATCACCTTGAGGGTTGCAGCTCTTTAGAGCGCTTGTGTGCCCTCCCAGGCCACGGAAACTCCTGATTGTGGGAGCGGAAGAGGATAAGTGGCCCACACACTGTGTCACTGGTGCCTCCCTGTCAGCAGCCCCGGAAAAAGGGGGGGGGGGGGAGTGAAAGGAGCAGTCTGTCACGCGACAGTAAGTGCACTACAGCAGGAAGCACACCTCACTGATGAACGTGACCAGTGTGGCCCAGGGTGTGTGCAGAAGTGCGTGTACACACCCGAACTGTGTGCTCGTTTGTTAGCCAATTACCACTAGCTAACTAGCTAAGGACCAGTTCGATGTGGCCCCTGGTGCTCCCAGGTCCGGCTTTGCCGGCCCTGAACTGTCATATAGCTGCCAGCATCCAGCCATGAGCATGTTCAACTGTCTGGAGACTGTGCCGAGGGGGTCCCAGATACCCCCAGGGGTGGCCTTACCCGTCCGTGAACCCCGAACTGTCCTGAAGAGATCTCAATGGAGGTTGGACTGGTGACCCGCAGACCTGGACAAGTCCAGCCGAAATAGTGTGTGATATTGTATTATTGCGTTTGGGGTGTGGGGTGCCAGCTATAAGTGGTGGTGTTGTGTCAGGGGTGTAAGATCCCCCACCCAGGTTAATAAAGGGTGTGCCTGGATGTCAAATGTTAACATGTCATCACCACCAAAGAACGTCACCCCCTGGGCACCCTGGGCCCCCAACAGTGTGAAGACTAGGGGGAGTTAGAATCCTAGTATCTTTGTGTGCAGTGTGTTGTTGTTTTGCATTCAAGTTTGTTGTTAAGAAAAAGGAGGAGTGTTGCATGTCACCCCTTCTGGGGGACATGGTACATTCCAGTGTTGGTGTCCTGGTCACATGGGGTAACCATGTGACCACGTAAATAAAAGGGACGAGCCGTTCCGTTTCGTCAGTCGATCACCAACGGACTCCTGTGTCTCTGTGCACCATGCTGGTGCGGCGCAGCGTGCCGTGGGCACGCCAAGTGGCCCGGCATGAGGACAGTGCCCCTGCGGGGCAACACCGCCTATATTGAGTGGGGATGTCGTGTGATCAGGGCGATTGTGGTGACCCGGCCTGGGTGCCCCCAGGGCCGGGTCCGATTGGTGTGTGTGTGGCTCTGGTGCCCGGAGCGCAGGAAGCTGCAGGGTGCCCCCTGCGGTCCGCCAGGAGTGGAATGTCCCATCCGGTGATCCGGAAACACCGTGCCACAATTCTGATGAAAAAAACCTGAATCCTATGCAAGCTCTCAACGCGAGCTCCCAGGCCTTGTAGCATATCACAAAAGGGGAACTTCAGGAATGATCCATGACGCAGCAACAGTTCATAGTTTCACATAATTATAAAAATCTAAATATAGCGCTTATTGCCATTAACGTAGCCTTAAGCAGTGCAAATATCAACTGTTTCCATTCAAGAAAGTAAACAATCTTCATCACAATACGTCAAAAGGATAGAGGCTCATTCGGTATGCATCGGATTCTCTCTGGCGACCTACAGGTTACCCATATATCCTTGCTGTAGATTCAATAACTCCTGTAGATATCCAGATAACCTCAGCAGATACACCGGAATCATAAGGCTCTTTTATAAGAGGATTTGCAATTTTAGTGTAGATATTAGATTATACTAATTTCACTGCGGGTGGAAAATGCTTGATGTTGCCATGCAAGAGTATGGAGGATGCCACACTTCTCATAGGAGACTTGCAAATGGAAGACATGAGCAAAAGAGCAAAACAAGCAGCCAACAAGCGTTCAGAGGGAATGCACCAAACCGTTCTCTGATAAAATAGGGGGGGGCAGGAGCCTATTAATATCACGGCGGTGGCGGGGCGTGGGGGATGCCGAGGAGAGTGGGACCAGGTTTAGATTGCAAGATTCTTATTGTGGTGTCATGCAGTCTGCTAAGGAAGGCTGAACTTCGCTGCCGCCCATTTGGCTGTTATGAAACGGACTCCTCTCAGTCAAGTAGGAAGCCTTTTCTCTCAGTACGTACACAGGTGTAACCTCTCCTGGATGACGCGTTCTTTGCTACCACAGCTCACAACTGCAAGAAACCATGCAAACTACTTTTCTCTACTCTGGGCCCTCCTCCTCTTTTATACAGAACAGCTCCACCTTCATTTTACCCATCCATCACACACCCCACCCCCTGGTCTGTAAATATCGGATTTGCCTGCTCTCCTCTCAGACTTTCCATTGCCTATATCAGCCCCTCTCCTTTACTAAGGCCATTCTGTTGCCCCACATTCTGTCTTAGCCCAGCCGACATTACATACGGTTCCCCGGGCTCATTGATGTTACCTGGGCCCGTCCATTGTGCATGAGTCAGTCCCACCCCCTTGGGATTAACATGGATGCAAGGCTGCCCAATGACCCGCCAACCGCGCATGTGATTTGCAGGAAGGCACACCATGAAGGTCCCTCTGCTGAGAGACCTGCCATGCATGGTGATCCTCATACCGCATTTGACGCTCCCTCTTTTGAGTCTCATGAGATGAACACTGAAGAATCTAGCAGGCCCAAAAGAGCTGCATTTGATGTGGAGAGAACCCTGCACATCCACTAACAGAGGCTCTCGTGCCAGCCTTGCTCCAAAAGGTGAACTGAGCACTGGCCAGGGACAGAAAGGATTCCGAAGCCTCCTGTGAGACATGGCAAAGAGCCTCCAATGGGGTGCAGAGACCCACCCCAGAAATGCCAGATGTGACTCTGGATCCTGGTAATCGGCCTCATTGAGGGTGAGAGTTGTGCTAGGAAGCCACAGCGCCCAATGTAGGACCCGGCACAGATCCGGATGTGGGCGCAGAAGCGTCGACCTAGGAAGACCCGGAACACTGTGTGGGACCTGGTAGCGGGGAATCCCTGCAACCTAGGTGACAACGCCACAGAGCCACACTGCATGAAAATGAAACCGAAACTCGCATACAACTGAACAAATCAGTAGTGTGCGTGAAAGTACTCCTTCACAGACGAAGACTACTCCGCGCAGTAGAAAATGCATCTTCCTCGTGATAATTCACACATCCCGATCACTCCTCCAGAGTCTATTATCTAAGGGATGTATTCATAAACCACACCACAACCTACATAAGCCTTCAGAAGGCACATCTCCACTGAGGAACGCCCACTTTAAAGGTTTGATGAAAATTCAAAATACCCTGTATGTCAGCGATATTCAAAAAATGTTATGACGACCCCACACACCCCTTGAATAAAATCATTGTAGTTGGGCCACCCAGGTGCCATATCTGCTTATATTGTCTATTTAAAGCAGTCCTCATACTCCCTTTTTGAAGAGCCTCGTGCCCCGCCACCCCCCACCCCCTGCCCTCCTTCGATATCCTTTTGGCCTCCATAGGGGGAGGGGGCAGACCCAAAGTTTGATGTCCACTGCATAGGTAGTGTCACTTTAAAATTGACTTTGTAACACAAAGAAATACATCTTTCAAAGAAGTACAATAATCACCGACATGTCCACAAGTCTCTCTTTGGGACTCATATGTCACTGAGCTGACATACGTTGCGGGAGATGAAGTTTTAGGGTTCTGTAACACCAAACCCCAAAGTTTTAGCGAAGAAGAAACCATGTCAGCAGAAAGGGTTCTGAAACGATACATGGGCTGAAGGCATACATTATTTCACAGTAGTGAGCAGCCCACGCTGTGTGGCGGCCTCCCTTCACATGCTGTTATCATAGATTATGACAGAGCAGGAACTCAGCCACTAGCAAGGCACACAGGTCTAACTCTGCGAAAGAAACCCGTAAGAAGACCATCCATCACGCGAGGATTAAGGATGCAGGAGACAAAAGGCAACGACGAAAGCACACGTGATTTATTGGTTACTCAGAACTTCCAGATGTTTCCTGTGAAAGTCCGCCATTTTGCTAGATGGGAAGGGCCGAAAAAATGTATTCACTGAAAACCAACGTGTTTAACTTTCAGACAGCCATCCAAAAACTTAGTAAAAATAGGTTACTTCTAAATAAAACATATACATTTTACAATGACTAATAATGCACTATGGGCCTAATTACAAGGTTGACAGTGTGGGAAGAAAGTGGCGGCAATTACGTTACCTGCCCTTTTTAACAAAGGGATTATCCAAAAATCAGTAGAATTACCACCCAGTAATTTTGCAGGTGGAAATTAGGCCAAAAATCCCCAATGAAGTTCTATGAACTCCACAATTGTGGACCAACACTGCCTTACAACCACTTCTAATCCCACGGTAAACCCACAGGACCACGTTGTGGTAACAGTAATTCTGTTTGGCAGTATTCCGTCAGATTTACCACTGAAATATCGCCAAACATCTAATGAGGCCCTATGTTAAGAATAACGACTTCTTTATACATATAGCAGACACATTGTTTGGTTCTCAAGTGCTGGAATAGATGTTGCCACTGTCCAACTTACATTTGACGAAACGCTGTTTTTCAAACATAGATAAACTACACACCCAAAAATTCAGCAAACTTGTGGTTATGTAGGAAAATAGAAGGTCCACTTAAAGGGTAGGGTTGCGGGTATGGGTAGAATATTTTTGACTAACAAATGTATTGCTACTTACTTGCTAGTGATACTTGTTATCACTCAAGAATCCTGGGTCCTCCCCCTACTAAAAAAAACCCTCACTAGACCAAGCCGTACCCACTAACTACAGACCCATCACCACCGTCCCCTTCTTACTTAAAATCCTTGAGAAAACAGCCCATCAACAAATACAAACATTTTTTGAACAAAACCATCTCCTAGGAGTCCGGCAATCAGGATTTAGACCCCAACACGGCACAGAAACCGCTCTCATTGACCTCAAGGCCCAAATTGACACTCCGAGATAATGGGAAAACTGCCTTACTGCTTCTCCTAGACCTTTCAGCAGCATTTGATCTTGTTGATCATAAAACCTTATGTAGCCACTTAGACTCGGCTGCCCACTTCTCCCAAGAAGCCATTGGCTGGATCAAGTAATTCCTGAGCAATAGATCCATGCGCGTCTTTTCCACCACAGCCTCCGCTGACCCCATCCCCATCACATGTGGGGTCCCTCAGGGGTCATGTGTCTCCCCTACACTGTACAACGTGTTCACTAAGTCCCGGTTTGATGATCCCGACGGTCTGGGTATCACCTACACTAACTATGCTGATGATACCCAGATCCTCATCCCGCTGACGGGAGATTACAACACGGATTTGGCCTTCGTGAACAAGGTGTACCTCATCATCCAGGCATGGATGGCCTCCCATAGTCTATGCCTCAATGATGACAAGACTGAACTCATCATCCTGGGATCAGCCACAAACCTAAACAAATTGGACCACAACTACTCCAGTTTCACCATAGACGGCAACTCTATAAAGGTAGCCAAGGAAGTGAAAACCCTCTGTATCTACCTCGACTCCACCCTCTCCTTCCTTAAACAGGTCAGCTCCATGGCCTCCGCCACAGCTCACACATGCAAGCTCATACGTTCGGCCAAACCCTTCCTTTCCACCCAAAGCTGCATTACACTAGTCAGAACCCTCATATTATCCAAACTGGACTATTGTAACTCCCTCTATGTAGGTGCTAACAAACAGATTATCAACAAAATCCAGCTCCTACAAAACAATGCTCTTAGAGCAGCGATTAGCTTCCCTAAAAGAGAACACATCTCGAATATTAGGAGAACTCACAACTGGCTCACCATCTCTGACAAAATCCTGCTTAAGGTAGCCTCCCTCACTCACAAATTCCTTACCAATGCAGCTCCCCGGTACTTAGCCGACAGAATAACTAGATACACGGCCAACAGACACACTAGAAATAGCAATGCTAACCTGCTCGAATTTCCCAGATTCAAGTGAACGAAAATGGGCGGCAGTAGCTTCCAGGTGAAAGCAGCTCAACATTGGAACACATTACCACCCTCCGTTAGAGCACTGCACACCTATCACCAATTTAGACGTAACTACATCCAGTGGCTAAAGAACAAAGACCAATAACTGACACCTTATTGTAAATATTGTAAATATGCTCAACTTGTAACTCTCTCGCTCTGTCTCTCGTAATTGTACTTCACTGTCTCCTATGTAACTGCATTACCTCACTGTGTCCTTCGCAATCGCATTACCCATGCTCACAATGTAAAATAATGTACAGCACTGTAACTAAGCTGAGAATATACTTGTAATGTTTGCGCCCTCATACCTTCTGGTCGGGTGCGCCATATAAATAAACAAACAAACATGTGTTTGGATCATCTGCCATGGAGACGCAAGTGTGTCCTACTTTCTAGTGGACTTTCCACTTAACAAGGGTGTGTGGCTGAAACAGGGATGGGGTGTGGCCTAATAGGGGACCGCCTGACCCAAACAATACACCACGAGACTCTCCAAACATGTAGTTCGGTCTCACATGGTATTGTTTGCCTCCAGACTGCCTGTTATAAGTTTTTTTTTTCCTCCCTCCTTCCCTCCCTCCCTCCCTCCCTTCCTCCCTCCCTCCTTCTCACAATCCCCCCTTTCCCTCCCTCCCTCTCTCTCTCTCTCTCTCTCTCTCTCTCTCTCTCTCTCTCCCTCCCTCCCTCCTTTGGGAACTGGTAGTTTCTATCTAGAGGCTCTCACAGGGGGGTCAGGGGGGGGGCTCAATAGTCTTGGGCTGGTCCTGTGAGTCCTACGAACAGGGGACTGGATGCGACGTGATTTTGATTTCCAAACTCTGAAGTAATGCAACAATCACTCAAGCCCCCTTGCTGACTCAATGTCACCTAAAGCGTGCTTTCAGAATAAATAGGTGTGCACAGGAGAAATGACATCAGCTGCTTATGGGTGACCGAGGGAGCTCAACCCCGTGAACCCCGAAGTGCTACAACAATCCCAACCTTAACGGGTTGCGTCCATGTTTTTTTTGTGTCTACATGCATAGACAGCATGGGTCACATCAACGTCCACATAATATGTCATCCATACCTGTGTAGTAGGCTCACAGTGAAAAGCTATATGTCATAGTGCGTGACAATACATGGTGCAGAGGACATCAATCTACCAAATTGATTTGGAATGTTAACTTTAGCCATGGTTCTGGCTGAAGTTCTGGTTCTTTTAGTTCAGCCACCGGTATCCAGTCCCGATACCCGGTTCCCACAGGCTCAATGGTCGCAAAAGCTGATTTGCTGGCTCCAGAAGCCCCACTGTCTGGAAAACTGACTCGCATGGTCATTCACCAAGCACAACGGATACTTAACCCGGCTTATGGGCTAATTCACTAAACCAAGATGCTGTTTCCAAAGCCCCAACAGCAAGTTTCAGCTTCATTAGTCCAAATGCTCGTTCCAATATCCACCACACAGAAAGGCTGGATTCACAGGTCCGGATTTAAGTCATACATGCGCCATGCTTGGTTCACTAGGCCCAAATGCTGATTTTGCACGCCCTTTTGCCAGTTTTACATGCTCAAATAATGGTTTACAAGTCCCAGTCTCTGAAGTAACAAGCCTATATGCTGGCGCCCTCAGGCCTAAATGGTTAGTTTTGAAGCCCTCCATGATGGTTTGAGTAGCCCAGTGGGTAGTTTCCGAAGTCAAGTGCTCTCTTGGTCAGGGGATATTCACAGCAATGTCTGAAGGCCAGATTCTGTGAAATGACATGGGAGGGAAGGCAAGGTAGGGGAAACCAAGGAGGTAGTCACAGGATATCTGAAGCAAAGTCCGAATGCTGCAATCCAGCAAGACTTGGAAAGAGTGATCAGGAGACATTTGCACCTACGCACGAAGGCTGCATTTCAGATCCTGATATCAGGAGAAGGTAGATGGGATGGGGTAAGCAGGAGGACGAGACGGGGAAGCGGAGAGTGTAGGCAATGCTCCAGATAAGATTTTGAAGTGGGAATACTTTACTCCCTATTTTTTAAAGCTAGGAGTAAAATTATTTCTTAGGGAGTAAAAATGTAAGTCCAATTCTCAATGGAAGTATTTTATAAGCAGGAAAATATATCTTCACTGGAAAACGGAAATATTTTCACCTAGTTATGCACACACATTAAAAAGATACAAGTTTTCTTCTTCCATCAGGCAGTTATGATAGCAGTTTCTTCCTGCGGCACTACGTGCACTACTGGTCCAGACATATCCATGGAGCTGTGCGGGTGAAAGCAGGGGCACAAGGTCCTACGTGTTGGTTTTCCATTATTTGTTGGGAGTATCTTTACTCCCTATTTTTATTTTGTGGGGGTATTTGCCTATTTTTAGGGAGTAAAAGTGGCTGATACAACCCCTTACCTGTAGGGCTGAGTGCAGGTGTTGTTAAGACTAGATATGATGGAAAGGTGGTCAGCAGACATTAGCAGCTAAGCCCCGAAGACCGCATTTCAGATCCTGACTAAACGAAGAGGAAAAAGCATGGGAGGAATCAGGGGCTGATGCATTGTGGCCCAGCGGCCGCACACATGCCTAGTCCAGCCAATAGAAGGATCTGGGGAGTGGACATGATTAGCAGCTGAACGTTCCATGTGGCATGAACAACACTATGTCAAGACCTGTGTTCAGTGCAGCAGTGAATAGATGTGGGTTCACTGATCTCGATGGTGGCCAGGAGCAATGTCATGTGTGCAGTAAGCCCAATCGCTTTGGTTGACAGAAAGAGTGGGACGCAAGTTAAAGGAAATGTGTGCAATAGCCCCAGTGTGGGATATGCACACCCTCGTTTCCTAGCTGGCCGTGTGTCCTCAGTGACTCTCAGTCGGGAATGGGCATGGAGGATGTTGTCGTCATTTTGTGGGGTCTGGTTGGAACTCTAAGAATGGATCTGCAGGGCCTATGCCCACTGTTTGGTTACACAGGCTTACCAGGTAGTAGCTACAGTTTCACATTTTCATTATATATATCCAATAAATGGAGCACAGAACTGTGACTTGTTTCACAGGCCAGTTACGGGTTCCCTTCATCCACATATAGGTTCGCCAGGGGTAACCTCCGATTTTAAAGGCCCTGTTGCTGGCTTTGCAGGCCCACCTCAGAATCGCTTTGTCCGAGCTGCTGATTAAGGAAGGAGCCCAGGCGTAGAGGCTTGTGCCCCAGTTGCAGCTTTGAAAAGCTGATCTTGCAGGCTCAGTGGCTGATTCTGCAGGCTCAGTGGCTGATTTTGCAGGCCTACCTGCGAGTTGTAAGGGCATAACTGCATGTTCTGCAGGCCTAGAAGCTCCAGGTCTTGGTTGCCAAGCTAAGGTGTGGCTTCATATACATAGGTAGTGGTTTTCCGAGGTCCAGATGCTGTCTTTTTTCATTTAGGGGTTTCTTGAGCACAAAGGGTTGTGCCCATTTTAAGCTTGTATCTGCTAGGTATACCTCCATAACTGGGACTTCAAAGTCTGCCTATCCGAGGAAAGCGGTAACACAAACAAACACGTTAATGGCCAGTGCTAAGCACTATAAAAACGGAATCGAGGCTGTGTGAGGTTCTACGTGATATACCTTAAAACAGTGGTAGTCATATTTTTATACCGAGCCGCCTCCCCCTGGAGTGTAAACACTGTTTGAGCCCCCCTCACCCATAGGATGTTCCCCCTACGGGGCCAATAGGATGTCCAGGGGAAGGCTCTTTAGAATATAAGCAGATTTTCTTCTGTGTATATTTTCTATTAAAAGCAGTCACCTTAATTCTTTTTTATATTTAAAAACAGTAATCTTAATCCCTTTAAAAATAGTCTGACCCCCTCCCCCCACACACATCCTTCGGGTCCCCATATGGGGACAGACCCCAGTCTGAAGACCACTGCCTTACGAGTAAAGGGCACAGCTTTCACAATCTGTTGAGTCTCAGGGAGAGAAGAACAGTGTTTTAGAGGGTGGCCCCATTGAGGTTAATGAAAGGGAACGTTTTTGAGAGGTGTGCAAGACTTTGTGGAAGGGGGGGTCTATTAGAGGGTTGGTCTTGTCTGGGCAGTGAAGATCAATCCGAAGAGGGTGACACCCTCTAACAGGAGAGTAATCTGAGGGGTATGTGAGGGTAAAATTGACAAAACTCAGGAACCGGAGGGGGTGGGGGGTTAGGAATCAGAGCGATAGTGAAATTGGGGTCTGGCTCAGGGGCAGCCGGTGACTGCTGTTCTCCCAAACCCGCTCCTCCCAACACAAGCAGACAGACCCCATACTGCTTCTCTCTCACTCATGGATACATTTACCTGGAATTAAAGTTTATTTATTTTACACACTACCTCATTATTGTGCACCTTCCCCGGGATCATTCTAAGCAGTGGTCTTCCAGGCACAACTTCTCGTTTCCCAACCCAAGCTGGCAGTTTCCTTGCATGAATGGTTGCTTTTGGACATCCAACTATTAGTTACATGGAATACGACTGATGTCTTTGTAGGCCCCATGTAAATCTTTCATAGCCGCCGGTTCGCTAGATGCACAGGATATTATTTGTAGGCCCAATAGTTAGTTGCAAGGAATACATGAATGGTTTTGCAGGTTGAATGGATGATTTTGCAAAGTCAAGGTCTGATTTCAAAGGCCCAACAGATGGTTTAAGAGGGCTGAAATGCTGGTTCCACTGGTTTGCCTGGCATTGCACAGGGCCAGGCAGCTTGCTACATGAGCTAGGAGGCTATTTCCTTAGTCCGAGATGATGGCTCTGCAGGGCCTGAGGCTGGTTCCATATGCAGACCAACTGGCTTTATAGATCAACGTGTGCTAGCCTTTGGAAAACCAACATTATGAAGAAGTCAATGATTTCCTCTTTAGTCATGGGCACAGCAGTCTTTTGTTTATTTAATAGATGTGGTAGCGCACCCATGCAGCTGGGTGATCGCTTCAGAATGTCAGAGCCAGATGAGTGGAGGCCAATGGAAGGGGGGAGAGGCGCACAATCAAGTCTTGTAGGTGGATGGATGGGACAGTAGGTCTCGTGTGGACGTTGTCAGGGCAAGGCGTCCCCGTCCCATTGGGTGGGAGCCTGAGCTGCCAACTCTTTACCTCCGAGGTAGACTGCTCAT
This sequence comes from Ambystoma mexicanum, assembly GCF_040938575.1. Lineage (NCBI taxonomy): Eukaryota > Metazoa > Chordata > Amphibia > Caudata > Ambystomatidae > Ambystoma > Ambystoma mexicanum. The sequence goes on along the minus strand of NC_090931.1, from coordinate 687,843,392 downwards.
TATCACAAGCTATCTCAATGACACTCTGTTCCAGATTACAAGCTTCCACCTGCAATCATATGCCTAATGCCCGTTAGCGATACCCAGCACCGAATTGCAAGGTATTTCAGCATTCCTCTACACCGCCATTCCATGAGGTCATTGAGTCTATGCATTCTTTCAGGCCTTTTAGTAATGCAGCAGGTAAGAGAATCGCCACCTATCCCGCAATACTAGCGGGATCTGCTGACACGATATGATTACCGGACAAAAGAACATCGATAAACATGTCAAGCCCACAGTAATGAACACGCTCAAGCTTTCATCACAGGCCATGTTATGCTTTTCGTTTCTCTCAAGCACAAAAGCAGGAAGATGGTGAGATATGAGGTTTCTTCAAGATCAATAAGGAGCGAGTGGGTAAAGCTGCCTGGTAGTAAATGAATGCTTTATCTCCATCAGCCCAAGATTCCCTCACTTAAAAGAAGCAGGGAGTGGGATTATTTCAGGGAAACATTCAAAAGTATTTCAGACTGATACCTCCATTTTGTTATTGAGAGGCTGGGCGTGTGTGTGTGTGTGTGTGTGTGCGCGTGCGTGTGTAAGAGACTGTGTGTGAGCTTGAGAGAATATCTATGTTTCAGATTGTGTGTGGGTGGGAGAGAGTGTGCATGAGTGACTGTGTAAGAGGGAGTGTGAGTGTGTGAGGAAGAGTGTATGAGAGAGCATGCCAGAGAGTGTGTGGGAGTTCAATAGAGTATGAGTTAATTTGTGCGTGCGTGCCTGCCTGTCTGCATAGGCTCCAATCCCGATGCGCTTGACCCTGCCTTAGAGCTGATGAGGAAGAATCCCGGAAACTTATAGCACACAATGCAGGGAGACAAAGGGAAAGGGTTTGTTACCTGGCAGCCAAAGGAGACATATGGGGCCGACATTATGTGCTCTCATGTTTTACGCCCAGGAGGACCAGCATACTGCGTTTTGACCATTCTACTATCGGTGGATGATGTTGCAATATTTAAGCCAGGAAGGGATAAGGGGACTGATGAAGGTGATGGCATGGGCAAGCGTCAGGTAGTGCAAGCGTTTTGGGAGGTTCTGTGATGAAGGATCAGTCTTGGATACAGTATCTGTTATTGCTTGAAAAGTGATCCCCACAGAACCTTAAGAAGTTACCTCCACCCACCCTGGCCTTGCTTCTAATGATCATTTGAACTGGACTCTAGTGCTGCTGTCACTTGAGTCCAGTTCAAATGATCATTAAAAGCAGGGTCAGGATGGGCGGGGGTAACTCCTAAAGGTTCTATGGGGGAAAGACTTTGCAACCAAGGAATCCATTTTTCCGAAACCCCCAACTATGGGAATACTACGAGTTCCTACTCAGAAGTTTCCTTCATTCTAACTACAGGTTAAGCACCGGTTGGAGTTTAGCTGCACAGCTCTGTGGTGTGGCTTCGGGCCTAGTTACTGGTTCTTTGCCAGACAGCAATACCCCCAAAGCAAGCAAGCGCTAAGAATCTAGCTGTGCTAACAAGTAAGAACATGGCAATCTGCAAGTGCCATCGCAGTTTGCAAACCCGCCCCTAGCCTGTGTGTGTACACTGGAACTGTGAGGGTGCTACTTGTTCAGGCATCTGGAAAGAGACACCTCCCTCTTACACTTTAACCCTTCATACTGGGAATTAGGGGTGGGCAATTGATCGAGTTTTGTAGACATATCCATATGTTTTCATAATCGATATAGGATGAGACACTGGGCCTCATTAGGACCCTGCCGGTCCAGAAAGAACGGTGGTGGTAAATCCGCCACCACCGTTGTTGCCGGACCGGCTGATTCCGAGTTCTGCAGGTGGGAGGTGTCACTCTGCCAGGTCTGACCTGGCGGGAGTCACTCTGCCAGGTCTGACCTGGCGGGAGTAACGCCACCCGCCTGCAGGTGGAAATGGAAACACCGGCTCTGTCATAGACGGAACCAGTGTTTTCATTGTCCCCATCCCCACGGAGTCCATGGGAATGGAGATTTACGGAATTCCGCCTCCGGAATTACCAGGGTTGTAATGCCTCAGTGATTCCAGCAATCACGGAGGCGGAATGGGATTTCGGGTCCGGCCGCAGCCTGCTGGTTTTTCCGGCATGGCTACCACCGGACTCGTAATGAGGCCCAATATCTTTAATACTGAGATAAATACATATTACATATAGTACCATTTTATATTTACATGTTGATATTTACACATCTGTGTGTATTCTCAAACAAGAAGAGGAACCCTGTATTTGCACTTTATTTTGATCAATGTCTTATAAATAAAGGTGTTTGTGACATCTCACATGTAGTCTGCGGCTTACAACTGAGCATTTAACCCACAAACAGTATCGAGAGATATATCGTATATTGCCAGTCAGCCCAAAAATATCGATATATGACCTTTGGTCCATATTGCCCAGCCCTACTGAGGATTGTGATCCACAATGACTTTTGTTGAAGTTCTACACAAAGGATAGTGGGGTCATTTGGAGGGACTCTGGGGAATCCCCAATATACCACCTCCAGATGACCCCTCTCTTAGCGGCCAGTCACCTCTGATCCCCAGTACTCCTCACACCCCTGAGGAAGGATATTAGATATGATTGTATTCCCAGTCCATAGATGGAAAAACCAGGAGCATCCAATGTCTTTGCAGGTGGTGGAAGGGATGGGAAAAGATCCAAGGGTGGATGACCGGATTAACGGCGGGCAATGGCTAGAGTTGGAGCAGCTGATTAGGACATACATTTTGTCACCTATTTGGTTTCAATATCTGCAGCATCCATTGGTGAATTGATTACATGCTCCGTTGCTGGATGTGGAAGGTAAGTTTTGAGTATCTGACTATCTTACTAAGGGTGTTGTGGGCACAGTAATGGAAGGGGGGGGGGAAATGAAGACAGCAGGGAGGTAAGAAGGTGGAGGCACAGGATGATGGGGAGAAGAGGGCATTGGCGTATGCCACGGGATGGGTTTGGGGGCGGGTGACAATCTGACATCACTTTGTTAGATATAAGAAATCCAGAAGGATTGACTGCTTACTCTAATGCTACCACTATCTATTGCACCATCTTTCCCACAATATCTTTGTCTAGCTTTCTATCAATAACTCAGTCATGTAGCCCTTTATGACTGTCCATCGTTCTGTCAATGTCTCTAGGAATTTATATAAAGGCTTTGTAAAGCACAGCAACCTCTTTGGGGAGCTCGCCAGTCCCGTAGATGGCAGACAAATGATATTGGTAAAGGACCCTAGTGGTGCAGGCAGAAATGAAGTGTATTATGGGAATTGTCACAACATTTTATTTTTTGCTCAAATACTCTTACTTACTCCTTTGACATTAGGTCTGCTTGGTTCAATAAAAGTGTTGCTGGTGGCAGAATGGATGTCAGAGCCCCAACGCTTCACGAAGAAAGGGCAATGGAGGGGTCTCCACTGAGCCACACTAAGCACCAACTGGTTATCTGAATAGTGGGGTTTTCAAGTCTTTCCCAAATAGAGGGTAACTAGGCTGTGTCCTGCCAGACAAGTAAGTTTCTTCAAGAGGTTGTGCCCCGGCATCTCACGGGTCGATTTTAAATGTTTTGTGTGGATATATAAGAGATGATAGATTTTGGAGGCATTGTTTGGCGTTTCCAAAGAGCAGATTACAAAGAGTCGTGGAGGACAGTCGAATGATCGGGAGTAGATGTAACCGTATCACAAATTCACAAGACATTCAGAGATTACAAACATTACAAAATAATGCCTTGCGAGCAGCGCTTGGCATAAGCAAAAGAGTACACATCTCCGCCATCAGACGCCAACATAAATGGCTATCCACCTACAATAAAATACAGCTAAAAATGATCTCACTGACACAAAGCTTTAAACAATGCTGCCCCCAGCTACCCTACGAATACACTACATAAAAGAACCTCTATTAGACCAACCAGAGTTGCTAACGCCAATTGTCTAGTAGTACCTAGATATAAGTTAACTACGATCAGTGGCAATAGTTTCCCAGTGAAGGCTGCCAAAATGTGGAACCTACTACCAAATAATCTGAGATCAGTCCAATCCTACCCACTCTTCAGAAGGAACGCAATCCAACATATCATCTCCAATGACCATCAGTCACCCTATCTCTTAAGCCGCACTTGCCCACCATACCTCTAGGCTAGGATACTATGCATCCATTCCTATACTCCTAGTTGAACTAGGTCTTACTATCCGCACTGTTATGTGTAATTTACTCTGCTATTTTGTGATTCCTTGTACCTTATTGTAACTTGTATATTATGTAACATTGCAAGATTTGCATTATCCTATTGCTGAGCCCGGTTTCCTTTGGGTCTGGTGCGCGTTAGAAATTAATAAACAAACAAACTAGGGCACATTAGGAATATTTTGCTTGCGTCACCTACAATTACTCGCCCATAATTGTGCGCAGGCCTGTGCATGGGATGGTGCAATGGTATCATCTTGAGACACTCTGGTCTTGCTGGCTGGATGCCATGATTACACTGTAGTAGTGGGAGTACCTAACCTAGTATATTGGGGAGATACCTAGCAGCCTGGCCGTCCCAGCATGCGCAGGATGTGGACTATGCTGCCGATCACTGGAACTGATGTCTGGTCCTCGAAGCAACATTCTCATACAGGGTTGGCTGTACTCTACACATTTTGTGAAGATGTTGTAAATCCTCATGGCGCCTTCAGATGGAGTTGGATCTGGCCATTACTTTGGTAGATTCAGAAAAGCAATTGCTATGTAGCTCAATAACCTGGGGTGCAGTTCTGCTCTATACCCCATAGGTGAAACCCAATGTCTTTTAGAGCCTATGTGCTAATTTGGTTTTATGCAGAATGATTCAATCAACTCAAGTGTGGTTGCAAATGCTCATGCCCACTCCTGCCGCCATTTACAGGTGGCAATTCTGACAATGCATCATTATTGGCTATTAACAACAAATGGAAGCTATTTCCTCCCTGGCCTGAAACACCATCCCTAACCTATCCTCTCCAGTCTATTTCCCACCTGACCTCCTTGCTCCCTCGCCCAAATCTCAAAAAATTGGTGCCCTCTTTGATAGCGACCTCAAACAGCAAAATGTCACCACTACCACAGCCTCTGCTGCGCATATAAACCTTTGGAACATTCAGAACAATTAATGCATTTCTTACTCCCCACTCATGCTCAGCAAACTGAGCTGCTGCTCGTGTCTACTCCTTCCTCTCGTCTCTTTCCACCCTCTAGACAAATTTTTCAACTTCACTGGCCATTTTTCTACAGACTACACAGCCCCTCCCCCACTTCTAACATGCGACACCAGGCTGGTGGGCTCTCCATGCAAAACAGCTCCCCTTTAAAGTTCCTTCTTCTAGTCCACAATGCTATCAATGGTCTTGCTCCACGGTCTTGGCTTACTATCGCTTTTCTACTCACCACCTTGGGCACTCCATTCCTCCTCGACTGCTGTCAACTTCACTTTCCCATGCCCCCTGTGCATCCTCTCACTTCCACTCCACCTCCCTTCTCACCATGCACCTCTGGAGCTCCACAGCCCATGACAATCAAAGCCAGCCTGACAATGGATATCTTTAAAGCTTGGTTTAAGCTTCCCCTACTGGCCAAACAGGGAGCACGCCATTGCCCACCCTTTCACCCTTCCTGACCCAACCACTTCCCCTCACTGATGCGTAATAACATAATTGTGTATATTTCTAGAGCGCTCTGCTTTTGTTTGGAGAAATATCCTCGCCCTCTCCCCCTAGATTAATTTGCCCTTTTTAATCCACCTGTGTTCCATTTTGTTCACTCTCTCATCAACTGCCTTCCCACTTGTTCTCATATTCGTACTACTGTACACACACCCTTCCAAAGAATACCTTCACCATCTGTGAGTGTGCAATTGCAAGTCATTTCTGGTCGAAATGGACATCCTCCTTCAAACAAATGCAAATAAAATGACTGTACCCTAACCTTCTATAAAAAATGATTAAATACCACTGCCCGGTGCACCCTCTACGCTGCCTGCATCTTCAGCTATGTTTAATCACACGGGCTAGACCCGGTGACCACTCTCTCTCAGTGGTGGCTCTCAAGCTATGGAATTCTTGGCTTCTCAGAATCTGAACTACCACCAGTCTATTGTTTAGATGTGGGTTGACCAACTCCGGGCCTCGAGGGCCGGAATCCCGATGGGTTTTCAGGATATCCCTCATTAATATTCATGAGGAAAAATGTGCATATATTTATAATCATTGTAAGTAAATTCATCTCATGCATATTAATGAGGGGTATCCTGAAAACCCGACATGGATCTGTCTCTCGAGGCCTGGAGTTGAACAATCCTGGTTTAGATGGAAACTTGACACCTGGCTCTTCTCTAAAGATGCTCAGGGCCTGGTCTCCTATCCTCAAATATGTTTTGCTCTAGTCCTAGAATTTTGATACCTCCAGATGAGTATGTGCTCTTTAATTATGTTAAGTGGAAATGGACATCAGGCAGGTCATTGATCTTCCAGTCGATATGCCTACCAAACAGCCCGTTGACCTTTAAACGCACCATCAATGCCATCTATCATAATTTAAAAATCATTTAAGCTATCAATCACTGTACTTCTCTAACCTCAATGGTATTTGAGAATACAAGAGCAGAGCCTATACTATGGGGACATACTACGTCTTGCTCATTGCTCTACAGTTCCGTAAAGCGAATAGGTGATCAACACACACAGGCATGATGTTGCCAAGCAAGCTACACTCCTCTTTCACAACACGCTGCCAATGCATATTTTATGCAAGCGTGCAAAAACCAGTGAGGCCTGAGTTGTCCGACGTCAGCATGTTCATGAAGGCTTTTAAAGGCCCATGGAAACAATGATATCCAGAGCAGGACTTTTTGGTTTGGTCATTTCACCTGGCTCTACAACCTCACGTTACAGGGAGGTCCTGGCGGTAGAGCTTGGGGAGGCACTAGGGGGCAGAATACCCCCCCTTCAGAGCCTGATGCCCCAGCCTGCAACTGGCAATGTACTTATAGCATATTGACCAGTGCCCAAGCAGGATGCCTGTGCCTGATCTGGCACCATAACCCGGCAACGCCACTGCGGTCTGCAAGCAGGAGGTTCAGTCTTCCCCGCTCAGTAACACAAGCTCTCAGACCTGTGATGGCCTGGCTCCGCGCCACTAAAATTCCACGTGACCGTCGCAGCATTCCGGCGCATGTACATCATTCTTCAAACCGGAGATAAGAAAAATATGGAGGCCTACTTGGAGCGATTTCAGAAGGGTTTGAGGAGTTGAATCTCTTGAACGGTCCAGCAGCTGGCCTGCAGTTTGCAACAGGCTGCCACGCAGTGCGTTATGGTGCAAGGAAAGAAAACAGCCCAACAGCATCTTGTGGGGAATATCATGTTTTCATTTTCTCCAGGGGAATCCCAGACTGGGATTTTTTTTTATCAGGTTAGACATCTACACAGATATGTATCCATCGATCTATGTTTCTCCATCTCTGGTTTTGTCTCCTATGTAAGTACACACCAATATTTCAATCCCCATCTGTCCAGATCGATTTATTTATCTATTTATCTCCCCATCTGCCCCTCACTACATGCTTTGCTGTCTATCAGTCCATGTGTCCTACTCTGCTTAGGTCTCATCTTTCTATCTAGTCTTTGTCTCATGATTTCTAACTCTAGTGTTGCAATTGAGCAGGATTTTCCGGATCCAAAATCTGTCAAAAAATCGCTTGGGAACCAAGACAGGGGGAAAACCAAAAATACATGCCCAAAAATCCATACAATACTGCACCCATAGTGATCTGCTCTTCCGAGCATTACAACACTAACTTCTAAACTCAGAAGAACCCAACTCATATGAGGTTTGTTTTCTTTAGCATTTAAGCACATTAGAGTGGGATCAACTTAAGATGGCTGCACACACAGCAGTGCGCGGGCAACTGTGAGTGACTTTGATCTGTGGCATGTCTCCATAAGAGTCGGAAACCTTGAGTTCTTAGAAAGGGGATTGCGGGCATTAAGCTGCATGTTGTTGGAAGCAATGCTTACAGGCAGGTGATCATATCATGTTTTTTCCACTCATGATAGTAGCATAAAACCCAGAAGAGATTTTTTTTAGCATTACATTTCATTGAATGCAGGTAATTTTAGGAATCCATCAAGGATTAGGAAAATAAACGTACATTCACACACCCTTAGCTATAAACATTTACATAACATTGGGCTGCTTTTTGATGCAATGTATGTATGATTCAAGTCGTCTATATAAAACGGATCATCATTTTAGCCCTGCCCCCCCCCACACTTTGTACAAACCTATCACTTGTCTGCCATGGGTCCACACCTAGCCCCACCTCCATTGCTCTTGCTACCGACCCATCTCCCTCAACCCTCAGATTAATTTGCGTTCCCAGAATAATTCGTCTTCCATTTCAAGCACTGTTTAACTCGCTCTGTGCTTGTGCGAGTGTGTGCGTTTCTTCCAATGAGTGGATCTCCTTGTTGGTCTGTCCATCAGTGTGGCCCTTTCTCTGTAGCTGTCGAACCGCCTGCCTGTCCCTCTCTTACTCATTCTGTCACATTTGCCTGTCCCCTTGGCGGTCTCCTAATATGCCCCTGTGTGCCTGTTTCTGTTTCCAGCACTACCAGTCCTGCCATGTTCTCTGGTCTCCTTACATCCAAACACCCACCCCGACCACCTTCCACACACAGTAACTTCGATTCACCATCCACACTTGCTACAGCACGGAAGCTATGAACAACACACCCGGAAAAATACCACTCTACAAAAGTCAGAAACCGCAGGCTCCCCCGCCGAAGTGGGGTCCTGCTGCGGGGCAGGAGAACGGGAAACAGCCGCGGTCGTTCCATATTTCCACGGAGGCATCCAGGAGGTTAGGGCAGGAGTGCGACCTCTGCTGCAAAACAAATCCTCCCGGTGCCCCCTGAAAAGGAGAGGAGGTTCAGCTGCGCCTGCCACAGCACACCCTGGGCGTGAAATGAACACACGCATCCACCCCCAGCATCGACGGCTGGATACAGAACCCCTCTCCAGCGCAAATGGCGCAAATGGGGAACAGGAAGAGTTATCCAGATAAACATTATTCCTTACTCTTATGCTCATGGTGGTGTGGATGCAAACAGGGACGTCATTTGGGGGTCGCCAGAGGTCGCAAGAGCGACCGCTGCCGATTGGCCAGCGACCTCTGTCACTCTCTTGCGACCTCTGGCATTTCCTCCAATCAGAGGAGGAGGGGGCGTGGCCACCACTCAAGCGGTGCAGCGTGCTGGTGGTCCTCCATTTTGTGAGCACTGCAGCGAAGCCAGCGTGCAGCAGCAGCTTCGTGGTTTCTCTTGGTGCCAGAAAGACAGTCCAGGCCAACTAACTTCTTCCAAGCTAACACACAGCGGTGAGTCAGTCTGTGTTGTGTGTGTGACTGAGGTCGGGGGCGAGCGGGTGTGTGTGAGCTGCTGGGTGGATTAATGTTGCTGGCGTGTGCCGCCGTAGGCCCCAGGCCAGTGCCTTAAGTGGCACTACAAATCGAGCCGGGGCCCATCGAGGGAGCGTGGCCCAACAACGTGGTCTTGATGGGCCGTTAGGCCACGCCCCCTTGACGAGCCCCGGCTCAATGGGCTACTGGCACCCCTGCCAGGCAGCCTTTTGTAGAGATTAGCACCCTCTCCCCTATGGGGGAGAGGGTGCTGATCTCTGCATTTATTTTGTATAGGCTTGCCTGGCAGGGGACAGCGCCTCGCCTATTCAGCCTTAATGGTGGTGCTGCCCCTCGCCAGCTGGGGAGGGGCAGCGTCACCATTAAGGCTGAAAGGGTGAGGCCACTGGAAGCAGAGGCCTTTTTCCTAAAGACTGAAACTCCCGCGAATCCGCGGGAGCTTCAGTATTTAGGAAGCAAGGCCTCTGCTTCCAGCGGCCTCACCCTTTCAGCCTTAATGGTGGCGCCGGCCCACGTGCATCCCTTGATTAAAGGGATGCCTCGCAGGTGCGGCGCCACCATTATAGCTGAAAGGCATTTTTTTCTGAAGCCTGAAGCTCTCGCACACGAGCGAGAGTTTCAGGCTGTAGAAAAAAATGCCTTTTCGTGTAGTGGCCGGGGCTGCCCGGGGAGATTAGTGGGCCCCGGCAGGGCCCCGCCTCAAAACGAAATTTCGGAACCTGCCGGGGCCCAGCCCCGGCAGGCCCCGGCCCACTTAAAGCCCTGCCCCAGGCTGAGGTCAGATGTGTGCTCTTGTGGCATTCCCCTGCGGCCGCCAGGACCAGGTGGAGCCTAGGTTGCGTGTGTGCTGTGCTAGCCCACTACCCGCCTGCGGCCGCAGGCGGATAGCTTGGCACCTCAGGCGACAACAGCTACACGTGTTGCTTAATACCCAGAGGTTTCTAAGCATGGACCTGGGGATCGAACCTGTTTTGCTCCCACGTCGTCTTGCTTCCAGTTGCCCCTGAGCTAGGAATCTGCCCCACGGACTGTCGAGTTGCTAAGGTTTAGCCACCCCAGTTTCTCCCCCTTAGAGTCCCTAGAATATAGACAGTGGCCCCGATTTATAAAGTATCATGTGTGTCCCGGCCTTGCAATATTCTAAAATGTCATTGGCAAGGAATGTCAACATATGATATATTATGGCATTTATAACGCGCCTATACACAAAGTAAAACACAGTACCATTGGAGAATGATGAAGCTTCTCTCTGCCTCTTTCCATAGAATTGGGGGTTTTGTGAATTTACCTCATTGGCGAAGGAGCATGGATTCAATACAGCAACTAAGTGCGCTGCACACATCTGTAATACCTCAAATACTTACACACAATTGGAGCTAAAAGCCTAAAATCTGATTCCTCAAGCAGAATGTAATCAGGGTCCCAACACACTCCACTGGCAGGGTGCCTGTGGCCAAGGGCAGGGAGCTCTGCTTTCGGGGTGGGGGTGTGCATGCATGCAAATGTCTGCTTGCTCTAGTCTGTGTGTGCGTTTGTGGGATGTGGGGGGCCTGTATCTGGAGTGCTGCAGGGCTTGGTTGGCCCAAATCAGGGGGCTTTATCTGGAGTGTTGCGGGCTACGCTCTCGGCCCCCTAGCTGTGTGGTCTGTGCGCTCCCTGGTATCTGGAAGGGACCCCTGTGCCTGGGGTGCTTCTCTGGCCCCTGGGTCCGTGCTGTGGAGGTGTGTCTGGAGTGCAGGGTGTACTGTCTCTCTGTGGCCTCCCTTCTCTCACGCCTCCTTGACTGGGCAAGTGTGGTGGGAGTCGTGGAACCCTGCCGGTCCCTCACACAAAGGGGACATGTAGACTTTTCAACAGAGTCACTTCGCAGCACAATCGCTCCTTACCTGAGACAACTGTCCTTCCTGCATCTTCATTGAAATGCCTCCTATGCAGCAGAGATCATATTGAGTTGCTCAGTGCTCGCTGGAATCCAGCTCTGTGCATTCAAAATATCATCATCATAAAAATAATGGGCCAATGAATATCTGCCACAATAATCAGTTCTGCCTCTGGGTAAATAGTGAGGGGTTACGCTGCACGCCCCAGTTTCCCAGTGTATGACCTCACATGGTGATGGGACGTCACCATCCACCTCTTCCCAGCCACATTAGGGTCACTGGGTGTAGGGTATTCAGTTTCAGGAGTATAATTCGATAATATCACGTCACCCCAAGTGCTCATGTGAGTGAGGGGAGGCTAGATGTGCCGGGATGAGAGGTACCACAGGCTCCAGGGATGCCGGGAAACGGAGGGTGGAATAGGCTGCTGGGTGGCCGGATTGCAAGGTCAGAAGCAGGGCACTGCAGTTAATGGTAGTCTGGAAAGCACACCCCTCAGTGCGTTCAGTCAGTATCTTGTCTCTATGACAAATGATATTCTGGTGTGCTGTTGTACAAATGATTCTTCCATTCTGATAATTTGTTTTTTATTTTCAGACCTGCATCTTCATGTGGAGTTCCTTCCTTTCTGTGTCAGAATCTTCACCTTACATGCCACTGAAACAGCAGCCTCGGACACATCTGTCAAGCCACTGTTCTGCTCAATCTGGTAAGAAACTACATTTTAAGTCTTATGATCAGAGTGAAGGGTTGGGCATTATCCCAAAATCTATACAATAGTACTAATTGTTGGAATGTGTACCATTATGGAGAGGTGAGGGGTGTGGAGGACAATGAACATGTAGGAACAGAAACCTAGGCATATAAAGAGTGTTGGTGAGTGTGGGAGTAATGCAAAATGCAGCCAGGATTTTTTCCCCGTAAAATATGGGGACATGACTTATGAGGCTTTTGGTACTGAAGGTGGCATCGCTCAGTAATGCACTGTACACCTTGAACACATTTTGAACTAATCTTTTGGCAGCCAAAATAACACAAGAAGAAGAATTATTAAAAACTGTGGATGCCATACATGTTTTCTGGTGAAATATTCTCCCTCTCGCCTTTTATCCTGGCTTTCCCCTATCCCCATACCCGCCTATCCGTCCCTGTCCCCCCAGAATGTGATTTCGCTCTGTAGTCCTGTTGAACTAACAGGGCAGATCCAGATTAAGAGGGGATTTGGGTTCATACACTTCGCGTGGCAACATGGACCTTGACACTGCTACATATGATGATCCATTCTTGTATGAAATGTCACAAAACACTGATATCGTAACCATATATTTCTTAGTGTACTGAGGGGATAATGCTTTATGAGGCCACTTCCTGTGATGTCATGTGGAGGGCGTGGTCAAATGACATCACTTCCTGTGATGTCGAGTGGGGTGTGGTCAAATGACATCACTTCCTGTGATGTCACTCTTATGGGCGTGGCACTGTGATGTCACTTCCGCTACCCCTGGCGTTTTGGTGAAATGACGTCCCTGGATGCAAATAGTGTGCCTTGTTTCACAATTCTGCTTTATTCAACTTATCTTGCCCTTTTGCTCTCGGAGGACCTACTTATGGCATTTACTTAACCCCTTAAGTGCCAGGCTATTATGCAAGTCTATGCAAAAAGGGCGAGCATACTCGTTCTCAACACTTTCCCCTATGCAGCGCTCCAGATAAAATTTGGAGTTGAGAGTATTTTAATCCTTTTTTTTAAAGTTGGGAGTAAAATTGTAAGCCCAATTCACAATGAGAGTATTTTATAAGCGAGTTTAAATATGTTTTCACTGAAAAGCGGAAATTCTTTTGTGATATTTATTTCTTTGCAACTAGTTATTCATGCTCATTAAAAGATACGTGTTTACTTCGTCCAGTCAGGCAGTTAAACAGTAGTTTCTTCCTGTGGTACTTACTATGTGTGCTACTGGTACAAACATGTCCATAGAGCTGTGAGGGTGGAAGCAGGGATGCAAGATTCCACATCTCCTTTTTCCTATTTTTTGTTTAGAGTATTTTTACTCCCTATTTTTAGAAGTATTTGCAAATTTTTAGAGAGTAAAAGTGGCTAATACACCACTTATCTGGAGGGCTGCCCCTATGCAAAAATTACCTATAAGATTCTTATAAGTAACTTATAAGAATTTGTGAGAAACTAGTGGGATTTTGGGAAAAAACTATGACACTAACACTTATGAAATTTACAAAATCTTATAAGTTTCAAATAGGATTTTTGAAAAATCTTATAAGATTCTGACTAGATCCTCATAAGGAAATCAATTAGAAATGGTTGTATGGGCAGTCAGCATGGTCTGAATGTTTCAGGCAGATTCAAAGTCAGGATGGAGGCAGGGCCATCTAAAGCACTTTGGGGGCCCAGAGCAGAGACTTCTGCGGGCCCCCCCATCCACCGAACCAAATGAATTAAGGGATACAGAATATCTGGTTGCGCTTCCCTCATCACAATCACAACCCATAGCTTGATATGCTGCCTCGCATAAATCAAAATGAACTGTAGTGAATGCACAAACTATGTATACCACCGTGAACACAGAAAGCATTACAGGATGAATTGATCAGAGCAGAAGGTGCTTGACAACAACAGACAGGCAATAGGGTTAGAGTCTCAGCAGCATGCCATCAAATACCCTGCTGTGTGCATTTAGGTTGGGTGAACAATGGGAATGGACTTCTTTCGATCAGGCAGCCTTATGGGGCCCTGGGATAAGTGCCCCTTTTGCCCTCCCATAAAGATGCCTCTGGATGGAGGCTTGAAATGCTAAAGCAAACCAATATGCAGTAACTAAAAATGTAAAAGTGGAAAGGAGCACAGCTGCCAAGTCACCCAAAGTCACGCCTGATACCTTGAGCAAATACTGGCTTTTCCCATTGATTGCTGGGGCTTGTTTAGTTTTTTCGCAACATATGTGCAGGCCTAAAAGGCCAATCATACAAAATGAAGAGTCAGGCCTCGCTCAAGGGGTCGCACATGGCCTGCAGCCATCTTGGTCTCATCTACCAACAATAGTGAATGTTTCAAAGATCCAGGATGTTTGGACAAGTTTCGTGAGGATTGGCGTATTTCAGAATGTTTTGGGGAAAAGCATGGGATGGCATGCAAGTGCGCTTGAGATGCAACAGCCAATTGGGAAATTACTCCGTTTCGCTATGGGCCAGACCCTGCCGCAACCCAAACAATGGCAGAGAATGCATTATCTAAACACAAAGCACAACATGTGAAAGTGATCCGGTACAAATACTTGTAAACTAACCACTAATCATAGAAGCAAATTAAACAGTAGTTCTATATAATCGAATTGTAAAAAAGATTTGGAAATACTGACGAATCCAAGGTTATGCAAACCTACAACAAGCATACAACCCCACAGACCCCCACCTGCTCTCCTATTAGGGAATTTGCTAGAAAATAGATCATAAATGGTCTCCAGTTGTCCCTGAGTGGCATGTTTATACCCAGACTTGGTCCCAAAGCGGTGGGTGCCTACAGAAATAACTCAATGTTTTGGTATTTGAATTTGTATATGGCCTACAGAATGGCTTGGAAGCGCGGTGGGGTGGAACGCCCTTTGGAAGAGAGTACTCTGTGCAAACATGAAAATAAAAAGTAGCATTACATTGCATGCTAATTGTAATTAGCATTAGGCGACTATTTAATTACTAGCAGAGATGACTCATTTGAATGATTCTAAGAATCGTCGCAGAGCATTGTGTTCAGGCGCAGAGATGACTGCTACGGTAGTGACTATGTGACAGCTGGATCATAGCAGGATTGTATAAATGGCAATATATCAGCGGGAATGACAAGGTAACAGTACCCTGAAACATCTTTCTGAAGATATTAAAGGAAGACCATTGCTTACTTACAAATAATCAAAGTCTGACATATAAACCAGGACTGAATCAGCCTGAAGAAGCTCGTTATACGAGCGGAACGCGTGGCATTTTCCACCCGGATGGGTGAGTTCTTTTATTCATCTGGTTTGCCATTATGGTGAATGCTTATTGTTTTCACCTTTTTTATGTGATGCACTAATTATTTGAATAAAGTAATTTTTAACTCACAGCAAGGTCTTGAGTGCTTGGGTCAACAGCCATTTCTACCAATGAGGATTCTATATACAACCTCGATTACTGGGATATATGTGTTTTTTGTCATATATATATATATATATATATATATATATATATATATATATGGCCTAGAATGACTTGCATATGATTGGCTCCATCTGTAATTATCCAAACAAGCTAAAAATGTTGTAATGGAACGATGCCTACAGGAAGGTCCATACGATGATGCGTAGGACTGCACTCTCCAACAAGCCAACTGCTTGGAAAACATTCTTTTCAGCCGCGTCTCTGGCGGTTGCCATAGAGCCTCTTACAGCACCAGGCATACAGACAATAGTACGATAGTATAGCGCTGAGCATTTTGTGTTCTATCGCCTTGGCAATGACGTGGAACAACGAGGAGCATGTGATCACGTATTTAATTCCTGCCTAGCTACACTGCAGTGCTTCCAATTGAAGTTGGTACACCAACCGCTAACTCCCTGTTCCATGTTTCGGTTCAGCTCTTGTTTCTCTGCTGGTCTTCCATTCTTTCAACTTTATAACTCTGGACCGTATTACAGACTGCCTTTGTCTGATCCTTGCTTACTTCCTGCTTTTTCAACAACCAGGCCATGGAACATATTACAGACTGCCTTGCATTTTAATCCCTTGCATGTTGTCTGCTTCAAACAACCTGGACCAAGGACCGTATTACGGACTGTCTGTTTGTTCCTTTGCTTATCTCCCGCTCTTGAAATACCAGACCTCGGAACGGATCACGGACTGCCATTGCTTAATCCCTTGTTTGTTTCCTGTCGTGGAGCTCCATATAATTTCCCTTGTAAAACATCCTATGCCTGTAATTTATTTTTTTCTTTTTGAGAATCACCCGATTAGATTGTGATCTAGACATTGCTATATCTGAATTCTTGGCTTATGGACGCTATGCAGTGCTCCATCAAATGTTGGCCTTTTCATCGGTTGTGCATCCTCGTTCTGCCCGGGGGCGGGTCCTACTAACCAACTAACTCCCCTGCCCTCGGTCAGTCCCTTCTCAGTCCAATCTGATCTCATTAATTTTGCATTCAAGCGTCTTGGCCAGTTCAGTTTTCTGCACATGCCTTGAGTTGGGACCAGAATATTATTATCAAGGTTAGTGCTGCGGTAGTTAATTACATGTACTGTTCTGTCCATGTTGGTTCTTTTTCTAATAACACAGTCTTCTTTCTTCTTCCTCAGCTTGGCGTGTAGAGGTAAGTACCTTGCTCTTTCGTTTGAATCACAATGGTACCCGTTTTATTCTACGAGCAGCACAGTGTCTCAAGAGAAAGGTAGCCCTCTATCGAGGAGAACCTTATTGGGTTCAAGTCGTGATCTGGGCAGTAACAATCCAGTCAGATCTCAAATAGAACAACCTCCAGGTAACCTGATCCTTGGTACGTGAGTACTAACAGTCCAGTTCTTAAGGAAAGTAGCTCAAACTTTTCCATCCAATTAGATTTTATTTCCTTACAGTGTTTTCGTTGCACATGGTCCCTATTCTTGATCAATCACTTTTAAAGCTGCTGCTCACTTTTCCCCTCTCATTTTTTCTGGTAAGTGGTTTCCTTCTGCGGAATGCAGAGTTCATATCGAAAATGTTATAGTGAAAGACACATATATTGAGTATTTTATAATGAAACCTTTATACCAAATGTATTTTGGGGTGGGGTAAAGGTGTACATTTTTGGGGGGAAATGTTTGGGGTGGGTTTTTTAGAGTGGTAAATGGGGGTTCCGGGGGACCCCCCCTCCAAAAAGAAAATGCATTCGGTATAAAGGTTTTTGTTAGAAAATACTAAATATATGTGTCTTTCACTGATATTTTCAATATAATTAAACAAGACGGGTGCTGGGAGTTTCTCTACTACCAGCCTATATCCCGGGTTAGAGTCTCGACCAGAATCTTTAGCTCACCATCCTTTCACAGAAGAGAAATTTCCACTACATATCAGTCTTTGTCCTGCCCAAGGGCAGTCCAGCACCGAAATGCCTGGCAACTCTCTTCTGAGCATGAGTACCAACAGCAACCCCAGACAGGTGTCTATGGCCTGGTTGGGCCTGGTCAGTGAGGTGGAGCTGTGCCTCTCTAAGAACAGTGAGCAAGGGTTCCACTTCTGGATTACCCTAGTAACTTAGGGTAAAAACCCAAAGCTACTTAATATGGAAAAACAAAGGGGTATGGGGGGTTCTGGGAGTTTCTCTACTACCAGCCTATATCCCGGTTTAGAGTCTCAACCAGAGTCTTCTGGGGTTTCTGTTGGTACTCTTTTTTAGAAGGGAATTTCTTAGCATTTCGGTGCTGGACTGCCCCAGGGCAGGACAACGACTGATATGTTTTAGATATTTCTTCTCTGTGAAAGATAGTGAGCTAAAGACTCTGGGCAAGCCTCTCATAACCGGGACTAATGTCCGGTAGAGGGACTCCCAGGACCCCGCTTGTTTTTTGCATTTTCGATATAAAGACATGTAACCCCCTTCTGTCACCATAAGGCAAAGTACTGGTATCAGCATTATTTACCGACAAATATTTTGTATGCATGTCCCTTGTCACTCACATAGGATATCCAGCAGAATGTTTTATTATTTTGAATTCCCCCATTTTGATATTCATGGAGTGATCCTCTGTATATTTGTTGGAGTTTTTTTCTTGTGTCTGAACATTATTTCTATTTTTGTTGTAGGGAAACAGAGGCATACCCAATATTTAATATTGTAATGCCACAGAAGTCATTTACTGTGTTAAAGTATCCAATAAAAAAATCTCTAGTCTGGCAGATGCTTCATTGCGTCACCGGAGGATAGCTCGGGCAACGTGCTCACCTTGGAAGCAAGACGACTCAGAGCAGCAGAGGTTCAATCCCCGGGTCCGTATTAAGCGTGTTATAAATAACCAATTAAAATATTTCTATGTGTAATTTTGAGAAAATCAAAAACGAACAAAACAATCACATAAACAATGTTTGCCACGTTTTACCAGCAATCCACACTGCACAGTTTGCCAAAGCAACGCATTCAGGAAGCAATGCCATTACTGCGGTGTGATGCAACAGAACACACCAGCAATGTCATTACTACGGTTGTGGTGTGATGCAACAGAACACACCTAAAGTGTAGCAGGGTGAATTCACTAATAAAGATTCCTGCCTGCGAATGGATGCGCAGGGCTCGTCTGTCACTGGCAGGCACGCTCTTATCGTGCAGCCGGATCAATAGCATTTATTTCGGATAATTGCCATAGTGTATCAGTCTTATTTAGCGATCAACTCTGCACTACTTGTAGTTGGAAACGCGCAGGGCAAGTGACACGGTCCAGCCACGATTCACCAGATCAAAGACCGTCGGTGTAGCTTTGGGAGTGGAGGGGGAGCACCTCCAAACCGGCAGATCCTCTTGCAACGTGCGTGAGTATCCGCAGACCTAGGGCAACATCACCAGATCTCTGCTGCCCCCAAGCGGTAGCGAACGGCACTTTCAGCACGTATCCGTTGTCGAAATCAAAACAAAGGCCTTTCGGAAGACGTTGATATGGGACTGCACTTTTGCAATCCACACATAAAATAAAATAAACGAAACTGTGGCTAACAGAAAGGGTGCGCTTTTTTTTCGCCTCCAGTCTGCATTTGGTTCTGCTCACCAACCCTGTTTGAACTGTGGTTGGTGTAGAGTGCAGCGCAGTGGCAGTGACAAAAACAAACAAACTCAAAATTGAAGTGAACAACAAAATAATATTGTCATGAGAATTGTGTTAGACAACACTGTATGGACATTAAAAGGTTTGTAAAACACACCACCAAACAGTGTAGGTAATACTCAAAGTTTACAACATATGCAGTGAGAAGAAAAAAAAAAAAAAAAAAAAAGGAGTGGACCTATGTTCCACCTGCCCGGTATTCCATCCTCTCCGACCCCATAGTCCACCCCTACCAATTCAAACACCATACCTGGGTGCTGCGTTTCCTCCACTACGCAACGCTGTGTTTTACAGCAGTACTATCAAGACTGAAGAAACCCGACAGAAAGAAAATGTATTTAAATAACCACCATTACTTTCAGTCACTGTCCCCCACAGCATGCAGCTTCATGCACCCTTTCCTTGCCAATCACCCCTTCGCACCTCTGAAGAGATATGCCCGGGACTATAGCCACGCGCCCCTTCCGATTACCACTACAAACAGCTGTACCTGCAGAAACTCAAGCCTAACTGCAGAAGACAAATGCTGATCGCTGCCGCGCATGCTTACGTGGCCACTCAGTAATGAACATTATGACATGATATGATAGGTTATTTAAAACACGCTTAATACCCAGAGGTTTCTAAGCGCGGACTCAGGTATTGAACCTGTGGTGCTCTGTGTCGTTTTTGCTTCCAAGGCGAGCACGTTGCCCCTGAGCTATCCTCTACGTGCAGAGCAGTCTTGTTGAATTAACAAAAGCAATCCAGTGTGTAGGAAACCTCAAAAAGATGGAACACTAGAGTATTACCATCAGGGCACAGGTTCGAATACCAAGTAGGGCAGCAGTATGATAAAATAACTCCCAATGGTGCCCTTCCCTTACTGGAATGGAGCTCCGAGAGATAAAGGGACCAATAGCAGATGCCTCAAAAACTAGGGGAACACCATCTCAATGAGTGCCTGCCAACTTCCACCTCTGTGCCTGCTTCTTACACGCGGCATTTTCAGGGATATCTGACCATTCATCGGGAGCAGATGCTATGGCAGGGTTCGAAATTGAGGGGAGCTAAATAGCTCCTGCATGTAGCCTAGAAGCACCTGGTTAGCTTGACGGCAACAGCTACCAGGAGCTACTTTTGGCTCCCCGAGCCAGCTGATGCCAAACAAACATACTCATTTGACGTTCACTTTGTACATTTGGGATGCTCTATAAATGAGCATTAGGACCCATCCAAAGACATTTAAAGGATGAGGGGTCATAAATAATGAACACAATATTAAGTTTGCATCTTATGAGAAAGTTCGATTTGCGGAGCACCAACACCTCTAGCACCTGCTCTTGGGTTGATGCCGGATACCCAGGAGCTGCTTTTAGCTCCTTCTTATCTAATCTTAATATATCGATCCCTGCTAGATCTATAAAATATCAAGAGGTATCCACCGCTGTCGCAGGCAAGATGAAGTACCTATTACCGCAACTATTAACCAAACTATGCCCAGCCACTGCTGGTCCTCTCCTTTGAGGGCCTTTCTTAAACTGAAGCCGTTGTGTTGATTCTGGAAAAAACATGATCTCTGATCTAAATGCCATGGGCAGGGCTTGGAATAATGGGATACAAGTTTTGCTCGGCTGGTTTCTAGAGCACTCCATAACATCGGGTTGACCACGCGCCATTGAATCCTGGGAAATGCAGTCTTGATTAGCACACGTGGCATAGAAGGGACTCAAGAATAGCAAAAGCAAAGCCAAAGACTAATAATAGTCTATCCACCCCCCCACCAATGACATGGCGTCATGGGATCACCTAGACCAGCTTCGGGAAGGGGTGCAAATTCCTAAAATGATGGCAGAGCGGTTCCCTTCAGAGATTGTGTGTGGGTGGGAAAAACCTACTGGTAGGGTTGCTCTCTTCCTCTTCCCCAAGAACAGAGTTTCAGGGAACTAGTGTCAAATTAGCAGCACATGATGCAATTTAAATCATGCCAGGCCAGTGACAAAACCCCAACTCATGACACGCTTTAAAGACAAAATGCTAGGTTTTATTTTATTGGTACCTGCCAGCATGCCTATTGTGGTGTGTGGTGTTGATGTGGGTGCTTGGCCTGGTCAGTGGCTAGTTCATGGTGCATGCCAAGCTGCATGTCATCTTAATCACACGTAAGACTTAGTGGCACAGCGATTAGGGTGTCTTTAAGATGTAGTGGATAGTCACACGGGACGTTTGGGGCAAATGACTAATAATGGGCCCTGAATTTGTGCCATTGCACAGTGTCACGTGACAGATCGTCACTTAGCCTCGCAGCACATAGTGTGGTCTGGCAAGGCATAGAAGCTGGTAAAATAATGCCATGCATGGGTACAAACCAATGAGTGCGACCAGCTGAGACGCTTTCAAAGTGAGAAAGGCTGTCCCTAGTTGCGATTGCGTGATCTGTTGGGCAAGGTGTGGTATCAATAACCACCTCAAAATCATTCAACTGGCCACCTTAGCCATTGACATATCCAGCACCAACACAAAACATGTAACGCAATGTAGACTACATTTCCAGAAAGATCACACTACCCCACATCAGCTATGCCAATACAACTCCTCAATGACAGACACCAGAAACAACCACACAAATGTTAGCAAAGTTGGCCGCATACTGACTACTGTTCCAGACAACACACAACATACCTAGAATGTACACACCAACAGAGGAATACCTTTTCAGATCTGCAAAGATCAACATTGCAATACATTCACATTGTCCTGCTTCACCCTCAGGTACATTAATCCCCTGTTCCACATTTTGCAGATCATGAAGTTACAAGAAACCACGAAAATGGCAGTCATTGTGCTAGACAAGTGTGCTATTCAGTGATGTAGCAGGGCAAAGAAAACCATTTAAATCATTCGCCTACGGGACCGTGCTCTGGACAGCTAAGACACTCGGGTAACTGGCAAGAACTATGGAGGAAATCCGGTTGGCTCTGCAGCATTCAGTCCGCTATACTAGAATCTCTGGGGCACTGGTTGGCAGCTGAGACTATATATCTGCCCGTTAAATCAAGTGATATGGAACAGAGTTAGGGAAAGTGCAACAAGAACACAATTCTTCGTGAAAGCCTAAGGGGCCACCAACAGAGCAGCATAAGGGGGCACCTTTTTGTCCCTGAAATCATTGAATCTGGCCCCATTGTAGGGGACTCTTATTTTAGTCACAGTGAGATGAAATTATTTGCCCAAGATCGCACCCCATTGTGAAGCCGCTCACAGTCTGCAGAGCGCGGTGCCGAGAGCCCAGGGCACAAAAGTTTGCGCCTCGGGCTTCTGGCGCAGCACTCTGCAGAGCACAGAAGGAACACGGAAGAGGGAGCCAGAAGCTGGAGTCCACAGCAGGTAAGTGGGCGTGGGGTCAGCAGCAGACATGGGGTACAGCGTAGGGACTGGCTGTTTGGGGGGTAGGGAGCAGACACCCTGACAGGGACTGGGAGAGGGCTGCACACTAATGGTCACACCATTTGGAATGCAGGCTGTTGTGCTGCAATCGTGGGTGCAACCTTCTGTGCGTTGCCTATAGGCATAGAAGCTTTTAGCTTTTAAGCAGTAAAACCTGAATTGGAACCCACTCTGCAATTAAACACTTGGCCACATACATTTGAAGGTCGTCATGGAACAAATATTTAGGTGTTATCGTTCAAGAAATACAATACGGTCTTACTTGAAACAAATGCACAAATCACTGGGTAAAGCAACCTGACAGTACCTAACATCTTATAGAAACACAAAGCCAAAAGAATATAATTGAACTATATTTTCCACATCCTGAATAGAAAAGTAAAAGTCCCAGAATGCAAAATAATGCAAGTCTTAAAAATATCCCTTTTACAACACAGCATTGTTAACTAAAAATCGAAACTAAAAGACATTGTATAAGGTCAGCTGGGTATAGAGATGGTTTATCGCAGATTTTCACCTTTCTGGTATGCATGATATTAAGAACATACAAACCCTTTTCTGCACACGAAGCCAGCAGACCTTGTAGATATAAACTAAGCCTTAAAAGGAGTCCCTTATTGTGTTAGTCGGTTTAATTGTTTGGAAAGGATACACAGGTTTAGTAGTTAACTGTAGTTGTGCGGGTTTTTGTTAGTTGAAAGTATCCCATCTTCGTGCCAATTGCTTAAACATTCACCCATAACTTCTCGGACAAAGTACCAGCGCCAGGCGACCATAACAGTGGCGATTTCCACAGAATAAAAGATTAAAATAACATTATATAAGAAAGGTTCTGCTAACAAAAGGCAATGCGTTTCAAAAATAATTCTGAGACAGTTCTTTAGGTGCTGGAGGCGCAGCACTGAACTCCATACTTCCTGCCCGTGGCAGCTCGCAGGGGGAGGAGGACCACGCAACAATGGCTCACAATTCCAGGGGCTCGGGGGCTAAAGTCCAATGAGCCCAATGGAGTCATCTGGAAAGCCTATAAAAAAAGAAACAGGAATCTGGATTTTGTTTTTTATAGTCCTAAAACTCAAGGTGGGAAAAGCCCCGTGCCTGTCTCTTGTGATGCGGCCATTGATCACCAGATGTGCGTATGTTGTTTTTTCGCTTCACTGCAATTTCGGTCTCTACTCCTGGTAAGGAGGTGGGGGTTGTTACCTGCCTCCGCTTCAGGGTTTATGGTCTTTCCATCTAATTTTTTGCATCGAGGGACATTTCCATCTAATTTTTTGTAACGAAAAAAATGTGCATCAAATGCATTTTTTTGGGGGGAGGTCCCCCAACCCATGGTTTTTTAACATTTAAAACCCACCACAATAAAAAATAACCCTTTACCACCCAAAAACATGCATTTGAGGCATATTTCTTCATTGCAAAACCCTCGATACAAAAGAATTCGATGGAAAGGTGTTCGATGCAAAGTCCAGATACCCCGCTTCAGGTACGAGACTAATGTCCCCTAATGGTGGATAGCCAGAATCCAAGAAACTCTTGGAGAAGGACCTAGTTGCTATGGTTTATTGTCAAAGGATTCATTGAGATTTTGAGAGGGCCGCGTGGAGAGACCTACAATGCATCGGTTTTGGGGACTGCCCGTTTAAGTCACATGTGACACTATCCAACATGGGAAGCCACTGGGTTTCGAAGTGGATTGTAGTGTAGCGGGTCTCCACGTCATTTTCTTTTCCTCAATACCTTCTATGAGTATTGCATGTGCTAAAGGCAGGATTGCTGCACTCGGGTAACTCTATCGGGAGTCCAGAAGCGTCTTGCATGGCCCTGACCGCAACCACATGACGGCGGGCGGTTATTTGCATGAAGCATCGCTTGGGTTCTGTGCACTAGTTTCAGATAGAGTCGCGATAGCTTCTTTGCATCGCATTACTGACCTGCCTGGCCAAGCATATCCCGGATGGCTGCAGAGTTTCAAAAAAATGTTTTTGGTAAATATTTGTTCCACGTTTTATATGCGAGAGATCCTGGTCATGGATTAACACAATAGCATGCTAACTTTACCCAGTCACCGCAAAGGTTTATAAAGATTTCAACTTTATTCAACATTTAAAAGAATACAAAATGATCTCCTGATTTCACTCAGTAAATTACTTTGTGGTAATGTACCGTGTGGAAAATATATATATATATATATATATATATATTTGTGGGTTAAGAGGCAAAGAGGGTGGTGAGGAGGTGCAGTGGTGGTATTGAAAAGGTGAGAGGTGCTTGGGGGGGGGGAAACCCCCATTAAAAAAAAAATTGAAGTGATTTCTACGAAGTAAATTACCACGAAGGAATCTGTTTTGTTGAAATGACATAGTGACATAGGACCTTTAAAAATAATAGAAACAAAGAATATTTGGATATTGATGTGAAAAGTGACGTTTTCTTCATTTGGAAATGATGGTCCTGTATACCGTAGTGGTGCTCGTTTCATTAGTCAACTCCGGGATTGAACACAGAATATTTTCATGCTCATGTTCTTTATATTGGTAATGTCCAACGTGATAACTGGACAACGCCTGTTAAAAGGTGCCCCATTAGAGACCCGGGCGGCTACAGAACAGTGTAATCGCAGTAGGCCGCAATACCAGACACGTGCGTGGTGGAAAAGGAGGTGATGGCGCCCAGCTGTCATCTTCCCAGACTCCACCATTTAAAGTTCCTCGTGTGATGTGCACCCGCGGGACCTGGTCTGACGACTAGCCAGGAGCCCCACATTCCCAAGGGGGCACACTTGTCATCGCTGCCCATAATGCAGCTTCCAGATTCTACCGATATTCCGTAGCCAATAGGTCAGGATTAAGTCATAAGGGACATATCTCTCCAAGATAGATGTCCCTCTTCCATTTTAAAGAGAGTTACATCGGAACAGAGCACTACAGATTCAGCATTATGATTCAACCAATACCACAGGTTAATATTCAATGCACATCAAACATCGTCTTACTGTTCAGGGTGTTATCGGGGGTGTAAAGTCGTTTTTCCGATACCATATCACATAAGTAGCTTCTAAATGGAGCCCAGATATCCTTGGGGCGACATGTTGACATCACAGTTAACACAAATTGCTCTCCACATTCATCCATCGTTTAAATAACATGTTACTAAGCTTCTGATTGAGCCCAGCCCCCCTAGATCACTTCACTCAGTACCACGCAAAGAATAAGATCAGTCCCTAGCCCTTCTCTAGCACTATATGCCACCGTTGCACGAGGGTGTCTGCCTGTCTAATCGATGGGCTTTAGACGCCAGTTGGGACTATTCCCACCTCAAACTCTTTGCACGCTTGCCTCTCTTCTCCAAGACGAAGATCTTGAACTCTTGTATGGCTATCCCGTTATCTTCAAGAAATAAATTGCATCTCAGAAATTTACTTTGTGGTAATTACTTCAAATGATTTCGAATTATGTATATGTAGTTGTGGGTTAAGGAGTAAAATGGGGTTGGGGAGGGGTTTGGAGTAGGGGTGGTAGTGAAGGGGAAGGGATGTATGGGAAAACCCCCCAAAAAAAACTCCAAGTAAAAATTCGAAGTACTTACCACAAAGTAAAGCACCACAAAGTATGTTATTTTCATTGGAATGACATGGAACACATGTATGACCGTCTCCCAGTTAATAACATAGCAAAAAAGGGCTTCACTGACAAATTCACTACTTTTCGACGATGAAGAAGAGCGCCAGCACCATCTTTCCAGAGGGAGCGAGTTCCCTGCTTTTGGCATGATGCGTACAAGGCAACCTGGCACAGATGAGTCACTGGGAGGTGGGGGTGGGGCATGCTAAAACTATTTCCAGATTGAAAAACGTGTCACCCACTGTCTCTACTCCAGTGGTGATGTAATAGGACCATGGATACACGCTGGGTAGATTGATCAGTCTTTTCAGAACAATTTTTTATCAATTTCAGGTTTATATTTTGGTTTACTAAGGTGGGGGAATATGGCATATGTCAATATAAGGATGTTAATTGAATTTGCACTTTAGAACCCTGCACTGTACTAACCCCTTGAGCATGTTCACTGGATTTTGTTTTAGGAAAAACATGTATGCGTTGTAATGTTGTTTTGGATAATAAACATTGAAGAATAGATTGACTTGTGGAAACTATCCCATGGTGCCAAAGAGTGTTTGTTGATGTGAGGTGTTCCTCGAGGTGCTTTAGTTTTGATTTGCCAGAATAAAGGCAGACACAACAAGCCTTCTAGATCTCGTGACCTTTTGTTCAGAAGTTTTTGTGATAGCCAAAGAAGTGTACTTTTGACCTCCCACCACCCTTACAGCTTAAGATATGATATTTTATTTATAGTGCGCCCATACACAAGTGTTTCAAAGCGCTTTCATCCACTTTGAACGATCTTCGAGGACCTGGCAAAACATACAGAGTGGGGCAGATGCTAGGGAAAGTTTGACGTTCAGGGCCAAAGACAGGCAGATAAACGTTTTAAAATGCAACCATCACTGTAGAGCGCGGTCTGACCATGTACTGGCGGTAAGGCAGACAAAACGAACTCCCGGACCGTTCATAAAAACAATACAAACCGTCATAATCCAGCTGGGAGAACAGAAATACGCACGCAGTTGAGGCCGCGCAACCGAACGATAAATATAGCCCTGAGCTATCTCAGGCGCATAGAGGATGCACAGGTGAGCAGCTGTGAACAGGTCCCCAGGCGCTGCCACCACTCACTCCCTGGAGTTTCCGGCCTTTGGTATGGTAGATCTCGATTTGAATTGAACAGGCTGAAGAGGAGGCTGCCTCCTGATAATGCTAATTGGTTATGTCTAACTCGCAGCTCTGTGTCCTATTGCTTCCAAGGCGATTGATACCCAGAGGTTCCTAAGCCTGGCCCGGGGTTCGAACCTGTGTTGCTCTGCTTCCTCTTGCTTCCAAGGCGAGTGCGTTGCCCCCGAGCTATCCCCTGTTGCTGGCAGTGCCCTGTTAAAGGTTAGACTAGAATGGAGAGTAAGAAGTACAATGATTGGGAAACTCTGTGCCTTCCCACACTTGAGAAGGCTGCTGCTGGAGCACATGGACTCTCATGCTAGTTTACAAAGAAATTAATCTGCACCAGCCTTAGAATCTGAGCTTTCTTTCATAACATGGCCTTAAGAAAGGTTTGTAAACAAGAACAACCTTCGTTACAGAATAACGATCTGCTCCTAGACAATCATACAACAAATTATAGCATTCTTGTGGATGGCGTCTTGATTAACTTCAATTAGATCAACACACCCCATAGTAGTGGTTTATAAAGGAAAAGTGATGTCCTACTGAAAGACACATCTGGTTACTCTACTGTGTAGATTTTTGGGAACCCACGCCTTCAAATTACATTCAACTACAGCTTCTCGCTAACTATAGTACCCAGTGTGCGTGAGCGATAATACACATCAGAAAGTCTGTGGAGAAAGGCATTTTTATAGAAATACACGATTATGGGTCAAGTTAGACATATGTTTGAGGGCTCGGTGTAGTACCACATGTTGCGCGCAGCAGCTTCAGAGTACTGGATAATCCAGTCGAACAGCAAAACGATTGAAAAATAGGTAAAAACCTCATATCTCAGTATCAAACGCAAACCTTTCTAGATTTCGACTTGTTTTAAGGAGATGGAAGGTTTATGCAGCAGTCGCAATTCGGCGCACGAGCAGTTCCAAAAAAAACGCACATGAAAAGGTCCATTATTTGTATAGCTCCTAATGATGGGGATAGCTTATTTTAAGTATTCCATGTTTCCACAAGTAATCTAAAAAAAACATGGGAGAATGAACATGCCCAAGGTGTCACATACATTTATTAAGTGGGGAAGCTGGGATTAGAAATGGGTTAGTCACTATATCAGAGCTCATGACTGAAAGAAAACCTCATCTGGTGGCAAAAAACTGTTAAACTCCCATGCTAGGATGCAGGATGAATCAGATAGTGGTCTAGTAACCCTCTACTTAGTTTTCCTGGGTGTATGGGTTTAACGTTATGCGCATTGGCAGAGTGAACCCTGTGTTTATAAATGGTCATTGTAAATCACGTGCATGAAGCTGTGGCCAGAACCTATCTATGACATTAATGCTCACTGCACATCACTTGACACAATGTAAATCAGCATTACTACTGCCCCAACCATACTGCCTGGCAACCTGGGGGTGATTGCACACACTGAAAACTCCAGCTCATGCATGTTTTTTAAGAATATACGAAATATAACAATCAGAGTGATGGTGGGCAGACATACCTGGCACCCAGGAGCACAACTGACCTCCACCTCGCCCCCCGCCCCGGCCTCTGCTACCCCCGGCCGTTGCACTGGCTATACAATGATCCTTTCACAATATCTGCATGGATATAGTACATAACCTGACTACTGTTAACCAGCAAGAAGCTCATGCAAAGTTTTTAAAACAAGGGAGATATGTCTGAATAGTATCGGGACCAACACAATCTGTGCCACGTTGTTCTCTGGAATGGTAATTGTTCGATATTTCTTCTGTCGATGCCATGTAGAGGCAACAATAAAACAAACAAAGCATGAATGAATCCCTTTAGCCAGAACACTGCCAAAATGAATGGCTATGACTCAACCAGTTGGCTCTGCTCTACCAGCCAGTAAGACACCTGAATGGATGGAGCCTCTGCCATAGAAGTTTGTGCATAATGCTGAATTTAAAGTTGATGGCTGGCAGGTTTCCAATTAACCTACATCTCTACCATTGCTCTGGGTAACTTTTCAAACCATCTTTATTCAGCCTGCCCGAGGTCATTACTCAAGGTGAATGACTATACGCAAATCAAGCCTGGTCGCAGACACAATTGCTATGTCACATCTCTTCTGCATGAGACCACAAGGAGTCCCTGAGACAAGTGTCAGCCTCGTTGACTTCATCAGTGAAATGTGTCTAGTATAGCAGGCATGGCACACAGGTTTGAGCAGACCAGTTTCGCTCTGTGCGACAAATGCAAAATTGAAGATTGATGGCTGGAAGGTTACAAATTAATCTAAACCTCTGGCATTGCTCTTGGCACCACCCCAGCCCACGGTTTTATAGCCTGTCATGCCATTACAGAAGAGGAAGGCCATATGCAAATCAGGCATGGCCCCAACCCAAAAGGGGCAGTCCAGCAGTGGCATGTGGTGAATTCTTTAATTGGATGTGCCTAAACGTCTGAATTTGTGGGGAGGTACAAGAGTGCCCCCTAAGCACATTTAGACCTGCAGTGCAGAACTTGCATCCCCAATGGGACAAGCAAGGCTGGGGAAGGAAGAAAAATGAAATGCCCCTGGCCTTGCATATTGGCCATGTGTGCTGGGGGAAAAGAAACTCAATGGGAAAGCATGTTTCCCTTTGACAGTTAAAGCCAGCCCAGTAGCGCTCCCTCAGCTGCTTGCTGCAGTTGGAGGAGCACTCAGTTTTCACTGGGCTGGCTTGGCTCATCCAGAATGGCCCAGCAGTGCAGGCTGGACTGCAGCAGTGGTCACATCACTTCTGCACAAGACCACAAGCAACACCGGACAAGTGATTTTCATTCATTCAAAAACTTGCAGGCATCAACCTTCAGTTTTGAGGTTTGTGTATAATCTGTAGGATGCAGATCTGAAACATAGCAGGGACAACTCAGCCTTTCATCCTTGTATGGTTGATATAGGCATGTGTTGGGAGGCAGGTGAATACATCATCAATAGTTTCTGCCCCTCCCCCACATCGATACCACAAAGGTGAGAGACGTTACTCACGCAGACAGCCGCTCCACCTTATCTACCTAAGGTACTGCAGGGCTTAGGGACAATGTGAGTTGAAGATGTTAAAAGCCCTCAATCTAATGTTCCAACAGTAACAGAGCATGCATTAGACACAAAGCAAACATGCACTCCATATTAATAGTACATACAATAGGAAATGCATGCTTTAGACAATGTTAAAGGTTAATGTTAAAGGAGATTTGTACCGCGCACTATCACCACCGTAGTGGTCCCTTGGCGCTCTGGCGGCTCTGAAAGCGGGGGGGAGGTTGAGTTAGTGGGAGGAAGCAGGAAAAGTGCAAGAGAGCAGTGATGTGTCTGTTGACAGACAAGAAAATTAACATAGCATCCACAGACATGTATAAAGTGAACGACAGCAAATACAGCTCACTAACAAAGAAACAAGAGGGCAGTTAGGTAGCCATCTTCTTAAAAATGGAAGCCATGGCACGTCTCTGAATGAGCAGCAGGCATCTTAGCTTAAGGAAGACTCAAAAGGCTGAATCAACAGAAATACAAAACCGTGCATAGCTCAGACAGTGCTGGCAACTAGTGCCAAGCTTAGAGTGAAATAAGGGAGGATCGGAACAGCAAAACTGAGGCACACAGTAGAAATTCCAAAGACATAAGCAGTATACTCCCAGATTAATTCAAGTTTTTATTAAAGGACACAGAAACAGTAAGCCAAAAGACTTCATGAAGAAAAAACTCATAAGTGTTCCCAGTGGCTAAAGAAAAAAACACAACACGCATTCGAATAATATCCAAAACCTTAGTAAATAGAGGGTCATTCAATTTCATACAGTCTCATAGCACGTGACCCATACACAGAGAACACAGGTCATTCATCAGAAGCAAACACAGATGGGACACTTGCCATACTCCCTAAATGCTCAGATAGACATGAGCAGCCACACAAGGCCAAGTACAGGGGATCGCCCAGTCTTGTGGCCTCAGAAGGAGGGATGGTAGCTTTTAATTGAAGGAAGAACGTTCTATGGGCCTCTCTCCCTCTACTCTCTGTCTGGCTCATATCCTGATGAACTGCCAAGTGTTCAAGGCTGGTTAGCAATGTGCCAACCTATCAAAATACTTGCCGTCAAGCCGCCCCTCAAGTAGTATGCCAATCAACCCCTAGCCATGAAGGCAATGTAGTTTAACCTTTATCAATATAGGGGTGGTTCCAGGTGGAGCCATCAGATATTTGTAACCCAATGAAAATGATTAACACATATGGAATCTATATGTAGCCAAACGTATCCTGGTTCCCCGTAGGCTTTGTAAACTGATACTATGTAATGACGCCATTGATGACGAGTTTGTAGTACTTAGGCAATTGTTTTTAATTCATATGTGAACAGAAGAGAGACTTCAATGTTTGTATGCTGTCCAAGCTTTGTTTTGATGTGAATAAAGTTGGGTTTTGCTGTGCATTTTGTCTACTCCGTTATTGAGTTTGGTTTGGACTGACTCCGATTCCTATGAGGATGGGATTTTAAGGCTACCTTAACACATGAAGTAGGGACCCAAGGAGCCTCCCCATCCAGGACACCGAAAAGGCCCCCCTCGGGTGTACAGAAGCCCCTATGGGGGCCTTAGAGGTGCAATGAAGTCTAAACCCCACAGCTGAAAGCACAGTAAAGACAGAGGAGGACACTGTCTTTTCAGAATTGTGAGACGCTAGTCTAAAGCTCTTGATAAGGCACCCGTGTCAGTTAAGGACTAGAAGGGAAATGGTGTCTTCCTTTTTGCCCTTTATTATCTATAACTTTAATTTCAGATTTATTTGGGTGGATTGCTCACACAGTAAGCTCTGGCCTCTGGCACAGGGGCCTTCATGCACGCCGCAAGTTCGAAATCTAGCAGGCCGGTCCAGCCGTTCATCATTCAGAGAGTGATACATTGTTACCAAACAGCTGTTACTACAGCGCTTAGAAGTGGTAGGAATCCAGCATAAAAACGCCATTTCATTATTGCTCCAGATTGTTTTCGAAGAGAATACGGTTAAGGCAGAGAGCATGTGTCAGAGGTCTGCCAGTTTTACGAGTAATATCCAGGCTATCGATAAGAGGACCTGCTCTGCTTTTTTTTCGGGAAGAGACCAATGTAGTACATTGCAGGTGCCGCCATCACTGTGTGTTAAGATAAGCTACGCCACCGAGTCATAAACCGAGGACCGTTAAATTGGGTTTTAACAAAACGGATCATTCAACCAGGAAGCCACAATGGAATTTGTTGTGCGTTCCACATAAGTGACCCACATTTAGAAAGGATACACTTTTCACAGCCCATTCCTTCAAATCACAAGTACTGCAAAGCGTCGAATAACCAAGAAATGCGCTCCGAAGAAAGTCACAAATCCACGTGTGCTTAATGTCCACCACCAAACATGTCTGCCTAAATACTTGTATATCTGCTCTAACACATGTTTGCCATATTAAATAACAAATACTGCAGTAAACGCAATGGCATCCTGTCTCCCTGGTGACATGGAGTCATCTGGCAACCTTAACCCAAAATGCGCAAAGAAAAGGAAGGAAGCAGTGACAAGAAAGTGGAATGCATCTCACTCTGCACATTTGAAACATGCTGCTCGAAATAAAAACACGGGCAGGCCTGCACTAAGCATTGCAAACACAACAAGGAATGGCAAGTGGCAGTTCTGTGCCAAGGACGAGTATGCTCGTCCTTTTTGCATAGACTTGCAGAATACCCTGGCACTTAAGGGAAGCTCACTAATTGCACAGTGCCAAGCTTTTGAAATAAATTGCATAACTGAAACAAAAAAATCCCAGATTAAGCCCTATGGCACTTCCAACCTGTGCGCATCGTCGGGGCAAGGCTGCGCATCTTGGATCTCCATCTTATTCCCAAATACTTCCGCCCCGTTCCCTGTGGCAGGACCTAGTGCCACGAGGGAACCACTATGGCAGAAGGTGTGGCACGGGAGACGCAGGTAAATTACGCTACTTCAAATCTCTGACCTTACACGTGAAGAACCAGAAACCCCGAAACATCGCACTCCCCCCCACCCCGCCCCCGAGATTCGTTGCATTGAGCATTGATATTTCTGATAAATAAATAAAGGTTTGACGGGTTCTGCAAATCAAACAGAAGGTCATTTGAATGGAGCCAGGCCTGCACCTTTTT
Organism: Ambystoma mexicanum; assembly: GCF_040938575.1. NCBI lineage: Eukaryota > Metazoa > Chordata > Amphibia > Caudata > Ambystomatidae > Ambystoma > Ambystoma mexicanum. The sequence continues at coordinate 687,809,855 of NC_090931.1, read as the reverse complement.
CAAAAGGTTTGCTTAAGACTGCCAGCTCACTAGCCCAAAGCAAGGAGAAGTGCCATCACGGCAGAGATCTGGAGCTGCACTGGATGCAGTAACAGTCTGCAAGACAGGCAAGTGAACAGAGCAAGGCACGAGAGCCAGTTGTGCTCCCCATTAGAGGTGGACCGTATCCTTGCAGTGCTAAGAGGACTCTCTGCCGCGCTCCCCAAACATCTGCAATCTATAGTGGGATATGTTCAATCAGAGACCCAGTTAAAAATCTCACAACACAGGGCAGAGCAGTCCAAACAATGGGCGCCTGACATGCCGGTCACTGCAAAAGACCTGGTCCAGATAGTGATGAGGACGCAGACAGACATATGCTGGGAACAGTCCAGGCAAACCCATTTGTAATAGATATATAGTATGCACGAGGATACCTATTCAAACACATGCATGTCATTATATAAAGATGGGGGTCCTGGAGAGGACTGGTGCCATGGATGAGAACAGGGACGATGTTACCTTGAAGCAGATACGGAAGCCGCAAGCCTGGTGGTGTTCTTGACTTCTGGGTTAGAGGTCACAGAGGGAGGAGGACCAAAAGCAAGAGACGGCATAAGGTGGGCAGAATTGTTAAGGGGATTGTTGGAGTGTATGGTGCGCGGCGGTGAAATGTGGGGCGGCGAGGTAGCCAGATTTGGTGAAAGGGAAAGCCAATGGATAGATTCGAAGACTAGAGGATGTCAGATGGTGGCGTAGGCGGAGAATGGGCTAGAGTTGTTGTTTGAGAGTCCAACTAGTTTACCTCCCTTTGCCACCTTCTCCTACTTAGTTGGCAGAGTCCATTTGAACGGCAATGAGTGTGGCTGTGTTACATGGCTGAGCCCCATCTCAGTAAAGCCAATGAAAAGACCAAACAATATATTAACTAGCACTTAACTTGATAGTGGAGCAGGAAAGAAAAGAGAAGCTATATCTGGAATTCTGGGCCATTATTTTGAGGGCCGCAGCCTATCAGATACATATTTGGGCTGCATTATAATCTATGGGATTGGATCTTCATGCCTCGCGTTGCTAGGAAGTGAACACAGCGTCTGTCTTTTTTTTTAAAAAGCAGACTCACCATGAGAGAATGTGTGGCTCTTATGCCCGTGGTGTAATTACATTAGTCATTTGCAGGGTATCTCGGATGTCAATGGGGGTGACCACCACCTGTGCTTAAGGAATCTAAACTTGTTGTCCTTAAAGTTTCAATGTCTAAAGTGTCATCTGCTCCACTCTGTGAATATATCAAGTACTTATGTTTTGGGACAGAGGAAAAACTTTGTCCCTGTTTCCACTCTCTTTCAGCTACCCAAGTGTGGGAGACAGTGCCCCAAAATGGTCTCACGTGACTGTCCAGTTCCCTGGGATGGGGATTAAGCAGAGATGACAAGAAGATTCTCACATACTACCCTCAGGCCGATTGTCCACCAGGTTTAGGTGGCAGCTGCCCCCCAGAGTCACCTAACTTGATGTACCAGGTTAATGTGGGTGATTTCATCCCAATTCTCAGCAATGATATCAGTACAGTTTTTCGCTGGAGATCATCTCCCAAGAAAATCATCTATGGTACGTAAAATGCATTGTAATTGGATACTGTCAAGGAGTACACGGGGGATGATTCAACTTGGGGCAGTAAAGGGTGGTTGCAGCAACACTATAATAATGGTCCTTAAAGGGGGCAACTTAAACACATATATTGCTAGATTTTTAGCAGACACTGATTGTTTTACCTTTTACCTCCAACTCCCAAACATCACTTCCCTACCTTTCAAGGGCAAACAGTCTTTGGGTTCACTGCATGTCAATGAGCCTCTGCCAGAGCGAATGTTCTTTGAGATGGGGAAAAATTGGGAATCTGACCAATAAATGTCGCCAGCACAGCCATCATCCTTCAAATGGACTAGATCATGTAACATAAAAACAAAGACTCTGGAATGGAACATCAAATGGAAAAATTACTCTTTCTAGCCAATCAACAAAAATTCTTCAACTGCCTACAATTCTATCCCAAGAGTCGTGCACAAATTCTGGGTTTATTGGTTACAATCATATAAAGAGATTTGTTGTTGAATGGAAACGTTTTTCTCTCATCGGCCATTTGTTGAGTGCCTCTAAGAGGATCCCCTGCTCTTTTCGCCACCTCCTCCTGCTCTTCTGATCCTCCCTTTGTAATTTCCTCCTTCTGCTCCCTTTGCCAGTTCCTCTTCCTTAGATCTTATTCCCTCTTCCATCTCCTCCTTTCACCACTTGCAGCCTATTCTGCTACATCAGCCTCTTCTTTCTCCAAGATGAGGAAACGTGTACCTTCTCCAAACTCCCGTACCTATGCTCCTTTTTGGGCTTCCCTATAAATGCCCCCCACCCCCTTCTCCTGATCTGGACTTCCAGTGAGGGACTGTACATGTGAGATTTCTTTTGGCAGTGCAGGACTGACTGGTTCTTAAAAAGCATTTGACTTCCGGTGGGCTGGTCTGAGAAACACAGATGTCCCACAATCTCTGGGACAAGGCTAAAAGAAGCTGTTCTGCCATGTTAGATTGTCTCCGATACTTACGATTAAGCTCTGTAGTTCTTCCCTTAGTGCACAGAGACCCCACCTCACCCGTAGAGGACCCATCTGGAAAAAGCTTCTCCGTTTGAACCTTGTTAGGCAGTGCAGTCAATATTTGTGAATTACACCGTTCTTGAGAAAAATTGAATTTTCTCAACCGTGGAGACTGGCTTGCAGGGTCTGTGGAGCCTCCATTACCAGCAATGCTTCCTTCTAGGCTTTGGACATTCTTCAGAAGGCTTGATGTCTTATTGTAGCAAGCAACTGCCCCATGACTCAGGTGCTGGGGGTGTAACCAGTGGATCCTACCCAGGCCACCAACGGGAACTGTATCATGAAGTGGGCAATGGCCCCCAGACCTCATGGCCCCTTTTCCCTACACAATTGTGCCCTGACAGGAGACAGCCTCACATTACCGTAATTATGCATTCTGCTCATTAAACACAGCTGCAGGAGTTTAATGCAATTGACCATGTATAATGTGGTCTTCACAAATGAACTGTCTCCCAACAGCACTGAACTTTTTTGGCCTTGACAGTATGAAAGTTGATAAACGATTGCACCGACATCTCTGAGATTGGCATATCTTACCGGCATACCCTACCGGTAAACCAGGAAAATTAAATCAAATCCCACAATGAACATTACCTTCTTTTCAGCATGAAACTACTATATTATAAGTGCACCAGCAACACGTGTTGCAATCATCAAGACACCACATAGACGACCAGAGGTTAACTAAGCAACTTCCCAGAGACTGACTGATGCAATAAGAACTAAGAAAGAGCTGGGTGGAAATCCAAGTCTAGGCGCCGGAATAGCAAGATGAATTGGGCCTCAAAACCAAACATTGTGCACGTTTTAGAGGGTAAAAGGTGACTAAATCATTGTCCAAACACTACACAGGTGTTACTCCATAGTATTTTCTTTCCCTGAAGTTGTTACTTTGATCTGGTCCCTTGGGACTAAAGTTAGTTAAAAAGAAAATAGAACCTAGAGAGTTGCATTGTTTTCATAAGCATTAACACACCATGTTAATGGTAGTTTGGCAATGGCCGTCTTTGGTTGTCTATGCTTGGTCCATGATATGGATCTACAATGGCATTCACCCGGGACCCAACTCGGGCCTCAAATACAGAGAGACAGGAAGACTTTGTTTTGAAGCTATTTTTGCAATTGCCTTTTATTTTGCAACTATCAGAAAAAAATAAAAGTTCTGTGAACGGGTTCGGTAGACAGATATGACAACACTCATCAATTGTTGAAAATCAATGATCCTGTAGGTCGCTTATCGCTTGATGTGCTTTGCATTCTGAAGTAAACTGCACTGAGAATGGGCGTGCGTGGCTGGCATACCCCGGAGGAGACGCTAGGGGAAGGCGAGAGTTGGGGTGCTGCTGCATACTGGCACCTTTTGTGCTCTCCCCCACCTGTTGCCTCAGCCTGGCATGGTACAGTTTGTTGCAGTGCATTATGGTGCAAATATCTGAGAAACCAACCATCCTAGGGCCCTCAGATGTGGTTTTCGAGGCCTTGAGATTTGCTCCTCGTGTCGAAGGCCAGTCCTTCAACGACCACATTGAGGTTTCGCTGATTTCAGGCAACCATCTTGTGTGAAGGTGCTGAAATCCAGGGAAAGTGGTGGGATGTTTAAATGTCAATTTAGCTATTAATGTCCGGAGGGTCCTAACCGATAACTATGCAAAATGTGGTGCAGATTGGTGAAAAGGTGTGGAATTGTATAAGGAACAACGATTCACCAACCCACAAACCTATGCATTTTGAATTTTATAACTATAGATAGAGGAACAACTGACAGTCTTCTTGCTGTTATAATTTCATCATTAAATCAATTTTGTTCAGAAAAAGGGCACCCAGGGATTTGCCACGGTCTTGAACAAATGCTGGCATAACATAACCGTGTGCTTTATTGACTTGGCTGCAAGAGCCAGGGTGCCTGTTTCAGTAACTAGCTTTCTCTGTAATAGAGCTTGTGGCTATCAAGTTCCCCCAGACAGAAGTTGCTATGCTTCAAGACTTTTTCCCCCTCGAAAAACCATTTCAAGTCTGCGTGTGGGAGTTATTCAGAAAATTGAATTTTTCATAAAGCGAACATGACCCCTGGAAATACACTCTAATCGGCTTTATTACTGCACCGAAAATCATCCCGTTTGGTTGCTAATAATACTATACTTCATGCATTATTTCGAAGAACTTGCTTTTGGAAACGGTACAAAGTTAATTTCTAATATAACCTTTTTTATTAGATCGACTGCGTTCGTTAAAATTCAGAGCACCCCCGGGTGCACGGAGGGGAATTTTCCAATGCTTCAGTGCCCGCGAGAATCTGCCGGGGAAAGAGCAATTTTAATTCCATCATATGCAGGTTGTGCAGAATACAATTAGGACATTTAGGGTGAATAGGCACAGGCAAAGCAGGCAGTATGGACATTTTCCAATTCCTACAAATGTATAGAACGCAGGGTAATGTAGATTATTGATTCTAAAAGTGCTATGTGTACAGACACCTGCATTTCTGCTTTGCCCATACATTGTATGGGCCGGCAGTTCCCAGCATGCAAAGTGCTGTTGGCTAAAAAGCTAGGACTGGATGAAAAGGACCCATGATGTGGGGCCAGTTGGCAGCTGTGTAGTGGTTTGGGATCAGAAATGGCAAATAAATATAACGGGTGTGATCAGGCACGCAACGCCATGGAGCTACCCGGGGTTCAACCCCCCCTCCAAAATGTGAGTCGAGGGTGGGGCTTCCATACATAGCTTTTTGTTAGAGAGGGAAGAGAAGTCTTTCCTGCAACTGGCGGCTTTAGACAGTGTTACTGTGTTTGTGCACACACATTTATGCGCACAAACGCAGCAAAACGTGTCTGCCTAACAAAAATCAAATGCACACATGAGCCTCCCTCCCCCCACGGATGCGGGCAAACATAGAACAATGGCATATCTGCTTTCACATCCGAGGGGGACGGGCTGATGTGCACACTTGGTTTTTTTTGGGGCAGAGAGGCGAGAGAACCATTTTCTGAAACTAGGAGTGTTAAAGGGTGTTTGTTGCATGTTAGCTCATTATATATGTGTGCAAGGAGTGTGTATGTAATGCATGTGTGAATGACAGTGTATGAGTATGATGTATGAGGGCTGGGTGCACATGAAAATGAGCAAGTGTATTGTGAATGGGATATTTAAATGAGTGTGTGTATCCATGCTTATGGTTATGCTGGGCCCTACCATTTCATACTTGGGCCCAACAACAGACAACCCTTGGCAGTAGAACAGGCAGATAGAGCATCCAAATGTGTACCACCCTCTTTTTGAAGTGGCCCCTCCCATCACCAGTTAGTCCCCCCCACAACAAATGTAGGTTTTGTTGTGCCCCTGTGCGTGATCAGGGCATGGAAACAGGTTGGTGGGCAGGTTTGATTTAATACATGCAAAACAAGGTGGGGTTCTGGGAGTCCCTCTAGCAGCATGAAGACGGCCCATTGACCTGTTGGGTGGATGGCCCCCGGGAGAGTCTCAACCAAGTCTTTAGCTCACTGTCCCGTTTACAGAGGAGAAATATCCCTGAATAGCAGTCTTTGTCCTGCCCAGGGGCAGTCCAGCATCAAAATCCTAGGCAATTCTCCTTTGTACAGAGTACCAACAGCAACCCCAGACACATGTTCCAGCCTAGTCGGGCCTCATCAGTGAGTTGGAGCTGTTCCGCTCTAAGAAAAGTGAACAAGGGGTCCACGTCTGGATTCCCCTGGTAACTTAAGCTTTAACCAAAGCTACTTAATATGCAAAGCAAGGGGGGTTCTGAGAGTCCCTCTACCTGCACAAACACAGCCCATGGACCTGTTCTTGGGTGGATGACCCCCGGAGAGTCTCAACCAAGTCTTTAGACCACTGAATTAATACATTTTTATGAATACAAGGTCTGTTCAATAATCATTTTTTCTCATATGCATTTAAAATATATCCAGGCTACTCAGCAAAACCACAACATACAAGGAGGTTTTGCACACAAACAAAACATCGATTAGCTGATATCTCTGTCAACGTTCAGTCACACCCACTAATTACTGATACAGCAATTGAACACCCACTGTAAAGTGCAGTATATGCTATGTTATTGTGATTTATACTGCACAGCACTGCCATTTTCATCATCTTCAGGTGCTCTGGCAGATCTGAAAAGGAAGGAGGACTTGTGAGGGTTAGTAAGTGAGATGGAGAGGGAAAGCGTAAGAGCTTTGTTGTGCTGTTAGTAGCTTCAGTTCGGAAAAAACAGTCACTGTGTGTTGGGTGCGTTCTCAGTTGGTAAAGGTTTGGCAGTGTTTTGGTGTATGAATGTGCATAGGGCGATTTGTGCGTCTGTGGTTTCGTTTTCTGTAATGTGTTGGGTTAAGTTGGGTGTTGCAGGCTGTGTATAGTTTGTGATGGTTTCAAATTTCTGCTGTAGTAGAGGTATATGTGTGTTTTGTTTGGCACAAGAATATCGCAAAGTGACTACTCTACCTTTCAGCTGGCCTTTAGCAAAGGATTTCCCCCAGAACCAGTGCACAGATGCTGTGGGAAGGCCAATCGTCACTGTTGGACACAGAGTGGAATAAGTTTGACTTCCTGATGCAGTTTTTCTCACCACCAGCTTACGACAGTACCTTGATTCCAGGGTGAATTCCCATGATGAAGGGCTGTGAGAACCCTCTGCGATGTCGGCACAGGATATTTCTTAACCTTGGCAGCAAAAACCCGTGTAGAGGTAAAAGGAGGACAATAGGCCAATCATGATCGGAGTTACTGAAAGAGGATGGCAGCCATTTTACTTGTCAATAAAAATAGAAAACAATCAAACAATCACTGTTAAACTCTACTTCACTCCATGAGTAGGGGAAGCTGTGGCCAAGGCTATCCCTGTTTAACTTCTAGTGGTCTTAAGTTTTGCAGAGTACAGTATTGTTTTATCAAATATACTAGGCAATCTGGAATCTGGTACTGGGGGAAAATTTAACAACAGGACATTACACTCCTGGGAATCGGACACGTCCATGACAAAGTTTCAAACACCTGGACACTGGTGGCTAGGCTAATCAGCTAAGGTTTTGATGGGAATAAGCTGCAATGCTGTGTAGTGGCAGGGCTTTTGATGTCCACACCTGGTACTGTTGGGTGTCCTGACCCACGTTTGAGCTATCATGCTGCAACATTTGGTGCTGTGGGCTTAGAAAATCCAAGATGGCAAAAAAGCCCACATGTGCGCCAGAATCCAGGAGAACCACGCAGTTTGTGCGCACACCAAAATGGTTGCCTAACTTGCCACCCACCAGTGCGAGCATGATGGGCCAGGGTGCCATGAGTGGAATGGGTGCCAAAGGTAAAACAGCAGCTCCTGTTAAAAAAAAAAAAACGCTTTAAAATTACCTTTGGTTTCTCTGAATGCCAGCTCAAAATGCCTATTTTCAAACATTGCAACACATCCAAAAATCTCACTGAACACCAGCAGACATCTGGCAGAATGAAGTTTTGTGTGCCTACAAAATCTGGGAAGATGAAGAGCCCAAAATAATGTTGATAACAAGACTGGCTGAGTCTTGCACTGAACTGAAAGACACTAAAATTGAAATGTTTAGAATAAATGAGTGACCTACTTTTGAGTGTCACATAGTTTGTCACTGTTGAAATGTCATAGTTTTGAACTTAGAATCAGCATTCTAGCTGCATGTGTAAAAAATGTAAGTTTGATTTAAACTGGGAACCCAAAATGACATGTAGCTAAAAACTGGCTTAAAGAGATTCCAATTCTGCCCAACATCTACCCCCGACAGGAGTTGAAACTGGATCAACAGCTGTGTTCCCTGCCAGGCCTGGCTGCATCCTGAGGTCACATGGTCCTGTTGATTGAAAGGGGAGTGGCAGCTGGGGACTACAGGAAACTAAACAAAGGGCCCAGGCAGATGGTTTATTGGGGGGGTCGTAAATGGCTTCCTTTTGAACAAAGCCCTTCCTTGACTCAGGCAGATGGTTTATTGGGGGGGTCGTAAAGTGGCTTCCTCTTGGCAGAAACGGGGAGGGGCAGCCCCCTCTGAGGACAGGCTGAGCTTAAAGAAAGTGGATAGACTGGTTTCTCCACTATGTGACCTGGGAAGACACACCCCTGTTGGCCAGAATATGATTTTAAGAAAGATGTGCGGACTTGTCAAAATTATCTAAATGATACCATAATTCTTGTGATTTTTCTGCCCACATTTTAAGAAGTTTTAGGACCCGGTGGTATGATCTGGGGGTTTACGAGCGGAAAAGAGGCTGTTACTCTAAATGTATGCATGTTAAAAATCTGACACTACCTTATCTAAATGCCCACATGCCTTGCACACAATTGTATAAATTTGGAGAAAAATCCGATATGGCGAAAGCTACTAAAAAGCGCAAAAAGTTGCCATTTCTTTACCCAAGCTCCTAGAAACACCAGGGTCGGAACAGTGCCTCCCATCAGTAATGCATGATGTGTGTATGCAATGACAAACAACTGTGTATCTGTGGAATATGTATTTGGGTCAAATATAGATTTGTGTGCAATTTGACAGGGGAGTGTCCTTTCTGCAGGCCATAAAACAGCATCACCATGACTGACATTTCCTTTCCCCTATCAAGGAAGAGAGAAAAGCTTGACCAATGATCAGTTGAGAGAGGGGCTGGCTTAGTGATGCTGCACACACCGCCACTTTCAAAAGACATAAAAAGAGCCACTGGATGCTAGAGAGGACATTCAAATCCAGTTGCTGCGGAGCGTTTTGCCGGACCACACAACATCCAGAAGATACCAGTTCCAGACTGACTCCAGCTACTTATACTTTAGAACCTAAATCAGAGGCCTAAAACCACAAGCTGAGTTCTCTGCAGCAGGCCTCAAATCATTGCAAGCTACTCACAGCCGGGCGAGCTGCTTGAATCCCTTGCCCAGAACTTTTGCCAGGACCAGTGCAGAGATCCAGGAGCCGTGCAGAGACCGCTGTATCCGGACAGACCAGACCAGTGCCAGACCAGACCAGACCAGACCGTGCAGAACCGCAGACCCAGAGACCAGATCGCTGTGAAGTGCCGCTAGCCTGATTGATCAGATCCGTGACGAGGTCCAGTCCTTCCAAAATATATTGTGAGTACTTAGGTCAGATTGTGACAGAAATAAGCTCTTAGTTTAAAATAATCTAATCCAAACTATTTTAATATAACCAGAACTGCCTCCTAGAAGTTGTCACTTGTCATTTTGTAAATCTGCACAACTGTCACCTGTCAATTCTGCAGCTGCAAGCTGTCACCTGTCATTTTGAGTTTACTTTAAATCCGAAAAACTACCTTTATTTAATCGTCTCTGGAACCGTTTGGGCTAGGAACGAACCTAGAGCCGACTTCCTACTCCTTATACTTTTTCCGCAATCGCGATTTACGCACTCGTGAAATTTACCGCGATTTGCGATTTTGGCTCAATTTCTCCACTTGTCAAAATAGCAGCTCCATTCTTTCCTTTGTTAAAATCCGTTTGCAACTTGGTAATAACTCATAGAGCGTTGCTAAAGTGAGTCTGAACTAATACCAACACGCATCTCCCACTCACCCTGCATCTCTAGAGGGAATTAAAATCAGTTGGCACATTTTCCCATCCATTGCCATCACATTTAAAAAGCACTTGGGCCTGTGTTTTAAAACTCATACCTGCTTTCTCCAAGCTTGCTGGGGTGGGAACTGAATTTCGTATTGTATTTGATTGCATTCCTGAGAACTGTGTGCTCCTCTTTCCATCTCCTTCCATTGCATAGGGGAGGGGGGTGAATTGCCAGAGAAAAGTGATTATCTTATCTTTTGCTAAAATCATATCAAGTATTTCTGTACTGCATTTTATTCCTCATTGCTTTTCCCTTGAAATCATAAAAGTATTTTGCTACTTTATCCATCCTATATTAACTCCTCATTGATTGTAAAGATGTGCTAGTGCCAGATTACCCATTGTTGATCAACATCATATGTCTAAGTGTACTATCAGATATTAATTTATTATAAAGTGTGATATATATATATTGTTTAAATTCTCAAATAAACCTTTTAAACTTGCAAAACAGAACTACTTCTTGGCTCAGTGGGGTCAGGGGGATTCTAAGAGAGGGGTGTTGTATAGGGGTAGTCATCCAGAACTCATGAACTGGACATAAAGATATATCAATAAGGGCTTCCATTCAGTATCCCAGACTAGGCATTGACTTAGCTGTAGTGTTGAATTGAACCCTCTTACAGTACATGGCAGCAAAACTACCACATGATGTGAGTACTGGAGCATATCATCACAATACAAATGGCACTTCCTGGGCATAATGTGTTAAGTGGCAAAATGTGTAAGTATGTCACTATAAACTGTCTGGCAAATGCCCCTAAAATGCCTATACATCAACCACATCTACTGACTTTGAAAATGCTTGCTTTATTGCCTAGCCACAAAGGAAGCCCAGGATATGAACTTAAAACTGTGCAACAATGATCAGCTTTACTCTAATTCCAACTCTTAACCGAAAGACTCGAGACAATTTAGTGCATTAAGAATCGTTGCATGCCCCGGTGGGAGGAACGGAGGGCCACACAATCCTGGTACTGAGGATGTATTCAGGTGGGAAGCAATACATCGTCCTTTCCGGAAGACTGGTCTCTGGCATCAAGTGTGTTATAAAAGATGAATTAATTAAAAATAGGGTAAATGCGAGCAGCTGAAAGAGTCACTTCTATTAGGAAACGCTGATCTTGGCTTTGCCGATTTCATGTTTCCTTGTCTGTGGAAACCTATTGCTTGCGTTGATGGTGTAGTCCAAAATTGTAAGAAATGTTGTGCTTGAATAAATGGGTGTTGTAAAATAAAAGAGGAGTAGCTTTTACATGTCACATTGTCAAGAGTTCAGGACTCCTAACAGTACAGGAATTTACAAGAGAAAACACCCCTATTCCAGTGGCGTACCGAGCGGGCGGCAGCACGAGCACCTTGCCCCACAGTGGCTCTTTTCGTAGCCAGACCGGGACATTGGCAGGACAATGAGGGGGCCGAGCAGGGGTCCCTGCTCAGCACCTTCATTGTCCTGGCAAGAGGACACCTCCTGTTCGACACCCTCATTGTTCGAGCTCTTGGTAGCAAGCAGAGTGGCTCTCGTAGGGGCCCGACACGTTGTTCTGTGTCAACAGAGCATTACAATGAGAGCCATTAAGCACTGATGGGAGGGTGGGGATACTATTAGTCGAGACCTTTGACCCTTAAGAAATGTGAAAGAGGGTGATTGGAAGCGAGAATTGTGCATAATGCGTCATGCTTTATGAAATAATGGTTATTGCTTTAAAAACCCAAGAGGGATTTGTTAGGCGCACATTAATCTGCATGATGCTATTGTAATTTTACATGCAGGATGGAGACAGTAAAACTAAAGCTATACTCTTATTCCTCAACATATTTCTATGATGATGTATATAGTGTTTATTATGAAACACTAGTTTATTTGCTTCCAAGACACAGCTATAAATAACGTATTATTTAAGTACTTGAAATGCAAATCAAAATCTTCATAAATATCTTTATCAACTAGAGCTGGGAAGATGTGTTCAGTTGCTTACATTTTCCACATCCCGGTTTCACCATTTAACCAAAGTGCGTGATCCTGGGCAGATCATTTCATCACACTGTGTCTTATCTGTAGCTCTGTAAGTGATTCACTGCATAGCTTATGTTAATGTATCATGTTGTAATTTAAAACAAAAGCCTAATGACTATAGAGTTGCTCCATATGCAATAATAGTGCAATTTAGGTATTTTGCACCACAAAGTTTGCCACTTGGGTTACTTCTGGCAACTTATTCTAAAGCCATTTCCAGTGTGCCTCCAAGTATCAAAGACTGATGATGCTCCTTGCAATGTCCTTTTTTGTGAAGTCACTTCTGTTGGTGCAATCCATATGCAAATGAGAGGGTTGCATGTATTTTTCCACACAGAGCCTGGACAGGCTCTAGTAGATGAGTTTCCTGCATCTGTAATGGTCCTGCAGTTTTATTATTGTTGTTATGTGTATGTGTTAAAATGCCATCTGCCATGAATGTTACCAAAAAAGTTGAGTGGGAAGTGTGAGTGATACCGTTAGGAATAGCACGCACTGCAGGGCACGTTTGATGCCCTAACAAGTACAAAGTGTCCTGCAAAACCATTTTGTAAAGTTGGCCAAAAGTTGTAAAGTTGTAGTGGATTTAACTCTCAAGGAGCCGGGCTTGGGGACCACTGTGAAGACCTCAGTTGACCACAAAATGCACCATATGATGTGCAAAATGTTCTACATACAATGTAACAAATGGATCTGAGAATTTGCCTTTTATCTTGTTCTCACGGATCACTTTGTCCCACTAACTTTGATTCTGCTGCACTAAGTTGTCATTATGCAATGTGGTTACTCATAGTTTTGTCGCCTTCGTAAGTTCTGCAGGGGAAGCTTACGTAGGACTGGGTCTCACAAGGGTCTTTCATTCTGCAAGGGGAAAAGGGGATACCATGTCTCATCCGTGGACACCACCACTTCCTCCAAGGGGTTGTTTTCTCCCATATGATCTTTCTTCATTTAGCCGCCCACAGGGTCAGAATCGGGTAGCGGCTGCCATCCCCTGGCCACATGGGAGGAGGTCACCCCCGGGAAAACAGATGTCCATCTGGTTCATCACAAAGGACCTTACATGATTGTATTCTCCATGTACTCGGGTGAATGGATGTATTTACTCATGATCCATAGCCTGATTTCATCAACATTGTCTTTTGCACCTGGAGATGCATAGTGTGTTGAAGGGACTGAAATGCTAGTGCTTCCAGCAAAAACAGATCCCCTTCATTTCTTATGCACCTTCAGTGTGAACAGTGCAATAGATGCACGCAGAAACAGGAAATGTAAGCCATAGAAAGGTCCCCTTTAGATAAATGACCTGGATGGACCACAGAACGTGCATAAAGAAAAATAAATAATTTAAGGTTTACAGTGACAATAATTTGGGTGTTCAGCATAGTCACTGTAACCACCGATCTACATTTTGCTATGCAGTTATTTGATTTGATACGGGGACCACAACAAATTGCTATCCATTTCAAACAATGAAATCTCTTATCATAAAGATGATCGAGGTTTGCAAATCGTACGAACACAAGGAATGCCATTATAATGCATCTTAACCACGTGATTGCCTGGTCAGTAGTCCCCACAACTCCGGGGCTCTCCTGAGTACACCTCAAGACCATCACGCATCCACAATTTGATTTAATACCACCACATACTTGTATTGGCCTCCATGAAAGTGCTACCGTTCAGAAGGGAAGCTCTCGCCCATTTTGAGAACACGTTCTTCTGCTCCAAAATATGAACAAAGTTTACATTTAGCCTAATAACCAGTTCCACAATTATTTCCCTACATGTTGTGAGTTAAGTCTGCATGTTTTTTGACTCCCCAATTTTCCAGTAATTATTCTTTTCTGCCCCCCATAGCCCAGTGTGCTTATGACTGCAATGGCCATGGTCTGGCTGCCACCGTGGGCAGGTAGACACGTGCATATACTCAGTTATATGTGAAAAAAATTCCTTTTGTTTCTCCTTTTTCAGTTAAATGCAACTCTCAGAATGTGTAATCCCTTGTGTCTCTTACTTCCAGGAGCGTTTATGGCATTTTAGATAAGAAAGTAATTCCAGGACCACATTCCATTCATTCTGTTCCACCAGCCAATTCAATATTCCCTTTTTTTTCGTTTTGGGAATGATCTGTGCTGTGGCTTTCCTTTACAAATCATTTCACTCTGCAACATCTGATGGAGAGGACTGTGGGACTTTGTAAGCTAATGTTTTGTTCCCTCCCAGAACATAGATTTTTCAGTTAGTCCAATGAAAGGTATCAAAATCTGCAACTTGCGTGATTTTAAAACTGGAATAACACAGCATCTAACTTTTATTTGCACTTCAAAAACAGATACCTCTACACGGACAAGGCTCAGAGCTTTACGACTAGTATGGTGATGATATGAGAAGTATAAAAGACAACACAACTTAATATTAAAAAATAGCTCTTATTGGCTCCTATGGCTTAGAAAAAAAAAATTCTGCTTCATGCACTGTCGATGGGAACATGTTTAGCTGTTCTAAATGGATGGCGCCCAAGAGCAGGAAACCTATGAAGAAATCACATCCCCTTCTTTCTGATCAATTGTAGTTATCATTCAAATAGAAATCAAGGACATACTGAGCGGTAATCAAATTCAATTGCTTAAGCGTTAAGTCTACTGCTGCTCTCATGGCTCAGGCAGCGTTGTTGATGAGTGGAATGTCTGGCTAATTGTTTGTACAGTAGCAGAGCATGCAATTGTGTGGACTACTGACCAAACTTGATAATAAGAAAATAAATACAAGCAGTCTTTATTTACTTCATTGTAGTGATTTGTAGTGTGTACACTGCCAATCAAAACCTCTGTATATGTGAGTTTCTAAAGGACGCCGAGTATGGGGGGGAGGAGGTGCAAGGCTTAAAGTGGGAAGAGCCTAATATTCCACATGTATTTGGCTCTGTGTGCCCAACTTTGTGGGAATTCAGTCCCTCAAACCTTGTAAACTACAAAGCTTGAGCCCAACCACAGGTGAGTCAATGTCCATATGTGGTCTTTGACCGCAGACACATCACATTTAATAGTGAGCAGTATGCGTCGTTCCAACCACGATGGGCCTCCTTAAGAGAGGGCTCCTCACCCTCACTCAGTTCAGCCTGTGCTCATTTTCCCCATGCATGTACAGTAGCACAGATGGCTTCTAGGTGACTGGCTGATGAAGGCTATGCTGGGATGTATGTTACAGAGGACAGGACATATCCTGACATCGAGAACTGTTTTAGCATGACACAAGTACAGAGTTCTCTGTCCTTAAGCAATCAGAATGAGGAAAAATAATGAATACATTTTCCAAACCTTAAAGGGGTATACAGTGGATGAAGTGATGGTCAAGAGAAATTGGATCTTGCAATTGTTTAAAACGCTGATGTAACTTGAGAGAGCGAAGCGCTGTACAGTGTGTGGATCGCCAGCATTTGGGCTGGCATATTTTAGCAGTAGCACAGTACTGTGAGTTGAGGTATGTACATCGGTATGTGCGTTCATTGGAATTAGTACTTGGTCCGGTGTTGTTGATAAAGCCAGTGAACATAAGGTCCTTAATCAGTAACACGTCATGCAAGGGATGGAATGCAGAATAACTCTTACACCAACTAATCAGACTGACTCAGGAAGTTGGCACAGTCTCATTCCACTGTTTAGTATCAATTGTCCAAAACAGGGAGTTACAACGGACAACAATGAATGTTTGATTGTGCTCTCAGCGCAAATCACATAAAAATACACTTAAGTACTAAAACCTTGACATACGTGACATACTACGTGGCAAATAAGAAAAACCTACTAGGGACCAGCATTGGATTAAGGGGAACATCCAAGTACACTTTCTATATTGGGGAGGGGTGTGATAGGACATCTACCGTCAGGTGGACAACATAAGCCTGCCTCTAGTGCAAGTCATCCTCAAAATGTATTAAGTAAACAGAATACTATTGGTTATTAAACTATAAGGCCCTTTGTTATATAGCCCTCTACAATTGGTTGGTACAGTCGTGCCATGTCTGGAACATTTGTCTCCTCTGCATTATGTAAGCTCATACCCATGGCCAGGCGGTGGACATGGCTTTGCTTCCCACCCAATTAGCCCCACATCTCTCATCGCCCATGCCTTCTGCCATGCATACTGTCTTTGAACTCGGCCTTGTGGTAGATTCTCTTCTCTTGGGAATAAAAGGGAGTATGGGTACACGCTCATCACAGTTCTAGTCGGCATGCCCAACTCCTATTTCAATCCTTGGCTCACGTGACGGGAGACAGCAATTCGGCCCATTTTATTGCATTTAATTGTCTTGAATGAATAAACTTGGCACTCATGGTGTTGCTTCTTTGCACCTTAACGAAGGATAATTCAGATTCTCACGTTCACTGTTCTTCCTGGATAGATAACCGACATTGGCTTGCTCCAGATTTGATACCGAGCCAAACAACTTTGCCCTTCAAGTTCGCGATCACCAGCTAATTCTTTGATGTGACACACACAGCTCTCGATCATTCTTTCACTGTGGGTTTGAACTTACTAAAATTTGTGGCAATGATGTCCAGACACTACAATGCCGGCTTTGCCTGCAGTCTGTTCACTACATATAGCCAGCTTCTATGATCACTTAAGTCTACTTGCGTTATTGCATCTGTACATTCATTGAATGGTTTACATTTTCTGCAGTGTCACCCACACACGCAATCTTCCTTTCTTCAGAAGGACGTTGACTCGACTCCTTATTTCATCATCTTGTTTCGGTAAGGTCCATAAATCTTCTTCTTATCTTCATACCAGCTTCTCTGTCTCTTGTTTACATATTTCTTTTGGGGATCTCTTGCAAGAGACTGTCATCGCTTTGTGCATACATCTGCTATTGCCTTCTTAATGGATACCTTTTCTCGAACACTCGTTGCGGTATGGTCACAACTACTGGTGTCAATCATGGTGCAGTTTCAGGCCTTCGACATACAGTGAGTAGCGGGGAGGGAATTCCTGCAGAGGCATTCGGCTGCTCCTCTACACCAGGTTTGAGAGATTTGCGAAATTTGAGAATTGTGGGAGCATGCAGAGTCAAAACCGGGAACAAGTTCTGAGGGTGGGTGCATGACAATTTAGCATAAGGATGAATAGGGTGACATTTAAACAGAAGAACAATGCAAGATTACTTACCACTGTGCAACCTATTGGTGAACCACACTCAAAGTAGCATGTCCCATTCTACAGGCCAACTCACCAAAAGGATACAGTCAGGAGCGGGGGGTCTGCATCTTTGAGTCTCCATATATTTTGGACTGAGTCCCATAAGCCCTCACCATTGACTGGGAGGTGCTGTCCAAAAAAACCTCTGGAGGACCAAAGGTTGCAGACCCCTAGTCTAAAGCACTGGTACTCATTATGTGGCCGTACAGATGTTTTGGAGTCCTACGATCCTTCACCACAGATTCTACTGGTTACAGCTAATAGGATTTGAAGAGGAACATCTGTTGGAGCACATGAGTAACCATGGGCTAGATAGAGGAGGGCTAGCCCAGCAGTGCATAGCCGACATAAGAAATGATAAGAAGAGACAAGGAGGCTTCTATTAAAAAAATTCTAGAGACAAGTAGACCGGAGACATGACCAAAGGTTAAACCTCTGAGCGGTATAAATATAATGGAGAAACTGAGCACCTTTAAAAAAAGCGGTGGTGGTTCTATGGCAAGAGCAGAGCATCATGAAACGCAACTTGCGGGGGGGCTGTGACTCAGTTGTAGCACAGCAAAGCGGTTCAAAGAAGTGGTTTAAAATGCATTGAACAGGATTAAGTGGGGTCCTAATAAGCAACAGAATTCAAAATGACCTGGGAGTGACAAGTGTGTGAGCAAAGTCAGAGCTGGGGACTAAGCAGTACGCAGGGCAAGGGCATATTAGGTGTAGATGGGTCTGGCGTCCCTCACTTTCCATTGTACCCTATGTGCATACTTTGATTAGTGCCAGTTCCCCCAAAGAGGACCAGAGTCCGTATTAAGGCCGAATCCTTTTTCCAACTGTGAATATATAAAAATGGCAGATAATAAAAGACGGCTACCAACTTCAAACACCAAAAAGTTTTCATTTTGTTTTAAGCAATCGGATATCCGGGGCAGTTTTACTTTTTTAATATATCAAATTATTTCTTGAGTTCCGTAAATTAGGTTTACACAATATACCTGGCCAGACACCCAGGGCACTCAAGCAACCCTTTCATAAGTTGTGAAATGCAATCCCTTCCATTAGCACCTCTGAAAATTGGAAAGTGGTAGAGCAAAGAAGTACAGCTAATGTCATTTCATCGGCTCCGGCACACAGTGTCATTGTCTGCAGTCTGGCCCGGGAGACCGACGGCCTGTGTGCGTCTGAATGCCGAACCTTTTGCCTTCACAGCAGATAAAAGAGTTATATGGCAGGGAACTGTCCCTTTTGCCAGGGTGATTATATAAATAAGACTCAAGAAAACGGCGAGTAGAAAAAGGATGCATTTTCCGCAGCCAAGGGTGGCATAAATATGCCAGAAAGCAACTAGGCAGCACTTTAAGGTAAATATTTCCCTATGCAAATGCCCACTTTCTCAGTGTTAGTTAACCCCCCAGTAGCTGAAGTAGTGCAATTTACTCATCACTTTTCATACCATGCACAAACCTATTTCATGTAGAGAAAACAGTGTAAATGCTGACATGGAAAAGGGCCCAAGTTCTCTTTTTTTTAAATTAATAATCACTCTGCTTTTCTTATCCACGGTGTACATGCAAGTTTCCATGCTGGCATGTCCATAAGAGTGCCATGCCTTCGTCAAGACAAAACTGTGTCATGGGTGTTCTAACTTCTTACTTGCTTACTGATAAAATGGCAGCAGTCATCAAGCTAAGTAGGAGAGTTAAAGGATGGCCTTTATATATTGCCAATCTAGTAGATGTGTTATTGCCTGCCCGGTATCTGCATGTGACACACCGTTACAGATTTGATAGCAATATTATGCAACTATCTCCAGCTCCTGAATCCTGGGGTTCAGTGCCAGGTCTACCTTAAAGGATAGTTCCGGGACTTTTTTTTTATTGTCCCTACGGTTCGGCCATGTGTTTTTAAGCATAAATCGGTAGGTGGTAGAAAACTTTCCTATGGACCTTACCCGACTTTTCGTCCATTAACGCACTCGAAATCAGCCGCCATTTTCTGATAATCCTATCATTTCCCCCCATCGCTCTGGCTCACCTGCTTTTGCGGCACTAAATCAAATCCCCCGCCCCTGAGCCTGACATCAGCAGACGCGTACCGCCCATTTCCCAACGCCAAAGCACGTCTCGTGTCAACAATCGCTGCGCTTCAGCTAATGACGTGTCGCCATGGAAATGGCAGGACGCCTCTTTACTCAATAAGTATAAACACACCGTTTCACAACACACAGCAGCAGATTTTCGATTCCATTACTCTCTCTGTGTTACTTTGAGTATTCTGTGACTCGTTTCTGTGCTCTGGTCAGCTACATTCGCCGCTTCTAGGCCTTGTGAACACCTGTACCATCTCTGTAAATTATTTTACTTTCTTTACCACACAATGGCTACAATAATGCCGTATATGTACTAGCCCGAGTACACCGAGGAAGAACTACTGGAAAGGCAAGCACGCGAAAACGATGGGGATTCGGACGGCAGTTGGGAGGACCAGTCAACGGATGAAGAGCCTGGACCATGTCGCATGGACGGCGTCTCCACCTGGTGCACGTGCAATCGGTGCGAGCTAATGCCAACTGAGGAGGAGAACTGCGCTGCCGTGAAAATTCCGGGTGCTTGGCCTACATTTCGGAAGGCGAGCCAAGTCCGCAATGCATCACCGAGCT
The DNA here is from genome assembly GCF_040938575.1 of Ambystoma mexicanum. NCBI lineage: Eukaryota > Metazoa > Chordata > Amphibia > Caudata > Ambystomatidae > Ambystoma > Ambystoma mexicanum. The sequence continues at coordinate 687,789,748 of NC_090931.1, read as the reverse complement.
GCCAGAGTTTAGGGAAGCCTGCCTCTCACGGACCGTGTTGAGGATGATGATGGTGCTTATGCACGAACTTCGCGGCACTGTTCGTCCGCGTAATCCGAGTAACGAGCAAGTATACTCTGGTTGTGATGTCAGTGATGCCACTACTATTTCATGGTCGTCTCCCACATATAAAATTACATCTACATATCATTCGAATGCATGTAAATTGGTTCCATATTGTGCATTTTCTAGATAGAATTTTTTTCAAAGCAGAATGACATTTTTTACCTGAATCGACAGTGATAAGAAAGTTTTGTCATTTTAATACAGTTTGCATCTTTCATTTTCACAGGTGGTACAGGCTGGTGGCCTATCGTTGCTTCACTTGGTGGCTTCACGGGAGGCTCGGACACCGCGTTCGGAGAGTAATACCTGCCTGTGCGGTACTTGCCATTAGACAACATTTCCTCAGCGACAGTGGACAATACCGCGGATTTTCCATGGATGTGCTGCAACCGGAACTTTACAATGTGTAATGTTTATTATTTATGTTCTATTGAAATTAAGATCTAAAATAAAACCCAACATATATTTTAACAATGGTTGTTTTGATTTTTTAAATGAATCTAGTGTGTCTCCATTGAATAGTCTTCCTGTGCCTTGTCTTGTCACACCACATGTCTCCGGCCAGCATCCTCCCTCACGCTGGCCGCCCACCTTCAATCCACATAACCGTTGAACCCATATGCAGCAGACATACCGGGGTACTTGCGCTGGCAAGTGGAGCTGTCAGGGAGCGATAAAGGCCAAGAGGTGCCAAACACCATGTACACTTCAAAGTGGTCTATAGAGCATGGGTTGTTGTTCCCATGTCTACCTCCAGACCCCGTGTCTCCTGCCAAGCATCCCCCCTCACGCTGGACGCCCCCCTGCAAACCGCATAATGCCACGACATATACACGTCATTCATTCACAAACACACCCCTGTTTCGAATTCTTTATAACCCACTTCATATTTCTAATGAGCACTTCTTTGCGCTTTGCTAGTCAACCCGTGAAGGTGCTGGTTATCTGCTCTTCGTCTCTGTGAACTTCCGTGAACACTTCGAGGAAACTCCTCAGTTTGCAACCTGTGAACTGCTCCCTGTTCTACGACAAGAAACTACTCTGATCCCTGCATCCAACTGTTTGTTCGTCAAGGTAAGGCCATGTACCATAATCATTTTGCGTCCAATTTCTTTTCGTTCAAGACAGTACATGCAAGGAACTAGTCACATGTTCTGAGTTTACATTGGTATTCATAGAGAATTGTTGATCTTTACTTTTCAGAACTTTCCACAATGCCTGCCTGTTCCATTGGCGGTTGCCCTTCGAAGACCCATAATAAATCTGAAGGTACTATAATGCATGTTTTCCCTAAGACAATAGATCAGATAAGAGAATGGGTGCGATATTGCGGATATCCACCGTCTGAGCTTGAAAGTAGAGTACTAGAAGTCTTTGCGGACAAGAGGGGTGATCGATACCGCATCTGCAGCAGGCACTTTAGCTCAGACATGTACTCCACATCATTGCTAATAAAGAAGAACACACCGCGAGCGAGGCGAAAATTGCTCTCAACCGCTATTCCCACTCTATTCGTCCACATCCCTCCACTGGTGAGTCAAGTTTATGCATTTATCTCTCCGCCTTGCGGTAGTGTGTAGCATTAGCTAACAATAATTTCCCCATTTATGTATCCACTCAATATGAAGGCGGAAGATTCTCCATCCGTGTCGTTATTGCAGTCATCAGCCACTTCAAGCGCCTATCGGGTAATCTTACTTGGCTATTCTGCCACTGACTTGTTTTAGGCATGTAAATCAATAGTTTTAATTTATTGTGTAATTATTTTACCTAATGGTACACCCTTGTACTCGTCCTCTAGTCTTTGTTTTCAGTTATAATTATTGTTATCCAAAATAATGCAAGTACTGTCTTTCAGGGAGATGCTGAGGAGTCCAACGTATTGACGACAACCGTTGATGTCACTCAGATGCTCGAGGTACGTTTCCGGACAGTTCCATCGATGGAGATCATCAGATCTTGCATTCTTGTAGCGTGATTGTTACACACAATGTTTCTTTCGTTTTTAGCCATTGATATGTCCTTCTGTCGTCGCCCTCCTATGTGTCTTCTTTTTTCAATATTGTGTTCATTACTAATGAAAGTCCTATGTTTCAGGGAGTCGATGGAGCATTAGTCCAAGAAGAAGGGGGAGCATGCAGTTACGGGTCGGCGCAACAGCTTGCAGAAGTGTGCACCGCAGTTACATCGTCCCTTGATGTTCTTATGCATTTCGAGGTATGGATACTGACAGTTCGATCAAGCGAAATCATATGACGTGATTACATCCGCTATACTTCCTTCTTTATTAACGCAAGTACTATGTTTCAGGGAGATGACGGAGCTTCTTCTACGAGAACATCACCCCTAGTAGTTGATGCAGATCTCTGGGTGGTGACACTTCCAACGATCGAGCAAATCGAATCATATTTACATATCCATTATTTATTTTAGACAACTGATCATTTGTGCAGGTCTATTTAGATGAGCCGTTGACGCCTGCACAAAGTTTATGTTCTTTTTAACAAAATAGAAAACCATACTAATGCAATTAATGTGTTTCAGGGAGTTACTGAAGCATCATCTTCAATAATATCATCAATGGAAGTCTATGAGGAGCCCGAGGTATGGATCTTGACAGTTCCATCTAACTAGATCAACTATGCGTGAATAATTGTCGTTTGAATGTTCTACACAAAGCGTTCATTCGTGTTTTGCTATTCAGATGTACGTGGGTATTGGTCCCCAAGTACATTTTGTGTTTTCAATATTATTATACATACTAATGAAAGTTCTATGTTTCAGGGAGTCGATGGAGCGTCAATGCGTGATGGATGTGCTTATCATGAAAATATAGTCGTTGCAGCGCAAGAGGAAGTGGAGACATGCACACACAAGTCGGAGCAACAGCGTCCTGATGTTGAAGTTCGAGGCAAGAAAGTTTCAAAGAAAAGAAAGCAAAAGAAGGTTAGTGTCCTGGTCACTATATTATGTTGTTTTTCACTGTTAATAGTTCAATACTGTAAGTTGTGTTTAAACTGAACATCCCTTTTCCAATCTGTCCTCTAGTTGCGAGTGGGTGTCCGAACTAGATCTACACAGACAGTGAAGCGAACGAGAGATGTTGCTTGTCAAACCTTTTGGCAGGGACTTGAGACTGGAGATGCATCGTGCCAATGGGAAGAATATGAAGTGATTGACAACGGAGCTATACCACCACCAGCCATTGATAGTGAATGTCCTCCTGGTAGTTCGGATGCAGTCGGAGATCAATTTACAGAATCCACACTCGCAAAAACTAAGACCGCGAGAAAGTTGAAGAAATTGTTTTATTCACCCATCGCCGGAGAAGGAACAGATGTTGCAATGGAAGAGAATGAAGTGGACGACAATGAAACACCATCAATATCACTGAACATAGCGGAAGACGATATCAGAGATTCTACCTTTCATGTGAGTGACATGTCCTCAACGTTACAGGCCGAACCAGCTGGGATGCAGAGTGACAGTATAAGGAAAGAGGCCAAATTCATTGTATTCGATAGTTGTTTGATTGATATTATTATTCGGATGAAATGTGGGCATTCGGTTGGTGGGGAAGTATGTGGGGAGCCATTGATTAATGTGACTCGTGCAATTCGAGGCACTAACCTTAAAATACATGCCACCTGTACAAAATATCATCCTTTCTCATGGTCTGCACAACCCATGCTGGGGAAACTGCCAGCAGGCAATCTACTTTGTGCAGCGGCTGCACTTTTTAGTGGTTCAAGTTTTAAAAAGTTAGAGTCTTTCTTTCAGTTTGTGGGAATCCATTTCATTGCGAAAACTCAGTTCTACAAATACCAAACCGATTATCTATTTCCAGCCATTAGCGAAGCTTGGAGAATGGAAAAAATGTCTATTGATCGTACATTCGCGGGCAAACGGTTCAGGCTAGCCGGTGATGGACAGTGCGACAGCCCAGGATTTTCAGCCAAGTACTGCACCTACCACTTTCAGGACATGGAAAGTAAGAAAATTGTGAGTTCGGTGGTCGTGCAGGTGTCACAAAGTACATCCTCAGTGGCCATGGAGAAATTTGGCTTTGTAGCATCATTGCAAGAACTACAATCGCGGGGAATGGTGATCGACCTGATAGCCACGGACAGACACGTTTCAATTGCCAAGACAATGAGAGAAGAGTACAAAAATATAAATCACCAATTTGACGTTTGGCATCTTGCAAAAACAATCAATAAAAAAATGTCGGCTGCAGGTAAAAAAAAAAGATATGCAAGGTATTTCACAGGGGTCCAAGTCAATCAGCAACCATCTTTGGTGGAGCTCAAAAACATGTGGAGGGTCGTTGGAAATTCTACTGGAAAAATGGCGGTCAGTAATGCTACACTGTACCAACGTTCACCGTTGGAACACAAACCAACATTTCCACAATTGTGAACATGGCCATTTGTCCACAGAGGAGGCACGGAAGAAGAAGTGGTTGATTCCTTCATCACCCACTCACAAAGCCATTGAAAAGATTGTATTTAATAAAACTATAACAAGAGATTTGAGGGGACTCACGGAATTCTGCCACACAGGAGATTTGGAGGTGTTCCACAATATGTGCCTAAAGTACAGGCCAAAACGATTGCATTTTGGCATGGAGGGCATGATAAATCGGACTCTTCTAGCGGTCTTGGCACATAACCATAATGTTGGCCGTCAACAAAGTAGGACGACCGGAACTTTAGGGACGCTTCGCTACAATAAGGCCTTCACTAAAAGAAGTAAACAATAGGTGATCAAACCAGTGTTTGAGGATATGCAATATGAGTTTATTGAGAGACTTATTGTGGATGTCATAGATAGGCACATACATGGAGTTGTGAACGAACCTGTGCAGGGGACAACTGCATTGCCACCCAACATTGCCTCTGTTCCATGTCCACCTAAAGAAGAGCTCATTGAGAAATACACATCACGGTTTAAATGATTGTAATTTGATTGTCTGTTCTCTCGAGTCTCCTCATGTCGCAGGCCCATTGAATATGTGTAGCTATGTATTGTGTAAATAAAAGTGATTGCTCAGTGTACATGCAATGTGTCTATCCAACCTTGTTCATTTGCGCATTAAATTAAAACAAACAGTAATATAAATCATTTTTCAAAAAATATAGAATGTCTCCGTATTTATGGTTCTCTGGGGCTGCAAAGCACGCATACAAAATGCAAAGATGGAGTGTAAATTTCAAGTCCTGTGAGATGGCCTTACACTGAATGTAGCTAACTAGGAATGTGTGCTCGTTCAAAGTGAAGGTCAGCTGCTTTGATTTTTTGCTCGGGTGCCGGAATGGCCCACGACTCAGTATAAGGTTCTATTGTTATTTGACCTTGACAGGCCGGGACCATTCCGAAAGACTTCTTTTTGGGGGTGTGGTGCAATAACGTAAGAAACGATAATGAATAAAATTTCAGAAACGATAGCCATTTAATGTTCGTTCATTAGAAGAAATAACGTCGGCATAGAAGGAGTGGTATTTCGGGGCTGCCCTACGCACAGACACAATGGAAAATGCAAATATAATGTAAGTAACTCTTTAGATGAGTTTATACCGCAATTTAATTACTATACAGTAACTTTAAAGACGGGTTAAGTTGTACTTGTTCGTTCAATGTGGCATATTGTTTTGTACCGCGCACTATCTTGAGGAGAACAATCTCCTTTTACGGAAGCACCTCAAAACCTTACTCTTTGCTTCTGCTTTCTCTCTCCCTCTCCCCTGCTACAACTGGTCCACTGTCTGCGACCTCAGTCCTGGGCCCTTCCACTCTCCACCTGCACTGCCTCCCTGTCAACCCCTGCACTGGGGGACTGTCTCAGTATCCTACAGCCCCCCCTTCCCAGCACTTGTTCTGCACTTACCTTGCACTCGCCACCAGCTGGCCCTATGTATTTATTATTTTATGCTACTTACCTTGTACTCCACTTCCCCCCTCCCCTTCCCCTTGCACTTTTACCTTCCCCCTACCCCTGCACTTGCGCGATCTGAATGACACCTGGCCTAGTAGGATCGTTGTCTGTCTTCTCCTTGTTCCCCCCCCCCTCCCTGCCTCGCCACGCCTTGAAACACTTGTGTATAGGCGCGTTGCAAATGCCATATTATATCATATCAGTGACGAAGTGGTCCACTGGCGCTCAGGCGGCTGTGAAAAAGGCGGAGGAGAGGGGGTGGGTTACTGGAAATGACGTATAATACCCAGTTGCACTGTCCTAGCTATGAAATAATTTCCCGACCTAATATATAAAATGAATAATTTTAATAAAGATCTGATGCTGAGACTAAATTTCATTTTTTATGTTTTTAAAATAGGTACATCACTCATTATTGTGTGTGTCACGAGTACCAGACACCGGCGGATGGGTTTTTCAACCGCCAGTTGCTTCTCCGCGTGAACAACGTTACCACCCTGACCATTTTATGGGACGATCGCCAAGTACAAGTATGCCCTTACGCAGTACTAACGGCTAGATGCAACATACAGACCGTTGTGGTGGCCTAGTGCCTCGTTGTTGGAACAGCCATGCGATTATCAGTGCGACCGAAGAGCTTATTTTATCGTAAACCAACACCCTGTGTACTGCACACGAACATTGCTTGCCTCAAGACGAACTATTTTGGATCGAGAGCAAAGAAAAATGCAAATCGCTGAATATTCTCTAAACATTTGATGTCCAATAAATGTACTTTGCCAAATGTACAATCTTGCAGTTTGCTTTTAAACCACAGATTCATATTCCGAATTGTGGCGCTGTATTGTGAGATGATCTAAGACCCTGTGTACAGCAAAGGAACATCGCGTGCCTCAAAACGAACTTTTTGGAACGTGAGCAAATAAAAATGAAAATCGCTGCATATTCTCTAAACATTTGATGTCAAATAAATGTACTTTACCAAATTTACAATCTTGCGGTTTGATTTAAAAGTACAGTTTCATATTCCGATTTGTGGCGCGCTGTGTTGTGAGCTGATCTGTGTTGATTTCCGGGTTCTGTGTGGAGTCGCGTAGAAGACGCCTGGGCGCGTTTGCCTACGCAGCACAGTCACGTCACGGATAGAGGCGGGGAATATGAATGTTTTGATAAAGTCTGTTTCAGGGGTGGGGGATTTGATTTAGTGCCGCAAAAGCAGGTGAGCCAGGGCGATGGGGGGAAATGATAGGATTATCAGAAAATGGCGGCTGATTTCGAGTGCGTTAATGGACGAAAAGTCGGGTAAGGTCCATAGGAAAGTTTTCTACCATCTACCGATTTATGCTTAAAAACACATAGCCGAACCGTAGGGACAATAAAAAAAAAGTCCCGGAACTATCCTTTAATGTGGCCTACGCTGTGTGGTTTACAACTCTGAACGACGAAAGAGGGGGGGGGGGCGAGAACTGGATCCGCCCCCCTCCCCGCACGGGGGCAGGGAGGACAGCGTGTCAGCCATAGGACTCTGCAGTGCAGGAAACCGGGACTTCCAACAGCAGACCAGGACATTGTTCCCAACGGCTGCCTCATCAGGAGGGCCCTGCAGCGGGGACAGGGTAAGGCCAGAACAGGCAAGGCCCACCCAACATCTGTAAATGCCCACTCAGCAGCACAGTATGTGCATTTACAGATGTTAATGTCACTGCAGTGGGCCCACCTAAATTAGCCTCGAAAGGTCTCTAGCTTTTTGGAGGCAGTTTTCACACTTTTTGTGTCAACTATGGGCAGCAGTTAAATGGATGCAGCCACTCACTCCCCCCCACCCCCCGGCCCCACCCCGAGGAATTATTCAAGGGACCTGCTCACCTTCTTAGCGGTCACCAGCATGACAAAATGCAGATGAGAAAAAGCATCTTAACAGTGGCACCGCAACTACTGCTGTAAAACGTTTCTTTTGTTAGCAGTGCCTTTCTTAGGCGTTCAGTCATGTGGCACAGTAAGAGACCCCCACATCCTCCAGTTACCTACCAAAACTGTCTACTACCCATACAATTCATAGGAATAATGAAATAAAGCTCCTTTCACAGGTCAATTTCTGTCCATTATCCAACTTCAATGGAAAAAAGATGTTGCTTTTATGTGGCTAGTCAACTGTTATCATATAACCTTCAGCTCGAAATGTGTCACAATCTTTATACCAAGGGGACCTTACTACAAAACTATTTGAGTGCATGCCAGTAAGTGCTAAAATTACAGTGGTATGCAACAGGACATGAACTTGCATTATGCTGTATTCTGTGACTCTTAGTTTCCCATTGAGGATCTGGAAATCAAGCCACAATGATACCATTTTGTCTTAAAATGTTTCCATATACTATGCGATTTGTGTATTTTGTATATAATCACTCCAAGGCAGTACTTGTGTAGTCCTTGAAAGCCACAACTTAAATATTTGTAACAGATAAAGCTCAGAAAGTATGCTGTCAAGGGTCTGAATTGCAGTGTGAGCTAACATCCTCACTTTAATGCTTAACAAAAGTGGGTGATCCAGGACAAATTATTTAATCACACTGTGCCTCAACTTCAAAAATGAGATTCCTTATAAGTTATGAAATTCACACTATTGAAAAAAATAATTCTTTACATTGGGTCAGATTTAAATGATTTTAGGGGGAAAAATGGTGTCCCCCTTGTGCTCTTGTCTGTGGCCCCTGAGACTATCCTCTAGCATTATGTCACTGTTGTACAATCTCTCACTTTGTCCCATAACTATTGATTTGACAGGCAGTTATATAGTCTCACCAGCCAGTCACCAGAGGTTCCTGTATGGTGGACTGACTGCAGCTGAATCAACATTCATTTCCTCTCTTATTTCTGCCAATCACTGAAGTTGCTTGGACAGTCCGGAGTACTTCCACACAACTGCACACCTTCTGCTGTTCACACAGGTTTTTTGTCTTTTATGACTTTCAAGGGGTGGGGTAGAAGCCTGCCGTAGAAGTAGGGGGAGCAGGCTAAGGTTGATTGGTAGCAATGCTGATATGTGCAGATCTGAAAATATAAGGCTTTCTGTGGTGTGTAAGTTTTAAATATTTTATGAGTTGCCTGGAGCAGCAGTTAATATACAGTACAGATTGCTCATGCAAATTGTTTGTCTGGTTATCTGTGGTGTCTGTCAGAGCGGTCTTTAAAGAGTCTGGAGAGATACATTGGCCTATCTGTGGTGAGGTAGTGTGGTGTATAGGGAAATGTAGTGTGGATGCACGTCTTCTGGTGGTGTACATTCCATTGTTTAACCTGTGTTGTGATGGTGCTGGAGTTGTGTTTTGGTGTGCGGTTTGTTAGAGTGGGAAGTAAAATGATTATGAGATGGTTATTGTCATGTCTTGCAAACAAACCACCCAATTTCAAGAACAACCTTTTTCACTTTGGAAGAATCACTGTTTGTGACGTGTTTTGTTTATACCCTTGCAAAGCATTCTTTCTCCAGTTTATATGCCTTTTTTGGCATATTGTCGAATTTCTGGCTAAGTTATGCTATGTTAGGTGATGCAATGCTATGACACACATTCAGCGCCTGCAGTTTATGTTCACTTGGCCAGGACCTTTCTTCCGACTGCCAATTGACACCTCAAAGTCACTTCAACTGTAGAGTCTCTCCGTTTTACATGAGATTATGGTAGACTGCAGATGGACATGCTCTGTGAGCTAGCAATTGACAAAGTCACTATTTGAAGGCTTAATCTATACCCAGCCCAGACGTTTTGTCGTATCTGTGTCTCTGGAAGCAGACATGGCAAACAATACAGGGGTAGCTGTTTCCGCCCTAAAATCTCAGCTCTTCTGAAGTGTTGCAGATGATTGTTTGATGTGCAAAGGAAGTGTAGATGATGCATAGGTCTGTCAAATGAGCACTGCAAGCGGATGGGTTTATCACAAAGGTTCTTCTGGGGTTGTATACGTCGTGATTGTATTAAGAGGTTTAGGCAAGCTTAAGGTGGGATCTGCAACCTTTGGCTCTACAGATGTGTTCTACTACAAATACTATCGGCCCTTGCTAGCATAATCAATGGTGAAGGATCCTGGGGTCATAGAACAGAGTATCTGGAGAGCTGCAAGTTCCAGACCCCTGGTTTGAGGAGATCTCATATTATCCAATGCCAGTTGTGAAATAATTAACCAATTCCTAGCGTTTAGGCTCCTAAAATAAACATATGTTAAAACATGTTTGCATGTGTATTTGTGTGAAAGTGTTTGTGTGTGTATGAATGCATGTACATACGTATGTACGTACGGGGTGTGGATATGTTTGGGGCAAAGATGCTGTATGAGAGGCACACAACGCACAACTTGGGGCACTGGTGCCATGTAATGAGACACTGCAGGATTTTATTTGGGCACTAGCATGAAAGGTGTGCAGCGTGGGCATATATTGTTGAGAAAGGCCTTTCTTTGGGCACCAGCAGCATGAGAATGTGTTTCACAGGGGCGGTGCCGACATGCATCTATTCCTAACGTTCTTTGGACACAATAAACGTCAAGGAGGCACATAACTCATGATCTGGTTTGGGCAGAAGCAGCTTGAAAGTGAGGCAGTATTGCCATTTATTTTTGAGAGAGGCCTCCTGGTTCTTCTTTAGGGACAGCCAGCATCAACACCTGTTGGAAAATGCTCCTATGTACTGTTAAAGTGCTTCATCTGTTGCTCTTCACAGCGGTGTGCGTTTCCTACTCGGATTCACATTTTTTTGCTGTGAAGTGTACGGTTGCAGCCTATTATTTTTATATAATTTTGAACTGGAAGCAGCGGCCAAAACTTTGCTCTGTTAAGTTCAGGTGTGCATACTTGGCTAAATTCAGGGAAAAACTTTACATGCCTCCATTTTTACAAATTCAGCATCTGCAACTGTGCTGGACTGTGGTGGACTCATCGGTTTGGGTCATGGAAGCCCGTGAAGATGGCTAGTTAGGTCTGGCTACCTTATGGACCACACATTGGAAGACTTCCATTTCCATCATCAAAAAAACAGGTCTTTTTTCCATTGCTCGCCCCTTCACTCATTCCACAATGGATATCCCTCCCTGCCCTTCCCACAACGATATTTAGATTGATGGCATCTGCCCACATAACAATAACCAAGAGAGTTACGCAGCAGTGCCACACGTGGACAAACTTAATTTACCACAGGTCCTCTTCGGTCAATTGACAGCACTGGTGGAACAGTTGCATTTGCTGAACACATTGGGCCTCATTACCAGTTTGGCGGCTGCCGCCAAACTCGTGAAATTACCGGCACCCAGCAATCGGGACGACCCCGGCTGACCCGGTCCATCCCCATTGTCAGGTGCCGGTATTCATTACTCCCCATTCCCAATAGGGCTCAATGGGAATGGGGAGGTTGGATGCACCGGCACCATTCATGAATGGTGCCGGTGCATCCGACGAGTTGTGCTCGCGGGTGCCGCTCTGCCCGCCAGGTCAGACCGGGCGGGCAGAAAGGCACCCAGAAGCACAACTCATAGTTTGCCGGTCCATTAGTAACTTACCAGCGCTGTTACTACCGGACTGGCAAACTTATAATGAAGCCCATTGCTTTCTAAACAAGCAACCACCTACTGGGAAAAAAATCCCTGCAGCACGTGCTTTATGCGCGCTTTCTATGTAGCCTGACAACATTGCGACTGTCTAACGAAGTCATTTCATAAAGAGGTTACAGCCGATGAACAGCAGCGTAAACATCGCCTTAATGTACGAGTCTATTTAATTACTGGAGCGCAGCACCGAGGCCCGTTTTAAGGAGAGGAAATTCATATTGATCCTGGATGAAGAACATTCCATTCTGCGTTTGTTCGAGGGGCGTATGGTACATCACCACATGTAGGTTTTCTTCAGCTAATGAAGCCGAGCTGCTCGACGCCATGTTTATGATGAAGTTGAAGCAAGTGAAAATGATTTTAGCTGTAGACTCTGATCATGAATTAAATAGCAGCACCACCAATTCTTTCACATGTGGGCCCCCTTGCATTCCCATTGCTTAAGAAATTCAAGGGAACCATTTTGCTGTGGTATAGGGAGGCCAACCAGCCTCTGGCAAATTCAAAACATTTCCTGGCAGGTGAATGCATTTGTGAAGATCATAGGGCTCGCCAAGTCACAAGTCAGGCTACACCTAATTTGCAAAATCCATAACCCAATGAAAACTCTTCTATCGAACACAATTTTTGTTATTTTTTATAAATTGTATTTATTTTTTCCGAATTTCTAAAGTGCTAGTGGCCTGATGCCATCGAAGCGCTGGGAGAACCAGAGAGACCACTTTTTGTCCATTACAGAACTACAACAGCAAAAACGAGGAGGCCAAAGAACCTGCCTCGAAAAACAAGATGGGAGGCATGCGGCGGCATATAGGAACAATGAGGCACTGACCTACACAATTAAACGTAAGCAAGCTGTCAACCCTTTACCTCAGATATATAGGTTATCCTATCCAAAATGTATACTGTGCCCATCACCAGCATAATGTATGTTATATATATATAAAAATGGGAGGAAGAATTGACAGGGGGGAGGGGTGGCTCAAGGGGCATGGCCTAAGTAGAGCTAAGTCGGCTGGCATGGGGTGGGGGAAATGGCAATTGCTTGGCAACCAGGTAGTGGGTGCCAAACAGGAGAAGAGGGGTGCACTGCTGTCATCCTTTTGTTGAGCCCCACCTCTCCTTTTTGCTTTTAAAAGCACATGCTCCTACCCCCGCTGGTATGCTGACTGCAGGGGTTGTATCCTGTGATTTGACAAAATGAGAGGTGGGGACCACTAAACGGAATGACAGCAATGTGCCCTGCTTTTCCAGACAGCCCTTTAACTCAGCTTGGCTGCCTGGTTAAAAGGCTGCCTGAGGGCTCGGTGCCTCGGATTAAGAAACAAAAGGAGAGGCAGGGGCACTGCCATCATACTCATTTGTACCCCTGCCTCTCAATTTTATTCTAAATTGTAAGGGCAGACCACCGCAGGCAGCCCCTTAACCATGCAGCACTTGGATGAAAGGTGTTCAAGTTCTAAGGCTAGTCGATGGATCCCAGCAGAACCCTGGCTCAGGAGCACTTGTTGGAGACTCGACCCGGCTCACTTAAAGCATGTGTAAGTATAAAATATATTGCATCAAATGGATCATTGGAACAAATGCGTTCCAAAATAAAGTTGCACGATTTAAATCAAATATGCTCAGTTTAAATGCCCCTGACCAGCATCCACCCACTATTCCCAGCAGCAGGTGCACAGAGAGTTTGACGGCACAATTTTGCTGTTTGGCCGACTGTGCTGCTGTACATGACCTGCATGCAAGCGAGAGCTGCCCGCCGATAAGTGCAGATAAGGGGAAGGGAACAAACTGATAGTGTTGTTTTATTTGCTTCTCCGCTCTACTTTCTCTGTAGATCAATAGGCCCCGCATGCAGGGCATGTACAGCACGTCCAGTTAAGCAGACCGAGCCGACACAAAGCTCCCTTCCACATAGGCGACATGACAGCTCGCCGCTCAGGCGGTAATCCGGCCAATCAGGCAGTCAGATCAGATCTCAGCGCAGCCTGTGTCAGCCTGTCAGCCCGCGAGGCTCTCAATATACAGCAAAAGCTTTCATATCCAGCGCTGCGTTATCCGCTAGTGTAACCAGCTCCGCTCATGACCATTAGTCGCATTCTGGAAGATAACACTCTCCATAAACTCCAGATAACAGCATTCTGGATGGTAGTTTGAGGATGCATAGGAATCCTGGATGTTTTGGGATATGGAGCTTTTGCTCCATTACCTAGCTTTCTGCCATTTGAATTGCCGACATTGTTATCTAGAATATCTTGGTATCTGGCATCCTTGATTCCCTATGGGTGCCAGATAATAAAGATGTTGCTGTAGCACTTCTAAACGGCTCCCAACTGGAGAGCAATCTATATGAAACACTTGAACTAAAGTGTACCACAAATGATCAAATTAGACTATCTGGAAAAGTAGGAAATCTATTGTTGTGCTTTGCCAATACCGACGGACTCTCTAGCTGGTGTTGAATCACCACGCTTCAAGGGTACTCTTGAGCACATCAGGTCCATCGTCCAACGCGGGCTAATTTCAGTACTTCTCAGTCAATCCTGTTCACGTGCAATGTAAGCTTTCGCCCCTTTTCTGCTTAGTGCTACAATTCGAGCGCAGTACACTGACCCTTAAAGGCATGCAAACTTCTGTGGCGGAGCCATGAGAGAGGTAGTGGGGGAATCCCCCCTGCATTTCTCCCTGGTGCCCAGTGCGCCCCCCAGCCTCCCACTAGCGCCCTATTTTCCCCACCCCCTCCAGCACAAAACCGGACCTCCGCTACTGGCAAACTTTCACATCTATAGCCCCTCCTTCCCTTCCTTGTAGGTATAAATATTTCTCCTAGCACACTTTTGCTGACCTCCACTTTTGATTTTATTTTCCACTTTTATTGCGACGAAAATGCATATGCTAAGGTATATATGGGGTGAGGGTAGCAAGGGGGCCTTTGCCCACCCCCCCGCATTTTTGCTGCAATAAAAGTGTAAAAATCGGTTAAAGAAATTCGGTGAAAGTGAAGGTTGGCAAAAAAAATATAAGCCCAACATTCATAGAATCAATCTTTCGTGTGCAGTTCGCCCTTTACTCATCCCATTCTCTCACACACAGTGGTCTCTTGGATGCAGACAGCGGCTGAGCACACACTCTCCAGAGAAGTCTCTGGAATGGCTAGGCCACTACGATGGCGACTGTCGCAGTATACACAACACAACATGTAAATGGGTTGAAAGCACAAGAAGCCAATTGTTGGTGGCATGCAGGTTCAATTGCATAGAAAGTCCAAGAATAAAAGCCAGATGGCTTAAAAGTGGGATATGAAGTCAGAGGAATGATGTTAATAAATGGCACATGTTCCTAGACTGCAGCGGTATTGATGGGGTTTAGGAAATTGAAGTAGATGAAAAGAATACATGCACCCAAGTGGAGATGTTTCTATGCTGCTGTACACTCAAGAATGATATTGAAAGGTGCAATCTGATGTGAATAGAAAAAACAATCACTTGATGTCTGATTTCAATAAAGTCTGTACACTTAACGTAAGATCAAAACAAACACGCTCAATTGTGGGATCCTCACTTCTGAGAACAAGGCTAAATAACCTGTGATGTGGCATGGTTCCCATTCAGGGGGCCGAGGGAAACTGCAAATACTATTTAGGTCACATAATCCTTACCAGAGAAGAAATTCCCATTTGCATATCAGCTGGGTTTCTCACCCAAGGGAAGTGTTCCCATACCCTGCAACACTCCAGAAGGCTCCCGCATCTCGCCCTCCCTCTGCAACATTTTCACCAGCCCCTCTTCAAACTCCTGGGTGACATTGGCCTATCCTACACTAACTATGTTGATGACACCCAAATTCTCCTCCCCCATCAGGTATCTTTGAAGAAGACTCCCATGCCATTAACAATGCCTACTTGACCATCCAAGCTGGGATGACGAAGAACCACCTTTGCTTAAATGACGAGAAGACAGAGATCATACTGCTGGAATCCTGAGCCCTCCTCAAAAAACTGGACCCGCAATTATCTGCCTTCACCATTGATGCAATACATATCCCTAATCTCAGCATCAATAAAAACACTGGGCGTCCACCTAGATGCCTCCCTCTCCCACACCAAACAAGTGAATGCAATTACTTCCTCAGCGGCTTACACAGCCAAGCTCATCAACTCATCTAGACACTTCCTAACACAGACTAGCTGCTTAACTATCCCCAGACAAATCACAGGAGCCAGACTGGACTATTGTAATGCCCTCTTTGCAGGAACCTCTAAATGAAACCTAAACAAATTACAGATAATGCAGAAAAATGCCCTGCATGCCACACTCAACATCCCAAAAAGGGACCACATCTCGGCCATGTGAAAAAAACGTGCACTAGCTCCCAATTCGTGAAAGGATCATATTTAAAATCATATCAATCGCCCACAAATGTCCCTCCTACACCACTCTCCAATACCTGTCGCAAAAGATTGTGAAGTTCAAATCCAGCAGATCTGTCAGAATGCTCACCGTCTTACCCTACCTAGTGTGAAAAGAGCCAGAGGATGTGGCACTGGCTTTCCAACCGTGGCAACGACGAACTGGAACGCCCGCCCTTTAGCACTAAGAGCAGAAACCTCTTATTGGCCGTTCCGTAAAGCCCTAAAAACATGGCTATTTGCCTGAGTCTTAGCCTGCTGAGCTATTCTGGAGTGGAATCTGGATCTTAAAACACATAAGCACCCTCACTAGAAGGGAGGTCAATGATCCCTGACCTCTGTTGTACTTGGCCGAAGGTTTGTTTTACCCTGATGCTTGTATGCAACTGGTGCCGCAATAGCGCCCTGATGCCCCCAGGCTGAGGCGATTTACAAATACATTTTTTAAAACAAATTATAATAAAAAGTCCAGCAACTAAAGGCAACCCTGAAGAAGGGTACCAACAGCTAACCCAGACACGTGTTTGTCTTGTTGAGCATCATCAGTGAGGTGAAGCTGGACTGCCCTTCTGGGTGGGACCAGAATGATATGCAAATATATATTTCCCCCCTGTGATTGGTACGTTGAGCTCAACATGGTTGTACACCCTTCCTTAGTGGGAAGAATCCCAGCGAATAGGTTAGTTAGCCATCTCTCCTCTCAGTAGAGGGGCTCCCACAATTACAGCAAATTTGAAATGCCTCTGGTTTCCCCTAATTTAGAAGGGTAACCCAGACACGGGGCCCTTGCTCTGTGTGTACATAGAAACAGCTTCATCTCAATGATGATGCAGAATAAGGCAGAAACAAATGTCTGTAGTGGCTCTTGGTACTCTTGTTCAGAGGAGAATTGAATAGCCTTTTGGTGCTGGACTCTCCTTGTGGGTGGGGTATGCAACCATTAAGAGTGATAGCTGGACTGTTTTGAATCAATCTAAACCACTGGAATTACTGTGGGCAACCCTCAAAGCCACGGTTTTCAGTCTGCCATGCCATTACAGAAGGGGAAAAAACCAAATAAGTAGGGCTAGGCTGATATGCAAATGAAAGGAACAGTGAGCTAAACTGTGGTTTTAGCCCCTCACGAGTGGAAACCCACCCGGAGAACAGAGTATTTGACTGTGTTGGTTCTCAGAAGAGGGGCAACCATCATTTCAAACTACACGGAGGTTGTGCTCCATGCATTTCTATGATACAAAAGTTAAATATAAACCAGTGATCCAATATCTTGAACCTTTAGAGGAGCAATCAGTATAGGTGTGTCTGAGGCTGAGGCCACTATAGCAAAAACCCTTTAGAAAAGGCTAGTGAAACTAACAAGACCACTAGTGTTCAACTCAATATAGATTGAAAGTATTCAATGAATGCTTAATAAGCATATTGAATGATTACCAACATAAGGCCAGACAGTGCTCATAAGGGTTAGAACAAACAATTATACATAGTGCGCATCATATAACAAGGTTGCGATTAACATATTTCAGTGCATACAGATGATGAGCATAATTCCATACACAATGGTTAAAAAAAAAAGAATCACTCAGTGACTGTGTTACACATTCATTGGTGAATCATATCCACAAATAGACTCAAAATTTGCTGTGTCACTTGCCACATTTCGGTCACAAGACCTTCATCAGAATTGTGGTCGGCTAAAAAAACAAAGAAAGTTAATGCTAATCATTAATATTTAGAACACTCAAAATCACCAAGCTTTGCCCTATACCCCCACAGAATTAATATGTGTGGTACCTGTCGTAATATCTGAATCAAATACAGAAATCCACAAAATCTTGCTGGAAGAAAAGATAAGGGATCCGTATCAGTGAACACCTTAAGCTAGTAACTCAGCCTCTCAAAAGAGAGCCAAAGGACAAAAGAGAAAATAATATTGACCCAACAAATGTAGTAGGCATTCATGAAAAAAGTCCTAAAGAATGATAAAAAACATTTACCAACTGTATTAACGTTGGCATCAATTCCTCTCAATTGGGATCCAACATTGATTAAATGAGATCGTAATCCCTAATCATCTCTCACCTGCTTGCAGTCCATTGGTTATCGGTCAGCCGTTCTCCATAGATGTGGTCGCAATTTTAATTGGAACACGTGCAACCCGACTTATAACCATCTTTGTTCGAACAAGGTTCTTCCAGTCATGCGTTATCAACTTCTTTACGTTTGCATGATTTGCAGCAGGTCACGTCATATCAAGGAATTGTGATTTCTACTTAAAGACTAGACCGTTGCTCTAGAATTGTACATAGTGTATTCATGAAGTTCTGATTATCCACAAATCAATTAAATGTATCCATGGATCGAATTACATATTAAACACAAAAGAGTCATTACGTTTGTATATTTTTGATAATTCATATCACCTAAGCAAAACCAACATAAACACCTCGTATGTATACTGGAGTATAAAAAAAATATATTTAAAAAAAAACATTGTGTGCTGTGTCACTAGCACAGATAGAGCATGTTTGGCACTCAATTTAGTATAATCTTAAATTGTGATTTGCTCTCAAATGGATTTTACACATAAATATGTATGTTATGTTTATATGGAATCATTGGTAGCAGCAATTAGGACCATCTTACGGTACCAATATAACAATTGTGATTTGTTCATAAACATACTTTCACACATGAATGTTAATATATATCTACACGGAATAAGTGTTGCTGCTAAAATTGTGATTGCTGCTAAAAAAAGGTTTGCTCATTTGCACCTTGCACTTTCTTGCACATCTATAGATACTGTGTATTTGTTCTGTTTTTGTACACGAGATAACTAGTCGTCCACAAACCACTGACTGACTGACTATATTTAGCTGGTATGGTTCAATTCAGACCACACACCATTGTGGCTTTTTTTCGAATAGTACTTTGATAGAATGGTTTTTATGAGTGATGATGGAGGATATTAACCTCGCACTATAAAAGAGCCTGAGATTTTATGGAATGAAAATTAGATCAGGTATTCGAAATATGAGACTGTGAAACAATTTTGCACATTGAGTAACACATCAATAATGAGTAGCATTTTTCTCTGGAAGGGTCGGTCCATCTTTTGTTATGTATCATTTTTAGCCCATTTCCTAACAGTATGGGTCTCCCGTCTGTTAATCCTGGAAAAAGTATAGGCAGGGTGGCCAACAAGAAGAGAGGAGCAACAGCCAAGGCATGGAAATATGAAGGTAACAATAAGAGTTGCGGATAAAAGTAAGACATGTTTGAATCTTATGAACATTGCAAAGATAACAGGAATGAGAGAGTAGAAAGTTGAGAGATAGAAAAAGAGGAATCAAAGGCAATACCTAAGTTACAAGCAGATAGAGAAAGAGGATACATCTGGGGAGAAGGAAATAGAGGCAAGAGGAGAACAATCATGAGGAGAAGGATTAGAAGGAAAGAAATCTTGGTTTTAGAAGGATTCAGATGAACAGAATGAGAGCGCACAAAGAAATTAACTGCTGGCACAAAGTCAGAAAAGGTATGAATGGGGTAAATTTGAGCATGAAAGAGAAAAAGATCCAAGAGTCCTCAACATAAAAGTGTCAATGTCAATGAAAACCAAAAGATTGAAAATCTCCTGTTGGCTGCTCCTCATTTTGCATCATACCTCATGCAGTGCAGCCACATTGCAAGATTCGGCGAGGGACATCCTGCCACATGCCAAGTATCAGCTGCTAAAGCTATGGAGAAGCTTGCCCTGGTTGGTTGCTTGCCACCTTCTTTGCCAGAACAGGAGTCGGATCCGGCAGGCGATCACCGGCCCCCTCAAAGGGCCTCCCTCTAAGGGCCAGGTATCTCCCTGTCTGGCTCTGTCATCAGGCTGCGCATAAAGCCTGCCCCTAAGAACAACAGGTGGTATGATTCACCCTCTGACAAAGTGGCCTGCCGCCTGCTCCAAAGGCAATATCGCTTCTCTATTCACTCCAAAAAGCATACTCACATTCAAGACTGCATCTCTGGAGCCACTAACAACACAGCCGAACCTTTCAAAATCTGCAAGAAACTCACCAATCCAGCTGCAGTCTCCACCTCACTCCTCCCTTACCAGGCTCTCGGCACCACCTTGGCCTCCCATTTCATATCAAAAACTCAGGACATCCTGTCTTCAATCTCCTCCACCCACATCTAAACTCCCAGGCCTGCTACCCTGCCTCCCTTGGCCCCCATCCGTCCACCTCCCGCACTCTCATTTGTCCTGCCCATAGCTCTGGATGCAGTCTCTAAAGTGGTCTGCTCTATAACGGTCTCCTCAAAACAAGTGCTCCCCTGCTCTTCCAGAACCATCAAGGACAACATCTCCTCTCTCACCCGGTCCTTGCTGACTTCTGCAACCACTCCATCGCCACTGGCTCTTTACCTCTATCCCTGAAGCACTCCCTTGTGCACCCTCTCTTAAAAAAGCTGTCTGCTGACCCCTTCGGCCCGGCAAACTAATGCCCTATTTCCACTACCCCCTTCATGGGTAAGCCTTTGGAGGAACTGGTCATCCTCCAACAAACCCTACACACTAATCTGGTTGACTGCCTTCATGACCATCAATCTGGATGCCGGGCAGCCAGAGGCACGGAAACTGCTCTCCCGAACACCTGTTAAACCATGCTTGGAAATCTCAACTCCAACTCTCTTGCGGCTCTCATTCTCCTTGATCTCTCCTCTGCCTTTGACATGGTCAACCATTCTATCCTCATAAAATGATTGCGATACCCTCAGCATCACTGACCGTGCACTGGATTGGCTCTCCTCTTTCCTCATGAACCGCCCTTCCCAGTTGCAACTGGGCTCTTTCTCCTCCTCCACCTCACTCTCTACCTGTGGCATCCCCCAGGGCTCTATCCTAGCGCCTTGGCTCTTCAATATCCATCTTGCCCCTCTTGCTCACTGGATTTCCTCCTTTTCACCTAATTTCCAGTGTTATGCTGATGAGACACAGTTCTCCTTCAAACTTCCCTCTACTACCTCTTCATCCTCCCTGTTCCCTGACTGACTGTCTGCCATTCAGGCACGGTGTGCAACCAACGATCTCTGTCTTAATGCCAGCAAGACAGACGCTTCTCATTGGGACACCTGCACCCTCTTTTTCACCTACCCTCTGCCCTGCCTCTTTGGGCCCTCTACCCCCACCATCCTTTGAGGCCAAAAACCTCCGAGTCATCTTTGATTCTGCTCTCCTCTTCATCCCTCACATCATGGACCTTACTAAGAAGTCCCACTTCAAGCTCTACCTCCTCAGAGGCATTCTTTCTTTCCTCACCTTCTGCTCAATGTCTCCATAGCTCTGGTCCTCTCCTGGCTGTACAACTGCAACAGCCTCTTTCCTCCCTACGCCCCCTCCAGCTAATCTAGAAAAGGGCTGCAAGATTGGTCATTGACCTCAAGCCCTGGGACCCTATCTCCCCAGCCCTAAAATCCCTCCACTTGCTCCCGGTGGCTGCAAGGATCAAATTCAAAACCCTCTGCAAGATCCCAGGCTCCAGAAGGCCTTGTGGATAATGCAAATCCAACCTTCCCTGCCTAAATACTCCTCTGCTAGAGCCCAACGCGCCTCTAACTCCAACTCTTTGACTGTCAAATGCTTCTCCAAGCAGAGAGGGGGGGCAGGTCTCCCTCCCCTTGGCTGGTGCCTCCATTTGGAACAGCTTCCCTGCCCCTCTCAGACTGAAGTCAGACCTCCTTAAAGTCTGGAAACTGCTCAAAACGCTGCTCTTCTCAACCTCTTTCCCATCCCTGTTAATCATACCACTGCCGCTGTGACCTGGTGGCCTGATCCAAATAGATCACACAGGATTCCAGGCCCTTCTTCCCAGTCGATACCAGCACGCTCTGTGAGCCGCTTGCACTAGCACGTAGTTGGAGCTTCTCCTCCGGTCTCCCCTTAGAACCTTCCTCCCGGCCCTCCACAAGCACTTGTCCTCTCCTCTGCTCCCCCCTGTCTTCCCTCCCCATCTCTTGCATTTCTCCTCACTGCACTTGAACGCCTGAACGCCACAAGGCCTAGTAGGACCATGACAGCATCTATGTTTTTACCATTGTTATTATTTCTTCCGTTCCCTTCCCATTCAGCCTTGCAGCGCTTTGAAACACGATTCTGCTGTACAACGTGCCTAACAAATGCTCATTAAACTAAACTAAAAGAAAGGGGACTAGCAAACAATGAGAACAGTGGGGGGCCAGGGACTGAGACTTGTAGAACCTCAAAATGTAAAGTTAAAGAAATAGAGGACTTACCAGCCCGTAAAACACGATATGCAGAGTCAGAGAAGTGAAACAAGAAAGAGCATTGCCATTCTACCAAGATGAGGGAGAGAAGAGCAAAGAATAGAACGATCCACCACATGAAAAGAAGATGACAGATCAGGAAGAATTAAAACAGCAGATAGTTTAGTGTGAAGCGAAGAGGTCTGAAAATTGGTTAATTGCGAGAGTGCAGTTTCTGCAGAATGAGTATGATGGGAACTATATTGCAAAGGTGGAAGAAGGGAGTTCGACTCCAGATATGCAGATAACTCAATACACAGCACGTTCTAGAAATTTGGATTAAAAAAATGAAGTAGAGAAATAGATAGTAGGTAGACAGACAAGATTGGGAGTATTAAGATAAGATCAAGTGAAGCGCCAGGGTTTAGGATACTGTGACGTGTGAAATAAATAAATAGAAAGGGTGAGAACAGTGAAAAGAGGGGCACAAGATAAAGATACCAAGAAGGAAAAAGGCAAAATAAGAGGGAAGAAGGAAATATACAAATGAGTCAATACAATCACAGAAAGTTGGTAAAGGGCCTGGGGATGATAGAGTATAAAAAAGGAAATTTGAGGTTCATAAAAAGAATCAAAATGATATCTGATAGAGGAGAAAGGTGGGAGAGAAATGTTATGCAGTACAAGGGACAATAAATCATGAAAGATGTGATGAATCCCAAGATGTCCTCACTGCATCTGAAGAGGGAGCCTCTTCCCATAAGGCCAGGGTGGTAAGGCCGCTACCCGATAGCCCCCCTGGGGGTGGTACTCAGTGGGTGGTTCTCATGGGAGGGGACTCCCACCCGAATAAAGATAACTGGAACTTGATCGACAGACCATACAGTGCTTGGCAGGTTAGTGAACCAAGCCTCTATCACCCACTAGAGCCTGAGGAGTGCATCCAGGCTGCTCTTACTCGTCACAGTACCTAGAAAAAAGGGAACCAGGTCGGCAAACCAGGGTCAAAGACCCTTTTGATCCTGGGAAGTGCATCCAGCCTAATCATCTTTGTGGCAGTACCTGGTGAGAGGGAACGAGGTCTGCAGATCTGGGTAAAAGACTCTCTTCAGATTGGAAAATGTGTCCAGGCAAATCATCTTCATCACACTACCCGGTGTGGGCGAACTAAGTCTGACCACTGGGGTCAGGGACCCACTACAGCTTGAGAAACATCCAGGCTGTTCTTCAGCATAGCATACAGTGATAGGAAGCCAAAGCTGCCAACCAGGGTCTGGGACTCTAAGGAACTACTAGGAGCCTGAGAAAGGCTGGGGAGAGCGAGACACTTCCCCCCCCCCACAACAACCAAGGACTGACCAAAACCATATTTTGGAAAATCTGACTTATACCAGAACTACCTTTTGTCCAGGAGAGGGGGAATCGACCCTCTGGATCAGGACATGTTCTTTGATTTACTTGGCTTAGTGTGGAAGGGACAGATTTAGGTTGACACTGGACATTGGGACTTTTGATTTGGACATTCTGACACTAGTTATTTCTGTTGAGGCAGAGAACCCCCTCTTAGAGTTAGGGCGACATAGGGTTCTCTTTTCCTTTTTATCCTTGAATAAAGGCTTCTAGCAAACACTATGACCCATCCATGTCAGCATCTTACGTCTGCACCCTTACAGAGAATAGCAGAGCCAGCAGCCATATCTGATTAACTAAGAGAATCCGAGAGAGGGAATACAAGGGGGAAGACAAAGAGGCAGTAGAGTCAACACTGAAAAAAGACATCAAGTTTGAGATGGACAGATAAATTGTAGATTAAGACAAGAACACTTCCAGGCCAGAGGAAGTCTTCTTGCTTAAGGAATGTACACCTGAGACAGAGGGGAGAGTAGGAAATGCGGGGGATGGATGAGATTGCCAGATCTGGATAGGACAATGGGGAGGGTGGGAGATGAGAAGAACAGAAAATAATAGAAATGGAATGAGTTATGATAGAACTAAAAATAAATGAATGGAATACGAACATGAAGCAGAGAAAACCATTGCAAAATGATGACATGGTAAGAGGCTGTGAGGAAACTCCAGACATAATCAGTGTGTAGTAGACAAACACATGCTAGATGTCTCAGGGGCATGCACGAGGCCAAGGGCCGGGCAGCAAAGATGGTAAGAAGCAAAGCCAGGAGGCCCAAGTAAGACGTTAGATGGTAATGAGAAGTGGGGAAAACAAAGAAGTAAACCGGTCCACAGGTCATGATCCTGATGCTGAGGCAGGGGCAGCTGCTGACAAAGGGAGAGCATTCCGTCTAACAATCTGCTACTGAAAGACCAGAGTTTAGATGGAGCACACATAGGTTGCCAGTCAGTGGGCATTGCAGGGCAATGCAGCCACAATCCAAGATGATATCACAAGCAGCAGGAAGAGCAGAGTAAAGCAGGCAGAATTTGAGAAGGCATTCCTATGCAGTCCCACCAAAGCCCCAGAGCAAATTATGGTGGAAACGAGGCTGCATGAAAAGGCCTTCCAAAGTGCAGGTAAGCCAATAAGGAGGTCATATGTTAATACCCACGTTAGGAAGCGCAGCGGCGCAAGGGTGGACCCAGCTCAAGTGCCTGCCTCTTGTGTATTTTAAATGGGACTGCTTCACAAGAGGGTTACTCTCAGCAAAAATTACTGTTGGTGTAGTAAGCCAGGAGTAAGCCATGGCTGCTCCTAGTAACTTCAGTTGTGTCACAACATTTGTGAATCAAATAGCCCTGTCCAGGAATAAGTGAAGGGTAAGTCAGCTTCACTTAGTATGTAGACTCTCGTACTAAATGTACGCCTACATTTTAATGTGTGTTTGTTGAGGCCCAGATAACTAACTCCAGCTGCACGCTCTACTTTTAACCCACGTGGCATTCCAAATTGCAATCACCCTAGGATTGCCATTCTCTGGAAAACCCACCCAGTAAAATTCTGGAGGAATGGCAATTTTACTCCAGAACTCTACGCCGGTGAGGTAAGAGGGCAAAGGGGCCGGAAGTCTTGACCATGAAGATCTGATCCACATGACACACGCTTCAATAGTAAAGCAATGCGTGGCGCGTGCTGGATTTAAAGGTTTGTTCAACACAGAAAACAGTTCTTACCTTGGCACGGATCATTGCCTAATTATAACATCCATAAAAAAAAGTCCTGCTGAATTCCATTATGCAAAGCTTTTGTTTATTTCCAGGGAATTCGCAAATGCTCCTGGACCATCACTTAAGAAGGCAATGAAGCACAGAGTGGAGGGAGGCATTAATTTTCGACTAAATCACGCGAACACGAAACAAGGATTTCTGCCTGGTTCTCATTTGAAGACGTGAAATCTATATGAATCATTCCGGATTTCTTTTCCACGCTTGAAGATATTTAAACAATAATTATGCGTTCTCCAATGTGCAATTACCAGCAACCCAGATCCAATACAAAACTACCACGTGCAGGCACAATGACAAGGTCACATGGTCGTGCTTTGTCTTCGCAATTTTTGATGAGTACGGGCTGTGCCAAAGTTGTAGGAAAGACATATACACACACACAGACTCTAAACCCATCACAACTGTCATAATATGCTTAGTGCTAGAGGACACATTGTTAAAATTCCACTACTTGCTTAGTTTATGCCATGGACAGACTGCAAATACAGCACTATGTGTATCATTGCTAAGAGTATGCATCGCCGCACAGTGTAAAGTGTTTAAATATGGCACTGTTCAAAACAAGTGTTCATTGTGGCTAGACATACATAATGTGCACATAGCACTGTATATATCATATCTTTCTGTCAGTCCCTCTTACACTCTATGACAGTCCCTCTGACCCTCTCTGTCCATCGACATTGCCCCTCAGTGTGTGTTGCCCTCGGTGTGCTGGCCTCTCTCTGACACTCATCGATTCTGTATGTTTAGAGTAGGTTAGACAGATAGACAAGGAGTTCTGCCTCACAGGTCTTCCTGCTTTTGCAAAAGGTTGTATTTTATGTCTTCCTGTCACATGACCAAGTCAAGGCCCCATCTTACTAAAATGAGGTAGTCTGAAGATAAGAACTCTTTTTATAGCCAGACCCACACACAGTACTTCGCTCTACACCCTTCCATACTTGTGAGCTAAAAGGAAAGGTAATACCAAATCTCAATGTAGAGTTTGGTAACATGAGGGGTTTGAAAGGGACACCAAATGTCGAAGGCTGTTCTGCCTTACCTGTAAAGAAGTTTAAGAAGCAGCATCCTGTGCACGTGAAGGTCCGAGAAGAACCCATTGAGGCAGGTTCAGGTCGAGGTGGACGAATGACATTAGGTTCCTTGAGAGAACCGTGTGCGTAATCTCATGAAAAGCAAACTATACACTAACGTTGTCCTTACAGACACTAGCTGGGGAAGAAGGATGCACAAGAAGAGGGGGAAAAGCGATTGCCACATTCTTTATGTACTTATTTATGGAAATCGGAGGGAAAGCAATGCATTTTTGGCACAAACACACGTACAAAATGTACCATTGATAACAGAGCAGAGGACATGGGTCCTTTACAATGAGGTGAGAGAATGTGACTTAAAGACCAAATGTTGCAGGGGAAGGTGGAAAAAAAAACCTGGGACGAGGACATGATGGAATGACATATGGACAGGATAGTGGAGGAAGTGCTAAAATAAGATTAGAGGGCTGATGTAAAAGTGCTGTAATGTTGTCTGTGATGAGTATGGAGAGAGGACAACAGGGTGGTACAGTAGCGTAGAATGCTAGGAAACAGATTTTTAAGAAAGAAGGCGAGCTTTGAGGTTGGACAGAAATAGCAGAAGAGTTGGAGTAGTCGGAAGAGGAAGAACATTCCAGAGTAGGGGAGTGAGGAGAGAGAGAGAGACAGAGAGAGAGAGAGAGAGAGAGAGAGAGAGAGAGAGAGAGAGACAGAGACAGAGACAGAGACGAGACAAGAGAGACGAGACAAGAGAGATGAAACAAGAGAGATGAAACAAGAGAGATGAAACAAGAGAGATGAAACAAGAGAGATGAAACAAGATGAAACAAGAGGGAACGCAGGGGCCTCAAGTGGTGGCAAAGATGATGGGCAAGGAGGAGAGTAGGGTGTGAGATGAGCAATAGCTAGGGTGGGGCGAGTCCATGGATAGTTTTGAAGATAATGAGACCAGGTTTATATGTAGCCCTTTATTTCATAGAGAGCCAACCAATCTGGTGACGGGCAGAGGAGGTAGAAGTAAAGTTAGAAAGGTTGAAAAGTGTGCAGACCACGAAGTTGAGGACTTTGTTCGGAGATGAAAAGGTATAGTTGTTAAGGCCATAGAGGAGAATCGCACATATAGAAAGAACTAAGGAGGAGATTAGCTGTTAATCAGAATTGAAAGAAAGATGATGATCGATATTGAGGAGGTTCAGCATGGCTGCAGAGGCAGATTTGGAGATGAAAAGTGAGAAGTTGTGTGATGGGTCAAAGATGACACCAAGGTTACGAGTGGAAGCAGAGTAAGGAAGATGGGAGAGAAGAGAGGGGGAGAGAAATATAGCCTGTTTGGCTGGGAAGTAGAGAACATCAATCTTAGTGGAGTTGAGCATGAGCGAGTGAGACATCATCCACTATTTGACTTCAGAGAGACAGTTTGACATTTCTGGCAAGAGTTGATTGGATAAGTAATGAATGGAGAAGAAGATCTGAGTGTCGTCAGCAAAGAGTTGATAGAAGAAGTCATAACAAGAGAACAGAGATCCAAGAGCTCAAGTATAGAGATTAAA
Source organism: Ambystoma mexicanum (assembly GCF_040938575.1). Classification (NCBI taxonomy): domain Eukaryota; kingdom Metazoa; phylum Chordata; class Amphibia; order Caudata; family Ambystomatidae; genus Ambystoma; species Ambystoma mexicanum. The sequence goes on along the minus strand of NC_090931.1, from coordinate 687,761,686 downwards.
GAGAAGCAGACCAAAAATCGACCTTTGGGGAATGCCAACTGTAGGGGGTGTGGAGGTAAGGCTTTTTCAGGACAACTGAAAGTGTCTTGGGTAAGGTATGAAGCAAACAAAGCAAGGGCCTCATCTCCAATGTCAAGGAAAGATAATGTAGAGAGATGCTCGGAATGGTCTGGAAACTTATTAGAATGTTTCCTTCTGAAGAATGTTCTCTCAAGACAGAGTTTTAGGCCATCAATACTGATTCTCGATGTCGAAAGGGTGACGTTGCAGGGGAAATTAGGTTTCAAGAATGCGACTTAGGTTGTTTGACTGAAAGATCGAAAACCGCGATACTGAACGATAGGGACTGCTTGCATACTTTTAAATCAATTTCCGTACATAGATGACCCCCTGCGAGTCAGCTCGGGGCTCTTAAAACATGAACATAAATAATAGACTGGCACCAGCACAGAGAAAGGATGCCCTGCTGGTAAGACTTTCCCGTCAATTAATTTCTTTCCCAAAGTATGCCCAACTTTATGGCTGATCTTAAGCACAAGGTACGGAAGCTCAGTCGGGAGCTTGAGTTTCAACTGCAGGGCTCTGCGTAGAACCTGCATGACATAACTTCAAATCACAACACAGACAGCTCAGAGTGTCACTCTACCAAGGCCAATAAAACTAGTACTGTTCAGTGTGGTGGTAGCTTAATTTAAGGTGGCAAGAGACTTTATATCACAGGATGTGTGATATAAGGCACATATTCCCCAGTAGGGGTGCTCCTAGACACTTGTTTATACTACAGATGTACTCTGCGGTGGCACATTGTAAACATATCACAATCAGCATCAAAAAGTAAGTAATAAAGAGCAGGGGGTTGCAGAGGCAGATCTCAACCTGGATTATTGAGTCCTGCTTCTATGGTTTTCACTGCAGCACTTGGGACTGGATGGTCGGAAAAAGAAGAGACCAGGACCTGATAGGTTAAAGCACTTTGTATCTGGGTTACCCCGTGATGTGGAGTGTGTGAGGGTGTAGAGGGGTTATAGAGCTAAAGAGGAGAGCTAGTCACAACTCATTTGATGTTGGGCGTGGTTACAGACAGACCTGAGGCAACCATTTCCAATTGGATGCTGTGTGGATTTCCACTCCCTATCTTGCAAGCAGTAACGAGAATAGGCTTCACTGATATCTGCAGGAAATGCACTCTCAGTTTAGTGATTTTATGTTAGCGATGTGGGCCCCTTTCAGCAATAGACCGAACTTAATTATTTTCGCAGAGGTGCTTGTTAACCCTTTAAGTGGTCAGAAATGTGAGGCAGAAATCTTTCTGAAGGTTTTTCAAAAGATGCCATATTATTAACCCAAAAGGTTGGATAAACGGCTCACTATCACTACCCTGATGAGTAGTTCCCTTCCTAAAATAAACTAAAGGAAACACTAACAAAAGATTTCTGTCTGTCACACTTATACACACAATAACTCAAAAAGGTAATGTATGGCAGTTTCAAAAGCAACACATTTTACAGTATGCTGAAGGAATCCCCTTATAAAATCGATTGAATTCCTCTCCCCCCGATTCAAGCAGGATTTTGGTTCAGCAGTTCCAAAAGAATAATAACATCTGGTCTTGTAACAACTTTCCAACACAGATTGTGTTGATCCCAATTTAACAATCAAAATTCTGATACAGTTCTGGTCAATTTTCCCTTGGCAATAAAAGTTTCAACACAGTTCTTGTTGATTCCCACTTGGCAACAAAATTTCCAACACTTCAGAATCGATCAACAAGATTTCTCCCTCTTATACTTGTGATATTAAGAACTCAAATAACCTTCGCATAAAGCAAGAACATTTAGTTAATTCATCAGGATCAACAAAATGATTTTGGTCCCAATTCTTCTGCAACAACATATTTTCTTGAAAATGTTAAACACATCTACAGCCTTTCATACCACACGTGTTCAGCAATAAAAGTTTGTTAGAATGAATACTATTGCACCACAACAGGTCACTGGTTATACCACTTCTTCCATACAACTTGTAAGGACCACTTCACAATACTTTATCAACTTCCACCTGGTTTACTCCCATGCCAGGCTTACTTCTTCAACGTTTTCTGTTCTGCTATACTCTCCTGCCAGAACAGAATAAAGTGTTATCACTGTCTCTGACCCAGTGTACTCTTCTGTCAGGCCAGAACAAACCGCAAACTAGAAGTGTGCCTGTTAGGATCAGCACTGACTGTTCGTTGGCTTTGGCATGTGGGTTTAAACCCGTTCCTTTTATGATGTTCTTAAACCATGGTCAATAAGTTGTACAAACAATATGATTGTCCTTTGCCTCCTCTTGACTTGGGCAATGGTCATTTTAAAATTGCCTTGTTATAACTCTGGCAATAGTAGTTTGTATAGGGTTCTTGAATAATGGCCCTTTCTTGCTGATGGCTTTCAAATTCACCCACATGCATGTAATCACACCTCTTTGGTCTGATAATCAAACTCTTATTATTCCACTTGCTCTTTTCAGTTTGGTTTACACAATATTGATTGATCTGCTCCTTATGCTTTCTCTTGGCATGCACCCGAGGGGGCCTTTTAAGCCTCCCTGTCTGCCTCAGGTGTGGGTCATTTCCATTAACAAGCTGCACTTTGCGGTTTTGTTCCTCTTTAACCCTTTTCTATGTCCCAGTACCGTGGGGAATATGGGACTTTCGAGTTCCCAATATACAAATCTGCTTTACTAACTGGAATGTTGTTTTAATGCTCATTTCTTTTCCTAATGATATTGCCTAAAGGAATTTCACAAGGATAAGTTGAAATAATTGGCTTTACAGAGAAAAAGATTTTTAGGGTCTAAATTGGTATAGTTTACAGCCTTGTATTTACCATTCTTTCAGGAGGTAGGGGAGGTAGGGGAGAATCAAGCTTTAAGATTCTCTGTGCTTTTAAAAAGGGGTTTTCATTTCTACCAATGCCTAATGGTTTAGGAATATTTTCACCCACATTAAGATGTTAGATTTAAGGGATTAAAAGCCCTATCTAACAACAAGCCAATACAGATTTTGCCATCAGTGACATTTCTTCCCTAGGGGAAGAAAAATACTGTGTCTCGCCCAATGGAGTCCTCCTGTTCCCCTTGGCCCGGTCTCCTCCCAGGTGATCCTCTTGCAGAACACCACCCCCAAGGTCAGGATCAGAAATGGTCTGCTTTTCCCTAGCCTCCTGGGAGGGGGCCTTAGGTAGGGTATTGTGAGGACTCTGCAGGATTCATCATAACCCCCTTCCATCCTTCCTTCTTTTATCCCCCCTCTTCCTTTTTCACTTCAATCTCTCCTTCTCATTTCTTCATTTCCCTGCCTCCATCTTCCTGAAACAGGGAATATTTAGTCTGTGGTGTGTGTTATGCAAATGGGACCTATTGCATTTCATTGGTTTCTTGTACAGTCTTCCATTGTCACAGCAGAGAGGGGCTTTGAACAAAGGGCCTTAGTGCTACACTACTATATTAGCACCATGTAGGAGAAGCAGCCTGCAGAGGTGAATTTCGTGTTTGTCCCCTAAACTTCAAACTTTTCACCTCTTTTTCCACAGAGAGGGACGGGTGGTAAATGCTGGTTTAGCAGAAGCCCTACTGTAAGGTAGGCATGATATTAAACAGTGAGGACTGACACAATTGATCACAGTTCAAGGGTGTTGATTGAAATTCAATGGGTTGGTTGAAAACCTATCGACGCCTTAATCTAAGGATGGGTACAAGCTACGACCATCAAATCAGAATATAACAGTCCTAGTGGAGTCTTTGTCAAAATAAAAGGGCCTATACTAATAAACCTATTGCCAATCCATACTTCTAAATCCAAATGGTGTGGGACAATAATGTATGCAAAAAGAGGTGTTCAAGATATAATAAGTCAGGATAGTTGAGTAGTTGGCTTCTCTTCCCCACAGTTTCAGCATTGGGCAAGGCAGCACGATCAAGTCACTCTGGCTTCTTTGCCACGAGGACACAGTTCAAAGCATAGGTATCAGGGCCTTCTGCCAAAGCCTCTTTTCCAATAACCATCTCTTATTGCAGAGGGCCTGTCGTAACAAACAAGCACCAAAGTTCCTTTCTTATGAGGATTTTCACATTCACAAGTACTCATTAACATAAGGTTCACAATTGGTCTCCCTACATCGGGCTCAGACTGTGCAATCTTACTTTCTAAGTTTTCCTCTTTGTATCCAAAAATAGAAGACTTTCGAATGCGCTATGGGTTTCGCTTAAACTGTCAGAGGACCACTTCGATTCACTTCACGTCTCATACTTTCTATCTTCTACTTTTGTTTCTCCCACTTCTTGGCTTCATACCTTACAGAGACCTTCGATTGAGCACCCTTGCGGTGCCAGACTACTCAGTCATTGGTATTGAATCTTTCTCCGTTAATGTTCAAACATCCATCTGCAATTAGGTTTTCCTCGCAACTTTCATCACACGCGTTCCCAATCTTCGTTCTTGCACTCTTTATACAATGTTGCCGCTTGCAACCTCAACACAGAGCAGTCTTGCATTGGTCCCCCACAACTTACTGGCTATGTTGATCTCTCTGGCGCTGCTTTGATCTCGGAGACAAAGACAGTACAACAGCGGCTGCTGTTCCTCGCCGACTTAGTCAGCCATGCAGGAGTGCCTCGGTTATCTCGGACACACAACACAGGATTCTTCAGTCTGGTTTCCTGGTCTTATGTTTTTTAATCTGAGGGTTCTGGAAAGTAACAGTTTCTTACCAAAAAGGTCAAGTGCATCTCCCTCCTTGCGCACCCTTCCTGGTTTGCTGTCTTTCTTCCCTCGTTCAGCTGCCATTGGGAAAACATTGTTCCTTTGTGTGCTTTGCCTCGCTCAGAGTGTGCTCTCGTGTTCCGCCTTTTATTCGTGTGGGGAAATTTAATGGAAGTCAGGTGTTAGTGGTTACCAGTAATTGCCCGACCTTGCCTGACCATAGTAGTGGGACATGTCAGGTACAACGGTCGGTGGGCGTCTGCTTTCTTCCGAAGCGGGCTGTCCGTGTGAAAGTGTTCATGAAGGGAAAGGGGGGTGTTAGAGTTCCTAAATTTCCTACAGGGTAGGATGGGGTAAAGGTGTTACAGGGAGGGGGATACCACGTCTTGCCATCCCTTGTCCCACTCCCAATCCCTGAAGACCCCTCACCCAGGTGATCCTCCTGCACTGGTCCACCCCAAGGGGCTGGATCCAAAGGTGATGGCTGTGCCTTGGCAACCTGGCGAAGAGAACCACGGGGACTAGCGGGTGCGACACCTTCCGTTTTCTCACACTACTCATACACAATACATAACGTGTGTTCACCAAGTCTGCCAGGAAGACAAATGTCATAATAATTAATGAACATTCATTTTGTGTCAGTTTGAGATCAGGCTCTCTCTCTCTCCTGGCTTCTCTCTGACCTTGGTCACCTTCTACAGGCCACCTGGCCAGGTTAACCCGTTCCTCTCTGGATATGCTGACCTCACTTCTCTCCTTTCCTCTACCGCCCAACTTCTCCTTGGGGATATCAACATCCACCTGGACTCTCCAGACTCCTCTGGGCTCTTCCGCATCCTATGTGACTCTCTGCCCCTTTCTATTCTACCCTACGGTCCATTTTGCTCTGCTGGACACACCATGGATGCCGTTATCTCTTCAGACATCCCCCCTCAAATCCTCTCACTACTCCTCTCTCCTGGACCGACTATACTTTCCTTTCTTCTCACTTGAAACTTCCTGCTCCCTTGGCAAAGGCTCACTCAAACCAGCACTGCCACCTTTCTTCGCGGACATTCTACCTATGAAGCAAGTGTCAGTGGCCACCTTTGCCTCCACTTTCTCTCCTTTGGCTGACTTCCATCCTGTCAGAGCTCTTTCCAAACTTCACCTTTCTATCCCTAACACTCTGGACATTCTTGCCCCTGTCATGAGGATCCGAAAGAAGCCTGCCAAAAAGTGCAACTCTTGGTACGACTCCGATCTGGCTGTCTGAAACTCAAGTGCAGAGCAGCTGAATTGAAATGGGGGGCTTCAGGTCCACCCTCTGACAAACTGGTCTGCCGCCTACTCCAAAGGCAACAGACTCTCCATCTTCTTTAAATAGATGGTGCATATTCAAGCCTGCATCTCTGCGCCCTCCAACAACACGGCCAAACTATTCAAAATCTGCAAGGAGCTGGCCAATCCTATTGCAGTATCTTCCTCTTCTACACCCACCCAAGCTCTCTGCATGACCCTGGCCTCTCATTTCATCACTAAAACCCAGGACATCTTGTCCGCACTCGTCGCCTCTTCTCCTCTCTCACCCTCTACCCCTCTCATGCCCTCCTTTAGCCCTACCTCCTATCCTTCTCTCCTTCCTTTCTCCTGTTAAACCTGTTTATGTTTCCAGACAAGTCCGGTCCATGAAATTCTCATACAAACAAGCGATCCCATGCTCTTCCAGAACCATTGAGGACAACATTAGTTCTCTCGCTCCAGTCTTGGCCATTTTCTGCAATCAGTCTTTCACCACTGGAGTTTTTCCCTCTCCTCTCAAGCACTCCATTGTGTACCCCCTACAAAAAAAGCCTTCTGCCGACCCCTCCATTCTGGCAAACTATCGCCCAATTTCTATCACTCCTGGAGAAGTTGGCTATCTCCCAGCTAACCCTCCACACCGAAGCTGTATTTTTCTTAAAGGTGGTACTTGTACAGTGTGCGCTCCCAGTGTAGAAAAAACTGATGACAAATCTTTTCTTTTTAATAATCTGACTCCAGTTTGTCATGTATTGGTGTATTTATTTTGCATACAATCTAAACATATTACATCTGATGCATTGCTAATGTATTGATTTCATACAATCACAGGCAATACATATATCTAATGCATTCCTAGTCTCTTATTGTCTCCCATGTATTACTTGTCTTTCATTATCTCCCAACACGTGTTTCCCCACGACCATTAGACTGGCTTCAGAGCAGCCAGAGGCACAGAAACTGGTCTCCTGAACACCTGTGAAGATCTGCTCTCTAGCCTGGACTCTATCTCTCCCTCTGTCCTCATTCTCCTCGACTGATCATCTGCTTTTGGCACATCAACATCCTGATCACTCATCTCTGCGATACCCTGGGCATCACGGATCAGGCTCTGGCGTGGCTGTCCTCTTGGACTGAACTTCCCAGGTTCAACTTGTGTCCTTCCTCTCCACCACATGTTGTGTTCCCCAGGGCTATATCCTCTCCCCCTGGCTTTTCAATGTCCACCTAGCCCACCTTTTCCACTAATTTTCAGTGTTATGCGGCTGACTTTCAGGCTACCCTCGGCCACCTCCTTGCTCATCCCTGATAATCTATTTGCTATTCAGGCATGGTGTGCCTCTAATGACCTCTGCCTTAATGCCAGTAAGACTGAGATCCTTCTCATTGGGACCCCTACTCCCGCCTTTCCTCTCTCACTCTGGCCGCACTCCTTGGTTCCTCTCTCTCTTGTTAGGCAAAAATCTTTGGGTCATCATCGACTCCCTTCTCTTCTTCGCTCCACACATCACAGACCGTGCCAGAAATGCCCATTTCTAGCTATACCTCCTTAGAGGTATTCTCCCTTTTCTCAACTACCCCCAGACGCTCACAGTCTCCAGATCCCTGGTTCTCTCTTGGCTGGATTACTGCAACAGCCTTTTCCTCAATTTAGTTTAGTTTATTATTTGTATAGCGCCGCCTGGTCCTGGGGCATCCAGGCGCATGTCATGGTTACAAAGTTTGCAAAAAACAGTACAGAATAGGCATTGCAGATATTAAAGACAATGTTCAACAATATATACAGGTGTTGCAAAGAATTGAGAATATACATTTGTGTGGCTAACGTTAGTATTGAGTTAGTGTTTGTGCTTGTTTTGGCTTCTTTGGCAAGTAGCCATGTTTTGCCTCTGTGCCTAAAGCGGTGAAAGGAAGGTTCAGATCTGAGATCAATTGGAAGTGAGTTCCAGAGTTTTGCGGCGAGCACCGTGAAGCTTGTGCTGCCTGCTTTTTGGAGCTTAAATCTGGGGATATTCAAGCATCGTGTTTGGGCTGGCTCAATCTGCCTAACTCTATGCTTCGCCCTCTACAACACATCCAGAACAGGACCACAAGACTTATCCATGGCCTCAAGGCCAGGGACCACATCTCTCTGGCCCTGAAATCTATCCACTTGCTACCGGTTGCTGCAAGGATCAAGTTCAAGACCCTCTGCATCATCCACAAGGCTTTCTGGGGACGGGGCCCTCAATATCTCCAACTCTCTCTTCCTAAGTACCTTCCTACTAAAGCCCTCTGCTTGTCTAATTCTCTGCAGGCGAGTTGCTTCTCCAAGCAGATTGAGGGGTAGATCTCTCTCCTCTGCAGATGCCTCCCTCTGGAATAGCCTCCTTGCCACTCCGTGCCTTGAGCCGGATCTCATTAAGTTCTGGAAGCTCCTCAAGACCCTCCTTTTCTCCTCTTCCCTGCTAACCTTCCCTTGCTTCTGCACAGTTCTGCTAACTAGCTGCTTGGTGTCCCGAGAGTCTTTTAGTGTACCAGGCCTCCCCCTCTCCAGTCCCCCTGCACTTGCCTGCTGGCCTTCCTGCACTGCCGCCTGACCTCCCTTGCACTACTGGGTTGTGATTCACATTGGAGTCCCAGCCTACCTTGCACTTAATCAGGGCCCTGCTGCTCTGGGTGCACTTCGCCCGCACCCTCTCCCCTGCACTTCTGGTCTGCGTACTTGAACAACAATCAAAATGATACTAGACCTAGTAAGATAGTTTGTCTTGACCTCCTTTGTTCCCTCTACTTTGCCTGGTTGCACCTTGAAACACTTGTGTATAGGGGTATCCAGTGATTCTACCAAAATCCTTTTCAGAAATGTATTTTATAACAAAACAATTATAACGAAAAACCACAGATTTATTTAAAATATATATATGGGGTAAGGGGTTAAAATGGGTGGGAAGTGGTTTGGGGGTTAAAAGCGTAGGGAAACAGGGTTTGGGGGGACACCCCCAAAATAAAAAAGAAATAAAACATTCAATGTTTTTTCGTTATAAATGTTTCGTTATAAAATACCTCTATGAAAATTATTTCGGTAAAATCACATAGAACTGCATATAGGTGCATTATAAATAACATCAAATAGATCGATTAATATTAGGGGGCGTGGTTGTGGGCAGTACTGAGGTATACATTGTCTGCAAACCAAGTAAACAGTACTGATTTAATCGACAGTTGTTAATGAGGGTAAAGGGCATTTGTCCAGTATGTACCAGTGCTCATGGGCCATAAAGCTGTAAGAACCCCACCCCAGGAACATGTGTCCATTTGGGATCCTCACTTCACTCTTGCACCCTGCACACAATGTTCCAAACTCAAGAGCGAAACAATTGGGGTCAAATTAGCACCAAAAATAGCAGCCAAAGATGGTCACTGTACCCTCTACATGAGCGGTTGGCACTGAAAACAGAAGAAAAAAAAACGAGTCTTTTGAAAAATAGAAAATGCAGTGAAGTGTAGGAGGAGAATTATACCACAGTAGGAAGAAAAATAAAGACAGTCGAGAATGAGAGGGAGAGGGAGAGAGACAGCTGGCAAACAGAACGGTCAAGAGGCAAGAGTAGAGAATGGGACGAGGGACAGTAGTGCAAGCAGTAAGGCAGGTAAGCAAAAGAGTCCTCTGTGCGGCCGGAGATGCACACGCAGCGGAGAATGAGAACTGGCAGGGCCCAGAGGTTGGTGTTGGGAGTTCGACAATCTGCAAACCCAGTAGACAGTAGCTACAGCTGAGGAACCAGAAGCGAGTATATAGCACACTGCCAATCTAACTTCCACAGGAGATGCAGACCATTATGTATGGTCCACTGTGTAGGTAAATGTGTCCTAGATGTTTCCAAATTCTTCTTTTTGACATTTAAAAACACACAGACAAGTTTGTAGGGCACCAGTTGGCCTGGAGAGGGAAAGTTAGGTCGAGGTCATGCCATATCCGGGTTCCTTACTTTTCTCTCGGTCGTTCCGACCGGTTCTCCGGCGTCTCGCTCTTACGCTCTCTCTACAGGTCGCAGGCTCTGTGACTAGCTTGCGCTCCGCCTCCTGCAGTCGTAATAATGTCAGGGGGCTTCCCATGCGCATTAGGTTCCTCCCTCCTCTTCTTCCTCGGCGCAGTTAAATATGCAAATTGCAACTGCGCACAGTTTGTCACAAACTGTGGTTTTAAGAAAGCGAACCACTGTGTATGTGTGTAGACTACCATTGTTGAAGCGACTAACCCAGACTGCGATAACTAATCCCCAATCTAAGACAAAGCATTTTTGGAAAACCTTTTTTTAAAGAAACCCTGGCACACAAAAAAAGAGAAATGTTGGAGCATGCACCTGAACTCAGGCAGCGCGAGGAACACAGCCTTGGGCAGAGCCAAGCTCAGTGGTTATGCAATCGCACTGCAATGCATTGCGTAACACACTCTTTAGCGACAGTCCAGAACGAAACTTGAAGCTGCAAACCCGTTGGTTCATCTGGAGCAACAAAGGGAGCTTTAGTCCAACTGCGCACTTGCTGCCCTCGAGCAAATCCCTCCACAATTCTTTCCCTGCAATCCGGTCTAAACTACAAACACCTACACTCGAATGTGGCGCCATTAACAAACAGCCATTCACTAATGACAACAAAAAAATATTCATACTTATGCAGAGCCATGCTGGCAACATTGTGCAACATGGATTCGACGGCGCTTGGCTTTGCAATGCTAATGCCACATGCTTGAGGAATTAAAGCCAAGTGCGACAAATAAATTGGAATAAAGTCTTTGAGAGAGGCCGATATGCCTGCAGTAATTTAAATAAATAGAAATGACAGTCATCACCACCAATAGCGATTAATTTAATATCTCTAAAAAGAATCTCTTATGCACACATTTAAATTCCTCGTTTTCCATGCATAAACCCTTTTACTTGGCTGCTTGTTTTCTAGCAGACAGGCGAATTAATAGCCACTATCACCGCCTGAGATGCTTAAAAAATTATTTATTCTATAATTTTAGCTAATAGCTGCTATTGCTAAGGTTTCCATAGTAACCCGGAAAAGAGGTCGCGAGTGTCTGAAACGCGCAGAGGCTCAGATAATTAACCGCATGATGACAGACTGGTAACATTTAATGATTAATTAGGCGAAGTCCTGCAATTCTTGGCAGGGGGTAATGCAGCTAGAGATCCCAGGTAGAGAACACCTCCCGGAGATGAGCACAGTTCCACAGGAGATTCAAAAGTCCAAGCACTAGGCATCAGCACTCAATGTGGGCATCCTATGACTGTGAATTGCAAACACATGCCACTAGAATGCCCCAAGTGTGTGCTGGCAAGCTACAATCCACAATACGACGCACAACCAACCCTGCCAATTACCTTACCCTGAATCCAAGGCCTCTGATGCAGAGGGTGTCTGCCCATCCAGACTCGGCGCCACTGCTGTCAAGTGCATCATTTGCAACTTTGTCAGCGAAGGGGTGATGTTCTATCAGAACTGCACGGTTTGTTGACACTAGACAAAGAAGCCGGAATCCTTATTCACATCCTGAGCAGCAAGTATTGACTTTTATACTCCACATTTGTGGAGCACAGTAGCTATCTACTTAAATAGAAAGTTTTAGATGGCCTGTTGGGATACAGATGTGGGTGGGGCAGTGAAGGGAAGCCATGGGCCGCCAGAGTGGGCAAGGTGAATTGAAGTCCCGGGCTGACCGCCTCCTGGCAGCCGGGTAAAAATGCAGGCTCTGATATGCCGGCCGGAGCGTGGTGAATAAACAGGCTGCTCCCAGCATTCCTCCTACGCAACTAAGAAGGGGACAGGGCCACAAGGCCGTGAGTGCACAACAGGCATGGTGGTTCATGATGGTAGCATCCGCACCGAAATGGGGACACCGCCTCTAGAAAAAGGCTGTGGCAGTGATCACAGGCGACCTCCAGGGCATGGGGATGAACAGGAGATGGGAAGTGGCAGTGAATATGGCGGGGCTCTATCTATGCCCGGGTGTCACCTGAAGACATTTTGTGTGCTCCAGCAAGCGTGGTGGGATTGGTTGGCCCCACATGCTGAACGGGCCACCCAGAAGAACAGGCTGGGGGACAGCCCCATTTATATCGGGGGCAGACTGCAGAACCACCAAAAGACAGCACCAAAGTTAATGAAAAGGGGTGGTTGACTGCAGCAGCCACTCCTACGTTATATAATGATTTTCATATGTTACTAGCTGATATACTCGGAGTTGCCTGGGCTTTTATTCCCTCATAGGTACAGGTAACTGCAAAATTTGGTGCAGACTGGTGAACCAGTGTGGAATTGTATAAGGAACAAAGCTTCTCCAAGCCATAAAGCCACAAACAAATGTTGACATTTGCTGAAATCCAGGGGAAGGGGTGGGGTGTCCAAATGTCATGTAGCCAGTAATGTCCAGAGGGTTCTAACAGGTGACTGTGCAAAATGTGGTGCAGATTGGCGAAACAGTGTTGAATTGTATAAGAAACATACGCTTTGCCACCAACCTATATATATATATGCCTGGGAAGCTGAAGAAATATTGACAGAACAAAATCGTGAACTAACCGAAAATGTGGTTATCTGGCTCCGATATATTGATGACCTATTTGTAATCTGGAAAGGGACTGAGAATGCCTGGTGTGATTTTGTGAAATTATTGAATCAAAATAACAACAATCTCAGATTTACAGAAACCCACAGTTATTCATTTATAACCTTCTTGGATGTGAATTTAAGAATAGTGGAACAAAATCTAACGTGTGAATTACACAGGAAACCCACGGGATCTAACACGCCACTACATGCCAAGAGTGGGCATCCAAAGAGTTTAATCTGGAGCATACCGTATGGAGAGTTTGTAAGAATAAGAAGAAATAGTACAACTCTCAAAACATATGATGAAGAAAGCAAAATCACGGCGAGGGGTTTTTAACAACAATGTTACCCCAAAAGAGTCATCGAAAGAGCATATTTAAAAGCTAGAAGTCATGATAGACTTAAACTTTTGGTTGACAAAGAACACAAAACTACGAATAAATCAAATGAGGAAGTACGTCTGATACTAACGTATGACAGTCAAACAACAGAGGTCAAACGTGTGTTACAGAAACATTGGAAAGTTCTAACCATCGATAAAGATATCGGGGGTTTGCTTAAGAAATATCCAGAGATCAGTTATAGAAGAAACATTTCAATTAAAGATAAATTGGTCCACAGTTTTATGGGTAAAGAGGAAGCCAAAGATGCAAGTGCCTGGTTAAGTAATCGGAAGAAAGGCTTTTATAAATGCACAAGATGCAATGTATGTAAATTTGCTATGAATTGTACCACCTTTAAGCATCCAGTAACAAGTTCAACCGAACATATTAACGAAAAAATGACCTGTGACACTGAATACGTAGTTTACGTCTTAATGTGCGAATGTAAAAAGTGGTATGTTGGAAGTACTAAATGTAAACTGAAAATAAGGGTCCAACAACATGTTAGAGCAATACAAAACAAAGATGCGAACTATCCTATGGCAAAACATTTCACTGAATGCCATGAAAGCAATATGAATAGTTTTGCTTTCTTTGGAATTTGTGCAATTGAGAATGACCCTAGAGGGGGGGGATCGCGAAAGAAGGCTCAGACAACAAGAAACCCGCTGTATTTTAGACTTCGAAACCAAACAGCCAAAAGGGCACAACATAGATGAAGAACTGTACACTTTTTTAGGGCACTAATCTAAGCATCGTTTTCTTATATAAGAAAACTTGGCACCTTTTACCTGTAAGGATTGACTTATGCCAATTAGTGATTTCATGAATTGGGTTTAAATAAGTGCAAATCCATGTATTGTTGCTTATTTTAAATTGCACTTTTATTGTATGCTGTTATTGGGTTTATAGGCACTCTCCTTTTTTAGATTTCACCACGCAGGTGTAGTTTTATCCATTAAGTTTTGTATTTTTAAATAAACATAGCCACAGACTATTGATAATGATAAATAAATGAGAGTGGCAACTTAGTCCAAAAAATTGAAATAGATCTTCACACTGAATACAAGTTTTAGCACTAAGCACTTGATAAAAAATTAGAGGCTGAAAAACACTAAAGCACTAGGCACTTTAGTGAGCTGCTAGCACTAGTCACCTTATTATGCATTATGCACTTTATGTGTGAAGAAAAGGTACATTCTCATTTTAAAGAATGGTAAAAGTTTGTCGTTAGATTTATGGTAACTCTGTTAAGCATAGTATTTTCAATGCAGGACCTTTGTTAAAATCAATGCAATGCACAAATTATGAGGACAATTTATTTTGAGGTTAGCATTTGTGTCGACATGATCACTTGATCAAGATGTATGCAACTCAAAAGTACAGGGACTTAAAACCCTTTAAAGATGTCCGACAGCATTGTCAACAACATTAAGTCCCATCTTCTATGTTTACTATAGTAGAACTCTCTTGTCCCATCTCTATGTCTGCAGGCATATGTTTGCATTTAAATAATGTGGTGGTGGGAAAATGGTGTTGTGAACAAGCGGCAAGTGATGCTGCGAAACGCGTCGATTTTCTTGGGAAGCATGGAAGATGTATTTTAAACGAATAAAGAAGCCATTAATGATACGCTGATAACCGCCTACATTTTGAAGCCTGGTATGAAGGAGAGTGCTCCTTAAATGACTGACGATAAGCCGTTTTTTTATGAAAAAAAAAAAATATATATATATATATATATATATATATATATATATGGTTGGTCTATACGTTATTGTATAGTCAGTTCCAGGTTTATAATTATATTTATGTACAGTGCATGTTAGTATTGGAGTTGGGGTTGAATTGGGGAAATGTTTATAGAGTAACATAGATAAGGTGCTAGAAGCGATAGAGGGTGTTAGTACTCTGGCGTGAACCAGGTAAGGAATGTGGTGGCCTGCCAGTAGCTACCTAGGGAGTGTTAGCATCCACTGAGGCCATCCTCTGGCCTTCCTCTACGAGGATTGGTGCCAGGTGTATGGTCACGAGTACCCTTCCAACCCCTCTAAGTCAGGTGGGCTGACAGGGCAGGTCCCTTTAGAAAAAACTCACACCAGAGCACTCTAGCAGAGGATTAGGTGTAAAAACTATGAATAAGAAAGTTTATCAGTGGGGATCCCCAAAAATCCACGTTGGGGTCTTGTCCCATTGTAGTAAGGTAAGGACTCCAGGCGTCGCTCATCTCCTGTTTAACAGGAATTTTATTTGCAGGTGCAGTGCCTCTCCCTATTCAGCTGGTGTGGGGGTGGTTGTTTCCATGGGGCCTGCTCCTAATCTGGGGTGAGGGAGGCACATAACCTTGCCCCAGACCAGGGCCAGAAATCAGGGTTATGCAGAGAGTTTGCAACTCATCACCACAGTACAGAGCACTGGGTAGGACCTATATCTGTAGATTGGAAGAAATCGTTTTATAATAGAGACATTGAGTAACACGGATTTACTCCCGACTTACTTATTGAATCAGTAGCAAGTCAGGGTGACTCACAGTAACCTCTTTGCAAATCAAATACAGTAGCCCTCTTCAGGTTTAAATCAAGGGTAAGTCAGAGTAACTTATAATCAGCCACAATGTGAGGGGGTGCACCTCTTTCTATGCAGAAATCCTCCAAACAGGAAAGAACGCGAGATTGGTAAGATTAGAAGGGGTTCACAGAAAGATTAGTGAACGGATTTAACAACTGGAACGTGTATTTGGAGACAGAGGCATGTTTTATATATACACACACATATAAATATATATATATATATATATATGGTAATTGTGGCAATGGGCTGCAAAAGCGGTAAACGTGGACAGCATGGAGGATTGGAGGTGGGAAAAGGCAGGGACTGGAGTCCTATTTTGAGTTAGAGTCTAGGTTTCTATATTGCCTCTGTGATATCTGTTCTAGTGCATCATCTACAGGACCTACCCGGGGAGGATAAGGGCTGCCACGTAACCCCCACACCTGTGGCTTCCTGAATTGCCTCCTTCCATTGCTAGTTTTTCAGGTTTACCAGAGCCTCTCCAAATGTCACAGACTGCCCACGCAATGCTTCCCGCGGGTCGTTCACAATGCTGCATCCATCAAGGACGGGCTTTGTCAACCACCCCTCCTTCTACCCACATCCACAGACATGTCCAGGAATTCCCAAACCCACTAAAATCTCCCCAAGGGACACAGTCCTGCTAGATACATCCTCCATAACACGATGCAAGCAGAGATTGGTGGCAAGAGGAAACACTAGGGCAGCAGTGAGAAACAAGACATCACACCGTGTTGCATTTAGCAAAACCCCGCCTGAATGTACACAGCAGTAGAATAATATATTCCGGGCCCGGCACCACCACAATATTCTCACGTCCTTCATCCACGGCGCTAAACACTTGTCGAGACCCGAGGTCTAGTGTTTCCTGAGTGCCATCACAGAATTGGATGGAGAGTGTATATGCTTTCAAAATAGAAACACATCATTGTAATTCATGACTTAACCCACTGGGAGCAGAGAACATTCTCATCCACGAATAACTGTTCTTCGAGCAATTGATTTTCCAATATCTAATGGGACAAAGCAAAAAGAATACAACAATCAAATTGGTTACTGTGGTTACAACGCGTAGCCTGGGGTCTTGACGTGAAAACATGTTAACCCACTGCAACGGCTAAGTGACTGCAGTGTGTTCTAGCAATTAAGGTGCACTCGACCCCTCTCCAATACAGAGGTTTGTTTTTGATAGGGATAGGAGTCTTCGCATAGCCTTGAAACAAGACAGTGTTTTGACCTATCCACATGAAACAAATTCACTTGAAACCATCCACTTCACCCAGTCCCTCTCTGCCAGCCGTTTACAAATTCTGGGGTTCATCAGTTCTGCTGCCATTTTGAAATTGCAACTGCATGCGTGCTAATCCCCTGCAAGTTCACAAGATGGATATTTCCTCTACACTGACTCAACTAATCAGCAGCCAGGGATGGCTTACCAAGAAGCATTCTAGGAGCGTATAATATCACAAAGTTTTGCAAGGCTTCCCCCCGTGCTCAATTACAATCAATGCCAAAATCTGGTCTTCTCGTTTTCTATTGCTTCTCGCTGGAATGAAGGGAAAGTACCCTGGTTCACGCTTAACAAAAACAAAGGCAGAAAGATTTCAATGGAATGTACCTTTTGAAACATCTCTATAACATCTGTTGAACCATTAAATGGATTATGCTGGACTTTCTTTTTGTCAGGTCGACTATCAGTGATCAAGATGATGTCTAGTTTAGGTGTCTGCAACCTGAAGCTCTGTAGTTGTTTTGGACTATGACTCCAATAATCCCTCAATATTGACTATGTTGGCTAGGGTTAATTGGACTTGTAGTTCAAAATATCTAGAGCGCCAAAGACTGGAGGCCCATGGTTCAGTGGCTAAATTGAGATCATAGGCACATTTGCTGGAATCAAATTCAAACCCATGTGGACAAATGGGGTGCCAATCATCTCAAATGCTTAGAAACATTTTCAGCAGAAAAGTCAGAGGAAGAGTTTGGCACTGTGTTAATCCAATTGTAAAGTCAATGAAAATTCAAGTTTAGATTCCTGGAGTAACTGAAAAATGATGCTGAGATGTTAGTTTCATTAGCTTTCGAAGTCCCCCAGACTTCATCAGATGAGGGTACACGAGAAATGAGCAGAGAAAATCACACACGTGGCTGGACATCGCTTTTACATAGAAAGGAAAAAAAAGACAAGGTATTCTCCCACTTAAAACGCATCTGGATGCTGAAAGAAGCATGCAAGGAATTCAGTCCTGCATAGACCCTTTATCTAAAGGGCCATTACATTAGAAATAAATAGACACATGCTCTAACACTGAGAAGCAGTTCACCTTGCTCAGGAAGTGCATTTGAAGCAAAGCCACGTTATTCACCCAATGTTTTGCATGTACTGTGTAATGTGCCCAAACACCTAAGCCTGACTAGTCTACTAAGTGGAGCCCTGTATGAAAAAAAAACAGTTATGCTATTGTAGAAACATTCCACCATTTTAGATTCAAAGGAACACAATTTGAGAAAGAAAGGATATTCTTTTTCACACCTTGCCTGCACAGTAAGGTTTTTGCACATGTACTGTAATTGTCAATGTTTCAAAAAGCCTCAGGTTTTTCCAACTAAGTGTACTAGCATTTGCCTGGCTACCACAACCTAATAATTGCACTATTGTAATGAGCAAGATGACTAAGAAAAGCACCGTGCATCAGTGTGTTGAGACTAAAACATTGTCACAGATTACTGTGTGTTTTTGCAGCCTCCACGCTGTGTTAAGGCTGTACAGTGGTTAACAAGAGTTACTTAAGCCTACTTGTACGATTATGGTGGAACTAATACAGAAATATTCCCTAAGCTTCCAAGGTGCTGTGTCCAAATTTGTCCTCATTGTGCTTCACTTGTGAATGTGCCTTACCGACTGGCATACAATGCAGTAAATACAAAAAAGCGTTACCAGGGTTAGAATGCTGAAATGTCCACTGTTGGCTGGGCATGGCCTTTGTTGAATAACCGTACCAATCTGATGTGTTCAGATGTCCAAAATTGCCATGCAGGATGCCTGTGTCCTTACTCATTCAAAGTTCTGAAACATTGTGTCCAACTGTCGTATGTGAAAGATGGAACAGGCAGGTCCTCTTCTGGTACTGTCAATATGGTTGCCTTGAAGGACCAAGGTACAAAGTAGGCCATAGTGTGTCATTAATCCTGCATCTATGTGTCAGACCAGCATTTTCCAAGTTGAGAATCGTGAAGTACTTGAGCTCCCATGTTATTCTTTGTGTGATATTCAGGAGGCCACCATGCAATACCATCACTTGCAAATCCTGCATTGTGTGTTGACCAACTGGTGTTTCTGTTTTGTGGTTCAAAATACTATCTCTATGTAAGTTCATTCTTTGACATAGTAAGTCTCACCAACATACTTTCCTTGTTGACATTTCTCGAATTGGATAAGGTATACCAGATTGGACGATTTCAATGTTATGTTCCTTGTATCAGCAAAGTTTCGTTCAGTGGATTTGTTACAGCTGATGGTGCAGATGTGTTGGCAGACTTTGCATCGCCTAACACTCCATGGGGATGTTACCCCTCATATGTGTTCTTGATCTGGTAGACCTGTGCTTCTAGTGAAGGAGCATGCTAGATTTGTTTGTATGCAATTCAAGGGGTTTCCTTGAACATGTCCCTCAGCTCTTCCTCTCTGTCAAATATTGATTTTAGTTTCCTTAACAATTCGGTGTTCGTGCTGGATGATATGCGAAGACCATGGATATGCTTTCTGTGGTTTCACTGTCTCTGTATTGAAGTAATTTATGTGTATTGTAGGGAGTAAGAGGGGTTTCCCTGCTTCAAAGAATAATCTAAGGAGTGTCAGGATTTTATTTTATTTAGAAAACAGGCTGCTGTGACCACACCTTATTACTGCGCCAGAAAAGATAGGCTGAATCCAAATAGAGTTGTGTGATAGGGGAGTTTAATTAATTTGCCCTATAGATTACACATGTTTCGGCATGGTGCCTTTCTCAAATCAGGGCATATCTAGGTGCAACAAAACATGAGTGAAAATAGTAAATGCACAATCAAATCACCATATTCCATGACACATTGTAGAAATCGAGATGAAAAAGTCAGAGAAAAAATTCAGTCAACCAAAACATGGAAAAGAGAAAAAAAACATCAATTGACATATTATCCGTATACATTTCCATTTTAGTTCCAAAATCACAGAGAGAAAGGGTGGGGGATAAGGGAAGGACGAATGGGTGTGGAAAAAAATCAAAAATACACAAGAGATATAGAGAATTAGTGAGTGGTTGTGATTAATCAATCTTGTGCTGAGTGTGCAGTAAGGTGAAAGAAGCTTTCTTACCCAACAATGTTTCTCATGATCATTACTGGAGAAGTAATAACTGGGATCAATCCCAACTGTGAGGTAAAGGAATGGGGGAGGGGGAAAGACAGTGGTGGTTTTTGATCATTATTTAAGCAAAGTCAGCTCATTCTGTTAAGTCTCAGTTGGGACCTAATATTTCTGATAATTATTGCGTCATGGGGCAATGCTCGCAAGGCCCCAGGTTCCATGGTAGTAAAAGTACAGATTTAAAATTAATCAGTGTTCTTGCTGCTAAGTGCGGTTACTGAGCATCTTGACTTACACTTAGGTCTCTTGTTAAGTACAAGATTCTTTCACGCGTGCGAGTACAAATCCATGACTCATCGAGACCTAAGTGTGAATCAAGATGCTCAGTAACCGCACTTAGCAGCAAGAACACTGATTAGTTTTAAATCTGTACTTTTACTAACATGGAACCTGGGGCATCGCAAGCATGGAGGAGAAGCATGGTGAGGAGGCCAGTGTCAACCCATTCTGAGTGGAAGAAGGAAATCTGGCCAGGAGGCCTGTAGATTGTGTCCAGAGTGGCCAGGAGTGATTCCAAGTCTGCAGACAAGGCATTCGAAAGAGGAGTAGGCCTGTGTGGGTACGATATTAGAAACGACCCACTCCGAGAATGTCAGTCCCATTTCCACCCCCCACCTTTACAGGTCGCTTAGGCCTGGGTTCAGAGAGTATCTTGCAACCCTCAGGGAGGAGAGTGTCAAAACTTGTGACAGAGATGGCAGTGAACCATGTCTCGGCAAGAGCGAGGATGTCTAGGTGGGGGTCTTCAAGGAGGTGGCAGATGTCAGAGGAGTGTTTGACTGCAGAGCGAGAGTTGAGGGTAGCTATGTGGAGCAGGTTTCCACTTTTGAAGGTCTTCTGAGGAGGGGCACAGGAGTGTGTTGCAACTGTCGGGGGTGGCAGAGAGAAGAGTGGCAGGATAGGGGAGGAAGTTGATGACAGACAGAAGACACCCATCGAGAAGGAGGAGGTTGGGATGAGAGCCATGGACCATGACCGTGCCATTTAGGTAGACATTAATGATGACCCTAGAGGATAGGAAGGATGCCAAGAGGACCTCCCAACGGGTGCCACCATTAATGGGAGAGGTAGAGAAAGGGGAGAGCACAGAGACCATATGGGGAATCCAAAGGTCCAGAGATGGAACGACAAAGAGGATGTTGGTGAAAATCTGCCTGGAATAAGCATGGACCTAGGTCTCAGCGATGGTCGGGACTGGATTGGAGACCAGGAGATCCTTCTTGAACTTTTTCCTTCCAGATATAGACAAAGGGATAGGATAGGTGATGGAATAGCAATTAGAGAAGATAGGGGAGATTGAGCGCACCATTGAAGGAGACTGCAAAGAGAGAGGGAGAGAGAGGAACTGCAGTGCACGATACCAACTACAACCACACAGCAATGGCTCAATAAGGCTTGAATATTGGCAGTTTGCTTTCTGTTTTCACTTGTTCCTTCAGCTGCTGGTAGATTAACCACATTCTTGGCATTACATTTCCAGTGCTAAGAAAGTATTAGAACCGTTTTTTGTTTTTTTTACATTTAATGTTAATTGTGTTTAGCACTGCATAGAAATGCCTGTGGCAGTTAAGGTATGCCTTTAATAAATATGTGTTTTTATTGTGCTTAGTTTGTGTCATTTAAATGTGTTCTGCTATTAGGCCTTTATTTAATTTTGAGTAATTTCAAACCAACAATGCCCATTGCTGAAACCAGCAAATGCCACTGGCTGGAACTGATTTGAATAGATTTAAAGAGGAATGACATGAACCAAGCATTTCAATTCTAGTTTTACTTCCCTAATGAGTCCGATCCATAGGTGGTACGATTGACGGGCACCATTATTCCAATGATTGAAACCATAATTCGTACCCAATACTTCAAGGCTTGCCCACCACAAATTGGATCCTAGAAACTTGGTTTCCAATAATAGCATAATTGAACCATCACTCGACCAATATATGTGGGATTATGGGTAAATCACTATGGCCTAGTGCCTCAAACTGTTAACACGTAAAAATCCACTTTACATTGTACCCTATGGTAATGGTCCCATTGCAGGTTACCATTAACAACTCACCAGTTTTTCGTTTTAGACTTCACAAACTCTAGTATGCCAAGTAGGTTACCTCAAAAGCAAAAAGCTCCTTCTACAATGAACGCTCTCTGTAAAGTGCAGCGCTCAGCCTTGGAGCTCAACTGCACTATATCAAATAGCAAAAAGGTAGCGTAATGTAAGCTTAACCTGGTGCATATTGAGTCAATCTTGTGTGGTTAAAGACCAATCTGATTAGAAAGCCATGTCAAATAAGGCAGTTCACTATAAAAACAGAATTGAGCCCGTTTCTGTGCTTGTTATGTGTTCAGAACAGTAGCTCCGATGCTGGTATGGTTGCTTTATGATTGATTGATATGCAGTTTATTGTCCGCTCACTCGCCTCACGGAGGCATCAGACTGCCACATCTCCAAAAGCAACAATGAAACCACGCAGATGTAAAATAAAAAAGAAATCCAGATCAGCAAATAATGAAATTCATCTAGTTTACCCATGATGCTCGCATCTATCATCTGCAAATCAGAGACCATAATGGCATAAAACGTTAAGCTATATGCCATTTTACGTTGCAATTCTTCTAGCCTATGTAGGAAAGAAAGAAGCAAACACTGCCCTACTGTCCCCTACGCCCACAAACCTAACCATTCTCCATATTACACCTATTCATAGCAAAGTGCAGCAAGAAAGGAGGCTATCAAGACAAAAGAACAGAAAATGGAGCTCATTTTGAAAAAAGGGAAACAACCTATAAATTACTGTAATTATTTTAATAGCGTTTGCAGAAAGGACATTAACAAAGCGCTCGCTTTCTATACCGCACGCGCATACGACAGCGCTGATCCTGAGGCAGCGGCGGTTGGGATATTCTAGTCTACAATTCCCGCCTAAACCGTCACAATCCGCTCACAGCAAGGATAATTCCTACCATTTGGATTCTCGTATTGTTACCACGCGTCTATTTTGTTCCCTCGAGAAAATAAACAAAAACAACAACAACAAAAAACTTTGCAGCAAATGTATTTTGCCTTCAACAAAAAAGGCAATTATCACAGCATCCTTCTTCAATTAGTAGAGCGATACAAAAGTTTTCCATGCGCCCGTCAATCTTCTACTGCATTTTCTTTCTACTGTAGAAGTTTAGAATCAGTGCTGACTTACTGTCAAACAGAAGTGCGTTAATCAGCACACACTTCATGGAGCCCATTTACCAGAAGAATTATGCACAGGGTTTTCTATGTGCTTTTGTTGACAGTTTTTTTTTTCGATTGAACTTAATTCAATTAAATAAACTCATTAATTCTTTATTTGGGCTAGTCCCGTTAATGGGTGCGGGGGGGGCAAACCAGCTTTTGCCTATGGCATTGCCCTACACCAACCCCCTCCCCACCTCCTTTTACCCCTCACGAGTGTATGTTTTTTATTTTCTCAATGGAATTTATTCGGCAACAATTCCATCGAAACAACTCCTGTCGGCAAAGCAACACGATACATGCACATATCCAGGACAGCGAAAGACCTCAAGAAATGTAATTGGAGGAAAAGGCCAAGAAGGGTCTTCCCACATCTGTCGACAATTGCAAATAGACAGCAGCAGAGCTGTATTTTTCAATCTGTTCATTGACACACTAAGGTAACAGCAAATTAAAGTTGAATATACACTAGTCTAGTTTGAGTTTAGTTTAAATAGGCTTCAATTTTTTGGGAACTATTTAGCACCCGGTCATAGCCAAGGAGAGCCGGGTTTGCTTGACACCAACATTTAAATGGAGTTACGTTTGGCTCCCCATGACAACTGGTAGTATGCAAACATACCTATCAGATATTAAACATGTGTGCTTGGGATGTGTATAAAGTAGCATTTGGACAGCATATTCAGAAGACATGTATAGCATAATGGTACATATGTAAATAAAAACAAGTTAGGGCTTGCATCTAATGTGGAGGTTAGAATTCTGGCATGCTAGGTACAAGCTCGACGTTCTCCAGAGGTAGATCCTGCTGATTGGGTAATGCCGCATCCCCAGAAGCTTCTTTTAGCACATGCTCACCAAATACATATTTTGATCTTTGTTTTAACCCTTTGTCTGCCCTGGGATGTAAATAAGCATCTGTAAAAATGCGTCTCATTTTGCCCTTAGAATGTATATGCCTCCTACGTTTCACATCTAGAAAGCTTACAAGCACAAAGTTTAAGGGATTTCCGATCTGCAACTTCAACACCAAAGCGATTGCAATCTTGCCTTTCCCTCCGCTCCCAACTAAACAAACCCACCAACTCTCTTCCAGATCCACCAGAGCACCTGGAGACCATGCAAATGGCAGCGATGCCTGGCCCAAATCCATGCAACATACACTTCACAAATCGGGGCAGGTGGATGGAGGGCCAAAAGGTGAGCTCTCAATGTCTGTGGCCAAAACATTATTTGCCATCTGAAAATCTGGGACTCTATGGGAGAAGGCAGAGAAATGGTCAATACAGTTTTGCCAAAAAGTATCTACAATCGTAATATTGATATTATTTTCCACTTCAGTTTCCACTCTTGATGCAACACTTTATTTTGTTTTTTTTTTTAACTTCTCTGGCAGTGATTACTCTGAGGGGAAATCAGGCAAACACGACCTTGCCAATAGCTCATCTTGGTTCACAACAAGCTGAAGGTTGGCTTGATATTGGCACCTTCCATTTGAC
Organism: Ambystoma mexicanum; assembly: GCF_040938575.1. Classification (NCBI taxonomy): domain Eukaryota; kingdom Metazoa; phylum Chordata; class Amphibia; order Caudata; family Ambystomatidae; genus Ambystoma; species Ambystoma mexicanum. Next base: position 687,736,980 of record NC_090931.1, on the reverse strand, counting down.
ATCTCTGTTCTTCTAATAACTACTCTTTATCTGGCTCCAGGTGTAGGTAATGAGCCACTGTTAACATGTGCCACACCACGATGCAATTCTTAAGTTTAGTTTGTATCACATCTGGATGGGATGGGATTGTGGATGTTAGCACATTCCACACTTAGGATGAAACTGTGTATGGCAGGCGCCACACTTGGATGGAATTGTGATCACTAACAATGCCTAACATTTAGACAGGAATTTTGAAAATTAGCAAGTACCATACCCAGATGGCATAGTGAATGATAGCAAGCATCTCGCCTAGACATAATTGCAAGAACAACAATGCCAACTAACCAATCTGCTAACGACTTCATCCCTCTGCATACACCCCTCAAACTCTAACCAAACACAACCACAAGCCTAAATCACAGCAATCCGCCAAACGACAACACACAGCAATAACAAAACAAATCACACATAGACTTGCACAACACCACACGACGACTGCAGGTCCTTGGAACACCCCAAGCCCAGCCAACGGACCCACCGGGCTGAGGCTGCCAACAGCACATCACTGCTCTCTTGCACTTTTTCCAGCTTATTCCCACTAACTCACCACCCGTCTCCCCTCTTTTTCAGAGCCGCCAAAGCGACAGGGGACCCCTTCGGTGTTGATAGTGCATGGTACACATATCCTTTAACATTAACACTGATAGCCTGAGGGATGGCTGCCAGACAGCTAAACAAGCAGCATTATATATTATTATGGCTATACTAGGCTACACAAATACAACACTGGGCCATATTAGTGGCCTCTGTAATTCCAATTCACAGATGAAATGTGCTGCAGCGCTGAATAGGGAAGCTGCCACTCTGTCCAGCAGGCTCATGGACAGCATCATCAAGGGTAGCTTTATCGGACGCAAAGTCGAGACAATTCTACCTTTCAACTTGTCTTGCAGAGAAAGAGAATTAAACAGGCAATTTGACCACCCTGAATCGGTCACCAACAGCAAATAGTCCCAGGGAACAAATTTCTCCCCTGCAATAAAGAGCATGAAAATGGAGCAGAGGATGGGCAAAGCAGTGCCAGACTACTGCTGGTGGAAGCCAAGCTGCCAAAACTTTACACGCATACCAAATCCTCTGCATACCGTATCCTTGATAAAGTGCTTCCTAGTGCAACAACACAAAACAGACTCATGGCAGTATTAAATGGGTACTTAAAGCATCAGCATTTCATAGCAGTCTGTTTCATGGTATTACCCAAATTGATCGAACACATCTGAACGAATGGTAGATTTGACCGAATTCGGTCACCACCATTAGTTCAAATTTTATTGATCCAATTTGAGTACGAAAATACTGAACATGAAGAGCAGGTGTTGAGGGGGTATCTCCCACTCCCCATGTTCGGTATCTTTGGTGTCTGTTTTTAATGAACGGTCAAAATGGGGGCCCGAGCAGTTTCACTGCGGGCAGTCCACCCGCGAACAAAACTATCACTGGCAGACAACCCAGATCCCGTTTCATTCAACTAGCTGTTGTGGTTTCCTTATTTTGTATTGGTATATTTAAAGTGTTATGTTTTGTGAGTCTCTTGCAGAGGTCACCTGAATTCCTTAGAGAAAGGAAGCATGGCAGATGGCTCTTCATACCCATCATTTGCAATAGGAACCAGTTAATGAAGAGTTTGTGGATTTATTCCATGTGGTTACACATCGACACATAGCAACAATTGGAATTGGGAGATTGCGAATAGAGTGTAGGTTTAGAGGTTTGCTCTCAACTATTTAATGGCAAGGGAGGTTCAGGGTTGCGGACTCAGGTGAGTGGGAGTGAAAGAGGGAGCGGGGGGTAGGAGCGTCACAGGGGGCAGCGAGTGCTAGGTTGAAATCTTTGAAGTTCCCATTAATGGAGCCGACGAGGCGAGAGAACCCCTGGAAGGAAGGAAATGACTTAATTCAGATGATGAGCCAAGGAGTCAAGTTGGACATTACTCTGGGTGATTAAGGAGGTGGGGGGCAGATTTCTAGCGCCAAGATACCCTCGGGTCTAAGTCGTGCTCTCCAAATTCTAAATTAATTCATTCATTGAAGGAAGAACAGAGGCAGTGAAGTGCAGGAGGGAGTAGTGGTTAGAGGGGGAAGGGGTGAAGAAGGGTACCGAGGACAGAAGGGCAAGAAAGAAAGATTAAACTCCCTTCCCCAGTAATATGGAGATTGCAACAGCGACTGGCTTTGAGAACCGCATTTCACCTTGTGCTAGCCACATTTGCTGTTTCCTGCTCTTTCTCAATCACCAGATCATTTCATGCATTAACTACTATTTCAGGGCTTTACGAAGCAATGGGACTGCTCCGGCCATCAATATGCTGAATTCAAAAGTACTCATCATTTTCAATAAATAAATAAAAAATACAAAGCTACTCGGTCAAGAGCGAGGTTAGACATTTTCCGACTAGGTGACCTGAAGCCATAGTGTCCCTGTTATCCAATAGTGCACGATGGCATGCTTTCATCAGAACCAGAAACATAGATCTGCGAATGTAAAACAACAGCAGTTTGATGCCATGGTTTGCAGTTTGCTCAATGTACTGGAAAAAAACATGAGTCTATGGCAGACATTTTGGGTCATTGAAAACAAACACCTCTGTGTCTGTTCCCCAAAGCCAAGACCAACATAAGAGCCGTAAGAAGTCATCCTTTCACCGATCGACTGCTTAGAAGGGACTTTAATTACTTACTAATTTAATGTTGAGCCAGTGCTTTCCAGCTACGGATTCTTTGCAATGATTAGATATCCATTTCAGGGCACATAAAGCACTGTAACAATTTAAAAAGCCAATCACAGGGATAAGGATAGGATAGAGCAAGCCTTGCAAGGATCCGGTCTACGAGCTCCACGCAATTTGTCCTGCTGTCACGAGGGCAGTAGCCCCAATGGGTAGCTTGCAAAGGAACTGGAAAAAAAACGATGAGGAAAGCATTAAAGCGTAAAAAAAGAAAGATTACGCTAAAAATTGCCACATATCCATCATTCTCAATGATCTTAAGGCCTCCATCTAGTAAATGATACGGAGCTATGGAAGCAAAGCTAACGATAAGTAGTTCTCATCCGGTCTTCACGCATAAGGTCTGAAAGAAAGCAGCTATCATCATATAACTTAACACTGATGATCCCGAAAATTGACGCAGCAAGAACAGATCATCGTTCGAGGATGCGGCTCATCAAAATGTTTTACGGCGAACACAAGAGCCAGTTTTTCCCAGAATGTCACTTACGTGGCGTACAGTCGTGCAACCGATGATCAGCCCTTTGCCATGACAGAAGTAATTCATTCATTCAGGTCTTTCTTGAGCACCATCTTTTGTGCACAAGACTAAAAGGTAACTGGGCACCTGACACACAGTGCCCTTTCTGTTGCCGTTGGAAGTTGCAGTGCAGTCAGCGATTCCTGTATCCCCACTTGAGACCTCTTGTTACTCAGAACCAGTATTCAAGGGAGCCTTTGCATAACACAGTAGATATCTGCATTGTGGCGGTTCCTAACCATGGCCAACCATCAACGTCACCCTAGAGAGCACGCTCGACAAATGTTGTGCGAAGAATGCCTAGTTCGAGAACTTGCACCAAGCACGCTTCTCCCTCTTTGGTCATCTACTGGTCTCTACCACACCTGTGTCCCAAAGTTCAGTGGTGATTTCAGCAGAACGAGTCTCATTTTAACCAGTGACTTGCACATATGTATCAACAATCGCTTAGCTAAATGCACACTTCTTAACCAAAATGTGTCCTTATTTGACATTTTGCATCTTTTTAATTATCTAACTCCTATTATGCAAGATGATGTTGGCTTTTGTTAAAAAATAATATATATATTCTCCATGGGCATTAATTTCCCATTTTCCTCTAATTCCTCCTACTTCCGAATAATTTTCTTTATTGATTTGCTATTTTCCAACTTTTGAAGAAAACTCTGCAAATACTCTTCACATCCCCTTCAAGTAATACCTTGACTACATCACAAAAATCACTGTTGGTCACTCCTCTTTGGCAGGATCACGCCACAGAATTAAAATGCAAGAGTTGCAACAACCATGCAAACAAAGAGACCAGCGACAACATCCTGGTTCTTTGCCGAACACATGGGTTCTGTGGTCCTTTGCTCGTGATTATTGGGTAGTGCTGCTGGTCCGATGTTCTCTCACCCTGACACTTCACAATCACCAAAAGGTAGAGAGGTCAGTTTGTAAACAAACTAAATGCATTAAGAAATAATACTTTTAGGGCTAGCTAAAAACAGCATTGGCTCTCTGCCAGACCTCTTGATGCACTATGTAGGGCCCTGGTACTTATTAGCTGCTTCAGGATAAACTGGGAGTGTTGCATGCTAAACGCTTTTGTTGCAAATGTGTAAATTAGGAAGTTCTTTATTGTTGTTTTTCAGAATTCCTGGTTTCCACATAGCTTGATGTATTGGTGTTTTTTTTCTCACTTTTGTGAGGCTTTAAATTGTGGTTAGACAATACAATAATGAGGCTCCCAACCCATAAAAATGAGTCGTTTCATGATGCAGAGGATGCCTAATGCTATTGTTTCCCTCAGCTAGGCAATCATCTTTCCTTTCAGTGTGAGTTTTCCTTGTGTGTGAACATTTTGAGCTGCAGCATGCAACACATATTGAATGAAGCAAAATGATGTGCAGAACCAGAAGTAATTTTCGGATGCTTACATTTTTTTTAAAAGAGGAATGTCAACATAGAGCACCTTGTTGGCATCCCCTCAGCAAACCTGATGGGGTTCTCTCGCACATAGGTTTCAGAACTGTCTTTCCGGGCTATGCTCCTTTCTGCGTAAGAGAGATGGGAGCACAAATGACATCTTGCTACAACTCGACCCCCTTCAAATCCCCTCATACTCTCCACTTCCCCCTGCCCAAATCCATGGCTCTTCCCCCATCTCTTCAGATTGGCTCCTTTCGTTTGGACTGTGTGTACTGCCCCTGCCTCAAATCATTACTCCGAAGGCGGCCTCCTGCCATGTGCTTCCCTTGCCTTGTCCCCTGGATAGTTTGACTACTCCGTGGACAGCTTGTGGTTCCTGGCATGGGAGATGTCAGAGGGTGGAAGACATGGCTTTCGCCTGCCGATGATATGGTGCTAAAGGTGTGTGCCTGTCACTCAGTGCAGTGTGGCTTCCCCAGGTAGGTCTTTACCGTTCATGCATTACTCACCAGGGCATTTTCTCTTCACGAATCACTGCATATGCACAAAGAGAATCCGTTCCAGGCGGGAGCCTCAGAGGTCACCTACAGGCCTCCTGGGCTCTCGCCTGCCAGGCAAGGTAAAATCTCCACTGGCCGGCCCCAGGCAGCACCAACTCTTGTGAGCTCCCAAGTCATGGAGCCACCATGGCAGATAAAGAGCATTCAGGTTGTGGGCAGATCACAGGAAGACAGTATCGTGCCTTGTGCTGATGTTTTGATCGTGGACTACTCCGTGGACAGCTTGTGGTTCCTGGCATGGGAGATGTCAGAGGGTGGAAGACATGGCTTTCGCCTGCCGATGATATGGTGCTAAAGGTGTGTGCCTGTCACTCAGTGCAGTGTGGCTTCCCCAGGTAGGTCTTTACCGTTCATGCATTACTCACCAGGGCATTTTCTCTTCACGAATCACTGCATATGCACAAAGAGAATCCGTTCCAGGCGGGAGCCTCAGAGGTCACCTACAGGCCTCCTGGGCTCTCGCCTGCCAGGCAAGGTAAAATCTCCACTGGCCGGCCCCAGGCAGCACCAACTCTTGTGAGCTCCTAAGTCATGGAGCCACCATGGCAGATAAAGAGCATTCAGGTTGTGGGCAGATCACAGGAAGACAGTATCGTGCCTTGTGCTGATGTTTTGATCGTGGGCACCACACTCTAATTTCAAAGCCAGCTCACCATCTGTAATTGAGCCACACCACGTCCACCCCTCTCAACATTGCGGCCCTGAAGAGGAAAGTCCTGGGCGTGGGGCAGCAGGTAAGTGTGGGTGTGTCTGTCTGTTGGGGGCATAGTGTTAATGGCAGGGAAGGGAAGGGGTGGGGTGGGGGAGTGATGCAAAGTTTGGGATTGGGCTGTGAAGTTCCTCCCAGCGGAAAGAAGTCCCACCAGCATCGGAGGAGGTGAGTTTGGGGGCAAGGGGTGTGTTTGCAAAAAAGAATTCTAAAGGAGCTTCGGGGTGAAATTCCCGATCTAGGCACAATCACACCTATTGGACACTGCTCCAAGGCCACCTAAAAAAGGCAATCTTTTTGGGGAGCGGCCTTCACAGGGCTATTTTAGGACATAGAATAACAAAGATGGCACCGATGCTCATTGTCATCACCCACCCCTCTATAGTCTTACTTCGGTTGTTTTTTTTGTAGTAAGTTATTTTTTGATGTTTTTTTTATTCTTTTTTCTCCTTTTGCTTCCAGTAGTTTTGGACTTTGGAATTCTTTCTCTCTCCAGAGAACATGCCAACTCAGTTACGGTAACTTACCGAATGCCTAGAAGCACAAGTTCACGGCTTACGCAGGATGTCGGACTGCACTCATTCAGGGGCAGCACCGATTCAAAACACAGAGCATTCCACACACATCACCAGATGTTGGTAAGCTAGTGTATCATCTACTGTACGTTGCTCATCTCCCCAATGAAGGTGGCCCACCAGTGGCTGGCTAACCCAAGACCAAGAGATGGTTGACTTTCAGAGGTTCAAGGCTATGACGCAGCCACTCCTTTAGTCTGTCCCTTCGGCTCCCTTCCTTTCAAACCGAACACCTCCACGTAAGACTACCAGCCACCATCATTCAAACTGAAGACTCTTTCACATTACAGCTGCTCAACTCACAAAGCACCAACATCAAATCCATCGATCCCAAACAAAAAAGCTCCCCCTTTGATGATCTAAACACTATAGTCACACGCTGGATTAAAGGCCATCAAAAGAACCTAATGTCATGTATATGGTGAATAACAATTACAGCAATAGAAATAATATTGTACTGTAACTGACAAGGTAACGGAGGTATGCACTCCCCTCGGACACCAGTGTTTGTCCTGCAGGACACGGGTTTGAATTCCGACAGGGACGACTCGGCCCTTCATCATTCAAGTTAATATATGCAGTGCGATATAATTGGATAATAATACCCATCGTTACTCCACGTCTGAGCAAGAGGACTCCGGCATGAAACGCACAAGAAAATAACAATGTATTTAATGCCGATTCTAAATGTCGCCAGTCGGAATATGCGGAAAACAAGATCGACCTTTGGCAAGCATACGGGCTTCTACAGAGACGCTGGTCCTACACAGCAATCTAACTCCTAACGCAGGGGAGGAAAAGTGTGCCATACAATTTAAACGATTGTCTCAGCTCGAACCAAGTGCCAGCAGATCAAGGTTGTTGCGTACAACAATACAAAGCCAGACACAGCGGACAGTGCCTATTTTTCGATACTACGCGACTTCAAAAAGCCTCCGTTCTCTCCACGAATACATGAGCCGCCATCAATGTCAACATAAAGGGGTGTTGTGCCCGGGCCTCGTCTAATAACCACTGTGCACATGACATCTAGCTGCGCTCTTCCAAGACGAAATGCACATCAAAGCAGCTCCCCCTTCACACGTTTCAAACCAATTAGAAGCAGAGAATATTAGTGTTACAAGAAGGGTAATTTTAGGAAAGCCACGCGTGGAAGTCAAATGTGTTTAATTACTTCAAGAAACCGCTCAGATGCGAAAACGAAGAATAAACAGGACTCGGCGTTTGCGCTTGAAAAAGAAAATCGGTGCTTATAATGTCGCTTATATGGAAGAGAAATGAACACATTTACCCACAAATTGGATCTTGACCCTTTTCATAGAGACTCTGGAGGACCGTGCAGGTGTTTGCACAAGGAAGTGTGGAGGGCGAGAAGGAGACATACTAGATTGGTCACCTCAAGTTGGTTTTATTTAAATATGAAAACCGCTTTACTTTCCCTAAACTATAGGTTTCCCTACCTAACAAAATTAATTGGGGTGCTCGTCGGTCAGTTGTTAAGTCCAAAAGTAATAGCCTGTCCTCTGTCCAAATCTTACCTACTCTGACCCTATCACTAATACAAAACAACTAAGGAGAATGACTCGCTGCTCCTGGGGCGGCTTTCTCCGCAACTTTCCATCAATATAGAATCTTTAGATAGTTTGTAGCTATCACGTGTACCAGTTTGTTTAATTCCCGTGGGGGTTTCCAAATTCTCTTGGTCTCTCTTCTCTTGACTTTTCAAACGTCTCTTGAAAGGAGTTCCTTTTCCTTTAGGTTCTTTCACTCTGGCTTTCTCAAATAAACTTGAAAGTCCCTCTTTATCGGACATCCAACTTGTATCTTGAATATTATGAGCAATCGTATTCTTCTCAGAGTTCTCAATTCTCTTGTCACTTGGATTTTCACTGGCACAAGTATGATGAACCGAGTGATGATTCTCTTTCTTTTGGTTATTTTCAGTCTCACTGGAATGAGAATTATTGGCCCAGTGATGATTCTAATTTTTCTAGTTCCTTTCCGTATCTTGATTACCATCAGCAATCTAATTCTCCTCAGATTTCTCAAACCCCTTATCACTTGGCTTTTCACTGGGACGAGTATGATGAACCCACTGATGACTCACTTTTCTGGTTACTTTGCATCACACTGGGATGAGTACAACTGACCTTGTGATGTTTATCATTCTTGCGATCACTTTGCTTCTCACGGAAACAAATATAATTGACCCAATGATGATTCCCACTCTTCTGGTTACTTTGCATCATACTGGGACGAGTATGAGTATTGTATTTGTTATACTTGCTACCCTCCCTGAGTATCCTGCTCTTCCAGTTACCTTTGCGGTGTAGGATCTGCGTCACTGGATTGGAAGTACACCTCTTGGAGTTTGTTCTGTGGGTCAGGATGGCAACTCCAACTGTCTCTTTCTGCAGCACCCTCCTTCTTGTCTGCAAAGCGTTTTCCAGTGGATGTCTCTTGCCAGAGACCTACACATGTTTGCTCGGCTCTCCAGAGCTTTGCTGTTTCCTGGTGCGACTCAGGAACCACAGTGTCCAGGTTTCCTTCGCACCTAAGAAACAGCACCTTTTCATCATCCCCTCTCGCTTCGCTGCCACAGCAGCTTTGAACTTCCTGAGTTTCTCTCTCACTGGTGTCTCCGCCTCCCATACTTATGACACTGCTTTGGGGCTACCCCTGCGTAATGTAACAGTCCACCTTGTGTTGGACAGGTTTTCAATATTATTCCATTGGTTTTCTTCGTCACAGTAACAGGCAGGTATTTTTTGTCAGGGGAGTGTCACAGTAGAAAATGTATAGGAATTTGTCTTGTTTTCTTCCAGCAGGTTTCACCAACTTCAGTTGTGGAGAGAACTGGATAGGGAGTTCCTCGTACGAAGAGGAGTCCTTGTCCCCATGTGGGTGGTGGGGGGCAGAAATCTCCTGGTGATGTCCCTCTTGCCTCCATTCCTAGGGAAGGTGTCACGTAGCGGGCTCGCCTCACAAGGGAAGGGAGGTGAGAAGTGATGGAATCCCACGATTCGTCACATAAGGTAACCTCATACACGTCTGAGTAGTGAAAAACATTGAGCATTTGAGAATCCCACTACAAGAACCTTTTCTTTGCCGAGTATAAAGAGAAGAGTTGTGCATCTCTTTAATTTTAGTGGGCTACGTCCATTTGATAATAACAAAGTTAAAGATGTGGTGTGTGCAGAACACAACAATAGGGTCATATGTCTTAATATAAACTGTGTAATTTAGTCTGAAGCACATTTTGCAGGTGTAAATCGAGCATTTTTGTGCATGAGCAAAGACATAACTGAGAACTAAGCAGGCTCTAAAGTAATGCAGCAACCAAAGACTAAACTAAAGGCGCACAGGGGTCTGCAACATTTGACTCTCCAGATAATTTGGACTACAACTCCCAACAGCATGAGTTAACAGTCAACGGTGAGGGGCCATGGGATTTGTAGTCCAGAGCATCTGGAGGGTCACAGGTTGCAGACTCCTGCAGGAGGTGGTGATACACTGTTCACATCAATGTCTATTTAGCTGTGCATCTCAATGCACATAACTGCTGCCTTGCAAACGTTCCAGATAATTTGCTCCTTTCACCTGTTTCATGAACTGAAAATAATTAAACCTCTCCAGATTCTCACTACCCTGGCACTGCCCGCTACTTAAGTCTGCACTCTGCTAGTTTCTCTTTCAAATCCTCCAAGCTAAACGATTTAGCCGTACAGTCCTCATATGCAGGTTACCCTGGCTCTCACAGGGCTGAAAACAAAGTAGCTGGCCCATGGTAAGTGAGGGCCATTAACTAGGGTTGAGGACATATAAGGAAATTAACAACCAACCAGACTGACTTTCTGGTCCCATGTTCTGGGATAAGTAAATAAGTAGGCACATTAAATTCAAAAGGTCTGTTTCACGGCCATGTATTGGAGACCAAACTGACAAAAATCACACAAGATGGCTGCCCATTTGTGGGGATGACAAACCACCTTGACCCCAAAAGTATGGAGTGACACGTTTTATTATGACAAGCAATCTTGTCAAGATTTCTTCACCAGTCCAGTCCTTTCCAATATCTTCCTTTTTGTCTTTACGTAGAATAAGGATTTCCCTCTTCTTTGTTTTCGTTCCTAATAGCCCCACCACTGTTACGAGGTTTCCTCCTGGTTCTGTTTCTCCCGTCCATACACAAAGGAGTGTGGTGACCTGGAATGAGGAGTCTGACCAAGTGGAGGCATGCTTGTTGCTACAACCTTTTATTTAAAAGCAATGTAATACTATCTATACCTAACTAGAGATGGTTTCCCTACCCCAACAAAACTAAAACTCGAGCCAGTCAGGAAGTCCATTATGTCTGTAGCAAAAGTACTGTCCTATTCAAAACTCCTGTTCTATTCCTATCACTAAAACACAAAAACCACTTAGCTAACGAAACAGTTTGTATCAAAACCCAGGAGAATGACTCCCTTCTCCTGGGTAGAAGTCTCTCAAAGTTTGGGTTTTTATGCAGTTCCACAAATATCTCATGACTAGGAGAATGGCTACTTTCTCCTAGTTTATATCCGATTTGTAGCAATGTTTTAACAACCTTCTTCAGGTTGTGCCCACCGGGATGAGGAAAAGGCTCCCCTTAGTCCTTCTTGACTATTCAACATCACAGTCTTCTGGAACTGACCAGGGAGTGGCCTCACAAAAAGATCTACTTCTCTCACCGCAAAGTTTTTCCCGGCCTTACTACTGTTCCCGTTACCGTCTCGCTGGGAACTCTTCACCGGTTTCTCCAGGAGTCGCGGATTTGTTCCATCTCTTTCTTCATCTGTTCTTCTTCGGCTGTCTTGACTGTTACTGTTGGTGGTCTGAGCACAGGTTTCAGACCAGCAGGTACACTCATTACAGGTCATGCAACCACCACAGTTCCTCGTACTTCCCATGCAATCGCCTACCCAGTTCTGCCATCGCTACTCTTGACGGTGTCAGTAGTTCTTGGACCGCATGGTCCACCCACCACAGGTCACGCCACCACCACTGTGAGTCTCAACTACAGGGTTGACAGCTCCCTGCCGACTGACAAGTTGCTTTCCTTGCATCCCTTGGTTCGTTCTCGTTACTTCACAGTGCTGCTTCGACGTACCCTTTGAACTCCCTATTTCCAACTTGTGGGCTTCTTGACGGGCTCCTAGTTCGCTGGCATCTTCTTATGGATGTCACTCTCCTTGTCCTTTACTGTTTAGCTTAAGTAGCCGGGACTACCAGAGTGCAACTTCAGTTTGATTGATCACAGCTGTTGAACACTCTCCATGCTTGGCTGTAGCGTTCTTGGGTTCTTGTTCGTCCCAGTACTTATCATAGTGAGACTGTCCGATTAGAGTAACACAGACTCAGACTTCAGCATACATAAGGAAGGAGGGTTTGGGATATAAATGGGCTGTGTCCCAGACTCGCATTCTTGTCCCCAGAAGGGGAGTTCCTCCTCATGAGATCCTCCTGCATGTTACCATCCATAGGGGGACTATCGGTTAGCGGCCTCACCTCCATAGCATCATGGAAAAGGGCTCCCCTGTGGGGAGAAGTGGCACCATCTGGAGAGGCATCACAGGAGGAAACATTGTAACCATCTTTCTGGTACCTTTCAAAATGCTATATCACTGTGAATCAATCCCATCTTGACTTGTTAGGAGGGACGCATGTCCCTTTAAGTAGTGAACCCCAGTGCCCGCCTGTAGAGATCGCTGTCTCGTCCTTATATGCTGCTGCCACCATGTTTCCCTGGCTTGCCCCCCTCTTTCACCCATGACCATATCTGTGGTGTTGAGCCGCGGCCATCTCGGGCTCTGCTGCACCCTTTTGGTCTGTGCGACATCAGAATCACTGTTTTCCGAGGAGCCCTTGGTACGCAGGTAAGGAGTATTGCCTCGGGCCCGGAGCGTCTTCATGGCGCAAAAAGGGACACCTGCAGTGGGGTTAAGATGGGGTTGTGTTTGTGTGAGGCTTTGGGGATACCGCCGCGGCACCGTGGTGGTAGTTGCGCTTGCACGTGGCACCAGCCACAGTGTTGGGGAAAGGATCCCTGTTGGTGCTGGAACCCTCCGGCGTGATGCAGAACCCTGCCATTCCAGCAACCACCTGACTCCATTTAAAGAAGTAGGGGCGGTCCGGTCCTCTGTCTAGGACCAGAACAAACACTTAAAAACATCTGCACAGCCAAATACCAAATCTAACAAAAAAGAAGCTCACGGAAATGATCTGCATGAATTAAGGACTGACCGGCGGTGCACTAGCACTCCTGGCGGCCTTTAGGAGCCGAGGTAATGGAGAAAAAAAAGGTGGTCCAAGTAGGCGCACCATCTACACGTTCTACTCATGCTCAGCATTGCAGGCAAGAGGTGCATCAAACCCCTCAGCTTGTACTAAATTTGCAAGGATATATGAGCAATTAATTCCCATGTTCCAAGCATGTTGTTTGGGTGTGAAAGCACTGGGTGTTCCTAAAGCCTTGGAGCCTGCAGCTTCACACTACATTAGCTTATTATGACGGACGACTGGCTCTAGCCCTCAATTAGCACCTGGGAGCATTGTCTGAGCACTAGGTGCTGAGACCAGTGATCCCATTCATGCTCTGGACAGAGAGTTGGGAGCACAACATATACCCGAGAAAAAACCCACTAAATGAGTTCACAAAATGATGACCCCCAAAAAAAGAAAATGGGACTCGACAGTCCTATTTCCATGTGTGAAGGCATCATGAAGAAGGACACAAACAACAGATTCCAAATTCAAAAACAATCAATTTTATTAACATAAATGTCAGGGTGGAAAAAGGCATAACTTTCCCCTATGCTAAGGTGGGATTTTCCTACCTAAATAAAACTAAGAAAAATCTGAGTCAGAGTCCAACTTAGTAATACGTCTGGGTCCAAACCAGATACTTATCCTCTCAACTATAACTGTATAATCTGTAGGGATGTCAGCAACCAAAACAGTGTTCGAAATAAAGTCCTGAGTGTCTTCGAGATCGCAGCTTTCGTTCAGTTCCCTTCCCCAAGTATAAAATAGTTCTGCACAGAAAAAGCCTCAAAAATCCCTCTGGGATTTAGGGCACAATAGTGTTTTTCAGGTATCAGCGTTTCCTTCCCCAAGTCAGGACTCGGGATTCCCTTGCCCAAGTTCCAATTCATATAATTCAAATAACCTTGAAGTGAAATGTTCCTGGTCAGTACTCAAGTTCCCTTCACCAAGTTTCTAATGACAGTTCAAAAGAAAAGAAACACAAAATATCCTTTTCTCCACAGTTCAGTCAATGCTATTTTCAAATATTTGTTCAGATCATTTGTAGCCTTCACATAAGTTGAAAATGGCATTGTAAATCCTGCTTCATTATGCTTTGTTTACCTGTTCTTTTAAAGTCACATTAGATTTCAGCATACTGTGGTCTGATGAGAATCATATTCATTTTAGCACTTCAATAGATAATGGGCCACCTGTTCTAATTCTGTTTAATCACAAGGTTTTAGTTCATTTCGGTATTCAATAATTAGGTGTCTTCCTTATGGTTCATTTTCCCTTCATCTGTAGTTCAAGAGTTGTTCGTTTCGCTTTAATTGATAGTTCAATGTTCGAAGACTTTCGAAAACGCTTCTCTTGCTATACACGACCACTCCAATACAAAGTATTTCCTCTTGGTTTGGTAATTGACAAATGAACTGGTCGGAGACATTTGAAAACGTACTAATCCGCAGCATGCGACCACTCTGATGCAAAGTATTCAGGAAATGTAAAAGTTTACACACACGTGCACTGGGTTTCTCAATCATCAGAGACTCACTGGTCGCTTTAGGAGTTGGTTCTGCAGTGCGGGTCACACAGCCTTCCTCCATTCGTGTCAGGGCTCCAGTTACTGACCCTCGACACTCCTCATGTGGTCCTCCAGCAAGAGTAGAAAGGAGAGGTGGTGATCTGAATTAGAAGCTCACAGAAACAGAACTAATATGGATAGATAAGCTGTACTCTCTACATCCCACTGGGATGAATGAGGGGTTTTACCATGGACCTTTCCTGTAAGACTTCCCAAGTCTATATCATGCCTGTACAATTATCTCACTCTCTAGAACCTGTCATATAACCTCTCTATGATGTATATGGGTTGTGTATTAATATCAGAAGACACATTACCATGTTTCCAATGGATGCTTATTACTATAGTAATGTACTAAAAGAGTTTGAACAGATAATTCCCATCTGTGTATGATGATCCTCGCTCATCCCTGTATGTCCATCGTCTCCGTGAGACCCTGGGCATCATGGATCAGGTCCTGGCATGGCCCACGTCCTTCCTCTTGGACCAACCCTCCCAGGTTCAGCTTGCATCTTTTCTCTCAACCACCGCTCTCTCCACATGTGGTGCTCCCCAGGGCTCTATCTTCTGACCCTGGCTCTTCAATGTCTTTCTGGCCCCTTTGGCCCTTCTGTTCTCTACCTTTTCCTCTAACTTTCAGAGTTATTCGGATGATACGCAGCACTCTTTCAGGCTACCCTCTGCCTCCTCTGCTTTGCTCATCCCGACTGTCTATCCGCCATTCAGGCATGGTGTGCCTCTAACAATCCCTGCCTTAATGCCAGTAAAACTGATATCCTTCTCATTGGGACCCCTGCTCCTTCCCCCCTCCTTGGGCCCTCTCCCCTCACCCTCTTGTGAGGCAAAAACCCTAGGATCATCTTCGACTCCACTCTCTTCTTCTCTCCCCAAATTAAGGATCTTGGCAAGAAGGCCCATTTCCAGCTGCACCTCCTCAGAGGTTCTATCTAGGTGGACTACTGTTACATCCTCTCCCAATCTGTCTAACTCTACTCTTTGCAATCTAACTTATCGAGGCCAGGACAGCAAGATGTATCCTTGACCTTAAGCCCAGGACCGTATCTCTCCGGCCCTGGAATCCCTCCAGTGGCTACATGTGGCTGCAAGGATCAAGTTCAAGACCCTCTGCACCATTCACAAGGCTTTCTGGGGCCCTGGCCCTCACTATCTTCAACTAACTATTCCTAAATACTTTTCTTCTAGAGCCCTCGCCTCATCTACCTCCAATTCTCTGTGGATCAGTCGCTTCTCCAAGCAGAGAATGGGTGGTAGATCTCTTGCCTCTGTAGGTGCCTCCCTCTCGAAAGGCTTCCCTGCCTCTCTCTGCCTTGAGCTAGATCTCCTTAAGTTCTGGAAGCTCCTCAAGATCTTCCTTTTCTTCTCCTCTTTTTCGCTCCCCCTCCCCTGCTAACCTACCCTGCTCCTTAATCCATCTGCAGACTGGCTGCTTGGTTTCCTCAGACTTATAGGGCACCAGGCGCCCCCTCCGCCCAACCAGTCCCCCTGCATTTGCCACCTGGCTCACCTTGCACTGCAGCCTGGCTTACCTTGCACTACCTGGTTGGGTTGCACCCTGTAGTCCCAGCCATCTTTGCACTTAACTCAGAGCCCTGCTGCTCTTGTGTCACTTTCCCCAGTAGCCTCTCCCCTGCACTTCCTGTTGCGACCTAATCCAAATGACACTAGGCCTATTAAGATCATTTGTCTCGTCTTCCCTTTGTTCCCCATCCCTTGCCTAGTTGTGCCTTGAAACACTTGTGCATTTATGCATAATAAATAACAAATCAATCAATCAATGATCTTTTATGTGATGTTAGGTGTGGCGAGCAATGTCTACACTTGAAACAATGTTCAGAGAAGGCTATGATGTACACCTACCATCTGATAATGTCTTCCACAAATATATGGCTAGATTGTGAATATGTTGAGGCAGCAGTCATGCAACTGGATTTGCATGATCATTAGTATTTCAAATTAGCAACGTGATCTGAGCTAGACTGATTGATTTGGTATACATTACACCTCTTTAACTCAAACATTTGGCGATATCCACATCAACAGCATCATTTCTATGTGACGTTAATACCAGCTTAAGTGCTGGTCTGTTTAACAAAAAAATATTAGATTGACCTTGAAGTACTGACAACTACTGGTCTATACCCAACATTAATATTTATGTAGAAATTAGTACAAATCAGGTGATTACATTCTCAGAGGGCTCTTATCTATTTCTACAGAGCAGAGGTTGATGTAAGAACTGTGCGCTTTTGCACACATCAATATTGACAGTGCTCCATTGCATATATACGCAATGACATCACATGACATGGCAGGCATTACCATCAGATTTGGTAAGGATCCTTTACCTTGACTAACAATAATATTGGGGATACGCATGCAACTGTACTTATTGTGTGCAGTGATACAATCCCACAGCTCTAAATATATTTTTATAAGCTTTGTAAGCTTTGGCTATGTACCTCGCCATGACACATTTTATTATGTTGACCCCATATAGAGAGAATCTTCTACTGGCCTGACCCTTTGAGGCCATTTACCACTGATGTGTGACCCCCACCTTATGAAGATGTAACTCTATCCTGGATTGGAAGGTAAGGTTTGGATCCTTAGACATTAGTAGATTGCCCAGCTGTGGGCCAAAATGTAGGTCTTTTTTACTCATTATACTTTCTCTCAATTTCTAGTGTGACCACTTGACCCTGCACCGCTTAAGAGCAGCTTATATCTTTACCTATAAGAAGAAGTCCATTTGGACCTTTGGATATCAAAAGCGACAGAATCCAGGTGAATGACTACTCCTTAACATGGGAGAATGTACCTATTGTATGCTTAGCAATATATTGAGAGTGGAGGTATCTACAAGATAGATAATGTGTTGAATTCTGCTTTTGATTTATAGAGATTGAAGATTCTGGATCTTTGATGTACACATTTTGCTCCTGACGAAGAGTATTTACCCAAAACGCATAGAGCTCTGAACCCATTTCTGGATAACAACATGTTGTTATTAAAATGTTGGTGTATTTTATACTCCTGGTTTGCATTAAAAAAAGAAAATCTAAATTTATACTGACATTGTTGCTAAAATGTGACTGTTTTCAGGGGGCACATAGGTCCTTATTACTTTTCTGATTCATGCATTAGTCGGCCTGGGGCCAGGATTGCTTTATCGCACCCCCCCCCCCCGCACCCTGAATATATGTAACATATACTACTGGCTTGTGATCTAACATTCTAACATACAGTTTCAACACGTGTGTGCACTGCTAGAGAGCCCAATACATAATTGATACTTGATTAGCAATGCCAGAGATCCACTGAAGATTCATGGGTATACCCAGTATGTAGAACGGGTGGAGTCCCTTTGCCCGAAAGAAATTTTGAGCATTTGTATGCCCTTAAAGGCCCTTAAGAAGCATTAAAAGAAGCTTTTGTGTAGCGATATACGGAGATTGTAGATATAGACTTCTCACCAGGAAATAATAAGGACATCATCCACAACAACCGTATGATGATACAAATATTGTGAGAAGAAACATGGTGGGAGAGAGGATTTTGAGAACTACTGATACTTAACGGCAAACTGTTCAACAAACATCCAAATGTTGGGCCTTTCCCCCCATCCCCTGTCTGAGCAGTATATACTAGTGGATGAATATGGCCATCTGTGAAATCTCCCTCAAAATGGAGTGCGTGTGGAAAAGAATTGAATGCTGAGAGCTCCTCCCGAAGTAGGTATCAGATGTTGAAACGTGTTGAAGCACAAAGATTTCTTTTTACATTCAGAGAAGTGAATTAGGAGCAAAAGTAAAAACACAAAAAAGGTGTGGGTGTCTCGGTTTTGAATGAAGGTTAAAGTAATTATATTTAAAAGTTATTAAACACAGTTGGTTAATGCCATTTGGATTATTTCGGGCATATTTACACTAACAATTACCTATGTCGATTTGGACATTTTCTGGTTTTTACTTTCACTGCTTACATTTGTACTTAGCTATTCGTCACCGGCAGTGGCAAAGAACAAGGAACTCGAAGGACTGCAGGTCAAACCATAACGTTCTGGTAGAGTCACTAGTAAGGCCCAGAAAGATGTATTCTGGTTCTAACATGGTGATGATGCCCTGCTGCAGACACTAAACCACAGAAGCCTCCTCTGGTACTGGAGGGGACCTAGTTATGGAATGCACTGTGAGGATTAGTAAATTAATGTATTACCTGAATATGGTACCTATAATTATTTTTTCTCTAACAAATAAACATCCTTTAATAAAAAGTAATCTCAATCCATATCATTTTCAAGAGGACAGAGTCACCCCGTGCATTTCAGGTGCACAGAGCCTTCATCTGGCAATATATATGACATGATATGGCATTTATAAAGTGCCTGTACACAAGTCTTTCTAGGCGTGACAAGACAAGGAGGGGGAACACAGGGAGGACAAAACAAGGATCTTACTAGGCCTTGTGTCATACATATCGCGCAAGTGCAGTGAAGTGGAAGGGGAGAAGTGCCAGGGGGTCAGGGGGTGGTGGCAAAGTGCAGGTGAACATAAAGTGCAGACAGTGGGTGGCTCATAAGTGCAGAGAGAAGGGACTGTAGGGTTACAGATACAGACCACAAGTGCTGGGGGAGCCAAGAGGCAGTGCGAGGTGCAACTGGACAGGCAGGGACCTGGGACTGAGTTCAGAGGGTGGCCAGGTGACCAGTGCATGGAGCAGACAGGTCATCAGCAGGGGAGAGGGCGAGAGAAAGCGGAAGCGAAGAAGGTGGTCTTGAGTTGCTTCCGGAATCGAAGGTGGTTCTGCTCAAGTTCAAGAGAGACAGGGAGGCTGTTCCAGAGGGAGCCCACAGCTGAAGAAAGAGATCTGTCCCCAACTCTGCTTGGAAAAGTGATTGACCCTCAGAGAGTTGGAGGTGGCTGAGCAGAGAGCTCGAGAAGGGAGATGATTAGGAAGAGGGTGTTGGAGGTATTGTAGTACCAGGCCCCAGAAAGCCTTGTGGACGGTGGTCAGTCATAATTTTGAAAAAATAATGTCGAATGACAAAAATGTCGAAAAAAAAATGTCGAATGTATTATTTTTTTATTTATATGTATTTTTTAGCTTTGGTAAGTATTAAAAATGGGTAAAATAAAAAAAGGGTGTTGGGGGGAACACCCCCATTTTAAAAAAAAACGTATTGAAAAATAAAGTCGTCATTTTTTTTTCGACATTTTTTTTTCTAAAAAATGACTTTCGACATTATTGTTTTCTAAATTATGACTATAAACCCTTGTGGACAATGCAGAGGGTCTTGAACTTGATCCTTGCTGCCACTGGGAGCCAATGGAGAGATTTAAGGGCTGGGGAGATATGATGCTTGGGCTTGAGGCCAAGGACAAGTCTTGCAGTCCTGTTCTGGGTAAGTTGTAGAGGCAGGAAGATGTTGCAGTAGTCCAGCCTAGAGAGGACCAGAGCTCTGGAGACAGTGCGCTTCTGGGGGAAAGTGCGGAAAAGAAGAATACCTCTGAGGGGGTGCAGCTGATAGTTTGACTTCTTACAGACAGAGATGTGAGGAGGGAAGGAGTGGGTGGAGTTGAAGATGATCACAATGTTCTTAGCCTAACAGGGAGCAGGAAGAGGGCCCAGAGTGGGTGTCAAGAAAGAGAGGAAAGGAGGGACCTGGAGTTCCGATGGGGAGGATCTCAGTCTTACTGACATTAAATCAGAGATCATTGGCGGCAAACCACTCCTGAATTGTGGACAGTCTGAATTGAGAGAAGGAGTAGAGGCAGACGAGGAGAGCCTGAAAGAGAGCTGGGTGTCATCTGCATAACGCTGAAAGTTCGAGCAGTGAGCAGCTATGTGGTGGGCAAGAGGTGCCAGGTATTGGTTGAACAGCCAGGGAGAAAGGTAAGACCCCTGGAGAACATCACCTCTGTCCATGGATGTGCTGCAACAGTTGTCTCTGTATAGAACTGTGAAAGGTCGATCCCCAAATGTTTTTTTAAGGACTAATAAATGGCAATTAAGGACATTGTAGAAGTAAACTGTTCTGCTGATAAAGTCCCACTCCATGTGTTACGGCCCTAAGGCGCGATTTCAAAAAGATTGAAAAACTCCATTCACAGATGTAGTGTCCAGGAAGTTTCTGTGGTCTGGTTTTTCCATCTTTGATTCCTTTAAGTTCAAATAAGGTCGTGGAGGAGAGTCTTACATGGGAATTTAATTGATGCATAAATAATCTACACTTTTGGGGAATAGCTGCATCCTTAATGAGGTGCCCTCTGCAATTGGTCATGCTGCAATCTTCCACAACCAGAAATGCACATTTAGTATAGGGCATTTTCAGGATTTTGGCTTAGTGTGAAAATGGGGAATGCACTGTTCCCCATCTATACACTGAAGCCACTTGCTAGTAGGTATAAAATTAAGGTCATGTTGAACTTTCCAAAGGTAAAGAAAGTCCTTTACCAATTCCGATCATTTTCAAGCTCTCCAAATATAAGTTTTACACTAATAATGATAGATTTGTAAAAAATAGACAAAGAAATTCATACTTTTGAGGAGGTGAACATAATTCCAATAGGAAGATGATATTTGGCAGGAATTATTGGCAGAAAGATTTCTGGGAAATGGCAGTAGTACCTTTGTTGCCTGGCATAGAAAAATTGCAGAAAACTTGCATTATTTTAAAAAGATGTGAAATACTAGTGTAGTAATTCCCCTGGAAAATGCATAGAGGCACAACATTTCCAAAAAGACATATCATCTTGTGGACATGATCCGTATCAACAGTTGTGCTCTAAGGGGGGACAAGTAAAATGCCTACAAGGGATCTCGCCAGACTCCCTGGAACACAGATATACAAGATTTAAGAAGAAGTAAAGGAGGACAGTAGTAAGAAGCTAGTAAGAAACAGGAGGGAGTTCTGAACAAGCTCCCACTGGACTCAAAGCCTTCCCTGATCAAAAGATGACAGGCGTCACCACCCATAAGCTCTCAGACTGCCCTCCCACCCCTTCCCTGGGCTCCCAGCCTAACCCCACCATCACAGCCTTTCCTCTTTGTGCTCCCACGGAGACCCTTGCTTGTAGCCTCTCACTCCCACATTGACTCCCCGACTGTGCATATCCCACCCCCAGTAAGTCACTATGAGTAACCGAGCCACCCATTACCCGCCAGCTCACTCTGGTCTCTGAGCCATGTCAGCCGTCCCAAAGTTCCTACAGCTGGTAAACTCAAATGCATACGTGGAGCCTAATCGTATTCATGCCTGTTAAAGGCAGTTGGACTATGGCTCTGGTGCATGTGGACAGCGGGTCAGAGTTGGGGATCTTTGCTATGCACCTTAATAAAAAGGGACAGCAGGTCAGTGTTAGGAACTTGGATATGCATCTCAGTAATGGACAGCAGGTCAAAGTTGGGGAACTTTGCTATGCATCTCAAAGTTGGGAAACCTTACTCTCAACCCCAGTAATGGGTCAGTTGAGCCAGTGGTTGCAGGGAATACGCTCTTCTAGCTATTCGTTTGTGGGGGAAGCCCCAATTAGCTGGTGAGATGCTTATTTAAGTGTTTTGATGGGGAGTAGCTTGCTGGCTTTATTTTCCCAGATTCTGGCTCCCTGGCAAAGTGGACATCACTCCTACCCGTACCAGAAGATAAACTTCAGGCCACAAGATGCTTCACACTGTTCTCAGATACTCCTTTATCCAAGTGTAACTTTCCTCACGGTGCTTTGTCCGAAACCCGGCTCGAGGTCTCCTAGGGCTTAGTGGTAGGGTGATTATTTTAAGGGTTGTGAGCGAGCCTGGAGGATCCCTCAGCCTACATCCTCCTGGCAGGGTTCAAGATTGAGGGGAGATGGGAGCTATCTAGTTCCTGCTTGTAGCCTATGCAAGCCTGGTAAGCTTGACGCCAACAGTTTCCAGGCCAACTGATGCAGAACAAATTCAGACCTATGTGAATTTAACTCTGTGTGTTTGGGACAATCTATAAATAAACATAGGACACGAAAATTTAAGGCATAAGAGGTCATAAATAACAGACAAAAATATGGTTTGCAGATTTGGGGGAAGTTTTGGGGAATGCTATGCACTAACTCCTCATTCACCAGTGGTAGGTACTGGTCACTGGTTACTGGATATCCAGGAACTGCTTTTAATGCCAGGTTACCCAATCCTAATTTCAATTCATGTCCTGGCCATACAAATTGGAGTGGGTGGTGGCACCCGGCCACTATGGTCACAGCAGTCCCATCAACCAAACTTCATCACAGCTCCACCTTTGATACACACACTTTGCAAATCCTGAATGATTGCTCCAGTCCTGAGGGAAAAATCGCCTGGTGTAGCGTACATACCGATTAGTACTCAACAGCCAATGGTTGCTGTTGGTAGGGGAAAGCTCAGTCTCTCCCTGCAAAATTCAGGAGCAGGGCCTCCATTTTCCTTGACATGAGCAAGGCATTCCAACCAACCTGCAGTCTCTCAATTGTTTTTATATGCAGCATTGCAAGGGCTTGTGTCCTGGATACAGCGGCTCCCGCATTCTTGCAGGCATCACCAGTTGAAGATCGAACGAGGTAAGAGATTCTGTCCGTCCACAATGTAAATGCCTTGTTTGGAGGCTGGGGGTGAGCAAATCACTGTTTGCAAGGATTGTGTAAATCTACTGCCAGCAAGAAGGTGAAAAAAAGCCTCTGTCAGATGACAGTATCTTGACCATCACAAACAAAACCTAAGATTTCTAATAGGTTTCTTCTATGATAGAGCTGTTTATTACTAAGAAGTGCTCTACCTTTGTGCCTCTTTTGAACAGTAACTGGAAACAAGATACAATACTCACGTACTAACCCCACCACAACTTTAATGTGTTGCACCAGACTTTAGGTCTGTTTTATATGAAAATTTGCTATGTCCTTAGTGAAAGATCTTTTTTTTAACAAAGAAGTTTGATAGGTTTTATTGAGAATAAAATAAAATTCACCTTTATTGTTAATTTCAGGTTGGCTTGAACTTCTGCTTTCTGTGTGCACAAAACCCAAAAAAATGTTTTGAGGTGTTTTGGCACTTCTACGAACACAGGTTCCTCCTGGTTCTTCAAGCATTTGATCTTGTGATATTTTCCGATATTAGGTACATCCGTCGCCAGCTTGTAGTTCCAAGGCAGGGTCATCACCTTCATTGTTCTTCTCTTTTGTCCTTAAGATGCCAGTACCTGCCATCTCTCCTTTCACTTTGTGAGACATGGAGGCATTTTCCTGCAGAAATAGGCTTACAAATGTTACGCATTTGCTTTACACAGTCTAGGGGCCAAAATAAGACTCCCTTAGAAAAACAAATACAGGAGCACACCACAGCTATGTTGTGGGGCAAGGTGGTGGCTTAGGAATGATATTTACTGGGGGAAGACACGTACAATATGGCTGCCAAATAAATGCAAGAAACGTAGACTTCTGCATGATTTCCGCATCAAGGAGCAGTTGACTGACGCCAGAGTCCCTCTAACGTACATCAGTAAAGATCGAGCTCTAGCAGAGAGCAGAAGGCCTCCTTCCGAGACCCAAAAAAGGGGGAGCAGAATGGGGAGGCACGAGACTGTGGATGAAACCTTTGCCATCAGTTCAGATGCCTAGTGTAAAAGAGAAAGGCCGTTTCTTTTTGTCTTTGACTGAAAACAAGGGTCCAGTCCCCGCACATTATAAAGAGTTCAATTCTGTGCGTTGGAGTGAAGTGTGTGAACAGTTCACATAGTCCGTTTGAAAGGCAATGCATCACACAGGATGAAGTTGTTCTGTTGCAGAAATCCAGACTGTCTGCCAAAAACATATGAAAGTGCTTTAGCATTGGAATCTCAAAGTGTAACTTTCATGTTAAATTAGGCTGAACTAGGTCAAAACCGATTCAAAATGTCGGCCCGGCCTCCTAAGTGGAAGCGAGTGTGTGAGATAAGTCTGCTTTGCTTGCCTGCGTGAAGGGGGCCGAGAACAGCTGGCAAAAGCTGCCACACTTCATCTTCCCCCTATTGGGGATGTCTCCCGCCACTCCCCCGTAACAATAACTAGGAAAAGCATGTTTTGCAAGTTTCTGCTCCATTAGCATCTGCAACTTCTCACTCTTCGCTACGTTACATGATCTGTCTCCGAAGGTCAGGGCACTTGATTTCTGCTGCTCTCAAGGCATTCTTGCTGCACACCATTAAAGCCCAGCTGTGTCTTGCGATCAGAGGTCTCCAGTTCTCCAGACACGATCCCCCTTCCTCCGTTCAATCATCGCTCTTAGTGTATTTATCAGGGCCTTTGTGGAGGAATTGGACGGTTGGCTCCATTCCTCGTTACGGAATGATAAATCCGTGGCACCGTGGCCCGCCGACCATCTCTCAATGCTCAATGTGTTCTCTAAATAGCCTGCGAGCGGACAGTAAATTGCGCATGTAATAGACATTTCGCACAGAACTAATTTGCCACAAGCTGGGGACTCCCCAAGGGACAGTTAGGAAGAAGGCAGAGTAACAGAGGACCACTGCCATGCCGCTTAACCGGCGATACACGAGGGGATAATGTGTTTGCCTCTCTGTAAATCCATGTGAAGCCTCGTTCAAGAGCAAGTCAAATGAAGGACACCATCCCTGATCTCAAAGTCAACCTCCTCTCAAGAGGACTATGTGGTTCTGTTTAGCATGTGGGGCCGGCGTCTACGAAAACAAGGTGCCCATATTTGCCAGCTGAAAGATTTCTTGTGTCTGTTCAAACTGCGCGCCTTGACGCAACCGCGCTTCTGGTCTGTATTACTCAACCAAACTAATTTGCCAATCCCGGGGATCCTCAGGGACAGAACAAAGGCAAGGCTAGGACGGTCTTTTGTTGGCATGCTGTGTTTAAACAGATTACGCCAAGGACAAAATGCAATCCACTGGAAAGCCTTTTGGAAAACAAAAATAGGGTGACATTGTTTGGGTGCTTCAATCAAGGTTAATGCTCACTTTGGTGACACTTCCACTAAAGTAATATATTGTGGAATACCCTAGCCATTTGTTTGAGACTGCAAGTGGAGTTTTCCCATAAAAAAAACTCTACAAAGCAAGGATATTGTTTGCAAGCAATTAATTTATTCAGTATTTTTGTGGGAGCGATGCGTCTTATATAAAGTAAAGCCAACTACATAAATTAAAACAACCTTTCTGTAATCAAGGCACATTATTTCCAGGGGAAGGCCCGGCAAAGCTAGAAACGTAAGACCAAAACCCACTGATGCCATGCTGGATGGGCACCTAGTAATTACACGTGGGAGACGATCATCATGTTTGCAATTCAGCTCCAAAGAAGACCCAGATAATTTTAGTGAATGAACATGCAAATTACACAGGCTACATACAAACAAACTCTAATTTGCTGATTTTATGGGCAACTGTGTTGGGGTAGATTAACTAGATTCTATGTGCCGACATTTATATAGCAAAAATAAATCAAAGCTTTAGAAAGGACAGTTATAATATTTTAAAATTTTATAGAAAGGGTGCCACGTTTTTAGCCACAAACTTTTTTTATACTGTGCTGTGATGTTTTTATTAGCACTAGATTTACCCAAAGCATACGCTACCCTAGTACCTTCTCTGTGGCTCTGTCTTTAGCACTCTGCGTGCTCTTTCTCTCTGTCACACTGTACATCTCTGTCTCTATTTGTGGGCAGGGGTCGCACTGTGAGGTGCTCGTTTACTAGAGCCACTCACCAGAAAAGAAAAAAGAAAAAAACACATCTTCAAGGAGGTTGAGGGATTTTTCTATTTTTGTGCAAAATAAGCTATTTTAAAAAAAAAGGAAATGATTTAGTTGTACCATCATTGAAAATCGTTTACTTTTTCAAATTGTACAAAGCTCATTTCTACTGATCACTTCCAGCATTTACTTTAGTCATAATAATAACGCTGCACTTGTTTATCTAAGCAAAGAACATTATCACGCCCAGAATAACCATATGCACAATGAATAATTCCAAGATTAACAGTCTGGGACACTCAAACTGTACTCTTTTCAAATACCCATATGTAAATGGGGAAGCACACAAATAGCAGCAATGAGGATTCCTGGCTGTTTGATAAAATCAAGGAGCATTTGGGAACATAAGAATGACCACAGATCTTAAAATGTGACAAATAGGTCTGTGATAAAAAAGGGTTCTATGCTTGAATCTTGAAGTACATAATGTACACTCAACTTTGGGTCATTTAATTGTTCACAAACTCACCCTAACATTAAAATGTTTGTAATCAAGAACTAGGTATACTCAGACAGCGTAAGGATTAACATATCAGGAACACATGGCTGTGGTATCTGTCACTCTATTGGGATCCTGGGATTCTTTTGTCTCAGGTTTCTCAGACATCCACAGAGGAGGAGGGGCTGGGGCTTAGTTTGAGTATTCCAAGTGTGACGATTCACTAGATGATGTCACTTCTCCCCGCGTAGGAGCCCCTTCTCATGAGGCTAGGGAGGTGAGGCTGCTACCCAATATTCCCCATAGGGGTGGTTTAATGTGGGAGAACCTCAGGGGGAGGGAATCCCCTTATGGGGATGAAGATGACCACTTGGGTGATAGGCGGCACAACTCTCTCTGACTGATACATGCATGTGCTATCATAGCATCATGTCAGTTTCCCCAACTGAGAAGAAGAACAACCACCCAGACGTAAAGATTAACTCCAATGCAGGTACTCGGAAGAGGTGGCCCCAAGGAGGCATGAAGAGTAACCCCTGGAATGGCAGGAAATGTTCCAGTCATCCGCGCAGGAGTGATCACCTAAGCAACATAAAATAGATGAGACTCTGTGAAAGAGAGAACAATCCAGGATACAGGCCAGCCAAAAAGGAGAGCAGCACGGGAGACAGCCCAGCTCGGGAGAGCAATGAAGACGCAGAGAATGCTCAGAAGAAGCCAAAAGCCATCATTTTTTGGAGATGGGAAGCAGGCGGCAAGAATCCTTTGCCAGGTAATATTGAGCGGGTCGGGAACGTGGCTGAAGGCTGTGAAGCGGTGCCGCAACCAGGCAAAGGTGGACCGTCAAGTCCTGCAACAGGGCCTACACTGCTAGCCTGGCGAACAGGAAGAGACAAGTTGAACAAGAGCCACAGAGAGACGCAACGACTGTTCAAAACTCCCAAACAAAGCAAGACCACAGGAAGCACCGGAAGAGGGTCCCGAAGTCAGTGAAGGTAACGGATGTAATGCGGGAACCGGTAGAGGTGTACAGTTGGAAAATAAATGAGAGTTAACAGAAAATAATATGAGTAATCTCCTTCATGGTAGCATTTGGCAGGAGAGTGAACCAAATGGGCCTAGCACCAGAGGGAGAAGGGCAAGGGTTTGGAACCCAAGCATGATGAGGTTTGGGATCCGACCAGTAGCAAGAAAGTACTAGAGGGAGTCACCATTCAGACAGTTGAAGAGATGAGCCCACTGGCCACCAGGGAAGGGTCAAGGACCCAGTCCACAACCACACTGTGGAGAAGCTCACTGGCCACCCCACTGGCCACCAGCGAAGGGTCTTGAACCCAGACCACAACCACACTAGGGAAGAGAAGTCCACTGGCCACCAGGGAAGGGTCTGGGACCCTGTGGACCATAATAATGGGTAAGAGAAAACCACTGGCCATAAAAGAAAGGCCTGGGACCTCAACAGAAAGACATTAAATCTCAGGGGAAATCTTCCTTAATATAGTGGCAGAGCTAGGTCCACTAGTCATAAGGGAAGGATCTGGGATCCTAACAAGATTTGGGGCATTGTTGACAGCAAGTCAAAGGCAAAGTGTGCATCAACCTGGAAGCACTGAGGGAAGATACTATCAAGTAATACAAGGAGCAATGTATCATTCTCCTGGTAGCAAAGCAGGAGATGTGATAGGGGTCCCGGGGGAAGGGAGTCATCCCTTCTGTTTTTGAGATTGAACTGTGCCAAAGCAGACAAAGAGAAGGGAGGCATTCTTTTGGTCCTGAAACAGGAGTGGAGTTGGAGACAGCAGTGGAAGCGAGTCATTCCCACTGGCCTTGTGTTGGACTGTATCAAAACATACCAAGGGAAGGGAGGCATTCTCTTGGCCCTGAACTAAGAGTTAATTGTTGTGCATGCATTGTATTAAGACATACCAGGGGAAGAGTGTCATTCACCCTGATTGGGCAGAACCACACCAGATGAAAGGAGCCATTCCCCTGGAGAAAACATTTTGTAAAGGCTGTTTTGAAACCTGCAAACCAGGGGAAGGGAGTCACTTTACTCCCTTTCTTGGCAAACTCCTGGAACAGTTGGCCATCTCCCAGCTTAACCTTCATTCCAATTATGTTGGCTGTCTCCGTGACCACCAGTCTGGCTTCAGAGCTGCCAGAAGCACGGAAACTGCTCTCCTAAACATCCATGAATATCTGCTCACCAACCTTGACTCTAACATTCCATCTGTCCTCATCCTCCTCGATCTCTCTTCTGCCTTCAACACGGACAACCATACCATCCTGCTCAACTGTCTCCGTGAAAACCTGGCTATCACTGATCAGGCTCTGGCCTGGATGACCTCTTTCCTCTCAGATCGACCCTCCCAGGTCCAACTTGGGTCCTTCCTTTCATCTATCTTCCTCTCTACCTGTGGTGTTCCCCAGGGGTCTAACCTCTCACCCTGGCTTTTCAACCAATCCCTGGCAACTCTCGCCCACTGCATTGCCATTTTCTGCTCAAATTTCCAGTGCTACGCTGACGACACTCAACTCATTTTCAAGCTGCCCTCTGCCACCTCCTCTCCCTCTCTCATCTCTGATTGCCTAACTGCCATTCAAGAATGGTGTGCCGCCAATGATCTTTGTCTGAATGCCAGCAAGACGGAAATACTCCTCATCGGCACACCTTCACCATCCTTTCCCCTCACTCTCTGGCCGGCCTCCCTTGGCCCTCCTCCTACCCCCCCCCCCGCGAGGCTAAGTACCTCGGGGTCATCTTTGACTCCACCCTTTCCTTCTCCACCCACATGTCTGAGGTCTCTAAAAAGTCACATTTCCGACTGCACCTCCACAGAGGTCCACTGCCTTTCCCTCTCCTTCCCCCAGAGGTTCATGGTATCTCAAGCTCTGGTTCTCTCTAGCTTGGACTATTGTAACAGCCTCTTTCTAAATTTACCTGCCTCTACTCTCTGACCTCTGTAACTAATCCAGAACTGGACGGCAAGACTTGTCCTTGGCCTCATGCCCTGCGATCGTATCTCTCCAGCTCTGAAATCTCTCCACTGGCTCCCAGTGGATGCAAGGATTAAATTCAAAACCCTCTGCATTGTCCACAAGCCTTTCTGGGGCCTGGGTCCAAAATACCTTCAGCTATCCCTCTGCAAATACCTCCCCTCTCGAGTTCTTCGCTCCTCTACCTCCAACTCACTCAGGGTCCGTTATTTTTCTAAGAAACAAGCTGAGGAAGATCTCGGTCTTCGGCTGGGGCCTCCCCCTGGAACAGCCTCCCTGCCACTCTAAACTTGAGGAAAACCATCTTCGGTTCCCGAAGCACCTCAAGACCTTCCTCTTTTCTTCCGCCTTCACTCCCCCTCACCCCTGCTGATCTGTTCTCTCTTGGCACCGTGCACCTGGCCACCCTCTTTGTCATTTGGGCCCAGGTACCTGCTCATCTTGCCACACTCCCGCACTGCCTCCGGGCCACCCCTTGCACTGGGGTCTGTATCTGTACCCATACAGCCCCCCCTTTTTCTTTCTGCACTTATCAGACCTACCCTGTCTGCTGCCTTAAACCTAGCACTTGCAAATTGCTGGCTGCACTACCACCGTTTGTTTCCTTTATTATTCATTTATTGTTATTTATCTGCTTCTCCTCTGCTTCGCACTTTCCACCTCTCCCCCCTTCCATGCACTTTTCCCCTCCCCCCTCTCCCATGCACTTGCGCGTTCTCAATGTCACTGGGCCTAGTAAGATTGATGTTTTTTTCTCCCCTGTTCCCCTCCCTTGCCTTGTTGCGCTCTGAAACACTTTTGTACAAGCGCGATAGAAATAAAATATCAATCAATCAAAAAAACTCCCCCTAGGTATTGTTAAACACCATTGAAGAAACAGGAGAAAGGAGCCTCTCGCCTTAAAGAAATAACTTTATGATAGTTTAATCTTTATTTATATAGTGTGAGGCTTAGAAGTAGGTTTTGACACAGGACAGTGGAATTTACTTTGACGGACATTCAGACAATTTCTTTTAGCGTTCATTTTGAGGCAGGGAAACCCCTCAGAAGTTAGGGACAGTGAGGACCTCTTTTCCATTTCCAAAATAAAAAGTCTATAACCAAAATCATGCCACCTTTGTGTCTCATCCTTCAAAACCCTTACATCAGGCCCCAATGTCCAGACCCGCTTAGAGAATATATAGCATGTCACATTCTGCATCTTTTGAAGTTGCACATTATATATGAGAATCCAGAAAGAAATGGATGAGCATAACAAGCCATATAAATGGCATTCAGAATTGCATAATTGAGAACAAATGTAACCGCAAACTGAGGGCACGTCCTGCATCAGAATCCACGTGCACTGTAAAGACTAGAATGATTGTGAGTAATGGCACACTCTGCAAATCCAATCATTTAACACGAATCGGGAACAATTGAAGTCTCCCTGATGTTAGTGGTCCTATTAGTGAGCGGTATATCCACACTGCATGCTGTCTTCAGGCATACACACTTCTTAAGCGGAAGCAAAGCTGGACAACCATTGTTAACCTCCAGCAGCCTTTGGCAGCATCGCCTCAAGCCCATACCATGGACATCTATCGATTTCTGGAAAAAGGTTGCGATATGGAGCTTCACAAAACAAGCTATAATCTTCAGATGTTTACAACTCTTGGGAAATGTGAACAGGTCCTCTTTTTTCACATACACATTTCATTGATTTAATGTGATGTTATGTAACGTCCTACATAGCGCACTTCTGCTAGTAACGTTTGACTCACTGTGCAGGTCAGGTGCATCAGAAGAGTTAATAAGTTGATGTTTGGTAAAAAAAAAAGTTGTGTTTGGATCATCACACACGTTGAAGGTGAATTACTACTATGTACAAGTGTTTACATTACGCTGCAACAGGGCAACTATTGGCTACTCTATCCACAACATGCATCATATACAAATCTTGTTTTGCCAATACATTCAACTTGTCGAACGGGAAATTATATCGTGCCTCCTATGCTGTATGAATATATGTATATTGGCCTATGCCAAGCTGCTTATAAGCCACTTGCGAGGAAATCTGTGTTGCAAGGTCTTCACCTTAAGATCAGTGTAAGCCGTGATTTTAGATCTAGCCGCCATTTTAGGTTCTCGCTCCTAAAGTCACCCTGTATTCTAAGATGGTGGACAATGTCATTCCGAATGCAACATGGCCGTCTTGACCTCTGTATAAACTAATGTATAACTTGCCTGCAGGCTACATGTTGGGGTCATGAACTGAGACCTTGTCCTTCGCTGACCTGTGTGTAAAGGATTACTTGTGCCAATGAAGCTAATCCGCGAGCATATGTTAAGAACAATGTATCCAAATACTGAACTGAGAACACTTGTTTAAACTACATTGTATAGATGTTTAAGAAGGTCTTTATAAGAAATCCTAAAGTACACCGATACCATTAAGGCTTGTTGGCGAATGTATTAAAGGCAAACCGTAAGTGTACAGGTGTGTGAACTCGGCACGAACCCTAGATCCGTAATACATTAACTAAATATAAACTGGGAAATGGGTTGAACATCATGTTTTCGAAGGTATATAAAGTGCGACTATTCTAATGTAAAGTCGCACTCACTGAGCATACCGAACCACGCTGGAGTTCGCTGTGTTGTATTGAGGGCCGATAGCTATCTGTTGCCTTGTCCTTTGAAACTGTTCAGTATAAAATAAAGATCTTTGTATGTTCCTTTGTAATCCGTGTTCGGTGTATTTCCTTTTGGGGGTACTCCGCCTCGATATTTTCTCTTTGTTTTCACAAACTGTCCATACATCGTAAGATGGTTTAAAGATTGCAACATTCCATTAGGTTGGGGGAAAGATGGTATTTGTACTACTTTTGCAGTAATGTGGAACATCCATACTACGCCCACTATAGGAATGCTGCTCTCTGTTCAACGTTAGTATTACGCGGAGCGGAGTCAGCCCGCCTAACTCCTCCGTCATTAGCATATGTACTTTACCGTGTGCCCACCATGTGGACTGGGGACTGCTGGCAGAACTAAATATTCGTGGTCAGAATGGTAAGATGTGTCAAAGTCCTTTCGTAAAGTGAGGATTCAGGTCTTGAGGTTTCCCAATCAAAATAACATCAGGCACACAGTCTCTATTCTCTTTAGTACGAAGTAGTTTCTATCCTGGAAGATAGATGGTTCAAAAAGTTGAACAGATATACAAAACTGTGGCAATCAAATCCCATTGCTCAGCAAAAGGTTATTCAGTATCCAAAACAAAAGTATCCTGGATCAGTCGTCTGCCATATTTCCATATTTTGGGTTGTCTACCAGACCTTTGCTTTCTAGGGGTTTTGCTATGCCTTCTGTGGTCTCACCGACCATCATTGGCTTCAATGGGGAAGTGGGGCCCTGCTCCTGACCACCCCTTTCATACTCCTATGCCACTTGCCAGGGCTACCACTCTTCTATTTCTTCTTGTCCTCCAATGTGGATCCACCATTTCAAACTCCGCCTCACTACACTCTCACTTACAGTGACGTGGTCCATCAGAACGCCCATCTCTTGGCCTCTCCTATCTGTCACCTCCTTAGACTCCCCTTTGTTGTCTTCTCACCACTCTCTGTGTCTGATGTAATCTTACTCTCCTACTTTACTGTATCCCCGCTGTTTGGCCAATGCAATTTTAGTCACCCCCTTTTCTATAGACCATAGTCTGCCAACACCCCCCTTGTTTTTTCTATACATGTCTACCCTTATATCTCCATCCAAATAACCTCTTCCATTCTCTCGGTAAACCTCTGAATTATTTTCTGACCAACTTGTCTTTCTATATTACAGCCTTGTTGCTAGAATCTCTCTGCAAATGTGTGTGCATCTCACTCCGTTCCTCAATAATCCCTCTCCACCTTGGAGGCTCTGTAGTGTTGTCATCCATTTACCCAAATGTACCCCTTGTTGCCCTCACCAAGCTGTTACCCTACTCCTTCATTACATTTCCTCTTGCTTGCCAGATGGTACCCCTTGTTTCCTTGACCAAGATGGTACCCCTTCCCTTCTACGGAATCTAAACAAACAGATTCCTCTAAACTCTCCTTGCTTTTTCAACTTTACCACTCGCCAGGCCTTCCTCCCTGCAATGCTTGACCGTCATACTGTTCAGTGGGCTCTCTTGTTGAGGCTTCCCAGGGTCGGCTGCTTTCCAATGGCCAGCTCTCTCCCAGGTCAGTCTTCCTGCTCTAGCCAACCTTTCCTGCAGGGGCTCTCCTGGGATCTGCCTTCCTCCATGAAACACTTTCCAGGACTGGCAGAGGCTGCTTGGGCCGGCTACTTTTTAGTTGGTGTCTCCCCGCCTCTGAGCCGAGTATCAGGGTAACACACTCTATATGATGGGGCTATTGATGTCTCCAGACTGGGCTATAGTGCCCTGCTCAGGTGGATGTTTAGGTGGCTGACCTAAAGTGATATCGAGGTTAGACACCATCTTGAACTGAATACAGTGTTCTATTGTGTGTACGCTCTGACACCCCACCCTTGAGCTGACCGCAGAGTTTGCCTGCTGCTTTCTGGGTGCTTCTGTATCTCCAGTGTATGCTTTCTCTCTACAGAAATCCTCTGGAACTTGGAGAAATGTTAGATAGTTATTTGTTCTACGGAGGTAGTTAAGAGAACGGATATGCATGTGGACAGCTTGTCGTCCTCCTAGTTTAACACCCCTTTTCTCTAAGGGAGGCTTTTTGGTCTTTGGAGCTCAGGGGCTGCCCTGCAAGGGCTGTTACCGGCATCTAGCAAAAGGCACCAACTCCCAAAAGGGCTGCCTTGTCACAATACTGAATGGGAAACTTCAATCAACATCCTGTGTCCTGACACTGAATAGGGTGGTTGCAAAACTGATTGAGCTTAAAAAGCTGCTATCAAACCTGCTCAGGTGTTCGTGCATATAGATTCTGGTCCTGTGACAACAGTCAGGGAAGAAAGACTTAAGTCGCAAGAGCATCAGGGTTGGAAACTGCAATGGACAGGACAACTAATGTTCTGCTACTTGTAGCGCAAGGTGCTAGGCAGAAAATCCCTCATACAGAAATGAGAAACCTCCCTGGTTTTAAAACCTTGAAAAAGTAACCCATTATCAAAACATAAACTCGAGTGAGGCACAAATCATTCCAAGTGACTTCACCCAATGTGGGAAATCTTGAGACAAATCCTTATTTATACTTTGTATTAATTGACAGCATCTATTTGGCTAGTTACCCTCCAACCCGTGGCCTCTCATTAGACCACATGTGACCCTCTTTTGTATAAGACCTACAAGTTGAGAACTGGCGGTGTAGCCTGTGTGCAAATGAGAATATCTTGTTGGTCAAGTAGTCGAGGTGGCTTCAATTGTGTGCTCACTTTCATTGTAACTCATTCCGGCATTTGATTTCATCCGTTCAATGTAATTGTCACCAAACATTTGATTCAGTATTTTAAACCAGAGGTTACACAAAAAATATTGGTCAACATTTGACAAGCGTATCCCCTTTAAGCCAGTGCCGGAGTCATCAAATACAGAAAGAAAGAACACATCTCTAATTTCCAGTGGACGGCAAAGAATCGTAGACTGTCTGGAGCTCTAACTATGACTCATAAGAAAACGCTATTTATTTTATTTGACACTTGTATAGCGCACAAAACCCAGAGGTATGTAGGCGCTTTTAACTTAAGAATATGGTTACAGTAAATGCTTCAGGTTACATTCAGGC
The DNA here is from genome assembly GCF_040938575.1 of Ambystoma mexicanum. NCBI lineage: Eukaryota > Metazoa > Chordata > Amphibia > Caudata > Ambystomatidae > Ambystoma > Ambystoma mexicanum. The sequence continues at coordinate 687,701,645 of NC_090931.1, read as the reverse complement.
TATTTCTTATTAAGCTTTGGACTACCAGATGGAGCTTTAAGCACTCTCTAGAAGCCAAAGTATTGGCACATTGAGCGAAGATAATGTGGAAAAAGGATGCGAGGGGACGCAGTCTAGGTTTGATTGGCCTTTCACCCACCCTCCGACCACTCATTGACATTCACAGCTAAAACCTGTTGCTCCCTGCCCAACGCCTCCTACTATTCTGCGATCTCTCCGAGCTGCCTTTGAGCCTTTAAGGGGATGCACATGTTATTTGTAAGCAGTCTACCGAAAGGTAGGGGCTTCACTAGACAAAATGAAAGAAATGTCTGAAGCATGGTCTAGGCAAGCAAAATGCCATATTGAAGGATTTATAAATCCCTGTCCAGGTACGTTTAAGACATGGAAAAAAAGAAGCAGCCAAATGAGCAGTTAGTAAACATGTTCTAAGCAGTTTGCTAAATGAACTGCTTGTAGGATATACCTGCATATCATTGCTTGGGAACTGTTCTTTAAACAGTCCAATGGCTTGATTTGAGCCTGGAAAATGTGAAGCAGGCATTTCTTTTGGTCTTGCATTAATTTAATTGATTATTTATATCGCGCCTATACACAATGTGTTTCAAAGCGTTTCAAGGCAGGGAGGGAACAAGGGAGAATACAGTGACATTCTTACAAGTCCTTGATACATTAAGAAGGAGAGAATAACTATCATACTCGCCGAGCAACATTTCAATAATAATTACAAGCATTTGACAATAATAAGGAGAGGTGGGAAGGAGAATTGCATCTGGAAACAAGGTCAAGTTGTAATAAAAGCATCTTAAATTGTGCCTCCAGCCATTTCATTTATAAGGAATATGTGCCCTCAATAATCTGTTCCTTGCACGGAATGCCTGTTAAAAATAAACATTGGCAAAGCCAACACTTTGCGCTTTTCTGTAGGCATTGCCAGGCACTGCCATAACATGCCCAGCAAATAACACCGTTGTCCAGTTGTTGCCCTCTTATGGGGGGGTGGTGCCATTGTGACCGGAGCAGGACAACGCATATCCCTACCCCACCCAGCCTGCCTAAAAGTCAAAACGGTTGGCTTTGCCAATTTTTTATTCAAAATGGAGGCACTTGTTGCGTGGAATGTCAAAAACAGTGTTTCCCACGTCACAGAGGAGTCATCAATGTTTGCCCCAGTGCAATCAAAAAACCAGATCACCAATGAACTGGAGCAATTTAGGAGAAGTAAATGTAGAAAAGAATTATAGTACTTATCTGGCGATAACAGAAAAGAGAAAATCATTTGCCGAAAACGACGGAGAGGGCGACTGTGAAGGATGATATTGCAACAGATTAGAGCAGGCACGGGGAGGGAATTCAAACTGAAATAGATCTGTTAATAATACAGGTGGAAACGAACTGCGATGATGGATTCTGAGAAAATACTTGGCGGGAAAGATGAGGTGCGAGCTGCAGTACAACTGAGGGTGCAGACAGGAAGTGCAAGGTGCAAGCCTGCGAAAGCTAAAAGCAGCTATAAAGCACATCCCAAAGCATCAAGACGACCACTGCAAAGAAGAACAAAGGAAAAGCATGGTGCAAGCCTGCAAAAGCTAAAAGCAGCTATAAAGCACATCCCAAAGCAACAAGACGACCACTGCAAAGAAGAAGAAAGGAACAGCAAGGTGCAAGCCTGAGAAAGCTAAAAGTAGCTATAAAGCACACCCCAAAGCAACAAGACGACCACTGCAAAGAAGAACAAAGGAAAAGCAAGGTGCAAGCCTGAGAAAGCTAAAAGCAGCTATAAAACACATCCCAAAGCAAGAAGACGACCAATGCAAAGAAGAAGAAAGGAACAGCAAAGTGCAAGCCTGCGAAAGCTAAAAGCAGCTTTAAAGCACATCCCAAAGCAACAAGACGACCACTGCAAAGAAGAACAAAGCAAAAGCAAGGTGCAAGCCTGCGAAAGCTAAAAGCAGCTATAAAGCACATCTCAAAGCAACAAGACGACCACTGCAAAGAAGAACAAAGGAAAAGCAAGGTGCAAGCCTGTGAAAGCTTAAAGCAGCTATAAAGCACATCCCAAAGCAATAAGACGACAACTGCAAAGAAGAAGAAAGGAACAGCAAGCAAGAACGAACCGAAAAGCAAGACACCCGACAAAAGGCTACTTTAAATAAGGTCACTTTCCTTGTTTGCACACAAGTCGTGCATTTTTCCCTGTGGTCATTTTGGTTGATGTTGTTAGTTGGGGCTACTAGGTGTCGCCTGTGACACATATAAGCTTAAACTATTGAATTAGAGTACAGATAGGTTGGGGTGGAGAAGTTTGGTAACTCCCCCGCCCCCATTAACATGTTTTTTAAAAAAAACAACAACATCGACCAGAACGACCATAGGGAAAAAATGCATGAGTAATATGCAAGCGAGGATTCTTGTCACTTCGAGTAATAGGGTGATTTAATTAAAAACATAAGCCAACACATGTTTTTCCAATACAAGGGTCTTTTTCAAGGCATGTGTTGGAAGCAATAGAGTTTAAGTGTTAAATAGTGGGCTTTGGCGTGGTGGCTCCGCCGATTAGCAACCTGCTGGGTATTTGTGTGCTTGTTGTACTGGTCAACACTCGCGGTAACCTCCGTCGCGCACACCGGTCAGAGGTACCCCCAAGCGTTGACCAGTCCAACAAGCACGCAAGTCCCCCACAGGCTGCACATTTTTTGCTCAAAAGCCAAATTGAATCAACCAACATTAGCAAAATCTGTGACCCTGCGCCTTGTTGAATTTGGTTCTGTAACGCTCACTTGATTCCCACGGAGGCGCTGGTCTTGGCAGGAAGGTGTCCGCGACTCGAAAAGTGATGTGCAGGACTCGATTGGATTCTGGGGTCGAACCTCTTCTCACTGTGTGTCGAACTCGAAGGGTGAGGTTTCTGCAGGTGAAAGAATATGGGGGTTAAGGGTCTGGGTTGTTGAATGTCCCTCTCCCTCTCTTCCTAGCTTCTCCGTAGAGCCCCCAGGTCAACGTGCTCACCTTAGATAGGTGAATGCTGGACTCTCCATCTGCGTCTGGTGCAGGGTGCCATTGCCAGTTCCTTCACTGGTGAAACATAGGCCTCTTGAACTCAGAGGATCGTTACCGTCGTTAACTGCACGAGCGGTGAGTTTCCGGACACCTTTTTTAGTCTTTATAGTCTTTAGGTGCGTGGCACGTTAATATTGAACAGGACTCTGTATAATGCTTTTCCCTTTTTGTCTCGCAGGACTCTGGAGATGGAAGATGGAGTGAAGCGCCTGGAAATGAGTAAGTAAATGCAAGCGCTCAAACTGTCTTTTTCCCTTGCTGCTTAGTTCGTGCTGAAGAGACGCCGGAGTATTTGCAGGCGTTCTATTGTGACGAGCGCGATGGGCGTAAGTAAATACCTGTCTAATGTCTCTTCTTTTGTTTTCACAGGCGGCGATGCAGCGTGAAGAAATCCGGAATTCGCAGAGTGCCGGTAAGTAATAACAATGCTTTTGTCTTCACAGGCGGAGGTGCAGCGTGAAGAAATGGCCGCAGCCGATGGATCAGGTGAGTAAGCATTGCGTGTAAAGGTTGCCTTGCTAACCTGTTGTTTCTTGTCTTTGTAGGTGCTGTTGTTGACTGGATACAGGAATGGTAAGTATAATTCTTACAGTTCAGGATCGAAAGAAGAAAGGCTGGAACAGACTCAGTGAGCGTTCTGCTGCAGATGCAGAATAACGCGAAGCACGTTTCATCTATCGGGTGTGGTTTAAATAGCCTTGGAGTGATGAGGCGTCTTCCTCCACGGCCCCGCCTAGGTAAGAAAAGAGTTCCAGTTCCAGAAGAGTTCCAGTGCTGTATCCAGGGAGTGGAGCTTGCCCCACCCAGGTAAGAAAGTAGTTCCTGTTCACAGAGGACTTCTAAGTGGCTGGTAAGTAAGCAGCATGGTCTGCTGCAGGTAAGTCCACTCAAGCATCTTCATACATAATATGAGCCCAGCGCTTCCAGTGCCGGGACCGATGACTTTGATGAGCCTGGTGCCACCGGCGCCAGGACAAGGTCCAAAAGGTCCCAGTGGGGACCGGCTGGTGCCTAAGATAACGGTTAGGGGCCTGCTTCCAAGGATGTTGGGCTGTTCCTGACTCCTTGGAAGCAGTGATCATGACAGGTTCTTACCTAAATCCTACTCTATAGTCTAGAGGAGCAGCTGAATGCCTATGCAGGAAGTCCTGCCCCCAACCTCCGGTATGTTGGGAGCCTGAGATTGTGCCATGCTTGACACCAGCAGTTGTGACCATACCCCAGAGAATATTTGAAAGACGGTACCCTCTGAGAAAGCCCTACCAGATGCATTCCCAAAGTGATGATAATCTGAGTGAGGAACTCCCCGAAGGAATATGAGAGAGCGAAGAGGAGCTAATGATGTCACAAGAGACGAGCGTGGTGCACTGAGAATACGGACTGAGGAGAATGCATGGGCCATTAGAAACTGATGACGGCGTTAAGAATCGAGTAAACTTTCATATGCAAAAAGAAGAGTGCACGTGTGTTAAACTGCAGAAAATGCAAGCCGTTCATTAAATGTACAGATGCAGCAACACAAGTAGATTAAGTGATCTTAGAAACTGGCTTTATATAGTGAATAGACTGCAGGTGGAATCGCCATTGTATAGAAGCTGGACATTGGTGTCATGAATTAGTAAGCCTGGACCTAGGTAGAAGAAAGTCTGAACTGTGTTTCAGCAAGAATTAGCTGAGATTGTGCATCCGAGTAGCGAGGATGTTTAACCTGGTATCAAGGCTGAAGCAAGACAAGGCCGGTTATCTCTTCTTGAAGGTGGCAAACGTGAGAAGCTGAATCATCCTTTGTTAATGTGAAAAGAAAGAACACCAACCGTTCCAAGTTTATTTCAATTATCACATTTAAATGCTGGAAAATGGACCGAATTGTGGTCGCCTGCCACGTGAGCGTAGGACGGAAAAAGTTTGTTGGGCATGGAGTTCCAGAACTATGATAGTGCGTGCCTGCACTCCCATGCCCGCACTCCCTTATATTCCCAGAGACAAGAATACTCTGCAAGGCCAAGTTCTAACACAATCTTCATGGCAGAAGGTATGGATGATTAGAGACGTTGGGCTTATTGGGTGGAGAGATAGTCATGCCCACCTTATGGCTCCTGGGTTTGAGCTTACCTGCTGGTAAGTTAACCAAATGTTGCAGACATGGCACAAGCATGCCAACCCATTATAGAGGTCCATATAATGAAGGGCCTTAAAGTTTGAGAGCCAATGATATACTGTGTACTTAATAGTGTTGATGATGACTTGCAGTAGAGGTAGCCATACATTGTCCACCTGACAGTAGATTTCCAATTATAATCCCACCCTTTATAGAACGTATACTTAGATGTTCCCCTTAAGCCTATCACACCTCTTCATAGGTTTTTCTTATTTTCCACGTAGTATGACAGACTTAAATATGTGATTTTTTTGTAAAATGTACTGAGAGACTCGAGCGAATGTCTGTTGATATCTGTTGTAACACCTTATTTTAGATAATTGATATTAAAACTGAAAACTTTGCCATCTTCCCGAGTTATTCTGCATCCCATCCACTGCATGCGTGCTATCCAAAAGGCTCTAATCTCAAAGCAGAGCAGGACTTGACCATGGACCAATCGGGTCTCCCCTGGCTGAGCTAAGAATGGTTGAATGGGACACTGAGCAGACAGATGGTGATTGATAAAAGACAACGTGATGCTTTGTGGGTGTAGATACCCATTCTTTCTAACCATTCTCTAGGAATTAAGGGGCATGTCAAAGCAGACACACCCCCACTTGCACACCAATATTGCTCGAGATATTGTTCTGCTACCTTGCCTCTCTCACACACCAAATTATGTGGGTGAAGTTTGGGACAGGTGGCGTTCTCATCAGAGATGTGAGCAAACATGGCCAGCAGCTGGCAGCACGCCCTTTACCACTGCTGATTAGTCAATTCTCCCACAAAGGAGCAAGAAGAAATAGAAACAATTTTTAGAAGTGATTGTTTGAGAATAGGTGAAATGTGTCCTTTCAAGGCCTAAACTGCGAACCCCACGCGTACAAAAAGACAACACATTTTAGAGACAGGAGTAACATCACTTCAGCCTTCATAAAACTAGAGCGCCTTGAAGTGAGCCAGTTTGCGTGTTGGTGCTGTGTGCGTTATCAATACACATGTTTAAAGGGTTTCATCATTCAATTCAATCGACATTTTGGGACATCCAACCCTAATATGCTTGGAGAAAAGTGATTTTCAGTGGAGATCATTTTCATATCTACTGGTCGCTCTGCAAACACAACTGGGTTTTACTTGTTTGGGGGGGGGGAGGGTCAGCGTGCGTGGCCCTAGAATCCTCCAGCATCGTTTAGGTATCCACCGGTGCCACCTCATCTGCTTCAGTTTAACAAAAAACCCATTTCAAGGCAATACCATTTCACTGAAAACGTGCACACAGACTTGAAAAAAAGAAAAAGTAAAAACGAAGAACCTAAAAATTGTCGGAATATTTAGTGTTTTTATTTTTTAACAGGAAAAGCTTGAAAATGAGGAAAGCAAGGAAAAAAAATACATACAACGAGTGAAATTAAGGGAAAAAATGTCAGGAGCAGAAAGGGGGTTAACACACCGCTCCTCCTTTGTTTTGCAATGAAGGGATGAATATAAAAAAAATTAAACAAGCCCCAAAATGTGCAGAGATGTCTGGAGGTGAAGTGGCCCAAGATGGCTTCCATTGAATGTCTGTACTGGGGTGACCTTGAAGCAAGATGACTTTCAATGAGAGGTCATTGATGCCAACCATCTTCAGAGCAGCATTGCGAAGTCTGATGTTATATTTTAAAAGCCTCGCCTGGTTTCCATTTCAAGACCAACCTTAACGTGCCACGAAAAAGAACACAAATAAAACAAAATCTATTAACATTATAAACCAGTTAAACAATTCAAGTCAGACATTCAACCGACTACTATACAGCTATCAGGCATTCATCAGGGTTCTATCAAAACACACAGTTCATTACTCCAGCCAATAACCAAAGAAATTGTGGACAGCGGGCGAAGGATGCAGAGTCGCCCCACGGCCCTTTTATGCTCATTATTGCCCGGTTTCCAAAGAACCTTTGATCAGTTTCTTAGTTGGGATTCTTTAGGTTTTCTTGAGTCACATTCGCAGACTGCATTTTTGCTCTTGCCCACATCTCTCACCCGTCCATCTTCCACATCCAAAACCTCAAACAAGTCCTCCACCCTTACCATTCCCTTTGCACTACTGTGCAACTCCTTGATCATAGGGTCTGGCTTATCTCCAAAAAATGACTACTTCTACATCTCCTTCACATAGGCCCTCATAGTCTTCAAATGCAGCTCGCGCATAAGTAGGCCTCGTGAAGGGAGGTTTCTACTCCATCTCTAGTTTAGATCCCCCAGCCCCTCCTTGAGACGCAATGCTTTTAACTGCTAGGAAAACCCCAAACACCTCCCAGTTTGTATGGATTTATAAAGTGCGAGCCTAGCCAGGAAGCAATATAGCACTGTAAATAGGGGACACATCCAGGGGGGTTACTGGTAAAGCTGCAGGGGGAGCTCAGGAGCTGGGATGGATAGGGGGAGCAAGAGAGAAAAGAGCTCCAGAGGGGCGGAATTAGAGCGGTTGGCAAGATGTGTTTTTATAATACCTTGACACTGACAAATCAACTTCCGGAGCACCAGTGGTCCAGAGATGAACACCGGTTTCTAAACCATCAATCAGCTCCACAACTCTAGTACACCAGAAGGAATCCGAGTAGATTGGAAACACAAGCAAATTAGAAATCTCCTTGTCCAGTTTTGGTAACATGGGCGGAATGACAGGCTTATATCCATAAGGTCGTGGATCGTTGGTTAGTTGCAACACAGCGAAAATACAATTATTACCAAATGATAAAAGGGACTGTCCAGTCAAGGTTTTATACAAATATCTACTTTATTATTATTACAACAGACAGTTCTATCAGACTACAAAATACAAACCCACTCTGTAAAGGAATGCAGAGGACAGACAAATTCAAGAAGGAAAAGGGAAAAACTATGGATACTAACAGGAGGTTAGTTGGTAAACTCATTAATCGCAATAGTGCAATGATACTTGGTTTTAACACAAAGGGAGCAATGGGTCGTAAAATGTCACTACGGGCCTTTGGAGGAGGATCAGAGGGACAGAACCACAACGTACCCTGTGCTTGTAGAAGTTCTTGGTGCTCAAGGGGTCAAGTCGGTTTCAGGGCACTTTGCAGCTCCTGCAACAGATTTCAAGACAGGAGACAAGCAACAGCTTAGGGTATAAGGCGTCAGGCAGTTCGGCAAGTGAGGCTGGACGGACGGCTGCAGGCTGGCCTACACAGCAGCTCAGAGGTCAGGAATCCTCAGTGTAGGTCAGCGGGTCAGAAGCACTGGGTGAGGTGTCTCTGATGACGTTAGCGACTGCAGCATGACAACAGTCAGCGGTGCAGTCGGTTGCAGCTTGAGAGGGGCTTGACTGGCTTGAAAATGTCCTTTAAGGTGGACACTGGTTGATCCTTGTTGATGCATTCCTCCTAGCTTCTTTACTGGGCTTGTGTTGTCCTTTAAGGCAGATGGGCCAAAGCTGAGGAGAGTGTTGCAGGCAAAGGCCTTGTCCTTGGTTTGGTTGGGAGACTCTCTGGCACTTCCCACCTAGAAACCTTGCTTGTAGAGCCTAGCACAGCACACTCTGTGCTGGCTCAGTATCGGTTTTGGAGCTGCTGGAGGGTCCTCTGGATTCACTACCCTTGATACTGAGGTGGGAGCTGCATTCAGGTTGACACAGTGCATAACAAAGGTTGTTGGGGGTTTTCCTGTCTTTTGTTAGTCCTGTGACCAGGCCTCCCGTGGGCCTTCTTGAATTAACTCCGATTAGTATGCAAAGCTGCCACCAGCAGCTAGCAAAGGACAGGGCAGATCCATGGAGCCTTTGTTAGTTAATTTGGCTGGCCATGGCATGAGGAATATTTTGCCTTCCCCCGTCTAAGATGCCTTGATGTACTCTTGGCTGCCATATTCCAACTAAATATGACCAGGGACGGCGCCTGTAGGCTGTGTCCACAGCTCTGTGTGTATATTGTGCGGTGAGCATAGGAAAATGTGCATGATTAGCCCCGCACATTTTACGGAGGTTGATCTACCATCATTCAATTTCATTTAAAATTTTAAAAAAAGCACAGGCGAGCGTTGACCCATCCACCCTGCAGATGTTCGAATTCATCAGAGACACCCATTGAGTGGTACTGAAAGGGTCCATGCAGCACTAATCCACTGCCTCATCCAGAGCCATGATCTAGGACGCATGTTGGTCAACTCCTTGTTATTCTCCCTATCATACAGTTTCTTGTTTTACATTTGTGGGCTGATTTTGCATTACAAAGTGGACAATAAAGTACATGCTTCATCAGGGTCGGACTGGGGCATAAAATTGCTTCGGGCACCAATGAAAAAGTGTCCCACAGTTGCAAATGGCAATTCTTTCCTTTTGTGACAGACTGTTTGAATAGTACCCAAGGGGGAGTTTTTCGATAAAATGTGATGCAAATTGTGCAATTTAAAGAATATTTATTCAGAAACACTGGTCAAAACTACTAGCCGCATAGTGAAGTAACTCATGAAACTGGCCCACATTGGCGATAAAGTGGCCCACACCAGCATTTTGCGTTTCTTCTTCGGGCATTGCCCTGTAGGCCAGCCCTCGCCTGTGCTTCATGCTTAAAAGGGCAAAGCAAATAAATGAAAGACAATGGTCTTAGGAAACGAGAGAGAGAGAGAGGGGGAGGGAGAGAGAGAGAGAGAGAGAGAGAACAGGAGGGAGAGGGAGAGAACAGGAGGGAGACGGAAAGGTTGAGGGAGAGGTAGAGAGAAAGCAACAGAACTGTATTTCTCGGAGGAAGAGGTCTACTTTGCATTGCAGCTAATGCGGCGGCAGGATGTATACAACAGTTGAGCAACAGAAATGTGACAGATCTCTTGGCCAAGGAGGGATCTTTTCTCTACTAGGTTCCTCATCTCACTTATTAAAAAATAAATGCACTATTTTCCAGTGCTGGCAGATGGACTCATCCCCTGCACTAAGTAACAGCGCCTGGCAGCCGTGGCTGGGCTCTCTCAAGAGGGGGCCTCGCTGGCAGGCTCCCAAAAACCTCTGTTTTGCACATTTTCTGTTGCGATATTCAAGTCTGCTTCCAATCACAAGGGTCCAGTTTGCAACTGGAGCCATGCACAATGTCAACTAACATAATATAGTATATAACGACCCAGTAATTCAAGGTGAATGTAAGGCGTAATCACACATGTATGCAAATTGCGCATGGGTTACAATTTAAATGCTGGCTATCATTCAATGTATGTCATTTCGCTTCCTTCCACACTCCATCAACTTCACTTTGTTGCTCTGTACTAACTTAACTTCTCCCAGTCAGGCACAGGCCACCACAGTGCACGCTTACGTGAAATCTCTATATTCTATCTATCAAGTGTTGAGAGACATATGATAAACGGCACGGCCGCAACGCAAAACAAGGCACGTTACCCCGACTTGCTCTTTAGTGATTTACTAGGAGCTCTGGAGCTGTCCTCTCCTCATGGCGGCAGAGGCAGCCATCTTGACTCAGCCGGCAGGGAGCATCATTCAAGTGGATCAACAAAGATGTTATGTGGCCGCAGAGGCGTTGCTTGGGGATGGCTGAGGGGGCTATAGCCCCAGGTCTTTTGGTTGTAGCCCTGGCTAGAAGTTCAGCAGCTACAACCACAAGGCTAGCTAGCCCTGAGTCCCAACAGTCCCTACATTAGCACAGCCCCAGACCTTTTCCAGAGCTAGCAACACCCCTGCGTGGCCGGTGGCACGTACCACAGTTTTGTCAAAGGTGAGGCCCAGAATAAAGCAAAGGCTGCAGACATGCGTGCGCACACTTAAAACAGTCAAGAGAAAGCAAAGAGGTTTGGTTTTGCAAACTCCTTCAGCATTGCAATCATCCTGCCATGCTGCAGGTAGAGAAACTGTTGGGGTGGCCTGCAAGGCCAAAGGAGCACTGCCATGAGGGCGGTGTACAGCAGCGCTCGGCTTGCCGAGCACAACCTCCCTCCCCGGTCCCAGAGCCCTTAAAGTGTGCTCCGTCTGCTGCAGGCCACTGCAAACAAACCAATAACAATACCCAATGCTATAACTGTGTGGTCCTGAAGCAGGACTTTAGAGCCAACACTAAGGTTGGCACCAAGGTGCCACATGAAAACCACAAGCATGAAGCCTGACAAGGTAGAGCTCGAGTGCCACATAGGAGTCAAAATGAATAAAAGGTGACAGTAAAGCAAAAATGATGTAACCTCATTAGGTGGCACCAAAAGAACTTTAATATGTGTAGGTAGAGTACGAATGAATTGTGGTGCCAAAGTGCCAATTGTGTGCCAAAGGTAACTGTCACAGTGGCACTCAATCCAAACCCAAGTAGCCTAAGAACTCCTGTCTCAAGTCTTCGCCATGCCATCATTCTCTCTAGACACACTACACTAAAAGTGGTTATCTTGCAAGTTGACAAGCGACACCTAGTGACAAAATGCCCCTGTCACCTGGTTAACACAGTGCAGTGGGGAGGGGTAAGAGAAACAACTTCCATCTGCAAAAGTAGATTGTAGAATACAAGCTCTTATTTGCTTAAGTGCATCACATTAATCATTGTATTAAAAGGCACAATACCACTGAAAGGTTTCCACATAGATCTCTCAAATAAGAGTTATATATATTCTGACAAGTTTTTATTATGCCTAGTTCATACACCATGGTACACCAAGAATCCCCCCCCCCCAGGTTGCAGCATCACTCGGATCCTGAAGACCTGATGCTGCATCGAAACCTGGGGACTTGGTGGCAGGAGAGGGGGGGGGAATGTCACTTTGGACTGTGAGGGAAGAGTGTGTAGCTTGTGGGAGACAGCAGGGCATATGTCTGGGTGTGAAATGAGCAGGGATTCTAGTCCCTACCATGACCAAAGTCTGACAAATGCCTTGACCTGCCTCGGAGGGGCCTCGCCTTGCCAGACAAATGCACCAGCAGGCCACTGAGCATAGCACATGAGCATGCTACAGCGAGGTGTGAGGCACTAAGGTTTGAGGTATCTCTCAGTTTGCTAATCAGCATACTAAGGAAGGTGAAATGGGTGACTTTGGTTCTCAAGTTTCAAGCTGCCCTTGAACTGACCCTTAGGTTCTTGCCTCCCCATAACCCTTAGAAGGGTATGGTAATGTCTGAGTTTCCACACCACCCCTTTCGCTCATATGCCAACTCGCAAATTCATATTTTGTTCCTCGTTGTGTACAATGAATATACGAGACAGTGGCAGAGCAAGAACGTTGGCATTGGGGGCTAGAAAAGTCGGACCAGTCTGCAAATGGCCTGGGATCGGCAAACAGTGGCGTTGCAGGTTGTTTTGCCTTGTAAGATCTACTTCAACTAACCAACTCCCCTCTAAGATCTCCTACCAGCTTACGCCACACACACCCACACACCGCGAGCCCCCCACCAGACAGCCACTAAATGCCTAGCTATAAGCACATCAACACTAACCATGCTCTATTCTTTATCCCTGTCACAATCTGACATCTGCGGTTATCCAGACACAAAGAGCTGTAGTCTATCAGACCTTGGGCTCTTCCCCATGGATAACATACTCCCATGTTATCTGCCAAATCCATAGAGAGCAGATATCCATTCAGTAACCAGGTACTTCCAAACTGCTTCCATCCACACTACAGGTTTCATGCCTGCTTTTTCCGCTGTCCCACTAATTAACCATTTTTCTTACAGAGCAAAGCACAGTGAGGCTGCCAATAGTGGCAGAAGGGAGCTATGCAAGAGCACTTACATTGCATTACATGGTTGGTTTTTAGCAAAGCCACTTAGCATATCATTACCAGTTTACATTATGCACAGCCATCACATGACCTCATGTTCACGTAGCAGATCCTTGCAGGTTTATATTATGCCCAATTGGCGCATCATGTAATATTTCCAGTGTACCCACTTAGCATATGATTGGCAATTTCCATCAATCCCACTTTGCCGATATCATCTAGATTATGTTACGCCCAAAGTCGTGGCAGATTTCCACTGTGCTCCCTTAATCCCGGTAGTGTCCATCCTCACACTTTACCCTCCGATGATAGCGTCCAGTCCAGGCACGTGCGACAGTGAAGAAAGAATGAGCCTTGTGACAGGCTTCCATTTTAGGCTGAATGTGGACATGGTAACGTTTTCTAATCTGAAAAGGGTTCAACTCCTTTGGGCGTGAGGAGGCCTTTCAAGTCGAGAGGATCATTTTGTGGCACTGCAAGATGGGAAGGTCTCAGAGTGGCTTCGGAGGTGGGGACACATTGTGATCCATTCAGACATCAACCTCTTCCCCTTAGTAGCAGATTTAAGATAGGGGACAAAGTAGTAGCATCTTCATGGTTATTGGGGTGTGGAGGGCAGTGAAGGGGCGACCCTTGGAGTGGGACCTATTCTCCAATTTGCAATGCCTGACCTCTGGTCGCTTAGAATTGCTTGTTTTTGGAGATCTTACTGTAGGCTCTCTGGCAGGCTCAGCGGGTGGAAAGGGGAGTTTTTTTGGGCAATGATGGAATACGCAGACTTAACATCATTGCCAAGCCCAAACTGCTCTCTTTCAGCAGTGTATACTATGTGTTGCCGCAAGGAAACTGGTGGTGGACACAGCAGTGAAGTGTTCCTGCCATTGTCTGCCATTAGCTGGAAGGCTGGATGGGCTGATGCGTCGCGGACAGCCCGCCCCAGCCAGCCTGTAAATACTTCAGACAACTCTGTATACTCCCAGTTTGGACATGACATGCCATTATGCCATGCTATATGTCATGACACGAGACTTCATATCATGACCTGCACTTCTATGACAGGTCATGCTGTGCAAGGCATGTCATTCATGTCACATTTTGTGATATACATCATGACATTGTGACATGCCATAGTACATCATGTCATCTGTTTCAACAGAGCAGGACATAATGTAACATCATAGGTCATTCAATTTTTAATTGTGCCATGATGGGTCATTGCAGGTTATGTCATACTGTGTCAGATCAGGATAGGAGGTCATGCCAATGCACATCAACACAGTGGCAAAGCCATCTTGCAATTTTCCCTCTCTCACCCACTAACCCAACCTGCACACAGCAATTTCAGATCTACCACAGTGCCTGGAGATCATGCCAGTGGCTGTAGCATGTGGTGTAAATCCGAGTAACATAACATGATATTCCATGACGTAGGTTATGGTAGGTCATGCTAGGTCCATTGTGGCATGATAAGCCCGGATGTGTCATGATATGCGATTCAGAGATGATGTCATGTCATGGCATCTGGCATAATGTGCCATCATCCATTGCCATGATATAGAATGTTATGATGTGTGAAATCATTGTATATCATGCTCTAGGTTTCAAATTCTCCTTAAGCTTCCTATTCTCGTTAAAATCCCAGTTTTCTTTCCAAACAATCTTAAAAGTACCCCAGTCTGATTTTCCAAATATGGCGTCAGTTTGACGTCCCAGGTATATGGCGTCAGTTTGACGTCCCAGGTAACCGAGACATTTACTACAATCTTACAGTAAGATTGGCACTCAAAGTTTTGCAGTTCTGCACTTAAAAATCCCAAATAACCCCCAACCATCATGGAGACTATAGCTGTGGATTGTGAAACGCCGCTTGTAGGGTTAAAACTGAAGAAAAAAAAACGATGCAAACGTATCCACACTCCCATAAAACACAAGGGTAAGCAGTGTGCTGAGGCGCAAGATCCGCTACTCAAGGCATTAAAATGCAATACCTACAATCCCAAAAGGGTGACAGCATCGCTCTGTGAAAAGCAATGCAGAAGACAATAGTTTAATGAAATAGAAATTGGCAATGATTAAGACCATATCCCCATCAGTAATCGTTTCTACATTGTTCCAAAAAGTCATTAGGGTTACCATTAGACTGCACTCTTCCACAACACAATGTTCTATACAAAAACATTTCAGTATACATGTCATTAAGATCCTTAATAAATGGTCCTAAACATAAAGAAATTGTTCAATTGTTCAAAGCCGATGACCCACAAACTAGGCAATATCATTGATCTTGGTTTCTTGTCCTCCTACAATTTAAAGTACCTGTATGCCAGTTAATCTAAAGTTAGGGACTGGAAGAAGGATTTGTTTATTACTCACAAGAGCTACCAGCCAGATCAAAGCAACAGCAGCTAGATGCAACCAACGTTCCCATTTCCTCGATGATAGTGTTTTAGCCCATGGTTTCTGGTTTTGTGGTTTCTTATCTTGCTCAGCGCCAAGATGCCTTTTCAAGGTGAGTGTTTGCACTTTAGAAGTCTTATACCGTACCATACCTGGATGGCCACACTGCTGAAGTAACAACGTACTTATGCAGAGCTCTATAGATTCCCAAAGGAATCAAAGAGAAGTTTGAATCTACAGGAGAGGGAGAAGGAGTCAATACAAAAGCAGTGTATCTTGCCAAACAGCATATTGAGGATTGGTCAACACTCCTAATGGAGACACATATTACAATACAACACCAGGAGACAAACGTCTCAGACAACCTTCTGCCGCACTGAAGAAATGACAATGAGCATCAGATCCGGCTCCAGCACTAAGTTTCTATTCCATTAACGGAGATGCTGGATTATGACACAAATATTGAACACTGATCCATTGCTGTATTTGTCTGGAGATTGACTGTCGAGGAACTGGTTCCAGATAACGTGGACCAAATTGTGAGTAACTTGCAGCTGTTTTTCTAACAGGTGTGCATTACTTTCATTCACCTAATAGGACAACATGACCTCCTCATGATTTATTATCACCGGCCTATAATAAACTACATATCGCATAGTGAGGGGTCTGCAACCTTTGGCTCTCCAGATGGTTTGGACTACAACTCTCATCATCCCTAGCAAGCATAGTCACGGTGTGCAATCCTGAGATTCGTCATCCAAAACATCTGACGAACCACAGGTTTCAAATGGTTAACATAGGTAGTGCTACAAACACTCTAATGTATTCAAAAGGCAATTTGGTGAACAGCATTAATAGATCATACAGACCTACACAACATTTGCAATAGATGATGGAAATCAACAACAAATAAAGTGCCCCTACCCTCCCCCACCCCACGAGTCAAGATATGCAGTTCCAATGCAGGGTTCGATATTGAGGGGTGCTGTGAGCTATTTAGCTCCTGGTTATAGGCTAGAAGAGTCTGGCTCGCTTAAAAGCAGAAGTTACCAGGAGCATTTTTGGCTCCACAGGCTAAATAGAGAACAAACAACTATATGAATTTAAGTCTGTGCATTTGGGACAGTCTATAAAACGTTATGACACATCTATATGACATAGAAGCATAAGGGGTCATAAATGATGGTTACAATATGTTTGAATTTTATGTGGAAGTTAGTTTTGTGTAACGGTATGTACTAGTTCCTTGCTCCTCAGTGGTAGCTCCTGTTGACCAGTTACTGCATGATACCCAGGAGCTGCTTGTAGCTCGTGCTTATCCAGTCCGAATTTTGAGCCCTGCAATCGACTCTATAATATGTTGTTTTGATACTTAAACCATCTTTTAGGCCACCCATACGCAACTTTAAAAAGTTCTTCCTGAGCCTCTTTCTTACCTTAGAGCATCATATCGGGCAAACTTTTTCCTCACTTCCCAATACACGAACAACTAAGTACCAGGACACAGAAACAAGCAGATCCAGCTATGATAAATGATGCTGCAATTTTCTTCCAGCTTTCTTTGCACCAGACATATTATGCAAATTGATATCATTTATTTTAAAATGCCACAGGAATGTGCGTGCCGTGGCGTAAAGAAAACATGGCATGCTTTGTGGTCATTTGCTAGACAAAGAATCTTTTCAAAAAAGCATGACTTCAAAACCATCAAGAGGTAGGGAAAGAAAGAATAGCCTCTTTCATACGTTTTTAAAAAGCAAGCGTCATGCGGTTTTGTTTGTGTAAATAGAGATAAGTGGCAAGTGTCCCCGTTTAGCAATGTGCTTTTGAAGCATAATAACGTCCACATGAGTTTTTTGTAATCATGAGACTACATGTGCATGTTGTCTCTACTGTTGGTGAGGTCTGGTATGCCAGAGGTCTGGGGGTTGCTGTGAGCTTAGCCGTTCAGCTCCCAGGACCCAACAACCCTCCACTAGTAACAGAGGACTCAGCCAAGGGCAAGTTAGAACTGTTGTTTATTACAAAAACCGACAAGGGATCATAAAGGACATTAACAAATCACTGCTCCCAAACCCTTGTCAAGCCTTTTTGTTGCAAAGTAACATCACAACATGGGCCCTTCCCCGAAAAACCTATCCCAATTTCTGATTGGGTGGTCGGAGTGGTATACCATATAGATTGCCCCTATGGCTATTAGTTGATTGGCCCTCTCATGTCAGGTGGCTAACCTACCCCTTCCCCAAGAAACTACCTATTACATTGTTGCAGGGTCACAGTATTACCATTGGCCCGTGCCCCCTTCCATCCACCCCTGGATTTCTGTCCCCTGATTGGCTGGAACTGGTTTCCCCAGGCCCGAGACCCAGCTTGGTTGTCAGCGCTCTGTGCACCTCTTCAAGGTGATGAGAATGACTATCTGTTCCCAATATATCGGTTACCAGTATCACGTTTGCCTGTGAGTGCCCTCACCATTGCAACGTTGTTGACAAGTTCATGTGTCACTTCAAGTCAATGTTGCTGAGAACTGTTCATCTTCCTGCTGCAGGTGAATAACCATTGCTCAGCTGCATCACGTGGTTGAGGACCACGAAATCAAGCTCTTCTGGTATGCAATTTATGAGGATTTATTCAGTTTTTCTGCAGATGGCCCCTTGTCGTTTTTAAGTTTGGAATGTGCCGCTTGTCTCTGACCTTGGCTGCAAGCCCTGGCCTTCCTGTTCTATGTAGCTTAGGTCCGCTTTCCCTCATCTCTCATCCTGTGGCCTTATGTGATCCTCGTTATACTAACTGATTTCTACATATCTATACCATGCTATGTTTTCCCCAGGTTAGTCGTATTTGGTCATTCCAGGTTCCTTATGTGATCCTGTAGGTCCATAAGGTCAGTTGCCATAAGCATATGCAAGCTTGCTCTGCATCTCTTCGTTGCCTTGCGTTCAGAGTTTCTGCACTTCGGTAATGAGGAAAATAAAAGCTTTTGACAGGATGTATATGTATCTGTCCTCTATCTACAGAACTGTGCAAGCATGTTCTTCATGAGTACAAGTGTATGTTTGTGTAGCTCTGTGCATGGCTGCGAGTGTACTTTGTGAATAACATGGCTACGTCGTGGTGTCACTAAGAGTGAACATCATCCATCGAGGCATTTGGACCCATGACCAATGTTGAAGCACCTGTAGCCATAAAGACATTCACTGGATAAGGTTTGATTGGCTGAGAGAATATCTTTCTGCATATGTGTCAATCACTGGTCTTCCTGGGGACTGGCCAAATAGTGAGTGACTTTGTGAGTTTGTGACTCTTCGGGCCGTCATGTACATGGGGATGAGAAGGGGCATTCCAGGGACACTTTCTACACCACATTTACTGTGCAATGGTATTAAAAGTTTTCTTTGATGTAGGGTTTGCTACTGCATATTTTGCCGCTTTATAGAGCTATAAACAACAGATGTACTGTTCTCCAATTTAACAGTAATAGTTGAATTGGGCAGTAGCAGAGGGTATTTTATCACCCAACTAGGAATTTGCCTGATAACCTTAAAAATATTTCACAGTGCACATTTTCACATACATTTTTTACAAACATCCACGGGGGACCCACCTTGCACCTCACCCCATTCCTGTGGTCCAGCACCATCTAAAAAGATTTCAACCCAAACAAGAAAATCATAAGTAGCTATTTCTTCTGCAATTGGAAACAATTTAAATATTGACTTTATGGAGAGTATGTGGTGGGGTGGATGAATTGCCCAGTGCATAATTTGCTAAAGATGTTCATACCAGAAGGTTCATGGGATGGATTTTCCCCAGTTACTTTTCATGATAGGATATTTGACCAGCGTGAAAGCAACAAAGTACCAAGAATGTTTACTTTCGAGTCAAAAGTTATAGAAATCTGTTGTGACCGCATCCATCGATACAATGCAACAAAAAAATGTTTTTCCATTCATTTTTAGGAGCAATAAGGGTAAAACCCGGTAATGCGGAGATTGAAAGGGGTGTTTGATCAATAGGTGTTTATTGGTAGATCCCAGATAGTCTATGTACTGCGCCCGCATAACAGGATAAATCTTGTGCACACAATCAAATTAAAGCAGGGTAGTATATAAAGTGCATAATACGAAAGAAGTATACAACTTTATAAAATATCAGACACTGTAATATCACATGCCAGCACAACATTAGAAGCTGTATAGAGCACACCTTCAAGATCCATTAAAGGATACCCCTATTGCACGTGCAAACATTTGTTCAGCTTAACGTATTCAGAGGACACCCGCTGCACACCTCGTAATGGGAATGGAGTAATTTGACCACATCCCTCCCATCCTAGGAGGATTACACTGGCTACCCACCCCAGGCAGGATACTCTTGCCTGCATTACGTATAATGCAACTACTACCCGAACTGCAGCCTACCTAGTCAGAAGAGTCGTAGTCACAGGTGGGACGTGCTCCTCTAGGAACCAGACCACTGTAAGGCTTGAGAAGAAACTAGCACAGAAAGGAAAAACAAGGAAACAGGCCCCTCATGCTGTGCCACAGCATACTGGAACGCCATCACTGTTGCAATTAGCAATGCTCCAGCAGTTCAGGAAGGACACAAGAACCTGCTCTTCAGGGAATATCTATGGGTCAATAAGGAAACGCTACTCCTGGATATATAACCCCACCCCTGTACTATGGTATATCCCAGCTGCTGTAACCTATAACTTATACTCCTGTTGACCTTGGTTAAGCCACAATTACTTGTACATGGCTCCACTGCTTCTTAACTAGGTGTGCGCTATATAAACCCAAACATAAAATACAAATACAGAGAATATGGGTGGCAATCTAAGCCAGTTAGTTTTTGTCACAGAATCCACTGGGAATAGAATCCTATTTTAAAAAAAATAAAAATAATTTTTAAAAAAGTTACCAATAAATCCATCATAATACTTGCAAGTGTACCTAATGATGACGCAGCACCACAGGATTGTTGCCCGCCATTGCACGCCACTTCTCCCCATGGGCTACCATAGAGCAAAATACTTTTTTCCTCCAGCTTCCCAAGGACGCTAACCCGAGATGTATAAATAAAATAGACCCGGCACGAAGGCCGAAAAGACGAGGAAGGTGCTACTGCAGATTGTTAACAGGCACGATTCTCTTGCATGGATGGCCCTCAAACTTGGATCTCCTAAAAAAGGATCTGGAACGTTACCAAGAGTGGAAACAAACGGAATATTAGAAGTGGCCAAAAAGAGCCCATTCTGTCAACATGTATTCCTTGGAAACCATCTTGGGTCCTTCACTAGAGCTTGTGTGCGCAATAACGTGGAAGAGTGACATCAACTCTGCACGTTGTGCACCTGTCTTCTGTGGGTGGTGGGATCAGTAGCAGACGTGCCTCTTTGGAATTATTAGCCTTTCTAGGAAGGTGCTGTGTTCAAAGTAGACCTTGAAAATCAGCATTGACTACACATTGTGGGTCTGAAAAGATCTTGTTAAAAAGTACTTTCCACCACTGCACGGTTCTTCCATGAGGCCGCACCACAACACAACATTGAAAACAAGCATGCTTTCCTTATTATTCAGAGCAACTTGGCAGAAATATGGATTCCCACCCAAAGATCTAAAAAACAGAAAACATGTGTTTCGTTGGGTTCGTTTCTAAGGAACTTTCGATTGAATACTTAAGTCACATATGAAACGATGACTCAAAATGATGTCCAGATGCCATAGGGCGGTTTAACACCCTTTTGTAGAAATCTGCGGGTGACTCAGTCAATGAGGATGGTGAATTCTGGGTACTCACCCCTCCTCCCCATTGGGGCTGGATATCTGCAACGTCTACTCTGGCTCCCACCACTCGCCTTTTTTCTGGCTCTGTCACTCCTTCTCGCCCTTCTCATCCTTTTCACCCAAACTTTCCGGTAGGTGTCAATAGCAGGGGCCCACAGATTTCTGGGTCTCCCTTACCATGCAGCCTCCCTGCAGTCATGCCCACCTATGCAACTAGCATTCTCACTGCTTGCACGCGCCATCATCCCAACACACATGCTATCAATATGCATTGTGCGTTTTTTTGTCAATCCTCCCTATTTGGGGCTCTGTGCTCCTTTCTTAGAGCCCTGCGAAGAAGTGTATGTTGGCCATTAAGTACCATGAAACCTCCTTAGCAGCCTTCGCAGCTTTTGGTGCAAAATGGCCGACATTGCCTTTCAAGCAAATGACACAGTAAGAAAGTTCAAACAATGGACATGTTCATCAATGTGGTATGGACACCAGTTAAGAGAAGACTAGCTCTCCGTCGGAGACCAGGGACATGCAGGAGATTGGCTCTGCCTTGATCTCTCTGCGTTTCCATGTAATAATGTCAAATACAGGGTATCAGGTAATAAGGTCCCCATACATAATGTCCCCATATATATGTCATCGGGAAAAGCCATCAGTGACATATGGTGACATTATGTATGGGGACGGGTTGCTGGAATGTCCATTGCTCCCATTTAAAAAAAAACAAAAAAATTAAAAACAGGGGTTCCAGGGTTGTCTCACACATGTTCAATGTAATAATGTCTCTGCAAAAAAACATCTGATACCCTCTCTGCGGCCTCTGTGGCCCACAGTTCGCCACCACTGACTCAAAAGGTTTCTGGCAATTGGTGAACTGGCAATGAGCTGGTTTTCATCATTTACGAGAAATCACAAGTGAGGTGGATATTTCCTCTTTTCTATGTTCAGTCCATATCTTTTCAAAGAGGGGCCAGGGGGACTCTAGGATCGACAGTGACGCTCCTACGAAAACATTTCAATATCTGGAATGGCACAGATACGAGGGAGCTAAAGCCTAGGTAACCTATAGACTGATAACCTTCAAAAATACCTTCATGCTACAGGAGAGAACTGGCAAAATTTGTAGATGAGGACTGCAAGATTCAGTTCCATAGGTGGAGGTAATATAATTGGTTGTGCAGTAGCCCACTAAAAAAACCTCACTCATCTCAGTCCTCCAGCACTACCTCAATGACTTCCCCAGCCCAAAGATGAAGGTTTGCAATCTTGGAGTCCAATTTGATGCCAAGTCGGAATATTTGATGGAAAATTGTGGCAAAAGGGCCTATTAGTATCTCGATGTGCTTTGGGGGGGATCCTCACTCATTACGCTTTACATTCCTATAAAGAGTCATTATTAAAGAATGTGCATATTTCCTAGCTTAATGGCTATCTCACACCGAACTCCGGTATGGTGTGAACAGAGGATAGCACGGTGGCAAGACCATAAAGATCAACAGAGGTTTAAATCCTGGATCCGCACTTAGAAACCGAACTAAATTATGGTATTAGGCGCGTTATTTAAAAAACAATTTAATGAATGAATCTTGTATTGGGGTGTTTTTAGGTATTGATGATGTAACACTATATCAAGGCAAAGAAAGGCAACAATCGGTACCATTTTAATTTCATCAACATCAGGAACACTCCGACTTCCTAAATGTAGACAATAAGAGGAACAGTAAAATGACGTGATCATCTGGAATTAAAACAGGCTCTGGGAAAAAACAAGATAAAAATAAGCAACTGGCAATGCCAACAGTTTGGGCTTTTGTGTAGTCATGTGAAAGCCACTTGCCAGACACAGCCGCAGTAGTATTAACTGGCCATTGATTGTAGCAGGTGCAAAATGGTGCGCCGGGGCATCCAATATCAGTGCCTGGCAACAGCTTAATACTTATGCCTAAGCCAAACTGTTGGCTTTGCCAATGCTTCTTTTCAACAGGGCTTCAGTGAATGGGCATGCAGCGTACTTATACTCCAAGTGACTGAAGGCAGACCTCGAAAGACATTTTTATTACACCAGTAGAGTGTTTACTGCTCGAATTAAGTAATTTACTCTCAGAAGACGGCTTTAAAAAAAAAACACTGGCAGGCACTTCGATTTAAAGGTTTGATGAAAAGGATTGATTAAAGCGAGCTTAAAGCATTCCCACAAGGTGTTTTGGGCGGGTAGAGTCAGGAAGGGGTGGGAATGGCCATATGGATTAGCATGGCCATGGGCAGTCAATGGGTGGGCACATAACCAAACATCTCTAGACTGCGTGCTCCTCCCCATATGCCATTCCTCCCTAGCTGTACTCTAATGCAATAGTTTCGGCTTATAGGTGTCGCGTGTGTTAGGAAAGATTTCGTAATTGTAGGTAATTTTCCTTCCATGTGGCAACCCCTAAACTTTTTGCTGTTGTTTTTCACCTTGTTCTTGACTTTGCCAGAGAAGTGCAGCCTTCTGCCGCACTCCTCTGGGCTTTCGCTCCTTTCTTATGGGGAAACTGACATGCCCTTAAGACAGTCAGTACCGGGGAACGCTGTTTCCCGTAGTTTCTTTTATCATGTTGCGGCTTTCGTGAAACATGACACAAGAGGGCACTGTAAGCTAAGTTACAGCTCTCTTGGGTCTCTAGCCTTCTACAGGCCCTAGATACTCGTTTAGGATTGTATCTGATCGGTGCAAGTGATTCAGGGACAGGAATGGTGGCAGCGATCGTTTCTTGTGTTTTGAGCTCCTTTTGGCGTTCTAAGCGCGTTTCTAGCGCTTAACCCAAAATGGTGGCCTGGCTCCCAAAATGGCCAGACCACGAGGCTCCTTTGTCCTGTCCGCTGACCGTCTTGCTCCCTTCACCTTCCCCAGGTCGAGCCGACCCCAGGCCTTCCTTATTTGGGCATGTACTTTCCCGCGAAACACGGATGCTTTCGCGGGCGTCTACATGTCTTTTGTGTGCCTCCAGGATGTGGGCTGGGATGTCTGGTCCCAATACACATCCTGGGAGCCAGAGAGTCTAGGGTGGTGTGAATGCCTGGGACCACTGTGGTCCGTGATTGGTCCACGAATGGTGTGAGTGTTGATGAGCGGATCTCCCATTGGGTCCCCTCCGTTTTGGCGCAAAGGGAACCGTGGATAAGAGGGGGCTGGAAACACCACTACCATGTCGATCTCCTGAGTTCTCACGAACGAAGGAATACAGGAGCCAAGTATCCTGCAACCAAGAGGCTGGACCGAGGAATCGCTGGTGACCCGCTGAAGGACTTCTCTGCACTGCTGTCGCCTTGTGAAACCCTTTTCACCTTTTGATCGAACCAGAAGGCCTGTATTGGTACTTCGACCCTTGGAATAGCGGGAACAGCTATTCTCGGCATCTTCACCATCTCCTGCCAGTAAGCCTTCGGAAGCGTCTCTGGGCCATCCAGCTGACTGACCAGCTTACACGGGAGGTTGTGTAGTATTTCGAGCCCTTGTCACTCTCACACGCTTCGTACACTTGGCGTTCCCAGGTCTGAAGTGAATAGTGTACATTTGGCTCAGATACACACGGCCGCTCCGTTGCCCTGCTGTGGTAACAAACTGTGCGGGTTTCTTCGATTGGGACATCTTTTTACTCAACACGACGACGAGGCATTCCCTGCTCTTCTGAACCTGCCAGCTACTGAAACTGACGCGGAGAAGCCTGGGTCTGCTTGCATCGGGGACCGGTGAGTAGCATAGCTAGGATCTGGTCGCCCTCCTGCAGAAGCCCATTGCTTTTCCCCGCTGTGTCAAACGGCACCCTTTTCCGTACTCGCGCTCTGCTTCTGCCCACTGTGGAGGCTGCGCTTGAGTCACGGAACTCCTTCTTTTGTGCACTAAACTGAACTGCCTGATTTCCCTCGAAGAGCTTCTCCTTTTGCCCGTTGGCACCAGCGCGTGCAGGTACTTTTGAGCACAAGGCTCCACTCTTCGCAGGGCTCGGACTTCCATCTAGTTAGGTGCCTCTGAAGGTGAACTGGGTCTAACCATTATTTCGCACTGCCTGTTTTCCTTCCCTTTTAGGTGGACTACACATTTCGTGCATATAACGCTTGAGACTGGTTGTATTTGTATATTTGTATATATATTGTGTTGATATGGTATGTGTTGGTTTACTATCGTTATATTGTGATTTCCTCGCTACGGTCATTGTTTTAAAGGCCTTGAAATAAATGGTATATATATTTAATATAACAACTGTTTGGAGTAGTTTGTAAGTGATCTTGCTTTGTGTGCTCATTGAGGGCTTTCAGTCACCCTCACCCCTCTTGAGACCTAGTCTTGACCGCCGCGATCGCTACCTTGATTGGTCTGGCTCGTCCAGAGGTTACCCTGTTCCAAGTAATTAGGTTGGCCTTCGCGCCAACAGGACAGGGTTCAGAAATCCGTCATAACAGCGTGGGACACTTAATAGGCCAAACTAACCAGGGGTCTGCAACCTGCCCCTCACCAGGTGTTCAGGACCAGGACTCCCATGATTTCCCCCCCCCCCCCCCACCCTTGACTATGGTGGCTGGGGCTGATGGTAGCTGTAGTCTAAAATAGTCTAAAATATATGCCGGGGCAAAGGATGTCGACCACTGAATAATCTTACATTTTTTTTCTTCTCATTGTTGTCTATTTCTAATAAAGTACCACTCAATTAAAAAGGAACATGTCTATTCTTATTTCCAGTTCTTATTTGACTTTGAAATGCTAAAAATATAGAGCACATTTTTACAAATAGGTCTAATTTGTAAAATGACGATTTTGTTGGATGAGGGAAGGTGATCTAAAAAGTGCACAATGTACTAAGCAAGTCCACAAAAGAACCCTGATAATCCTGCTTGCTGGCCAGATGTTGGGCCACTCAGAAAGCAGAGACAGCAAGTACGTCTAAAGACCAAATATGTGCAGTGGAATTACAGAAAATGGGTAGGGTGTCGGATTGCTTGATCTTCTAACAGATTATGCCCTCAAGCTCACCTTACCACTCTTTCTAAAAACCTCTTTTCAAGAGCATAAGCAGGTCGAGGAGCCCTGCTCGATCTACATTCTACACTGTGGAGGCAAGAGATCAGCCTTTGGATTAGTAGGGTCAGTAAAAAGCACACGTAACCTTGAGACTGATCCTCTGGGTTTGTCAAGGGCTGGTGAAGCAACACCAGTGGCCCTGGCATGTAGTCTCTGAGTCGGTCTGCTGAATCATGGACTTGCTGGCACGCAGCCATGCAAAAGGCATGAGGGCGCGTTGCAGGCTGTGGCAGAAGTCAATCTTGGACAGAATCCACAGAAGCAAACGAATCAAAGATAGTAAATGAACGACTTGAACCACATAGGAACTATATGCCAAGGTCTTCCACCTGACTATGCGCTATAGTTTGCTATTGAAAACCCTGGCTCATGTAGGGGTCAAGTCCTAAAAATTAAAGTGGGGGGACTCAACAAACACAATGGAATGTGATGTTGCCAAAAATTGGCATATCAAGGTGAAATATGCGCATTTCATTAAATTGGCTTTGCAAACCACCCAAATTGCACATGACGAATGGCATTTGCCTTTCATAAAATCAACACACACACAAAACCAAGAGAGGATATTTTCTCTTAGTACTGTTTTTGAAAACATTAAAAAGGTGTGCATGTTTTAAACTCCAAGAACCAATAGAAATGTTTTCCCTGGAACTTGCAGTACCGGAATGGGACATTTCACCACTGCGGCTCGATCCCCGAGTTCGGCTTTAATTCATAAATTCAAAGAGGACATTCAAAATTTCTCATTTTAGTTGGATGGGACTGAGTCCACCCTCTGAAAATAATGGGTGGACTCTGTCCACCCGCGTACCCTCGACTTGAGCCCTGGGCTCATGAGATGCTAAGGGAACACTATCTGCTTTCTCAAACAACATCTCTGCATCTATGTGGTTCAGTTCAATTGATCATGCCAAAGTTAGGGGAGTTGCAGGAGCAGTTCTCCCATCACCACAAAATAGAAGTCAGGTGCTCAAGTGTGCAATGTCTACATTAACATAGAATGAGACTCCTTTTGTTGATGTTGAAGTGTTAATGAATTTGGGGTTTAAAGATTGTGCAAAACCACTTCTCCCAAAGTTAACTGTGGAGCAGGAGGACTCAGTTCTGTAACAGGAGAAGATGTTGCTTGGACATTAGCACAATTCTAAAATAACCTGTAAGAGGTTTGTTTTTGGGGATTCTAAGCTCTAATACGCTTTGGAAATGATTTTATTACTAGAACGGTTTCTTACAGCAATTTAAACTATTTAGAAAAAAGCGATCACCTGACTAAGGAAGACACTTCTACTGCAAAGGGGGCACATCTTCTGTGGTTAATTTAGCATCAAGGGTGAAAGGAGTCGGGGTGGGAGGACCATATGAAGGGGCAGAGAAGGTTGCAGAACACTCACAGACATCCAACAGAAAAGGTGCAAACAAATTATGAAAACTCGCATTATGACCTAATAAAGAAATCTAGGAATGTGGTGTTCTTTCGCTCATAAGTTCATCAAAAGATGCACAGGCTTCAAACACTTGATCTACTATTCCTCATCGTTGTGCAGCCTAAAGCTGACCCAGAGCAACTGCTCTAGAAATGGATGTTAACCAAAATACGGCCCACAGAAACAAAGGAGTCTCACTATTTGGATGCGAGGTTGGGACAACACAAAAGGCTGAAATAAAAAAAGAAATTAGGTAGAATGGGTCGAATGAAGACCACAAGCAAATTTTGCTCACTTGCAGCCAGTCATCAATATCTTACCAAAAAAACCTATTAAATAACTCTCGTCCCGGGAGGATAGCTTAACGGCAACGAGCAACACAGGTTCGATCCCTGGGTCCGCGCTTGGAAACCTCTGGGTGTTTAAGCACGTTATAAATACGCAACTAAGACAAAAAAATAAACAATTATGCAACTGAAAAAATTAACAATTCCTGTAACAGCGCCTCGATGCCTGCGGGCTGTGTGAGCGTTTTAAAAATGCAAAACAAATTGTGCGTTTCATCGCCCCTTTTCAGTGTATGCTTACAATTGAAGGCTCTCTTTGAGCATCTTTACGCAACAGTTCCTGAACTTGATTCGATGCACCCGCGTTTTGAGATATTTTAAACACTATTTAAGAAGAGCCTTGCTACCGTGAATCGCTCATTAAGGTTGTGTTCTGTTATGAAGGCACTATTTTCTCCTAGTATTAAATTCACTTGGGAGGCAATAACAAGAACACGAGTAGCATTTCAAGATTACGAAGAAAGAACAATATAGAAATAGAAAGACAAACATATGTAACGGTCCCACCATTTTTCTTGATCTGTGTAATCTTAGATTGTCTAGTAATTTGGATACCACTGGAAAGATGAATAAATAGAATGAAAAGGGTGCAATATGGACGGTGTTCACGAAATCATGTGGTCCCAATTGACGAGTCCCACTGCATATGCCAACATGCTACATCACCACAAATAAGTGGGAGATGCGTTCGATTGTTGGAGATTCTGATTTATAATCTTGCAATATGACGCTAAACCAGAAGCTGCAAGTTGCTGTTCTAGTGGGATTTTTGTTAAAGAAAGGGTTACAAAAAAAAATAAAAAAATCAAAAAAATCAAAAAAAAAAAAAAATCAAAAAAAAAATCACCCTGTATCAATTTAAAGTACAGGCAAGCATTTCGGGAATACAAACATGCATCACTTTGAACACCATAGCTGAATACAGTCATGCATGTCCGCGAAAAATAAATCAATGCTGGCGTTAACATACAAATATACATAATGCAATATATGTAGGGATTCTGGAAATGTCATGCCTCAATAAGGGTCAGAGTGTGCGAATTAAAGGCAAGCTAACAAATAAATAATGTAAACAATAATTAAAATCAGAGTGGCTCAAGGGTTCGACAGGAGTAAGAAACCTGATATAGTTGAAAGATGTGCTGTACAAAGAAATTGGGAAGCAAGCCAAGTGGCTGAATCATTTTGTTACCAGGGAAACAAAAGTAGTAACACGGGCAACTTCCTTACTGTACACGGATGGCTGTATAACGCGCTTTTATTTCACTGCACACATTTAAACCATCGAGTCCACATTCTGCTAATTGGTTGACCCAAAAATGGCAGCCAAGTCTACACAATGCAGTATTATTATGCAGCGTGAATGTTTCATATCTGAAACCCGGAACCGCTGCAAACCTCTACCCCGTTGCTTGGTTCACACGGATTCGCTGCTCGTGCCAGTCAGATATAGATATGGTGTGGACCAGGTGAATTATGGCGATTCGGTTTATATTATCTATAGATTCAAATCCTTGAAATCAGAATTACGGCATAGAAATCCCACCGCACGAGTGCAGTGGAAGTTTACTCATCACTCCACAGCACTACCTGTATCAAAGGAACAGGGTTAAAGTGTAGCAAAACATCGAGCCATTTAGTAGCAAAACAGAGCCATTTAGTAGCAAAACATAGGGTCATTTAGTAGCAAAACATAGGGCCATTTGCCATCATCATTCTGAGACTGGAGACACTCATGTAACTCAATGAAGAGTTTCTAGAACTGGTTAGAAAAACAGTAGGCACTGAGAGTGCTCATGTCATCCAACCATCAGTCTTTGCATTTTTCATTCACTTCTATTGAACATTGGGGATGTCGTTTCAAACAGAAATGGCACCACAGGAAGCAATACAGATGCAGAGGCAATCCCTGGATGGGTGACTTCACAATAGATGGCACATAGCTGAATGAGCATGAGGGGAGGGGAGGGGGATATAATGAGACCTATGTCACGGACAGACATACATAAAAATAGACCAGAAGGGCCTAGTGTCATACCATGAGATCCAAATTCATACTTGCATTAGGTACTTAATTGTGTGACATTTCAGGAAGGGCAATAGGAGGAGTCAGCTGTGCAATAGCAGTAAGGCAGTGGGAGATATCCCTTCCTTGGCCAATAAGTGGAGCTCATATCCAGTCTTGAAACAACCTACAACATCGACTGAAAGAGAGGGGATACCCCAAAAAATCGATTAGACAGGCAAGAAAAAGAGCATCAAACACTGACAGAACCATATGCCTGACACCGAAGGAGAATACCGAAATGAACAGATTGGTTTGTGTCACTACATATAGTCCTCTAAGTAACCTTACCAAACAAACTATCAACAAACATTGGCACTTGATAAAAAATAAGGGTACCCTGGAGAGAAAGCCAATCTTTGCATTCAAAAAGAACAAGAATCTAAGGGATACTTTAGTTCACACTTACGTAGAAGAAAAGAAGACACCAAACACATTGTGGGACCTCCCGAGTGTGGTGGGACACTATCGATGTGGTACTTGTGTGGTGTGTTGCAACACCAGCCCGACAAAAACTTTTGACTACAGGAATACCATTGAATTCTACAGACCCACACCAACTGCAACAGCAGGTTTGTGATCTATGGAATACAATGCCCGTGCCACCTACTCTATATAGGGAAAACCACTAGACCAGTGAAACAGCAGATTTCAGAACAGAGATCCTGCATCAAAAACAAGGTACTGGACAAACCCTTGGTTGACCACTTCAGTCGACTAGGACACACAAATGACATTTGCTGGACTATCATACAGCAACTCATTCCGCAGAAAAGAGGAGGGGACAGGGATAAAACTCTGACGAGACTCGAGCAACAGTTAGTCCATAAACTAGACACTGTTAGAACAGGTTTAAATATATCTGTAGAATGGAAACACTTCTACAGCCAGTGAATTTAAATGAACGGCCTAACCTCTATGATGACCTCAACAGATCTTACAATTTCTGGTACCACAAGTACATTATGTGAGGCTGTGTCACTGGGGAATAACAACCCTTCATCCATACGTCTTCATTTTCAATACACATATTTGGTTGTTACAAGTTGCACTGTATGGTACCCATTTCGCACATGAATCAACGTGGATATATCTTTATCTGTATTTATTATTGTTTGTTCTGAAATGTGATGCAGAAGTGATTTACATGTCTAGATAGATTACATATTGCAAGCCACACTTGACAACATTGGGCGGCCCCACATATACTCCGCCCATTCCATGACATCACTTCTGCGAAAATCTAGGCGTTTGCTCGCTGTTCCGTTTACCCTGCAGCTTACGTGCAATTAGTGCGCACTATGCTTGCCTTACTTCACACAGTATTTTTGCTCCTAGCAGAGGCGTCCAGTGAGTCCGCCCCCTTGAGCCCCCGTGGCTGTGTACGATTGGCTACTGGGCGGATGACGCCCTACACTACGGGAGCGCCACTACCTAACCAATCAACACGACTGACGGGTTTGATTACCCGAGGTCGTCATGGTTACAGTTTCACTTTCAAGGCGTTCGTGTCCAGAGATGTTCGTGTCCAGAGACGCTGCACCTCCTCGCCTAGCCCAGACGAACACATTAAGGTACGAATGCAAGCTAAATCCTATGTGCTCTGATTCTAGGCCACGTAACAGGGCAAAATACAGTACTCTACCTGCACACCTATATTTTGCTCGCAGATAAGTTCCCCTAACTCATGCGCGTTTTTCGTACGCAGATACCATCACGTTTGGACAATCTGGGATAGGAACCACGATTTACAGTGGGTGTCTCCACCATTTTGAACCAAGAAGACACATCTTACCATTTGAGGTAAGATTTTACCCAATTTTCTCTCACTCATATGACACCACGATCTGTATAGAACTCTCACAGATCTTTATATGTCGTTACAGGTAAACATTTGTTCCCTCAACGACGCATTGAATGCCCTAAAGATATCTATACCCATGATGGATTATCTTACTTATCCTTACAGTTTTTGGTAAGATCTAGGCTCCTCTACCAGGGAGTCGCCTGTTTTTAATGAAGCATCCTATGGGAGCTTTGTGAATTATCATTTTACTTGAGGTCATTGTTCCACTTACCCCTTCCCATTTGTTGTTCATAGATAGAGACCCCGGGACCATCCATTCCATTACACGTCCTAATGAAGGCCTGCCCCAAAAGCTGCACTATACAGCTCCTCGAGGCCGAAACACCTTTGTGTCGACGATATCACCATTTGAACAGTGCACATTTGAAGCATTGTTAATGTGCTTTTTGTATATATGTCCATTGATGTGGGTTTATGTTTATTCTTGTGAGTGCACAATTGAAATGATCAACCAATAGTAGCAGTTATCTGTTGTTGTTATTGCATGGAGATCCAGCCTGTCTTACTGGATCATACCTATATGTATTGTTTTTTCTAAACATCTCTGGGTGCTCTATCCCCACCAACATTATCCAGATGTCATTAAATACATTTTGTGAAGAATAATGCAGTAAGAAGTGACTGTTATATTTGCTATAATGTTGGAACTATGTGACCTCTCACCCTGATGTTTTTGTTAATTTAAGCAGTCTTGAAACGTCCCGCTGATTGACTAGCTTCACTGGCAGAGGGAACAGCATCCCGGTGGAGGGGTACACTTAGAGAGCAGTGGAGGCAGGAGGGCACAGGGAAAAGACTGTGGCAATTGGAGGATCACAAGGCCGCAAAGATCAATTCAAGAGGAAGGTAGAGAGAGGGAGGTAGTCCACAAACTAGAGCATAGAGCAAATTCATGGATAGGTTTGTAGATGAAGAGTAGGAATTTAAACAGAGCACTTTTCACAGATAGGGTTGGTGAGCAGAGGTGGAGGAGGATCCTGTTAGATTATAGAGCTTAGTTGAGGACTTGGTTTAGTAAGAGAAGGAGCAGAGGGGAATAACACCAAGGTGCTGCTTTAAACAGTAGTCACATTTGCTGAGCACAAATGTAGAGATTAGAGGTTTGGTAGTGCGATGGGTGAGGAGGTGCAGGTTTTTCCTATACTGAGAAGTTTAATCCTACCAGCACATGCAGTTGGCATAATGAATTGCTAAAGTCTGAGGTCACTGTTAAAGAAGATCCCAAGGTTGTGAGCCTAGGGTGAACGTGTTAGGCGGTCAGAAGGGATGTGGGAGGGAAAGGTTAACATTGCATGCAGGGGAAAGAGCACTTCCATCATGGTGGAGTTGAGCATCAGGCGGAGAGGGGCCATCAAGTGATGAATGGCTGTGAGGCAGAAGGTGAAACATTCACTGAAAGCAGGGGTGGGAAGGGAAAGGAGAAAAAAACAAAAACACAGGGTGTCATTAGCAAAAAGGGTGGGAGTGTAATCTAAATGTTTAGATGGGATTTCCCAAGTAGGGGGTATGGTGAGCGTTGAGGAGTGGGGCAAGAGCCGATCCTTGGGGAAGTTCCACTGGCATAGGGGGTGTTAAGAGATCCATGAGATGGCGAAGATGTCGTGAGAGATCTGCACAAACTGAATTGAGTGCAGTGTCTTTTAACGTCAAGGGAGGGATGGTTCACAGAGTCAAAGGGCAACAGGGAGGGGAGAGGAGAGGTGGGAGTGATGAGCAGTGGCTAGAAAGTTGGAGGCATGGTGAAACTCAGTGTAAGTGGCACACACGCATCCCCTAAACTAACCCCCTAGAATTCCCCGACAACATCGACTACGGTCAGTAAGGGCGTTCAACCAAGGAAAAAGCACATTGAGGCTATATAAATAACAAAATACAATACAATACGTGTGCTCCAGAAACCAAATTGGGGGAGACCACCGTGGGATTCGCGAAGTCATCAACAATACAGTTGATGACCACTCTCTCAGGGATTTTGGAGTGGTGCTGTAGGTGACAGATGGGCCAGCAGAAAGAGGGATTGTTAGGGTCAGCAGCGAACATCTTGATTATACGTATGAGAGTGGCTAATTGGTAGAAGGCAGGGGAGATGCCGGTGGAGCGGGAGAGATTGAAGAGTGGGAACGGCAAGATGAGGTGACCGGTTTGAGTTCTTTAATTGTTTGTGCTGTGAAGAGGTCTATGGGAGCACAGGATAGGTAACTTGAACAGAGGATGGGTAAGGGCTCAGTGACGGAGAATTGTGATTGTGAAGAGTGAAAGGATGTGGAACAAAGGAGAGAGTTGGGAGGGGTAGGAGATTGGATAAGGCGTCTCAATGTGGCAGAGGGGAGGCAAACTCGTTAGTGGAGAGTGGTGCATAGCGAGCAGTATTTTGCAGGGGAAATCATGTCATGGAGACTCATAGAATGTTAGCAAGTGTGTGATCAGAGTGCACAGAAGGGCAGTGTAGTAGGAAGATTATGCGGTTATGAGTAGTAGTGGGAGAAGATCTTTATAGACATTGGGGAAGAGTAGGGGAGGGATCCTTGCACCAGTGCAAATGTAGAGATGCATGTGTTCTCCCCATGTTCGATGAATGGGGAGATCCATGGTGGAGGGTGGGGATGGGGGGATGCAGGATAGTTACAGTCAAAGGATTTAGCAAGTGCATTGCTGAAAATGGTTTAGTGGGAAAGCAGGGGCGAGACGGCTTGCAGGGAGGATTTTAGTTGGTACAGGTATGAACCTAGAATTGAACTTCCTTTTACTAACAGATGAAGGAGAGGTTTGGGAGCAGAGGGGAAACAGAGATGGGGAAGTGAATAAATGAGTGATCCGGGGGGAGTGGGGTTGACAGAAAAAGCAGAGGAGTTCAGAGTTTAGGAAGATGAGATCAAGGAAGTTTCACTGGTGTGGGTTGAAAGGTTATGTAGGCTGACATGGGAATGGTCAAAGTGCAGTCAAACTGTACCTGCAGGTGAGGTCATTTCACTGTAAGGGAAGGGAAATGCACCAAAAATAGAATTCACATTTGACGCACTATGATCACATTGAGGTTAAAACTAAGTGTACGATTACAAAATTCAGTAAAGCAGATATTGAACTATCGTTACAATTAGAGGAAAAATATAAAGACACAAAGTAATTGTTTTCTAAAAACAATTAACGGATAACAAGTAAAGTTAGTTAATGCCACACATCTTGGTCATTTAGTTTTAGGACTATGGTAAAATGAATATAACAAAGGGACTGAATGAGACAAACACACTTTGGCAGATGTTACAGTATGCTGTTTTCCACCTGAACCATAAGGACTATCCATTCCACGTCATGGCTTAATGAACAACCCAGGACTATAAAAAGGATTCCCAGAGCTCTTAGCTGATCACACAGGTGTGCTGATATCTGCAATGCGGGGCATGGCCTTCCTGCAAGAAGCATTATTATAATACACAGCGCGCCAGGGCACACAACTAATGGTTGACAAAATAATAACAGAAATGAGTGTTCACTTTTGTGAATAAGAAGAGACTTGGTGCAGAGTAACACCAGACATGGAGCAAAGCTGTAGCCTTTCCTACAATGCGCTTGTAAAAAGTAGCACATTCGAAAAAGTGCAGCAACAAACACAAGCACATTGATCAATTTAATAGGAGAGATGGAATTTTTATGGCATGAAGTAGACCGTAAAATAGTAATCACTCAAGTTTAAAAAAGAATAGAAGGATCACAAACCAATTGTAACATACCAACAAATAGCTGAGATTCTAATTAGATTTTTAGAAAAGAAAAAAATCCGGAAGTCTCAGATTTAAATTTTACAGCTACGCGTGAAAACGATCAATAGGGAAGATAAGCCATGGGTTTGGGGACAAAGGCTGTTCGTGAATTGATGCAAAGGAAAGATGTGCACCTTGCTTAACAATGCAGCAAAAAAAAAAAAAATGAAATATATGCATATATTTATTTGATTTCTTTTGGCATTTGTTAAGCGTGCTTAGCCCGGGGGCATATAGGCGCTGGTTACAGAAGCAAGTAGGTTAGATGATTACATATATTGCTCATGGTTGCCGTTTTGCATAGTATTAACAGCAGTTCTGCAAGGTATTAACACTACGGATCTTCAGATAAATTGGTTATGCAGGTTACAGGAGAATAGTGTTAACAAATAGTTTCTAGTGTTGCTTAAGGTTACAGAGTTACAGAGGTTATGCATAGTATATCTATGGCAACATTGGTTATACATTGGTCGTGCTGGGATGGCAAACAACACACTGGGGAATTGCAGTAGATTAGGATTCGATGTTCATACATTGGTCGTGCAGGGTTGAGGACAAACAGGTTAACGGGGTGTTATGCAGTTAGTATATTTTAGGACTTGGCACACTGAAACCTACACCAAAAAGCCTTAAATGAAAGCATCAGAATTATAAAACTGTAAGAAAGAAAACTGTGTACTCTACCATGGTTAGGTCATAAATACATATCTATATGTTGACTGTGAGCATTAGCCGTTTTGTGTACTTGGCATATAACAGCACTTGTGCATTTCTGCCTGAGGAAATCAAGCATTTACATGTCCCAAAGCAATGCATTTATTAAAAGCAATTCCACATTTCAGAAGGGGGGGCTACCTATCCAACAAATGGTTAACTGCATGGACATCATCACGGAAAGTCTAGTCTATTGAAGTCATATTTGCAAAAAATAAATTAATCAATTCAAGGTTTGGCAGATCTGCGTTATGTCCGATTTGAAACAAAGTTAAGAGACATACTTTTAAATGCAGCCATTTAATACATTTTTAAGCCACTGAAATGGGATGAAGAATGGAATGTCTGCCTCTGTTACAAACTGAATGGGCCTCATTACCAGTTGGGCGTTACCGCCAGGATACCGCCATGGCTAATAGCGTTACCGCCAAACCCCTCAGCGCTATTAGCGTCGGATCACAGGTTTGGCAGAACGGTAATTCCCCATTGGGCCCATTGGGGAATTCCCCAAACTCAATCCGCAATTCCGGGCTCATTTAAATGCTGGTGGACGCTTAAAATTGGCATAAATATAATTAGCGCCGCATTTAAGGGTTTCCTCCAAACTCGTGATGAGGCCGTAAAACTGGACTTAACAAGTCTAGAAAGCAACTGAAGTCTTAGAATGGATTTCAGATAAAAACTGAGACGGATGCGGTGCAGTGCAGAACAAAAAGTTCAACATACAACACTGACTAAAACAAAAAACGAAATGCCATTGTTTCCAAGGTGCATCAAGTACACATCAGATTCATGAATATCTTCAAAACTGGCCCATCCCTGTACACATTATTGAACTTCCTTGACATATTCCTATGTTCCAAGGTAACAAACCTACACCACATTTCAGACTCTGGGCCACGTGCTCTGAGAAAGAACACATTTGTCTATATTAGTAGCGTAGCACAACATTTGGGGGCCCCCATGCGAGCCATGCCCCCCCCCCCCCAGCTCGGAAAACAAAATCAAGGGTCCCGCCATACTGCCATACTCTGGGCCGGCGTAGATTACCATGCTTGCATAATAAGCACAAACAATGCGCTGCTGCAGGGGTACCCCACACACTGTACTAGGCAAAACATATTAATGTGTTTTGATGCATTTTACAGTACACTTTTAGAACAATTGGCTAAAAAGCTAGACTGTTTACAATTGTTTTGTAGGGCAACACCAATTAAAAAATCCAATACCTGCATGTCACCAAGAGTGCACAGGAACATTAATGTTTCAATTAAATGTAATGATTTGCTATAAAAAATGCCATGCCACAATGAAAACATGCCCGACTGTCTGCACAATGTAGACCAGTCCAGAAATGTAATAACATAACATAATACAGTAAAGCATGCCAGGCCACATTTAGACATACCTAGACTGGGTGCACCAAAATGCCAGTTGAAGCAATAACATTTATGGTCATTTCATCACTGATGCCCCAAAAAATATACAATGCCACAGTAAAACATGACTAGACTGGCAGCACTCAAATGCTGCCAGTCACTCAAACTTTCTTTTTGATGAAATTGTTTTTGTTTGAATTTTTTGTAGGAATTTCCTTTCTGAGGGGGTACCCTCACAGGACATGTATTGGCGGGTCCCCCCTGCATCACGGGGTCCCCCCACATGTCATCTCAGTCCACTCGACAGTTTGTCTTCTGGATATAAGTTTTCCAGGTTTCCAATCCTTTGCGGGCACCAAAGATACAGTGACTATTTGGGAATCTAAACAGTTTAGCAATGTCAGAAAATTCAAACTATTTACTTGTTCAAACTGTGGATTTGGTGGTGTATTAGTTATGCGTCTTT
Source organism: Ambystoma mexicanum (assembly GCF_040938575.1). Lineage (NCBI taxonomy): Eukaryota > Metazoa > Chordata > Amphibia > Caudata > Ambystomatidae > Ambystoma > Ambystoma mexicanum. Next base: position 687,663,482 of record NC_090931.1, on the reverse strand, counting down.
AACCAGTCATTTCAATTACAGATTCCGCTGAGATGAAGATCATTGCTAGCAGTGTGAGAGGAGCCTGCTGGATAGTCGTGCAGAAGGGAACGGCTTGAAAGGAACAAGTACACCAATTACCGCAAACATCAGGGAGGAACTTTTGCAGCTCTTCACGTTGCACATATTTCGCTGCTATGAAAGTCGACGATGGAAAAGAGGATTGCTATGTTTTGCATAATGAGAATAGGCTACAGGTTGAAAGGGGCGGGCGCACATAATTCCCAAATGATGAGATTGGAAGACAGCACATAGCTGATGTTGAGGGATGGAGAGATGAAGGCTTGGTCTCCGATACAGCTGGAATGAGCAGTGAATGTAACATACAGGTAAGGCAAAGCACAGCCCGACCTCAACAGCTATAGTTCTGAAACTACTCATGTGGAAGATTGGAGACATCTTCACATCAAGTGGGACTCTCTTACGGCATTGTTGATCCCAACTGCATACGGCATTGTTGATCCCAATTGCATCGCTATGCGTGTTGTGCATTACTGCTCTCTGTGGATAGGTATCCAACGCACAGGTTAATGCACATTGGACTACCACCTTACAATATGGTCTGTGTCATATGGATTTGGATGTAATTTCATTTTAACAAGGGTGATCTCTTCTATCACTGGTTGAAGTTAACTCTCTACATCTGTTCACAAAAACAAATAGATTGGGGAATCTTTGTAATAACAAATTAGAAAACTGCAAAACTTATTGCAATCTGCTTTTTTGTTTATTGAACCTGGAAAATAAAGATATATCTTTTTAAGAGTTAGTAAAAATAGGCTTTATGTGAAAACATTTTATTTTTGATATTTATTGAGCATGAACCCTGATGCAGGAAGTAACAGCTATGCATATTAGGGGTTATGTCATTGTTTAAATTGTTACAGTGAAGGGACAGTACTTCCGTTACATTTATTACAAGCACACCACTAAAGGTTGAAGGGAAAACCTTGCACTAAGAGGGTTCATGTAAGAGTGCTGAAAGGAGGTGTGGTGGTAGAGCCGAGGGTGGGCCATTAAGGGTGGTCATAAGGCAGGATACTGGGCTGGTGGTTTTAGGGAAGGGGTAGGACAAGATTTATTTTCTGAATTGTATTAGGGGAGGGGTAAGCCTGATGTTCTTTCTTTTTTGCATTTCTGCTGCTCTAGTCCGGCCAGGTCTTGCCACATGGTGATGTCACGGCTGCCGGAAAAGTTGACTGTCTACTGGAGATCATGCATGGTGACAGATTTCTATAGGATGTGGTTGGCATTGAGAGCATTGCATACTTGCAGGGCCATCCAGTGAGGCTAGGGGAGGTGAGCCCACTTCGCAAAACCCTCACTAGGGGTTGAGGCAAGTGAGACCTCATTGGGAGAGACTGACTTTGGGGACAAGGACTCCAGTTCCTGTGAGGAACCCCCTAAGCCATTCAGCATAAGACATATATGGGACTATCAGAAATAAAGAACAGTATAAAATCCAGAGATTTGCCTGAAGACAAAACCACAATATGTCATCATGAATAAGAAAGAGAATCTGTCTCTTTAAGGAGAAACCTCCATTTAACTCAGACAAATAGACCTGAAAGGGAGGATAGGCTGAGGAGAGGCGAAGCAGAGAGAGCGCATAAGCAGGGGAAGCCCCCTGAGCATGACAGCTGAAAGAGGTAGAGCCAAGGAGAGCCGCAGAGAGCCACGTTTTTGTTCCAATTATTTTTGGTTTTGTGGTTACGTCTGAAGTAGGCAACGAAATTTAATATCAGCACCTAGATGCAGGTTTCTGCTTGGTTCCGAAATTATATGCACGTTACCAATCCTTAATCAAATCAGAGCCAGCGACTTTCAGTAGTGATCTGCATGTGACAAGGAAACACGGGAGACCAAGCGTTGACTGGCACAGGAGAGTCGAGGACACAGGAATCCAAGGTTTGGTGGTGGTGTAACCATGACAGCTTTGTGGTGGGCAGTGCACCCATCCAACAATGCCAACACCACCACGCTCAATGAACAGCGAGGCGTGTGGTTACCTGCAGTCATTTGAAGCAGGAGACAGGGTAATATACCCAGTCATACAGCCGCTCTCTAATATCACAATCCGGGTAGATGTTTCTTAAAAAATAGCTGAAAGTTAAGTTTAAACCTTTGTAATGATTTGCAAAAAAAGTAAGACTCAAAGTTACTGTTGTTTTTCAACAATGATTTTCATCTGCCAAAATGAGAGTTTTCTTATAAAAAGAGTAGTCACTAATACTGTTTTAGTGAGGAAGAGTTCACCACTGTTAACTCGTTGATCAGACTAAGTAATGCCAATGCATTTTGGAAAAGGTTTTCCTTCATCAGGGCCAGTCTAACCATAATTCATACACATTTTAGATATAAACAAACAGTGCAAAATCACATACATAATTAGAACAAACATCAGGAAAAATACAAAAATGTAAACGAAATATTGCACATACCAACAAGTTGTGTTTGTAGAAGCAGAGAGGTAGAGGAAAAAAAGGAAACCAGAAAAAATCAGTCGTTGTTATAAGCAATTTGTTACTGTAGCCATAGATCAAGGAGATAGCCAAATACCTGGGACCGGTAAGTCCAACGTGGTAAACTATATTGAAGTTGTCAAGGTCACAACGAACTGCCGACCTTCAGCAAAGGGTGTATCACTGAAGAGCGGTATGTGGAAGCAGGGAGTTCTATTAGTTATTAGTATAAGTAAACAATCGTGGTTTATAAGCAATGCTAATAGCAAAAAGGGCTTGGAAAAAGCTAACAAAAGGCTCGCCGTCAGGAGAGGGGGAGAGTGAAGCAGTTCTCTCGTGGTCTGCCGAGCTGCTAGGCAGCGTTCCTAAATACGGCATGTGATCGCGGTGCACCCGGAAGAGCGCACGCTGAGTATTAAGGCTGCAACCAAGCCAATGGGCTTGAACAAGGCAAAAGTAAACATTTATAGGACCTCCCAGGTTAATATGAGAAAAAGTAGTACAAAGAAAAATTGAAAATTAAAAAAGAAAATCAATAGAAAGGAAAGAAATACTCAAATCAAAAACGTACTGCACATTGGCCAAAGAAATTAAATAAATCCAAACAAAGAATGGAAGGTGACAATCAAGAAAGCAGGATATGAATAGAAGGATATTGCAAATCGGAATTACACCAAAAGCGTCAGGATGAGCACATGGCTATTCACAACAATTTGTGGTATTAAACGTTGCTGCCAATGGTGTCGTCAAAAAAGACGGCACCTTGGGTCCTGGACAGAAGTCCAGGAAAAGCTGCATTCAAATTCAGATCAGAAGTGAATTGTATACTGTTTAACAGTGTGCATGTATAGTACTATCCGGTGATGGTACCAAAAACAAGGTTAACATTCTCAGTAACATCCATATTAGATAGGCCCTGGTTCCACTGTGTTTGAATATACTTCAACACATATCAGTCAAAACAGAAAGAGTGACATGAGATTATAGAAAACAGTGATAATTAATCTCCTTGTTTAGTCCATTAGGTATAAAACTCCCAAGTTTGTCTATCCAAAAAGTCTCTCTGCGATTAAGGCGTTGACCCAAATCTTCATTTGGACTATTCTTTGTTAGTACCTCCAGAATCACAAATCTTATTTGTGTCACATTATGTCCATTTGCAGCCCAATGGCGTGCCATAGCTGAGTTAGTTTTCGCATTTCGGATGCAGGATCGATGTTCACTCCACCTCGTTTTAGCTGTTCTTGTCGACTGTCCGACATAAAATTTACCGCATGGACATTTAATGCCATAAATTATGTTGGTACTGTCGCAGGTACCAAAAGTCTTAAGTAGAATCTTTTGCCCTGTTCTGGGATGATTGATGGCGTTACCTTTAATGACATAGTTACAGTTAACACAATGGAGGCAAGGGAATGTACCAGTGCGTTGAGTTGTTGGCCCTTTCGGTGGTGGTTTAGTTTGGGCCAGTTCATCTCTCAAGTTCCTACTCCGTTGATATGCAAACACTGGTACTGCTCTGAACAAATGTTGTACTCTGATGTCATTTTTAAAGATCCCCCAATGCTTCTTGATAGTTTTCTTAATTTTATTGCTTTGAATGGAAAATTTGGATACGTATACAGGTGACTTCAATTCTCGTTTGCTTTTGGGGTTTTGTGTTGATAATAGGGTCTCTTGTGACAGGGCATTAACTCTGTCGGATGCCATCTCGAGTTTGTTTTGCTTATAGCCCCGTGCCAGAAATTTCTCTTTCATCTCCATCTGTTGTGTTATGCAGTCCTCGGGGTCACTCACTATCTTCTTGACCCGAAGCAATTGGCTGTATGGCAGGTTTCTGAGCAAGCTGGGCTGGTGAAAGCTGAGTCGATGCAGAAGATTATTGCGATCCGTCGTCTTCCAAAACATTGAAGTGCTGTAGCAAGTTGCTTGTTTCCTAACTTGGACATCTAGGAAAGTGATGGTATCATGCGAGATCTCTTTAGTGAACTGGATCCTTTGGTCAATGCTATTGAGGTATTCAAAAAAGATCTCAAAAGATTCTCTGGCGCCCTTCCAGATTCCGAAGATGTCATCTAAGTACCGCGTCCACAGGCGGATATCCTTGTTCCATTCTTGTCTATTCAATACATTGTCAGTCTCAAACTTATACGCCAACTGCTTTATGCATGAGGGTGCCATGGTGGCCCCCATTGACGTCCCTGATGTTTGTAAAAAGAACTGGTTACCATATTTAAAATAAGTATTTTCTGCGATGAACTGCAAAAGAGCTAGTATGAATTCCTTCTGTGCACGTATTTCAGATGTTTCTAGCAAAAGCCATTCAAACGGTTCTATCCCCAAATCATGTGGTACTGAGGTGTACAAACCTTTTACATCAATGGTGAACATCAAATCATCCTCTTGTGGTGTCAAAGAGTACAGTTTTTGAAGGAAATGGGTGGTATCGCGAGTATAGGTGGAAGTTTTTTGAATTAGAGGCTGCAGGAAGAAATCAATGTAAATACCCAAAGGTTGATTGATGCTCTCCATCCCTGCGACAATGGGTCTGCCTGGTGGTTTAGCTCTATCTTTATGAATCTTTGGCAACGTGTAAAAGTTCGGAATCCTGGGGTGGCTCTTGAAGAGAAACTTCTGCGTGTGCTCATTAATCCATTCTAATTCGAGTGCTTTAGCCAATAGGCTTTCTAAGTTCTGTTTGATAGCCAAAGTAGGGTTGTGGTCCAAAGTAGCATATGTGGTGCAATCTTGGAGCTGTCTGGTACATTCAGCATCGTAGTCAGTTGTATTCTGGATGACTAGGGCTCCCCCCTTGTCCGCAGGGCGGATGGTGATGTTCTTGTCACTGAATAGATCCCTAATTAGTCTCATCTCATGGGGTTTGAGGTTCTTATATGGAGGGGTTTGGTAGCTGATGCGTTCCAAGTCTCAGGTTACCAATTTCGCTGGGACATTGGGACAAATCTGCTTTTTGTTCTGAATTCCTGATAATCCGGAGTCTTGAAGAATTGGAGACTCAAGACAGTCTGGTTAAGACTCCGGATTATCAGGAATTCAGAACAAAAAGCGGATTTGTCCCACCAATCACAGTATCATCTATTGACATTTTTCAGAAATTGGTAACCCAAGACTTGGAACGCATCAGCTACAAAACCCCTCCATATAAGAACCTCAAACCCCATGAGATGAGACTAATTAGGGATCTATTCAGTGACAAGAACATCACCATCCGCCCTGCGGACAAGGGGGGAGCCCATGTCATCCAGAATACAACTGACTACGATGCTGAACGTACCAGACAGCTCCAAGATTGCACCACATATGCTACTTTGGACCACAACCCTACTTTGGCTATCAAACAGAACTTAGAAAGCCTATTGGCTAAAGCACTTAAATTAGAATGGATTAATGAGCACACACAGAAGTTTCTCTTCAAGAGCCACCCCAGGATTCCGAACTTTTACACGTTGCCAAAGATTCATAGAGATAGTGCTAAACCACCAGGCAGACCCATTGTCGCAGGGATGGAGAGCATCAATCAAACTTTGGGTATTTACATTGATTTCTTCCTGCAGCCTCTAATTCAAAAACCTTCCACCTATACTCGCGATACCACCCATTTCCTTCAAAAACTGTACTCTTTGACACCACAAGAGGATGATTTGATGTTCACCATTGATGTAAAAAGTTTGTACACTTCTATACGACATGATTTGGGGATAGAAGCGGTTGAATGGCTTTTGCTAGAAACATCTGAAATACGTGCACAGAAGGAATTCATACTAGCTCTTTTACAGTTCATCGCAGAAAATTCTTATTTTCAATATGGTAACCAGTTCTTTTTACAAACATCAGGGACGTCAATGGGGGCCACCGTGGCACCCTCATATGCCAACTGCTTTATGCATAAATTTGAGACTGACAATGTATTGAATAGACAAGAATGGAACAAGGATATCCGCCTGTGGACGCGGTAATAGATGCCATCTTCGGAATCTGGAAGGGTACCAGAGAATCTTTTGAGATCTTTTTTGAATACCTCAATAGCATTGACCAAAGGATCCAGTTCACTAAAGAGATCTTGCATGATACCATCACTTTCCTAGATGTCCCACTCAGGAACCAAGCAACTTGCTACAGCACTTCACTGTTTCGGAAGACGACGGATCGCAATAATCTTCTGCATCGACTCAGCTTTCACCAGCCCAGCTTGCTCAGAAACCTGCCATACAGCCAATTACTTCGGGTCAAGAAGATAGTGAGTGACCCCGAGGACTGCATAACACAACAGATGGAGATGAAAGAAATTTCTGGCACGGGGCTATAAGCAAAACAAACTCGAGATGGCATCCGACAGAGTTAATGCCCTGTCACGAGAGACCCTATTATCAACACAGAACCCCAAAAGCAAAAGAGAATTGAAGTCACCTGTATACGTATCCAAATTTTCCATTCAAAGCAATAAAATTAAGAAAACTATCAAGAAGCATTGGGGGATCTTTAAAAATGACATCAGAGTACAACATTTGTTCAACGAAGTACCAGTGTTTGCATATCAACGGAGTAGGAACTTGAGAGATGAACTGGTCCAAACTAAACTACCACTGAAAGGGCCAACAACTCAACGCACTGGTACATTCCCTTGCCTCCATTGTGTTAACTGTAACTTTGTCATTATAGGTAACACCATCAATCATCCCAGAACAGGGTAAAAGATTCTACTTAAGACTTCTGGTACCTGCGACAGTACCAACATAATTTATGGCATTAAATGTCCATGCAGTAAATTTTATGTCGGACAGTCGACAAGAACAGCTAAAACGAGGTGGAGTGAACATCAATCCTGCATCTGAAATGCGAACACTAACTCAGCTGTGGCACGCCATTGTGCTGCAAATGGACATAATGTGACACAAATAAGATTTGTGATTCTGGAGGTACTAACAAAGAATAGTCCACATGAAGATTTGGGTCAACGCCTTAATCGCAGAGAGACTTTTTGGATAGACAAACTTTGGAGTTTAGTACCTAATGGACTAAACGAGGAGATTAATTATCACTGTTTTCTATAATCTCATGCCACTCTTTCTGTTTTGACTGATATGTGTTGAAGTATATTCAAACACAGTGGAACCAGGGCCTATCTAATATGATATTATTGAGAATGTTAACCATGTTTTTGGTACCATCACCGGATAGTACTATACATGCACACCGTTAAACAGTATACAATTCACTTCTGATCTGAATTTGAATGCTGCTTTTCCTGGACTTCTGTCCAGGACCCAAGGTGCCGTCTTTTTTTGACGACACCATTGGCAGCAAGGTTTAATATCAGAAATTGTTGTGAATAGCCATGTGTTCATCCTGACGCTTTTGGTGTAATTCCGATTTGCAATATCCTTCTATTCATATCCTGCTTTCTTGATTGTCACCTTCCATTCTTTGTTTGGATTTATTTAATTTCTTTGGCCAATGTGCAGTACGTTTTTGATTTGAGTATTTCTTTCCTTTCTATTGATTTTCTTTTTTAATTTTCAATTTTTCTTTGCACTACTTTTTCTCATATTAACCTGGGAGGTCCTATAAATGTTTACTTTTGCCTTGTTCAAGCCCATTGGCTTGGTTGCAGCCTTAATACTCAGCGCGCGCTCTTCCGGGCGCAACGCGATCACGTGCCGTATTTAGGAATGCTGCCTAGCAACGCTCCGATGTGGCAAAGTCAGTCTGCTTTCGGCAGACCACGAGAGAACTGCTTCGCTCTCCCTCTCTCCTGACGGTGAGCCTTTTGTTAGCTTTTTCCAAGCCTTTTTTGCCATTAGTATTGCTTATAAACCACGATTGTTTACTTATACTAATAGAACTCCCTGCTTCCAGATACCGCTCTTCAGTGATACACCCTTCGCTGAATTCGGTCGGGCAGTTCGTTGTGACCTTGGCAACTTCAATATAGTTTACCACGTTGGACTTACCTGTCCCAGGTATTTGGCTATCTCCTTGATCCATGGCTACAGTAACACATTGCTTATAACAATGACTGATTTTTTTCTGGTTTCCTTTTTTTCCTCTACACCTCTGCTTCTACAAACACAACTTGTTGGTATGTGCAATATTTCGTTTACATTTTTGTATTTTTCCTTATGATGTTTGTTCTAATTATGTATGTGATTTTGCACTGTTTGTTTATATCTAAATTTTGTATGAATCATGGTTAGACTGGCCCTGATGAAGGAAAACCTTTTCCGAAATGCATTGGCATAACTTAGTCTGATCAACGAGTTAACAGTGGCAAACTCTTCCTCGCTAAGACAGTATTAGTGACTACTCTTTTTATAAGAAAACTATGGTTTTGGCAGATAAAAATAATTGTTGAAAAAACAACAGTAACTTTGAGTCTTACTTTTTTTGCAAATCATTACAAAGGTTTAAACTTAACTTTCAGCTATTTTTTAAGAAACTTCTTCCCGGATTGTGATACTAGATAGCGGCTGTATGACTGGGTATATTACCCTGTCTCCTGCTTCAATTGTTCTTTTGGCTTGGGTGTCTCCAAACCATTTACAGCCTGCTCCTTCACAAAGAATTAATTTGAAAAGACTTGCTTCTAATATTAATTTTGCACGCCAATAACAAGTGGATTGATATCTCAGTGGTGGCCACTCATTTTGCTTCCTGTTACCTGCAGTCATACCTGGTCATAGAGAAGGAGAAGACCCAGTGCGGAGTTCAAGAGAGCAAACCAGAGCCAAAGATGAGAACCCAAGCGAGTGCCTGTCCCGGGGACATTTCCCTGCCAATCCAGAGGTTACTGCGAGAACAGGGAGGCCGCCGGGGAATCGTTATACATTTGGAAAAACTCATCCCAGTGAAATTAACAGGATATGGAATAGAAACATGATAAACTGGAATTGTAACAATGTGAGAAAGAGAATCACAAATAAACCTATAAGAGAGAACATTAATCATTGGCTATAAATATCCCGGGAAGAGGGGAAAATGTCCCATAAAGCAAGAAGTGCACAGTGGAGAATATCTGAAAAGGAATCCTATGAGTGTGAAGTGAAAGCCAGTAGAGCCCCATAAAGGAAACATGCTAGGTAAGTCACCCCAAGAGAGGGAGAACATTACATTGCCACAAAACCCTATTCCAGCTAAGAAAACATATGTCAGAGGAATCCCAAAGGCAAAGCAGCCTGGAACAAATGATAAGACAGAGGCCAAAAGGGGATCAATGGAGCATTGGCCAGAGAAAAAGAGAGTAACCCCAAAAACCTACTGAAGGAGGTACAAGAACTGGTACAGAAGGCATCGAGAGACAATTTAAAAATAACCTACTAAGAGAACTTTCAAGTGAAGAAGAAACTCTTTGAGAAGAGCCGGTCAGGAGAGGGGAGTCATTCTCCTGGCTTCATTTAGTTGGTTAGAATAGTGGTAGGGGTCAGGTGGAACTGGTTTTTGGGCAGTGGACCATTGTTTATTTGGAGACGTTCTTACGACTGACAAGCACCTTAGTTTTTTATATAGGCAGGGAATACCCTCACTGCAATAGGTAAAGACAGGCATTATTCTTATAATTTAATAAATAAGCAGTGGAAATGTTAACACTGTCTGTGTCGTCCTTCTGGCCCGCCACACTACATTATGTGGTCATATTTCCAGAGAACTTTGGTGAATTGTGCAGCACAGTGGAGGATGCTTCTCATAGGTTTCTTAGGTGTTGTTGGGATAGCCAGGGAGCAGACAGTATCCACTTCCAGGTGTTAAAGGACCAAGATCTGTACAGTTGGTCTGAAGCTTGAATGTGGGAGGAAAACCTTGATCCCTGCTCATCAAATAAAAGACGATGATGCAAGATAATAGTATCATTACTCCACATGACATCACAACATCACAACATTCCTTCTTGCCTAGGCAAGCCATACACAACACATCTACCCCCTTTACATTAGCACACCATACACAACCAAGCGCTACACAACACATCTCCCCCCTTTACATTAGCACAACACACGCAGTGCAACACCTCACAACACTTCACAACACTCACCTCCTCACACCCACACAACCCACCCACACCGACTCAGATCACCAGGAAGTGCACCCCAACCTGTGCAATGCACACTTCCACTCAAGACACCTGATGCGCTGGCCAGGCACACCCAAGCCAACAACCAATAACACTGGAAAATCTCTGAACCCTGGAGAAGATGGAAGGAGTCGTAAATGCACACACGGTACAGTCAAAAGCAGCTGTCTATGTGCAAGGAGACAAAATAGACATGGTGCAAAACCACTAAAAACAAACACATGTATGACCCTGCATGACTTCAACCACAGCCACACCATAACCGGGGGCGCTACCACCCAACACACACACACACACACCTTGTTTTACCATGCATGACTTCAACAGCAGTCATGCCCCGACTCTGACTGAGGGTGCTACCACCCAGAAATAAGCATTGACCCTGCGTGACACATACCACAGTCACAGCCACACTCAACTGGTGGCGCTACCACTAACCAACAAGCATACGTTGTTTGACTCTGCGTGACTTCTACCACAGACACGCCCACACCAACTGGGGGCGCTACTGCCCAGAACCAACGTATAGTAAGGCACTGAGTGACCAAAACCACAGTCACCCAAAGACCCCATGACTACCATAATAAAACTACTAATATAAGACAAGACTAAACAATGTGTCCATCTTGCAATCTTGCGACTTACCCTGCAAAGCCTCGAAATAGTTCAACTACTTGTATATCTAACAATGCCTCCTACAACCACTTTGCACCATACCAAACTTTTTATTCAGTGCTTGAAGTCCATGTCGCGTTGGCGCGACCTAAAAGCTGAAAACTCTCAAATAGATCATACTTAGCCTTCGCTCATGACACACATCACCCTAAAACATCCATCCAGCCTAATGCATGCAGCTCGTTACCCACACTACTAATGGAACATTTACTTAAATTACCCCGTCCTCCTATAGGTTTAATGTCCAGCGTCCCTGCAAACTCTCAAACTTGTTAATCCCTACAACCATATGCTGGACAAACTTGCACCCATATCCACCATGAATAAAGGATACGACTATCGTATGTTTCATATTCCGCCAGCACAATGAAGTCCTCATTGTCCAGCCCGCAGCTTGTAATAACTTCTCAGCGGGCAACATGGGATCTGTCCCACGCCGGACACAAACAACTTAATGACTCGGAAAACAATTCCACCTCGCCTCACCAATCTCCAATTTCAAAGTCAGACTTGACGCAAGCAGACTCTATGATTACGTGCCGCAACTCCATATCGACTCAGTTCATGTTGAACCGCTCCTGCTGCCCAGTCCCTCGTTACTTCAGCTCGTTTCCCGTTCATAAACATCCAAGCTACCGCTGCATTTGGTTGGCTACCCTGTACTTCCTGATCACGTGGGACGTCATAAGGTACTTCATTCACAGAGACCAGCTGCCCCTTCCTTTGCTGCTAATACGAATGTCCTCCATTTTGACAGATTCCAAGTGATGAACCATTCTTTTCTTTTGAAGCGCTCTAAGCATTTCACCGCATCGCCAGCTCCCTGCACCACCATAGTGATGTTATCACTTCACCCATAGCGCAATGCAGTGCAGAGCTCTGGCATCAACCGTCGGTTCGTACCCCGGCTGGTACACTTACTCACTTCGCAGCTGTCTTTGTCACAATGATATGTGCGTTTTAATACAGCAAAGTCCAGCTTACACGTTCCTTCCCGCATACACACATTCTATGCTCTACATCCAGCGCAGCCCAACCGGGATACCAATACACGTGATTTACCACTCTCCATAGAGTCATGTATAAAGTGTGCTGCTCTCTCCAGCCCCTTCAATGCTGTTCTGTTAATGGGCACTAATCAGGACGATGCTTGTCTCCGGATTATAGACAGTACCCTCCCCTTCTCCCGCTTATGGAGATTATAAGCTTCTGATCCTTATGCGAGCACTTCCCTTTCAGTTCTGAGATTACTTCAAACACAACGGGGGTATGTCCTTCTCCTTCCTCTTCCCCCTTCCCACCCGGTGTGATGGACCTTACTGGTTTGTCTTTGGGGGCAGTGTGCCCTCTTGCCATTCCTTCTGCACCCCCCCACAGCAGATTCCCCGGCTCAGTGGCTTTCTCCAGCACGTAGGTTCCTACTCTTCAAGACCAACTGGTAGCCAATGAAAAGATGCAGCCTCCAGCCTTCTTAGGATTACTTATAAGGTTTATTACATCTTCTTAGGTACCATTACAAGCTGTTGCATAGATCACAAGTAAATACATAAAGGATAATAACACTGGCAGCCCATCACCCAGGCAGGGGGCTTACCAACTGCCTGGGTTAGAACCTTCACCCACACATTCTCACATTCAGGCATAAACACTCCACATGACATCACAACATTCCTTCTTGCCTGGCACGCCATACACAACACATCTCCCCCCTTTACATTAGCACACCACACACAACCAAGCGCTACACAACAATAATATTGACATCAAATGGGCATCACATGAGGGTGGTCATGCAAGAACATCACAGGCAAAAATACAAATGTCTACGATCAGTACAGACAGGACTATATGCTATTTAAAAATAGAAGATACAGCACTCTGCCCGGATATGAGTAAAGGCCATGCGCACCTGCTAGTGAAGTCAAAGATGTGGGTCAGTGGGGGGTGGGGGAGATGAGACAGAGAGATAGAGAAAAGAAAGACATAAGAGAGAAGAGAGACAGAGCAAGAGAGAAGAGCGAGGAGAGCGAGGAGAGAGAAAAGAGGAGAGAGAGGAGCGCGAAAAGAGGAGAGAGAGGAGAACAGAGACCAGAGAGAGTCGAGAGAGGAGAGAGGAGGGACGCAGGGGAGAGGAGCGAGAGCAGGGGCACAGGGGAGGGGAGAGGAAAAGTGAGGAGAGAGGAGGGGCGCAGGGGAGATGAGAGGAGAATCTTTTCATGATTTAAGAAAACAGAATTGTAGATTCCATGGGAGAAGTGAAACGTACTTCATATAAAAAATGATGATGACGTTAAACTTTCACTGCAAGAAGTATAATCATTCATACAAGAATATAGCACAACCAAAATTGCAGTATGCAGGCATGTATCATCTGAGTGGCGCTCAATACTTCAACGGATCAAATATAAAACACAATTTAAAAAGCAAGATGGAAAATGAAAATAGGATGCAGAGTATATCAGCACAACAATTTCTCGACAAGCCCCAGGATCGTTGTTCAATGACACATGAACTCTGCTCATTATTAAATTAATTTGAGAATGTAAAAAGCGGGTGTCTGGCGAATCCCCGAGTACGAGATATAGTAGGCGTCAGCAGGGACCCAAGAGCAGTGTCCTCTAGGAGGCTGCCATTAAAACCAAGCTGGTCCACCACAAAACCATGCACCTACTTACACGGTTAAATACGATGAAGTGGAGAGTACAGACCTTAATAGCCACAAATACACCACAAGAATATCTCAAACTGAATGTAGAGAAGGACTTTTACCAAACAACGCAGAGTTGCCGCATTAACGCGGCATCGGAACCCGGAACAAAAACTGCAAAAGACTCCAACCGAAAAGGACAGGACCGCAGATTCCATCAAAGGGTCCACAAATGAGGAGCACTCATTCCACAATGAATCCCACTAAAAAAAAAAAAAAACGAATCACCAGATTCCCGCTGACCCAAAATGCAACGGGAAGCAGAGTAACGTGATGCTCTAAACCAGTGTTCGTCTCATCCTGCTTAAAAGGTTCCACAGAGAGAGCGCAGGCACGGACACATCGGAAGCTTCCACTGATATATGCAAAATCACTCCAGGAAACGACCCACAATGCCACTCTCACTGCGCTCATCAGGAAAGAAGCAACGCTGACACGCCACACATTTCAGGCGACAGCTCAAAAGGCCCAAACTCCCCTACAGCAAACCCTGCAGTACACAAATGGCTTCGGCCCCAATTCCTCCACAGTAGTAATAGCATAATAATGCATAAACCATTATACAAACAAAGCATGTGGTTTGAGAGCATACAATGAAAAGCCATTCTCAATGATTGCAGAGGAAATCATCAACGTTCTTAAACATTATTGACACTTGGGGAATGCACTTCATGGCAATATTCGGCATTACAGTGTACCTCTGCTCGAGTAAGGCCCAGGCGTAGCAGAATTGTGTGTTTTTGTCGCCATGGTGTGCCATAGCTTCTGCTGTGTGAGACTGTGCTTTACTACTGTGGATCCTGTTTTAGGTATGCCCCCCTCTTTGTGCGTTAATTCTGGGGTATAAACTCATTATTTAGCTGTCATTGCCACAGATTCGCCGTCACCACCGCACCCCAGGTTCAAACCTGCAATCAACACGCGCAACTCCATTCAGATGCCGTGCGACCCAATCATGCGCGTCTTCATCAAATGGCGGTTCACCGACCGCTCTTTCCCTCGGTTAATGTCAAGGAACACATTTCAGAATGTAAGAGGATGTATTCCCCTGGGCTCACACCAGCTGGAACTGTGTGATTATCATTACAGAGAAAGATTGAGCTATTCTCTCCAAAGAACCGGCATGCAAATTTAGCGGAATATTGCTCTGCAGCGAAACCTGATCAATGGGCTATGATGACCATTTTGAAAGAACGAATTTCCGTCTCATAAAAACTGCCTGATTACAGGATATCAGAATATGTAATGGCGCTTCCACCCCCTGTCCCCCCCATAACCCTGCGCTGTCATCCGACAATAGAACGGAACACAGTCAAATTGAAAAACGACGACCAAAGCGTGACATGCGTGACACCTACGATACACAATATTTAAAACTGACAAAATGAATTTTCTGTTCAAATAGACACACCTGTACTAGGTTAGACAGACTTACAATCATGATCAGAGTTTGAGCCAAATCAACATTGGTTGAAACAAATGATTTGGCGTGGATTTTGGTGTCTTTATTTCGAACGCTATTTCCAGAATTTTATGTCCACCATTGCAGATGGGCTAAGTAGTCGGGTAAATTAACTGTTTCTTTTTTAATGTAACTTTCTTGTTATTTATGCAGACCATAAAGATGTATGCACAATATGGCATGAGATAAAAAGCATTATGTCAGAATGCAAAAAAAAAAGTATTCATTAAAGATCAGCGGAAATCTGAAAGAGAAAGTGCAAGTGAGTGTCATATCAAGTAAACCATTTAACAAGCTTTCATTTCAGTTTTCTTTGTATAGTGCGTGTCCCACCCTAACCCACAAAAGTAGTACTGGGAACATTTTATAGCACAAAGAATAAAAGTAAAAGTACAATTTTAAAATTATACAAACATTAAAGATTAAAGTCTTTGCCGCCTCATTGAAATGACCTCTCTCACTTGTATTCCATTTAAAGATATCTGGTAAGAATATCAAACCCTGAAGAGCAGAGTTTCACATTTTCCCCTGAAGCCCACTGTTTCTGGATTAGGATAGAGAGTGGGGTTGTGTGGCTGGTGACGAAAAATCATAGCTTGGTTTGCGTCAGTTTTGGAAATATATATATAGGTGTTTCTGGTAGTCCTCAATATATAACCATATTTAATAAAGAACTTATTCATGCCCTAAACCTTAAATGTTCTTATGAAAAGGTCAACTAGCATGAAATTGATTGCTTCAATTCAAGCACATAGAAAGCGTAGAGTTGTAAATTGTATGACACCAGAGTCTATTTAGGTGTGTGTAAGGTTTTATCCAGAATCCTGAAAAGATCACTTCTTGCTATATATCAAATTGAAGGGAGTGTCAGTGTGCAAAGAAGATCCTCAACATTGGGCCAGCCAATCTTTGGAACAGTGAGAATTCACAAAGGATAAACGTGGTTTGTCATCTCTGCAGAGAACGTCATTACCAACAGGAAAGCATTTTAAGTCACACACTTGTATTATGCATTACCTCAAATTAGACAGTGTTCAGAATAAAATGCAAACTGTTGGCAAGTCAAGCGCATGAAGCAATAATGGTTCCTCCTTTTTCAGAGTTCTGTAAATTGTGGTGTGGCAACAACATGGCCCCTGAAATGGGGCACTTGGTGGAGGAATGTATGGGAATATTTTCAGTAACCTGGAGCTCTCCAAGAGGGGCTACATCTTTGTAAAAACGTTGCTGTAGGATCACACATCGCACAATCAGACACAAGACCATGCATGTTATGTGTCAAATTTGTTTACAGCCTGGTTAAGATTGTTTCAAACCTCAGACCCAGAAGCACAGAACAACTTTACTCACGTATGAATGAATAGGCAATTTCAGTTAGCAAGGCACGCATGACACAGTGCTGCCTAGTTGCCACCCCTGGAAGTGCACCTCCAGTGCAGAGCTGCGAAGCAATGCATTGTTGGTATATACCAACAGTCTCGGGAGGATAGCTCAGTGGCAACATGCTCGCCTTGGAAGCAAGACGACACAGGGCAACAGGTTCGATCCCTGGGTCCGTGCTTAGAAACCTCTGGGTATTAAGCACGTTATAAATAACCAACCATATCATATCATATCATACCTTAGCTGACAAGCTTGCATTTTGCTCCACGTGAGATCGTTATCATTTTATAGGGCAGCACTATTTTAGACATAGCTTTATCAACCCAATACAGACAGCACTAAAGGATGCAGACCACCGCATACACCTTTCACCCTCATTGGGGCAAATCAGTGTATTGCAGGCTGGCATCCTTCTGATTGGAGCATTGGGGCAAGTTTACCAAAAAGCGTCAATGTTAAGGTGGGTTTAAAAGTGGATGAAAAAATCTCCCCCCTGTGCTGTAGAAATGGAATGGTCCACCTCAGTGAACTAGCCTCAGGGCCACCAAGTAGCCAACGCAGGATGTCCACCGCCAGTTCAGTAATCACTTTTCCTTGTAAGAAAAAGTAGATCGCATTATCTCAGTTTCCTTCATGACATTGTTAAGTGAAGTGCCATCAAAACAATAGGATCACCTTTGTGTTTGTTGTACATAGAGTTAGCCTATTAGAGCTCTTTCAGACACTGCCGCCTGCTCCAAGCCAAGGAAAAGGGAAGATTCAGACAAACCTTTGCAAGCAGAAGGCGCATCCACCGGCTCAGTGATGTGGCACCGGTATTGTTTTCAATGAGTTTCGAAATCTTTATTGTTCAATTATAATGATCACAATAGAATAACTTTTAAGAGGCTCTTGATTCGAATACAAATCATTTTAAAACCCTTCTCTAACAGAATGGGGAACACATAGGGGAGCTATTAGATAATGATCCAAGGTTTCCAATCCCTACTCCCCAGTCTGAGATTGGTTAAGTGAAATTGTGAAAAGTAGCTAAATGGCTAGGAGTACAAAAACAGCTAATAAAACTGCAGTTCCTACTATAAACTCGCAATATTGATAGCAAGATCATAAAATTCAAGGTACAATAAAAATAAGTGGAGACACTGCCTTTGGAATGTTAAACAGCACAAAATACACAACGGCCTTGTACCAGCCACAATGGCGCGCCAAATTAATAGTACCCGTGAGAAATCTTGTACGCACATTGTGCTACTCGGCTTAGAGTGAAGGGGCATTGAGAGGGGGGGCGACAATTAACCAGGTGCTGCACATAAGTGAAGACCACATGAACAGCACCAGCTCAAGGTGCAATATCAGGGGGTGCGGCCGCACAAGGGTGCCGCCCGGCTCAGCAAATAAAGGGTTCATTGCCTCCAGCTCAGTGTCATGTAAACCTAAGTATTGGTCTGGCCCAGCGCCTACTAAACAATCACGCCGCGCAGGGCACGGCCGTTGAACTCACTTTACAAGAACAGCAGGGGGCTCAGTTCTGTTAGGTGGGGCTGTGAGGGGCTTTCATTTGCAAATGTCCCATCGCAGTTCCGATTGCCTATACATTCATAAAAAATGGGCTGCTCATGACAGAGACGGGTTTAACAAATGTAATCGCCAGCCCCTTTGTTTAGGTGCCAAACAAAAACATCTTTGAGTTGGAGAGCAGTCTCAGGCGGGGTTCAGTGAGGCCCTGACCAGTGCACCGAAGAAGCAAGTACAGGGTGCTGGCAGACCTGGCACTGGCACTGTGCATGGACACCCCCTACCGTGGTTTATGAACTAAATGGCGCTGACGCTAAACGTAATATCATTGACAATTTGCTGCCTCTAGTATCATACTGAATCTTTTCACGGTTTAATGGCCATTTGAGGTCAGAAGGCCAATTCTTTAATGCCAGTGGCAAATTAACTCTGCCAATGGCATTTCGTTGAAAAAAATAAAAAAATAAGTTTCACCCTGCACCTATTTACCTGAGCTTCCTTGCCATCCAATGCCACAACTCCACATGTTGGTGTGGGGGTGAGGGGGGCTTGGGGGTGTTGAGCGTCAATAGAGCTGCAAATTCATCAGACAAGGACTAGATTTAAAAAGTAAAAAACCGGGAAAGGGCAACTAACATAAAAGTAGAACTAGCTCTTGAATGTGTCTGTCAAAGCACTACACTTCAGTAGCAGTTGGAGGAGGAGGAAGTTTAAGTGTTACTGGTGGAATAAATACATATTATAAATGAATTTATCAAACTACCACTATCTTAATTTGTAAAACACAGAATTTCTTTTGTGTGAGATTGTGAATTCCTACCTGCCAGCTGTGAAGACCTACTACCAAAAAAAAGACCACTGCATTTTCCAATAGAAAAACAATCTTGAGAAAGGGGGTCAGAGCATCCAATTCCGGGACAGTCCCGGCAAAACTGGGACGTCTAGTCACCCTACCTAAGGGCAGGAACAAGGCAGTGGACGCTGGTAGGGATATTTTGATGCGCCCATGCCCACACCTTCAATAAGGACTTCATGACTGCTTGCTTTTGGGCACGGCAGATTTCAAACCAACTGAAACTGACATTAATAAGGCGACATCACACAATGGCACCTGTGCCACATGGCCAAGAATCTCTACGAGCAAGTGAATGGAGTTCACCCAAGTGGCCACTAGAGGGAGACACGATACAAAACAACCATAAACCAAACGAGCGTTAGAGTGGACACGAAAAGTAAGAAGTGTACATTCACAGCTGAATGACATCTATCCAATCAGGAGGCTTGACGTTTCACAGTGAATGTACAGGGAAATGGCAACTCAGCAGTTGCATTATTTTTGCATTGCGCTGATACCATGCAACACAAAACC
Source organism: Ambystoma mexicanum (assembly GCF_040938575.1). Classification (NCBI taxonomy): domain Eukaryota; kingdom Metazoa; phylum Chordata; class Amphibia; order Caudata; family Ambystomatidae; genus Ambystoma; species Ambystoma mexicanum. Next base: position 687,643,784 of record NC_090931.1, on the reverse strand, counting down.
AACACAACACAAGGCGCAACACGAAACCAACTGGGTACATTCATTCATTTCACCGGAGAAAGGGGCTGCCAGAGTCTAGATGAGAGGGAGGCTGGCCTAGTGAAGCCTTTGCAGTGTTGGGTTCCAATGTGTGATGGCTCTGTTGGTGTGTTGGTTAGCGACATACGGTAGAGCCATGCCGCCTCTGCTTGAAAAGGTTGACAAAAAAAGTAATTTGGGCCTTTAACGTTGACAAGTTTTCCATATATACACACCAGGTTAACCTCCAGTACTACATATAGGACCTCATTCTGGGGTGGTTTGAGGTTTAGTGCAGCTTCCATTTAGCGGCTCTAGGAATTGAGGCACCAGAAGATGAAATGATCTTGCCAAGATCACTCAATTTGGGCTTTTTGTGGAGGTGGAGATTAGTGCTCGGTTCTAAAGCTTCCACAGTCAACAATTTAAGCAAAAGATCACATCACCTCATGGTTGTTTGAGTCCTTATGAAACCGTGCATTATGATCCTCACAAAGCCACTCGTTGATGCCATTGGGAGCTGGAGATTTGTCCATCAAAATAACCTGCCTAATCAACTATATGCAAGTACAAGTGCTGTTGAGGAAATGCTCCAAGAGGTTACCTTGAGCAGCAACCAATTAAAACTCAGATCCACTTAGTGGGATACCAATAAGGCAGCTCAGAAGGTTGTTCCACCTGTTGCCGATTTCTGTGAGCGATATACATGTCTGGATGCCAGAGGATTGCACTTGTGCCTTTCATCTTTACAAGGTCATTACATCCAATACAAGCAAGCAACATAAGTGATCAGAACTCTGAGACTCTAATGAGAATGTTGACTGCGGGGCAGCCAGTCAAACTACTTGACATGCAATTCTTAACTCCAAGTATGGGCCTTCGGCTGAAGGAGACCACCACGAGGAACCAACTGGGGATAATGCTGACAAATCACGCGGCCCCTTCTATGAAATCTCCACCATGCACTCACTCTTCTGCAATAGAGAACCAATTACCACAGCAAGCAGCCACAAGCCGCAAAGTTGGTCTAGCCGGTCCAGCTTTATGTGGGAATGTGTTTTAGGTCCACGCTTTTGACTTGACATGCAAAGGACACAGGTCGGGTGAGGAGCATTGAGGGGGATTTAATCCTTCCTTTCTAGGAGGCGTGGGAGGAAGCACGCCTCTCCTGGGTATATCCTGCACTGCAAGGACCAACTTCGGATTGCCGGCACACAGGTCAAACCAGGGTCACAGAGGCGTTGCTAAGGGGGTGGTAAGGGGGCTATACCCCCTGGTCTTTTGGTTGTAGCCGGGGTTAGAATCTCAGGAGCTACAAGCAAAAGGCTAGCTAGCCCCCAGTCCCAACAGTTCTGACATCACCATAGCCCCGGGTCTTTTCGAGACCTAGCAACACCCCTGGTCACAGGGTTTAAATGCAAGCATGTCAAAAGCACCTCGGACGTGGACAGTTGGCCCCATCTCGAAGAGGGAACTCCCTCATAGAACTCGGATAGGTCAGCATTTGCTCCCAAAACAGCATTTTAATCCATGGGAGGGAGTGGCGGGTGTGGGGGCAAGCAGTGGAACCCTGAGACAATTACGTGTTCCTTATTCCTGCTGCGTCAACATATTTAAAACACAAGCAACATAGAGATGAGGGCAATCGTTGTGCAGAGAACATGGAATTTGGGGAAACTTCCCATTGTGTGGAAAGCTCTCCTGCTGGATCAGCGCAGCTCTCCTTGTGGACCACCCACTCTAAGAATCCTGGATTGATTTATGCGATGGGAATACGCCCATAAACAAAAAGCTTTCTCCACAAAAAATGGGAGTGGGGTGATCAGGAGGCTCCATGTGTATAGCCACCCGTGTAAGGCGTCTCTCTCTGGCAGCAGGAAGCAGCATGCACGTCAGGTGTTCGAATCCAGCTGCAGGGCTGACATACCTTTCATCCTACAGCTCTTGGACGATCGAGGAGTCTGGCGGGAAGCGCTATACAAGAGCACATTATTATTACGATGATGATGATGATGATGATGATGATGATGTCACTGAGGCGCCACAATTCCAGTCCCGAGTTTTTCATTAATTGCACTAATGCATTTGCCCTCCAGCTTCTCTTCATTACCTTCAATTGAACACATTAGACTGAAGCACCTGATACCAATGAACTGTAAATGGAAAGCTCAGGATAAGTGTCTTGCCAGTGACACGGAGCCACCTGGTCCCGCCACGCACATGATCAGTGAAAGCAATCAAGGATCACAACACACTGACAAAGCGTTAACGAACTTGCAATCGCCAAAGGTGCAATTGCACTGCACATCAGCTGCAGTGGTGCATTATGCACAATCCGTGCAGGGATGGTGGAGTATGCATTCTGCACACCGACGCATTGTGTTGCAGGCTGTCCGGCAGCCTTTACAGTGCCACACGCACGTGTCCATTACCTCCTCCGATTGCAGAGATCAGAAAGCATCGTGTGCATGGACTGCATCGGTCTAGCGGCAGGGCTCTGTGCATCAGCTTTTTGATGGTGCATTTTGGTGTACTACGATCGAGAGCAACCTTCGGACTTCAGTCTTCTGTGTGTACTGGCAAGCCTCCTGGCAGCGCATTTGCATAAAGTGAATCTGATTGGCAGAAATGTACATAGTCACTGGTTGCCCTGAAAACCTGGTCTTGCGGACTGACCTTGGAGGCCCCTTTATAGAGGTCATGGTCCTCTACCGAATCCTGAAGTTCTCATATGAAGCAGAGAGCGATCCACTCCCAAATGCGACAAAATAGTGGAGTGGATTTATGAGTAGGCAGCTACCTATGCAAAAACGGACAAAAGTACCGCACTCGCCAGGAGCCATAGAGAGACCACCAGACTCATGTCACCTAGGACTTGGGCGCGTCTTTCTTCCGAGGTCAGGATTGGAACCACTGCAGCTCCAAGGGAAGGCCCTTTAGCCTGAGTGCCAACTCGTGTGACACCGCAGCAGCTTTGCAGTGGCAACTAAGGGACCCCAAAACTCTACGAATTCATGTGCGCAATAAATCATACAGTCCTCTTCCACTCCATAACTTCATCCTTCCATTCTTAAAATTCCTAAAGTTCTAGAAAATTGGCAATCCCTGTATTTTATTATTAGCAGCCGAGGGTTGAGGCAAAAACTGGCATAAGCTCCACAGTGCTAAAAACAAGCACTGGCGCGTAAGCTAAGGGACAAGCTTAAGGCCAAAGTAAACTCCAGGAGAGCACGCGGCACTTGCCAGCACAATGCACAATTCCAGCAAGAGATTTACAGGACATGGAAAGGAGTTCTGCTAGAACAAGGATTGTGTGCGGGCATTTAACAATAAAATGCCATAATGAACTACTGTGTATGAAAAACACAACCCCAAACAACATTCCAAGCCTTATATGGAAAAGCACAAGCCATTACGTTGCACAACGATGGGTGATCGACGCACACACGCTGCCTGTTGGATTGTTTTGTGCAAAAGAATGTGGCACAGCTGCAGCTTAAATAAAAAAGCCATCTCACAACAACAAAACACACTTCATGCCAAGCCATCACACATGATACAATAGGTTGTTTATAACGCACTTAATACCAAGAGCGAAGGCGAGCATGTTGCCGCGGAGCTATCCTCCCAAGACATGGCCCGTCTCGTTGGTGCTGGAGCAGTCGTCTGCGTCTTGGCCCCCGCTGTTCTCCTGCTGTAAAGTGCTTGCACCAAATACTGCGTTTTATGCGCCGCAATGCATTGTACCCACTGCTGAGCCGTGTACCGGGCCCTACAGCATTATGGTCCTGGGCCCGCACTCGCCACATATCAAAAACAAAATAATTAAATTAATGTTGGTGGCAGTGGAAAACCACCCGGGACATCTACGTTGGCACTTTCCTGAGAGGATCATTAATTACAGTCACGGAATGTTGATAGTTTGGCCTTTTAATCGGTGGCCCGACTCCTGAAGAAGGCAAGAGACCATCTTCAGGAACCATGCCTTGGGTACGGTGGGAGACCAGAAAATAGAAACAGCCAGGAAACAGAACAATCAGGCTGGCCCCCTCAAGCCTGCACTGCATCAAGGAGCAAAGGTTTCTGCCCCCCAAGGAGCACCTCAGCTAAAGCAGATTGCTGAGCCTCACCCTCCCACCCGCTCCCTACGGGACCTGCCTCACCCCCTCCCCTCCCCGCACTCACAGCTGAACCATTCACTTTACCCCGCACCCCCTTAACAACAAAAAACATAATCCACCCCACCTACAACCATCATGCACTGGTTACCTGGCCACCTTCTGATCTATGGCCCAGGTCCCCTCCCCTGCCAGTCGCGCACACCTGCACTGCCTTCCTGGCAACCCCCACACTTTGGTACTGTTTCTGTATCCCTACTAGTCCCACTACCAGCACTCGACACACGATGTCTGCACTTACCCTTGCACTTGCCACCTCCTGGCCATACTGATTTACTTGTTATTTATTTATCCCATGTACTTCACTTCCCCCTCCCATGCACTTGCACAATATGAATGACACTTGGCCTAGTAGGATCGTTGTCCATCTCCCCTCTGTTCCCTCTCCCTTGCCTCGTCGCGCCTTGAAACACTTGTGCATAGGCGCATTGCAAATGCCATATCATATCCCTGATTCAATGTGCTCTCAGTATTTAGCACAATATATAGATTACTAGAGAGGTAGGTTTGCACTTAAGGACATACTATTATAAGAGAAACGTTGCAAAGTCTGTATTGTTATAAGATACTACATGCATTTTAAGTTTTAATAAAGCCAAACGATGCAGGTAACTATAATCAAGGCTATCACATCTTTGCTAGACTTTTTCATATGCCTCCAGTAAGCACCACTCTGGTGAATAATCCTCACCCGACATTAAACATTTCCAGAATGATTCCATTTTTAATTTACAATCCTGCGCTACATCTCCCGCCAGGAAGCAGAGGCGGATTTAATTTGTTTTTTAGCATTTAATAAATAAATATCCCATGGCTTGAGTTACTATTGCTTAACGAACTTACACGAACAGAAAGTGCAAAAAGTAATTAAGTGGCCCTATTGAGCTATGTAAAGTACTGTAATTAAATAGCCCTATTGAGAGACAATCTTACTGTTCAGTTTTTTTAAATTCTGAAACTTTATTTTAGCAAGTGCATTTCCAACACATAAGAGCAGCAGACATAAGCCTGCACAATAAGATTATGAGGTACGGGTAGCAAGTGTCTGACCGGCGCCCACAACATTAAAAGCACGATATGGGGGGTCACATGCCTCTTGCTCATTATGTTCTTAGCGACTCATCCTTTCCCAAAAGCCAATGTGTTGAAGTCTCTTGTTATGCACCCTGCCTGCCTCTTGTGGAACATTGATTGGACCTCTTCGATCAATAAAACGACATCTTCACAACTCTGCGTTTCAGCCACAGTTCCTTCCTTTTTTTGTTGAATGGCCTTCATCAGGACTGTCACTTTTTCGCCACCTCAATGAATGTGTACTAGTTCTTCATGACTCCATGAGCTTTTCCGTCATTAAATATTTCTCTTTGAAGAAAAATGTTCTTTTGTCCTACCGGCATAGGTTCATCATGAAACGACTCACTTTGCAGATTATTTTCTCTCTTCAATCATGCAATTTAATATCCATTGTCATCAAGAATGCTCCGGTCAGCCTATGGTGACATACGGACCCACACTCCGACAAACCTACCTCTTCCTGGCTACGTAAACCCTCTTGAAGTCTGCCTAAAAATGTTCCCACGTTTCCCCTTCCTTTTTCTCATACCTATTCCCTTTCTTTCCTGAGGCTATGCTGGTGGGGACACAGCACGCATTCTTCCTAGACAAGTTATGGTACGTTGTGGATTTGATGCAGTAGTACCCTCTTATTTCCATCTAAACCAGCACACCCTACTTATTCACGGCATTCTCAATCTCCATCATCACATCCTGCACAGAGGCGTAGCCAGGATTGTCTAGCAAAGGGGGCCTGATGCTAATGAAGTTGGGCCCACTGCACTGACAAAAATATCTGTAAATACCCACACGCCGCTGCTGAGTGGCATTTACAGATTTTGGGTGGGCCTTGCCCCTCAGGCCATACCCTGCCTATGCCTCTGATCCTGCATAGTCGCAGCATTCTCAAAGTTATTCAGGCAAGCAAATGGTCAGTGCCAACTTTACTCTACCTAACATCCCTTTGTTCAGTGCTACATTTGTTGCCAGTGTTGTTTGTACTATAGAATATTAGTTGAAATGTGTACCAACCTCCTTTAACTTTCATTAGTACCCGGCACGTGCGGCGCACCGGGAATCCAACGTGTTGATTGGCTCTTTTCCGAGCCATACCATACAGTATTCCCATGTACGCCATGCGTGCTGGGTTCTCTGTTCCCGGAGAGGGGCGTGGCAGCCCCTCAGCCAATGGGAGGCTCGAAACGGGGCAATCCCTGCTCCGAGCCTCCCCATGGCTGGAGGCTGCCTTCATCCCCGCCGAGGACTCGGGTAAGACGTTTTTTTTCCCCTCCCCCCACCCCACTTACCTTCTATCCCTTAGTCTCCGGCGGAGGACGATGGAAGCCTCCAGGCGTGTGGAGACTCGGAGAGGGGCCATCCCCGCTCCGAGCCTCCGCATGCTGGAGGCTTCCATCGTCCCCCACCGGAGCCGCAGTACTTTTTTCTTTTTTTTTTCCCCTTCCCCCCTCCCAACCCCACTTACCTTCTTTTTTCTTCTTTTCTTGGGAGCGAACGCGCTGGAAACACTTCTGTTCCCAGCGCGTCCACTCCCGATGGCCGCCATGGAAAGGGAAAATGGACTACGTTTGCCCTTTCCTGGCAGCCATTTTTTTTCCACTTTTTTTTTCTGTTTTGAAACGCGGCAGCATTTCTAAACAGAACAAAATGCCATTAGTACCCCGGTCTAACGGCCCAGGGTACTAATGGCAATAAGACCCGAGGCGGCGGGCCAATACCGCCCACGGTAATGCCCCCGGGGCTTCGTTACACTCGGGCCTGTAACTACGGCCCCAGGGGTATTACCTGGAGTGGTATTGGCCCACCGCCTCGGGTCTTATTGCCACAATAAGCAGAATGTTAACGCTTCCGCGTAACCAAAAGAAACTGAAACACCTTGAGCGTCAAGATGTTCACACATTTGTCAATTGGTTGGTTTTGTTAATACGCAATGTGTAGGAATGTGGCTGCAAAATCCAATGCGAAAAACAGCTCTAACTGAGAGTAAATGCACTTTATCAGAAAAGCAAGTTTATTGAATGTTGTCGGCCCTGACCGGGTTAGTCAGCCTTGTGAAGCTGAAGATTAACATTTCCTTCCAGTGCTCAACAAAGTTGCAACTTTTATACACCTTTGAACAATTTACATAATCACACATTCGGTTACAAAGTCATGCCTCAAAATCCCATTGGCTAAACCTGGACAAGAAACTCTAATCGCCATACTTTCTCAAACCCCATCGGACACATTGACAAAAACACAACCCCGTTCCCCACGTGCTTTCCTTCCATAATCAGTCATGACATTCTGAACATAATCTCCTTATTATCTAAAAACAATAAAATTCATGACTTGTACCATTTGGTTGGAAACCTTTAACACAGTATGTGATGCACAAGGCTTTTACAACAACACTTCAAAAAAAGAGGAGGGAGAGAAACAAACAACCATGTTTTTGATCAAGCAAAAACATCTTATCCCAGACGCGCTGGCGTCCCATATTTAATCCTCCTGCATTCCTTCACGATACCCAATTCATGACTAACACCTGAGATCATACAGCCTCCAACACACATTCAACACACGCTTTCCCAAGAGCCCAAACGAAACCCATAAAACACTGGCAAACTCTGCCCTCCAGCATCCCTTCCATGTGTTTTACTAACAAACCCCAATTCGACTCACCATTTGGCCGGACTTAACAAGACTCAGTGCACCCAGGAAGATTTGTTCTCCATATCCACAAACCCATCTGATCGTAAACCCACAACCCAATGGCACTTAATTTAATCTTCACCTCAAGTAACTATTTGATGCCATCATCAGCTGTGCAAAGGAGGTTTGCTTCACACCTCCTTCCTTGACCTGGTCATTCAACCCTTCAGGCAATTCAAAGTTCACTGCTGCAAAGCAAACTCTCTGCAGCTTACACGAATCCCAGCTATGCGCGAACAGTGATCCGAGATGTTTCCATGTACTCGCAACAAACCCCATATTACCCTAATATCCCAGATCGTGTCTCCCATCTAAACAATTATCGAATCCCATTTGTACATTGTTCAGGAATACGGCACCCATCACAGTGGCTTTCCCTTTGCAGACTTCTCTTTCTCGCATGCATAAAGCTCCTCGCTTCCCACTCTAAGTAGACGTCCATTGCACAATTACGTTTTGTCCCCATGACTTCTATTATATTGCTACATGATGCCAATCCACAATGTATCCAAACTAAACACAAAGTAACACTTACAGTAACATTTATCCCAAGCCATTTCCCTACACTGAAAACACGTTAATTGCAACATCATGTTAACCCAGCCACATCATTGTTCTAATAGGACATACGCAACATGAACCTCTTCCCTACATTGGCCATAAAATGTGCATCCCTACAAATGTTAGCAAGGTCAAACTGGGACATAAAATGCACAATCAGACATTCATTACTTTTCAGAATGGGCTGTTTGAGTACTACCCAAGGGGGTGTTTTTGGTAACATATGTTGCAAATAATGCATTTGAAAGCAAATTTGCTTAGTAACAGTTATTAAAACTAGTGTAGCAACTTATAAAATTGCTCCACTCTGGGCCAAAAAAGAGGCACATCCTGCTAAAAAAATAATAATAATAATAATTGGCCCATACTAGAATTATGACCTGGCACTTCGGGTATGGCCCTAGTGCCCTAAAGGCCGGTCTGAGGCAGGCAATTAACCAAATCCGGGCACCTTTGCACAATCGGGTCTCCAGGAGCCATAGGAGCATCCCTGCTTATGCTCGTTTGTTGGCATTTTACTTTAATAACGTAAGTTCTTGTAAAGGCTGACTTTGTGCAGCTCCACGCTGTCTAGTGTGTTCATCATGTGCCAAGTTCCAGGAATGTTGTCATGGCGCAATCCAATTGGCAGACGCACAACGTGCACGTGACACGCCCAGGTTTCCAGGAAAAGTTTTGGACCCATGCTTTAAAGAAACAGAGGCATTGTTTGATCACAACAGAAGACATTTGCTCACATTTACACCAGCATAAAGCATTTAAAAGACATTTTACGCTCGCTTTAAAATAACAAAATGTTGTAGTGGTTACCATGGCGATCAGGAATCTTGGCTGCTGCTGAATTAGTTCAGGCAGATAGGTCACCTTGTTGGATAAATGCCTCCAGGGTTAGACGAATTAACCTAACTCAGACCTGTTCGTATTGTTTATTAAAGTAGCTGAAATAGTCCACTAGTTTCCCGTTGTCACGTAGCACAATACACATGTTAGGTGTTGGCTCAAGCGTGTGTTGTTGCACAACACATGGATGGGGAGGTGTTCATTAAAGGTGGAAGGGAGGAGAACTTTCATTGAAATGCCCAATTGGAGTCTCAATATTGGCTAATCTACACATTTAGCCGATTCCATGGCATATCTAGGCCTAACTGTCAAGATGCCTGGTCCAAGGAATACTGGGAAATCGTGCTATCAAGAAGAAGGCTAAACAGCCCTTCCTTCCTTCTCTCCTTGACACAAAATTCCATAACCGGGACAATCATGCTATTTTTGACAGCTCACTACTACACCGTTGAGGGAGTAGAAAAACCTAATATAGGTTATACCAGAGCATACTTTTTAACGGGAAAAACAGGGCAGACAAATCCAATATTTGGCTGGCTGTGACTTGCACAGCCTGGAGGATTAGTTGTAATCAATGCAATTGCTGTTAGAGACAGGCTTACTATATACTGTGAGAGCGAGAAAGGCACAGTATAGAATTACCAATACATAGGCCAACTTTACACAGAGAACGTTTTCTAGCTCACCCTTCCTGTCCAAGGTACTGGCCCCTAGGGTATGCTGGAATACAGGAAACAAAGTGATGTGTTGCGTTACTGTAGACCTAGGGTCTCTTCACTATCGTCTACTCCTACTCTTCTCTCACAGCATCTTTTCTAAAAAAAAAAGGTAGTGGGTCCATAGTCCTCTCTCTCACAGTATACAGTAAGTCTGACTTGTAAATGAATGACAAACTACTAATACTAGTCGGTAATGCCCCATTGGTTCAAAGATTTCCAGGTTCCCGTTTCCCCAGGAAATTACGGTGTTCCAACGCTGTCATACATACGTTTTTCCTTTCTACATTGCTCAGTAAAACAGGATGTACATATTGCCTCAGAAACGGTCATGCCAATCCTAACAATGCCCTGCCAGCATTGCCGAAGTTGTGCATCTTGCCACGCTAGTTTCCACGTTGCCCAGAATAGGATCCGGTCAGCTTGATTTGGGTTTTGTAGAGCACCCGGAAACCAGGTGGTCTACTGGCGCGAAGAGTGGAGGGAGCGCGAAAGAATGATCCAGCGAAATGCCAGGCCTTCGAGGACTTTCTGAAGGAAGGGGATTTTACAGAGCAGGCATAAAAGCTGGTAAAGAATTCCAGAGACTAGAAGCCTAGGCTGAGAAGGCAATGCTCATTTCTGCCGATTCCTGGATTCAGACTGCTGCTAGACCGGCGAAGGTCTGATGGGTAAAAGTGTCACAGTTTGTACCCAATAAATACAAGGTTGCATGGGCAATAAAGGCAAAATCAGGTGGTTTGCTGGGGCCACGGATTTGGTCTAAGAATACATGAAGCATGAGAGGGTTCCTGTCAGGAGTATGGCTGCAGCATTTTAAATAATCTGAACCCATTTAATCAAATCATCAGGCATGTTCCAATAAATAGCATTGCCATAATCCAGCCTGGATGAAATCGTGGCAGTCACAACTGAGATGACATTCTGGCAGAAGAAATTAGAGAATTGTATGCACAATGAAGCAGGCAATGGTTACAGAATTAATCTGGGGGAGCAAAAATAAGGGACCATCAGACTAAAAACATACATTTGTCTGTACCAATGCTGCGGCAATGGGTATAAAACCCATGGTGGATAGCCAAAATGTGGGATCCCAGCACCGTTGCAGATCTCCAACAATCAAGAGCATTGTGTTGGCAGTGATCAATTCATTGATGGCCCCTAAGCTGTTCTGCAAAGATTGCCTCTTTGCATTCAGAGGGGACTCAGTTAATCATTGCATTACGAATAGAACCGAGGGCCTAGGACCAGAGGATTTTGGCAAGCAGCATAATATATGTATTAAGCAATGGTGGGAGCAATCAAGACCCCCAAGAGTCTCTGCAAGTGCAAACAGATTAAAGGGAACTGGATCAAGCAACATATTTGTGGGAATTGAATAGAATGAAAGTTAACTGTGCAAATAGAGCACTATTGATTCCAGACTCCCTCCATCTGAGAATTAGCATGAGATGGTCGACCAAGTGAAATGCTGCCAAGAGATCTAAGAGAAGTGCTTTGACACCAACACCATCAGCCACCGATCGAACATCATCCATGACTGAGAGCACACAGTCATGAAAAATAGCTCATGCCACATTGCCCCAAGATATTCCCACATTTTACATCACATTAGTGCCCGGTGAGGGACAATCGGATTGTAGCAATCTATCGGATTGGCCCTAGCAGGGTCGTTACCAGCACGACAAAGCCTTCCCTGCTTTTCGCTCTGCATCCCTTGATGTTCGTTCCCTTTCTCCGACTGGCCACCATGGGAAGGGAGAAGGGACGTGTTGTCCCTTCTCCCCATTCGCTGGCAGACATTTTCTTTGTTTACATTTTTTTTTAAATAAAGTTTAAGGGCTGTCATGGAAAGGGAGACCAGACTACATATAGTCCCTTTTCCCTGTTCCATGATGGCCATCTTTTTTCTTCTTTTTTTCCATTGCTCAACGTAGAAAGCACCTTGCAACTTAGAAAAAGGCACATTAGTACTGCAGTCTTATGGGCCAGAGTACTAATAGCAATATGCCCATCACGGGAGGGGTTTGGGGGGCATTAAAGCTTCAGGTAATACCCTGGAGCCTACGTTAAGGTCCTTGCTTCACTCGAGCCTGTAACTACGGACCCCGGGGATTGCCTGAAGCGGTAATGCTCCCCGCTCTGGCTCATTTTGCTTAATTTTTCAGTGGAATGGGGCAGCAGCGGTAGCAATGCCTTCAGAACTGACCTATGCCCACACTCATTACGTGTAGATTTGCACCAGGTTCCTTGTACTGCGCCATGCATCTTCAATATGCCATATCACTTTGTCCCCAAAATAGGTGCCATGCCACCACGCGTTTCCCTATGTCATGTCACTATGGCTCCAGATTTGACGACATGTCGCTCACACCCCCCCCACACCATGAAATTAAATGTCTCAAGCAACTACATATGATCCCCAGATTTCCTCATGCCACACTCATTGCCGGAGATTAGACCCATGCTCACCCTCGCCATAACCCCTTTACATTGCCCCCTCCACATTTCTGCAGAGACCCCACATGACCCCTACATACCAACACACATTATATCTCCATCGAAACATCTTTAGCCTCGTCTTTTTCATTCCCTGCTGCACTTTGTGCACCTCTGTATTGTTTACAAATGTTTTAATCATTCCATGTTTAATCACAAAACTGCCGAGGCATGAGACTACAATATGTCTCAGAGCGTCTCTTCTCTCTTTCGGGAAGTGAACATTTCTCATTGCGCCCGGGCTCCACTATCCACAGTCCCCTCATTCCCCATTTTGGTTTCAGAAGGAGGACTATAATAATGACCAGCAACATACCTTCCATTGCATCACGCCTGCCTTCATTACAGGAGATATGAGGACAGCTGTTGGGTCAACGAAGACATGATTTGGAGTGGGATATCACTTCTTCTTCTTCTTCTTCTTAATTATCGGATGCGTGGGCAGACCCACGCAGGCGCTTCCCCATCCTAAAGGATGATGTGCACCAAATCCACCAATCAATAATTAGCTCACATAAACTCACAACTCCTCCCACCGCCCCATCTGCCTCACAAAATCCAACATCACATTGCTCCTCCTCCTGCCTCTCACCCAGTCACCTCCCAGCAAAGCCTTCCCACTCAGCTCAGCCACACCCAGCGCAGACAACCGAACCCTCATCAATTCTCTCTCCTCAGCATGTCTCTCACACCTAAGCAGAAAATGTCCCACAGTCTCAGGCACCCCACACACCGCCGAGTCCCTCGACTCAGGCTTCCCCACTCTAAACAGACAGTCATTCAGCCCCACATGCACTATCCAGCTTCGTAGATGAGAGAATTGATTGAGTGACAATTATGATTTCTCAGGCAAGTGGGTTGTCATCTGCATGGTTGTCACAGTGTATGCCAAAAGGAGGGATCGGTGAGGGAGGGAGGGAGGGGGGAATCAGGGCTCTAGTACATGCTGGAGATATGAACCAGGTGGGATAGTGAAAAATAAGGGGGCATGTGAATGATTGCTTACCTGTTTAGGAGAAAAGAGGCAATTATTTTTAGCTTGCAATCACACACACAAATTTCATGGAGTCCTGACATATGGACGGAGTGGTCATTAGTAACGGTCGGAGGCTGAAGATAAGTGGCTGGTGATGCATCACTATCTGCCTATTTCTACTGCTATTTCTCCAAACTTGTAAAGTGTAAGGGTTAACACGAAGGTCTCTTACCACTATAACGACAGCAATAACTAGTACCTATGCAGAGGAGAGTAAACAACGGAGCGATATCTGGAAGGGAAAAGACAAGTTTTATTAAGACCTCGATTTTTAGAGTCGAATAGAGGAAGTGAACACCAGAGTTTTACAGCCTGGTAAGAAAATCTCCTGCCAGCCACGTGGGTGCGGTGGAAATGCTGTGGTTTCGAGAGCTTGTCCGTTTGGCTGCGCACACTACCTGATCAGATAAGACAGTGTAGATTTTCAGTATGGCCCAGTGGCCTAAGGTCCTAGACTGCTTCATGTATAACCAATGCACCTTGTGTTGGATTTTTAAATTCACTGGGAGACTGTGGAAACGTCATACGGCATGGGGGCCCATGATCACGCGGGCCAAGCTTATCGCGATAGCGAGCTGCTAGATTCTGAACCTTTTGTGATTTGTGGACAGGTGAAGCAGGAAAGCTCTAGTACACGGCACTGCAGTAGTGTAGTCTTGAAGTGTCTAGGGTTTTGATCAAAGGGACTTCAGCACTGAAGGAGAAAAACCTAAAGATTTTAGGAAGTACACTAATCAGGAAAAAGCTGTCTGTGCTGGAATTTAAGGTCCTACTAGACCGAAATGTAAACTATTGGCGGTTAAATATATAGACTGATTTGATGAAATGGAGAATCTGGGAATAGACTACTCTTTTCACAAACTTTGCAATTACTCAATATCTTGCTATCGTTCTGTAGCTGCTCAGATCCTGTGGGCCAAGGAAGGGTTTTTAATACAGGGATTTTATTTCTGGAACTCTAGGGTGGGAGGGAAGAGGCCAGAGTTGGAAGGGGTGTATAGGAAGGTCCAGGCTGCAGAAGCTACAATGGTTGATATGTTAGAATGTCTTTCCAGGTTCCTCTTCTAGGTGCCCTGCTGATGCTCTGCTTTCAGATATCAGGCTCTAATTCAACCTTGCTGGGTTTGCACCCACTGATATTATGCCCCAACGCATCCTACTCTACATTTGCCACGTGCGATTTGGCTCCCAGGTGCCCCACTTCAATTCTGCTCTTAAGCTGCGAGACATGGATCTTCCATTGTTGACTTGGGGTCACTTCTGGCTTCTCCGACATGCTTTTTGCAGTATTTCTTCAACATGATTTGGACCAGGTGCTGCTCGTTGCCCGCTAATAGGAGGATCAGCCTATTCCAGGGTGTGTTAGCACTTTTCATCAAACATACTCTACCCGAGGTGTACCACACCTGGATGGATGCTCCAAAGAACCATCAATGTCTCCAATGGCTGCCCGCTAGAATTAGCACCCTCAAATTCTTCATTGCAAAACACAATATGCCTACCAACTAAGCCACCCACATGTAGAATTGAACACCCCTCCCAAGAGACATCTAAATTCAACACTTCTCCGACCAACTTATAAATGATAGCTCTGACTAACGGATTCCTGCGCATTGGGCACAAGAGGCTCTACCCTCTGGGCAAGAATACCCCTCAAGTGCTCCCAACATGCACCACCTACAAACAGACCCACTCACAGGTACTTCTGAACTGCAACAGTCCATGCAACAGCAGAGCAATCATGCAACTTGACCTCTTCCACCACAAGCCAAACGATCTAGCGAAGCACCAAGAGAGCATGCCAATAGCAGCAGTGAGCAGAATAAATCCCACTTACATAACACAGGAAAAGACTTCAGGACCAGGCCCCTGGAATCTGTGTTTAAACAAATATTGATGTCATCACACGCGTGCACTGAATGTTAATCAACTCAATGCAAACGAAGCTAATCACGTTAATATTAGCGCAATGATACATCAACAGACCTGACGGGTGGATAAAGTAGCCTGCACAGCCCAATTGCATTTCCACTGACTAGCGCATCCATATTTAATGCCAGCCGACCCCCATCAATGGCAGTGAGCAGTTATTTTCCTGATCCCGCCAAGTCTGCATTACCAACACAACTTTATTTTTTGCAAGACTTGTTTAAAGGGAATGGGATGGGAGGTAGATCATACTGTCCATTAATGAAAAATGCTCAACTCAATAAATACCTGACATAAATCATGGTATGGAATAAAACCATTTATGAAAATAATTATACATTAGCAAGGGCTTTGAATGATTAATGAATTGAAAACTAGTGCTGACACAGGCATCCATCATCCAGTATATTTATGGCATTTTCACACTTCCTTTGGGCTCTTAATAAAGATATGATGTACTTACCTCAATCTGTGGCAACTAAATACAGAACCACATTTAACGCGCCACTGTTTTATTAGTATTGTTAAATTACTAAGTACTTCCTTTTTAGGAGCATCTTCTGGCCGGTCACAAAGCATTGCACCGGTTTAGGGTGGAATTCTGGACTTTACTCAAAACATTGTCCATCGTGGACCGAGCCTACTGGGATTGAGTCCAAAGCTACTTATCCCGCAGAGTTTACAAATTCAACCAGGGGAGAAACCCAAGGTTCACTGGAGGATGGAGTCACCATTAGGCTGATTGTAAAAGGCTCTCAGTCTGTTTTGGTCAATAAAATAGCGAAGTTAATATCTTGGCCAGTGCACCTCTCGGTGACGAGCTCTAGGTCTTCCCCCATCAAGGAACTGCTGGGAACTACTGCTTAAAAAGGAGTGCTGCATGTAATCTGGAAGTGCTCCGACAGAAGTCCTGTGATGAAGAAAGATGCTTGGTGAGGATGTTAAGTGGCTGCACTACATCAAAGGGAACTCCTCTTTAGCATCCATGAAAGGATGTTGATCAACCAAGGGTAGGGCAATGCTTTTCCAGAGCATCTCGGTACTGCAGCACCACCAGAATCACGCCTTCCTTCTTGTCCAAGATGCTCAACATTCTGGTGTCTGTACCGTAACAGTCTGACAAAGACCACTTGGGCTTTCCTCTCCAACTGAAGAAAATGAGCACATCTTTTTGTATTCTGGATTCAGGACCACAGGTTACTACCGTTTCCTTTTACTAAATCAATGACATGAAGAGAGAGGTTGTCCCATGCTTAACATCTTAGTTGATGCCCCAAGTTACAAAGTATGCAATTCTCCTCCCTTCATCCACTCACACCTTCTATCAAGATGCTACTTAAAGCTTTAATCCTCAGTAAATTCAGCTACTCCAACAGCCTCCTCTTCATCCTCTCCCATCGCTCCTCCCACACTCTGCAAGTCCTAAACTTTACCTATAAATGTCTACAATTGTTCATTCTGTACTTCCAATCTATCCATAACCTCACTCCTCCACAACCAAAAAAGGCATCCCTCTACAACCCTAGCCATAGCCTTTAATCATAAACCCAACATTGAATCAGCACCCCTAATCTCCATGAACCTCAAGATTATGCTTTGGTTTCCCAACTGGTACACCTCCACTTGAACATCTTACCACCACACCTCCCAGGCACTTTCACAATAGCGCTCTGTCACAACTACAAACACCAATGGGTGCCTCATTTGTTTATCCCCTCTCCCCCCAACCAAGAAATATATTTTGCACAGAAATATATTTTGCACAGAGTACATCACCTGGATTGAAATTGGGATTTGTTGACCAGGAGCAAAAAGCATAACCAGTTAGGCAGGTGCTTCCTCTGAAGAACCAGGACCTAGTGTATAGCGTGCAGCAAATCTAACTTTCTGCAAGCAGAAAGCTATAACTTTTTGTCCATTCCAATATGCTCATGTCCCTTAAGTGTGTACTTTCTTCTCATTTATATACAGTCTCAAACATACACAGTTAATATTGCAAAGCTAGGTTTGAATGGCACATTAGTCCAAATTAGCTCCTGGTAGCTGTTAGTTTTAAGCTAACCAGGCTCCCCTTGGCTGTAACCCGGAGCCAAATAGCTCCCAGCACCTGGTAATGTCGAACCTTGTACCATGAAAACCTCATGGATGTGATTAACATGCACCTGCTGACATTGTCTTGTAAATTCTCACCTACCATCCTCTCGCCCACTGTTTCCTTGCTGCCCTCCAACAGCAAATTAGTATGTGCACTTTGACACCACCTCTGTCCATTTCAGCACTAGGAGATGGCCCTCACAGAAATGAACATACGTTTGCACAAAGCCCATTATAATGTGCTAATCCGTTAACAGAAAATGAAATGCAGAGTTTCACCTTGTGAAAATTGGTGTTTTAATAGGACGGTGGAACTGAGTAGATACTGAGTGGATTTCCCATAAACCTGGTGGAAGCACCTTGGGGAGGTTTGTCGGACAACTCTGCCAACTTTGACACAAATATTAGGCACTTCCATAATCAATAAATCTCGAGTGTTAATCAATGGCGATCATTTACTGTCCCGAGAGTACCGGGCCGCGACGTCCATAGTTCTATAGCTTGCGATGTGACGTGACGAGCTCCCACCACACTGACACCCGCCGAATCTGAGAGGAAACAGGAAGTGTGTCTGTGGGGAGCACAGGATGTGTAAAAGAATATTGTGCGGGTGCTTGTCGGTGATGAACGGTGGACATTGAAGTTAGCAAACCCAAGTCAGCATGCATACACCCTTCAACTAAAGGTGTTGGCAGACGGACAGCAATGGAAGGAGCGCAGTACCAGGGGATACAGTTCTATGTGATTTTACCGAAATCATTTTCAGAGAGGTATTTTATTATGAAACATTTATAAGGAAAAAACATCGAATGTTTTTAATTTGGGAGGTTGCCCTCCAAGCCCCTTGTTTCCCTTTGCTTTGGACCCCTCCACAACCCCCTCCCCACCTGTTTCTAAACCCCATATAGAAGAAAATGATTTTGGTGAAATCACTGGATAGCGGGGATACATGTTCTCACGTACTTAATCCCATCACTAAACAAGCCGCCATATTTAGTAGGTGCTGCAATGTGTACAGAAGCTAGTTGGACAGAGCAAGGCAAACTATAGCGTCAATGATGGCTTGTGTACCTCGTATTTGGTCTGCCCTGTAACCTCGGTGCCCCACTTGGTCCCATTTTCACTCCTGTGCTTCAGAGGGATTTTTACTGAAAGTTGACGCGTTACAAAACATCAAAATAAATTAAATGATCAAGTCGTGAGATCAAAGCTCCCTAAATTCTCTGCTGGAACGTCAGCATTGGAAATATTTTCTGCATGATCCTCAGGAACAAAAGACAGTTTTGGACACCTGAGAAATTAAAAGAATCAAAGTGAGATCAAAGTGAAGTCGGGCTCACGGATTCCTATCTGAAGGAACCGAGGCGGGGCAAGAGCCGAGCTCAAGCGGCAACATGGTACACCCCATTCGCATTGGACAGCCAAGTTGGAAATTGCAGAAATGGGTGGAACCTCACTGTCTTCAGTGCCACAATAAATATATAAATATTTTTTAACATTAAAGAACCCCACACATAACATGTTTTAAGAGGAGACACAAATTACAAGGCATGGATCTGGAACGCTCTTTTTCCAACCATCAACTCTAGTCCCTCGTTACATCTCCTTCTCACTCGTCTCAAAGTCCATTGTTTCTCTACACTCTGATGTTTTCTTACTTTTGCTCTCATCAATTGTTCAGTACATACCGTTTTGTACTGGCGTAAATAAATTATACAGCGCTTTGGCGAAAGGGCTTTATAAACACAAATGAATCCAAATACAAATTGCTGAATGTTCTGTCCACATAGTTTCTAAGTCACAACTTTAAAGAATATCATGAACCATTATAAATCGAGACAGTAGAGATGAGTAAATTGTTAAAGGCAAGTAACATGCAAAGAATTGTTGACCACTGATCTAGCCTACAAATACAAAGCAGAGGGAGATCATGAAAGGGCGTCTTAACACCTAGAATCAGCTTGGAAGAGACATGGACAAAGCATAGTCACCCATGAGCCGTGGCCCACCACCAATATAGGTCATGATATTCAAAACAGTGGGTGGATTTGTGTCTAACTGGTTCATTGCTCATGAGATTAAGCACCCAATCACAATCTACTGCAGCATGTGCAGGGATGGAAATTGCTGGGGGCTCGTCGGCTCCTTCTTAGAGCATAGAAGACCCTGGCTAGCGTGACTCCAACAGCTACTGGGATCTACTTTCGACAACCCAAGCCAACTCATGACATAGATAGACACCTCAGTAGCATTAACCCATGCATTTGGGTGCATCTAGAAGGCATACATAGCATAACTGGTGATATACAATAGACAGAAGGTTATAGAACATCTCGGGTGAAAGTTAGATGTGCAACATTCTATTAAATAGTCCGTGGTTCCCCAGAGAGATTGCTCTTGGTTATGGGTGATGCCAGGTATCCAGGAGCGGCTTTTAGCTGCTGTTCATCCAGTCCCTAATGCATATTTTGAAAATGTGGTCTAGCACCGGCATTTCTTAAATGGATGTGGAAGCAAGTGGATTCTTTCATTCTTTCATATTGCAAGGCTTACAAAAAAAAATCAATGCTCTACCTCCAAGTTTGATTTCTTCTGTGTATCTCACTGGGGGCCTACAAGGCTGGAGTACTTTATCCGATGCACTGCAAACATGCAGCACTAGGTTTCTCGCTAATTAAAAGCGGACTACAGTCATATGGCTGCAAATGCACCTAAACTTTGCCGCAGAAGTGCTCAAGTCTTCAAGTCTGAGCTAGGATGAAAATTGCACTTTTAGTATTCTCCTCCTGGGAAACACTTTTTACAAGACCTCTGTGCTGTGATGTGTTTTAATACTCCTTTTGTTTTGATGATTGTTCCAAACAAGAAAGACTGCACTCGCAATTCTGAAAGAAGGGTTTGCTATTCCACCAGATGCTTTAAAGATACGGGCCCCCAAGGAGAGAATTGGCAGAGCACATTTTGCTGTATTATTTTGAGTTATTAGGCATAAAACAAGGACTGACTGTGTGGAAATGTGCACACCACCGCTTCTATTGCAGGGCTCACAAAATCTACAAGCCCACTCCCATTGGTGATTAGATTTTGGGAAGGGGGGGAATATTATATGCATGCTGCTCGACCTTTCTGGCGAGGATAGGGATGTTTGAAACTTTCATTTGACATTTGTTTGCAGTAAATTAAAAATACAAGTTTCACTATGCATGGCTGGCCTGTGGGTGGCAGCATTGCGCCAAATATGAAGTGTGCTTATGGTGAAATCCACCATTTTATAGAAAGCACTGGTCCATACCTTTTACCATGGGGCAAGTGCATTTCACTTAGGTCGCGTACCAAACTAAGGAAATGCCCAGGATTTTTAAGAATCTGCTAGGCCTGTATTGTAATTTTGTATCTGAGGGGGGGGGGAGGCCCGCTATCAAGAGCCGAAGGGAGTAAGGCATGCAGATCCTCAAAGGGCATGTCTCTCCGGGTCTAAAGAAAGGTTGGAATATCATGGTAGCCACGCAAACAATGCAGGTTAAAACAAAAAAAGGTAACATAGCACAGGTTCCTGCAGAGAAGATACCTTTATTGCGATGATTGAAAATCTTTTTGACATCTAGCTTACAAGACCACTCATATTCCTTCCTCAGTAGCTAGTGCCGTAGGAAGGGGCCCATGTGGTCTTGAAACCCAGCAAACAAAAATAGGGAATTAGCATAATAACGCTATTTCAACCATTTTGGTTAAAAGACAAAAAAAATGCAGAAATTGCGAGCATAAGACAAACTAGGACTGCGAGCGGCACCAAGAAATGAAACAATCTTTCAATATGCAGATGAGAGCAGGTCTCCACTTAGAGACAAGTCCTCCAGTGGGCTCGCACAGCTTCCAACAATATGCCAGTGATTCCAACGGGTGCAAATGATCTGAGTGATGGTGTTGCATTAGCAGCCTTTCACTTCTCCATCGTGTGAATGATTAATCACTCAAAATGATTTTCCTTCGGCTGAGCGGAATTGCTTGGCAATTAAGATGATCAGGCGGCTCAGTCTAGGGGAAACGTCAACGCTCGCGCGGTGTGCTCTCAGGTAACCGTAGGGTGACATGTGGGCTGTTGCTTTTCTCCACCTTTGGATGAAACCAGAAAACTTTTAAAACTCGGCTCTGTTCTGAACGCCTCCATTTTACATACATGGCTGTGAACCCTGTGGAGCATTTCTCTGCCTGCGATTGGTCCATTCATGGTTCCCGGGGCACACTCACCGCAATACAAAGGAGATCATTAGAAGGGCGGTCATGTAACAATGTCCTATTAACTTGCAATGTGCTGAGCTTCTGAAATATGTAACATACAAAAAGCACTGATTAATAAGTAACGGGGGGTTGTAACTTGAATATTGACTGTACTTCCATGATGCATAATAGATGTCTAGTATGGTTACAAGATTACTTGTTGTCACCATGCTACAGTCCTGGGATTTCATTTCTCCATCAATTGCAGTTTTGGGTTCCTTCTACATGTAAAAACAAACTAATGTAAAACCAAAATCAAAGCAAAGGCCAAGCTGGAATAGTGTGTCCCTGGTGACAGAGTCATCTGGTAAACATGTGTATGGGCACCTCGGAGCTAAACACATACTATAGGCCTGGGCAGGTCGTGTACACAAAGCCGTACACGGAGGGATACCAATATGATCTTGAAAGAAAAAAACAACGAATGTTACCGCAGTGCAGCGCACCAAGGCCTCTGCCTTTCTGCTGCTGGCATAGCAATAGCTGGCCTGCCCTAGTGCTCACATGAGAAGTGCTCAAAAGAGTGTCGGTGTCCAGCCCCAGTGGCATAAATGAAGCACTGGCGGCACCCCTAAAAGCAGTGGGGCCCATAGGCCGGTGAATACTTTGCCTATTTGGTAATCTGGCGATGGGGTTGGGGGAGTGGGCATAATTGCAATGGCATCAAGATCTCGTTTGGGGTGGTGTTCCCCAACTATAGGGAAGATGTGCACGCACCCTCCAAAAGGCCGCTTCACGACAGCACTCAATAACGACACTGAAGTGCTCTTGTGGGGTAACACTGCAGGCATTCATTCACCAACAAAAAAACTGAAAGGACTGATAACTCACGCCAAGGCCCAGCAACAAAAATGCACTTGATGTCTGGGGTGGATCTTGCCAGTTCTTGCAGCATCGGTTACTCAACGTTAGAGGCTGGTGTGGCTTAGAGACCATTTTAAGGGTTCCATGCCCATTTTATAGAGTTGATGAACATGGGAGCCCCTATGATTAGGGTATGACATAGAAGAGTTATGCAATCAAAGGGAGGAAACCGATCTGCACTCCTTGTTTTTTTTTTTAGAAAACATTAGTTGTTGAAGTTTGACAATGACAACTTACAAATTTTAAGGTGCGGAGGAGAAAATAGACATCCCTGGCATATGGGTTGTGAAAATATGCAACAACAAAAAAAAGTTCCCAAATGTGGGAACTCCCATCCTCTGCACTCTGTAGGTGGCTCTATGAAGAGTCCTAGTAATTACATATATTCAATTAATTTGTTGTCTATTTTGTTTGACAATCACATACAATTTAACTCATATAAATAAACAATTGTTGACATGTATCAGACACACTGACAGTGTTGATTTTCTTTATCAAACTGAGTTGATTTATTTAGAGCCCAACACGTTTCATGAACCAATCACTTCTTCAGGGACAATTGAACAATTTTTCACAATAATATGTAGAGAAAAGAACATTTTAAATAATACAAATTAGTACAGTTTAGGTAGACGCTATTAGCAGTATAGTTTGAAAAATAGAAGAGTTATGGCCATATTTTGCAGAACCAAGACAAAGAATTTAGGGTCACAAAGATCACTCTCAGATCATAGTCCTCCTAAAAGCATAGATCTGTCACTAGAGGTCAATGTGCCAGAAGAGGGTGCTTAGAAAGGGTTCTCTTGAACAAATACATGTCCACAGTGTACAGGAGTGAAGGGTTAACTGGCGGTCTGTTTGGGAGTCAAACTAAAACCCAAAAAGTGATGGGTGAAGGGTTTTGAGTTAATCTGAACCACTGGCATTGCTCTGGGCAACCTTCCACATCACTGTTTTTAGCCCATCTGCGCCATTGCAAAAGAGGTTCATCCATATGCAAATCAGTCAGGTACTGGCACCAATGGGAGTAGCCATGTCTGAACTGCTTGGCCATGTCCCCTCTGCATGGAAACACAACCTCAGACATTCCACCCATTATTTTATTTGATTTCAGTCTGTTTGGGAGTACACAATATCAAAATGAAAGGAATTGGAGCATAATCTGTGTCCGGGAACAGCTGAGCCTTATGACGACATGGCTGCAAGAAGGCATCAGCACTGCAGCTCTCTGGAAGTACCAAGCTAAAAATGTACCAAAGTCATAGATATTTTTAATCACCCCTTCTTTAGGAGCAGAATACAATTTCAAATAGGTATTAAATAATACATTTGTCGGCCGGTTATATGGGGAAGTCAACATAACCCTGATCAGTTGCTTGCTCAGATCTAGGTATTGTGACGAATCTTAGATGTCGTCACTTTTCCCTGGGGGATAGCCTCTTCCCATGAGGCCAGGGAGGTGGGGCCGCTACCAATAGTGCCCCTGGGGGTGGTACTCAGCTGGAGGATCTCATGGGGAGAGAATCCCACTATAGGAACAAGGACAACCATCTATAGAGAGTGTGGTAGAACAACTCTCACCCAACACCCTACAAGCCTCCCTACTATGTAGAAGGCCAGTTTGAATAGAAGGCCGGAGAGGCTGGCGAGAAGAACCACTAACCCTGGAAACAGGGGACTCTTTCTATTTGGAAAGCAGGTAACAGGGAATGCGGGAGACCGGGCGGGGTGGAGTGGTGAGCCAACCATAGCCTCAGGGATAAAATCCTTCGCCCCAGTGGGAACAGAGATACCATTGACCACCAGTGAAGGTTCTGGGACATGCAGACAAACCCCAGAGTCAGAAGGAGTCTTCCTCTTGCTGGGGGTCAAGTAAAGCCACTCACCACCAGAG
Source organism: Ambystoma mexicanum (assembly GCF_040938575.1). Taxonomy (NCBI): domain Eukaryota; kingdom Metazoa; phylum Chordata; class Amphibia; order Caudata; family Ambystomatidae; genus Ambystoma; species Ambystoma mexicanum. The sequence goes on along the minus strand of NC_090931.1, from coordinate 687,619,112 downwards.
AAGGGTAATCTTCTTTGTGGCAGTAGCTGGTAGGAAAGCAACCCAGGTCTGCCAAATCCAAGTAGTAAAACGTTCGGGTGTGGGACCCCCCCGCACCTACAGAGGAAGATTAGTACAAGTCATCTTCCTCTGGGTAGAACCTAGCAGGTTAGTGAATCAGGTCTACCAGAACAAACCAGTAGAGGGTTGAACTGCAAAACCAAAAATACAAGAAACCAGGCGATGGGAGACATTCCCCCTGGTGTTGTGAACTGTGAGAGCAAAGCCAAGGAAGGCCAGGAGAAGGGAGTCATTCTCCTAGTTGTTGAGCTGACAAGTAGGGTCAAACCAGTGATCCAGCAGAAGGGAGCCATTCCCCCAGGGATAAAGAAACGCAAAGTGTTAGAGGATCAGTAATCCTTTGTGTTTGTAAAGTACTAAAAGTAGTTGAAGGGAGTAATTCCCCCTGGTGAGGAACTTGTAACCAGAACTGTGCCACCCAGTCCAGGAGGAGGCATCTCCTGGACCAAGAGCATTGGTGCAACCTTTCAGTTCAGTAACAAGTGTAAGAGAGAGAGATATGGATGTTTTGACAGAGGATGTTTTGCTCTTAAGTTACAAAGACATCCTTACAGACCCATTAGCACTTTAGTTGAGGCAGGGAAACGCCTCAGGGAAAGATAGGCGCTCTCTTTATTTATATACTAATAAAAGGTGTATAGCAAACTCTATGCCACCTGTGTGCCAGTCTCCCCCTTCTGCACCCTGACAGTATAAGCTGGTCTGTTGCCAGTGGTTATGTTGCCTTTCTATGTGTGACATCCTTTTAAGACTTGAGGCCACTTGTGATTAGCGTTTAAAGCTAGCATGTCCATACTTGGTGGGGAAATGGTCCAGCAAAGTGGCTGGATCCGATAACACATTCTATGATTTTCATGAAGCACCAGATTGCGACAAAAATAAAGTGGAGAGGTGACACACGTTTGTAATATAAGTAATCTAAAAGTAAACTGACACCATATAATGTGTTTTTATGAACTGAATTAAAACAAAAGTGTGTTAAAAAAAACAGACCACTAACTAGAAAGAATTAAGGAAGAGGAGTTGCAACAATTCTTAGGGTTAGTTTAAAAAATAAATCGTATGAAAAATAAGGAGGCAGGACTCAAAGGAGTATCACAGATTAGAAAAACATTTTTTATGATAGTATTAAACATTTCATTTGAAAACAGTATATTCAAAGGAGGAAAATAAAACTAGAAAATATGTGATTTGTAAAGATTTACACTTTTGTGGTGACAACATCCCCCCCCCCTCGCCCTCTTTTTGGTATTCCTCATTATAGTCACTTCATTATTATCCCTGCAGTGTAAAGAACAATAAAAAACCATTGTTAATTTGTCGTTTTCAATAGACATTCCCATAGGATATAAAATATCCTCCACATTCTCATACAGAACTATGCTAGTACAGCCATCCACACGCCCAATGCCGAGACACACACACATCAGATGTCCCTTAGGAAACACCAACAACCCAAGAGCAGAAAGATCTGGGCCAGATCCAGAAATTAATGTTTAAAAAGAAAGCATCGCCCCTTGAGGCAGTGAAACAACCTGCAATCTCAACACAAAGGCTGCAATATTCCTGCACATATCCACCATTTATTTCTTCTTTTTCTAGGTTCCTAGGTGCTTTAAAAGGCACCTAGGAACCTGCTGTGCATAAAATAAGCACTGTGCCAATTAATGAAACACAATGACAAGAATTAAAAACCTTCTCATATGCGTTTGGTCTTCCTCTGTTAGGGAGGATGCACATGCCAGAGCCAACCAGGTCACGGCACTGGTCACATAAGAGGTTGGTTGTCTTAGCTACATATAGCATTGAGTTACAGAAGCTGTGTTACAGTTGGTTACATATTGGATTGGAGAACGTGTAGAAAAATGTACATTGGGAGAAAAAACTTGAGATAGAAAGCATTGAGGTAAAAAACAGCAGCGAGATAAATATGGTAGGTACAATTCGTGGCAGAGGTTGTATAGCAAACAGTACATTGATGGGGAGATAACGAACGCATTGTATAATGAGAGAAAAGATAACATGGACATGAGGGCGCACTAAGTAATCAGAGTAGATTAGAAAAGGATCTGGACACGTGTCAAATTCAAGCAGGTGGATGGAGAGGCTGATAAAGTGGTTCAAGAACGCAACAGAATAGTATAGGACTGCATCCGTGCAACGCATAATGCAACCCCTACGGCCAAGACGCGCCTGGGGATTCCTATTGCCGAAATTCATCAGTGGACGGTACAGAAAAGAGGGGTTGGGGGGTCAATGCAAGTGTTTCTTTACACTGCTTATTCTCACTTCTAATCTACAAGCATCATGAAACCTCAAGTGTGGCTAACTGTACCTGTTTGATCTGTTATGTTTACAGACTTTGCACAACTTACCATACTCCTTCGGTACAGTCCACGCACTTGGCATAAGTGTATGCTATACAACTACGAGGAAAAAAAACGAACTCTTCCAGGGACTATGTGCATCTTCATTATCCAAAATGTATTTTAGGCTGCGCAATTGAGGGCACTCCTTTGTGGGTCTGCTTAAGCCGCTTCATGTGGCCTCACTTGGGTTTCCCAGGTCTGGCCTTTCTTGGGAGCATCCTCAATCTGCTGCAGAAGCGTCATGTGGGGAGTGTAGTAATGCTATTGTGGGAAGGGCAGAGGGAGCAGTCATTAAGATCATTGTACTCTCTAACCATTAATGTTGATTTATACAAGTGCTCCATTCTATTGGATATCCTCTGACAGCAGCTTTGTCCCAACTCAACAATTCTTGTGCAAGTAAATTTGCAGAGAAATTCTAGGATGTGAGGCATTAGAACTTTGTACTATTGCTACATTTCAATTAGCAGCTGCTGATGCTAGTGCATTATGTAGATGCTATATATGTGTTGGGCATTTGGGTCATGCAACTGTTTTGAACATCTGATATCTTCCTAGAGGGCTATGCTTTATTTTTTTAATCTGCTGTTCTACTACAAAGCCAATAAAAAAAGCTGTGCCCACCCTACAGCTGAAGATGCAAGATTTATTTCGGACTAACATGTCTGTGATGAATACAATGGAGCCATCACTGATCTCCCAGCGGTAACCTACCCCCATGTGGACAGGGGACGACAGCCACTACCTGATCCGGATCCCAGGGCGGCTATATGAAAGAGGATCACATGGGGGGAGACAGCCTCCGGAGAGATGTCATGGCTTCATTGGATGAGACATGGTATTCCCCATTTTCTTCCAATACCCAATAATCTCATGGCCTATTGCCATAGGTCCACACCGCCCCATAGGGAGGATAGGGAACAATTTGCCCCAAAGCATATAGACTATACTTCCAACCCTGGTCCAAAATGTGGAAACTTCAAATCCACCTTTTCCACTTCTAATAATCCATCATACAGAACTGATTTACCATTCAGAACAATTTAAAGTGTTTTTCCAAGCAGTTTACCACAACCAGCAACAACAGACTCCTTTTCCCAGAATCACCCGACTACTGGGACGATGAAGAGGGAAAGAGCAGTGCAGATTGGAAGAAGCCACAAGCCTAGAGAGTGCTCTAGTAGTTTTCTGAAAATACCTCTGCCCGGGAGATTTAAAGACCTGGTGAAAAGCGTTAGAGGATACCGCTCTTAGAGTGAGAATGTCTCACCTCTCTGCGAGACTTTAGGAAGCACGGAAGCACAAACCAAAGCGGTGGAGCCGGGCGGCTCACCATCCTGGGAGAAGGGAGATGCTGCAAGGACGGGACGCAGTGCAGAAATGCCAGGAGCCGGTGGAAGACGCCTGGGTGTCGCCGACCGCAGAAAGCAGTACTTTACCTACCGGAACCTGAACCAAAGCAGGCGAGCTGAAGCAAAATCATGGGATACACCCGAATGAAGAGGAAAACAGGTGGTAAAACTTTGCCGCTTGACCATGAATTAACCTAAGAACACCAACAAGAGCCGGTGAGTCAACCCAAGGATAGTGGGGACTCCGGGTGTTTCGGCATCCTTAAACAGAAACAATAGTCATTAGAGCAGCAGAACGAAAGACAGCAAAGAGCCTAATTGTGAAACAAGAAAGTGTATTTCAAACAAGACCCCTATCAGCATGCAAATATATGGAATGCAAATATGTGGGGAACGCAAATCGACTGATAGGTCAAGAAGCTACATTATGCAATAAAGGGGATGCACAACTGTGGAAAATGAGAAGTGCATTGTGTGTATATATGATGCCCTAGCAGGAGAGTATATCAGGCAATTAGAAGAGTGTGTGAATACAAGAGGCCCTGGCAGGAGAGTACACTAGGCAATTGCAAGTGTGTACAAATGCAAGAAGTCTTAAGAAGGAATATTAGAATTGTGTTAACCAGACAAGAAGGAACTTTGAAAGAAGTAGAATTACAAGGATTAACAGCTTTGTAAGTGACAGTGTTATTGTGGGACAAGGAAAACACACGGAAACTGTTAGATAAAAAATATTTTGGATTTAAGATGAATCCAGGGGAAAGGAACCACCCTCTGGAACAAAGTATATTTGTCAATGAAGAACATTTGTGTTGGAACCATTTATTGTTCCTTTACAAACTTTTTTTTCAAGCACCGACCTTTAAAGACATTTCCCTTTTCACTTTATAGTTTATGGTGTGAGGGTCAGAATAGAACATTTGGACACAATGACAGTTTTCATTCGGTCATCCTGACACAGACAGATCCTTAGTTTTGGTTTTAGGTAGGGAAATTCCTCTTAGAGCAGGGTCAGAGAGGCCTTTCCCAACCCTTTTATTTTCAATGAAAGTGTTTAACCAAAAACATAGCTAATTTGTGTCCGAGATTCCTTCCTGACTTCTCACATATCCATCTAATAACAAATTGCAAAAATTTTATTTGAAAGAAAACTTGCAGAAGAGATTGTAACCATCCAGCTAACAAAATACAGCCAATCAAACAATGCATAACCAGCTACCATGGTTCATAAAAACCATTGGCACAAAATCTACTCTGCTGACTGAAAGAGTAGAACCCTTCAAATCTATGGCCTCGAACAGTCAGTCGGGTGTAATCATCTAAGACCTTTCAGAAGGTTACAGCATAGTCATCTTGTAATCCACTATACTGCCTGCACCACAAAATGACAACAGGGGATGATGCTATAATGTATTACCTAGTTCGGTTATAGGCATGCCTGTTCATCTTTGCCCCTGTCAATAAAACACACAAAACCAGCCCCTATACTCATAGCGCTTCAATGTATACACGCTGCCACTCTTTGACATACAGGAAGTTTCAACATGCTCTTTCACATATGTAACCCACATGGCATGCATTGCACCCTACTAACACCTCATGTTATCAGCCCAGAAACAGAGCACCAAAACGAGGATGAGTGATTGACCGTCAGAAATCAAAAGGTTCAGGTTTCTTCCCGTTTGAATGAATTAAAGTGACTATCCAGAAGGTTCATCTCCATGTTAAACATATGGAGACTGTGTTGAACGACTGCCTTCACTAGGTGCAGGCAGGACCTCAGCTCTGTCCCGAAATGCGAGGAATTGTTTCCAGGAGGAAGAACATGTTAGCAGAATAAGGTGTACTAGCAGCACACAGCATATAATATGACAGCCTAGCGCTTTGTCGACCTACCCTCCGTCTCCATTTCTCTTTCTGGAGGCAAAGGAGCTGCGTTGTCAGGTGAGTATTTGCTAAAGTCACTCTAGACATTGCTGACAGCATTGCAACAAGAGGAAGAAAAACACATATTTCGAATGATGGGGGTGGGCTATTTTTCCCGGTTGACAGTAGAATGAGAGCAAAAGTTACAATGGCACCCCCCCCAAAGTGGGGAGCAGCTTGGTATATAGAGACATACATTTGTCATCACACGTGCCCTGCAAGAATGCAGTCATAACACAGAGTACATTGCCCCAACAGAGGGAGATGAAGGGGGCGCAGATCGACACTGCAGGATTCCTGGTGTTCTCACAGACTTGGTCCGGGACCAGGGTGCAGGCTGCAGGATGTACAAGCGTGTTTCTTCTTTTCTACATTTTGTTATTTATAGAAACAGTTTATTACTTTTAATATGGGTGTCACCCTTTCCAAGAAGTAAAGGCATTTCGAGAGACAAAATGGCAAGGAATGTCAGCAACAGAAGTTATTTTTTTTAAATTAAACATTTTTAATTATGATAAAAATTGTAATTTGATACCTTTTAACAATGTGAAACATTCCTTTCTAATGTGCACTTTCAGAGTATATTGTATCCATAATAGGAACGTTCCACTTCCCTTACAGTACATTACAACAACCTAGAATAACCAGATCAGCTATTTTCGGAAAGAAGGTTATCAAGATAAGGCAGCCTGGTACAGTCCTCTTAGAATTGTAAGAAGAGAAACAATATCACCAAGAAGGCTTTTTGGCTGCTGTGCATAAAATAAAAGATCGTGTTTTGGGAAAATGAGAATAACCGCAGACCTTTGACAAACGTGTCTGCTAAAAGGCTTGCAGTACTAAGGGCATCAGACACAACCCCACGCCAACATTTCCCCTGCACTTGCGCTATCTCAATGTCACTGGGCCTAGTAAGATCATTGCCTTATCCTCCCTCTGTTTCCCCTCCCTTGCCTCGTCGCGCCTATATGTGTGTCCACGAGCCCAATATACCGAGTCCGCCTCTTGGTTACGATGTGAGGATTAAATGACTGACATTCACAGCCCATTGGAGTCCAGGGGACCCCTGCTTCTCATTTCCAAAGATGAGGTTTCCTCGGCCATATAAGGTGTCACACCACTCAGGCATTCTAGGAAGCACGGAATGCATATTACGTGAGAAAAAAAGTGACAAATGCCAAGAGTGGGTTTAGGAATCTAATAGGGAACCCCGAGACTCTGAAGGTAATGTAGAAATCTGGCAACGAGGAAACACTGGCATTGCTTTCAGACAAGCACATGCACACAAGGACTAGTTGGTAACAACCAGAATCTTAATAGTTCCGCTGCAGGCCATAATCTAAAAGGAGGTTCTACCCACACCACTGCTGCTACGTCCAGCGGCACCTGAATTGCCTTGAACAAACATCAGATGGAGAGGATGCTATCCTAAAGTCTTAGAACAGTAACTACCAGAGGATGTCTTGAAATGCAAAAGGGCACCTCTTGTGCTACTATCTGATCGTGTTACAGTTAGGGTGTACTTCCCGTAAATGTCGATTAGTTGGGCGGTGCCCGGTTCTGGAGAATATTCAGATGTATTGGTATCAGACCAGAAGGAGTCTTGCCCCTTGCTAATGGCCTCCACTGAAGCAGCCGTGAATTCCTCTGCCGAGTTTGGCTTTCTAAAGAAGTTGTCCCAAAGACTTGGGATTGGCTCATTCCATTCTCTAGGCACCTAGCTGGTGCTCATCTTTCACACTGGTGAGGAACCTGCAGAAAGACAGGGTAGCAAAATCTTCAAGGAGTGTGCCACATTAGTATAACATTGCTAATCAAATAGGTTCATTTGCAACTCAAGAACATTTTAATTTGCAAATTCTGCTAATCAATTTTTGAAAACGAATGTATGCCTTGTCTTCCTCAAAAACATTCCACCTTCAACCAGAACAGAGATTGGGAGGGCAGAGGAGAGGCTCACAGAGTGAATGACCAGCGAGAACAACCTGAATTTCAATCCCCTTACATTTTTCATGCATATCTCGGGTCCCCCAATCTTTGGTGCTCCAGGGCAGTGGGAAGGAAGACTGGGGGCATCTCCAGTCTTCCTTCCTACTTCTGGGGGAAACAGACAATGCACGCACTCGCCACCAGTGTACACAAGCAAACATGCACACCAGATCCCATCCCTCTAGAATGCATCCTCTTTCAGAGTACCATACTTAAAATCGTGATAACATTTGCATGGCTTCTTAAGCATACCCAGAGACTGTTCTGCAAAGTGCCACGAGAGCCATTTAACATGAAAGAAATGCGAGGCCATTACCCCCGTTGGCCTATTACGGAGACATATTGGCCATGAGATGTAAATGCAGCATGCAGAGTCACGACCGCACCGCCAAACGGGTTCAAATGTCCCCTCTGACAGTGTAAAACAGACAGCAAGGCAGCAACATAAGTCTCCCTTGCACATTCCGCTCCAGTAGCCTTTCCCTGAAATCCCTTGGATGCATAATACGGACATCAATGGCTGCTCTGAAGCCCACCTTGTCTGCAAAGGATTCCAACATGCTTTGTGGTGAACTTGAGAAATAAGCAGGCAGCCGACACTTATCTGAACAGCTGAGAAACACCAAACTCCTTCTCATCACTGTCACTTCAGCTACTTTTCTCCATGTACAGAATTGTTTTGCATATTTTATTGCCAGATTACATTTCCATGACTTTGCACTTTTCTGTACAAGTAAACATCATAGAATAGTGCTTTCTCAGCCGGCGTGCAGTTGCTGCTTCCCAGACTGTTTAAACTAAAATTGCTAAAGAAGTACCCTTTGAAAATTACTTTGTTTCCATCCATAACTCCTCTGTTCTTTTTACCTGTATTTGCATTTTTTTGGATAGGAAGCTGACCGGCGCGTGAATGGCTGACTGGGCAGTCCTGTGCCTGGATGGCATTCATTAGTACAAAACAAGCAGTGGCCGATATACCGGCAGGGGGGCAGTAGGGAGGCAAGGGGGCAGAAAGAGGGACCAGCCCCAGCAAGACCACATTAAAACGGCATCCAGTCATTTTATCGGAAACAATTTCAGACTGGACAAAAACACAGAAAAGTTTAAATAAATATAGAAAGAGCTATATAAAGAGTAGTAGGGTAATGGGTAAAATGGGTCGGGATGGGATTGGGGTGGCTTTAGAAGGGTGGAAAAAAGGAGGGCGGGGTTGGGGGGGGGGGACCTAAAATAAAAAAAAAAAGAATTCAGTGTTTTTTAAAATATTTTGCCCACTCTGAAGTACCACTCTGTTTTTGTGGTTGGTAAGATCACATATAACCATTAAAAAAAGGAAACAAGACTGACAGTGTGGCATATTTACATTTAATCGAGGATCATCATGTGCAGCAGTTACTATTACGGGTCCGTGGACCGTGTTTCCTGTGCCCGCCCACAAAAGAAGTTGCACAAGAAACACCACCCAGAGAAGCCCAACAACAGAGGAGGAGGTTGGAGTGGGGGGCAAGCAGGACACAAAGACTGGAGATGAGGGTGGTGGTGTACAAGCGATGAGCTGGTAAATGGTTTGTGCCTTTGAGGGACCGGGAGGTATCCAGGAGGTGGTTAAACCGTTACCTGGTTGGCGGGAGGGGACGGAGCCAGAGAGACAGTGACAAAGAGGGTGTGGTCGAAGGGGCAGGTAGATGGGTACATTTTGTGCAAGTGGACAAGGGGTGGGGATATGAGGGGGTGAAATCCTCCTCGGAATTGACATCCACGTCTGTTTGTTTGAGGCCGCTTTGGTGCAGCAAAAAAAGGTGGCTTTGTTGCGGAGCGACCTCACTATTTCTTCATTTTTAAACATTGCAATGGGTACTGCTAACATTCATGTGCATGGGCTGGGAGAGGACATCAGGGAAGTAGGGGATAACAATGTACAGCTCAGCGTTCCTCCTAAGCAGAAGAGATGCATTTTTAGGCCAGTTTCAATGTGTGACAACGTTCTGCCAGTCTTCCACCTGGATATCCCTTCTCTTCTTATAAAGAACCCTATATCATCTTAGTTAGAACACCTGATCTTCATGGAGATTTCTTGTGAAATGCGCTGAGCTCACTCAAAGCTTCATTCCGGGAAATTAGCTCATTGTTTTCATTGCTTCCATTGAATACAGATGAATGTGATGTTGGAAGCAATAGCATTTGGTTGGACAAAATTGGATTGAGTATTGCACACACATAAATTGGTCTTTTTTAAAGAAATGTGATAACACACCTTAAGGTGACGCCATCCTTTGAAGTAGGTCAGAAGCTGGTAAAAAAAAAACACTGCATATAAGAGCATGCCTTATACCAGGCACCCACCATCCTGACCACAGAACACTAGTCACATATCAACCACTATCTGGCGAGGCGAAATAACTCGCCACCCCAGGCACCACCTTCGCCCTTTGTATCAAAGATCATCTGTGCCAGGAAGACTGAATGCTCAGAAGGCAACACATGCTGGGCCGGTCCTTGCCAGGAAATGCTGGAACATCTGGAGCTTTTTGCCAGTGGTGCCCAGACTAGCTCCATATACATTCCACCTGACGGGAAACACCCAAATCATTCCTTTTTTATAGATCAATCTCACAAGGGAAGTGTGCCAGTCTCAGGGACATGCACAAAGTGGAGGCAGCCGTGGCTGCAAACACGCATGCTCCGTTCCCTGTGAGCGGCCGGGACTCTATGTCAATATCCTCAAAGACAGAGCTCCTTATTATGAAATTGCCATATGCACTGTTTAATAATGTCAAAAGTATACAGTTCAGGATAGGACATCGCGCTTTTTTACTCAACGGATACAAGAAGAAAGCCACAACATGCTTAGATGTGTTGCATGGTATACATATGTGAACCCATGCATGAACTAGCATTAAGCCTGGTGGTGAAGGAGTACTTCTATGAGGAGCCTACATTTCTAAGGAGGTTTTGTAAACGTGGTTGGGCTTTCCCAGATTTCAGCGAGATGGCCCTTACTTCCTCAAGATGCAGAGGGGCTGCAAGTGCCTAAAAGGAAATGTCCTGTCCACCTCACTAGCTCCTTCAAGATGGAAGTTGGCACTGGATCCAGGAGGAGGTTTGGTCATATTGAGCAAGCCGAGAAGAAGCCCAATACATGCGCCATTAGGTAAGGGTCTATTCCCAGGAAATGATCCGTGTTTGTTTAAATAAACTACGATTCTGCATCTGGGATAGAATCCCATCCCTTACTTTCGCACTTCTTTGGGAGAAGACACTAGACATTTAAATCCCATTCTGCCAAAGGATTTGAAATCGGTTGCAAACATCTACTATTGGAAACCCTGTGTTGCAACAGAGGTAGCATTTGCTTAATTCACAAAGCCTACAGCAGCAGTAAGCATTCCAATAAGAGCTGTCGGTTATTTCATGGCACCTATATCCATACTGGTTATGCACATGACTTTGAAAGTGATGACCTTATGACCTTGCAGGAGGAGTCCTGCTGTAGGAGGCACAGCATGCCAGCATAGATGCCTGCATTGCCTGCCGATTTGACCAATAAATGTGTACTAGAATACCTGCTTATCTGATATAACCAAACAAAAACATGCTACGTTCTATTGTAGTCACCAAGGTTGTCCATGCATATTGTATGTTTATATTAATATTCTTAGAGATTTCAAACAAAATGACTGTGCGCTCCTCCAACACGGTTATAAGCCTAGCCAGTGTTTAACAAAAATCACTATATCTGTAAATAGATGTTTTTGTGCTTACGCATCGAATACCGCAAACTTCCATAATGGCCGTTTCTTACATGTAGGCGGATGCAGCAAGGACATATTTAACAAAAGAAACGACAACCAACAACTGGCTTTGGGTAACACTTTACTGGCTCGAGAAGCTAAATTGCAGACACTCGGAACATGTTAAACAAAAATGTCCCGGCCTTAGAAAATAGAAGCATAGATGTGAACATTCAAAATTGGAATAAATAGCGCACAAAAGGTTGATGGACGTCTCTAGGGGAGGGAGACTTAAGTACAATGCTTATTGAAGATGGGCTGTTGCAATGACACTACGAGTAGGGCTCGGCACATTTTCTTTGTGCATTTGTATCACAGATTGTAAATCGAAATCAACATTTCCAAGAATTCGCCGATTTACCCCACAACAAATTGGGAAAAATGTCCACTGAGCTTACAATTTGCGAATTACGATTTGCTTATTTTGCATTTTGTTGTGGCAAACCAATTCCTTTTTTTGCTATTTTCTTAAGGACATTTTTGTATAATATAACAATTGGTTGAACACAAATCAGTGTGATAATGTGTCACCAAATTGTGCCCAATTGTTTATATGAATTAAACCCCACAAGAATGACGCAAGTATCAATGCTTCAAATAAAAACGTGATGCCAGTCCTGGACGGATGCATCTGGGAGTCATTATCAAAAGAGATGCCCTCGCGGCACACTACCTTATCTTTGTCTTCCACCAGATCTGCCAGCACATCGTCCGGGTCCAAAATGCCCCCATCTGTGTATTCCAAATGGTGAACTTTCACCCAGCACCCTGGATCCTGCAAAGAGAGAGAGAGAGAGCGCGATATTGAATATGCTCCTGTCACCAGTCCTTGAACCATCATGCATGTATTCTTCCTTCCTCCGTGTTGGCACTTGTACATTGCCACGGACAGCATGATTCTAGCGTTTTTAAATAGGGTGATGGTGTGGACATTTTTACAAATTGATTGCTGCAGCATCCTGGTATCACCTATCGCACTGCAGGATTCTGGACACATCACTTGCGTTGCCCTTTAACTTCATTCCTAAATAGGCCGGCTCCAGCTCTGACCAGCACTACAGTAATATCACCCACACCAAATGAATCATTACACACGACTAAATATGTTTTAAAAATAAATAATTAAAATGGGCCAAATCACCATTTTTTTTACTCAGTCTATGGGATATGACCTCACCAGCAAGTTCTGTAAAAGCCATTTTGGGACCTGAGGCAGGAGAGATGCAATTTGAAAGTTTGCAGTGACCGTCTTAAAATAGCACCGTCCTTCATTCTGGAAGCTGCAGGAGAAGGCGGCGCCCCTCTAAGCCTGTGGTCCCTACTCAAGAGGGAGGCATAATGATATGTCAATGGGCCTCATTACAACCTTGGTGCTAAGTGCACCAACATTACCACCATGGTGTAAACTCTGTTTACACCATGGTGGATGGTGGATTTACCGCCCCATTCCAAGGTGAGTGGGGCGGTAAATCCCCATTTCCCATTTTCCCTTCCCCATTCCCATTTTTGCCCCATAGGGCATAATGGGAGTGGGGAAGGCGCACCATGGCAGGTTAGCACCATGGATTTTAACGCCTGCTAAAAGCAGGCGTTAAAATCAGAATCAGGCGTTAAGGGTTGACGGTGGCGTTAACCCTCAACGCCCGAGTTGTAATGAGGCCCAATGACATGATGTAAACTCACTAAAAGGTGGACGGGAGGACTAAAAGGAGCCACGGACACCGCAAACATGACAGAACGCAGAAAAGATGCTGGTGGTGGTCTCAAGTGGGTTACTACCAAAAGGCCAAGGTAGTTCGGCTGGGTATAACGTATAAGTGACCCTTCCAGAGGTTTACTCCTTGAATAAAGGACTGCCTTTGCTCCACACATCCATAACAATGTCAAAACTGATAAAGGGTATTGCAAAATTAAGATCACACATGCAAAACGTCATTCAGTTGCCGTGAGCAGCGCGGGGGAGCTTGAACGCCTAGGGCAGGGATTTCAACCCTTTGGCTATGCAACCTTTTTGGACTATAACTCCCATCAGCCATAGTCCATGTTGAAGGATCATGGGAGCCATAGTGCAAAAAGGTGGAGAGCCACAGGTTGCGGATCCTTAACCTAAGATGTCCTCTTTATTCCCACTGATCTGTCTCTCATGTTGCAGTTTCCATACTGCTACTAGTCTTTCGAAATCGAGGTGAGAGAAACTTTCAGGTTTTCCAGGTTGCAGCTGGCTCCTTCACGGACTACACTGGCCAGCTGTTTAGAATTAAAATGTACTTACCTGTAAACACTGTGCCATGCATGTGTGACTCTTCCAGTGATAAAAGTGGAAAAGTAGTGGAACTGTCACCCTGGTGGGGGACAGACTAGGAAGGAAAGGAGAAATGTGCAAAACTATTTTCAAGGGTTGCAGATATGCTGGTTGACAGACAATTGAGTTGAAATAGATTTCCGTTTCGCTGTACCGGATATCCGGTGGTATAGTGGAGAAGCGTGCTTTAACTTCACAAAGCATGAAACACCTATAATGTCCACCAAGAACAACTCTCTATTTATTTATTTATTTGCATTTTTAAAGCGCTCAGACAGCCCAGGGGCATCGAAGCGCTGTTACAGGAATATGTCTCTTAGTTGGGTATTTATAACGCACTTAATACCCAGAGGTTTCTAAGCGCCGACCCGGGGATCGAACTTGTGTTGCTTCTTGTCGTCTTGTTTCCAAGGCGAGGACGTTGCTGCTGAGCTATCCTCCCGGGACAAAAGGTTCCTGTCCTTACACAACAGTTTGTATCACACAATGGACAGTGAGCCTTCAACAGTTAAACATCGGGTATTCTCACACATTCAACTTTCATAAAGTCATGTGCAACATTAAGAAGGGTTAAAGTGGCACAATGCTGAGGGACAGCACACGGGTCTAACTGTCCCTCGTGCTCCCACCCTCTGTGCCTGGGACAGGGTGGTCTGCTGCCCATCTATGAAATGGAAAGAACAAGAGAGATATCTGATTTTTCACTCTATATTTCAACCAATGGTCTGCCATTCACCCTTCTCATGACCCACTCGTACAAGTGTATATATATTAGGTGTTTTTTGTTTTTAAGTCACAGGTCACACACGCCAGGTAACTACAAAGAGATACCATGGTCTATAAGACTCTACTTTTAATTCTTCCTGGACCTGTGGTTTCTCAAACTAAAAAAGGATTAGCACATTTGAGCGAGGGTGGGTCTACCAGGGACATGTCGACTGTTGAGGGTCTTTTGTGTGATACGTAAGTTAGTAAAGAACAGTTCCGGATTGGTGCAAATGGTTGCAAAAAGTAGTGGAGCTGCTAACAGTAAAAAATAAAGTAGTGGAACACCGCTCCGGACCGTTCCCGCTCACTTCAACCACTGGACTCTTCTAATAATATATGTGCTTCTAGACATTCTATAATATTCAGAAGGAGAGCACATACAACCTCTGGGAATATTCAAAAGCATAGGAGTCTAAAGAGGACCCATTGCAGGACAATATACAACATTCAGTAGAAAAGCTGGACACCTTCAATGCTGGCACATCGCAAAAACAAATCTCTATTGCGCGTGCGACTTCTACATAGTATTTTTGGGGAAAAAACAGCATTATGATGTACACAGATTAAATGAAGTAATGGACTAAAAGCACACCATGAATATAAAATGTTACAATTAAATTGGAAGTAATATGGGTCTAAGAACTCCTGTTGTCAGGCAGCTACTTAGGATGTTTGACGCACAGACAAACCAGTCCGGCCAAGTTATGATGAAGCAGCTAAATCTGCTAAACAGTTTTTACTCCATAAAATAATACTATTTGTGTAGCTTCTGAGTAAAATAGCCCCGTGGTTTATTCATCCAGTTTGCTCCATAGTTGGCCGGCTTTTTTCATCACCACACCTATTGAGTCGCATTAAAATTAGCCATTTCAAAACCTACATCAAAACATACAAACATTCACAGCGGATATATACAAGTCATTTCCCCACACTTTTAGGACTCAAAGTACAACTAATGGATTAGGTATTCCAATGCTGAAAAAAGCCACAATATGACAAGCAACTTGGAGTTCATAAAATGAATATGGATTTGTATTCACACCCCCACGCCCATTCACTGATAAATTCCCATTACTTTAAAACTTGCATTTAGAGCCCGTCTTTTCCAGAAACTGAAAAAAATGTACTATAGCACAAACGGCCAGCTTGTCACGTGTATTCTTATCAGTGTGCATATTAAACTTATTTACAATGCACCAAACCAGAATCTCGGGAAAAAGAAATAACTTTCTAAATAGCGTATGGCATAGCAATGTTTGCTGCTTCCTAGCACCGTAAAAAAAAAAAAAACACGGTGACATTACCTAGTTTAGTGGTACTCGAATGCATCGATGGCAGAAGGATGAAAGGCTGAGCTGGCTCTGCTGGCATTAGACCAGGTGACCTGAGGTTAAAGCACAGATCCGAGAAGAAGGGGCTCATTTCTAGGAACTGGTGCACACAAGCAATAACATATAGCCACGCCTCCAGTGCTGTAAGATAGCTGGGATACAGTCAGCTGGTGGGCTATCCACCAAGAGTTCTGACATGAATGCTAGTATGGGATCACCAGCTCTCAATTCAGTAAACACGCGCTTCTTACTTCATGCAAATTGTGGTCAACCAACGCCCAGGATAGTCACTTTTCACATTGTATACTCCTATTCAGCTTTAAAGGGCACAGTTAACCACCGGTCACAGCTGGTAACTGTGTGTAAGTGACATGTTAGCGATCTAAAAAGTTATTGGCTGCTTGATCATGTCTGCACATGGTCGCTTCTCCTGAAGAAACCTCTAAATCATTAAAAGGAATGAAACGTGTAAGGGCGGGTCCCAGCCTGTTGCAGGGCTTAGTCTTTTGCATCAGAGGTAGTAACTACTGATGAACAGAATGTTAGACGTCTGCAATATGGGGAATAATTCACAAGCTTTGATTATAGATTGGCTTGCATCTAGTATGCTTTTCCTTCCCTGCAGGGATATGGCGCAGTATGTGCGGTGTGTAGTATGGTAGTCAGGCACCTGATTTGTTGTAATGTATGGAATTATATTTGGAAACAAAAAAAAAATCTTTTGAAATAAGTGAAAACAATGTATATATGTAAACCCACATGTTATGTTTCGCATTTCAATCAAGTAATTTCATGATCTCAGCGAGTTCTTCTTGTAAAGTATAATGATAACATTACATGTTTGAAGAGCCTCTGCACTTTTGTTATGGAGATTTATTTGCCTATGTGCGTGTGTGATCGATTTTGGGAGCAGGGGTACAATCTCTGTGGCAGGGAAGGGAGCGGATGTGAATGGGAGTTATGTGAAAATCAAAACCCGCAAGCGCTGGAGAAGGTGGGGAATGGCACAAAGTGGGGTTCAGGGGAGCGGGATAAAGTCCCCCAAAATTGACATTTCCTGCTAGTTGAAGGACACCTTCCAATGAGCTTTAAAAAGTAGCCTTTTTGTATGCAGCTTTCAACGAGTGGGTTTTAAATACAGATCCTAACTTTCTCTGGATCAAGATTTATGAACAATTCGCAACTCAAACATGGTTCCCTTATTTAAAAAAGGAAACCACGCAGATCCAAGCAGCTATAGGCCAATTGCTCTGAGCGACATTTAGCAAAAAATACTAGGCAGGCTCCTGGTGGTCAGACTTCAGGTTTCGATTGAGGTCAATAAGATTAGGTTCCACTCACACTTCGGCTTTTGTAAATCCATGGGAACTATTGAACAGATCTTAAATCTGTGCCTTACAATTGACAAATATGAGATCAAGGGTGGTGCATTGTACCTGGTCCTCATGGATTTGTCAATGGCCTTTGACTTAGTCAACTTAGTCAACAAGCCCCGGCTCTGGTCAACTTTCCACGATTTGGGAATAGATCTTGGTCTTTGTATGTTATTATTCAGCTATACTTCCAACACTGAAGTGTGTGTGACCTTTGGGAAGAACGAGGAGTGGAAGGGCACTTTCGAGGGAACCACCCGGATTGTATTATGATCCCTCTATTATTTAATCGTTATATTGATGATCTCGAAAAACACCTTTTAATTAATCCTGTGGATATTTCTTCCTTTTCGGACCACAAAAACCTCTTGCTTGGTGTATGCTGATGATATGCTCCTAATGGGAAGAACTCCTAAAGCCCTGCAATAAGTAAAGCAATTCTTATGCTGATTTTACGAATTTTAGGACAATGGAAGTGAATAGTTATGAATCGGTTTTTATCAGGAATAAAAATGTAAATCCATGTATCCTCACGGGCCACGATAATTTAAAAATGATGAAGGCATTTAATAATGTAGGTATTATATTTTATGAAATGAATGATTTCGAATCAATCTAATGCAGGATACAATAGTTTTGGTTGCACAGCTTTTTGAACACTCGAGGCTTATCAGTCTGAGGGTGGCGGGGGCTCATTATGGCATGGAGGTTCGCTCCTCTGTTAGGTACTTGGGTGGGTGAACACACATTTCTAAGCTCATTATTGGGAACCTGTCCGGCAACAGCTGCTGAACTCCTGTTTGGAAGCTGGGTTGACCTGATAGATAATCAACTAAAATTGTGTGCTTTACAATTATGGCTTTCAATAGAGGGCCATTCTTAACAACATTCTATTAGGGGCCTCGTTTAGCCTCGAGAATAAGTGTGAGATCGAGCCGAGTTAAGTATACAACTAAAATGTTACTTGCCTTGTGCCTTTCCTACTTGGTTTCTGCGTTGCCCACCCATAAGAAAATAATGTTATATCTATTTAAGAAGAGTCAATTAAACCGCACTGCGCAGATCAAGGCCTCCAAGCAAGAGTGATGGCCTACTTGCCTGCGATGCATGCACATTTTAGTAACACTTCGTATTGCTCTTGTATTCATAACCCAGTGGCTAGAAATCCAATACCAAGGCTCCATTTTAAGCAGCTGCATTTAGCTGCAAATAGAAGGCTTTGGAAGCAGAAAGAGGACTCTAGACGTCACTGTGATAATACTTCATAAGAAACTAATATGCACACCCCGTTTCTTTGTTTGCCCTGGTATAACTATCCTCATTTTTATTTCCCCTGTTAAAAATATGAGGCTTTAATCAGTGCAGAGTGGCATATTTTCATATGCTGATGGCCCATGATTATAGTGTACGCGGGTGTTTGATCAATATATTGCAGCTTTAATGATATATGATATGATATGGCATTTATAACGCGCCTATACACAAGTGCTTCAAGCTGCGACGAGGCAAGGGAGGGGGACAGAGGGAAGACAAACAACGATCCTACTAGGCCAGGTGTCATTCAGATTTTGCAAGTGCATGGGAAGGGGGACGTGGGAGAGTGCAGTACATGGTATAAAATAATAAATAACAGTAAGTAGAAGTACGGCCAGCTGGTGGCAAGTGCAAGGGTAAGGCAGACAACATATGTCAAGTGCTGGTAGTGGGACTGTAGAGATACAGAAAACAGTTCCTAAGTGTTGGTTGCTAGGAAGGCAGTGCAGGTGTGTGACTGGCGGGGGAGGGGACCTGGGCCCGAGATCAGAGGGTGGCCAGGTAACCATTGCAGTTTCGGTTTCAGCCAGGAAGTCAGCAGGGGAGAGGAGGAGAAAAAGCAGAAGCAAAGAGAAAGGTTTTAAGGTGCTTCCGGAACCAGAGATGATTCTCCTCAAGTTTCATGGAGGCACAGAGGCTGTTCCAGAAGGAGGCCCAAGCCGGAGAAAGAGATCTACCACCAACTCATTGCTTGGAGAAGCGACTGACCCTGAGGGAGTTGGAGGCGGATGAGCGAAGAGCTCGAGAAGGAAGAGATTTGGGAAAAGAGAGTTGAAGGTATTGAAGTCCCAGGCCCCAGAAGGCCTCGTGGACAATGCAGAGGGGTTTTATCTTAATCCGCGAAGCCACTGGGAGCCAGTGCAGAGATTTCAGTCCTGGATAGATACGATCTCTAGGCTTGAGGCTAAGGACAAGTCTCACAATCCTGTTCTGGATGAGTTGCAGAGGGCAGAGAGTAGAAGCAGGAAGATTTAGAAAAAGCTGTTGCAATAGTCCAGCCTAGAGAGAACCAGAGATCTGGAGATAGTGAGCTTCTGGGGGAAAGAGAGGAAAGGAAGGATACCCCATCGAGGAGGTGCAGCTGGTAGTGGCAGCTAATGTTAATGTCAGGTAATGAGGAAAAGAGCAGCCTTGATTGTGATTCTTCTTATAACTCACAGACTGTACATATTTGTTTTGTTTGCATTTTATATTGTATTTTTTATCATGTGATCTTATTGACTTCATTTCATCTGATGCTGCACTGAAGTATTCCTACTATTTCTAACTGTATGATTTTGGATTGTATTGTTGATTGTTGCATGTTTTAGGAACACATGTTTGAATAAACTTGATGGATCCACACTGTTTTCATTTTCACATTGCATTCAAGTAATGTGATGTTCTCTTGTTGTCACGTGTCATGTTAACATGCTAAACATTTGAAGAGCCACTGAAACATGGGTTAATTTACTCTGGATCCCAATGAACAACGTATGTCACCGTTTTCATGAACAGAGGTTCATTTTAAATTAAGTGAATATTACTTTATGTGGGGTGCATTTAAAGGCCACAAACAGAAAGCAGGATTTTTAAACATTGAAAACAAAACCGGCCTGCACATGTGTGTAAATAAAAACAGCATTAAAAATAAAAGCAAACATGGAAAAAATATCACTGCTCAAAGAAAAATGTCAGGAAAACAAAAGATGATGTGTGGGTTGACAAAGCAATGTATGTTATGTTTGACATACAAAACTCCAGTGACATTTGAAGAGCCACTTTGTCTTAATGTAAAACCTGTTTCTGGATGTGGGCAAAACTTCACAAAAGGAAAACTCCCACTTCCAGCTTGGATGTCCAATCTCCCATCTAATGACCCCCTCTGACACCCTCTGACCCCCCACAATAAAATGTACTGCTGAAGGTGTTGAAAGCCCAGTTTTCTCCGGACCTATTGGCTCTGAAAGCAGGGACTTCAAGGAAAGTCATCCTTGGCTAGAGCATGACTAAAAGGTGTGAAGACTGGGGGCTGCAACTTCAAAGAACAAAATACCAACTTCAGAGAGACTGATAAAAAACCTCTGGTCACAGGCTGACCCAGTGAAAACAAATCGCCGGAAGGTAAAAACTGACATTTGTCCCACATGAACATTCACAATTAATTTAAAATGACTTATCATTTAGGTCTTTTTCTCAGACATCGTAAGGCATATTGATTTAATTTTTGTACCATTTTATGTAATTTCTAGGTGACTTTGGGCAAATATAATGCATCTACCTGTGACTCTGAACTCTAATGGCCAGTTAGAGTAGGTTTCCAGCTGATCCAAACATGTTCCAAATGTGGGAGTTGGTGCATGGGTGGAAAATGAAATTAGGGATTTGCTTAATAACTTCCATCTTCTTAACGGTTGTGCTTTTTATGGAAACGGTAGAAATGTGCCACATGGCCATGCAACATCGTACGGATTTGATGGTCGGCTGATCTAATTCTCCATAATCAGCTTAAACCGAAAGTATGTTTAGTATGGCAGTTGCTAGTAAAATTATGAAGTTGTGATACATAACTAGTTTTTGCCAAAAAGTTGAAAGGAGAACAGAGGTGTAATTACAAATGGGAATTGCCATGTGGTGCTCCAGACCCCTAAACCAATCATGACTTGGAGGTGGGGTTGGGAAGAGAGAGTGGTTAACTGTCCAACTTAGTGTCAAGAATTATTGCAGGGTACTTCCCCAAGATTGTAAGATTGGTGATGCCATTGCTGCTATATAAGGGGGACTGCACTAAGACAGGAGACACATGCAAACCGGGGAGACAGAAAAAGGAGAAAGACAGGAGTACAGAGAGAAGAGACAGGCCATCAGGAAGGCTGCTGAAACTTACCACCTGACAGCTGTAAGGAGACACCAGAGGAGACTGCTGAAAGTGCATCTGGGTGGAGCTGTCTATTTCTAGGAAGGCCTCAATGCTGGCTGGGTCCAGTGGTGGAGAGCGGGAGGCCATCGTTGAGAGTGGAGTGCCCAGACCCCTGCCCTATCTTTCCCGAGTGTCCTGGGATGCAGCTGGCTTTCCTGAACCTTAAACAGAGGCTTGCTATGCAAGTCAAACTAAGCCCTGGAAAACTTTAAGGTGGGGGGAGTCTACTTGCCTTGAATCCTTTCCTGTATAGTGGGTGGGAGGGGGCAAAAACTGTGTAGATCCTTAGCTTATGTAACCAAAAATATTAATTTAATTAATTCCCCATTTGGCAGTACACGACAGGGTGAATTTTATTAACATTCTA
This sequence comes from Ambystoma mexicanum, assembly GCF_040938575.1. Lineage (NCBI taxonomy): Eukaryota > Metazoa > Chordata > Amphibia > Caudata > Ambystomatidae > Ambystoma > Ambystoma mexicanum. Next base: position 687,597,271 of record NC_090931.1, on the reverse strand, counting down.
AATTAACAAAGATCACTTCCAAAGCAAAGGGCGGTCTGAAAAACAAAGCGATAAATCACCTTGTGCTTATTTTAAACAAAAAGTTTGGCCGAAATGATATTATTGATCAGTGCAATTATTTCATGAAGTGAAGTTGGCAGAAAGTGTACCATTGGTAATGTGTTCTTTTTAACTCACTTTTGTCATTTATTTAGGATAAAGTGGATTTGCTCTACATTTTCATGCTAATTTCTCTTTTAATGAAAATAAAAACCAATATATTTCCTGTCTGGACTGGTTCTTGGCTAATTGTTAGCTCAGGGGAGAGAGCTCCAAGTGGCATAGTATGTGTCCGAGAAAGGGGTAAAAAAGGAATCTTTTAAACTGTTTGTTGACTAACCACTTGAGTGGGGAGGGAAGGAACTCCCTGTGTTGAGGGAAGTGTAACAAGTCTTTTCTTCTCTCAGTGTAGCTATGGGATGTCACCAGGCAGTAGGTGCTGCTGCACTCAAGTTAATATTTCTAAATGGTAATCGTGGGAACTAAATGCTTTCTTGCCACAGCTTGTTTCTAAAATGCAGTTTTTATTTGAATCGACTTCTCAACCTACTCCAGACCCTAATTTTGGGAGTTTTTACAGATATGAGAACTACAAGTTGCAACATGTATTAAAATGTTAATTAATCCATGAAAATTAATCTCCTTTAAATACCCTTATAACTGGAGCATATTCTGTGCATATTGCGATGGGGCCTCGGCTAAGAAATCCAGTCTGGCTCTCTTGGATAGTTCAAGGGTGTTAATTGGGAATTATCCAGAGGTAGGCTTGGAAAGAATTCTGGGTTTTCCAGGTTTTGACTGGGTCTTCTGGCATTTGGCATTATGGCACCCCTCTGTGTTTCTCCCTCGCATCTCCCTTGGGCTGCCCCCACTCTTGCCCAGGCATCGATCTATAACCCCTGTTAGTACCAAGTCTTGGTGACCCCAACTGTCTTCAACTTTGGGCTAAGGCTGCAGTGATTTCCTTGAGGTGTTGCCTCGCCGACTGCCTAGGGGCCCTCCAACTGTCCCTCTTCTAGTCCTGCTTAGTCTCCCCCACTTACTGCTCCTCTTCCCTTACCACTTCTCCACTGCTTCAACTTGTCCTCTTCTGCCTCTCCTCTGCTTTACTACCACTTCTCTATTACCACTACTCTTTACAACTACATTCCTCTACTCAACTAGGACTATCACTCTATTACTAATTCTCCTTCTCTTCTTTCCACAAATATGGCCCCTCGAGCACTAACACTCATCCACTGCAACACTCCTCTACTACCACTTCTCTGCTACTACCACTTCTCAACTACTAATACCTTGTCAATTCTGCTACTTCTCCAGTGCTACTACTCCCACGCCTCTACTACTTCCACCATTTCACTGCTACTTCTACCTCCATTTGCTTACTACCACTCTTTCGACTACTACTACCTGTACTCCCCTCACTACCCCTTATGTGCATTCACTCTGCAATACCCTTCCTAGTAGGACAGCCTCCACACTCCACCACCACATCCTCCTGTTTGCCTCTTGGTCCTCCTCCTCGGACCTCGCACTTCTAACCCATTCTGCGTCTTCCTGGTCACTCCTTAAATTTCCCTCCTATGATTGGTTGCTCTTCTTGTCTATTCCACGCACCTATTCTCCATGAGGTGTGTGGAGATGGCAGGGACATCTTTCAAAAGGGACTTAAACCTAGCCCCCTTTGTTCCACAGAGCTTGGCACGTTTAAGAAATGAAAAGAACAGTCCATGGGGAACTGTCATCCCCAGCTGTTTCGGCCTTCCTGTAGGCCCTTTTAATATTACGTGTCCCTAGTCGGCAAATTGGGTTACGTCCATGAACATGGAAGCAGCCACTGCAGCGACCATCTTTCACTCCCCGCGGGCCTCGCTTTGGTGCATGCTCTCTTCCCGTTCCGATCCAAACATCTTCTAGGTGCTCCTTGTTGCCTCTGGGAACTGCTCCGGCATCGAGTCACTCTGATCCCCCCCATATGCTGCAGAGTCCATTGGTGGAGGCAAGGAGGGTCGGTAGGGGCCCCAAGCTCATGCGCCCAGGTATAGTTTTGGGACTGGGTCTGGGGTAGGTTCCTCCCTACTTGGGGCATGAAAAAACGTTTACAAACACTTGGATCATTAATGTATTAGGAGACCTGTTTGTCTCACTTTAGTAATTTATATAAAGTGGTGTCACCCCCCATCTTGTCGAAGTCAATTATGGGAAATTACTTTGTTGATTCTGCGTCAATTGCCAATGCAGAATTGGCCTCCTCTAGTCTTACCGGGTGCTAGCCTCAAAACATCATTCTGCACCTCTGGGCAAGGCCATGAATGTCTTTGCATTTTCCTGGACATAGCTTAGCAGACTTCTCCAGGTTGAGCCCCCATTAGGGGCCTCATCAGAGATGCAAATACCAACGCTTGTCCCCGAGTGCATAAGGCTTGCTTCCCTGTGCATGTCTCCTCACACAGTGGTTGGTAGTAGCCTTGCTTTGATTCCTTATCACTAACCAGACAAACTAATGCGGTTATCTCGGCATCTGCTTACACGTGCAAACTCATTACAGCGTGCCGTCCCCTTCTCACCACTGCTAACTGCACTATCCTGGCCAGGACTCTCGTCATGGCTAAATTGGATTACCGCAATGCATGGTACCTAGGCACCAGTCAACTTAACCTCAACAAGTTACAAGTCACCCATAATAACGCCATTAGGGCTGCTCTTAACATTCCAAGGAACCAACACATACCAGACTCCAGACGTAGCCTACACTGGTTCTTGGTAGCACAACGAATCTCCCTCAAAACCTTAGTTCTCACGCACAAATGTTTGGCCAACCAAGCACCCATCTACATGGCTAGCTGCTTCAATCCACACACTTCTAACTGCCCTCAGAGAGCTGCCCAAGCACATTGTCTCTCTGTACCTAGATTTAATCTTCAGACAGCTGGAGGCTCCAGCTTCCCCATCCTTGCCTCACAACTCAGGAACTCACTACCTAACCCACTCAGAACGAATCCTCATTCCTCTCCTTTAAAAGCAAAGCTAAACTATGGCTTATTGCTCAGGACACCCACACACATCACTTCTCACTACTGTCCTAAATATTCTCATGTGGGAAGTAGATTTGCTGCACTGTTACCCCGTACTCTGTTAATATAATCTGTATTTTCTGTTCTATCCTGTATTATATTTTTTGTAAGTATGTCTTTTAGAAGTTCTACACTTTATTTTGACCTATAGTGCTCCGTTGTAATTAATGTATGCTGCTGAAATATAATTAATGTATGCTGTTGTGATGATGTAAACCAAGATATGCGCCCAAATGCCTGTGGGCCAGGTGTGCTATACAAATAAAATAAATACAAATACAAAATACACTGGGTTGCCTCTGCCAGCAAACCCCTATGTAAACCGAGTAGAGTACCAAAGACATTCATTGGATGTTTGTGGGATGTATATGGCCATATATGCCAATGATATTAACTGCAAAGAGAAGAGAGCACATGAACCAAGATGCCCTGTAATTGACAAAACCCGAAGGCCTGCCTTTAGCAAGCTTTACCTAGGTTTGGCCTAGCAATGATAGCAGAAAATGGGCCAATACCCCACCCCCCATGCAACACAAAATGCATGTAACATATGGTGAGACGGTCATGGTGCTTGCAATACACCCGAGTAAACCTGTACCCGTGTTCATCACTTCCACGTGCTTCCAGATAGAACTGCACTCATCAGCACACTGAAACTCTGTTCTTTGACTCATTCATCACCTGGACTCCAGGAACTCCAGGCAGGCACTGAGAGCATTGGTTTCACTATCTGCAACCTTGCAAGGAAATCGTGTTGACTCATCATGACCAGGGTCAGACTGGGGGATGACATTGTCTTGGGCACCAATGAAAAAGTGGCCGACAGTGGCAAATGGCTATTCATTCCTTTTGTGACAGACTGAGGAGTACCCAAGGGGGAGGCTTTTGATAAAATGTGATGCAAATGTTGCAATTTAAAGAATACTTATTCAGTGACACTTTTCAAAACTACTAGCAGCAAAATGAAGCAACTCATCAAACTGGCCCACACAGCCCAGAAAAGTAGGCCACACTACATTGTTTTTGGTTCGGGCATTGCCTCATTGACCTATAGGCCAGTCTGTGAAGGCAGATAAGCTTGTTGAAAACACACTATTAAAGCTCCTGTAGAGTTTCAGAATTCTAAGCACGCCCCTTTAACTAGAACTAAAATCTTTACTTACTGTTAACAAGATATGAAAGGGCATTTTCATAATACCTTTGTGTGGACATTCCTTTATTTGCTACATTGCAATACTGTGCTACCCAGTGCCCTGCTCCTCTTGCGAGTTTGCTTCGATTGCTCGGTCACAGGCATGTGAGCCATGGAAAGATTTAGGATTGCCTGCTTGCCTATGTTTAGTAAGGTAACCTGCATGCCTAGAGCACAGGGCTGCAAACTGCCACGTGACAAAGAGAAAAATGTTGATTCACTGACGATAGGTTTGTACTCGCGGCATTCACTCTGCAGGAGTAGCATTCAGTTCCATCTTCACAAGAAAAAAAAGCAAAGCCCCGGGTTCTGACAACTGTGCTTGTTTTTAATTCACACTCTGGCCAAGCACAGAGTGGGCTGTATTCTCTGGAATAAACCCACGTTCTGGGTTGCCCCACTGCTGCACGCCCCTTCGCCAAGCACCTCCCTTGCTCCACCTGCTCATCCATACCGCCTTTAGCATCTGCTAAAGGTGCAATACAAATGTAAAAAAATTAAAATAAAAATAAAAAAATGTACCTTTCGTCAGTAATACGATCTGTGTTGGGAACAGGAGTCTGTTTTCAGTGTTGATTGCTAACTAACACTGAAAACGGACTCGTTTTCGTGATGCACCATACGGGACAGGAAAAAGGTATGTTGTCGTTTTTATTTTAATGTTTACTTCTACCTTAGTAACTCGCGGGTACTAATGGCAATATAACCCTCGGCGGCTTCACTCAAGCTTTCAACTTGGGCAGTGGTTCGTTACCAGCAGGTTCGGCCCGCCACCTCGGATTAGGTCGTCAAATTCATACACACATCTTGGGCACAATTATGCTAGTCATTTCATGCAATTTTGGACACAGAACTAATGCGTAGATGGGTGGGAAAAGGATGAAATAGTGCCCATTTGTATTCGAAGATCAGTTATGGCCTTTCACAGTAATTAATTACAGCCTATTGATTTTATTGACGCTCAGGGTATAATCTTTAGCAAACTATTGCGGGTCAAAGCCGAGACTGACAGCATGATATTTCAAACCTATGTTAGCTCAGTGGCTCCGCGAAGTTTCTGCTAACCTTTCAATGTTTTATTTATTTATTTAGTTTACCTTAAATCTGCCTTTTATGCATTGAATAGGAAATTGTTATGGACCACCCCACCCCCGTAGCAAGACAAGAAAGGGACCCATCTTTGATCCATGCGATTCAAAGTTGCCATCCAGTTAACACAACCTCTATTAGGTTTAGACCAAGGGGAGAAACAACCTCAAATGTACTCATACACATTTAGACCAAGGGGAGAAACAACCTCAAATGTACTCATACACAAGCTAACATGGGAATGTGCATCAGCATGACTCAAGCTCAATCCTTTCCTAAATGATCTTATTTCTTGGTACATAAATCCCCGTATGTTACTCTGATTGAAATAGAACAGATCCATCTTGTACTTTTAGTGGCCGAAACCTTATAACTAGCCGGCTTCGGAAACATGGTTTATTGTACTGTTCAACAAATATTCCTAGCTGTTGTCCTATCTTTCATACTGTATTGACTGTAGTGTAATTTAAACTACTGCAGGGGTACTTCCGGGTCTGGGCGCTATCAACAAATGAAATAAATAGATAAAATTGTGAAAGACTTTGCCAAAGAGCTAGTATGAACCGATAGAGACATTAAACACACTTCTTGACGACACGTGGCCGGTTTTTCACCATGCAAGAGCTGCACCAGGCAGACAGTGTGAAGAACGCGATTCAATAGAACCTGGAGTAGTTCATGCGAGGGCAGTCAGTTGTCTCATTGTTAAAAGACTAAACAGCAGGGGTGTGCAAACTTTTGCTCTATTGTAGTTTTAGACTACAATTCCCATCAGCCATAGTCAATGGGGAGGGATCGTTGGAAACTTAGTCCAAATATTCTGGCGAGACAGAGGTTGAAGACCCTTGCTATAATGCAAAAGGTAGGCTCACGTGCCATTGATGCTGTGTGGCCATTTCAACCATAATCACTTAACCATTGTAAAAAGCTATTAAAAACGACTACAGTAAAACATTTGCAGGTCAAACATGATCACTTACTTGGAATTAAATAAAACATTCCCCAATGCTCCAACCCTTCTCTCGGTTATGTTTGGGGTAATGTAAGCTGGCCTTCCCAGCAAAGCAGCCTTTAGAAGGAGTCATGTTACTCCATAGTCCCATTTACCCATCAAGGTTCTCAGGGGAAATGGTTTGCCATGACATCAATGGGATAGCTAACTTAAAGCTTTCAGCAGGGGAGGGAGGATGGCTCGATCACAGTTTTAAAAGCTAGTTAGTGGGGCCATTAACCCATTGAGCTGTTGACCCCCCCCCCATCCCCCATCCTCCGAGCACAGGAGGGAGAATAGCTTGTATACCTTTGTTTGGCCCATTGGCTGCATCTTTCCCCACAATTCCGAGGCTATTTCATTTCACAAATAGATGTTAATCACTGGAGGGCAGGCCCATCTAAAAGCTAAACCCAGCAGTTAAGCCTTCAGCATCATCATAGGAGGTCTACCTATATCCCCTGGGGTTTATAGTCATAATATCGACTCCAAAAATATCGAGAGTCATAAAATCGAAAAATTCAGAAAAATCGAATTTCTTTTTTAATACATTTTTTATTCTAAATGGAGGGGTTCCCTCCCAACCCCCCCTTTTTTTTTTTGTTTTTACCTTTTGTTTTTACACGCCGAACCCCAAAAAAACATATAAATAAAAAAAATTAAGAATTCGATTTTTTTTTTCCGACATTTTTTTTCTCGAATTTCATGTAATTCGACATTTTATTTTCGATATATTGACTGACCACCATCACCTGGGCATGCATTTTTCCTGTGCTTCTGCACATTTGCTGTTGTTGCCCTCATGTCCAGGGCTCAAGTTTAGGGTACACACAGGGCTGAGGGAGTCCACCCACTTTTTTCAGAGGGTGGACTCAGTCCTCCCCCAGCTAAAATGACAAACATTGAATGCTCACTTTGAATTTATAAATTAAAGACGACCTCGGTACCGACAGGGACGTCATTTCACCAAAATGCCAGGGGTAGCGGAAGTGACATCACCCGACCCTTGACCCTCTGATGACATCACAGGAAGTGATGTCATTAGACCCCGCCCCAAAGTGATATAGCGGGTAGCGATGGTACACGACATTTCACCCGTTGAAAAAACAGGAAGTGGCATCACATAGCATTGTAAACTATGAAAAATATAGTTATGATATCACTATATGATGTACATTCATACAAGAATGGATCGCCATATGTATCATTAAGTTCAGTGTTTATTGGCCCGTATTACCAAATGACTGTGTATGCAAGCAGACGTCCATGACCAAATGATAAGCGTAAGTGCTATATAATAACACATCATTAAGCGCTTTATATAGAAAAAATATACACCCAATATCACCCAACCTGTGTTGGTACTCATTTATCGACCTCAGAAGGATGAACGGCTTAGGCTTAGTGAGGCGTTTAAGAACAGACTAAATCAGTGACTCACCCCCTGAAGTGTGCCTGAAATAAACATTTAATGAGGCCAGCAATTACTGTATAGAATTCCAGAAAGTCACATTATTTGGTATACCTATTCTTTCTTATTTAGGGTCAGTGCTGAAAGTGTTAGAAGAAAAATAAGAACAAGTGCCTCAAGTCTTTTTTTTTAAGGGGCCTGAACAAGAAAGCCAGCCACCCCAGAAGTAAAGAGCCACAGCCCAGGAGCTTGCATAACTTGAAAAAAAAATAAAAAAAAAAAATTTTTTTTTTTTTTAGTAGAGGTCGCAAGGGACACCACAGAGGTCGCAAGGGACACCACAGAGGTCGCAGTTGCGACCCCTGGCGACCCCCAAATGACGTCCCTAGGTACCGAACCGCAGTTGTCAGTTTTGCAGGCCGGACAATTCACCACTGCACTGTATATAACCTGATGAAAAATAAACAACTAAGGGTGCAATGTCCCATTTCAGTACGGCAAGTTCCAGGGGAAACATTTTTCTTGGTTCTTGGTTCTTGGAGTTTAAAACATACACGCCTTTTAACGTTTTCAAAAACACTATGAGAAGAAAATATCCTCTCTTGGTTTTGTGTGTGTGTTGATTTTATGAAAGGCAAATGCCATTTGTATTGCGCATTTTGGGTGGTTATGCAAAGCCAATTTAATGAAATGTGCATATTTCACCTTGATATGCTAATTTCTGGTGACATCAGATCCCGTTGCGTTTGTTGATGAGTCCCCCCACTTTTATGTTTAGGACTTGACCCCTGCAGTCATGTCAATGATTGTTTAAATGTAAATCCTTGGCTCTTCCAGGTGATACATTTGGCAGGCTCTTGCGGTAGCACCCCTTTCCCATCCGAGCTTCATAGCAGAGAGCTGCCTTCTGCCTACAACCTCCTCTATGTAGGAGGGTATTGAGCCCTCCCAAGCCAGGGGCTGGCACAACCCCTGCACGAGATCCCAGAAGACCCAGATCAATTAACCAAACCGGATCTAACACGAGCTAAAAACATTGTTCTGGAAGTGCTAGGAAGACCGGGATTGAAGTGCGTGCATCAACATCAAAGATGCCTCTTACCTTCATTGCACAAAGCATCAGGGACCGAGTTATACCGGATGTCATAGCAAAATTAGAAATGGCGGCTATAATTGGAATTTTGTTTAGACAGGATTGGATCGACGACGGCGACCAGTTTTTTGGCAGGGATGGACTGGAGAGGAGCGCCTGCCACCTTTTTTAAAACATGGACTGTAACGTGTCTGCAGGGCATTTAAAAAAAAAAAAAAAACATGTTCTGACCACAATAAAGAGGCTCACAAAATAGTGTTTTTTCTCATTTTAATAGAGCACAATGGCCGTACTGTGTCCTCGTGAGAGCGGCTGATCATGAATAGCGCTTACTGTCGCCAACTACATATGGAGCACACACAGAAGGACACGAGGAAACGCTTGTGGCGACCACAGTCATTATAGGCCATCATGCAATTGAGTTTTCCAACGTTTCAGTGAAAAACGTTTTTTTTTTTTTTTTAATGCCATGTGTGTTATTTGTATTTAAATCAACCGGCGTCTTACTTGTAGCCAGGCTTGGACTAGCCTATAGAGCAATAGACCCATGGCCCAAAACAAAAACGCAAAATGCTGTTCTGGCCCAGTTTATTTGGTCAAAGTGGGCCCCTTTTTCGGCCAACGTGGGTCAGTTTGATGAGTTACTTCACTATGCGGCCAGTCATTTTGACCATTGTTGCTCAATACATATTCTTTGAATTGTACAATTTGCATAACATTTTATCAAAATACTCCCCCTTGTGTACTGCTAAAACAGTGTTGCAAAAGGAATGAATTGCCATTTGCAACTGCGGCCACTTTTTCATTGGTTGCCGGAGACAATTGTATGGCCCAGTGAGCCTGATGTTAGCTTCTGCCTGTCGGAACTAGCAGGGATGACTTATTCATGAGATGCGTCATGCTTATTCTCATTTCGTATTAGATGCCTCTACTATTGCAAAACTAAGCAATATACTTCATAGATGTAAGCAGAGTCAAAAGCCTCCCACTGGCGCAAGACATTCCTCCCTCCTTTTCTAATACCATAGGGAGAGGGAGAGGCAGAGAGAGAGAGGGAGGGAGGCACAGAGAGAAGGGTACAGGGGAACACATGCAGGGGAAGAGGAAGAGACACCCAGCAAGAGAGGCAGTGGGAGAGAAGGAAGCAGAGAAAGAGGCAGAGAGTGAGGGAGGCAGATATAGAGAGTGGGAGGGGAAGAGGGATAAAGGGAGAGAGGGGGACAGATCGATGCCATAGGTGATGTCATCAGTAGGATTAGGACACACACACACACACCCCACCCTCTGCCCCCCACCACCTCCCCCACTTTAGCAGAATGGCCAGCATGGAAAGCCGAGGACATATGCAGAGGAAAGGGTGTAGCCGCACCCCCTTATTGCCTGGGATCATCTTTGATTCCGTACTCTTCTGGCCAGCTGGGGTGGGCTGCTGGTCAGGGGCAGGTAATGCAAGTTCTTGCCTTTGGATTCGAATTCGACTTCCAGGCCAGGAAATGGCCACTACAACCTATATGGGGGCCCCGAAACAGTACATTTATGAAGGATGGGGAAGGGATCCTGTCTTGGGACCAATGCACATGCCAGTTCACAGGGTGCGACAGTTTGCCCCCTTTGCAGGACAGGAAAAAGATTTAGATGGTAGACTATGTTGCTGCACAAACTGCCCCTAATCAGGAGAGGAAGAAAAAGGTCTGAATGCTAGGGTTATAGGGTCTGTTATTTAGACAGGAGGAATGGAGGCCGGTCGGGTTTATCTTGTAACCACTTCCAGGAGTGGCTATTGGTTCTAGGATATGGAATTGTACACTGTTGAGATATCAAGGCTGCCCTGACAGAGCAAGAGCAGATACAAAATAGAAAGCACAGTTATACATTCTGCCCTGTATGATGGTTTACGTTAGCCTGAAAGGGCTCGGCCACTGTGAAATATCCATTGAGGCCACAATAAGACAATATATGTCTGCAGTCGATTGTAAGATTACAGCAGAAGGGAATGGGGTGATTGGGATGGGAAGAACCATAGGTCACCTCCAGGGATAGAAGCTGACTTTTGAAGGCCAATTTGGCTATTCAAATGGTTAATTTATTCATGTCCGTAAGGGTGGGGGGCGTGCCGGTGAAGATGATCAAGAAGAGATATTGTGGGAACAAAATCATGAGGCGACACAGGGTGGGGGGGCGGAAATGTGGGGAAGGGAGCAAGGTTGGAGTAAATAAGGTAGTGTGCCATGGGTGACAGAGTCGGCTAGGTAAGGGGGGTGGGCTAAAGCATGGATGGATTTAAAGACTAGTAAACGGAATTTCATAGAGGGATCATTGTTGCACAGTAAGCCAACCTGATGAAGGCACTAAGCAGAGATGAGGGACATACAGGGATGGTTCTAAAGGCTACAGATGGCAAAATGTAGAGTTTTGGTAAGGAGGCAACTAAGTAAAGCAAGATAGGATCCAGAGTGGCAGGAGTGGGGCAAACTATGGTAAATATACTGGTATTTTCTTGATCAGGAAATCGGGTTAACCCAATAGAAGGTGGCAAGATCTAACTAGCCATCTTAACGGGCCTCCATGCCCCACTCAGACAAAACCACTACAGCAGTTGCAGCTCATTCATTTGTAAAATGGAGCGGAATAGATGATTTCTCTGAAATCACCCAAGTGAGCACACATGAACTAAACCAGTGATACATACCCTTCCAGTTTTATTTAAATAAAGTTAGAAATTATGCATTTCACAGCAAAAATTTCAGAAAAATTGGGTAACAATGTAGAACTAACACTCCGCTCTCCAATAGATGCCAGGTCACCAACAGTACCAATGAACATTTTGCAGTACAGTGTCGCTTTATTTCGATATGCAACATACAATGAAAGCAACCACAAACAATTAACCGTTTAAATGATCTTAAAATGGCACAATAATTTAGTTAATCCATTAAAAGCTTACTGGCTAATTGCATCAATAGCGAATCGACAAATCAGTATAACATATGTCGGGGGGAAATTCTGCCGGGGTCGGCCGGGCCGTCCGCAGACCTCCAGGCAGGGAGGCCCCAACTCCTCCCGTGTGTATCCCAGATAAGATGAGATAGAGTATGAGACGCACACAAGGAGCAAGGTGACTCTGCTGTTTATTAGACAAAACGGCAGGGATGGGTCAAGGAGCGCACGCGTTCGTCCTGACACACACACAATTGTGGGGCTTGCAGGCCCTTTTTACTGTATTATGACGCGCTACTTGCGTCACTTCAGAAAGTTAACAAAAAACCTATCGCCACTCTTAATTGGATGTTCGAGTGGTAGGGTTAGTATAGCACACATATAGAGAAAGATATTAGTGGATAAGGTGTAGTCAGGTGGTATATCTGGGTTGTCCCTACAATTAGATACATGAAAATTGTTACATGAAGGCTCATGAGGATTGGCTAAATGTGCTGGCGTCAGTGATAAGAGCCCCAAGTTCTGATTGGTGCACCCGTGAGCTTCCCAGCCTGGGACCACCGTCGTTCCCAGCTCTCGGTGTACCTGTAAGTTGCAACAATGTTTCACTATGGGTACATGCAGACAATGTGAGGACTTATTCATAGCTAGACGGGGTACCGTTCCCACTGTTGCAGATGTCCATTGAGCCTTTCAAGTGTATCTGCCAGTGTCTCGTAGCGAGGGATCCAGACGCCTCTGTTCTCCAGGGTTTGGCATCTCGTCAGGTTCGGCTTGATCACGTGGGGAGGGACCGTGAAAGAGGCATAATTCTGCACAATTAATATTGTTTTTCTACTGTGCGTCTGGTTTAATTTGTCGGTGTGACTTTAACGTTGGTGCGCGGAGTGCGAGATTGCAACATCGTGCCTTTGATGATTTGCTCTTGGAACGTGGGTTTGCAACATTGCGACCTTGGCTGGTTGCTTCGCTAAGCTCATTCTGTAGGATCAGCAACTGACTCTTGTCTTGTTGATGTCCACGGGAGCTCTTGTTTGAGGCCTACTTTGGCCCGGTGCATAAGTTGTTCGTTTGGTGCACAGGTGCTTTAGGTTATAGGAGCATATAATTCCATAATCGGTATTGTCTTTATTATATTTCTCATCGTTGTACCTGATTTCAAAGAGAAGCGTGAGCAAGCTAATAAAAGTTCATGACGCGTCTTGCGTTTCTGCATTCTGAAAGCCTATATAAAAATAATAAAGATGCACGTCCGTGAATATGCCTGTCGCCTACGTCATAGCACTGAGTATATTCTTCGTGTAGGTTGGTGTGGGAATGTCCAGTGTGTATATTTGTACAGATGTGCTTCCCGTTGTCTAGGTCGTCATGGCATCTCTAACGACGTGTAGATTTTAGTCTAGTTGATCCGTGCCGCAGGTGTCGGCATGGCCAGTGCGGGCTGCTGGGCAAGCAGATGGACACATCCGTATGTTCCTGTACCAGGGTACCTGGTCGTCTGGTAAATGGGCAAACTCTTCTCGTGGCGGGTGTTTGGGTCGTGACCCTCTAGGCCAAGCGCGAGAGGTGAAGGACGGGAGCCTGGTTTTCCATTCTCCCACTTCACATACATAATCATACCAATAATAAAAGCATATGCCTTGTAAAATAATGCATATGATGGCTGCCTAATCACATCATGGAGTCAATCAGCGGGTATGTAAAAAAATGTATAAGCATGAAAAGGTTAATAAAAACAACAATGATTATGAGATACTCCTGACAACAGGAAAAAGTCCATATAACAAGTAACAGCAAGCCTAGGATTCTGATCATACAAAAGCCAGGAATGCAATGCTACACAGTTATTGCTCCTCGAGATGTAATACACCAGCCAGCCAGCCAGCCAGCCGAAAAATAAACTGCTCAAGATTGTTGCCCATCCACCATTGTCTGCATGAGCCACGCCCATGCCAGCTATTTAGATGTTGAGTAGACTGCCAGCACATCTTTAGTGGTGAAACAGTCATTGCATCCACCATGGTGTGTACTTGCCTCTCCCAAAACAATGATTTTAAAAGTCTTCTTCGTGGCATCAGATAACAATGGCATATCAGAACAAAGTGGACAAAGGTTTGAATTGGCTCTGCACAAAAAGGCCATTCTGCTGTTGCATTAGCATTCCATCTGTTGCAAAGGTTAGCTAATCGTAATGCCCCGATTTGAAGTTTGAACTACAGGGCTCTTTTAAATTTAGGAACGGCATAGTTAAGGTATGCCTTGTAGCTCAATACTTGTTTCAAATTCCAGTATCTTATTTGTTTAAGATATCCGTTCAGCCTTAACTTGATGGGCGTTGCTAACTACAGGCTTGCTCATGCCAGTCATGCTATCAAGGCTGGTCTAGAACTCAATTAACCCTGTAGGCCTGGGTTCAGCTCTGATATGGGCAAACCATGTCGGGACGTACCACCAACCTACTATATAGGATCTATGAGTGCTTCCTTGTACTTGCCTAGTTACTCATTTGTCCATAATCTTACCCAATAAAAGACTGGTCTTGCTTGACAAATCGACTCTATGCAGTACACTCCGACCTCAAGAAATAACAGTAGATTAGGTGATCTGTAGGATAAGCCAAAGTTGTTTTTCAGATATGTGTTTTCTGTAACTGAAAGGGACGAGCACCCACCATTTCCCCACAGCTCATCAACAAAGATCACTGCTGTCTCGCTTGGGCCTGAAGCGAGACTTGCACTGCCCCATTCCCATGTTCACTAGTGAACCTCACGTGTTCTCCATTGTACGTCGCCAAAGTGACTCCTGCTTTAGTCAGTTGTCAATTCCATTGGCAATTCGCCTTGGCCCTCAGTATGAGATAATCAGAGATCAACCTATTCTATATGCCCTGCATCAAACTCAACACTAAGTAACAACTTTTTCGTCCATCTATTCCCACAGAAGATCATAGATTTGGTCTTTGCGACATTTCCAGTCAGGCCATGCTTACCGCAGAATTCCACAAATGTTCTAAGTGGCTTCTTTTGCCCCACAGGTGTTAGGGACAGTAGTACTGCATCATCAGTGAACATGAGTACTGGTATCTTATCTTTTGCTAGGACTGGATGGTCCACTTGGAGACAGTAGTACCTTAATAATCACCTCATCAATAAAAATACAAAACAATTCAGGTGCCAGAATGCACCCGTGGTGCACGCCCATCTCTATTCGAATTAGCAGGGGTAGTACTAACATCCACGCCCAATCTCACAACTGCTGAAACCCCACAATAAAGGTTTCGATTAGCCTTTAAAAGTGGAGCTGAGAGGTTATGACTGAGGAGGATATCCCACAGTCTAACCGTTAGCATAGTATCAAATGCCGTCCTTCGGTCGATAAAGACAGAGTTTATATTCATCTTCCTGAGGAGAACATACTGTTCACAAATCAATCGAAGAAGCAGACTCTGGTCCACTGTGCTCAGCCCACTACAAGAGCCTGCCTGGAGATGATTGATAACCCCATTTTCCTCGATCCAAGATTGGAGATGGTCCAGGATTGCCCGTGCATAGTTCTTACTGCCCTCCTCTACTAAAGATATGGGGCAATACTTGCTTGGGGAATCCCCATTGTCTTTCTTGAAAATGGGCACCATTTCAGCTTGGGTCCAGGAATCGGGGGCCACGCTGTGCCTGAAGGTCGTGTTAAAAAGTTTTGTTAAATATGGGATGCAAATATCTGGTTCTGGGGTATAACAAGCCACAGGGACTTTAACTGGGCCCGGAGACTTGCCTAATTTCTGACTTCTAAGGGCACATCTAACTTCTTCACTGGACAGAATTAATGGGATTGCGCTACAGTCTTGGGCATCCAGAATGCGGTCTGCACCCCGAGGTCCTGCTTTCTCAAATACTATGGTTTTGTGATATAACTTAGTGAAATGATCGACTCACGTTGCCTCTGTATACTTCTCTGTAAGGAATTACAATCCAATGGGCGCCCAGCTCCCATTATTGCCCAAAATCCCCTGGAATTCCCTCCATCAACAGCCGACACGAGAGAGCTCCAGATCTCCCCCACCCAAGCCAGTTTCTTTCTTTGTAGGGTGGTGCAGTAGTTTTCCCTAGCCTCAAGAAGCACCTTCTTCATGGACGTGTTTGGCCTGTCTAAGCAGTAGGCTCTTAGCCCACCTGCAGTCGCCATCATACCAGAGTCTCCTACCCTGTGTATGATGGCAGACTGCTGTGTGAGGTTTGGTAAAAAAGGCTGCAAAGGTCTTAAACCCTCCAAAGATGGCAAAATAGTACTATAGGCCATCGGTATCACCTGCTCCAGATCTAGCCCTGCCCACTTGATGGAACGCTTGACATGACCGGTTGTAGATATGGGTACATTCAAGGCCACTGCCTTCATTAAAAAGACATCATTTAACTCTACAGCTATGGGGTGATGGTCTCTCAGATAAATGGAGAGTTCCCCAATTAGGGTCCTGGCTTCACCATTGACCAGAATATAATCAATCCTGCTACTACATGTGCCATTATCAAAGGTTTTCCCTGCGTGAGAGTCCCCCGGGAATCCGCCATTATAGGTCGTTAAATTGGCAGTCATAAGCAGCATAGCCACCTTGTCAGTATTTCTGTACTGCCTCTTGGGTTTGGAGGCTTTGAGCTCATATACACCCCATATTGAGTCCTCCTCATCCATAACCTCGGCCATGCTGTCCAGTGGCCCAAATTATAAGTTACAATCTCCTACAACCAGAATCCTTATGGGGCACCCCGCTTAACTCTCCATTCATTAATCATCTCACAAATGAGGAGAAAAAGCCCAACCCCTGTCTGCAGATTATACAGGTTAATGAGGAGGACTTCAGTTCCATAAAGCTGTTTCATGTGGAGCACCAAGCAGTCATTTGACCTGTTCTTGTGGACAATGATGAAGGCAAAAAGGGATGCATTCACCCAAGTTAAAATACCGCCACAAGGTCGGCCACCCTTCCCTTGCAAGGCCGGAATGGCCAGAATATAGAAAGTTGAATGCCCCTGTAAGTGTGAAGCTTACACCACCCATGTTTCTTGGAGATTAATCCCACCAAATGTATGGGTGAAATCTAGCCTGTCACTGACGGATAGGTATTTATTTACCCCTGCTATATTCCAAGATCTAATGCACACCTCATCCCCCGGGAAGGCATTTGGATCATCTGTACCTGCAGGCCCTGGGCCCCCCCCCCCCAAATCCTCAGCAGTCACTATCCTGGCCGGGTGGACAATTTCGGGACTGCAATGTGCGGCTCGTCATTCCACCACCCTGGCAGACAATCCTTCATTTGCATTTGCTGGAGTGGGTTGCAAGCACGGCATGGGCCCCGTAAGCCTGCATGCATTAGTTGCCACGATTTCCCTCGAGTTCATATCTGATGGGATGCCCTCACATGTGCGGGTGGCAGGGGCCGACAGGTTGCCCAGTGGGTGCTTCACATTGTTGGGTGGGGCGACCGGGCAGTGCGCAGGCAGCCTGGTCAGTAATACATGGGCACATTCTTCCAGCACTCCCAGTTTCTGAAATGCCTGAAGTGTACAAGGGGGAATTCATTTTAAGTGATATCTTAAGCTCTATGTGGGGCGGGGGGGTCATTGTTCCATTAATAGTAGGCCCTCAGCGAGCTGAGAATCCACCAGTTGTACTTTGACGATATCCCTGTTCTGGGGGCCTGGCAAACGTGAACAGGAAGCGATGTCATTGCATATGATGGACTAGCATCCCCTTTTTCGCTCTTAGCCAATGCGTAACTTTGTTAACCAGTCTACTGATTCATAGATCAGATTCCCTTGCTCAGGGACATTTATCAAATAAATGCAGTTCTTGGAGAATCACAACCCTTGGGTAGACTCATCCACTGCCCTATGGTTTAAAATATTACATTTCACAGCAAACATTTCAGAAGAATTGGGTAACAATGTAGATGTAACACTCCACTCTCCAATAGATGCCAGGTCACCAAGAGTACAAAAACATTTTGTAACAAGTGTCGGTGCCCTCTAGCCCCAATATAAAATTAGGAGACCTTTCTCCCCAATATGTGCCAGCATTGCCCCCATATTGAAGCATGTTATCCCCAAACCAGCTCTGCCCCCTTCCATGCCTTTAGTGTCCAAAGGAAGTACTAAGGCTCGTCTCCACAATACATGCCAGTATTGCCCCTGTAAAACACATTTTCATGCTGCTAGTGCCCACAAAAAGGGCCTGTCTCAACAATATATATTGTGCTGCCCATCTTTAATGGTGCTAGAGCCTTTCACAGTACTTACAAACGGAACCTTTGTTGGCCCAGATAGGCACACATATACACAAACACATTCACATAAGCACACATGCAAAACATTTATTTTTAAAACACACCTTTTTTCTTTGTTAGGAGTCTAAAAGCCAGGAATGGTTAATTATTTCACATGTGACACTGGAAAACTTGATATCTATTTTGTGATTTGTTCCGCGCACTGCTGTCATTTTCATGTTCTCTGGGCACTCTGGCAGATCTGAAAAGGAAGGAGGACTTGCGGGTGTGGGGTAGCTTGGTAAGTCGAATCAAGAGGGAGAGTGCTAGAGAGCTTTGATGTGCTGTTGGTAGTTTCAGTTCAGAAACACTGGCCGTTGTGTGCTGGGTTTGTTTGTGTAGAGATTGGGTGGTGTTCAGTGTGTGAGTGTGTGTGGGATAGTTTGTGTGTAAGAGCCTAGGCTTTCTGTAGTTTTTTGGGTTTGGTTGTGTGTTGCAGAGTGTGTTGTGCAGTTGGTGTTTGGGGATAAGTGAGCAGAATATGGGAAATTATTTTTAGTTGGGTTAGTGAGGAGTAAATTTGTGCATTTCTCTGCGTTGGTGGTTTGCGTTCATTGTTTTGATCCATTGGGTGTCCACGTTTTGTGTCATATGCGTTTCAGCTATTCTTAATATAATGAAGACTGCAACCTCAGAAGAGCCTTTCTCATACGCCATTCTGCTTGTAGTCATAGTTTGACAAACATACGCATCATGGTCACAACATTTGCACATCCATCAATCATCTGTAACATTTAAGTGAAGACATGGTATCAAAACCAACTCAAAATCGTGGTACCTCCTGTGATGAATCCTGTGGTGTCATTACTGACCACAGCCTAAAGTCTCCTCCCAGGTGGCCAGGGTAAGGCAGCCGCTACCTGATCCTGACCCTGCGGGTGGTATTATGAGGGTGGATCACATGGGAGGAGATAGCTGCCAGGAACATGTGGTGACCCATTCAGGAGAGATGCAGTAATAATTCCTAAATTCTTAATGGCATCTTGTCACTTTACGAATACCTTCCATTGTAGGACCCAAAGAACCCTTTCTGAAAAACACTCTAGGCAGAATAACATTTACATCTCAGGTACACATGCCTCACATTTAACATCCTTTGTTTCTGGTGGTTTTAGCCCAAGTAAGGGTTCAAAAAAAAAAACATTACGCAAGATGCTCATTTTAAATCTCCTATTTCTGACAGTTGTGATTCAAACAAATATTCAAAGCAATGCAGTTTAAAAAAGTCAAACTCCTATGTATCCCAACTCCCATAAAACATCCAGCACTGGGACGAGGAAGAGGAGAAAGGAGTTAATGTGGAGCAGAAGAAACACCAAGCTAAATGAGCAGACTAGCTGTTGTAATGGAACTCAACTGTGTGGGACATTTAAAAATGGTGTGCCTTTTCAGAGTCAAGGAGGAGGAGAAGAGAGATGCAAAGCAAGCGCAGTAGGAAGCAGAACCGAAGGCAGACACACGAGAGCTTTCAACCGGCAAGGCGAGAGACCGGAAGAAGCACAGCGTATGCTGCAGGTGAACCGCTGAGAAGCAAGCAGAAGTGGTAAGGCTGTCGTGGATGCGGTCATAAGAGCAGCAGTTCTACTGGCAGAAGAAGGAGAAGCCGGTGGGAGAACTGGAGGGCTGTCTGCAGAGCCGGAAACACTTTCCCGAAGCACGGACTTCGCAGCAACCATATACCACGGGTCGGGAACGCCAGCAAACACCAGTGAGTCAGCCCAGAAGCATTGGGAGCCCTGGGGCACACCAAAAGGCGTACAAACTATGGGAACTTAATTTGAATATCAACTAAATGATATAGAAAGACAGAATGTACACAAGTCTCCATATATGAGATGTCGATATGAGGAAAATCTGGAGTAAATATTGTCATAAACAAATTAATATTAATGAAGCAAATAAAAGGCAAGATCTGTACAAATCTTCATTTTTGAGATGTCAATATGGGGAAGATTGAAAGCCAATGAATACTAACAATGAAGTTAAGAAACAAAGCGTGAACAAGTCTCCATATATGAGATGCCAACATGGGGAAGTAGGAATAAGGAATACATGGAGCCAATAAAGTATAAACAGTGAAGGAGTACAAACGTGTTATCCTTAAAAGAGAACTGAAAGATTGTAAGAAGACTGGTGAAAGAAGTACATCAGGCAGTATGCCTTTGGGGAAACATACCTGGCAGGAGAGTTCACCGGGAATCTACCAAGCCCTAAGGGGGATACCTGACTGGGGAGTACACCAGGCAATCCATTTAGAGTATGTGAAAGGAAACTAAATTGCAAAAGTGTTCCTGGCAGGATAGTACACCGGGAGACTATCTTGTATACGTTGTGAAAGGAAAAGACATTGTGAAATGTTTCCTGGCAGGAGAGTACACAAGGAGACTTACTTGTGTTTCTATTTGTTTGTTAAACGCCAAAGCCCTTGGGCATCAGATGCTACACAGAGACAAGAAAACAAAGACTTACAGAAACAAGACAACAGAGACCAGAGACAAGAAGGAGAGAAAAGAGGAAAAACGCCAAGCAAATAGTTGAGTCTTCCTGCCTTTCCTGAAGACAAGATGATCTTTTTCAATTTGTGAATTGTCTGGAAGCTTATTCCAGGCTTGCGCCAACAAAACCGGAAAGGAGCGACCATTTCCCCTGCTTCTCTTGTAGCAAGGAATGACTAAGCCATGTGTGTCCGGGGACCATAAGTGGGGAATAGGTTTATACACAACCAATTTTTCACTCAGATAAGACGGCGCATTTCTGAACAGGCATTTGTGACCCAACGTGAGTATCTTTAATAGGTTGCTGTATAGAAGAGACACTGTTGCCATCCTTGAAACACTATTATTTGAAAAAGACATTCTTTCATCATCCTTAAGAGAGTTTTACGGGAAAGACATTTCTACTCTTAAGAAAGTGTTGTGTAAAAGACATTTTCTATTATTCTTAAGGAATGTTTGTTTGGAAAAGACAATGGGCCTCATTAGAAGTTTGGCGGTAGCTTTGCCAGTAAAACCAGAAGGCTGCTGCCAAACTTCCGAAAATTTCCGGTGCCCGCGAATGGGCAATTACTGGGTCATTACGGCCCTGCCGGACCCGGTAATTGCCCTGTCACGGGCGCCGTAACGGAATGCTCCCCGTTCCAATTTGAGCCCCATAAGGCTCAATGGGAATGGGGAGGTTGGATGCACCGGCACCATTCAGAAAGGTGCTGGTGCATCCGACATGCTATGCTTGCGGTTGCCGCTCTGCCCGCCATGTACGACCTGGCCGGCAGAAAGGCAGCTGCGAGCACCACTCGTAGTATGCCGGTCGAGGAACTACGGTACCGGCAGGCTTACCGGTACCGTAGTTCCCGGAGTGGCAAACTTGTAATGAGGCCCAATATTCTCACCATCCTTCAGAAAGTATTAAAACACCATTACTTAAGTTGCTAAGAGATACTTTTCCATCTGTAAAACATAATTAATTGGAAAATACACTTTTCACCATCTTTAAGAAAGTGTTAGATGAAAGAGATATTCCTACTACTCTCAAAGATCCACTGTTCGCACAGAACCTTCTCAACATTCTACCTGAAACAGTTCAGGGCAAGGGAAACAATCCCTCTATACAAGGATTGTTTTGTTGGATTTAGGTACTTCATTTCTTGCCCACGTTTTGCTGAATTTGAAGCAGAGACATTTACCTTGCACCTTTTGTTGTTCATTTTTAGTGCGAGGGTCAGATACGTTTTGGACACAAGGACAGTTTGCTTAAGTTGGGCGACGAGACACAGACTGATCCCTAGTTTTGTTTTCCTAGGGAAACTCTTCAGGATAGGGATAGGATGGATTTTATCCAAACCCTTTTATTTCCATTAAATGTCTAATGTTGAAAACATTACAACGTTGTGTCCGTCTGTCATTTCTGACCCCTCACAATCCCACCCTAGTAGACAACACATTGAGTCACACAACTCCAGCACAGAAACTTTGCAGCTTACACAATGGAACGATCATCTGAAGACGTGCTTCTGTGCTAAACTTCTCTATACAACACAGAAAGACTGACAAATCTTTCTGCACTCCTTGAACACCACCCCTTTAGAGTCCACCCAGGAAACAATTTACAGTAGCAACCAGGAGCATTCGTTAATCACTACTCAAGACAAGTCACAAAATGTCAAACTCCCACTACATAGAAAGCCCTATCTTTTCAGACCTGCACATATCAACATTGCAACAAAGCAAATATGCCCTGTCCCCCTGATTCTACATGGGATTCCCCCCATACTCAAGATCATGTGAAAGCAGAAGGTGGTGTGCAGTGCAAGACTAAGTAACATAACAGGACATATAAAGAATGTCACTGATTCACATGTGGGGCAGAGCTCTGGACCACAAGCAACTTCAAAGTTTGGCAGCAACAGGGGAGGAAATTAACATTGGTTCTGCCTCAGTCTGCTATACTAGAATCTCTGGTGAGACTATGTATCTCGGGTCAAATGCAGCATGATGGGACAGAGGTAGAGCCTGTGTAAGAATGGCAATTCTAGGTGACAGTCTCAAGGGCCGCTGACTAAGGAGCACAAGAATTCTGTCCCTAAAATCATTACATTTGCCCCATTTTAAGGGTGATTCCCGCCACCCCAGTAGTGTGAACATAACCACTTCTAAGGACACTAACTTGTGCAGTTAACTCATAGTGAAATGTAATAATTTACACCAGATTGCACACTTTGGTTAAGCAGCCGAGACAGGATATTAACCCATAATTCAATTTTAGCACTCACAAATATACTTTGAAATATTTAAATTTTGGCATTCATGGACAACACAATACTGTCTTATTGTGATAACTTGAAAAGCACACAAATCACATAGCAAAGAATTCTGAAAATATGCAAATCATTGAATAAATATGTTAAGCCAAAATAATACAATCCTGGCTTTGTTTGCAGATCCTCTCCTTCCACCGAGGCCAGAAACCTTGGGTCATCTTCGGCTCCTCTCTCTACTTTAGTCATTACATCTTGGACCTTGCCAAGAAGGCTCACTTTCAATTTTAACTCGGAGGCATTCTTCCTTTCCTTACCTTCCTCCAGAAGCTCAATGGGCCTCATTACAAGTCAGCCGGTCCGGAAACAATGGTGGCGGTAAATCCGCCGCCACCATTGTTTCCGGACCAGCTGATTCAGAGTCCTGCAGGCGGGAGGTGAGACTCCCGCCAGGTCTGACCTGGCGGAAGTAACAGCACCCGCCTGCAGGTGGACATGGAAACACTGGCTCTGTCATAGACGGAGCATAGGGCATTTTTAGGATGGGGACAGTGTCAGTTGTGTGGGAGGCAGATGAATATCCCATTCTCAGAGACTGGTTGAAGAATTCGGAGAAGCTGAATAGGCAAGAGGTACTGAGTCCATGACGGTTTGCAGTGCAAATGGGTCGATGGGGGAAAAGGATAGGTTAGCTCTTTTAATAAGGATGGGCTCAGAGTGGAATTTGATTATATTTCACAGTATTTGCTTCACAAGATATTTTTTCACAATATGCAAGTTTACCAAATCATCTCTAACAGGGAGGAGGGAATTTGAATTCCATGGGTGAGTCAGTGTCTATTCCCTGATCCATAATGGACAAGGGAACCATGCGATTACTATTATGTGAAATTAACTAAAAGAACCTATTAAATACATGTAAAGTATATGGAGTCTCATGTAATGGACAGAAAGTTATTGTCTGCATCTAATGTGGAAGTTAGACATGATGTATGCATCCTCGTTCACCATAGGTAGCTCCTGCTCACTGAGTGATGCCCCGATACAAGAGCGGTTTCTTACCCCAGCTCATCAAATCTTTAGGTCGATACCTGGCACCCTGGAATTCTACATAGCTGTAGCACTGACCCTGCTCCTTCTCTGTCCCTCTAAGAATTGGCTCCTTAAACAATCCGCACCATTGCACCCTGTGGTCAAAGTGAGCGGGAACGGTCATTAGGGAGTTCCACTACTTTATTTTGTACATTTCTACCACTGATTCCAGCACCTTCTACTAAGATCAGCCCTTCCTTCTCCCAAGCAGAAGCAGCCTGACCATTCATCCTCTTTCCACTTATACCTACTCATCCATGTGATGGCATGCTCTACCCAAACCCCCACTCTCTGGACTCAGCTCACGCAACACACCGCCTTTCTCCCATTCCAGCATACCCACCCTCATCGTCTCCTTTTCGGCATGGCTGTTGCGTCAACACTAGCATGCACCTACCCACCTCTCTCCCCCTAAAAAACATTTAGGATAAAGCATAGCAGCTTTTTTGAAGGTTGGGGGAGAGGAGCGCTTTCTGGTCCCATTAGTTATGTATTTGCGTATGGTTAGACGCAGAGCAAGAACTCCAATATGTCAATAAGTGACCTGGTCAGAACAGGCACTGCAAAATGAAATGGAGTCAATCAGCCACAGTTGGCAGAGCAAGAGGCATAGTTCTTCTATCCGTGGCTGTGAAGTACAGCCGATTGCGATGAACTGCCTGGAAGCAGCTCAGCAGAGCTCTAGAACACTCCTGACATCCATTCACCAAGATCAACTCTCCCCAGGTGACGGCCGTGACTTTTAAACCAGCCAAGTCTAAAAGAAGTGACTTCACAAAGCGTCCAGCCAGACGAAATCTCAGAATGCGGGTAAAATAATGTGTGACTGAATGGCTAACTGACGAGTTAGGCACTCGGCTCAGAGCCTGCGCTTTTTAGGCCCCAATCCAGTGGCAGGAGACTCAGCCCTTCATCCTTCCAAGATGGCTAATTTGTGCACCATTATTAAGCACCTCTTAGAAGCAGTGCAAATCTGGCATGCGGTGTAATATAATACCACAAATTACTATTCTTACAATAAATATGAAGCTAATGAACAACTTAAAAATTCCAGAGACCTGGTAGAAGGCAAGTGCAAGCGCCGCAAAGGGGGACATGGGGTGGGAGCTGCAATCCACATGGACTGCGAGATTGAGTACTGTGCCATCAGTTTCTGATCCAACTAATGCCAGGGCATCAGGTTTCCCCGCTAGTTCAGCAAGAGCGGAATGATGATAAAAAGCAGCACTGTTGCTTCTCCTTTGGGTGCTAGAGAATCAGGAGATGATGTGCTTGAAAGTGGAGACTCTCATTGGCACAGAAGCTGCCAAGAACATCATAGACCTTGGAGATGTGATCTACAAGCCGACCCAGGGCGCCATCAGTAGAGGAGCCCCCAAATGTACCAAATTGGCCGGGACAATAGCCCTAGGGCAACGCGTCTCTCTTGAAATCAAGACAATGCAGGGCAACACAGGTTCGAAACCCAGTCCCGCGTTTAGAGACTGGTCTCTGGTATTAAACGAGTTATAAAAGAGGAATTAATTAAAAAACATCCAATCTAGTCCTTTTGTAAGGAAAGATGGGCGGGTCATCAAAGCGTCCCTTCACCTGCATTGGCCCTGCTGGCAACCCTTAGATGAGAGCCACGCAGAACACTACAGCCTAGGAGAGCACTGGCAGGCTTGCTACGGGGGCTCAGAATAGCATTCCTTACACTATGGATAACAACGTGGACACCACAGAGGTCCTAAAAGAACTCCCGCGAGTACCCATACAACGTACATAGGTGTTCCCAAATGAATTACCAAGAAGTCAGGCTTGGGATGGCCTATAGGGCAATGCCCAAACCAGAAACAAAAAATGCTGGTGTGGGCCAGTTTTTTGGTCAAAGAGGAACATTTTTTGGCCATGTAGGCTAGTTTGATAAGTTACTTCACCATATGGCTAATAGTTTTGACCAGTGTTACTGAATAACTATACTTTCAGTAAGCACAATTTGCATCACATTTTGTCAAAAACCACCCCCTTGGGTACAATGAATTGCCATTTGCAGCTGTGGCCCACTTTTTCCATTGGTGCCCGTGACAATTGTAGGCCCAAGTCCGACCCTGCAAAAAGTCCAAGTGGAAAGCTCAGGAGTTAAGAGCTCCCTTCAGCCATGAGACCAATCTGCCCTGGTGTAAAATCCCTGCAGAACCGGCTCAGCCTTTTATCTTTGCAAGGTCCATACGTTGGTAATAATAACATCTGTTATTACACTGCTTAGAAGTGTGAACACTCCAGGATATGGCGCTATAAGAACACACATTATTACTGATGTCTTTAAAAATCCCTCCATCGTGCACAAACTTCTCTACTCGAGGCATTTCCAAGGAAGTAAATGCTCAATTCATCGCCAAAGCACGGCGCAAACTTGAAACATTTGCATGAGACCGGTCATTTGCCGACGGCAAAGTCGCACAAAAATCTTCTTTGCGCGTTAATAATTTAAACGGAATTAACATTTGTTGACTACACAGTCAACATATTTCCCAACTGGTCTAAAACCTGGACGCATTCTTCTCCACTATATGAGCAGGTGATGAAACTGCTCATGATGCCTTCAAGCAAATTTTTGTCCAATGCCGAAGGAACACAGAAAGAGATTAATAAAGCGTGGGCGAGGCATGGACCCTTAGACTCTGGTTCTTGCATTCAACGTCACAGGTGGACCCTTAATGAGCCTCTGGCAAGTTGAACGCATCTCACCGCAGCAAGGCACCTTTCCCTCTGCAATGGAGAATATAAAGTTTAAATCATTATTCATTTGTAACAGGACTACTCAGCACAAAGCCCCATCATTTCTCACCATGGAAGGTCAGTAATTGTAAATGTAATGGGTTATTTATGACGGCTTAATAGCTAAGGGTTTCTAAGCGCGGACCCAGGGATCGAACCTGTGTTGTTACGCGTCGTCTTGCTTTCAAGACGAGCACGTTGCCCCTGAGCTATCCACCCAGTACTATAAGCGTGCACGCAATATCCACTTCCATGTGGGCAAGCTTCTACAGGTATCGTTGCTTCACATCATGAAGGGGTGGCCAGGCTTTCTTGGTCACTGCCCACAACCGCGGAACACGTTGCCCCAACACCAATCCGGCTATAGATTGATTGGCTCCCAACACATAGGGTGCCAATTCCGCAAGTAGGTTGTGGGCATGGGATGCGGTGCGTGGGGCCTGGATATACCCCCCTTCAGTAAGGCTCTCAAAACATGGCTCTTCTTGAGAGTATGCACATTACGCTCTAAAAATATTTTTCAAAACACATCATAGCACAAGAGGACACTTATAAAAACACAGTGAGTACCCAGTGAGGGGCCTCTTGCTGTGTAATAGAGGGAGTAGCTGAATGGCTGCTTGCCGGTGGCAGCAGTTGCTTTGGAAAAGTTACATTTGTATTCCCTGTCTGATGGTAGAACCATTGTTAAGAACTGCCTGTGTGAAAGAAATAATTCCATAGTGTAAGAGCTAGGACTGAGAGCGCCCCATCTCCCTCTTGACTGCAAAACATGGGCTCTACCACTAGAAACTCCAGTGCTGATCGAATTGCCCAATGTCAGATCGCAGTGGATCAACTTACCCAACAAAAAAGGTAGGTAACTGCACTAAGGGCTGGGTGAGTGATGCATGAACCCTTATGTTTGATTTGTTCTGGGATGGGAACTGATGCAATCAAAATCAAGCATTCATCTGAGCACGAGCGCTCAGTATATTTAGGCCCAGAGTCGCATGGAACCGGGGTCACAGGATTCAACAAGCTAAACTCTCATTGCACCCTGTAACCAGCCTCTGCCTTTAGTCAAGTCCCAGGGACTTGCATGCAAAGGCGGGAATCGGTCCGCCAGAGCAGGCGGCTCACAGGCCCCCTTCCATGCATATGTAGTTGTCAGGCATGCAAATGGCGCAATCACATGTATTGCATTGGCCTCCATTGCCCATGTGAGTGGACAGCTGGGTCAGTCCTCCACCCAAGTGTATGTTGAGTGTGCTTTGCTATTACCAAGGACTTGCCAGAAAAGGCCTTCCAATGGCAAGGACCTTATTACATAGACTCATTTCCAAGTTAAAAATCAACGCTCATCTGTTGGGCATTGCTGGCTTTATCCTATATGTGGCATGCCACGGGGTAATTGTCACAAGCTGCAAAGTTGTGCGGGTCTGGGAACCGGCATGCTAAGATGTGTGCATGCCGTTTGGGGTTCATGATTCATCTGCACAATGGGGCCATTTCTTCCACTTGTGGGCTCACTTGGCACATGCAGGTTTAAGGAATCTTCAGTAAATGAGAACCAAATGGACCTTTTTTCCTCAAACAGTGCCAGGCATAAAGCGGCAATTATAGCATTTCTCTTATTTCCTACCTAGGGCTTTCAAGAGGCTGCCTGGGGCGGCTCATCCACACTGACCTGGAGGGTCAGACCTTGCACGTTGTAGGGTTACATTACTCAACGAAAAACTTGCAAAGAGATCAAGGAACTAGGTATGAAGCAAAATAACAATTGTAAAAAAACAAAGAAAAAGACCAAGTGTTTGAATGCACGGTGCCAGTCGATGGTCCACAAGCAGCTATGTTAAGTAGGGCACACACATGTATACAGTTGGCATGTGGGGCACAGACTGCTGGGAGCAACCCAACACTTAACTCTAGACCCCCTCTCCACGGTGCAGAGTAGACAGTACACGTTATGAGTTCAATTAATTTTCCAAATACAAGCAAAGTCCCTTCTCAGTCCCACACCCGGCTCCCAGAGCTCCTCGCTGAATAAAGAGCGAAGGGGGCATGTAATGTCTTACTGGAGCAGTACTCTGGGATTCTAGGGTTATAGTCTTCCTACGTTGTCTCGGGAGGATAGCTCGGGGGCAACGTGCTCGCCTTGGAAGCAAGACGACACAGAGCACCACAGGTTGGCTCTCCGGGTTCACGCTTAGAAACCTCTGGGTATTAAGAGCGTTATAAATATCCTATCGTATCGTATCAAAGCAGACCAAAAAGTAGACAGCAGTTTACTGGCAGCCTTGCCCACTTTACTTTGACCAGGTACAATTAAATTCAAGGATTCTACCAGTTACAGAAATCTCCCCGCCCCTTATTTACCTACTGGCCCTTACCTATGCGGGAAATCATTTGTCAATTGCAGACAACAGCTTCCTCCACAGACTGCTAGCGTGGTTACAGTGGCACGGCTACCATCAGTAGCACACAGCTGTGCCAGGCCCGGGCCCAGCCATGAACACATCTAATGTAACCAACACAACTGTGTCTCTGCATCCATCGTCGTCCTTCCAAACTCCTTTGCGGGGTCACTGTGGCTCCTTTCCAGCTCGTTATTCGTGCTCCAATTAATGTCCTCAAACCGGAAGTGCTGAAGCCAGGGGAATGGCTGTTTATGTAGTTCAGCTGGCAGCTCTGCCAAGACAAGCCCAGTCTACTAACATACATAAAGCCACTGCTTGTTTTCGACCTCTGAAGTATCAAGGGCAATGGCATCCAGCACATGACCCGCACAGATCTCTGCAGTAGGTGCAGTAACCTCCTTAGCCATTTTGACAGATTGAGGGTTCCTGTAATAAACCATGCCAACATTCAGCGCTCCCAAAATGGAGAGAAAATCACTCCACCTCATTGGAGCCCAGGAGACGTAGTCAAGAGAGGCGCGTCGGTAAAGCCCTTTTCATTTTTGAATGTGTGGGGCTGTGCCAGCAGGCCATACAGCGCTAGGTGTGGGGATGTGACAGCAGGCCATACAGCGCTACAGTTTGCATTTCTCAGCTGCAGCTTTGGGTCGCTTAGTCCACTACCAGGCATATACTGCACCAGAGCTCATCTCTTCCCATGAACTTGACGCAATTTTAGGGGTGCAAAAAGGAACCCAAGTGCGGGCCAAACAGACCCACCCGTTGATCTATAGCACTGATGCTAGATGCGTTTTTAAAACATTGTAGATTTCTAAAAGAAAAAAAGCACGAAGCAACCACGAGTTCAATTCTTCTGTACAGAATTCGACTTGCAAAGGCCAAAACCTTTGCATGCTTGGGATCGTCTCTCAGCAGCTGCGCTGTCAACAAACGCCTGTTTCAGAGGCCAAAGCCCAGAAAAGAAGCAATGTTGTGTGGTCCACAGGAATGCGAAATTCTGCCAAAAGCCCTGAAATCACGCATGCAATGCTGGGGAAGAGAACGCCTCTGACCACCTCGGACTACAGGACGATCTGGGCGCCCGCCCCAGCCCAACCCTTATGCGTATGGGAAACTTGGCTCAGGGTCGGCCGCTCACACAATATGGGTCCGCCCCAAGCACAGACATTCCTGGCACCAGAGAGGCAGCCGTGGGTCCTGGTATCGAGAAAACTCAGGCTATACTCTGTGCAAAGCCGGGCTCATCCAATCCAAGGAATGGCCGCCCCCTCCGCCCCCCCCACCACCACTTTCGGCCTCACCCGCCAATGTAACATGTGTTCCTGCCGTAATATGGAAAAATAAAATTAACTTTTTCTTTACAAGCCTTGCGTGGTCAGAGTAAAAGAGCAACATACATGAGAATACTTTGTAGTGTTATTTGTAAAGCACCTAATTTAATCCAGTGGCCACTTTAAAAAGCAACAGAATATTACATAAGACACAGGATGCAAGTAGAGGACCATTTATCTATTTAGTAGTTTTGGTTAAAAAAAAGTTTGAGCTACCCACCTCTGTGAAGAATCCATTGGTGTAGAAAGTATATGCGGAGGTGGGTCTGCTGTGGCGAGGCACAGAGTATTTTTACTGTGGCTACTGTTTTGGAGGCGTGGCAAAGGGTAGCCCTCATCTGGCAAAGGACTCCATTCCCACAAACCAGCAGAGGTGGTTTGCTATGGTCCACTGTGGGAGCGGGAGGAACCAGGTAAGAGGCCCTCGATTTTTCCCACTTTGTTGGACACCAGGCTCTTTGTTTCCTACTCAAACCTTTAAGATAGTGTTCTCTGAGGGCGTGCCTTCACCTCGGCGCCCTGACTGTGAAGTAGCATTTTGGACTATGCATGTGGCGCCGCTTACTATCGGCCCATCCTCGGAGACAGTATTTTGGAGTGTCCCGTGCTTAGCCGTTCCAGTGACGCAGCAGGACCTGCAATTTTACTCAGGTAAACCCCTCGTATCAGACCTAATACTGCAATCTCGTCCCTTGGGCAGAATGTGCATAGCCACGCTGCGCGGCACTACCGCCCGTCTAACTCTCCCTACTAAAAAACAATGTTTAATCCCGACTTGCAAGCCCACTACCACTGACAGAGGAACAGGGAGAGCTAAATCAAACACCTACAGACTGCCATCTCGAACTTCTTTGCCTCAAAAAAGTTGCTATCCATAGACTGAAAGCTATCCATTTCACTCAGCGACATGTCGGAGAATTCCTTTTCACGTACTATTGACAATAATAACTCTCTCCTGAAAATGTGTGTTGGCCTGCAGCATGCCTCTTCAGGAGGAGAAAAAGAGCCACTCACAGAAGTATGCGATGGCAATATAATTGACAGACTTATCTAACTCACCGGTCTAGGTCACCTTGGTGTCACCCACGGTCTCTTCCAGTCTATCTGGCATAAACTGTGTTAGTGAGGCGGACAGCCCGTCAGACCATGAGACAGAGCCCGAGACCAACACCCCTGCTCCAACTAGCGACAGGTACATTACTATCCAAGGTGGATACACTCTGAACGTTAATAACCAAGATAGCTAAGGATCAGCTAGATATTAAATCAACACTGGCTCAAATGGTGGATCTGATCCTAGCAAACTTGGATAAATCGCCACTTGCCACCACATTAATACTTAAATCCCCAAGAGCAAATGCTACAAACGCTGTTCTGTCATCTTGGCCTTCGATCAATAATGGGCAAACTCCATGCACCTTAGTCCCATACCCCTTCATACATTCATTGCAACCTGGAGATCTCACTGAAAATTGAGACTATGAGGAGGTGTTTCTGCCTGCGGATTCTGCCTCGGCAATGGTGGCTCAAAAAAAGACTGAGGCAGAAAAAATGGAAAACATTGTTACTTTTGGCGCTAACTGCCCCAAACAAACCATACAAAAACAGGCCAAAAGAGCTTTAATCATAAGTTACAATGTCCCAAATCCACCCACAATTCGCGAGTCGACATTAAAGAAAAAAATCTGTCATAAAAAACTGGCGGATGGCTCAACCCGACAAGTCACAATAAATGGGCCAGAGGGAAATCGGGCAAATTTCTATTGGTCAGTCAGCCCAAATCTCTATTAAGAAAGACTGACTTGAAAGCTGACATTGGCATTCCACATCGGGCAAAGGAAAAACCTCTAAATTGCCCTAACAAAGCACAAGCCCATGGCAAATGGGTTATTCTGGAAGAATTAAACCCCACTAATTACAGCCCTTTGTTTTAATCGTTCTCGCCTCCTGGCCCTCTTCAACCAACTTCCGCACTTAAAATTGAAAAGCTCTGCAGACATCCTTCTGATTGAACTGCCCGGGATTGGCAGCTCTGCCAACTTGGCACTCATTGACTTCTCCTCACTATTGTCTGTGTCACTGCTAAAATCGTGTACAGCACTGGGCTTGTCCCTGATTATTTGCTGTAAGGTAACGAAAATAGAGAATTCGGTCCTTTCCTCAAAAACTAAAAAGAACCCCTTCATTGTAAAAGAAGAGCAAAAATCCGAAAGAGCCACCTTGCGTGTCCTCCAAGGCAACAAAGAGAAAGCAAAGATTCAAGAACTGGCTGCGAAGTCCTGGTTACCAGAACCCACTACTAATGAGGCAAATTGATTTTATGCCTCAGACTACACACTAAGAGCCTTATTCATGGAATTATCTGCGTGAAAAACGCAGATTTGCGTGCCTTTCTGCCCGAAAATCCCTGTTTGAAGTATGGGGATTTTCGGGCAGAAATCTGCGTTTTTCACACAAATAATTCCATGAATCAGACTATAAAATGGACACCCAGGAACACTCGTAGCTACCGCTCCTTTGTTTTCCACCCAGCTGGGCTAGAGTCCATCATAGCTAGCGATGTGTTCATGTTACAGGAAACATGGAGCACTAAGCCTTTTGGTGTAACTGGCTTCCAGATTGTAGAACATCACGGAAGCCCTTCAAACCGAGGACGAGCTGATGGCATGCTCGCTATTGTTACTAAACTAACGGCACTCACCGACATGCTGTCCGGAAAAAAACAGTCACAAGATGTGCTGTCGGCATTTTTTTAGGCTGTGCATGAAAAAACCGCTCCCATATTGTTCATAAATGTCTACGATCCCCCAGGGAATGCACAAACTAAAGCCTTACATTCAGTAATCGACAACATCATTACACAGTGGCATGTAATATCACTGTCTAGTGCTATTTTAAATGGGTGATTTCAATACAAGAAGTTTACAACACACTCTTCCTTCTTGCTATGCACCCACTTGTCAGTGGTGACGTTTCATAAGAGCCAACGATTTAATACACCAACCTTTTGTGAACTCTACTATAGATACAATGACTTCTACTTAATTGTTAGCTGTAGCCATGTCAAAACTAATTTTAACAACATAAGTGACCATGGAGTTGAGTTGGAAGCTCTACCTAGACAAAACTCCCAAGAACAAAGTTTGTCGTGTTCATGCTAGCCCGAAAATGCAGGGCAATCGCTGCGTTGATCTAAGACAGGCATCGGGGACACTAATGATTTGCTGTGGCACGACCAGATGAACATACAGACCGCACGGTCGACAGCGAATGGGGACTTAGAGCACATGATTCATTCTAGAGTGAAAGATACCTAAACAAATTGCTATAACATGGTACTCCATGGTGGCATTAACGTTCGATCACTTTATGGCCCCACTGTAGTGGGGCAAAAACAGATGTACCGTAAAGCTTGTTCCCTAGTTAGAGGTAGCTGTGCTATGCATGACCAAGCTAAGAAGACTTGCATTAAAAATCTTGCAACTTGGTACAACAATTGAGAAAAACAGCACACACACCCTATCAACAATTCTAATTGGGTACTACTGTTTGGCTGGCTCAAAACACATAATACACACAAGTTCTGGTTGCACTAGAACGATCAGAGGAAGTCCCTGCTGCCTGCCAATTTGAGCCCAATATTGGAAGCAGCATGGTTTGTCCATATCGACACACTTTAGAATGAACCTACTCCTAGCACCATTCACGAGAACCTGTATAACAAAATCACATTCTGCAGATCTTGATTTTGAGGTAGTCACACGAACCAACATTATTATCAAACTGAAGAGCTCTCCTGCTCCAGGTTCTGATTGTATACCAAACGTCGTCATGAAGGCCCACCTGGAATTGTGGGCAAAAATAATAGCAAAGCTTACAAGCACGTAGAGCTCTCGGGCCAAATACCTGCTAGCTTGCGTAAATCTGTGTTGGAACCAATTTTGTAAGAGGGGCAATAGACTCAACCCTTCAAATTATCGCCTCTTGGCGATGATGGACGTAAGCCAAAAGATCTTTGCGACGGTATTACTAAGCAAACTCTCCAGCTGGGCTGAGAAAACAACTCTATTAAGCCCTTATCAGACATGCTTTATAAAAGCCTATAGTACAGTAACTAATATATGTGTCCTCCAATACCCAATTGCAGAAACAACTGTTAAACAGAAGTCAACCTTGTACTGTTGATATGTCGACATTAGCAATGCGTATGATCTCATATCCCACCCCTTTCTCTGGAGAGAAAGAATAGCTTGGGGCATTAATCCAACACTGTTGCACCACATCCCACAGCTATACACAGATACGTCCATTACAGTTCATCTGAATCTAGCCGGGGTACGTACAAACTATCGTCAAACAAATCATGGCCTTAAACAGGGCTGCATCCTTGCCCCCATCTTATATAACTTGTACTATGCAATAATTTTTAAAAAGTGCCGCAATAGAGGACGCGGGCACAAGAACATGATTATCCAAAAGTAGAAAGTAAACAGTTGCTCTCCAATCAAAAGTATACTCTTTAAGTGACAGTCCCAAGTAGAGTCAGCCTTTGATCAACAAATTGGCGAACACTGTAATTTTGACTGTATTTTGAAGTTTGTGTCTTTTTTATGTTTTTGTTTTGGAGAGCTTAAAACCTTTTGGGAAGCTGCTGCACTTAGGTTCTTGTTCTGAGGCTGATCAGAAGAGGAATCAGATGTTTAGACAGATATATGAACCTTTGTTTGTACGCGCTAAAGTTAGTTGTTGTTAGTTTCTGCCTTTAGATTCACAATCCACTTTTTTTGGTGTATACATTTGAATCAGGACTCATTGTGTTATTTTGAAAAAAATGTTTTTTAATAGTGGTCCAAAATCAAAATATATTGCCCTCTACACGTGTTTCCCTGCCATTCCATTATGTGGCAGATCCTCAGGAGGGATAGTCCCACTTTGGGCTTAAATTGAGTTCAACTAAAATTTAAACAAACAAAAACACAGCTTGAATGTACAGTTGTATGTGTTACACTTCAAATGATTAATCAAAGCATTACAGATAACAATATTTAGATTCCAAATGTCAGCAAAATTAAGGTAAACTACTAATTGTTCCGAAAGGCAGAAAAAAAAACTCTGTTTTTCAAACGTTTTCACAATATAGGCATTTCTCTAGTTTTAACAAATTGCATTCAGTTGCACCCACAGTTAGCTTTGTTGGTAGAACAGTTTCATTTTCTCATGCTTGCTTTAAAATGTGTACTCACATTTGTTGTATGCTCTAGTTTACTATAATGGATTCAGCTCGTTTTGTGCTCAACAAATATTTTGTCCTTTTTATTTCCCCAATTAAAGAAACGTTGGGTCTCACCAAAGTTTACTGGTTCCAGATAGCAGAACCTGAAAGGGTTGAGTGAAAAAATACTTTAGTCCTTTTACTCATAGTGCATATGCTCTATTTACAGATAGCATTTATAAAAATGGGCTCTCTTGTTTGCCTGTATATAATAATTTAGAGGCTGCTTACCTTCTTTTCTTGTGGCTCTGCGTTGGTTATTATTTCGGGAGGAGCGGCATGCTAACCGGCTTGTTCCTAGTTCGGTATGTGTTTCGCGACTCCTCAATGGTGCCACAATCACGTGTTTAACTTGTTCACGTGATCGCGTCCGCCATTTTGGAATGGGAACATT
This sequence comes from Ambystoma mexicanum, assembly GCF_040938575.1. Classification (NCBI taxonomy): domain Eukaryota; kingdom Metazoa; phylum Chordata; class Amphibia; order Caudata; family Ambystomatidae; genus Ambystoma; species Ambystoma mexicanum. Next base: position 687,561,125 of record NC_090931.1, on the reverse strand, counting down.
TGTGGCGTTAAGCACCGTTACTTACAGATGTGTGCCGCTTGTCTAAATTCCTGCTTAAGCTCACTTTTGATTCTATTTTTTTTTTAAAGAAAAGAAAAAAGGCTAAGTGCACTGTTTTGCTTTTATACTTTAATATTTTTACAAGTAATGATGAGGGTTGATTCATTCGTGGTCATGTGATCTTTTCAGTCACATGATTTAAGCTTTGTTATTTCCTACTCTGCGACTGTGGGTGCTAGATGTTTATATACTCTTTAAGTGATAGTCACCACTTTACTTTAACTATGCTGGATCAGCATAGGAAGGATCCCGGCCCTAATCAAACTACGATCTTAACAGTATTCTGAAGTATTGAGAATCTTCAATCCATCTGTTCAAGAGATATTGAGGCTATTAAGTACCTATATGCCTCAAATTATGATAAAGTTGAATTAGTCATCCCCTCTCAAATTATAGTTGAATTATTATGGCACTCTAGAAGTGCCCTGATGCAATCAGAGTTTTTATTAGCGAAGCACAACTCTAAACCACAGACCAAACCTCATAGTTTTGCTCTGCGGAATGTACATCAGAAATTGTACATGGATGATAAACAAAAATCTGCGCATTCTACTGATAGCATTGGAACTCCTAAACAATGTCTATCATTCCAAGCCTTTTAAATCCGGTATAATGTTGCCTCAAACTTGTTGAGTCGAAGGGTTCACTTACAATCTAGACCTATTGCATCACCCCCCTCCAAATGGTCTTGGCTCACTGGCCAGGAACAAAGAGAATCACACTTTAAAATGTTTTTATTTAAATGATTTGGTTTAGTTGCAACGCAACTTTTCAAATATCAAACATACATTAAAAGGTTTTTAAAAAATCCACCTCCATATATACATAGATTAGAGAACAGAAAGTAGAGAACAGAAATGACCTAAACCATGCATACATATTGCCAATATTACTCTGTACAGATTATTTCCCCCAGTTTCATTAACTGAGCGGACCACTAATCACACTAATGTGCAGTAATGCAAACTTATTTCTAGATCCCTGTCCAGGGCTTTCTGGAATACGAGAGGATGTTCTAATTTGCTGTGTTAGTAGATTGGTTTCGTATGACATATTAGCCTTCCAAGAAATGTGGATGACAATGCAACCAGTCTGGCCTAGTTACCAGATAAATTGGACTCCTGCAATAAAACATAAGAAAGGTCGGCCAGCTGCTTGCCTCATAACCACAGTAAAAATAGACTCTGGTATTTCTCTTAAACCATGGACTTCGCCGCATGCAGGAATTCAACGTTCTTTATTAGCTACGTCCAATAGTTGTCATCCCTTGTACCCTCCGGCTTCTTTGGTTAATATTTAGTGGAATCCGCTAGCTATAGAGGACAATAAATTAAACATATGGAATATGTCCTGGATCAAATCCTCATGGAAACCAATGCGAATGTAACTCTGATCATAGGAGATTTAAATATCAGATGTCTCTCTTCGGAAATGAAGCAATTAACAGAATGAGCTGCCAAGTGGACTGACTTCATGACATCGCGTAATTTTACTGTCCTTAATGGCACAATAGCTGGTGATTGGCCCCACGCCCCCTATGTTCTCACTTGGCATTGAGGGTCATCTACGGCCTTTTTGGACTATGTTTATGTTTCATCCAATGCTATCAATAGAATTTTTACTTTTAGAATAATTCCAGTTGATGCAAGTGACCATAACATTCTAGATATAAAGTGGATTGCTTACTCAGATAGGGAAGGATCCTTTAAGGGAAGTTTATAATTGACAAATGGCAGTAACGGAGTTAAATGGCCTCTTACTAAATTGAAACACCCGATATGTACTCTTACTAACCAGGCTCAGGAGACATCTCTCCTTAACCGATTTGATTACACAGACACTTTGATGTTAATTAGCGAGAGCTCTACAATTTTGTTATCGTCCAAAGTTCACCCACAAATATTCCTATAACACTACTATTCATGCCCATAATGTGGCCTTGCGAAAGAACCTTAAACAGTGTTTTAATATATCTGACCCTACTATTGCAACTTCTTTTCGGTCGCGCTATAGAAGTGCAGTCCACCAAATACGACTCAATCAGTAACAAACTGATAATGATCGTATGATAAAAGCAATAGTATCCAAGTCAGATGTGGTCTCTTTTAAAAGAAGACCCTCCATCGGCCTCAGTCTCCTTACTCCCAAATTCAGTGAGCGAGGAAGCCTGGATGAATCATTTCTCTACACTATTTATGAAACCATCTACTTATAAGGAACTCCCAAAAATGCCTAAGCCGGATCGAACAATTTTTAGGTTTGATTACACAGTATCCTACTGATCAAAAACCTCCGCAACTTGCGAGCTCTGGGTCCTGATGGGCTTTAAAAAAAAATATCATATTTGAAATACCCTGGCGAATGGGCTGCTGTTCCAGAAATTATTTATAAGATTTGCATCACTGGCCTCATACCGCAATAGTGGAAAAAATCTATAATTATTCCTATTTTTTAAAAGGGCAATCGGGTTGTCATAGTAACTATCGCCCAATCGCCCTTTTATATGTTCCTGGGACATTTTTTGCGAGGCTCGTCTTAAATGATCTATTAAAATGGTTGCAGAAAGCAAAATTTGATGACCACCAATCTGGTTTTGTTTAAGGTACAGGCACACCTTTAAATGTGCTTATTCTATCTGCAATCAAAGAACAAGCTCTTTGAACAAAGCAGCCAATATATCTTGCTTTTATTGATTTTAAGCAGACCTTTGATTCTGTATCCCGTGAGTTGTTTTGGTTAAAATTGGAGCAAACAGGGTGCCCTCTTTATATTTCATTCGACAGTTTTATACAGGCACCTCAATCAAAGTTAAATTAACAAAAAATGGCTTACTTACATCTGCAATTTTAACTTTTCTTGGTCTTAAAAAAGGTTGTATTTTAGCTTCTATCCTTTTTAATTTCTTTATTAGTGATAGCAACCTTGCTTTTAACCAACTGCGTTCCTTACCTCCTAAAATTGAAAAACCCATAATATCATGGCTACTCTATTTAGATGAATTTGTTTTATTGGTTCAGACTCCTATTGGTTTACAAAGACAATTGTCAGCATTAGAAACATATGCGAATACTAAGGTCCTAACTATTAACATTCAAAAATCCAATACCGTACTTTTCTGGCCCTCCAAACAGGAAAAAACACAATACATTTTATTGGGCTTTAGATAATATTCAACTGATCAATCTGATAAATATTTAGGCCTGAATATTAATAATAGCATTACAGATCTTCTGTATCGCAAGGAATTAAAAATGAAAATACAGACTAACATCCCAAGGGAGACTAATCAAACAAAAAAAAAACAAAGGGGAACTGTACCCACATACCTGTAATAACCTTCTACAAACAGAAAGATGTCCCTGTAATTACATATGGTGCTCAGTGCAAGCAACCCAAGAACCATCCAAACTGTGACTACTTAGAAGGGACGCATTGGAAAAAGATTTTAAGTCTTCCAAAGAGTATACGAATTGTAATAGGAAGATATGAGCTGGGTTTGGTCTCATTATCTACAATAGTAGACTGGCAAACACTAATGTTACATAGGAAATGTTTACATAATCCAACTAAGGTTAAAACACTTTTGCCCTTACTGACCTCATCTTTCATTGGACAGCTAGCCAGCCCTTTCTATGATTTGGAACTATACTGTACGCAATACTTAACCAATGCAGATATTTCAGTAGCAACTCCGATTCATAATCCAGACATCGCCAAATCTAAGCTTTGGGCCTGGGGCTGGATCATGACCATGGGCAAATGCTCCAGTTACTTGTCCTTTAACTTTGATGATTTTGTCTAGAAATCTGTACTCATAATCCCGCAGTACTTGGCAACATTTCCTGACAGTAGATATGCTGCAGTTATCATGATGCAATGTTTTAATTTATGGCCGACAAAACTACAGAATACGATGCATGCAAAAAAAAAACTGAGAACATTGACACGACTTGCCGCTTCTGTAAAAATGAAAACTATTTTAGTCAACATAGGATCCTAACAAAGGATACCTTATGGGCAAACATTTTTAATGTGAATTCAGTATCTATCAACATTGCTGCTGTAAAGTTTATTATTGCCTTAAAGATTCATGATGATGTTCTGTTGTTTTAGGAAAATATCTTACTTTTAATCCGGCTAAATCACCTTCTTTTAATTAGTTCATGCTTTATAGGGATTATTCTTATTCTAGCATTGTAATGATATTGTCCTGCTCTCAACTTTTACCATCCAGTTTTAAGTGTTCTTACTCTTCCGTTTAAATAACAGATGACTTGATTTTTAAAATGTGTGTGATTCATTTTGTATTTTTAAACATGTAGAAACTGTAAATATACTAATTGTGTGTAGAGTATGGTTGTGTCGAAATGATTCAATGTTTAAATGTATAAATGTATAAAAATTGAAATATTTGAAAAAATTCTAATTTACAACTAAACCAAATAAGGAAAAAGTACTGAATAAAAAAAAAAATATATATATAATAATAATAATCATAAATAACTTGTACACTGCCAACTTGCCCTGAACAACCCACAATTTGCCTCTGAAAATCAACGGCGAACACACATTGGGGCTTTCATACGCTGAGATCATACTATTTGATCAAACACCAATAGGGTTACAGCATTTGATAGACTCTTGTCGACTGTGCCATGAAAACTTCAATGATCATTAACAAATTTAAGACAAAGACCATGTGCCTGGGAAAAAACACCATAAAGGCAAGAAAAGTGTGGAAACTGTAAGGAAGACATGGTATCAAGGTAGGACAGACAAGTGACCACAGCTCAAGGGTGTTTATTGAACGTTATCAAGCATGTGATAAATGCCTATCTAAACCTAAATCTAAAGATGGGAGCAAGCTACGACCATCAAATAATAATGCAGTCCTAGTGGAGTCTCAACAAAATAATAGAGCCTATGCTAAAATAATATATTGCCAATCCTTACCGCAAATTTACAAATAGTGTGAGGAAATAAGAAGTGTTCATAAAATGATAAGTCAGGATGTTTAGGCCACTGGCCTCACTTCCCCATGTTTTCATCACTATACAAGGAAGTTCACTCGAGCATAGCACACTCTTGGGCTTCTTAGGCATGAGAAAACAGTTCTATTACCAACATCAGGACCTACTATGCCCAAGTCTCTTAATGTATCAAAGTATTTTGATTCAGCGTGCCTGATGTACCAAAACAACAAAATGTTCCTTCACAAATTTGGGCGATTTACTCTTCACGCTGGATCCCCTCAGCGGGGCTCAGATCACTGTTCTACCACAATCTTTAGTTTGGATCCCCCTCTTCTAGGTTCCGATCCTCTTCTCCAATGCTTACAGAATATCTTTTCTCAGGTAACAGACAGTTCGCCCCTGTAACCGCACAGACGGGAGCAGATCCCCTTTTCACATTTAATCTCCCTCAGCCGGCCCTGGACCAATTACAGTTTGTATTAGCTATCGAAGACTTTCAAATGTGCACAGCGTTTGGCTTGACCCGTTGCAGGACCACTTTGATTACACAACAGATCCCCCTTGGCTGGACTCAGATCCCTTTTTCACAATTACTCTGCCTCAGCCGGGTTCAGACCAATTACAGTTCAATTTTACACTCTCAGTTGGATACGTAACAGAGACCTTTGAATGAGCACCCATGTGGTGCCGGACCACTCTGTATATGGCATATTTCAGTCACTTCTTGGATATTCAATTATCTTTGCGTCGCTCATCACATACACCTTACACTCTTTTCTTTGCAGATTTCTTCATACAATCTTGTCGCTTGCAGCCTTGGTTCTAATACAGACCGGTCTGCTATCAGTCTCCCCGACTCACCGGCTGTGCTGAATTTTACTGGAGCGGCTTTGTTGTAGGAGCCAAGGACAATGCCACTGCAGCAATTGCTCCTCCCCTCCTCGGCTATCGATGCGGGAGAGCCCCAGTTTGTTTGTTTGTTTATTTTATTTATAAAGCGCTCCGGGCCCAGGAGTAAATGGGCGCTGGTACATGTTACTAAGCCCAATACATAGTAATTAACAGTGATACTTTTAGCAAAAAGTTATATACAGAGAGTACAGGCCATGGCCAATTAAGACATAACTGGTACATGTACAATATATACAGATAGTAACTGTGTCTAGCATACTAATTGACTTTGTGCCAATAGCCACCCAATGGCAAGTTTCCTGAAGGACTGGAAGGAACTGGCTGACTTAATGTTTAGTGCCAGGGAGTTCCAACGTTGGGAGGCGAGGACAGTGAAGCTAGAGCCTCCTGCTCTTTTAGAGATAAATCTGGGCACCATGAGACCTAGGGCGTTGGAAGATCTAGTAATTCTGTTGGACTGCTTCCAGGTGAATTTATTGGTAAGATAGGGGGGGGCTAAGTGGTTGAGAGCTTTGTATGTGAGGCAGAGAGTTTTGAGGTCAGTTACCTTCGACACACAATGGCCCTTTCTTCAGCTTTAATTCATGGTCTTATGTTTCTTATTCTCAAGAGCTTGTGAAAGTAGTGTTTTTTTCCCATGAAAAGGCCAAGGGCAATTCCCTGCTTGCATCCCTTTCTGGTCTTGCCGTCTTTCTCCTTGTATTAAACTACCATCTCTGAACTGCTGCTTTCCCATGTGTTTTACCTTGCTTAGAGTCTGCTTTGGTGCCCTGCCGTTTATCCATGTGGGGAAGTGTGATGGAAGTCAGGTATGTGTAATTATCAGTAATTGCCTGACTCTTCCTGGCCCTTGTGTTGGGACATGTCAGAAATACAGCTCAGGTGTTAGTCCGTTTTCTCTCACTGTGAGCTGTCCTAAAGAAGTGCTTGTGTTGGGAAAGGGATGGGGAGGAGATCCTAGGTATCCTACCTGGTAGGATGGGAAAAGGTGTTACAAGGAAGGGGATATATACACCGCGTCTCACCCTTTGCTTTCCCACTTCCACTCCCTCATCCAGGTGATCCTCCCACCCTGGTCCACCCCATGAACTGGATCCAAAATCGATGGCCATGTCCTGGCCACCTGGATGACAGGACACCGGATAATTGCAGGTGCAACACCTTCAGGTTTCTCACAAAACTGAAAGAAAACACCTTGGAAAATGTGAAATACACCTATTTCTTTTTTTCAATTATAATAAATCCATCCCCTTCACACTACGGAGATAGAACTATAGCCAAAACCTAAAAAAAATGGTTGACAGTAAGGCACTATAAAGTGCATCAAGGAGGTTATAATATGGAGGGGCCCCTTGAAGTCTATCGTTCCTGCATTATGCCTATCTGCTCTGAACCTTTCAAACTATGAAGGACCATTCTGCTTCTCTCTATCTCACCTCCCCCCCATATCCCCCACTAAACAACCATAGTCTTACCTCTCAAAGAAAAAGTGCTCACCCAAACAACCCCTCGTTCCACAGACCAACTCTCTCCTTCTTACCATGCCAACATCCTCAAAAGGTGGTTGTCGTGATGCATCTGTTGTCTTCCCAGTCTCCCTTGCATGGTGTCCTGGATGCTCGCATGTTTGAGGTAATGAATGTTCCCAGGATGGAATGCTGTGCGAGTGAGCTGCCGAATGTTCTATATGCGACAGTCAGGAAGAAGCTGGCTTGGAGCCTCTTGCTACCAACTTGACTTGGAGGGTATGCCAGTGGTTGTTCCCTTATTCCTATCTTGCTGGGGCCTATTCTGCCTATACTGCCACCACAACTCAAGATTAAAGGTTTTCTGTTCTACTTTTGGCCCGGGCTACCCATAGCCACTGGCTTTGACAGAATGGACATACTTGCCAACATGACCCATTCCAATCTGCATGTGCTTATGCAGTCATGGTATATTTTTTTGCATTCTGGGACTTGGTAGTCCAAGCTTTATAAATGGGAAAAGTGGAACTACCTGCCCCAGAATGCAAAGAAAAAAAACAGGACTGGATAAGCACCTACCTATTGGAATGGGTCAAGTTGGTAACTATGCATGGATTCCAGTCCAAACACTCCACTGAGACTGCTCTCATCCAAATGAGCCGTTCTCTTACCACTGTCCACCAGTCTAGCTTCACCTCCATTCTCACGCTTATAGACCCTTCAAGCTGAATTCTACCTCAAACTCTTTCCCTCCGTGGAGTCAAGGACATTGCGCTCGATTGGGCATCTTCCCATCTCTCTGGTCGTTCCTTCTCCATCCCGTGGACCTCACTGAGTAACTGCCACCCACCATTCAATGGCTCTATGCTACCTCATTCTCAGCTCCTCGAAGACAGCAGTCTTCCTCCATGCCTCCAATGCCAACCCGACTCTCACCTCAGCCTTGGCTCGCAACCACAGAGTTCTATTTGACAGTGATCTGAAACTCTTCCGGTTTATCACTGCCACTACAGCCACACCTAAGCTCGTAAACATTAGAAAAATACACCAACACTTCATGCACCACTGAAGTGTTACACTTCTCTCCACTCTTGTGCTCAGTAAACTGGATGACTGCTCAATCCTGCTTCTTAGTTGAACCACCCACCCTTTTCTTCCATTCTAAGAGGACCTCAACTCTGACGCATCAGCATCAGCTTTTTAACCAAACAAAACCCTCCTCCACCTCTTACTTAGCATGGTCCTGCTAGGTGGCTCTCCATGCAAACATTGCCTTCTCTTTAAATCCCTGCTAGTAGACTATAAATCCATGTATGGTCTCCCCTGCAACACTACTGCACTGACTGCATCTCACTGTACTCTTCCCTCTCGAACTCTCAGCTCCTCGACTCTTCACAACTAGCAGTCCTCCACCCCTCCAATACTCCATTCCCACTTTTGCGCCTTTTCCCCCACTGGCCCCACTTTACCAGAATGACAGTCTCCCTGGCCATCAACGCCATCTCTTTAGAGGAACTCTTGAAAACATGGCTCAACCTGCACCTGCTAAATGTTTTAACGTAATAAATATATATATATATATATATATATATATATATATATATATATATATATATATATATATGTATATATATATATATATATATAAACTATGGAAAAAGGTCTGCCCACGTGCCCAAAAATGTTGGCTTTGCCTATGCTTATTTATGATGGCCTTTAACTCCAAACTTGACAAACACGCAATGTTTCCCATGATGTGTTCAGTCTATGGACCAATTTATTGTCCGTAATATACCCTACAGTAAGACGGTAACAGGAGTTTTTGCCGCAGTAGAATTCATCGAAGCAGAATTTATGAAATTTCTTTTATCTAATTTTGTGCCATGAGTTTAGGCGAACAAAAAATGTAGAGGGGGGTTAAGAAGGGTGTTGTGGGGGGGTCTTCCCCTGCATATAAGTGTGGCAAAATTGGTCAGTAAAAAAAAAAAAGATTTGATTGAATTATTTTCAATAAAATCACATAGAACACAGTAAGACGACTCAGGAACCCTTTAGAAAATGCTAAACATTGTCATTCGTGCCGCCCACATGCCTACACATAGGTGTTGCAAAGGATTAGGTCCTGTCATGATGAATTTGCCGACCACAGCTTAGTTTAGATGTTTGTGACCAGAATGCTGGAGAATAAGCTACAGTAGAAGCACTTAATGCTCTGTAGGACCAAACTATAAAAGAAATAGCCCAAGCTAAAATGACCTCCCAAGTGTAACTGTAGCCCAGCCTGGCCAAAGGAACGCCAGGCATAGAATTACAATATTCTAATAGGCTCGATAGATTCAACTGTGACCTAGGCAGTCGTAACTCCGCTAACTTCCAGAACAAGCACATATTTAACAAACATTACCGTTGCCAACCTGCCTCCAAAAGAGTAAGACCCTTTAACAGAAAGTCTTCCAAGGCAACACAAAACAATTAATTCAACCAGACAATATCGTTTGAGGACACACCAGCTTAGTACACGGTTACACAATACATAACTAGGCGCAACAGAGTGTGCGACAAAAATGCTAAAGATATTCTCACGGACGTTAAATAATTTATTGTCAAAGAAAGAACATTAGTAGAATTATCTTTTCATTTAAATACAATTTGAAAATTCTGTGCATAAAATAAGGAGCTGCATAGAAGTGGTCGAAGTGAGCGGGAACGGTGGGAAGCAGAGTTCCACTACTTTTATTTTTTACTGTTAACAGTTCCACTATTTTTGTCACACTTCTCCACTTTAACACACAATAGCAGTTACAGCCACAATTAGAGCTGTTTCAACTCAATTGACTGTCAACGAGCATGGCTGCCACCCTTGACAAATGTTTTGCACCTTGCTCACTTTCTGCCTACTCTGACCCCTGTTGTGGTCACAGGTCCACTACTTTTTTTGGTACACTTCTATCACTGAACGATGCGTGAAGGCAGCGCTTCAATACAACAGGTTTCATATGATAATGTGCCCCGATCACAAGACCAGTAGTAGGTAAACAAACAAAATCCCGACCACAGGTAAGTCACTGAACGTAAACTCTTCCACAGACCTTTCGGTAATGGTGGGCGCAAGCTGGGTCCCCTCCTGTATGTACACAAATCCACAAACAAATTCAAAAGGGTGCTCTTCACTTGGAGAGCTCAAGTGGTGTTCTCTGTTATCTTTCAGTGCTAGTGGACAGGAGAGGGGGATTTAGTCCTTCGCCTTGGCACCAGGACACATCGTCTCTACATGATGTCTCACGGCTCTGTAGTAGAAAGACTTCCAAACTTGGTAGATTCACAGTGCCCATATTCTAGCTGTGAAGAAAGCAAGTGGTTGGAATCTTGAAAATGGGTCTGCAGAGTAGCATTGTAACCTGAGCTAGAGCGGCTCACAAGTTCAACTGCACCATCACAGCCTCCTGTTATATAGGGCCTGGGAGCCACAGTTTTAGAAGGCTGTGGAGAGTCCGGCAAGAGGATGGTTCCATGCCAAGCCTATGCATCCATTTGTATGCAGTTGGGCACGGAAGCAAATAATGCAGTCTGACCCCAACAATGCAAGGCAAACCTAGTCTACAGAAGCATACATTCAACAATATGGGCTTCCGTTGTCACCAGAGGCGAACCCAGAATTAGGCCAATGACTGTTCAGTGAGAGAACTACACTCCTACTGAGATCATGGTAGCCACAACACATACCCAGCTGTGATTAGCTACCTGCCCAAGGGTGGAGGGTGGTTCCCACTCCATCATTTGTTTAAGATTGGCAACGGTGTTGTCGTCTACATGTCATGCTCTCTTCTTTTCTCACATTTTTAGCAATTCAGGGTCAGAAAGATGGCCCGGGTTAGGCACATTGCCTGCAGGGTCAGGCTATTTGTTCAATAGCTACTGGAAAAATCTAGAATTAAATGCTAATTGAAGTTCTTTGACTATTGCTATAATGTAACGGAAGGAGCATTAGCACCCTGGAAGAAGGTGCTGGCCAATCAGGAAGCTCCAAACAAGGGCTTTATTCTCTGGTACAAGCACCCATTTCGAGCAGCCATAGTGCTGCTGGCCTGTACACACCGTTAGCCCCCACATATAAACTACACGGGTGCTAATGGTGATATAACCCTCAGGGGGAGGCCCACTGCCGGCGGGGGCGGGACGACCATCGCCAGTAACAGCCTGGGACCCACGTTACGCGACCCTTGCTACGCTCATGCCCTTAACTTGGGCGGCAGGCCATTAGCACGGGATCGGCCGGCCCCCTCGGGTATATTGCCTCATTACCTTTCAGTGATGAATTAAAGCGTCATGAATTTTCTGTACAGTTCTGACCTAGTTGGATATGATCTTGCGGTCTTGAAATAGGAGTTTGAGATTACGCTCAACAGGGACACATTAGAATTTATTGTGGGATAAAGGATTTGTGTTATAGCAGTTCCCTGCCAATCCTCTCTCTTCCATGGGGAGGGGTGGCATTGGGCCTTGGCACTCTGCAACTTTGAACTTCATAGTTGAATAAAGTGCAAGTTTGTTTGAGGCCCGTTCTCTGGCTGGAAAGTTTTTCATCATACTTTGGCAGCCATTGATTGCAACATTTTAAAGAAAAAGAAATATCAAAAGCATCCCGGGAGGATAGCTCAGCGGCAGCGTGCGCGTCTTGGAAGCAAGACGACACGAAGCAGCAACAGGTTCGATCCCCGGGTCCGCGCTTAGAAACCTCCGGGTGTTTAAGCGCGTTATAAATACGTAACTAAGACAAAAAAAAAAACAAAAAAAAAACGCAATTTCGCAACTAAGAAAAACAAACAATTCCTGTAACAGCGCCTCGATGCCTGCGGGCTGTGTGAGCGCTTTATAAATGTAAATAAATAAATAAATAAATGTTTTCAGAAAATGGGCTTTTGCAGGCCTTATTCCTGCCATGTCCAGGAGGGGGAGAACGTTTACTATGCAACAATACCCTTCTGAGAAAGAAACATGCTGTAGGACGTCACTCATAACAGATGCGAAGCCCAGCGCATTTTCCCTGTTGCAGTATGTCCTTTACACAAAGGATTACATTGTTTACAATAATGCTTTGCCTAATACTCATTCGAAAACCCAGGATGTGTTACAATAGCTCCTCTTGCAGCTTTTTAAGAGCCCCAATAAACGTGGCTTGCGACCGTGAACCCTCGGAAGGTTCGCTTTACGAACGGTAAACAGCGCAGGACCATGCTGGCACACACAAAAGCCACCTTGCCTCCCGCAGGCATGTCAACAACCTCTACCTAGGAGGCCAGGAAGGCGATTTGCCAGGATGGAGTATGCAGAACTAGATCCGGATGCATTCCTGGCATTCTTTAGAACCCGTCCTACAAGCGTTTAGGAGGAAGTAATGGTTTCGGCGACACCGGTCACCTAGCTTACTACAATGCACGGCCTTGTGAAGTTCGGATCCACTGCCTGCTCAGGGCAGCTGCATGCAGCTAGGGGGGGCACTCCCTAGCCACCACTTCATCACCCTCGCCTAGCGCTCAACCTGTGCAGTGGAAAGCTAACCTGCAGATACCGGTCATCTGGCTTACTTCAAAACATGGCCCTCTGCAGTTCCCGACCACTGCAATGCCCGGGCCAGCAGCAAGCTGGACACAACTAGGCATGAATTATTTCCTGCCATTTCATGGCCCATGCTCAGTGCTCACTCTCTGCACTGGACATCTAACTTGACTGCATTGCATTATTCGAAGTCTGTCTCGTTAGGAAGGCCATTATGAATTAGAACTACACTTTCCCAGTGCATGGTATCCTAACACATAGCTGCAGATCTATAAAGTGCCCATTCACCCAGAGATTGCTCGGTGCTACTTAGTGCAGTACAGTACGCATCAAGCAATCAAACCTTTTGCCGCGAGCTAACAGAAGCTTTAGGGGCTTTGCAAATGTAACATGCAAGATGCGCCATTGGACTGTAATGGCACATTCCAACGTGTGCTGCTTGAATGGTTTCAACTATCGGAAACTGCAAAGTGTTTCCTGCATAGCCCCTAGTGTCAGTGCCCTGCATCCGAGCTCTAAATCCCTAGTCGAACCACCATTTGATTACTAAAACGAGAACTCTGCTCTGCCTGTCCAAAATGGTCATCAAAAGCTATTTAATGAAATGTTTCTGCATTTCTATAATGGAGGACCACAGTAGCAACTTCAATAGCTCGAGAGTGCTAACTGCAGCATTCTGCACATGCAGCGGGAGTCCGGAGTGGGGAACTTGCAGTGCATGTCACCAGTGCTCCAGATAGGATTTGGAAGTGGGAGTATTTTACTGCCTATTTTTTAAAGTTGGGAGTGAAATGATTTATTAGGCAGTAAAAATGTAAGCCCAATTCCCAATGGGAGTATTTTATAAGCGAGCAAACATTTAACTGGAAAAAAGAAATGTTTTTGTAATGATTGTTCCTTTGCACCTAGTTATTCATACACATTAAAAGATACAGGTTTACTTCTTCCAATCAGGCAGTAATAATAGTAGTTTCTTCCTGTGGTACTTGTGCACTACTCGTCCAAACATATCCATGGAGCTGTGTTGGTGAAAGCAGGGGCACAAGGTCCTAAGTGTCTGTGTTCTATTTTTTCTTGAGAATACTTTTACTCAGTATTTTGATTTTTTTGGAGTATTCACCTATTTTTAGGGAGTAAAAGTGGCCGCTACTCCCCTTATGTGTAAGGCTGTGTGTCGCATTAAGAGGGACACCATGAACAAGTGGCAGCTGCGCTAATGGAATCACGAGGGCTATTGCAAATGTAAAGGTGTGCATTGAGACAGCTATTGAAATTGTGATGCATACTAAATGGAGCGTTTAGGAAAATCATAATGTGCATTTCAAATCCAAAATTCTTTATGAGAAATTGCACACATTGCAACAACGGCCAACACTCAAGTCACACTTGTTTGGAGGGACCCCGTCCTTTCCACTACTCAGAAAATGAGACATTACAAGCTGTGAACCACCGTCCATCTCGCAAATTTTGCACCTGCTGCAGCGACAGCACCAAAACATCACAACAGAATCCCCATCTCTGGCCCTCAAACGACCCCCCAAAATGATCCACAAAACACCTAGTGAAAGTAAGCACCCCCTCAATCCAGGCACCCAAGCTTCTACAAACGGGCCAGCAGTATTATGAGGCCACAGTAGTGGCAGATGGGGCCACACTCCTTCATCCTTTTTCCGTGAGGAGAAGAAGACCCTCACTCAACAGGTCTCAAGCTCTCACTGAATGGTAGTGTGCAATGCACGTGAACAGATGATAACACAGGGGCAGCAATGTGCTGGGCTTGGAAGCAAGACCACGCAGAGCAACAGAGGTTTGAATTCCATATCCTCACTTAGGAACCCAACTCTGGTATTAAGCGCGTTCTAAAAAAACCAAATAAAATAAATAAGTGCAGTTTGGTGGTATAATGTGTTTCGGCTGTTCCTGTACCATGTTTAAGTATTAGCACATGTTACCAGAACTGTACTTCCAACAGCACTTCTTTAAGCCCTTTATTCCAGTATTGTCTGTGAAAGCCGCCATTATCTTTTTTTTGTACCGCCCCCACAGATCATGGTCTTCAATTTGAGAGGCGGTCATGTCCTCCCTAATCCCCAACATTTTGGGGGAAATTACTCCTTTGAGAAGAAACAATTTGAAACAGATGGGCACATCATCAGACATGCAAAATACGTAAGCAGATGTGTATAAGCCAATGACTCCTTTTTGAAGTATATACTTTGGTGTACTGTTGTATCAGGTTATTTGTACCACAGACTTTCAAAAGAATACCTGGCTTTTCGAGTCAATGGACGTCAAATTGGACTCCAGTTATCACAGCATGCTCTTCGACCAAAAGGAGACAGGTCTTCAGCAGAGGGCAGCAACTCAAAGCAGTCAGTGCTCTCCCCAACATGGGAAAAATAAAGGACTTACTGTATTATGGCAATAATAATGCGTTTGGTGGGCTTCATCGGCCGGGAACATCCCAGGGCCCAAGTTAAAGGTTCAAGCAAAGCGAGTGACTTAACACTGGGCCCCGGTGCCATTACGGGGTGGGTGAACCTCACAGAATGCATTTTTATTGCCATTAGCACTCTGAGGCATAGCCTCTATGTGCTAATAGCAATGTTGTTTAAAAACGCCTGTGCTGCTTTTTTCGAAGCAGTGGCCAGGAAGAGTGGAAATCAAAGGCAGGGCTCTGCTGTAAGCCCCTCTTCCATTTCCATGGCATTAACAGGAAGCCAAGCTGTATGGTGTGGCCTGGGCGGAGGAGCCCTGCTAAGGTATGGAGAGGGGTTTGGGAGGTGCTGAGGATCTGGCGATAGGGGTGGGAGGCAGGGGACGAGGGCAGGTGCGCAGAGCACTCTGGTTGCTCCAAACTGGTGCTTGAATCATTCGAATCAGCTCAGGTTTCGAGTAACCTGATTGGCTGTTGCAGCCGCCAAGGGTACTAATACAAAATAAAACACCAAACTAGGTGTAGAGAATGCAAACCTAGAAAAACAACAGCAAACAATATGTGCCGGCTACATTAAAGAAGAAGCTCAGCTGCATTACAGAATACCTGGGTATATGCACCATGTGGGATCACCAGATGGGAATCTACACCTTCCGCTCTTGCTAGTATTAGTTCACGTTTTCACCGGTTAAGAAACCTAACCAACACTTTATTTTATACCTCACTAACCTAAGGATCTAACCTAAGGATATACACTTTTTTAGGAAAAGCTTTTGAATACAGATGAACAGAGAGGCTAAGGGAACTAGCCCAAATTCAAAGCCATTCTTCAAATTCATTCACTAACAGACATCAGTGGCAGACAGCTAATATGAAGTAAGGCATTCATTAATGTGGGGACAGACACCTAAATACCTCAGCCCAAACCGGGTCCACCACCTGAGGAACGAGCCCACGATTTGCACATAACGCAAGGTTTATGGTACAATTATCCAGAGAGCAGTTAGATTGTGTTGTAGGACCAAATCTAACCCAAGTCTCAACAGGCAACATCAGTTCAAATCGTATATACAATTTTGCAACAGTTAAAACACTACCAGATACTTTATTACAATCCCCTACCCGCATATAATTGGACAAAAATCTCTTCAAAGAAACCACATCTTTTTCCATTTCTTACGTTTTCATTGACCACTTTTATCTTATTTGTCATTTTCAAGTCCTATGTATAAGACACCTCTTCTTAGGGTTCATCCTTAGCAGCAGATCATGACATCAGCACATGGTTAAAACTTTGGTATTGAAACATAATTAATTACGAGCAATAGCTGGCCTAAGCTCTTTAGCCTTAACTTTTAATTTGCACATGGTTTGTGTAAATATTTCAAGTGATATGAAGAAGGCTAGGTAAATAATTTCTCTTTGAGTAAGCAATACTATCTCATTCACCAGGTCACTCACTGTTCCATAGAAATTTTCCAATCTACAAAACTGCCACTTTATCTCATAATTGAAACTCCTGGGTAGCCTTCAGCATTAGCTTACCCCACGCTTTACTACTGACCAAAATAAATAACGAAACCTCTTCTATCACGCTCTCAGGCCCCAGGAGATTACCTCTACTATTTACAATACATTTCAGACCACAATACTCAAGGCTTGTTCCTGCAGCTGTGCGGACTGCAAAAGGTGTGAAGTTATTTATTCAACCATCCCCTGGCTTCTAAAACCTCATAGAACCAGTTTCAAAATGCACTTTGCAAAACAGCCCGCGACTACCAGGTTTTTGATTCATTTGTGAAAAACCCACTATATCGAGATTCATGAATTCCCCATGTATTTGTATTAATGTACATGTATGTTTTTACATTTGGTCAGTTTGATATTTTATCTTTCGTTGCACGTGCAAGCTAATATATATCAATTCTCAGCAACAGTAACACTAAAAGAACATATCCCATCCATAATTAACTACACTTTGATACCTATGAAATTGCAACATCGCACCCAGTTTGCCACCACCCTCAGTTATTAATATGGTGCACGCAACATAAACCCCTCGTAATCATGGGGACCTTTCCTGACCACCCCAACCTTCATTAACTGAAGTCAAACATTTCCATGACCATAGCAACAAGATTGGTTTTAAGAAACTTCAACGTTTCAAATTTCCCCTCTATTTCTTTTGGCAGCGTGATATCCGGGAAAGTCACGATTCCAAAGAGTGATAATTCTATTCACAGGTAAAACAATCCTATTAAATACTAACATAACATCAATACCATTTGCCCAGGCCACACCCCATAGGACCATTGTAAATATATCAATGGACCAACAAGTAACTCAATGAACCGTGACTCAGGCTATACAATAGAAAAGCCTATATGTTTTAGTTGTTCTCAAGTAGGATTTGATATTAACAATTGTTTTACCTTTCTCACTTGTTTTTTTTGTTCTGCTCGTTTTCCTTCTCCAATTTCAATTCTTCTTCACTTGTTTATTATGAATGTACACTGCAATGTTGAATAAATGTTGTCTTTCACCTAACTCAACACATTATTTTATTACTCTATTTTTGAGGCCAGCTACTTAGCAGGGAGCGAAATGAATATGCATGAGGAGGTGCTAAAAGCAGCTCCTGGATATCCAACATTAAACTGTCAGTAGGAGCTACCACTGGGGAAAGAGGAGCTAAATTCCACATAAAATGCAAACTTAAGCTTGTGTACATTATTTATGATCTCTTCTGCTTTAAATGTTGTATAGAAGTGGTCCAATTTTTATTTATCAATTGTCCCAAAGGCACAAAGTTAATTTCACATAGGCATGTTTGTTTGGCATCAGTTTTCCTGATGAGTCAAAAGTAACTCCTGGTAGCTGTTGGTGTCAAGCAAACCAGGCTTTCTTGGCTACAAACAGGAGCTAGATAGCTCCCAGCTCCCCTCAATTTTGAACCCTGATTCAGGACCTCTATCAGTCCAAGAAACTAAAATTAGAAGCTGCAATTGCAATTATGACAGTTACAATTTTAGCCCTGAAGAAGCTTGATGAGAGTGAAACGGGTGTTGGCCTTTGTAAACTCTTCATGAAACAAGCATCTGCACAATGTTATTGAAACAAGCATGTGCACAATATTATTCTAACAAATCATTTGGACATGGATAAATAACCAAACGATGGTCTAATTTATATAAAAACATTTTACACAATGAATTACAACTTTCAAACAAACCACCAAGAATACAAACAATAATTAATTTTGTGTTGAGGTGAAGGAGGTTACAATTGAAACTCTATCCATTCAATATTCGACACCCGGGGTACATGGCCCACCACAGGGAACACTGAACAACTCACTGCCATGTCATATCGAATTATACTAGGGCTAGGTCATAGCCTTTACATTCCCAACCAATGTAAATAGTATATAGCCAACCACTAAGGACAATACTGGTTGTTTTATGCGCTCCCACAAATGGAATAATGAGAGGGGAACAATGCTCCCTCTAAATATTTTTCCCCAAGTGCGGTAATACTTAGTTTTCCTGTGCACGATATTTTCCATGTTCGCATCTGCATTACGAGGTAAGCTGCTTTGTGAGCATATCTAGGAAGCGACCATCTCCAAAGAATTTGGAAGGGAATTTCCCCTTGCCAACCACTGCAATTATTTACAAATCAGTGTATAAGGTGCATCTTAGAACACTTTTTCCAGACATAAAGGCTTAGAAAAACCCAAATAGTTAAATGTGCGATTATAAGGAGGCCTCATCTACCAGTCCAAGACTTCCGGATATGCCATATTACCTTCCAAATGTAGTACTGTGCAGAGAAAACGCATGTATGCACAAAAAAGATCTGTATGCTCGGGATAAACAATAGATTTAGTTGTGGCCATTTAGTTTTTTGACACCGCTTAGAGACAATGCAGAACGTGTCTAATGTCATTGGTGGAAAAAAACGCTCATGCTTATTAGAAAAAAGCAAATATTGATTATGGCTGATGTGGCTGTCAAAAAATTCAGACAGGATATCATTTTTGCAAATGGAATAATGGCAATGAAAGGGAATGTGTCAGAAAACATACAATAGGATTCATGTGCCACTTTAATGAAGTAATTCAAGGGCCAGGAGAACATGCCTGAATTTGTTTAAGGATGATAATTGCATGAAAATAACTGCACCACAGAATATGAGGATCAGAATTCCTGGACCTCTACTTGCTATCCACATTCTGTGGTCCTGTGAGTTGTTAAATATTCTCAAAACCACATTTACAGATAATGGCATATACACCATCCATCGTTACTGCCTAAAAACAGGAAAATGTACGAACAAAAAAAAGGAAACCATGAACTGCTGCTTCTACTCATTTTTTTGAATCTGTGACCAGCAGAGCATTGGCACTGGTAGGAACTCAAATAATACTACTGCCCAATCTCAAGAGGAATTTTACGGGAAAGAACATATTTTAATAAACATGAAATATCCCTAATGGCAAAACTAATTACTTTCTTACTCCCTGAAAAATAATTTGATTCCTATTAGGGAGTCAAATCATATCAGAGCACTCCTTGTAATCTTGAGATGGGAAGTAACATGACAGGGTACATGATATAAGCTTATAGTTTTGCCCATCTTTTCCTCACTACAGCCTAGACCAAATTCAACAAGAGTCTTGCTGCAGTTTCCACTGGAGCACCATTAAAGAAAGTCACATATATTTGCCTTTTAAGTCAAAAGCAGCAATGCTCATAGGTACAAAAGATTCAGTGCTTTCTTCTTTAACCAGGGATCATCTTATGAAATCAGTTGAACAAGATGCATGCAGATGCTAGAGGCAATGCACTCAAACACATGATTATATTGAAAAGCCCTCAGCAGCAGAGCATAGAACAAAACAGTAGGCAGAGTTTCCTCGACTGTTACTAGAGTTTCCTATCCTTTAGAAAACAAACAATTCCTTCACTGTGCTGCACTGCCAACAACATCGGTTTTGGTTTTTGAACGTTGCTGATTTGTTCTTCACCCGGACAGAGTGTTCTCCTGTGCCCTTTCATCTGAATCCCACCCCGGCTCCGGTGCTACGCTCCAATACTAGTTGACCGAACTCTGTAAAAAGTGAGGGATTGTAGAAATAAAACACTAACTTGGATATTTGCATACCCACAATACTTTGCAAACAAAACATTTAAAACCTCACCATGATATAATGTGCAGTTTAAGAAAATGCCATGAATCTGTATATGCACAAATACTATGAAGTGCATACAAGACTATTTGCAATATACCTCACCTTTAAATTGCTGGGTAGGTCTGGTCATCCAGATATTGGAAAGTGTGCAGGGAACGGGAGTTCCTTAATTGGGAACTCTTTTTGTTTCTTAGGATTATAAAAATGCTCAGTAAAGTCGTTTTTGTATAGCAGCAAGTTAGCATACAATTTGTTAAGGTCTATGCCCCATGAAACTCTGAAACCCTGGAAAGGTGGCAGATTGTTTGAAAAGAATTCCAGTTATCTGAATATCTGTTGACCTCATACTATATATGAATAATGCCAGACATAGTCCATATCCATTATCCCTTGCAGGCCAAATAAATGATATTGCAATATCGCTCTCCACTTTTAGGGTAATGTTAGCAATACTTAAGTAGGAGATGCTGAGCATAACATGTGCCCACTCAAAATCCTTTGAGGGCAAAATAATATTTGAGTTTTTTAATGCATTAATTTGCAAGGAGCCGTGTCAAAGTGCTTGTGTGACATATGTACCAATAATAGGAAGCATGGGATGAGGTTACACAACCAAGTAACCTGGTTACTTACACTCAGTATCTGATATTTGAGATGACAGTTAAGTTACATAGTCTTTTCCATGCTTTTGCTAAGGCATCATGAGTAACAAATTCTTGTGCTTAAACGTCATTCATATTATAAGAGATATAAAGCAAGTGGATGAAGGTACAAGTCTGGTAACCTTTTACAGAGCCAAGGTAGGCAGAGTCAAGGTTGGCTGGTAATATCTGAATGCAGAAAAAAGTAGAGGATCCAAAGATCGAATCCTCCCATCCCCTGCACACTGAATGCGACCAGGGGCCTAGGTCAGAGTCATAAGGTATAAGCGTGGTAGAGTCAAGTATAGGAGTCATGGGTAGCGAGGGGGAGATGATTTGTTTAATGTGTGCAGACATCTCTTAGATATATTTTCTGTTCATGGTGTAACTTTTTCCTATTCATTCATATTGTGGATGTATTCTACTTGTAGGGTTTTTAATTTCAAACTTACATAGTAGGGCAATGTAAATAGTGTAGTGCAGAATATCAAGACTAGTTAGCATAGTTTAGCTTAATTCTGAGAGAAAGCAAAACTTAGGTGCCTGCTGTGGCTTGTGCCTTATTACATGGGGGAATGGTCTGTGTGCGCTACTAAAATTCTTCTGAGCGGCACCCAGGAGAAAGTTGGGCAAGCACACATGCGCACTTATAAGTGCCACTATAGCCAGAGATGTCAGGGTGAGAATTCTATTTGAATATTCCCTCCTTTAGCATCTGAGGGAAAGGAACCAGCCAGTCAGCTAGTTGGGAATGCAGACGGTATAAGCAAAGTTCCAGGCCGGCCACTTCAGGTTTTTGACCAATTACCCTCACTGGCAAGCCTCATAGGTGCATGCATTACTAATTCCTCGCCCCTCTTCCTCCCAACACCACCTGCTCCAGTCTACCTCCCCAGCTCCCACAACATAACTTCCCTCTCGAACGATAGGCCACTCACAAGAAATGGAGAAGAGACTCCACAAGTTCTCTTTGCCATTTCCATTGCAGTCAAGTTGACTGTAGTTTTTCTTTTTTAGAACTGTAGTTTTTCTTTTAGCCATCCCAGCCGTCTGAATGTTTATAATAGCAATATTAGGGCTACTGATGTCAGAATAGCCTGCAAGCCAAGGTAGAGGATTCTTGCCCATCAACTAAGATTAGCAAGCCATTCAGGGTTTGAAAATAAGATTTGAAGAGCAGGAGCTAAAACCAGCTCCTAGGTGTCAGGCTTCGCCCAGTATGCAGGAACTACTGATGGGTAAGGAACGAGAACAAGGCAACTGCAAATATAATGAGATGCACACGTTTTGCCCATTATGTTTAAATGACTACTAGATGTTGTCTATTTCTTATTTATTAACATTCTAAAAAGCTCAAAGTTAATGTCCCATATGCATGTTTGTATGGCACCAGTTGGCCAGGGGCACCAAATGTAGCTCTTGGTCGCCATTGGTTTCAAACTAACAAGGATCTATTTGGCTAGAAGGAGGAGATAAACAGCTCTCAGCAATTTCAAACCCTGCCATTAATGTCTGGTACGGGCCTAATAACCTACCATTATCACCTCACTGATAGAATGTTCTGTTAAAAAACAAGTAGAGACAAAGAAGAAACCACGGAATGTGGGAGCAGCCGGCTTATACAAGTCATATCTGCCTTATGCCCCTCCATTGCCTACAATGAAACTGCCAGTATTTCAATGAAGCAGTTTGGCTAATTGCTGCAAGCAATGGTTTGACTTGGAAAGACCACCAACCAGGTAAGAACAGAGACTGGGGAAGGTTGAGTGAAAGGCAACTGGTGTGTGGGCTGACCGCTAGCAGGACCTTCGTCCATATCAATGAGTGTTGCCCAGAAGGCCTGGGTCCTGGTTGGTTGTCACGATTTCACCATCAATAACCAAGATATTGCATTCGGATGCACAGGATGAAAGAAGAGAAAACAAATATTGAGTTGGGACCTCTTTCGATAGTTGAAAGAAAAACAAGATGCATTCTAAAACGTTTGATAATAGAGGAAATACTGAGAAAGCACCAATATAAAATGGACTAGGCTACTACTTTAATGCCATATTATATGTACCTTTTTTTTACCTTCAGCAAAGCAACACTAACATAACCCCACACCAGCCCCCAAATATATTTAGCAATCAACGCATTGACAAAATATTCTCTTAAACAGGTTTACATTCTGGTGGGAGAATAAGCATCTTGGTCCTTCAATATAGAATTGCTGGTCATCAATACGATGAATGGAACACAAGTGAGAATTACATCATTACTTTCTTTTCTTTATCCTTAAATAATCTGACCTACGAAGGCATCAAAAGACTACAAATAATAATTTCAGATCCCTCATTACCGTTTAAGGTGTCCACCATGCAAAGAATGCACAAATATACAATGCCAGGATGTATAATAAAGCCAAACATTCGTCATTAATATAGGAGAATAAAACGACAGAGAAATATCGGATCTTGCTAAATGCTCTTCTGAAGACTCAGTATAAAAAATGCACAACATTTCTGATGCACGACTGAAAACAGTATGGCACATAAATCGCCTCTATCAACATACGTGTAGACAGCGAGGCTCAACATACAAGCCATTTTCATTAACTCGGTCGTAAAACGCTGCCAGTAAATAGAAATAAGATCAATAGCGAGAAGAGACTCATGCACCCTTTGAAAAAAGACCCATAGCTGACCATAAGGACCACAAAAGCGTGTGCATCCCCAAGCCACAAACTGATCGGTCTGGGATCATATGGTAAGGATCCCCTGATTGCCCTCCCTTGCCACCTGTTACATGTCAGGGGAGGATAGTCACAGGAGAAATGCATGTATTCACTTTCCCCAGCTGAAAGAGCCGGAAGGTCCCCATAGCCAGGCTCAGAGTCCCTGAGACAAGGAACATCACCAAAATGATCATCAGCAGTCCATTTTACAGAGAAGAGCCCTTTGAAGCTCATACTGTTACTGGTGCGACACACCCCATGGTAGAAAGGTTATTTGGCTTCGGAGAGATTCATAGACATGCAGCTCAAACCCTGAAAGTCTGCATATGATACAATGTTGCCAGTTCACAGTGTTCCAGCAGCACGAAACAAACGTACTAACCCCTTGTCGACCAGCAGAGTGTGCCTTCGCAGGGGATACAAAGTTGCAAGTTTACAGAGAGCAACATTCTTATCAGATCCAGGGACGTTATTCAAGCATTCATGGATTTACAAGTAGCAGGTGTAAGTGCTGGGGAAGCAGGTGTTCGGGTCCTCGCAGTCGGTGCGATGTAGTAACAGGAAGGGAACGTGGATTCCAAGATCTTTGACTGGACAGATGAAGGCCCGCTACAGGATCTAGAGCCCAAAGTAAGTCCAGATAAACCTAGAAAAGCAGTACATCCAGCACACACCAATTTCAGGTTACAGGAGCACACCTACACAAAGAGTCCAGCCAGGGGGAGGGAGCAAAGCCCCGTAAAACCAAACCCAGAGAGCCCTGTCAATCAGTGTGGGTTGTTGGATAAGAAGGTTGAGGCAGGCAGTTGTAGAGGGATGAAGAGTGACACGGGGGTGTTGAGGAAGTGATGGGGAGAAGGAACTCTAGCAGGGGGTGAAGGTGGTATTGAGGAGGAGCAGATGAGGGCACGGCTGAGTTTAAGCAACAGCAAGAGATGAAGGGAGACCCAGGAAAAAAAATGGTGCAGCCAGCATAGGAAGGATGTGTAGGTCATGCTGGCCCAAGGCAGATGGAAGGTAATAGAGTGGCCATGATATCCAAGCAAGGAGGCCATAGAAGGTATAATCAGTGTGATGGAGAGAGGAGTTCAAAGATCTAACACACAAATACTTTTTGCCACTGCTGTGTGCAGCTTTTGTTTCATCCTTTACCCTGTTATATACGAGAAATGAGCAATCCAAGGCTAAAAAACAGTTTTAAAGGACAGGAGTTAAAAAAGGGATATGGGGCACGATTCTGTGAGAAGGAGATAGCTCAGGTGTGCAAGGAGCTATTATTTAGCGCGTTACGTTTCTATATTGCAAATTAAATGCAAACTATAAAACTTTGTTTCTATTTATGTAGGACCCATTCCTCTTTAAATGTATTCTAGATGTGTCCTATTTCTCCTTTGTACACATTTCCAAGAAAGTACATAGTACACAGCACACAGGTAGGTTGTGCGTGAGTCTAGTTGGCCTGTGGAGTTGGGGGTAGCTGTGGTGTCAAGGTGACCATGGTCTACCAGGCTGCAAGCAAGAGCAAAATGGCTCCCAGCGATTTTAACCCCTCGAATTCCATGAAGATGTTGAAACTTGTTCTAGCTAGAGTGTGAATAGCCGACATTGATCTTACGTGCAGATTTTGCAACAAGAACAAGGAGACCCTCAAACATTTGACT
The DNA here is from genome assembly GCF_040938575.1 of Ambystoma mexicanum. Classification (NCBI taxonomy): domain Eukaryota; kingdom Metazoa; phylum Chordata; class Amphibia; order Caudata; family Ambystomatidae; genus Ambystoma; species Ambystoma mexicanum. The sequence continues at coordinate 687,535,509 of NC_090931.1, read as the reverse complement.
ATGTCTTGTCAAGCATTCCAACAACAAAGAGGAATCCACTTTTGGGCAAATGATCAACGAGTACCAGTTCATGTGTGCTGGAGATTGGTGGAAAGAACTCTTTGAGGGGCCTAATAGAGCAGTACTATTTGCACTAACACATTTTCTTCGAGTGCTAAAAGGCCGTTTGGACGATCAAAAAGTAAACCTGGGCCTAAAGTAAGGTTGAGAAACCTGATGTAGGAGGCATTTGACCTAGTATCTGATCACGATATATGTCTATGATTCCAGGACTGTTAATGAGAAGAGGAGGGAGGGAAAAATGTTATTTTGTTGTCTTTTAAAGGTTTGAATAAACCAATAAAAAAAATTTAAACAATGTAACAAGACATTGTTCACGTTTTTGTTCTCCTCTTGCAGCTCTATAAATCCAGCCTGACGCTGTTGTGACTTCTGGTGGTGTCCAGCCATGCAGAGATGGTGAGTTTCTTGGGCAAGTAGTGCTTTGTAGGTGATGCAGGCAGTGTAGATCATGATGCATGCGTGAAGAGGTAGCCAATGTAGCTCCTTCAGGATAGGGGTGATGTGGATGAATCTTCTTAATCCTAAAATGAAGCGTGCTGCAGCATGCTGGTTGGTGTTCAGAGGGGCTAAAATGGCATGTGGGACTCCTGGGAGCAGGGTGGTTCCACTGTGCAGGTGACAGATGAATAGGGTTTAAATAACAATCTTAAAACTCAGGGCAGCGGTGAAAGGTCTGCCTTTGCGAGAGAGCACAGCCTGGGTTCATGGTGCTTGGTTCTTCTTGGTAATGTGTGTTTTGAATACGGGTTTACAGTCAATAGCAAATCCAAGAGACTTGGTACTGGGTAAGAGATGAGGTGCGACTCCATTGAGCGTTGTCAGCCAACCAATTCTGGACTTGGACATGCTTGATGGGGTTTTCTAGGAAAATTAATTTGGTATTAGTAGGGATGAGCTTCAAGTAGGCACTTTACATCAAGGTTTGAATGAGGGGTAGACAGTGCTCGAGTCAATGGATTTCACTGATGCAATTAATATTTAGGTAAAGCTGTGCGTCATCTTCATATCAGTAAATCTGGAGGTCCATGTTGGCAAGGCTCCCCCCCCCCCCCGAGGGTCCATGTAGAAGTGGACAATGGTAGGGGGCAGGGAGGAGCCTTGTGGAACTCTGCAGGTTACCAAGTCATTATAGGATCTGTTGGAGCCCATATGGATGAGTTGGTCTCTGCTGGAGCTGTACGAGGCACACCACAGCAGAACGGTTCCATCAAATCCATATGTGTGGCAAGGATGTTGAGGAGGGCTTCACGGTCAGTGGTTTTGAAGGCAGCAGAGAAGACATGGAGCTTTTGACCACTTTGTCCGGCGATGTGTAGAGCATCAATATCTTGGATGGTGGTGTTCCCTGTGCTGGTTCCTGGTCAGAAACTAGATTGGGAGTTCTGTATGAGATTGTGCTTTGAGATACTTTTTATGCAAATGGATGGTAACCGTCTTCTTAATAAAATGTTCCAAGGTAGGGTGGATCCATGATAGGATGATAGTTGGCCATGTAGGTTTCTTCAGTAGTGGGATGATTTGTCCCCTTTTCACTGCATCTGGAAAAGTTCTTAGTGTGAGGGATGTGTTGAATTTGATTATCTTCACAAAGGAGGAGGAAAGAACGCTGTTTTTGTAGTTGGTGGATTTGAGGGCTGCAAGAGTGTTGGTCTATATTCTGGAAATAACTTCAGAAGACCTAATCATCTTGATATGTTCTGCGCTGGTATGGGTGGGATGTCTTGGAGTTGTTAAAATGTTGCCTTATCTTGTCTATCTTTTTTTGTGAAAAATCTTTTGATGAAATTGTATTTGTTGGTGGATTGTGGTATTTCAAGGTCTGGCAGCAGGTTGGTGCAGTGCTTCATAGCTTGGAAGAATGCATTGCCCTTGTTGGATGCTTCCATAATGGCTGTTGTGTAGTAGTTTGCTTTGGGTGTAGTGGCGAGTGTTGTGCATGTAGGTGGGAGGGTTTGTATGGTGAAGAGGCATTTGTCATGGTGGGATTTTCTCCAGCACCGTTCTTGCCTGTGGATGGCATTTGTTCTGTCTACAAGCTCCTATGTGTAACAAGGTGTCGATGGCTTATGTTTGTTGAGTTGAAGTTTCAGTGGAGCATGGGTGTGGGTGTTCTTACGGTGTGATTGAGTGTGCTGAGCTGGGAGTTGTCTTCCATGTCCTTGGGAAATGGACACTATCAAGGTGACCAAGTTCCTTTCAGTGTGGCCATGGGTGAAGTTCTTGAAAGAGTGGTGGGGCATCATCATGGCCAATTTGGGTTGGCACTGACGAGGGAGAGGTGTATGTGTGTGGTGGAGAAGGGTGAGCATGGTTGTGTGGTCTGTCCAGTCTACAGATGGGAGGGTTATACTGGCTGTAAGGGTGGTGAATACGTCAAGTGTGTTGCCTTTATTGTGGGTTGGTGACGAGTTGCTTGATATTTTTGATATAGAGCAGTTTGGTTAACAGCACTTTGGTAGATCAGTTGGAAGAAAGCTGTCTGAGCATGGGTGAGAGGGAAGTGACAAGTGAGGAGTTTCATGGATGCAAATATAGTGTGAATGTCCAAGAGATCATGTGGATAACAGTGGGCCTTCCACCAGACTTCCCTTTACAGTCTTTTTGTTGGATGCTGTAACCTGTGGGCATGAGCACATCCAGTATGCATGTGGAGGTGGGAGCGTGAGCTGTGCATTCAGTTTTCTAGGCTTTGGAAGCTGTTTTTGACACAGGTTCTCTAAATCCAGAAAACTGCAAACATGTCTTGCTTTGGAAATCCTGAGCTTGCAAGAACAGTGAATTCCTATGTATGGATTCAGCTGCCCACTTGTGCTTACAGAACAAGTTGCATCATGTCATATAACTGAGGAACAGCTGTGAGGGAGTAAGTTGATGCCCTGGCCGGAGTGTAGATTTAGCCAGGGTCAAAGACCTTTATAACTGTAAAAATGTATACTCGCCTTATGAATGGGGAGAGCAGACACAGAGATAATGAGAGGGCAGGTGGCTCACATGACAGATTGTACGACCATGTGGAGTTAGCTGCAGCTATAATAAAAAAAAACCTGTGTCTCTGAGAATAAAGACAAAATTCTGTTCCAGTGTTTCATTTTGCCTTAAAGTTAGTTTCTGAACACAGGCTGGAATACAAATAAGTATTTTCCAACAGACGTGAAATATGTCTGTGTGATAAAGAGTATCTCTAGGTTGTGAGCGGTGAAGAGGTCAGCAAGATCATCTGCTTGCGTACTGTGGAAGGGGCATTCATGAGTATGTTGTATGCATGATAGCTATTGACTGGTGGCATTCCATTGGTTGCACACTGCAGCGCCCTGCTTAAGGTTGCACTATAGGGGCAGTAGCCAGACTACATTTACAGATGCCATGCTGCTAGACTTCGGGACACCTGCATTCTCCCGTCTCCATATGGTCAGAGATGTTGCTGGCACTCTTGGCATAAGTTGCTTCCCCTAATAGTCTTACTCCATTGGAAGAAGCACGCTGATTGAAAGCTTTTTGAGAAGATCAGAAACAATGTGTAGGCAAATGGATTTTCCACATGGAGACCTGTCATCTTTATTGTGTCATTGCAACTTGGGTAGATGGGTACTGCTAGACAAAATGTTACCATTAGGAGATAATGGGTGGAGGTTTTCAAATGTTTGCTCATACGGCTTTACCGCTACTTTGTCATGATGGCATGAGTTAACAAGGTAGGTTTATCCTGCATACTGCTGCCCCTTAAGTCTTGACAACACAGTGATATGTAGGTTTGCATCCTCTGTTGGGGGCTGATTTCATACGAATACTTTTTGCAGAGCAACTCATTCGCCCCATAGGATTATTCAAACAGTATCATGTTTTACCAGGGGGCAAACATTCAAGTTGCAACTACTAGCCAATCATAAAAAAGTCCTTTGCCCCCTCAATTCTATACATACACACGGCACACGATTTGTTACTCGCCAAGAGTCCAATATCATAAGCCAATGGCTAGTGTCAAGTGCAAATTTTGTACCCGGTTTTGAGTATCTTAAATTTAAGGGATACCCACAGCCCCATTTTCTTCATCCCTATGTGCATTTACTGCCTAATACAGATATCACTTACAGGAATGCATAATTGTGCATCCTGGAAATGAGAGAATCAATTGATTCCCCCATCCCATTTTCTTTCTCGTATTGCTCCATCACATACAGAACTTCAATGGATTAATACTATTCCACAGGAATTAGGTTCCCCCCCGTAAATTGCCATTCAGATTCAGACCTCGGAAAGATGGCATCCTTGACCAATTTATCCCTATGCATTATTGATAACAGTTTACTCATAGACACAAGTGACTGGAATGCGAAATCTAAACACATGCGTTAAGTTTTAAGGCCCTGGTAAAGACTGCGGCTATTAATTAAATATACATTGCCAAAAGTGGTTGGTCAATGTTGTCCATTTAAAGTTTTTAATAGTCACTGAACTTGCTAGTTAACAGATTGGTTATACGATAAAACAGGAGTGGCCAAATAAAGATTCACTACGTCTACTAAAGATTGTTTTGGAAATAAATGCATACGCCTTTTTCCACTAACTTTCTTTGTTTTAGGATTGGTACGATTGTTGCGGGAATGGGATACGATTGGTAGGTTAGCCCTTCTATTGACAATCGTTCCGAATAAACGTATTGACTGACTGACTGTATATTTGACACACTATGGTTTGGCATTGCCACTGGGGGACAAAAGCAAGTCCGAGATATAAAAGTATATGAGAGTATGATTAGAACGATACTTGTAAAGCGTAGAGTGGCTATAATTACTCACTGGAGAGAACCGAAATTAATACTAAATTGTTGCTCGGAAATTAACACTGATCACTAATAATGAACCTACGGCACTTCCCAATACATGCGTGTATGTATTACGTCATTTCCTGCTGGGGCCTTTAGGATAGAGAAACATTGGGGCCCTGCATCTGTCGTTGAGTCTACCATTGGAGATATCAGAAAAGGGAACTCTGGCCCGATTATCATCTTCATTAAAAGGGTGCTAGGACTGCACAAATTGGGTTGAGTCAGGATCCCTTTGAATCTCGGACTCTGTGGGTCGCTTCAGAAAAGGACATGGTGCACTCTTTCGCCACCGAGCCAGTAGTGCAGCAGTGTGTGATGAAAGGAGCAGGCCTAGAGTCATTGCTAGCTAATTCCCCCTCTGTCGCCCCAATTAGCCATTCTATTGCCAAAGACAAAACATTTCTCTCTGCTCGACATGATGGGCTGGGCAATGTAAACCTCATTTCATATTCTAGATAACCTCTAATTATGTTACTGCTCTAAGTAAAGCGAGGCAGAGCCCATAATTTACAAACAAGAGTACTCGGAGTCTCAGGTTACCAAGGACATTAGTATTTACTCACCTACCACTAGCCCCCCTGCAGAGAGCATCCCTTGACTTGTTAGTGGGTGTTCCGAATCGTTTCAAACCCCTCAACCAACCAACACTAGCCTCGGATTTAGCAGCCTAATGTAGCACACCACAACTCACACTTGTAGCGTTTGTAGAAATAATTGGACAGCCTTAGGCATGACTCTTTCACTGTCACTATGCATGCCAGGTGCCGGCCTTCCTGAAACTCTGTTGGGTGCAGTAATGCACCATTGAATGGCACTATGTGCTATGAGGCCACACCCATAGCGGTTCAGCAGGTTACAAGTACCAAAGTTACAAAAGGTAAAAAGATAAAGCCATTCCAAATCCCTGGAGAGTTAATGAAATATTTGTGTAATGAGTGATGGGGTTAAAACCTTGAGGAATATGTGCAGATAAGGAGATAGATGTGTTCCATTTCGAGGTTTGACCAAACTAGTACATCTTATGTAAATGCAGCTCTTCACACAATTTAAAATATCACAAATAAAAACGAGTGTGGTTATTCAGACCCAAGAACTTGTACTGAGCGGACCAACATTTTTCTCGCCATCCATGATTGTGAAGGACATTTTTCTCGATTGGAACCATTGGTCATCGTCATGGAATCATCAACGTGTGCTCCTTTTTAGGTTTTGGTTAATAGAATTCCCTTTAGTGAGGGCCCAGTGGAGATAAACTCTTGGTATGAATATTAGTACATGCCAAATGTGTGTGAATTCTCTTGCACCTTAGTGATGTGTCATTGTTCCCTTCTTTGGAATGTATGTGGCGTTGTGGATTGCTGAATGGTGAGCGTTCGGTTGTGCCTTAATTCTAAATGTTGGTCTATGTCCAGCTCCATGCTTTGAGGGCCGGATCCATGTCGGAATTTCATGATATCCCTCCTTAATATTCATGAGATAAATTTGAATGCAATCATTTTTAATATAATCAATGTTTTCATCACAAATATGAATGAGGGATATCATGAAAACCCGTCAGGTTTCCAGCCATTGAGCCTGGAGTTGGACAGCATTGGTACTATGATCACCTTTTAATGAAATCAATCCCAGATATCCAAGGCTTGTTAGTTTTGCCCCAATAGTGCCTGTTTTATGTCACATATTTGAATGATTGTTATCACACATAATTGTATGAACTTTAGTGCTATATTTTGGTCTTGACATGCCTTTTATTAGGGTATTTGAGGCTGCGCACACAACAGCCAAAACATGCTGGCTTTGCCAATGCGGATCAGATCTTTCGCTTATAAGTCCAAAAGATTCATTAACCATGATGGCCTTCGAAAACCTGATGCTACCATGCCAAAATGTTATTTTGGCTTGACAGATTTCCTTTTGAAATTGCGGTTTCATAAGTACAATGTCAACCAATTGAGACTTGTTTATTGCTTTAAACAAAGAACTAACTTTCCATGAGATGAAACTTGCACTTTGGCACTCCCCAGCGGGCAAGTATTTCCAAGTTCCAACAGACAAATCCAATGTTTGAGAGCCTACATAAAGAAGATAGCCATGATGTGATCTACTTCTGCGGAAAGGTCCTGGGGAACTTGGATTGGAAATTGAATCATTAAACAGACCACAGACGTAGAAGCAGCACATTTTAATTCAATCAACACAAAATGTCCAATGTCAGTTCCTGTTTAAATCCACTTGGTAGCCTCTTAAATTATCTTTTCATCTGTGTTTGAATTTAAAGTGCATTATATCCAAAATGGATCAACATAGCATGCACTAGAGTAATTGCAATTGTGTACATTCATAAAAGGCAAATGCTATAAAGTGCCTCAATAAAATGCAACGTGTTTTCAGAAAGGAACTCCCTTCGTCAGGATCTAAACGTTTCATCATACCCAACTATACACAATGATATTCAATAAATAGCTAATCTTTGAGGGAAGCATCATTATAGCCAGTCTTCAATGCTACCCTAGGGACCATGTGGATGATTGACTTTATCTTGAGGATGGTTGCATCTGTTGGAATTTCATTGTATGCGGCACGTGCTAATAGACATGCAAAATCTAATGTTATTTGCAAATTATTAATGGTGGAAGTTCACTGGATCCCAAAAGTGAATTGAACAGCAATAGGTTGGAGATTTGCTTAAATGTTGACAAAGATCGAGCTGTCACCATTCATACTGTATAATAAGCAATGAGCGCCTTCTAGAACTTAATACTTGATCGCTTGCGTTTATGGCACTTGTGAATCTTGAGAGTGCTAGCAAGATAAAACAAGCTCTAGATTGCAGAGGGCATCTGAACAGCCCTGTTGGAGCAATACACACCGAGGCGGCGGGCCGACCCTATCAGTAGCGGCGGTGTGGTTACCGACAGGGTTGGCTAGATGCCTCTGTGTATATCGCCATTATCACCCATGTAGTTTTCTAAACGGTTGCTAATAGTTTATTTTTTTTCAATTTATTTTTTAAAGAAACTTACCTCACGGCCTGGCGTCGATGTTTCCCAAGTCCATTTTCAATGTTGAGGACTGTGACGTCAACAACAATGAAATGGAATTGGGGGAAGCATGGTGCACCGGGAGGTGAGGGGGGGTGCAGAGCGAGGCAAGTTTCTTTCTTTTTTTAAATGAAATGTCACACTCTTAGCACCCACATAGGAAACTACACAGGTGCTAAGAGGAAAGGAGGAGTGGGGAAGGAAAGGAGGAACGGGGAAGGAAAGGGGGCACTGGCTAGCAGCATGCAGGCTGCTCGGAACACAGGCTTGTACCATACAATACAGGCCACGTTCCCAGGATCCTAATTGGTCAGCGCCCCCTTCCAGGGTGCTAATGAACATTACAACTGACTGTAGAGCATCACCTCATTTTTGTAAAAGCATGCCCATTGTTCAAGAATATTAACAAACTTGTCAATTTTGGGTGAACATTCACATGAAATGTCGGCCGTGTTGTACTTTCATTCATGTAAGCATGATGTATTCTACTGAGACCACCTAAATATGTTTAGCTACTAGAAAATAACACAGATACGTGACATGCTGGATTGGGGAACAAAGTGCAAATCCCCTGGCCAGCCTGTACAAGGGACGGCTGTCTAGGATTGAGCCATCTTTCTGAGAGGGCAGAGAGGAATGGTTATGTGGATAGAGAACATGTGAACAATTTGATGGTGATGGCGGTCCAAGGGCCTCAATCCCAGACATGACATGGCTTCAGTTGGCTGAACCAGAGTTCTACCAATACAGACCTAACAAGGATCATGGAACAACCAAGACCTCTTTGTCTTTTGACTGAGATGGGGAACTCTTATCCTTAAACTGAGCCCCAGGAACGGGACTCCCACCCACAGAAAACTGGATGTTGAATTATGCAGCAATGAAGCCCTACACATCAGCCGCCCAGATACAGACAAAGGTGCACATCGTGGTAGGAGATTATTGAACACCATCAGGGTACCATTATCATGAAAGATGCATGCAGATCATCTGAAACCCCACACCACTCTACCCAAATACCTATCTGAAACTTCAGATAAGGTTCACAAAAGAAGAAGTAGAAGAGGGCATTAAGTAGACCAGGGTGATTTGCATCAAGTGAGGGTTGGAAGCTGTAGAAAACAGGACATCTGGATCAAAGCAGTACAGAGTTATAGTTCAGAGGCAATTACCATTGGAAACTCTTGGGTCCTATCTCTGTAAAGTGAAGAGGGGGGCGGGATCCAACCACCACCACCCTACTAAATTCATGATAACAAAGGAGGCCAGGAAACGCTGCAATCATCCATTCCATTTTGGAAGAATCCCTAACGGACAAATGATTGATAAATACGTTGAGAGGTATCCCCACAGCCAGCCATACAGACCAGGTGCGGTAAAGATCTATCCTTGTCTGGATGAAGAGCCACAGGCCATGGTCAGAGAGACCTATATGGACAGTCTGGACTAGCGCACCAAGAAGCCATGTTGCTGACGTTGTTAGAGAGACATGCCGTGGCAGCGTTAGACATGAAGCACACGTGCCGTCCGCACTTCGGACACAAACACACACCCGAATACACAAAGAAAACAAGTGTACAGTTCTATAGTTAGGGGACAGATAAATATACATACTGTCATTGTTTTCATTATTTTGACCGTTAGCCAAATGCAGCAACGCAGAAACCACAAGGCGCAAAAGATCCTGAGCAAAGCTTGCAGGTGCTTAGACACGAGTAACCCTTTGGAACTGCTGGAGCGCTTATGGGACCTGGCAGAGCCAGATGTGACTAACCTATGGAAATATAGTATAGCATGAACACTGTAGAAACTACGTTATAAGATTTAGTAGAATTATAGCAGGCCTCAGGAATCTGAGCAAGAGATGAACTGGCCTGATTCAGGCTGGACTAAGAGCATGAAGTGTGGGACAGGACCCGCAGCAAAGTTCAAGAGATACGGATGACATTCCAATCCCCAGATGACAAAGGGACCAGCTGCAGAAAATATGAAAAAATCCTCATAATTCAGAGCTGTGGAATTCAAATTTAAGGTCTCTAAACATGTGACGCGGCTGGAGCGGACAACAGACATTGATCGACAGTGGGAAAGGAGAGCCAGTCTCGGGCAGCCAGCCACAGACTGCAACAGTATGCAACAAGTGTTGCGCTGGACAGGAGAGCATTCCCATAAGGAAAGTTGGTGCACACAAGTTACAATACAAACACATAACCCTTCATCACCTTGAAAAGGTGCACAGTGAGCTGAAAACCGTTTCGGGTCTCAGGCCTGGGGACGTCCGCTCTAGCCAATCACAGTTAAGTACCCTAGCGGTGGGTGGACATGAGCATACCCAATGTAAATCCACGACACTGCAACAATGTTATAGTTAGTGAATTGGGGATGCAGCAGGCCAGCCACCTGACATGCCAGGGCCAGTAGAATAACATCTGTAATGTCCTGTATCGGTTAGAACATACTCAATACCCAATCACTTGGAGTGGGGCCCAGGTTGTGACAAAGTGCCGACTCCATTTAAGGGTAAAACCGCCTGCGAGCTGCGGAAGGGCGAGATGTGCATACATATTCTCTGTTCCTGTGCTGACCCCTGTTGGTTTTGTTTGTAATAAAACACAGTTTGAACTTGCTTTACTGAGTCCTCTATGTATCCTGGGGGAGGGTGTTGGGCCCTCCAAGCCTGTGAACTTCCAGTATCCCTCTGGCATACCTGTGTGTCCCCTCCAGCCCCCCCAACAAAAGCACTAAAGATTCAGAAGAGTATGCAAGATCAGGGGACATGCAATCCTTGCATCAGAGGAATGCTAGACACAGGTACTGATAGATCATGTGGAAGCAAGTCAAAGACTGGGGTGAACAAGAAGCTACACAGGAATTGCTCTGCGCATTGCCAATACACAAATACTCAGTGGCTGGGGAGCAGTTTTGTCCTCACCACCCCTCCTAGCATGGCCAACGCAGCACTCGGATAAAGCCCAGAAACACATTCTGCTACTGCTCTTTTGTTTTCTCAGAGTCGAGGAAACCATTTTGAAGTTTAATTTGGTAACCAGATCCATCTCTGGAGAAACCAGCACTCTAAGTGTACTAAAACACCAAAAAATGGATTGGACTATAGCATGCAAAACATTTGTAGGGTATTTGGCAGGGTGCTAGTCAACTTTGGGTATTGAGTGCTTGGCTGAGTAATACCAGCCATCCAGGATCAAGCATTAATGTGGATGCATCTCACATTTACTCCATGAGCACAGAGATTTGCCTACTTAATATAACCAGAATTTGGTAATGGACTTCCGGCTGCGCGTCATGACTAGCTAAAGATTTGAGCTGTGGGGGGGTGGAATGCATCGATCGTATAAACAGTAGGTGAACAAAATAGGATGCAAATATATATTTGTTGCTGCAGAGAGATCACAATCTTTCAAAAGCTAAACATAAGAGTTAGGAATATACCCTTTGATCATAAAGGGCAGCGAGAGTTTGGGGAGATGGGTCCAGATCAGAGCCGCCAAGAGGAAAAGGGGAAAATAGAGATGGTGTCCCGGGTATGCATTGGAGTAGCGAATAGAAGGACATGCATGTCAGGGGCCGGCTACACAGCACTTCATTCTACTGTAAAGCCACCATCAGCTTTTTCTGGAATTGCCAAAAGGTGGCATCAGATCCCACCCTATGGGTAGAAGGGAGCTGGACCTTCTCCGTAGCTTCTCCGGCATTGCGGAGCGCACTTGGATGCAACGCAGCCGTCTATCACTTCTCAAAAGCAGCTATTCCACTAAGGCGGATAAAGAAACAAGGACACTTTCACCACCTGCTGGGAAGGATTATTGACTAACTTGGCTCTCCTGCAGTAAGAACATTTGTTTAAGAGTTTAAGGGACAGCGGGGTCTTGCTGAAATGCAGAGAAGTCATGCATCTTATATAGAAAGAAACAATATTCAGTAATTCAGCCTTTCTAAACATAACGCTTGCTAAAAACCTCAGGGATTGTAACCATTATTCTCTTCACTGGGAACCACAAGTGAATTTGGCAATCAACACAGACTTACACCTGCTAAAGTCCTTTAGAAAATATTTCTATAAACTCTGGGCCTGCCGACTGGAACGGAATAGCTGCTGCAGCGATTACATCAAGAAGAAGCTCCTTGGCTGTGGTACGGTGCCAAAGACTTTCCTCCACAGTAGACTGGTGGCCGACTGCCTGCAGCAAAAGTATGGCAAGACCTCTACAGCGGTAACCCGGCCTCTGTTGCCAATCGGAGAGGGAGGCAGGGTCAAAGCCTTATCATGGACCTTCTTTCGCGGTTTATGTCTGCACCTTCCCATTCACATTATGTGGTAACCTGTGGCCAGGATTGCCTTCCTGTTGGACAATCAATCCTCACTATGTCCCAACTTGACAAGCATTGTCCTCAGCAACCAATCGCCAACTTTCAAATACTGAACTACAACCTCTACGCCTGGTTCTCTTGGGCTTAGGGACAACCAGTCATTGGATACACTTACTGGGGAGTGGGGTTGGGGAGTACAGGATGGAAAATGGTGTCTATGTTTGGAATAATCAACACTTTGAAGCTACAATGGTGCTTGCTACTAGTCTTCTTTGCTCTGTCCCTTTGTACATATCAGATGTTACTATCACCTAATTTAATGATACTCAGTAGAGTATTTCATGAAGAGGAAAAGGATTGCCTGCTGCTGGGGGGACTTAAAACAAGAACAAAGATGCCAGCAGCAAGCCCTTAGCGTACTGAGCTATGTGACTAGCCGTTCAGGAACGTGGCAATGCAGAACATTCACAAATTAATAGTACTGAAAGGAAGGCAAGTTGGTTTGCTGGTGTTATGGGCATTTCGCTGGGCAGGTAATAAAGCAGAGCTGCATTTGCATGGCAGGAAAGATGATGGCCTCTGATGATTTTTTTTTCTTCTGGCTTGTTAAATGATTTAGTGATGTATTTTCTGCATCCCCAGTGCCATTTTTCTGCGGTGACATTCTGCAAAAATTCGATTTACTATCTACAGACATAAAGCAAGCAGTAAAGGCTGCTTTATTAACGTCCTCGGGCTGTATTATCTACATCCATCAGTGTACCATTTCAGTATTCAAAGATTATATGACATTTTACACATTTCCAGACACCGCCTTCCTACGGGGCCGCATCATTCATCGTGGTGCAGCCACTGTGCTTGCAAGGCATTTGCAGACAGGTTCATTATTGCACACAGCTCCAATTTAGCTTACATTAAAACTGCATAAATGGGAAATCCTGTGGGAGGCGAGAGGCAAACCAAAAAACAAAAAAATTAAATGAAGCCGCGCACGCAAAGGGGGAAGGGAGATGTAAACATGTGGGCCACATGCAGAACAGGCATGCCGGGCACACACAGAGTGGGTGGAACGATTAGGCGGTTTCGACTGGTAGGCTAAGCACCCACGCTGATGAGATCAGTGTGTGATCTGCAATATACAGATTCGAATTCCGGCAAGACCACTTTATCATTGGTATGTGGTCTTTACATCGAAAATAAACCCTCGAAATAAAAAATACATCGAACAAAATGCAATGAAAATAAATGCATCGAAATGCTATCTTTTACATTTAAAAGTACATATCCATCGAAACTTGTCCATCGAATATAGGAATCGACAAGTGTTGATGGATATGTACTTTTAAGATAGCATTTCAATGCATTTGTTTTTCATGTCAAAACGTTACATGGAGCTGTCAAGTCCTAAAATATTTAAAGTATTTCGGCACTGGCCAGATTCATGTAACATTTTCTTTACTGGGGGGGTTCCACCCAACCCCCAAAGGCACCCCCCCTAACCCTCACCCAACCCTAATCGAAATCTAATAATGAAAGTGCATTTCGATGGAAATGGCTTTCAATGAATACATTTCGTTGGATTTCAATTTGATGATTTATTTCGATGGATAGTCCAGATACCTTTATCCTTCAATCTTTCATAGGTCATTAAAAGCAATACCAATTTCAGTGGGATTATAATAATTGTGCATATAATTTTCCATATCTAGTGCTTTGGAGAAAGAGCTATATGAGTAACAGATTCTTATTCAAATAATGACTGCAGTAGAAGGGGCGCATACCATCATTAAACCGGATGTCTTGCCCTCTGCAAATAGCCCTTTCTGCTCTCTTTTCCCTCCATCTCAGGTTTTTCTTCCTGTCGCTCTTTTGACTTCATCCCCATATCTTTTCTCTCGCAAGCACCTGTCCATTTCAGCTCAACCACATATGGAAAACGAGTTATTTTCTAATATTTCGTAACTTTAATGCCCCTCACTATAAAACATCTTTTGACTGGACTTGTGTCCATCTCTCTTGGTTGATCTACCTGCTTTCCCCCTTGCCTCTTTTCCAACCCATCTTCAATTATTTTAGACCACTGAGATTTCCCAGTCTCAGATTAAAACACTTCTCTAGCGTCCATGTTTACTTTGGTTTTCTCACTCTCATTTAAAAATGTCTTCATGGAATGCTTTAATCTTTTTCTACAGATTTTGTCAGGGCGATTTCTGTTGAAGGAATAAATGTGTCCCCTTTGTTGGCAAATTTGACCCTAGTTACATTGTTCCCAATTTCCATATATCAGCAATCTATCTCAAACAGCCTAATTCTTCCTATGTTGCTTATTGCATGAATCCCTTCTCAAGATATTGACTGTTAGGCCTCCACAACTCCTGGGTACTATCAGCCAAACAAGAGGCTCAGAACAGCGGTTTTACAACACAGAGCTGGAGGCCGTCATCTTCCCTCACCGGAAATCAGGTAAGTGTGGCCTGCGTGATTCCTGCCCTCATTCCCCCACATCCAACACCAATTTCCACCTTCCCAACCCACCCCATCCCCTCCATACTTGCCTTGCACTCCTCTGTCCCTCCCCAGCACCGGGAACACTCGGTTTCCGGCGCATCTCCTTTATGGAAAAGGACGCCATGGAAAGGAAGAAGGAAATGCATGCATTTCCCTTCTCCCTGATTCATGGTGGCCATCTTATTTTGTAGTTTTTTTCTCAAGCTGAGAGAAGGCAAACACGCCGTTTCTCAAATTGAGATCAAAAACATGATTAGTACCCTGGTACTAATTGCAATGCAACCCTTGTTTATCCTTCACAATTTCCACATCCTCCTGTTTGCGTGTTCCTATTATATGTGTCTATTTTATGCGTTTGTATTTATTTGAAGAACAAACATGTCAATTTCAATGAGGAATGACTTCCAATGACACATTTACAAGTGGCAGAGGTATTCCCCAGAAAGGTGCCTGTAAAACAGGACAAAGAGAAGAAAAATGGGTGTGCCAGATTATCAGGTTGTGAACAAAGTGGGGCATAGACCGGGGACAAAATAAAACATACCAAATAAAAGAAACGATTGACTTACAAATATAAGGGAACATTTTTCAATCTAAAGAGGAACACTGGATATATATAGATATAATATTCCAATATTATGTGGCACTGAAGGGAGTGATGGGGTCAAGTAGGCATGTAAAGGGCTGAGGGTGTAAGTTACATTTAAGAGGACCTTTAAAGAGATCCACAGTCGGGCTGCCTATGAATGTGGTGGGCAGGGGCTTCCAATGGCGCGGTGCATGTCGGGAGATAGAGTGGAAGCGAGAGGAGGAACGGGAGGTGCATAGGACTGGAGGTTGACTGCAGTGAAGGAGCGGTGGGAATAAGACAATGAGTTGACAGAGATACAGTTCGAGTGTACCGAGGAGCAAGACCATTGATGGCTTTGTAGACTAGGAGAAGGAATTTGAAAAGGGAGTGTTTGTTCATGGAGCACCAACCAGCACTGTGTCAGTAGGTATAGGTGGGGCAATATCGGAGTAGGTGTAGAGAGTGTGGGTAGTGAAGTTGCGGACTTGGTCTAGAGGGAGAAAGGAGTAAAGTGGAATGACAAGGAGTAGATTGAGTAGTAATGGGGTTGGCTGAGCAGAAAGTTGCAGATCAGAGTTTTTGTACAGTGGGGATTAAAAAACTAGCATATTTTCTGAATGTCGAGCAGCAGTGGTAGTGTAATGACTTATGCATTACATATATATATTTCTAACTTTTGATTCTTTCAACAGAGAAATGTAAATTATCTAATACTCCCTATCATAGCAATCTCACACCCCATCAATGAATTAAAGGTTGTCCCCTAGTTTGTTATGCTGGGGAAGTCAGCCCCAATATTTCACATGAATACAGGAAACTTTTCTACAAAAATAAGAAACACCACCTGACAGCTACAAATTATCATTGCTTGTCGGATACACAATAAATCCAAAACTTTCTTGGAACACTTTTTCAACAGTACAGTTCATTTAGTTATCTCAGAAACTAATCAACAAGTGAGGGCATGGGAAAATATGGAGGTTTTTTTTTTTATTTCCTTAGGCCGACACTATTGATTTCTAGATTGGACACAGGTACATGAGTGTTTTGTAGGGTTTACTTGGTTCCAGCTGTTCTAATGGATTTTGTTCAGGGTAGGAGCTTTTAAATTTGGATATAAAAATGTCTTGATGCATTAAAGGGTCACAGAAACACGAGATTAAAAAAAGGAAATGGAAAATTAATCAGCAAGTTAAGTAATTGACATTACGAATCCACTTAAGGTAGAATCCTATCTCTGCCCAATATCATTTGGAAAAGTTACAGTCCTTTGAATTGACATTTTCTTGGGAATAAAGTGGAGAAACTAACCTCCTTCATATCTCACTTTGAGGAATAGGAAACCATTCAGGGTTTTATGTAAGCTATGGTTTTCACAGGTCAAGAAGTCTGACGGTATCTACAAACATTTGATTGTTGTGCAGTGCTCACAAAACCAGATATAGTTTGCCCCTGTGAAAACTCAGGGAATGACAAATGGTTACTGTTGAAGATTAATATAACCTGTGCAATAGATTCTATGAAATTTACAGGCCTAGTCGACCTTTAGTGACATGGCATGTAAACATGGTTCCCCTAAAATACTTTCAATTGCTCTCTGCGGCTTAATTAAGTCTTGGGACAGTTATCTAACTGTTCTGGAATTACTGTGTACTAATTTCTGGCTTGTCTTTCAAAGGCACAGGACAGCCAGAGACATCACTATTTTAAGACAAGTCTGTCAGGTAAGCATTTCCCTTCATTCTTTCTTGGACTTAGACTGGACAGAACCTGTGATAGGTTCCATTTACTAAATCAGACCAACTAGACTCCTCCTCTTCGCGTCACTTAGCCCACTGTACTTTACCATGCCATAAAGTTGTGTATTTACTAGCCCTTTCCTGCAATTATGATAACAATGGACCGACATATGACTTTCCTTTATAATTTCTTGTATGGAGCATCAAATTTGCTAAGACCTACGCAAGAAAATTCTGAATTCAAAGACACCTTCATATTTCTGTAGCTGCAGGTATAGCAGAGTTACTAAGTATACAAATGGATTATTAATTCATACATTTTCACATATCCGTGTATGGATGTGATTGGGGCTATGTTACTCAATTCAAATTTAATCTAGTTTTGTTCAACGAGCAAAGAGTTACAAAATTAGAGGCAATAATGTATTTTACTTATTTGTCACTTTAAATGAATTTCTTTGATGCGCATTTCACTGGTCAATTTAACAGCTTGATTTAAATGTTGTGCAAGGGGCATTCTTGTTCTGCCAAGATTCAGGGTTTTTGTAGACATCTGTTCCTCTGAAGTTGTCATTACTGACTGACCATGCCTCAAGCAATGTCATTGTAGGGAGCCACCCGTCTAAACTTAAAAAATAGATCTATTAAAATCCGGAATTTGGAATGTATTGGGCTTATTTCTTTATTTATTTTATATACAAGCCATTTCTTTTAGGCACACACATCGGTATGTATTTATCACTTAATAGCTTAGTCAGTGATTAATACTGAGGTCTGTTTGATGCTTGAATTTGTAGTGGTGTACACAGTTTGTTCGTCCCACTATTTGTAGACTTTACGTTTTGCTAGAAAACCCTGTACAATTTGTTTCAAAGGGGTTTTTGTATCTAACTTCTGTATTTTTATTTTTACAGTGAGCATCCAGTATGGCAAGTTATATTAGTGTATGTAGCGTGTGTATGCCAGATGAGTGTCAGCATATGAACGTATGGCATATGAGGCATACGGTTTCCATTTTGTAAATGCACACAATTTACCTCTGATATATCTCGTCAGTCCTGATTTTGATGTGAATTTTTGTATGTATAGTAGTGCACATACACATAATGTACATCCACTACACATATAGGTACAGTTTGTACATACGATTGATTCAGCGTGTGTGGCATGGTAGTGAGTGTTGTAAGAGCATGTGCACCAAGTTGGTTTGTGTAAGAGCATGTTTCATGGGAGTGTGCGTCATCACCTACATGTACCAGCATAGCTCATATAGACAACATACAGTGATTCTGAGTGAGTAAGAGCAAGCAGCGTGAGAGCAGGCAGATTAAGACCTATGATTGTTTGGTGAGTAAGTGTCTGGCATTGAAGTAGCATCTGAATGTTTGGCGTAAAGTCAGGCATATAAAAATAAATCATAAAAGTTTAATATTTCAGAGCGGGCTAGCTCCATTTTCATTTCTTTTTCATTGTATTAATTTCAGATTAGATCTCGTGCATGCCAAAAATCTTGAAAATCAAAGTAGACAATTTTGAGATGCTTGGGGAAATGTTTCTTTTCCTATGAGGACACCCTCACCACCCCCAAGTTAAAAGCTGTTCAAAAACGCAATCAAAACTTTTTTTAATATATGAAACTGAATATGAAACATTTGGATAATTTCCACGTAGAGGCTGCTTCCTCAACATTTTACTGTTCCGAGGAAAAGTAAACTTTTCCATGGAACAGTTCAAAAGTTATGACAAAAAAAATTGTTTTCTTAAACTCCATAGACAATCACACTTTAACTATGCGTTGCACTAGAGCTGGGCTGCACAATATGTGGCCCGTGGGCCGAATGCGGCCCTTCAAGACATAATTTAGGGCCCTCCAAGTCACATGGGATGAATGATGAAGTGTTGTCTGCCATAAAGTCAGTCAGTCCTAAGTCTGTCATGTCAGGTTTGGAAGCCGCTGTGGTCCATTTTTTGTCTTTGCATCATGATAGGTGTGGCTTTACTTTGATTTAAAATATGTTTTCAGTCCAGTCACATAGTACAAATAAATCAAAATGTGAATGCCATTAAAATGGTATGTATCATGTGTTATGGTAAAAAAGTCATAAATAAAAAGTTCATCTCAAAATCCATGTTTTTTCACCCAAATTCTCACAGTGATGCCCCTAAAACCTTGTTCATTCCCATGGATTGTGCAGCCCCCTTTATGGGACTTGAGTCGTATATTCAGCCCTCCAATGAAATCAGCTGTGCACCCCTGCGACTAGAGCACTGGCATTACACACACACACTATATATATATATTCTATATGATTATCAATTTCTTTATGATCTGTTGAGATGACTTTTGATGCGGCTGGAATGTGTCCCTGCTGTGGAAAATATTCCCTCTTCTCGTTTTGCTGCCCTCATGTTTTTATTCATACAGTTCTGTTTTTCCTGACAGATTCACTGTTCTCTCCTTCCTGGCTTCCCCTCCCTTTCTCTTTTTTTTTCTATACTTTGAAGCAATTGTATTTCATGTAACGGTTTACAAAAAATAAAATAAAATAATCCATTTCTAACGCGACGCTACTAGGTTTCAAGACCCGAAACTCCAAACAGCCTGTGGCCTTCTTTCTTCAATATATTCCTATCAATCATTGCCAGTGTTTATACCATTTGGAAATCTTTTGCCAGCAGCGGATAAGCTGTGAGCAATTTAGCTCATTGATGTAAACTAGAAGACCCAGGTTACCTTAACACTGGGGTCTGCAAATGTGGCTCTCCAGATGCTTTAGACTACAACTTTCATGAGCTCTCACTATGGACTATGCTTGCTAGGCCTGATTGGATTCGTAGTCCGATATATCTGGACAGCCCAAGGTTTCAGACCCTTAGTTCGATGACCATTAGTTCAACGCAGAGTGCTCTACTTCAGATTCTCCAAGACAGCTGGTGCCATGCAAACATGCCCACGTGGCATTACTCTAGTGTGTTGGGAAACCTCTAGAAGACCTACAAAGCACAATGGCTCTTACAGAAGGAATGACACGTTAGTTTGCATATCATTTGAATGTAAGCTTTGTGCTGCAATATGCACCAAGTCCTCGCTCCCCGGAGGTAGCTGCTGTTCTGTATGCGAGGCCTGTTACACAGGAGCAGCTTCTAGCTCCTGCTCTTTAGGGTCCGACTTAACGCCCATTTACAAGGGCGCAAATGTAAACTGTGCACGCGCAGTTGCCTTGGCGCCAGTGCAAATAAATGTCAAATTTGGAAACGTTAATAAAAAGGCGTTGAGTTTCCCAAAACCGGCACACTTACAGCCGATTCGAAAGGTGAGCGAGAGGGAACGCCCCTCCAAAACGAGCCTAGCACCACAATCAGCACCACGTCATTTTTACTAGTGTTGCCACGCAAACCATGAACAAATGATTATGATGGACAAAAACTCAGAGCAAACGAGGATAAACAGTCATTGTGGTTGGGTTGTTGTGACACTTCGTTGCATGGAGCCCCCTGTAGAAGAACGCTACCTGAAATCAATGCCGCAACGCCCCCTTGGTTTGGAGCGCTGATCGACAGCCAAATGCGCTCAAAACAATTTCCCGCCAGAAATGTTATGCCATTGTATTTACCGATTCCTGACAGTGCATTTGATTCGATAAGTTAAGTACAAATTATTTTTGTCAGCTCTCTCTCCGGAGACTTTATTATACGCGCCACAATTGGTAAGGCGGAAAAGCTCTGTAACTAGCATGTCTCGTTACATGATAAGGTACTGTGAGATGCCAATCGGCCTACAGAGGAAAATAACAGGAGGATCTCACTTGAAATATCAAGGTTATCTTAAATGGCGCCCCTCGAACCTAGAGTCAGGGGTTCGAATCCTGGCTCCTGCATTTGATCAAAACTATCGCGTGAAGGTCTGAAAACCCCTTAATCTCTTGCGCCTCGTGTTTTTAATCTGCATGGTGTGAATAGGCGCATGCCTGCCTGTTTATATGGCAGCCGCCCCTCACCACCCTCAGAGAGGTTACAGATAGGCGGGTATCTGCCCCTTGTTGCAGTCTGCACTGATGTGCTTAAAGATCAAACGCATCAGCAACACAGCCGCTCTACTGTGGATCTGAAGAGAGCCTATTCGATAAAATCATAATGCAAACACACGGTTTTCTTTATGGTAATTGCTAGGCACAAAAACAATGCATTATAACAAAAGTATTTAAAATTAAAATGTATTTTTACTTCTTCAAAAATACCCCAGGCCTGTGTACAATACTGTCTCACCTAACTAGATCCTGCTCCCAGCAATGCGTTTTGAAGCAGACCGCAAACGCGCCATGTACAGTACATCATGCTCAAGACTGCCCCCTACTGGAAAACAGGTTTTCTCCAAAGCATGTCACAACTCTTGGTGAGGTACAGCTGCGCTATATTAAAAAACGATGCGACCAAAATGCGCACTAGGCAAGAATAATTATTTTTCTCTTCAGCTTATTTACTGTGTGTCTGGATCAGGATGGCCTCGCCTCGAGGCCCCACCTGGGCAGGGAGTGCAAGGTCAGCCTGAGGCAGCACAGGTAGGAGTATTTTATCAGCAGACGCCTCAAGTGACAAGGGGGGCCCGGGGGGAACGCAAAGCGTTTCCCCCCGGGGAGTTTTTTGGCGCTGCACACGGCCAGCGAGTGGCCGTGGGGTGCAGAGCGCCCCTCCCGGGGTATTTAAGGGCTCAGGGAAGGTTCGGGAGACAGGCGACGGTTAGGACTTGGCGATTGTCAAGTCCTGTTGCCTGCTCCCGAGCCTTCCCTGTAGTGCCTGGGGCCTAGGTGGCATTTTTAGAGCAGGTGAGGAGGGGAGTAATTCAGAGGAGGGCGGTTAGGTTTAAAAAAAAAAAAAAAAAAAGAAGAATTTAGGTTACTTTAGAAGTGACATAGGAGGGTTGCCGTAGATAAGACACCGCTCGCATTTTACCGTTGTCTCCGGGCTTCCGTGCGTGCAGCGGGGTTATCCCATGGGCGGGGGGTGTGAGGGCTCCGTGGTCTTGCGGCAGGGATTTGGGGGGGAGCGGGAATCCGTGTGCGAGCGTGTTGGGAGTGGGCGTCAGGTCCAGGGAAGGAGCAGAGCGGCGGCGGCTTCTCCGCGGCTCAGTCAGTGGGGATTGCCTGCTGTTAGGGAGCGTTTGTCTCGGTCTGGTGGGCAGGGCAGCGTGTTTAAAGGGGCCGTGTCCGTCAGAAGTGGGAGAGGTGCGGTGCTGTCTGGGCACCGCTAGGGGGCAGTGTTCGCTGCAGTTAGCAAGCACTAGTTAGTGCTGTTTGTTTATAGTGTGTTGGCGTGCCCCCCTTTTTTCCGGGTTTTTGGCTAGGAGTAGGGAGGGAGGGGGTGTCAAGGATAAATTTAGTTTATTAGGGTTTAATTAAAAAAAAAAAAAAAAAAAAACGTTTTATAAATTTTACAAATTAGCGCAAGGCAAGCGTCATAGCGGCTATATTAGTAATATTAGATATTTAGGTGAGGATAACTGTAGGTTTAATTTTCTCTTATTAATTATCAATTTTAGGGAGGTTATTTCCGGGTATTCACTCGAGTGGTGTTTTTGTTTCTGGGGGCTGTTTAACTTAGTGTCAGGGTTTCGCGGGGCCAGGGTGCTGTCCTCGGGTAGGTCCCGGCTCGGGGGCGTAGAGTGAGTAGTTGATTTAAAGGGGCATATTTGTGGGCACACGCGGATTAGTGTGCGCAATGACAGGCCGGGGGGCAAGCAAGAAGGGGCTGGTGAATGCTGGGGCCTTGAAGAAGGCCCTGGAAATCATTAGCAGGGCAACTAAAGCCCAATTGGAAGGGGCGGTAGGGGAAGTTACGGGAGAGGAAGAGAGCGGTGGGGGCCGGCCGCAGCGCAGAGCGGCGGCAGACGGTGCGTTGGCGGCGGTGGTGGCTTGCACCCCTACGGCAGGGAGAGGGGAGATTTGGGAATCCAGGGGCAGGAAGATGAGGAGGGAGATAGACAAGAGGGCGGATGGGGGTTTAAGGAGCTCAGGGGGGCAGCCAGGGAGGGAGGAAGGGTATGATAGCTCTAGGGAAGAGGGGAACGCTCGAGAAGGTAGGGACCGAGGGAACACCAGTGGGGGCAGGGGTGGGGCGCAGGTGGGGGTGGCAGGGCAGAGAGGAAGGGGGGGTAAATACCTGCAGAAGAGCGCAGGTGGGAGAAGGAGGGAGAGGTCCCGTCAATTGAGGAGGGTCGGGTGGGGCGCGGAACGGCCCCCCCGGATAGGAGGAGTGGGGGCGGAGGGCGCTGCGCAGCCCCCGCTGTGCAGATGGAGGTTGAGGGTTTCGGTACGGCCCCTCCTCGGTTAACGCAAGGAGAGCCTAGAGGGCGCGGCACAGCCCCTAGCATTGAGGATTTTAGGGTGGAGTTCGGAACGCCTCGCACAAGAGAAGAGGACCAGGCAGAGGTTCCCACAGCCCCGCCGAGAAGACGTCAGGGGAGTGGCGGGGCGGACGCCCCGGGCTCGGAAGAAGATCAGCAAATCATCTCGGGCAGGAGCTCGCATCCTCAATGGTATTTAAGGGATGATGAAGTTGGTTGGGAGGAGTACGGGGGGCAATGGGAATTTGAGGATTACAGGGCGGAAAGGGAAAGGGTGGAGGAGAGAAGAAGTTCAAGGTGGGATAGGGAAAGGGAAGAGCAGGGGGGTCGGGGTGAAAGGGGTCAAGGGAATTATTGGCTGGGTGATTGTGCTGACATGTTTTGTCCCCGCAGCAGGAGCCCTCTAAGAATGGAGAGGAGGAGCACCGGTGTGGATGCCAGGCCGCAGGTGGCAGGCGTGGAAAGAGGTGAGCGGGAAAGGGTATGGTCATCTGCATGGCAGAGAGGGGTTACAAATAGGCGGTTGCGGGATGACCGGGGTGGTCTTCAAGGTGTGATGAAGGAGGTCGGGGTGCAGGCCATTGGAGCTGAAGGGGTTGAAAAGAACATTTGCTCAGTGGAGGTCCAAACGGACAAAGTGGTGGAGCCATTGGGGCTCGAGGTGCAGACGGGAAAAGACAAAGAGGTGGAGGTAAAGGGAAAGGAGAAGAAATTGCCATACATGGGGATAACAAAGCCATTGGGGGCACATTGGATGGCGGCGACCAGGGAGAAGATACAGGGAGGTGAATTTGTGGATGTCTTCAAACTGCTTCATAGGGAGGTGAGAGCGAAAGAGGGGTCTAAGGAGGAAGAGAGAGAGCTGGCTTCACGCCCGAGGGTCCCGGTGACCATTGAGAATTGGACGTCGGCGTTTATCATTTATGCCAGCGTGTATTGCGAAAAATTCCCGGAGCGTTGCGTGGCCCTGCTTAAATACATTGACGTAATAAGGAAGGCTTTCACGAGCTTTGGGGGCTTTGCCTGGGTAAGGTATGACGAGGAATTTAGAGCGAGAATGGCGGAGGACAGTCAGGCGGTTTGGGGGGAGATAGATATGGATCTTTGGCTGCAATGGATGGCCCCAACGAGGCCTGCCCCGACATTACACACGGCGAGTGGGCTGCCAGTGCCTTTCCGGCCCTTTCTTGGTCACCCCGCCCATGAAGGGGCGGGGGGGGGAGGCAGGGGCCAGTCCTCAGCAGCATGCTGGGGGTACAATAAGGAAAGCTGCGCAAGAACCATGTGCAGGTTCAAACATGAGTGCAGCAAATGCGGGGGAAAACACCCTCTCACGCAGTGTTTCCAACAAGGAGACAGGGGGAGGGGGAGAGGTGCAGGAAAAGGGGTTGGGGGGAAAAGCTTTTACTCCAATTAAAGTGGGGGTGTTGGAAGAATGGTTGCAATTTTACCCGGATAGGGAAGGGGCTAAGATTTTGAGCGAGGGTTTTGGGCAGGGGTTCAGATTAGGTTACCAGGGTCAAAGGGTGCGGCGATGGGCGGAAAATCTGAAGTCGGCGAGAGAGAATGCGGAGGTGGTAAGGCAAAAATTGAGCAAGGAAATAGAGGCGGGTAGGATGGTGGGTCCGTTTGATGTAGTACCGGGTGACTTGGTGATATCTCCATTGGGGGTGGTGCCCAAGAAAACCCCGGGGGAGTTCAGACTCATTCATCACTTGTCATGGCCGGAGGGTATGTCAGTTAATGACTTCATTGCCCCGGAAGAGTGTGGGGTTGTGTATGCAAGTGTAGACCAGGCGATTGAGCTAATAAGGAAGGAAGGGCGAGTGGCCTTCATGGCCAAGTGCGATATGAAGGTGGCGTTTAGATTATTGCCAGTGCACCCAGAGGATGTTTGGTTGTTGGGGTTGCAGTTTGAGGACCGTATCTACATAGACAAAGCATTGCCTATGGGGTGCGCAATTTCCTGTGCGCTGTTTGAGCGATTTAGCTCTTTTTTACAGTGGGTCTTCTCGTTCAGCTCAGGGTGGGAGAGTGTGTTGCACTATTTGGATGACTTTCTGTTCATAAGCGGGGCAAAAAGGGAGGAGGATTGCAAAAGAATGCTAAAGTTGTTTCAAGACTTGATGGAGGAGCTTGGGGTACCATTAGCCGAAGACAAGACGGAAGGGCCGGCAGTGGTGTTAACATTCCTGGGAATTGAGTTGGATTCAGTGGCCATGACCTCACGCTTGCCGCACGACAAGGTGAGCAAATTGGTGGCACTGTTGGAAAAAGCGGTAGGAGCCAAGAAAATGATGCTGGTAGAGATGCAGAGATTGGTTGGGCATCTGAATTTTGCATGTAAGGTGGTGGCCCCGGGGAGGACGTTTTGCAGAAATATGGCAAGGGCCATGGCGGGAGCGAAGTGCCCACATCACCGGATAAGAGTATCGGGGGCAGTGAGGGAGGATTGCAGGATTTGGTTGCGCTTTTTGGAGAGTTTCAACGGAACGTCAATGTGGTTGCAGGGAGATCCAGTGACTTGGGAAGTTCAGATTCTCTCGGATGCAGCGGGGGCCGGTGGTTTTGGAGTGTTTTGGGGGGGAAAGTGGTGTGCTGAGAAATGGCCAGAGAGATGGTTGAAGGAAGGGAGGAGCATAGCATTCCTTGAGTTTTTTCCATTACTAGTAGCATTGGAGTTGTGGGGGAAGGAGTTGCGGAATAAGAAGGTGAATTTCAATGTAGACAACGAATGCGTGGTCCATGTGGTGAACAGGCAGTCAGCAAGGGATCAGAGGGTGGCAAGGCTGATGAGAGAATTTGTCCTGCGTTGCATGGAATGGAATGTGGTGTTTAAAGCAACACATGTGCCAGGGAAGGATAATGGCATCGCTGATGCATTATCTCGTTTTCAATGGCAGAGATTCCGTGGATTGGCTCCAGAGGCAGATCGGGAGGGGCGGCAGATTCCGAAGGAGCTGTGGAAGATAGGAAGCTGAGAGCTTTGGCACTGGTGGAGGGTTCATTGTCCGCGGCATCCAGGAAGTCATACAGGAGGGCATGGGAGGATTTTATTAGAGGAGGAGCTAGTAGCTGGAGGGGTAGATGGGATGCGAAAGAGCGGAGGAGGGACGATGTTATTAATTTCCTGCTGAGGTGCATGGACAGGGGCTGGTCAAGGGCAACGATAACAGGAAAGCTAGCAGGGATCTCCTTTTATGGAAAATGGTTTTGGGGTTTTCAACCAAGTGGGGGGGAGATGGCAAGTAGGATGTTGGAAGGATGGGCAAGGGAGAGTAAGAGGGATAAGGATAAGAGGAGGCCGATATCGGCTGAATTGCTGCAGAGGTTGATTGAGGTTTTGGGGGGAGTTTGCTGGTCGGTATGGGAAAGGGAACTTTTTGCGGCTTGTTTTACATGGTTATTTTTTGGGGCCTTTAGGGTTTCTGAGTTGGTCGGGGGACAAGGGGGGGTAGGG
This sequence comes from Ambystoma mexicanum, assembly GCF_040938575.1. Classification (NCBI taxonomy): domain Eukaryota; kingdom Metazoa; phylum Chordata; class Amphibia; order Caudata; family Ambystomatidae; genus Ambystoma; species Ambystoma mexicanum. The sequence continues at coordinate 687,508,633 of NC_090931.1, read as the reverse complement.
GGGCTGCAGTGGGAAGATGTGCGAATTACGGAGGAAGGTTTAGACATCAAGATTAAAAGGTCCAAGACGGATCAGAAGGGAAGGGGCTCTTGGGTCCTGCTGGGTCGAGGGAGCGAGGCTCTATGCCCAATTAAGGCGGGTAAGGTGTGGAAGGAGCGCTGTGGGGTTAACTCAGGTTTGGTTTTCCAGCATTCGGATGGAGCCCCGGTTACAGCAGCACAGGTGCTGGGGGTATTGCGTAAGGCGTTGGGCAGGGTAGGAGAAAAGGGGGAGGAGTTTGGGACTCATTCTTTTAGGATGGGCGCAGCATCTGAGGGTAGCAGACTGGGTTTTTCGGAAGAAAGGGTGAAAAGCTTGGGGCATTGGAGGTCAGGAAAATACAAGGGTTACGTTAGGGATTTTGGGAAAGGGGATTGCTGAGGAAAGTTGGTGGAGGACTTGGGGGGCAAGTTGTTTTGTTTGTAATAAGATGACGTGTCAGTAATTTGGTGTAATTTTTGTTTCAGATGCTGCGCAAAGAAAGGGGGAGTTGGCGCAAGTTTGGATTGTTGGACATTCAATTGTGAAGTGGGCTGGCAAAGAGGCGGAGAAAAGGGTGTTTGGTAGACAGCTGAGGTGCAGTTATAAGGAAGTGGTGGTGAGGTGGCACGGTTTGGGGGGCCTGCGGTGGGATCAGCTGCTGCCCATATTGGCAGGAATGAGGGAACGCTATGGAGTTCCGCAGGTGGTGATGCTGCATGCTGGGGAGAATGACCTGGTTAGGGATACGGGGGTGGCTCTGCTGAGAAAAATGAAGAGGGATTTAGGTTGGATTAGGGATATGTGGCCTCAAGCGGTGGTGGTGTGGACGAAGTTGTTGCAGAGAAGAGTTTGGAGGGGAGCAAGGAATGAGGGAGCAATAGAGCGGGCTAGGAAGGGGATAAACAGGGAAATGGAAAAATTTTGTGCGTCGGTGGAAGTGAGGGTCATGGACCATAAAGAGATAACATATGAGGGGTTCCTTATTTTTAGAGAGGATGGGGTACACTTGTCCATGTACGGGAACAGTTACTACCTTGCGGACTTGGGTTCGTGGCTGGGAGACTGGGTGAAAGGTTTGAGGTAGGAAAAGGGGGGGGTTTGGGGCAGAAAGAACTCCTCGGGGGAGGGTTTTTCTGGTGCTGGGGGCATGGCCCCTTTTGATGTGGGGGGAGGGAAGCACAATGGGGGAATGACACGGGAAAGGAGGGGGTGGCGCTGTTTGCACAAGCAGGTCACCCCGGGGGATCAGGTATTGAGCCTGGAGGGGCATGGCCCCGGGGGAGAAAGCGGGACGCCTGGAAAAGGGGCAAGGATACGGTAGGATCCAAGGGATCATTAGGGAGGAAATTGGTTATTTAATTATTTAATTGTTGGGGGGAAATGGGAAATGTTTAAGTTATTTATTTGATTGTTCAAATAGCTATTTAGCTTGTTAGGCCATGGAGCCAGTTAAGCGTTTTGATTGTAAGCTTTGGCCTGTCACATTAAAGCGACCTTTTCCACTTTTAAATGAGTCTGGGTTTTTGTGCAGTAAGCCAAAAGGGAGAAGTTGCAGGAAAGTGTCACCCTGAAATGGTCAGTGGAAGTTCTGGGAATGTTCTCACAGGAAGTGGTCAGAGGGAAATTGCAGGAACGCGCCCCGCTGAAATGGTTCAGGGGAAGTTGCAAGAAAGCTTCCAGGTGAAGTGGTCTGTGGACGTTCTGGGAACGTTTCTACCGGAAGTGGTCAGGGGGGTGGGGGGGAGTTGCAGGAAAGCCTCCACCTCTAGCAGTAGGTGGGTGGGGGTTGAAGGGCAAAGACTTGCAGGTAAGTTTCCACCTGAAGTGGTCTGGAAAAGCTGCAGGAAAGCGTCCACATGAAGTTGCCAGGAGCAAGTTTCAAGAAAGCATCCACCTTAAGTAGTCCGAGGGAACTGGGGGGGGGGGGGTGGCGGTGGGGACCTATCAGGTAGAAGAGCCCAGAACATGCAGAAGTTGAGAATGGCTATTCACCATGCCGAACAGAGTACCTTTAATACAACTGGAGTTTTGGTCATTGTCAGATGGGATTTTTTTGTCTGACTCTCTGGGTTCACGTTTACTTTTTCTTACATATCCTCTACTTTACCTCGTTTGAACCCTTATTTTAATAAACTAACTGTCCCACAAGTCAGTCAGATGAGTTCCAAAAGAACATGGAGCAGTGGGGTTCACCCAGCATTTTAGGTTGAGTGAAGCAGTGCTTTCTCAAAGATTCGATTGGACTATACCACCATTTTAAAGCGAGCACCACATTGGACCCTGGAAGGAGGAGGCTCTTCTTCAGAGCAGCAGGAGCCCGGTATGCCGTGTGACAGATGCAACATGATAACAGTGAACTAAAACTGGTACCATAATGGACACAAATTTGGTCTACGAATTTAATCCCCACAAAAAAACGTATTAAATCGGAAAGAATTTTAAAAATGGAAGAGCTGACCTCTCAAATCAAATGGTAATTCCATCAAGATCATACAGTCCTTAGAGAAATGAGTGAATTTGCCCCCTGACACCCCCCCGCCCGTGCCCGTCATTCCCTGTACCTTGAGATGCATGGTGCCACTCAGCAATTCATCCTCCCACAATTGATATGATAGAGCCCCTTAAAACTGGGTAAAAACAGCAATTTGTATCCAAAATGGAATGCATGATGCATGTAACCCAATTAGGACATAGGGCTCCTTGCAATATGGACCAGGGGAGACATGGCTCCTGCTTGCTCAAAAGATTATAAAACTCACTGCGTGTCTCCTGCCGACCCTGCTCCTACCCTTACTCTTTCTTTCTACCCTTCTGCGTACAAGACACTGGACCTGCTGACTCCGCCTCCATTTTCTGAGCAACTTCTCCACTGGCATATGCAGCACGCCAATCATGTTGCCTGGCAGCTGCGAGTGCCTCCCGCCTTGAAGCCATCATCAGTAGCAGACAGAAATAGCAGAGGGATACCTATCCGAAGGCTGCTGAGCATCTGTTGCACAGCAGTCACAGTTATTTGTATTTCTTATTAGAGTACTTTATGAGCGCAGACCTAGCTTTCGGAAGGAACGGAGCACTTTACAAGTCATAGGGGAAGCACGCTGCAAAGGAAGCAGACCACAAGCAACCAAAGCAAGAGAGCGGGGAGCTAATAACGGGGAAGGTCAGGCAACAAGCAACCACGGTAGGGAAAAGGGGAGCAGACCTGCCAGTCTCCGGTTATGTGGGGAGTAGAGGGTGTGTGGGCTTTAGGGAGGTGCAATTCCCTGAAGAGGAGGGTCTTGAGCTCCTTCCTGAAATGAAAAAGCAAGGGGGGAAAGTCTGGTGTTCATGGGGATGAGGCTCCTGAATCTGAGAGCAAAGACGGGGAAGTCCCGTTTGATGGGTCTTTCCTTGCTGCACCAGCTTCGGAGCAAGGCATCTTGGAGACTTGAGGGCGATGGACTTGTGGATGATGTAGCAGTGGGAGCCATTAGAGTTTGATGAGTGTCAGTGTGATGTGTTTGAATTTGCAGAAACATTTGACGAGTCCTGCTTCAGCAAGTGTAACACATCTCAGAGATGCCATGGTGGCAAGCTTTCCAGGAGGGCTTGGTTATTATCCTGGTGCGAGAGGACCAAGCTTAGGGACAGACAGCAGATCGGACGTTATTTGCTGGGATGAAGGGCAGGAGCAAAAGTGGTTTACAAGCAGTTTCTATCCTCCTTGCTATGTGCTCCTTGGAGTGGAGGTGCCGGTCTACGTAGAAACCAAGGGTCAGCAGTAGTTTGAAACCCTCAAGGGTCATAACGGAGACCAGGTCTAGATGTCACGTTGCTCAGTGGTGGTTGGTCAGCAGTAGGACTTTGGTCTTGGAAGGGTTGAGCTTCATTTAAGCACTTGACATCAAGGACTGGGTCAATATGAGGCAGGAGAATATCTTGAGGTAGAGCAGCATGTCGCCTGCGTACTGGTGGGTAGGGATGCTTTGTAGATCCGGGAGGATTCCTAATGGCTCCATGCAAAGGCTAAAGATCAATGGGGAGAGGATGGATCCTTCTGGGATTCCGTAGGGGAAGGGTAGAGTTGGTTATCTGAGGAATAGATTTGGACGAGTTGGTGAGGGTTAGCAAGTCTCAAAAATGGCACTAACTATTCATGTAGTCTCCCAGAAAGGTCAAGGATTTTATTTTTAAACCACAGAAAATGTGTAGCTTATTCAATGTTCAGATATGCAGATTGTTTATTGTTACTATGTGAAGATTGTGCAATGTAACACACCAGGCTAGGAAGCGTGGGCACTTCGTTTGGCATCACTCATCTCCCATGGGCTTCCATCTCCCTAGCCCAGGAATGCCTAAATCCCAGGTTAGTTTGGCTAGCGATCTGTAACCCTGACTAAGAATCTGACAAAAGCTAGAGCCTAAATGCAACTGCCTTATCGGTCCTACTCCCTCTGGGACTTCCTAGGCTTACCCTACCACTACAAAAGGTCTTTCCAGGGTCTTACAGGTTAATTGCACACAAACAGATATACCGCTCCTTGTAGTCTCTTCTCCCGTCACTCCATCTCTCGCCTGTCCCTTATTCCCCCCCACTTTCTTTCTCCCACTGTCTCGTCTCCTCTCCTCTCTTTTCCTACTACCTCTGGTTTTCGTACTCCCCACTCCCATCCTATATTCTTCTCCCCTGCCCATCCCTGTCTTGCCTTTCTCTCCTCCATTGTCGCTCTCTGGTCTTCACACATTCGCTCCTCATCTCATCTTTCTCCTGTCCCTCTCCTCACCTCTCACCATGCCTCTCTCCTCACCTCTCACCATGCCTCTCTCCTCACCTTTCACCATGCCTCTCTCCTCACCTCTCGCTACGACTCCCTTCATCTCTCACTGCACCTCCTTCTCTTTTTTACTCATAGCCCTCCTCTCACACCCTACTCAGGGATCTGGTGCCCTGCTCACTCTCTTAATATACTCACTCTCACTACCCACATCTCTTCTGCACCCTTCTCCTTGCACCCCTCTAGTATCTTGTCTTTCTCCAAGCACCCACTCTGTCTCACATCTCTCCCATCTACTACCTACACTCCCCTACTTATGTCTCCCCACCCTTCCCCAACTACGACCTCCACTCACTGCTTTACTCTCACAAGCTAGTACCACTCCCTCACGACAAATACCTCACCTGCACTCTGCAAGCCAAAAGCGCCCAGATACCCCTGGGTTAGGCGCGCTATATAAGTAATAAGCAAAACTAAACTAAACTCCTTAACACTCAGCTCCGCCGTCCTTCCTCACTTTGATCTCTTGGTTCACCTTCATGTCTCTTGACCTCACCCAAATACCTGCCGCTCTGTCTTACGTTAACTTGCCTTATATACTGTGTTCTTCCTGGTTCTGACACCCCCTTCCATTGGCTCCACTACTCACCTGACTGTGGCAACCAATCTATGCCTGCCTTTTCCCCAGGGCCTAGGTTTCACCGGTGAAAAACTTAAAAAAAAAAAAGAATCTAGGCTCACCCTTTCCAGTACGGATTTGCTTGCAGTCTCTGATGGTTCTCTGCTATTTTCTCTAGCATGCTATAGTTAATTTTTCTTTCACCACAGTGAGCTGTTTTTTTCTGGTGTGCTGGATGCTTTTTGGTTGTGGTGAAGGTTAATATACCGCATTAGTTGCAGCGTTTCTGTTTTCCAATTCATTTGGTTGTTTTGCTGCCATTGCAGAGCACGCTTAGTCTTACGGTCCTGAAAAAGAAAAGAGAAAACACTGCCCGGAAACAGCACTGGGAGATATTGTGTGAAGAAGGGTGGTACTGGGCTTAACGAGCATGGCACATGAGGGGGGCTAAGTTTCGACCCTCCCCATAACTCCCCCATTCCGCCGTATGGGACAAGGCTGCCTTTGGTTTATGTCCAGGTAGCACGCCTGTGCCAGGTTGGACTGTCCCACAAGTGACAGGATCACATCCCTGACCGTGTCCCATAAGGTAGGATTTAAACCTGTTCGGGATGGTCTAGCAGATCCATATGTGGTGAGGAAGAATATCAGTAAGTGTCTGGTCGTCTACTGTGTCTACCACAAGGAGAACGAGGAGGCAAGGGTGGCCATCATCAAGGCTCTTAAGGGCATTGTCTATCACTTTGATGGTAGCCATTTATGTGCTGCATTTGGGTCATTTGGTGAGACCAAAGGAACTTGTTGGTGTCAATATGTTGGAAGAGTTGTGTTGCTAATGCAGTCTCAAGAATCTTACCTAGGAAGGGAAGGTGGATGATGGGGCAGCGGTTGATGAGATTGTCAGGGTCCAGTGATGGTTTCTTGAGAAGATGGAGTGATTTTGCAGGATGAAGAAAGAGTTGACGGCAGAGTATTTTTGTATGGAGTGTACTAGGAAGATGTTGGCATCCACGAGAGAAATGGGTTTGAATAAGCCCATAAACTCTGATGAAGGTGGAGTTGAGCTTGGGTGATCAGTAGATGAGCTGGAGCCCATGGCAATATTGCATGTTGAGAGCTCTTAGCCTTCCATATGCAGCCTTGTTTGCTCTGATCCATAATGTGTGACAAGTTCTATTCAGGGCTCCAGGCAATTATATATAATTATACAGATTTTGGAAGCAGAGAAATCTGTTCAGAAGTTCTATACATATGTAATAAGACGATCAGGGGTTGCAATCCATTAGACAGATAGGGTGTGCCGGAAAGAAACAATGGAAAAGTAAGCTCATTGCATGGGCCAATGGAAAGTACTTTAGAGATGAGAGTAGTGAAGTGTGGAAGCAGGCAAGAGAACTGAATCTGCCTATTCCATTGAACAATTAATTACTCTCCCTTTTCAAATGGCCTTGGAGTTGCACAGACACAATGCAAGCAACATGACCAACGTCCATTCCTGCAAGCAACATGACCAATGTGCATTCCGGCATGCACAAAACAATGCATGCACAATTACGGTCACCACCAGCAATGCTTCCCCTGCATCCACTCTTCGTCCCTAATACCAGCAAGAAAAGAAAAAAAAACAGCTTTATGCTGGGCTGGTAGGGAGTGCTTGTGTAAAGATAAAAGGTAGGGCCCAAAGGAATACTACCACAAAAGTAACACTTCCTTACCTCTGCACGCTCTTTAATCCATTCCCAACATGTGAGAACAGCCTACATAGATGAAGCTCAAGCAAATATCTTACGGATAGTTTGGCCAAATTAAGTATTGTCCCAAGATGGGGCATTCAGATGCTAATTCTAAGTCACCCAGAAGGCCCACCTATGACTTTTCCCTGGCTGGCATGTTCTTCCAGAAAACAATGGAAGCCACTTTAGCTCAGATGAAACACTCACAAATATTCACTGCACTTCAATTGCTTTGGCACTGTAACAGCAAGTGATAAAGAGCAGGGCTCGAAATCGGGTTTGGATAAGCAGGAGCCAAAAGCAGCTCCTCGGTATCCAGCATTAACCAGTGACCAGGAGCTGCCAAAGGGTAACGGGCAGCTAGTAAATAGCGTTCTGCATGTCTAACTTCCACAAAAGTTGCGAGCATATCCTTTTGTCTATTGTTTAGGACCCGCCACAGGGTAATGGGCAGCTAGTAAATAGCGTTCTGCATGTCTAACTTCCACAAAAGTTTCGAGCATATCCTTTTGTCTATTGTTTAGGACCAGTTATGCTTTAAATGTCGTATAGATGTGCCCAAATGTTGGTTTATATATTGTCCCAAACGCACAGAGTTAAATTTACTGGTTTGTTCATCATAGGTTGGCCTAGCGAGCCAAAGGTAGCTCCTGGTAACGGTTTTAAGTTAACCAGGCTCTTCTAGTCTAAAAGCAGGAGCTAAATGGCTACCAGCTCCCCTCAATTTCCAACTCTGCAGGGTCCCAACCATCTGACAAGATGTGTCTCAGAAGCTTTCTAGACTGTGGAGAACTTCTTTGACCCACAGCACTAATGTATCTATCCAGAGAGGTATTATCTAGTCTCAATACTGTGCCAAGACGGGAATGGGTGTGAAGTGGCTGGGACAGAGGACTTATCTGAATAAGTCCAAACATGAAAGCCTTGAAATAAAAGAATCCTGTAAGTTGAGTTCCACCCTGTCTATGTTAAAGACAGTGCAAGTCTCAGAGGTCACAGGCAGCCAGGAGCTCATTTATCCTCTTGGCAGAAGAAATACTATTGGGCACATGTTTTTTCAAAGTGATGCTGTTAGTTTTATAGGTTACCACGGCTCAAGCAGTTCGCGATATCCGGCTAAAATCACGTGGATGGTCTGCTTTGATGCAATACCTCTGACCATAGAGAAACTGTGTACCAGCCTGTCCAAATGGCTTTGCTGCTTCGTTAGACAAAAAAAGAGAGGCATCTGGCGTGTCACGATAGGCCACAATGACAGGTAAGTAGTTTACCAACGTGTCAACAGATATATCGGATTAACAGTCAAAGCCGTACCGCCGTCAAACCTAGAAGTAAAAAGGGTGATTTTTCTTTTTTGATCAAGATCTCTATATCACATCCTCAGCCGCGGACTATTGTATAGTACCAAAGTGGTATATTTCCTGGTAGCAGAAATTAGACCATGTTGTACTGGGGGTCCTTGATCTGGGTAAAATCCAATTCCTTGTTAACCAGAATTTCAAAAAAATGTATAGGGTTGAGGATTCTTGCTCCTCGGAAATACTTTAAACTGTGGAAAATCCAAATCCATAATCTAGGCTGGCAACTCTACATCCGAGAACGGTAAAGGCTGAAGGATCAAACGCGGAATCAAGAACACGCAAAAGTATTTTTTGGGATTTTTTTTGCAAAACGGGTTGGTCAATTTTGATCAGTAATTACTTACAATAGCATGCTTTCGGATGGCAGAAATGTGCCTGTACAATAGCAGAAAGCAGAGAACAGTCAATGAGCAATTTTGTGAGAGCAAGAAAAAAGTGGGACATAGACAAGGGATCAAATAAAACAAAGAAAATATAAGAAACTGGGTAATTACAAAACTAGCATTAACATGGGGAGGCGAGTGCTTCAAAATAAATGGGAACACTGTACAACTGCACTAAATGACATCATCAGTGACCACTGGTGACATTTTTAATTGAAGGTTTGTAAATATTTGCCACAAATATGCCTCAGCAACCAAGCTTTACAAAGAATACCTAACCAAAAAGGGGCGTTTGGAGTGGGTTCTCCCCGTGGAGAAGAATTTGTCTGTGAAAAAGTGGGTAAAAAGGCGAACAGTATGGCATCGGTTTTGTAGGGTGACATATGAAAAAAAATCAAATAGATGAATTCCACCAACAGTGCACAGGAGCATTTTCCAGTGCATTTTCATGATGCCTTATAGATAAAAGTCCCCCGCACCCCCCAACTGCCCCACCCCCGCATCAACAATGGACAGGCCCTGGGAAGGAGGTGCGTGAGCAGCAAGGTCAGGGAAGGTATATCCTCGGCCTAGAAGGACCCCCACTGAGGACGAACAAGTAAACAAAACGTGGGAATTGTGATGCACTGGGATGGATGTCAAGGCCGGGGAATCTGATGTGCTCAGGTGTTTATCAGAGGTATGAAAGGTGATGCACTCAGATCAATTCCTGGAGTGAGAGGTGTGATGCTCTTGGATGGGTGCCAGAGATGGGAGTTGTGGCGCAGTAGGGTGAACTTAGTGGGTGGAGGATGTGATGCACCTGGATGAATGTTCGGGGGGCGTGATACGCACTTGGATTTATTCCTGGAGTGGGGGACAGGGGCACCTGGATTGACTTTCAAGGGGGCGGGTGGCTCATCGGATGGTTTTCTGGGTTGGGAGCTGCGTTGCACTTGGATGGATCTCGGGTTAGGGAGGGGTGGAGCACTTGGATGCAATTCCAAGACTCTTGCCTAAAATACGTACTAACAAACTCAATCATCTCCATACACCTCTCAAACTCTGGACGTAACACTATCAGACCTCTACCGCATCACAGTCCACACGTACTTCACAACACAACAAACCAAACCACACACAATCTCCCACAACAGCACATGGCTGCCGACCTCCGAAAATCACATTTATGCACAGTGAACAGTGTTTCCAAATTGAATCTGCCAACAGCACATCACAGCTCGCTTGCTCTTTTTCACCTGAGCGCCTGGAGAGCAAACAAGTGGCATTGGTATGCAGTACAAAAACTTTAACATTAACAATATATGCCTGTATAAAAATTTTAAAAAAACCTGTTCATGCTTGCTGTGACCATACATTTCCATGCTGGCTTCACCTATACATGCCAGTATTCCCCTATAAAAGCACACGTTAGGTGTGTGCATAATGGCCGTAATTATAGTAGAAGAAAACATGTCCAACTGGCTATACCAGTGTGTGAACAAACATACGACAATACTCCTGTTGGCTTTCACATTAAAAATAACACGCCACAAAAGGAAATCATGTCTGATATGGAATAACATTTATGTTTGTTTTATCTTAGATGCCCAGTAAAAATGCCATGCCACAGTAAGAAATGGCTAGACTGGCTGCATAATGCAAGTCTAGCCACGTAATAACATTTAACATACTTGCATTATCATAAATCCCCAGTAAAGAAATGCAATGGCATAGTCAGAAAACGTACCAGACTGGTTGGAGCAATGCAGTCCGGTCTAGCCACACAACACTTCTCATGCAAACATGATAAGTGTTGTTGTATAGCTAGAATGCAATGCATTGCTGCAGCCAGTCTGGTTAAGCTTCATGTCTCTGTCATGGCATTTTCTTTACTGAGCATCATTGTAACATGATTTAATGTTTGCTTTAACATTGCAGTCCATTAATAAATGCACTCCCCTCCACCTGCATCTCCAAATCATAAACCTGCTTACTTGATTTGGGGGTGCAGGGGAAGGATGTGCCCCCATATTAGAGGCGCACACACCGCATGGTGAGCAGGCCTCTTGATTAATCCTCAAATCAAAGGCCAGCTCACCAGCAGGGTGAGCGCCGCTCACTGTGCTGGTGAGCCGTGCTGGTGAGCAGGTCTTTGATTTAATGAATCAAGAGGCAAGCACACCAGCTGATGAGCGGGTCTGTGCTCGGATTCATCCCCAAATCGGAGGCCCACCTCACCAGAGCGGCTCAAATTTGGGGGCTATTGGAAGCGGATGCATTTTTTTCACACATCTGTACATATTCATTCACACATGCACCCACACAACATACACCCTTTCATTCACACACCCAAACATATACTCATTCATCCCACACATATCCTCGCATACATTAAAAATATGTTTCTTATCTCTAGGCACCACCCACGTACAGAATCCATGCCTCCAGGTCCTGCAACAGCTAAATCTGCACAGCACGAACAGGAAACGACAAGCTCGTCCTGGTTTCTGCAAATTTGTGAAGGAGCCAGTGCTGCCCATGAAGGATGCTGGGCAGCTGCTTATGTACGGGACGCACAGGAGCGCCCCCTCGCACATTCAGAATTGCAATACTCCTGCATACATCACCAACCTGCCATGTAAGGCCGGGGAAACAAAACGCCCCAGCATTGCATGGCCCATTGGACAAGCACGCAGGGGTACGAACTGTCAAAGGGAAACCTGCAATCATTACTTCCTATTCTTCTGGATTTAACTGCAGCCTTTGATGCAATAGACCATTCCGATCTTTGTTGCTCTTCCTTCTCTTTTCTGCCCTCTCCATTCCACCCACCCCATCTCCTGGATCACACTTACCCGGTCTTAATCTATTGATCATTCTATCACTATTCCTCTACACTTTGGTTTTCCCCAAATCATGTACTCTAACTTTCTCTCTCTAAACTATCCCTCTTTCCACAATCATTCATCCGCCCATTTGATCTCACTTATTCATTGTATGCAGACAGTTCTCAAATCTATGTCTACCTCTACTTTTACTGGTCAACATTATAATTCCATTTCACACAGGCTTTCCGCTAATAAGATGTAGGTGCTTGTTTGTTGTCTCCATCTCTCCCCATTCAAGACTGAACTCTGATACTTATTGTCCACTATCGATCTTCCATTTATTTTCTGGTTGACTTTCCCTTTCATCCTGTGCTCACAATCTAGGTGCAAGCTATAATCTGCCTTCCTCCTTGTGTTCGCTTTCTCATTGCTGCATCAATTAACTTTAACGTGTGTGCAAGATATTTCATTATTTCTACTAAGACTTATTCTGACCATAGCATTTTCTTGGTTTGACTAATGCTGCTCCTCAGCCGTCCAGCCTATGCTCTTACTCCTCTGAATTATATTTTCCACTCGGCTACCATTCCCCTTTTCGGCTCCTGCCCCATTGTTCCATTTCACCTTCTCTAGGCTCTCTTCTTGTTGTTCTTTTCTTGTCTCTATTCGGATTTGCCACCTGTGAATTATTTTTACAAATACTCATGGTTTAGCTCCAAATCCTCTTCTGATATGTCTGTTTATCCTCCGTCTTGGTCTCTTGTTGATCGTTGCTTTCCTTACTATCTGTACCTCGCCCTCCCTTTGCCCAGTCCAGTCCAGTCTCTGCTCCTACCTTTTTGATTCTAAACTCTAACACTCTCTTCCCTAATCTATTCATTCTGCTCGAACTCTTGCATCTTCCTGCTCTTCTCCTAAAACTCATCTTCTCGTCTCTTCATGCAATTAAGCTTGTTACATCATATAGAAATATTCAAGTATTTTATTGTTTCCGCATGTTGGAACGTTTGTACTGTGCCTAGGCATAAGTGATTTATACATTTAAACAAAAGATTTATTTTGAAATCAGTCCATGCTCTTGCTCTTTCAATTGTGCTCTTTTTCTATATCCATGTTCTTGCCCATAATTCTTCCTGTCCATTTCGTCTCTCTATTCTTTGTCCTCTTAGCACTCAATTTGTTTAATCGCCAAATTGTGGAAGTCCATCTTCAGGCTCTCCATGTGCATTTTCTCTGCATTATGCCAGTCCCTTAATAGAGGTCTCTTGCTCTACTCTTTCCCCAACCTTAATATTCTCCACCCACCACGTATAGCAATGCACAGTCAGTCAGTCTGTACAGTGTGCCTTGAATTTCTCTATGCTTTTTCAAAATGTACTTTACCTTTGAAGATCGCCATCATCTTGTCCTAAAATCTACAACAAAATGGGAAGTCCATCTCGAGCAACAATCAAAGCTTAGGATGGGTTAAAGAGAGAGAGAGAGACAGAGACAGATAGATTAAAGAGGGGACAGAATAGGAGGAGAGGGCAGACTGGAGAAGGGAACAATAAGAAGACATAGGACAGAGAGAAGAAATTGAAGGAGAGTAGGTCAGAGAGAGGGAAGAATAGGGAGAGAGGCAAATGAAAGTGTGTAAGAAAATGAGGGAAAGATAAGGCACCACTTCATCATCCTTGTCTGGGGGAATATCAGCACAGGGTTCCACTAAGAATACCCAGAGCTAGAGAGATGGAGACTTCTGCGGTCTCTGGGCCCTCACCGATAGTTCAGATTAGAACTAGAAATTAGGTTTTATGTTTCATTAGTCCAGACTCAATTCTCTGGGAAGTAGGTCAGTCTGGACTAGGCTGCACAGGGAGACTGGGAATTACAATAGGGACTCCCCTTAGTCTGCCCCTCATGCAATCCAGTCTTAACAAAACGGGTGACAATCAGCAAGAAATACTGAAAAGTACTGCTAGGAAAGACTTTCTTTTGGTAACGTTCCTTCCATAGATTTCTAAGGGTCACCCTTTCCTAATGCTGTTTTTGAATCCTCTCCTGACCTTTTAGAAGTAGGTAAAGACTTCTGCTTTACTGCCCTTTTCTGTTTTGCTCATTCTTATGGGGAAACTGAATAGTCCATAAAACTGCCAGTTCAAAGAGACTGGGCCTTATTCACAGAACTGCTTTATAATGGCAAAGCCCCATTGGAAAACGCTCTGTGAATCAGGGCCTGTCTATTGAATTATTGTATTTTTACAAATGCACACCTCAGTTTACAGTGAAGTGCAGTTAGGATACTTTGCATCTTTATTTATTTTTATATAATGGCTTTTTGGTTTCTTTAACAATGTGTCTAAGACAAGTTGGTGAAAGCTGTGAAATTTTTACCAGGTTTGTGTTATTTTACTTGTGCACTTTCACATTTACCAAAAAGGCCTACTAAAAAGGTTGCTAGCACCCCAAGATGGCCGTGCCACAAGGTTTTTCGATTGTTCTTTGGCCATACTGTTCTTTGGTCTTCTTCCTGCCTTCTCATGGAAATCCCTTTCCCGGGGAAAGCTGTGGCTTTCACAGACTAAAAGGCAATGGGTGCGTGTGTGCCAGAGAAGGGGGTTGGGAGTGTTGAGTCCCAATCCACATCACTAGTGCCACAAGTCGTCTGGCTCCTCCATTTTCAGCCATCTCACTCCAAGTGAAGCTGTGCTGCTTCTGCCCCTGTAGTCGCCGCTGGACCTTTGCCTGTTGCCGCCTCACTGCGAGGACCTTTGTTGGATCTTGTCTTTGTGTCCCTGAGAATTCCTGTGGCCGTCTGTCCCGCAGAACTCTTTCCCTGTCCTCATTTGGTTCTTCAACTAGAAGCTGTCCAGAACCAATGCCGAAGTACTCCAACCAACCAAAACTAAATCCCACCAAAGTATCTCTTTTGTCTAATCAACCCTCATGTAAGCAACCAAGACAGAAGAACAAATCTGGAACCTCCACAAGTGGTGTCTGGAGAACTCAGCCACAGAGCCAAGGGGGTTCAAGTCTACATACCTGCTGCTTCCCCCCTCCCATGTCTGCCATGGGGCAAAAAGGAGTGTAAAGTCCTCACCCCAACTCACTCTGACCTGATCTTTGGTGTTGGAACCTGGATCAAGGATCCTTCCGTAGGCCTATCCTAGTGTGTTGGATTTAGTGGACTACTCGCCTGAACTTTACTTGAACTTTATCTAACTTTTTATGATTCTTAAAAATAACCACAGGCACTAGAAATCTCTATATAAACTTACCCGAAGAAGTATATACTTCGGAACTGATGACATTTGGGCTGAAGGCCACAATCCACTTCAGCGTTGCACTTTGTAAGAATGAAGGAAGAAGTATTGTGTTGATTCTAAAGAGTTATTTGTATTTCTATGCGTCTGACTATTTACCTGTGTTGCACTGGTAATTAATTCATATGCAATTCTAATGCTCCCGAGGGTTGATGTGTATTTATGTTTTATAAGGATTTGTGTGACAATATTTACCTATGCTTTTTATCTGTTTTGTGTGTAAACTAAGCAATCATAAGTAATTGTATTTTTATATTTACCTGTCTCATGGGAGTTAGTGGTGTTGCTCTGTGTGGACTTGTTGTAGCCCTAGACCACTCACACCCTTCCTGAGACTAAGCCTTGCCGCTCTGCTACCTCACCTAGTTTCGGTTTGGCTAACCTCTCAGTATCTTCCCTGTTCACCATGACAGGATGGCCTCCCAAATTCCAACCATCTGGGCTGATTTTGGAAATCCATCTCGACAACTACCTAAACAAGTTGTTGTATTCCTAAGGCCATCTGTGACACTAGGAAAGTTGGCTGACACATCCTTGGTGGTCTGCTATAATACCTCTCTCTCCTCAAGAAGTGGTTTCCACAGGTTTCTACAGGTTATTCTCCCAAGGGATGAGGTACGTAGCAATGCCTGTCGGATATCAGCTTTAAGCTAAACAAGAGGCTCTCCCTCTGGGATTGAGCTATGCTAAAATGGTGAAAAGGATTAGACAAACCATCAAGCGGCAGGAAGCGTTCTTTAGTGGGGTAAGTGGTCTCCCCCGAGAGTTATTTAATCTCAAAATAATCTCAGGGAGGTAGTTTCTACAGCACTGCTGCTTCTTTGCTAACTTCACTGTCGCAGCAGGATAGCATCCAAATGCTTCATTGCCACAACCCACCTTTACAGGGATATAACACCCAGATTGTTATTTGTAATCCAGAAAAATGACAAGTTCCTGGTGCAATTCTTT
This sequence comes from Ambystoma mexicanum, assembly GCF_040938575.1. Classification (NCBI taxonomy): domain Eukaryota; kingdom Metazoa; phylum Chordata; class Amphibia; order Caudata; family Ambystomatidae; genus Ambystoma; species Ambystoma mexicanum. Next base: position 687,492,696 of record NC_090931.1, on the reverse strand, counting down.
CTGATCCGGGGGTTTAGTGCCCTAGTTCAAACATAAGGAATAGTGTGCCCTCCCAAAGTCAGCCTCAGTTACAGGTCCTTCCAGATCTTACAATGGCTCCAGCTCCTAGAAACGTTGATACCCGATTCAGCAACAAAAGATGGCTGTGCTACTCGCACAGAGCAAGACCTTCCAGACTTCTCTTTTCCGGGGGTCCTTGCTGCCGCTTCATGCTGTCCCGCAGTGGCCATGGGATTGGTCTCTTCAACCTTCTATCTGCTGCTCTCTCATAGATAAACTTCTCCTTCACCACCTGCTTCCACCATCCACTTTTCTGCCTCACATGTTGGTGATTTAAAGGTCTAACCTTCCATTTCCCTCTTCACCCTCTCTTCTGATCTGCTGTGCGCTATCCCCCACTGAAAAGGGCTCAGAGATTTGTTAATTCATTTCATTACTGTATTTATCCCAGCTGCTGCAGATGCAGAGCTTGGCAAGTTTACATGAAGCCAGGAGGCGAACTTGTTGTCAGGCGGAAACCCCGCCCTGCACCGTTGCACTTCAAACTTCAACGATCCATAACTATGCACCTGCTGAAGCGTGAACAAGTGGTATTGATTGTACAGGGTGCCTAGAGGGATCCCCACTCGCGAGCGGTACCCTAGCAGCACCGTTCTTCGAACATTGTTCTGATTGCCATGTAGGGTTCCAGTCTCGCATCTCTGCAGAGATCCCCTCTAGTTCATGGGGGCACACAGCATGTGTTCCCAGGCCATAGTGTCTTCCCTCAAAGTCTGTAACACAAGATTAGGCAATATTGCCATTAGTTTGTAGGACATGTTAGGACTCTCCTCCAAATAAAGCCACTGGTCGATGGTCACCCTAAGGGCTCCAGTGACATAAGCATTGCTTAAGCATAAGGTTTCCCGATCACCTTCATCAAAGTAGATATAGGAAGTAGGGGTGGCGTACTGGCAGGTGGACAATGATATAATTGCATCCTTTGAGTCTTTGGCCACATCAAACAGATCAGCACAAGGGCAGAAATAAGAAGATGGGGACTACAATTCCACCTCTGAGCCAACTCTGGGTAGACAGAGATGGCGATTCCCCCAGTTTCTCGAAATGGACAGAACGCCCCACGTTCTGCCCCATTTGAGAGGGTGAAAATTCCAGCCAGTGAGGGGACTCGATCCTTTCATGCTCTGTAACTGGGCAGAATGCCCTGCGTTCCAACTTATCAGGTGGCCAGTACCATTCAGCAACTATGATGGGCTGGAAACCTCGGCATGTCTTGGACTCTCAGGCCATCTAATCTCCCCGCACAATGGCAGCGAAACAAACTGGAGCAGTCGGAGGAAGGAGTGGGGGAACCCTTACCCCACTTTGGTCTGGAGGAATGACCCAATAATAGCGTATGGCTTTATCTCGGAATGCACGTTTTTAGTCAGCACTGACAGACTTCGACTACCGGTCACCTGGTATTGCGTGCCATGCAGTGCTTAATTTGTGTGGGTGTTTGCCAGGGCTCAGTGCCAGCACTTATTGTCTCAGACTCACTTAAATTATGAAGTGGTGATAGTCAGTGCATCCATCAATCACAATGAGCTGGTGTGAGCTGTAGTGTAACCCCAAATGTGTCAACACTGTGGGGAGCAGCTATGGATCATGGCAGCAGTGGTGCCCACCTGCAGTGTCACAGGAGTGCTAGAAAATATTTGGGTCCTGCCACTTGCCTTGCTGCTGGCCCTTCAAAACAAAAGTCGATGGGCCTCATGTTTGCTGTGAATTTGCAGACAGCAGCTTAGACGAGACCTCGGGGCAAACCCAATTCAAAGCAGGAAGGAGCGGACCTAATATGACCACGCTAGGCAGGTTAATAACTACATAGCTTGAAGACAGGGCCAACTGCCACACTATACACGGGGACATTCACAGGGGAGCTTGGCAGAACGCGCATGCGCGCTAACGACTCCAGGCATTTTACTCAAAGTGACCACGTTTTTAAATAACCGTTTCCCACGCTCAGAGCGCCATTTCCTGGGAACGGGAGAGTGGCTGAAGCAAGCGAAACACGTTTTACAGCATTTTCCCCATACTTTACCAACAATCCTGCTCTAAAATGCACACATCCCACCAGGTGATTGAAATGGTCTTATTAAAACGGAATGCATTTCAGATGAGAGTATTAATCGCTTTGCAAATATTTTTAATGAGTCGCAGCCTGATTTATGCAGATGAGAGCGCATCGCTCATCGAGGTGTTAATCGGTTTTCCATTTTAATGTATTGAAACGATAACAGATTTTCGGCTGATGTCGGGGAAAGGCTGCAGTCGAAAAATGCTAATCGCCTCCGGAAGTCGAAATGAACGCTTGATGAGTGCATTAAACACCACCTCCATCACGTCGTGTAATTTCCTAAAATTGCCAACTTCTGAATAATGCAATGCTCTGTAGACAGCACATCCAACAAGAGTCAAAATGAGAAGGTATAATACAGGGTATTATTCAAACACGTGGCAATAAAACATGCATTTATAACCATCTATTCACTTCATCGCGAGGCAGTATGGAAACAATCTTTGATTGAATTGCAGGCCTATTTTTGAACCAGGAAGATGCCACGCGCCAATGAACGGCTGCTGGTGTGAAACTCGGGTTGCATGCTGCAACCCCCCTCAGGCACATTTTTTTGACAGTCCATTAGCAACATCGGAAAGTTTGCCTCATTGAGGTCAATGGTTAGGGGACAAGTGGCATTGACCTAGCAACTCTACATAGACTTGGGCTGGATCAATGGTCTTCAAACTGGGGTGCCGGACCCCCCTTCGTGGGCCCGGATGATGTCCAGGGAGGGGGCAGACTCTTTGACAAGGGATTAAGATGACTGTTTTTAGTATACAAAAGGATTAAGGTGACTGCTTTTAATAGAAAATATAAGCAGTAGAACAAGAGTATGGAGCTCCCCTGGACATCCTTTGAGCTCTCTATCGGGGCCAACCCCTAGGTGGGGAGGCCCAGAAACAATATTTTTTACTTATGGGGTGGCTTGGTATGAACATGTTCGAGTACCACTGCCGCTAGCTGATTTGTTCAGGCTGGCTGGAAATACATCTGGGAGATTCTGCCCGCACCAACACAACAGCAAAGTGATCTTACATTTTCCCTCTCTTTCAGACCCACCACAGTGTGTGCAGACCATGCGAGTGGCAGCGTTACACAGTGTAAATCCGATTATCATAGCATATCTTAAACTGGTGACGTAGCATTGTTTATAGGAGGCAGGAGGTGATGAGCTCTTTGGGAATTTGTGGGCAATACGTGACTATTTCATGCGATTGACACCCAGCTGCAGATATCTTTGAAGGAAATGTATACTTAAATTGGGGGACATCTCATGGATCCCCTTTCTGGAAGATCTAGCAGCGGTGGTCATGGAAGCAATAGTTTTGTACTACAGTGGCGTGGGTTGGCGCAGATTTGTGGACACCACACGCATCACCCAAAGTGACCCACAGGGAACACACTGACCATGCTTGTGCCTCCTTGTATCAATACACAAGGTCCGGATACCTTGGCGGCGGGGGGGGGTGGGGCGTGTTATAATAGGACAAATCATATGTGCGTTACACACGTCAATTAGCATTGACATATTTTCCTGCTAACTCTAGCATCACCCTCTCGACTACCCAAGTAAGTGGTAAAACAGTTGACCGTAGTATGGTTACGTGCGAAAGTGAGGACCAACTGTACAGAACTCATGCTGTTCCGATATTTGTTACGCCCAAAGTGTGGGCCTTTCTGTGCATTAGAACATTGTTGTGTGGCTCTTCTGCTTTTGTTGATCAATCGTGCAGGCTAATTGTGATATTTAACACTGCACTGTAGCGTATGTGCTTTACATTGGATAGTAACCTCCCATGCCTTTTACTGGAAACATCATAAAAACGGTTCCAAAAAAAAAAAATAAATAAAAAGAACGCCATTTAATTGCCATTTGAAAAGGTGCTACTGCCATTATAAGGTAAACATACCTACCGAAATGCCAGCACCCCACTCAGAGCTGAAAAATCGAAAAATGAATCCATGGGCCTCATTACGACCTCAGCGGCATGGCTGCCGCCGAAATCGCGTCTGGGTCCGGGTTCCCAGAATGAGGAATTACCAGGCCATTCCGAGTTCGGAGGGCCCGGTAATTCCTCCCTCCAAGGACGCGGACCTTCCCCATTCTCATTTCAGCCCCCATAGGGCTGAATGGGAATGGCAGAGGGAGCAAATACAGGCCGATTACGAGTGGACCGTTGTTTGCTCCCTCTTCCCCTCGCAGGACCCAGTAAGCACGCCTGGTTTTATCAGGCATGCTTACCACCTGGTTTTACCAGGTTTTACCAGGCGTGCTTACCGGGTCCCGCGAGGGGACCTCGTAATGTGGCGGAACGGGTTTAAATGGGTCCGCATCCTTTTGCGGCACCTGTTAACCCGCTCCGCCAGGGTCGTAATGAGGCCCCATGTCTTGCCAATGTATCTAGTCATTTCCTTAATGCAACAAAGCATTTGCACTTTACAGTACATCTCCACCAGATCAGTCCACAAACTTTGACCTTGCCTCTGGTTAATGTGTGACAATACACCACGGCGAGTAAATATAATAGTGTGATGTGTGCATTTCATGTACTGGCATTCTTGCCAAGGTTGGCTTTTGTGTCTGGCTGTTAGCTGGCAACTTGAAATGTTTTCCCTCCCCTAACTTGATAGACAGGGAAGAGGAACTGGGCATCTCATGGCAATGCACACTAGTGCTTGAGGCCTGGCCTCTTAGCACAGCATCTGTACATCTCTCAGACAGAAAAAGAGTATGGGAAGGTTTACATTAAAGCCATCAGGATATTCCGTGCATTACCACCTATGAACCCGTCTAGCTCATTGGATAGTATTTTGTGGGGCATATTATTACAACCAATACAGTGGTGTCCAATTTGAATTCCCTTGTAAACGGATGCCAAAAGGTGGGAGCACAGAGTCAACCCACGCACCCCTAGAATGGTGAGCCATGTATAATAAGGATCCCCAGCATTTAAAAGCATCTTGCTACTCCTCGTGCCAACATTGGAGAGATGAAAGGGCAAACCCCAACGCCAGGACCAGATGCTGTGCCTAGTGGCTTCCCTTGAACCTCTGCAGAGATGAAGTCACCCCCTGCCTTATTACAGACGATGGAGACCAGAAACGCCTTCTGGAAAATAGGGTGAGCCATAATGGCAAGCACTGATGATTGAAGCCATGATAATGTTGTGACGGTGCAGGATTTTGTTTCTATTGCTATGCTGGTGTCCCCATGCTTCTGCCACGCTATCAGCCACTGGGAAGATATTTTTGGTCAACAACCTTTGGATATCCAGATGCTTTCTTTTGGGGAGCCACAGGTTGCACTACCCTGTGCTGCGGGCAGTGCTGCTTTGGTGCACTGAAGGAGGTAGTCTGCGCCCACCAGCAACCTTACTTCAAGGTCAAACTACAGGTGCACTAGCTCATGTCCACTCTTAAGACATTGGACCCAAACAGCAAAACACACCCGACAACAGTCGATCCATATCTAGAGATGGAGACCCTCTGTCCAAACTTTGCATCTCTGAGTGTCACTCAACCGGACTATCACCACTTAGCATTCCGCATCAACGCATGGAGACAACCTGCGGGAACCAGGGCTACTGCGAATGCTGCACCACATGTAGACTCTGGACAGAGTTGCTAGGTACGAATCAGGCCCACATTGACCTGCAGACTTGCACTGGAGGCCTATTGGAAACTGTAGGCTTGTGACCAATATTGGCAAGAAAACAGAATCAAAGGGCTGGTGCCAGAACATTGATCAATTTAGCAATTCATGATTGACAAGGATAGACAGTAGTACATCAAGAACAAAAGCATGATAAACAGGAAGGGACCAAGTGGATCACCCGGCTCTGTTAAGCCCTTTGAAGAGTTTAGCACTTGGCAGTGTAGCATTGTTGGATGCCCCAGCAGTGTAACATTGTTGCATGTCCCAACTCTTGAAACAATGTTAGCTCCACTGGAAGTACTATTGTGCACATGTTGCACAGTTAGAAATCTAGTTAGAAGTTACAGTTAGTTATAAGACCGAAGAATGTCTATATTTTAACCAGTTTCACACTAATATTCTGTTGTTTTGTACTAGGCCTTGTAAGGTCACGTACGAGCTTCAGAAGGTCACATGGCTGGATCGAAGACCTGCTGGAAACGCGGACCCTGTAAGAAGCAACTTCATTGTAAAGCGCCAACAAAGGGAATGCCTGTTCTTTCCAAATGGCTCAGCTATTCTAGCGCATAATGAATACTGTGGTTTAAATTCGGGGGGGTGGGGGTGAGGAACTAATTGCACAGCATTCATATTTGAGTGACAGCTCGACATAAGAGCGTGTCATGTGCCCAACCGTCTAGAAGCACACTGGGGTTTCTTTAGGCGAAGGGTCAGAGGTTCGCTTCGCACAGTTTCCCCAGTTACAAACCCTCTCATTTTTAGCCTGGTGCCATTAATAATTTGATTCCTTCGTCCCTGTTATTGAAGGCGATGGCCAACTTTCTCCCATCTCCTGAGGTATAAGAGACCGCCTATTGTCTTTTGGAGCCTAAGAAGAAACTACATTCTATTAACCTGCAACAAGTCGGATTTCAAGGCACCGAGAGAACCGTAAACTCAACACAACATTAAGACAGAATAGCTACAGGAATAGACCAGAGCCATTTCAATGCAAATACAACGCATAATGGTATATTCTTACATAGACCCTCTTTATTGTGTATACAATACAAGCGAGAAGAGGCCAAATACATTGCAGCAGTCAGCAACATTATGAAAAGGTCCTGTAAAATATAGATTGTTTTAGTCGAGCATTTTGTGCTCCCCAACTAAAATGATTACGCTTGGCCAGAACGGGAGCTAGGGTGTATGTCCTTACTTTGGGATGAAGCAAGCCCTAAAAGATATTGGATCACCTGTAAACAAGCATTCAACTCCACCAGGCAGGCTAAATTAGGCTCCACCCCCGACTGCTTCGAGGATGGATCGATACATGCTAAACGCTATATGCAGTTTTTATGTACAAGAAATAGAGCTCAGATTAGCTATCTCTACATAGAAGTCGTCACAAAAAGGGGAAAGATGGGCGGGGGTCTCCAACTCCATTAGTATTTTATCTTTATTTCAACGGTGTACAGGATGCCTTGAGCGCGACAACCCAAGAGGTGACCAGCGTGGCCAAAATGGTTCCTCTTTTGAGATTGCCTTGGGAACTGCCGTGGAGGTTTTTTGCAATGACACGTCACGCATTATGAATCCCTGGAAATTGAAACTTAGGATCCACAGAAGAAGAGGTTGGGAGGATAAGGGTGATGTGTCTAAAGATATGGTAAACCCCGTGGATACCGGTGATCAATTTGGGATCCGTTTCATCAGCAAAGCGCGACAAAGTGCCCAGGGTGAAAACGCCACCATGACTCCCAAACAGGAAGTTGGTGTAAGCTTGGTGACCTGCATTTCCCTCAGGCATTTTGGGTGTGAGGGTGAGCTAAGGGGTCCTCCTACAGGTATTCAAGGAAGTAGCGGGCACAGTGTACACCACCAGTGTACCCTGTTCCAGTTCGCTGTCCTGGGCAGTTAAGCCCCAGCCCCTGAACTAGGGAGACTAGCACATCGGTTGTCCACTAGGTGTACCATTGCACTCTGAGACGAGAATCAATCCTATTGTAGAGTAGGTGGGCCTGGCTGCAGTTAAACTCTGGGGGACGTTTGCCCTTGCATTTTATACAGCGCACACCTAGCTCGAGAGTATGGCAGTGCCGCGCAAGCCTTCAAGGAGCAGGAGAGCAGTTTACAATGGGTCTGTGATGGTAGAATCAGGGACAGAGATACCCAAGTCACATCTAGAATTCCCTGTAGAACAGGGTTTTCATTTCTTTTCTGAACTGATGGAGCAATAGGGTGGGACCGGTTGCCACCAGGATGGTATTCCAGTATGGCAGGGAATAGCAAGAGAAGGAATGTTTCTTGGCCTCCCCTACACCCCCAGGGATAGTTGTGTTTCAGTCTAGTAATGATATGGCTTCTAGAGGAGTGTGGAATCACTGGGAGAGGGGGTTATTTATTTATTTATTTCAATTCTTATAAAGCACCACAAGCCCTTGGGCCTCAGGGTTAAGTTTGTCCGTAAGGTAGGCGGGCATCCGGGAAGTGATTGCCTTGAAGGTAATACAGGACATTTTGAAAAGGACCCTGGCAGAAGTAGCGTGCTGGTGAAGGTTGCACACGATAGGATGATGTGTTCAAAGGTTTTAGAATCCGTGATGTGGGCTGCGGTGTAATCGACTGCTTTGCAGGCAGCCAGGTGTACCGCAGGGGGCCCCGGCAAGGAGGTGGCTCCCCCCATCAATGTGGGCACATTCGAAAGCATGCACCACTGTCCTGAAATCCTGGCGAGGAAGGTTTTAAATTTTGCCAAGAAGCTTGATCTAGGGACTTCTGAAAGGAGATGTTGCCGCCCACAGTGAACCAGAGGGATTTGACAGATGGGGCAAGTTGGATGTTGAATCCGCCCGGGTGCATTTGGTGGTGGAGGAGGGGGAATTCCATTTTGGTCAGGGTGAGGTTTAGGTATGCTAGGTATGCACTTGTCATGCATGTGCAAATAGTGGCAAGATATCCATTTTCATTCATTGCCAGTATTTTCTTTCGATATTTTTTTTCCCAGCGATTTATTTCTCAAAAAAACTGATTGAAAATGTTTTTATTTCTGGAGGGGTTCTCCCCCACCCCTCCCCTATTCATTGCGCACGATTCCCTGCCCCTTCACCTCTTATATACCCTTATGCAGCCCCCATATTATTCAATGAGTTTTTTTGAAAAAAATGTTAGAAAAAGAAACATCGAAAAAAGGACTGGGCATGAATGAACCTTCTACCATGGCAAGCCATTTCTGACAGCGGGTGATCTGTTGGTTTACTTTAAGGTATAGCTGGGTTTCATCTGGCTACTGTTGTAGAGAGATTTTAGAGTCATTAAGGAATGATCCAGGAGGTTCCACATATAGATCAAAGATCACTGGGGAAAGGAGAGGGCCCAGGGGCATTCTCAGGGTTATGGAACAATGAAAAACCAGGGGGCTTCATCAGAAGGCCATTGTGGAGTGCATCAACCCCTTTCCTTAGTCGAATCAAGGCCTCAATTATTAACTTGCATCTGGAGGTGGTCTGTTCAGCCCAAAGAGTAATGAAAGGCGCATCCATGGACACACATCAGCAGCCTGGGCTAGCAAGCCAGGGTAGCACACACTCCAGAAGGGCCTCATTCATTTTGAATTCAAGGTGCATTATGCACAGGATGCTTTTGGGAGGGAGATGTATTCAGGGTAGGTCTAGTGCCTATATAAGTTAGGGCAGCTCCTGACGATTAACCTGGCAGGATTCTGTAAGAGTTGGTCATTGGATCAATGTTTCAGTCCTTGTGTGATATAAATGATAGAAACTGGGCCTCGCCAGTTTTGCCCCTTCTACAGTGTGTTGTGCATGAGGTTTGGCTAAGACCTCTGTACTGGGAGAGCAGGATTCGGAGGGTTAGAGCTGCAAGTCTGCCTTTGCGGTCAACTGAAGGGTCCCAAGTTGTTTTTGGCAAAAGCGCAATTTCCGGACGGAGTGATGTCGAGAAAATTCTAGTAACAAAAAGTGGGTGGGTTAAGGCCCAATAGATATTTAATGGTTACATTCTGTCTCCCAAGAGGAGAAGGAATTTTTATTCAAAATTACTAAACGTGCATTCACTGTCCTACCACGTTTTTACTTTTCTGTTTTGTGCATTGGTGGTTTCAAACCATGTGTTACTTTTAGATTGAATCAACACAATATTGTTTTTTGTTCTTTGCACCCTGCCATCCTATTTGCTCATTTTGACTTATGGCGTGTGATGTTCACTAACTACTCCGTAGCGTACATTTCGGTTGATCACTTCGGGCAGAGCAATGAAGAGACCGGCCTCTCGCTCACAGCTGGGTTTATTATTCACATGCGTTTATTATTCACATCTGTAAGAAACTCGAAGCTCTCACATGCTGTGATGCAATACAACACTTATGCATCGACCTCTTCAGTGCAGGAGTGGGTGGGAATTACAAAGATTTCCCACGTAATTCAGGACCCTTGCGCTGAAGGGTCGGTCAAAAATTCAAAATAGTATGCCTTCAGTGTACTCACAGATATCTGGCAGAGTTTAGGCTGAACTCCTACAGATGTTTGGGACTGATCCCTTATTCAAAGGCTTCTGCGACGATGCACCTGTAGAGGACTAGTTGCACGAGTGCGAATTCAAGATAACCATAAAGTGCTTAGAAGTTAACACGAGTAAGTTTTTACTAGTAAAAGCAAGAGCAAGTAAATCCTAGGAGAGCAGCAGTAAATCAAGAGGATGCCTAGTCTACGACATTGTGTCGAGAAGGTTTGTTGTCGGTAGTGGTGGGATAGTCATGGCCCTGACACTCAATATTCAAGAGGCTGGCCCTGGAGGCTATGAAACTATTGAGCTCAGTGGTCCATGATCCTTTCCCGTCCCCAAGTCACTCCACCTTCTGTGCTATTGCCATCCTACAGGTTCATCTTTGTGACAAAGGAAAACCGAACACGAGACAGCAATGAGGCTGAATATTTGATATCATCACAACTGGCTGGGCCAGATAAACTCCCTAGAGGACAAGGCATCTTTTCACACCAAAACAGGACATTATTCTCCAACAATGGTCTAAGCAGTGTTGGGACAAACTATTAAGTGATGGGGCTCCTAACCTAACCGAGATACTAGTCTCCCTTAGGTTATTTAGTCTAATGGCTAGTCTCTGGGGTACCCAGTCCGAAGTGGGGCCTTTGCCTCTTGCCCACAAACAGGAAGTGGTTGGGAGGAACACCCAAGGAGCCTAGCGTACCAAATGAAATTCTCAAGGGTTATCCCTCTTAAAAGGGTCAGATGGGTTTACCCAAAATCAGAAAGGACCACTATAATGGGCCACCGGTCTGTGACAGATTTCAATAATCTAACTCACATCCTCGGGGATAGCGCCCTAAGCATGCTTCCTTACCAACTGCTACCAGCATGTATTCCTTCCCCCTTGCTTAGGGCTATTGTCAGGCTGTGATATTCGCACCCACAACCACAAGTTAAGAGCCACCTTCCTGGGTCAAAGCCTACAGCAATAAACATGTTCTTGGCTGTCCTGGGACTCCAACTGCTGCCAGAGTCGGAGATGTAATCCTCAGTAGTTTGCAGCACTCTTCTCCCCTTAAATTCCGGTCTCAGTCTCCCGGCTAGATATAGCCCTCAGAAAGCTTACATTGTCTGCCCTTTCTCTGAGTCTGACCTTTGTTACTGACTTCCATTAACCTCGTCCTGCCTCTGGGGTCAGTGACTAGGCAAGACACCCATCCTTGAACAAGAGGGCCTTTCATAGTAGGTTTGACGGGTTCAATTATCTAGCCTAGTCAATGACCAATGGTGATTTAGTTCCCTGTTCCTCCTGCCTCGTCATTGGCTATGGATTGCTTCACATTGAGGTGGCCTTGGTGTACATGTTCCCTCTCTTAGGTTTCCAAGATGGTCTCTATCGTTGCTGCCCCACCCGTAATAACCTAATGATACTTTCTCATACACATACCTCCGCTGCTCAGAGATATGTGGTTGGGTCTTTACGTTTGTAAGCTTTGAACCAGAAAACCTGAGATCCAATCTTTGGCATTCTCACTGGACGATAGTTGTGTGGCTGCAACTCCACCAATATCTACCAAAATCTTGAGTACAACCAACAAAACAGTATTAACTGCTATATAATTTCTAGTAGTTCTAAGTTAAAAATATCTTTTTAGACAACTCTTGCGCCGAAGTGCTTTACAAAGGACTTTTTATAGAAAATCATTATCACCTAACATACAATGGTACTCATTTGATGATCTTTGAAGGAAGATTAAGGGGGCTTTCTGGGATTCATACCTATGACTTGCAGATCACACACAGATCTCAGCAATCAATTCTTACCGTCTGAGCTATCTTGCTAGTCAGATCCTTTAGGAGTGCCTTGAAACACAGAGGACATTAATTTCACAGTACTGCGCAAATATTATTAATGGAATCACTAATTCCTAAGTATAAAGAGAAGAACAGGATGGATTATATATTGTGAGAGAGAAGGATATTCTAAAATAAAATATCACAGGTGTTCAAAGAGGCTTATGGTGAAAGAATTAATTTCACAACCTCGGGAGATCCTCAAACAATCTTCTATAATGTTAGGTTAATTGAAGTACCATTATTACTGAAGATCATAATGCAAGAAATTACATATTGTTGTTATACTCCAAGTTTGCAAATTAAATGTTGTTTCATTAGATGCAATCAGTCTATTTTCTATTACCTGGGAGGATGCATTAAATGAGAGAAAAACGTTTTAAAAGTTAGTTAGTCAAGTTTTCCTGGTGTGAGGACCGAGAGGATAAACAAATGGAGCTAGACCACGCTTAAGCTCTCTAGAGATTTATTGTTAATGAGACAGGGATTAAGCCTGGGTTATACTCTATACAATCGGTACTGTAATATTATGCTGCAGTCGTCAGTCCTTTCCTCTCCCCTTTTGCTCCAGACCATATCCCTCTGTGGGTCAAACAGTTCCTCAAAGAATCTGGAGGTTTTAAAAGGTCCTGAAGACTTCTTTCTTGGTTACTGCAGGGGTAGCGAGAGGCTTTACATTGGACCTCCTGGTCCAGTTACCACCATGTTCTAGGTCAGGGTTCTCCCAACTCCAGGCCCGGAATCCTGGTGTGTTTTCAGGATACCCCTCATTAATATTAATGAGAAAAAATGTACCAAAATCACTTTGATATTAGAAATACAGCCTCTTGGTTGAATCAGGGACACTACAGCTTTTTTATGTCCCCTTGACATGGTCCTTTTCCAAAAGTTTAGGAGCACCTGCCTGGCCCAGGTCGTAAACCTCCCTTTCTCTCCAATGTATCGCCTTCCCCTCCATCCACTAGATGACTGCCTCCTTCCCTCAGCCTCCTCCTCTGCCCACTTGCTCCCTGCAAACACTATCCAAGAAGAAATTTGAGATCCACCACCCACAACTGACTGACAGCTTCAGAAGCAATCATCATTGCAGCTGCATACTGGCATTGGCTGTGTGCAGAAGCTGGAAAGAATTGCCATCGGAAATTAGGCTGGTATTGAGGCTTAACAAGGGTTGGTTAGTTTAAGAAGCCACCACGATTGTCTCGCTTGCAGTTTTGTTATTGACCCTGGGAAACCACTTACACTATGTTATATTATCTGATAATTAGGAATAGGTTTCTTTTTCTGACCTTGTCATTGATTAGGCAACAACTCCCTCTGCCTTTTGTCACCCTCTGCCAGACTCATTCCCTCACACCTCAAAATGATCCTACCTCAATTTGATGCATTACAAAATGTTTACATAATAAATGTTGGTGAGCTGGTCCAGGTCATGTGACCTACGCCCCACCCAACTGTCAATTACTGCTAATCTTTTGGTGCCTTCTTTTTTGCCACCATTTTTCCTAATTAATCAGCCATCCATCCTCTTTTCTTTTGCAGGTGGCGAGCTGCTACAAATGGATGTAGGCCACAAGACCCAAGACCCACTCACCAGCTGATCACAGCCCCTTCCTTTCTTATCTTAAGTGGTCTGAAGTGAAGTGCAGATGAAGAAAAGGGCAATTCCTGTTCAGACCATAGGACTGAGGATCAAACACCCCTGCCCCCCTAACATCAGGTAAGCTCTCTTGAATATGCGCTTCACGCCTCTCTCCCAACAGCCCATCTCCACCATCACCAGTCCTCACCAACCACGCCAGTTACCAGCAACATCATGTACAAAGCATTGCAGCAACCTGACCCATGTCACCATAGACTCCATCAGATGATACAGCAGACATCACCGACCTGACCACCACACATGATTTGAATGCCATCCTCACTACCGTGACCTGGATGACATCCACATCCAAGATGTCCTCATCCCAAACAGCCACAGAATTCTATAACAAGACTGTGCAAACAAGGTGGACAGAGGCCTCACCATCATTCACAAAGCATCAAGGCCATGCACCCAACTGGATGTTGACACCATTTGATCTTTCAAAAACCTTTCCTGACACTTACTGCTCTCCGCAAGGGACACAGGTACTTTCCACCTCATCTACAGACCACCCAAGCCCAACAACTGCTACATCAAAGACTTCACAGACTTTGTCAACACTGTGTCCCCCAAGCACGCTAACATCTTTCTTGGAGACTTCAACATCCCTGGCAACAGAGAAAAGATGTCAACGAAGGAAGATTGCCACTCTCTTTTTGTCAATCTGGACTTCACACAGCACACAAAAGACCCAACTCACAAGGTAATATCTTTGACCTCATAAGCACCGTCTTTTCCACTCTCCCATCACAGCTGTCCAGTCGAGTGGGATTGGTCGGACAATCCGTCAAATCTTTTTTTTACATTAGTCATACGACCCCAGTCAAGCACACCATTCGCTAACCCATCAAACAAGTCTTCAGATCATTCAATAAATTCCCAGTGAAGGGTATCAGGAAGACCTTGACAACCAAGGCCTCACATGGGCTGATCTACCTCAGACGAACCAGTACTGTGACTCGCTTCTCCAAGAAATCAACATCACTCTCACATCCAAAATTAACCTCCATGCCCCATTAAAAAATGCACTCTCAAGCCTAAACCTTCCGCACCCTGGTACACCCAAGAACTCCACTTCAACAAAGGAAAAAGGAAAACAATGTGTGAAAATACAGCAGAGCATAAGACCTCACCTGCTCAAGGAACTCTGTGCTACACACAGATGACTGATAACCACTGCCATGGCCAACTACTACCAAAACACCATAGGAAAGGCCAACAATTAAATCTGAGCCTTCTTGAAAGCCATCACGCATTGCATCAACAATCTGCCTGGACCACGAATACCGCACTCCAAACAAATCCACAGCAATCAACTCTTTCTTCTTCAACAAGATCAGCATTATACACCGACACATACACCAATGCCACAACTGACAGCACAATATACATCCCATCTGGCAAAACCGCTACTACATGGACAACTTTTAAGACACTCCCTATGGAAGACATAACTGCCACTGTAGCATTTCTTAAGGTCACATTGTATGTGGGCGACATCCTACCTCCACCAAAGAACCTTCCAACTGAAGCAATGTTCCCTTAAAGGACAATCATGAACAGTTCCCTAACTCAAGGCACCTTCCCCCTCGATCCTCAAGAATGGACAAATCCTCCTGCTTCTGAAGAAACCAACACTGCACCCTGATGACCTCAGCAACTACTGACCCATCTCCCCTCCCTCCTTAAGAAAGCAATAGCCACACAACTCATCCACACATCAAATCCAAGAACCTCCTTCAGTCCCACCAATCTGGATTCAGACCCAGATGCAGCATAGAAACAGCTACTATCAAGGTGATTGACGATGCCTTTGAAATCCATGGTGATGGACATCCTTACCTCCTGGACATCCTTGTCCACTTAGCACCCAGTAGACCACCAGACTGTCACAGATATTCTACATTGCCACATGGGGATCATTGAGTTTCTTCTCAGCTGGTAAATATCCTACCTTGCTAACCACCACCCATTCATCCAAATGGATTCCTCCAGATCACCAACTCTACACATCACCTGCGGAGTTCTGCAAGGATCAATTCTCTCCTCTGTGATCTTCAATCTTTACATGTAACCTCTGGGCACCCTCCTGGCTTCGAACAACAGCCACATCCACCAATATGCAAATGACACAGCTCTACCTCAAGATATCCTCCATTGAAGACATGCACAGTCTCAAAGCCTGCCTCACATTGATCCAGTCCTGGATGTCCAGTGGTTACCTGAAGCTTGTCTCATACAAGACAGAAATCCTTCTGCTGAACAATGCTGAAAAACCATACTTCAAGGCCTGGCTCTCTCAGCTATGAACCTTGAGGGTTTCACACCTCAGCAGGCCACCTTTGCCTAGTCCATTGGGTTCCTACATTGATAAACACCTCTCCTTCAAACAGCACATATCAGTAAAGACACAATTGGCTCGTTACAAACTTTCTCACCTGGAGAAAATCAAGCACTTCAACCCAGAAAACAAATTTAGATCTGCTGTCCAAGCTTTGGTCCTCTCTCACCTGAATGGTAGCAATGCCCTTTTGGAAGGACTTCCGGTGACTACCCTAGCACTCCTGAAATGTGTCCTACATGCTCCAGCATGACTTAAAGGACTCTGCAAATTTGACCACATCACCTCCAACCCTTCTTGAATTGCATGGACTCTCGCTGCAAGCATTTATAAGCCCTACAGATAGAGGGACACTTTTACTCCCTATAAATAGGCAAATACTCTCAAAAAAATAAAAATAGGCAATGACAATACTCTGAACAAAAATATGAGACACATAGGAGCCCATCCCCTGGCTTTCATCCACCCAGCTCCATACATATATTTGGACTAGTAGTACACTCATAGTGCCAGAGGAAGAAATTACTCTCATTACTGCCTGATCCAAGTGATAACAATTGATCTTTTAATATGCATAAATAACTAGATGCAAGTGTTTATTACAAAAGCATTAGTGCTTTACAGTTAAAAAATATTTTTACTTGCTCATTAAATACTCTCATTGGGAATGGCACTTACTTCCTTACTCCCTAAGAAATCATTTTACTCCCAACTTTAATATATAGGGAGTAAAATACTCTCACTGCAAAATCTTATCTGGAGCCGTGCATATCATCTTCAAATCTTAATAGAGCATCTACAAGGCTGTTGCCCCAAATGTCCCAGGCTACCTCACTGAGCAGCTCAGCATCTCTGGAGGGCTACGATCCACCACAATTGAGGACATTTGCAGACTTGAACTCTGTCTGTGCAGAAAGGAAAGAACCAGAAAACAGGCCTTTGCTATCTACACAACCAGACTGTGAAACCTCTTCCCCATCAACACCAGACTCGCCCACTCACTTCTACTTTACATGGAAGATCAGGACCCTCCTCTTAAAGGAATGGCTCTTCCCCAACACCTAGGTTAGGTGGGCAGTGGAGGATGGGAGGACCTTAGACTGGGTGATCTGCTCCCCCCTGATTTCTCTCCTGGTTGTTTGCTGATCCCTTGCTGCCAAATGTCCTACTGTCCAGCTCCCCCGTTGCTAGTTCCAGACTCCTTTGCATCTCTGCTTGACCCACAATGTCGCCCCCTTACGATTTGTAAAGTGCTCTGTTGCTTCTCGAAGTTCGGTCCTCACTAAATACATACCATAATAATTAAATACAGCACAGTCCATTTCACATTTCTAACTAGCATAAACACACATTGGAAAAATGAGAGTCTAATGAGCATGTCTTCTAGTGCCAACTCTCGTTATTTGCGGCAGCGCATTACTTCTCTTCATAATTGGCTGGCGTGCACACACTTTCTCCGTGATAAGGACTCTGTTCCTCCTAAGCCTGCCAATGGGCGATTAAGAAAGCTCTCTGATGTTCCTCCAAGTCTCCCTGCTGGGACTTCTCCTCTGTCGACAGGCATGAAGACCATTGTTCGGATTCATAATTCCCCTTGCCACAGCAATGCACCGTCCCAGGCAGAGGCTTAACAGATTACCCAAAACAATGACCACACGTTCATGGCTTTGTCAGCCCCCTAATATCCAGAGGCTTCAAAATCGATTCACAAGTCAACATTGGCCAATATTAAAGATTTGAATAACGAGGATTGTGAGTCCCTTTAAAACTGTGCCAGGGAGTAAAATACTTTAATGCCAGAACGCAAACTCAAGTTGCCCCTTTCGACTTCAGAGAATCAGACAGTGATGGTCCATATCAAAACATGAAACCTGTACACTATAAAAAGATGATCCAACTGAAAACCATCTGAGTAAAAAGAGTATTAAGGAATCATTAGCCTTTTTAATGGAAGGTGTCAAGCTCGACGTAGCAGGGCTCCAATTGCATCAGTGATATTTGAGCAACAGTCAATGTGCACACGACGAGTTCCTGAAATAGGACAACCTCTGAAAAGCATGGGAAGGGGTCTTTGCAGAAGCCAGAGCAAGGGCCCTTTATTGGAGATCTAACTACAAGTGAGACTGTGACTCGTGGGATCAAGACTCCACTGAAGCGCCCACTAGAGGGAAAGTGAGTAACTCCGTCTGGCCAATGAAACGAAGAATGCTTTCTTGTCGCCATGTTCTGACAGTGGCGTCCTCTACCCCGGGCCACACCCTCTGTAAAGATTGGCAGCCTGTGCAGTACAATGAATGCCACTCCTCGGGTTGCATCCACCCCGAACGAAGGAAAAAGTGCAGGAACAGTCAGAGTCGCATAGGGGATGCATGCTGGAAGCATAGGACAGACGGCTCGAGTGAGTAAAAGCAAGAATGAACGCACAGGAAAGTTGGAATATAATGAAGGGAGACAGGGGGGGCGTGGCTAACCGCCATGTGAAGAGGACGTTCGCTCCTTGCGCTCCGCTTGATGCGACCATCATAAGCTGCTTTTAACTACTTTTTTTCGGTGGCCCCGAACCCCACGAACCGCCTCACCGAGGGCCGACATCCTGCTGCACCTGCGAGTCGATTCCTGTGACCCTGGAGGACCGGTCTCGCCCAATAGACCGTGCGACACGATCCCGCGGACCAGGGCCAAGATGGCGGCTCTCGAGCCCTGCAAGACGCGGCGGCCCGCGCCCTGAAGCCGCTCGCGCCGTAACACTCAGCTGAGGGTCGAGGACACACGAACGCCCAGCTGGACTGATGAGGGGGTCCTGCGGGGCACCCGCGAAGCTTGGAGCGCGAACGACGGAAGGAGCCAACGGGACGACCAGCCTGGAACGTCCCGGACGAGGGCGCTGCCAGCCACAGAACCGGGAGCCGGGCCTCGGAGGCCCTTCGAGGTGAGCGGGGGGGACTAACGCAACCGACACACACAGGCGTGCCCGGCCTGGTAATCCGAAGAAACGGCACACTACCCGTCCCCCCTGCGCCTACGGAGCCGCCCACAGCATACAGCGATCCGCCATCGCGGCCCACCCGATACGGCTTCCTCGGCCACTCCATAGCGGCTCACCTCGGCCGCCTCGTCAGCAGTGAAGCCCTGAGGCTCAGTTGACATGTCTACCAAAGGAGCAAGGGCTAAGCAACGCCAGACCACCATTGACACGTTCACGGCGGCGGGGCCCACAGCGCCAGATAACATGAGCGAGACTCTTGCTGCAGACCTGCCCGACCCCTTGGGGCCTTCAGCGGAACCTAGTAACACACAGATCCTTGAAGCTATCAAACTTTCCCAGGCTGCCGTGGAGCATAAAATAGACGCTGTCGCCATAGACTTAAACCTCCTGCGCCAGGACTTTCGATCCCTGGCCGGCAGAACAGAGGTGCTGGAGGCCCAGGTCCGCGAGAACACTGAAGCCAAGACAGTGCTCCTCAAAGATGTCGATGTACTTCAACAAAAAGTTAAAAACCTGGAAGACAGGGCCGAGGAGGCAGAGGGGCGCGCACGCCGCAACAACATTCGCCTCCTGGGGCTTCCGGAGGGCATCGAGGGATCGGACCCCACGAACTTCGTAGAGAATCTCCTGATACAGGAGATTGGAGCAGAAAAACTCTCTCAGGGCTTTGTAATCGAAAGGGCTCACCGATCCCTCACATCGAAACCCCCTCCTGGCAACCCACCCAGGCCCGTGATCGCAAAAGTACTTAACTACAGAGACCGGGAAACCATCCTCACCTTCTCGCGGTCAGGCGGCCAGATCTGCAGGGGTTCAGCCAAGATATCCATCTACCCTGACTATACCTTTCAGGTGCAAATGAAGAGGGCACAGTTCATACACACCAAAGCAAGACTGAAGGCTGCTGGCCTACGCTATATGCTCCTCTACCCCTCCAGATTGAAGGTGATACGAAACAACAGAACTCACCTCTTCGATACCCCGGCAGAGGCCCGAGACTGGATGGACAGGGAGCAGATCCCAGATGTCGAAGTCAAGAAACGACAACCCCGCTGAGCCCCATCTCCCAGGGCCCCGGTGCCTTTCGGAGGCCCCACCATGGAACGGCCACTTACGCCGCAGCTGACTAGATTTCATAACACGAGGCGCCCGGACGAACACTCTCCTACCCCTGGAAGTTCTTTCTTGTTAAGGGTATTCATTACCCGCCCGTAGGGCACCATGCGACCGTCCTGCGGTCTAAAGGAGCGGAAACGGGTCTGTCATAGTGAGGAGCTCCTCACTCGACCTGGTTTATGTTGGGGAAGTTCACAGTTACGGGGGGGCGGGACAGGGGAAGTTGGCACAGTTGTTAAGTGCCCGAATCAGGGACAACCAAGACCATCTACATCCATTTCAGTCGGCACGGACGAGGCACCTACCCTCCGCTGGACAGGCTGGCAGCCACCGAAGCAGAGGTTCGGGGACGCAAGTAACCCGGCTGAGACCCACATGCACGAATCTCCTGGAAACCACAAGACCCCCACGATCCTCCGGCCACTCGTGGTGCTCCCGGTGGCGTTGGATATGGCCACTAGAATCCCAAATCCCACATGGCCGATACGTTGAAAATCCTGACGTGGAACGTCAGAGGCATGAACAGCTTCGTGAAACAACGGCGCATACTCTCCTATATTAAAAGAAGCAAAACCAAAATAGCCCTGCTACAAGAAACACACCTTACGTCGGACAAACTGAAAGCATTGGCAAAGGCCTGGCGTGGCACTCTGATAGGTTCCTCCTACTCCTCCTACGCCAGGGGTGTCCTGATCTGGGTGGACCCCTCTGTCCCCTTCCGGCTGGTCGGCTCCAAAGCAGACAATGAGGGCAGGATGGCAATTGCATGTGGCACCATTGAAGGGAGAGAGGTTTGTCTAGTCAGCACTTATGCACCAAACCATGATGCAACCACCTTCTTCCACTCCCTGTATCCACGCCTCGGCCCTTACAGGGACCAAACCATGATATGGGGGGGCGACCATAACTGCACCTTAGACCCCCTGAAAGACAGGTCGGACGATAAGCATACACGCCCTTCCCCGCCTGCCAAAATCCTGTCAAGGTTGATACAGCAGCTACAACTCCAAGATTTGTGGAGAGAACAGCACCCAGATGCACGTGTGTTCTCCTTTTACTCCCCTCCTCACGCAGTCCACACCATGATAGACTACCTCTTCGTGAGCCTAGAACAACAGGCAACGTTCGGCGGTGCTCAGTACCAGCCCAGAGTACTGTCCGATCATTCCCCACTAGTAGCCACCTGGGAGATCTACCCGCCTAGACCCCCGGTCCCCACCTGGAGACTTAGGGCTGAAGCTCTCCTAGACATAGCCCTCCGCGAACACATCGCTGATAGGACTGAAGACTACTGGGAAAGGAACCTCAACAGTGTGAAACACATAGGCACCGCCTGGGAGGCATACAAAGTGGTCCTGAGAGGGGAGATGATTGCAACCATGGGTGGAGCACGGAGGTCGATTACTTCCTCCTTAGAACATGCAGAGAGCGAGTTGGGGGAGCTCGAGGGCAGACTAGATCCATCCCCAGAACATTTACAGAAGGTTATTGACCTCAAACAAACCTGTCTCACACATTGGGAGTCCCTGGGTAGGCTGAGCTATGCCAAACACACTGAACGTACCCACGCTCTAGGTGATAAACCTGGTAAACTCCTAGCTTGGCTGTACAAGAGAGAAGCCCCCAGAACCCCCATTTGCCAAGTACTCAAACCAGATGGCTCCTTAGTGCACACCCAGACCGAAATCAATTCGGTGTTCTCTGATTTTTACAGCAATTTATACGCCGAACCCCCACCCGTGGACGTCTCCGACATAGAGGACATCCTGGACGACATAGATCTCCCCAGGCTAGAGCCCCATATGACGGAAGCCTTGGACGAACCCATCACCCCAGATGAGGTCAAGGCAATCATTAGATCACTCCCGACCGGTAAGTCCCCAGGCACTGATGGCCTCCCCGGGGAATTTTATAAATTGTATGAGGAGACCTTGGCCCCATTGTTGGCACAGGTGTTCAATGAAGCCTACGAGCGGGGTGCCCTCCCCGACTCCTTGAGGGAGGCGGTGATTGTCCCTCTCCTGAAACCCGGGAAAGACGGATCGCACTGCGGCTCATATAGACCCCTCTCCATGTTAAATGTTGATTGCAAGATCCTAACCTCCCTGCTAGCTAGTAGACTGCGAAGGGTAATTCCACACCTGATCCACCAGGACCAAACGGGTTACGTGCCCGGTCGCTCCATAACAGAGAACCTGCGTAGGTTGCACCATATTATATACAGCACGGAGCAGAGGCCTCAGAAATACGCGGTGGCGTCACTAGACGCCACCAAGGCCTTTGATTCAGTGCGTTGGGAATGGCTTTACGCCACTATGGCTAAAATGGGGATAGGACCCGTTTTCCTGAGATGGACCCGGCTTGTCTACACCAACCCCACCGCTAGGGTGCGCACGAACAGGACCTTCTCAAACAAA
Source organism: Ambystoma mexicanum (assembly GCF_040938575.1). Lineage (NCBI taxonomy): Eukaryota > Metazoa > Chordata > Amphibia > Caudata > Ambystomatidae > Ambystoma > Ambystoma mexicanum. The sequence goes on along the minus strand of NC_090931.1, from coordinate 687,470,096 downwards.
TGGGCGTTACATAGAGGCACTCGCCAGGGCTGCCCACTCTCCCCGATGCTATACATAATCGCCACCGAACCCGTAGCCACGTACCTCAGGCAGGAATACGGAGATGGGGGTATTGTAATTGACGGAGAGACCCACCTCGTCTCTATGTATGCGGACGATACGCTGTTGTTCTTACATAACCCCGAACACCTCCTGCCCTACATCCTAGAAACACTGGACGGATTCAGTAGATACACGGGTATTCGTATTAACAAAGAGAAGTCCTGTCTCTACCCTCTAGCCGCCCTATACAAAAATGGCCCTTCCCTCCCCGCCCTGGATCTGGAGTGGCAGGCGACCTCCTTTAAATACCTGGGAATCACCATACACCGGGACCCATTCACGGAACATACACTTAACACGGTGAGAGCCAAAGACGCTCTAGAAAAATCCATGGAATTCTGGGGTAAGCTTCCGCTTTCGATGGCCGGTAGGGCCGGTCTACTTAAAATGGTTGCTCTCCCCCGCCTACTGTATAACTTTACAAACGTTCCCTACAATATCCCCCCCTCCTTCTTTAAAAACATAAACAAACTATGCAGACGGTTCCTTTGGCAGGAGGGCAGACACAGGGTGGCGCTGGACACACTCCAAAGACCTTACGAGAGGGGAGGAGTTAAGGTCCCTAATTTCGAATTGTACTATCTGGCGAGCCAGCTGAGGCATGTGATGCGATGGATGGCCGATGAGACCACCTCGGACACTAGGCTCCTCCAACCTGCATTACCCGACCTCCTCCTGAGGGACCTATTGTGGGCACAGGGCAGATTCACGCAGCCCCTTCCATACTTAGACTTGGAATAAAGCTCTGGAACAGAGCGTGCAAAACTGTGGGGCCAGCTGATCCTTTCTCACCCCAAATCCCTATAGCAGCAATTATGGCTCATCAGCCATGGGGCTTTCACGAATCACGCACCCAATGGGAGCCTCACGGAGTGGCCACCCTGGGAGATCTAATGCGGGACGAAGAGATCATGCCCTTTCCTGATCTTACTGAAACTACGGGATTACCCGCTGGCCAATTTTTGCTCCACGGGGCAGTGACACAAGCCATTAGGGTCAGATGGCCGGAGGCCACCACCCCCATGACGGAAAATACGGTCATAGAAGCATTATTGAACACAGCCGAGGGCGGCCATGAAACCTCGCGATTGTACGAAACCCTGCTCCTGGGCACGACCAACACCGAGCTTAAATGTAGAGCAAAATGGGAAATCGAATTCGGCTTAGACTTTACGGATGCCGTATGGGAGAAAATAACCCACTACCATAAAAAAGTCTCCAGGAATGCCCGTTTGCAGCTCATCCAACTGTACATCACTAATAGATCCTACCTAACTCCAGAGGCTATATCTAATTTCAGGGGAGCCGAGGTCCAGCTGTGCCCCAAATGTAGGGAGCCGAAGGCGGGTATGACGCATATGTTCTGGGGCTGCCCGGAGATACGCCACTTCTGGACACAGGTTCAGGGGAGGGTGGCGGACGCAGACATCGAGCTAGAGGTGAACTCCCCCGCTGTATGCATCCTGGGCAGATGCAAACGCAACCACAAAAACAAACCTCTGAACAAGCTCAAAGACTTGATCTACATAACTGCGAAGAGGCGCATAGCCATGGGATGGAAGAGCCCTAGGGCCCCGCATGAAGCATTGTGGTGGGGGGACCTGACTAAATGGATAACGGCAGAGACTGGCGCGTGGGAAACGGCAATCCTTGAACAAAGGCTAGACTCCAGCGGAGAACTACAACGCTGGGTGGCCTTGACTGAGCCACTTCTGCATCCTAATAACTCTGACGATGCCTCGGATGGATTGGACTTCCCTAGCCATCAATCTGGCCGATCGTAATGGGACAATAATGTTTACTTGGTCTTGAGTTGGGGGGGTGGGGGTGGGAGGGTTACGTTACTTTTTGATTATTTGCCTGATATTCAATTGATGTATACTTGTTTTTGTTATTCTGGTAAAACCAATAAATACATTTAAAAAAAAAAAAAAATAATGAAGGGAGACAATCCTGGCAAAGTTATGAGTTGGGTGGAAGTTGAGGGGTTGACACAAATGTACATCAGAATTTGCCAGCAAAGAATAAAATCCCATCCCAGGACATGCTTGCATTAGGAATGGAATCTCGCACAAGGCCATCCCTGTATGGGGAAAAGTATGCCGCGCAATGCAATTCATGTAATGAGAGCATCGTTTGGAACAACCCGATGTAATCCTTCTGTTGAGAATACACTTCAAAGCAATACTATCAGTGCACTGAGAACTGAACCTTCTGGAACGTAATCCCGATGTTGAGCCTCACATGCATTTCAGCACTAGATGGTCATGTGAACAGCCGGGAGTGCTTTACCAGTCCCCTGCGACATACAACACAATGTGTCCATGCAATTGGTGCACTATGCAGAGTATCTCATTCAATGCTATTCCAGTTTTGAGAATGTAAATCAGAAATGGAGCCCCTATTTTCAGAGTGGTTGTGTAGGAATAGAATCCCTGTATGGTGGGAATAGAATTCCATGCAATGTAAATACCTGCATTGAAAAGACAATCGCAAACAATGCAATCACTGTACAGAGTAGAATATTGTTCATTCCATACTTGGAACAGATGCATTTATTGGTCACAACATGTCTCCCTAAAGCAGGCGAAAAATTACACACTGTGCCGTTTGCCTCAACTGCTCAGGGCAAGCCAAAATCAAGAGGCAGTGCTATATTAAAGGATTTCATATTGCACACACAATGTGTCTTCTATGATTTATTGTCATGGAACATAGACCCTTCCTGTGAGTCCGCTTCACATTGCCACCCATCTGAGCTAAAGCTCGCACTAGGCAGACCTTAGAAGTCACATGACTGGATAATGGAGCTTTATTATGCTTTCTCTTGTAGCATGGGGCACAATTTCCAGATTTCACATTGCTAGGCATACCTAGACTGGCACTTTACAAACGCATAACTGGGTAAGGAACACCGGTCTAGTTCATGGAAGAGGCAGTGGTGTACTGTTTAATTGTATTGGAACTGATTTCTGTTTGTCTAATGTGAATATCAATGTTATTTTGGCAATGGGAGCTACAGCTCTCACTAGGCAGACCTTAGAAGTTTATTTTATTGTTTTTTAATAACGCCCCTAATACCATACCCAAGTTCCGTTTCTAAGCGCGGATCCGGGATTCGAACCTCTGTTGGTCTGGTGGTCTTGCGTCCAAGACCAGCGCCTGTGCTATCCTCCATTCACATGACAAGTGACATGACCTGTCTCTCTTTAGCATGGAGCACAACTTGCAGGTTTCACATCGCTGGCTTTACCTAGAACATAGGTCTGGTTTAGTGAAGAGGCCGTGGTACACTTTTTTTGCGGTGTTAGGCATTTTTCGGTTTATGTATTGTCCATACAAATATAATGTGGCAGCTAGAAGCAAAAGGACGTTGCAGACCGGAAGTCAGCCACATTCTTAAAACAAACACCTATTTTTCAAGGAATATACAAGGACATTAGCAGAGTTATTACTGTGCCTTGTACAACTCGGCCATTTGCTGGAGTCCTTTGGTGCCATTACTGATAAAGTCGTATGCAAGGCATTTCACCATTAGTTATTTAATTAGCGAGAACGGGGGAAATCTTCAACCAGAGCCTTTCTGCTGTATTTATTTTAACAATGATGTTCTCCCTGGGACATCGGGGAGTCATTAGCGGGGCCTGAAGACCGTTGCGCCCAACGGGGGAGCCACTGGTTCGGCGGCGGGCTGCGAGCCGCCGCGCCGCGTGGTGCCAGCCACTTGACCTTTCGTGCAGAACAAATAAGGGGGAAAAGCACGTCCCACTAATGAAGTATAATGAAAAGTAGGATGGCAAAATGCACTCGACTGTCTTCTGGAAAGATTTCCCCCGATTTATGAATTGTACGCATATACATCATCTCGTTTTCAATTGCTTGCGCATAATGGCAATTTAGAACAGGGTTGCCAAGAATATCAATTTCTCCATTGTGATAATCAGACACATGTGAGCCTACTTCAGCCACGTGTGTGCATTACTGGGAATTCAATGAATGCAAATCTTGTAGGATTACCTAGGGAGAATGTGTTGACTTCATCTCTTAAGATATCCATTTATTTTTTACAAATCCAGTAGTTCACAAAACTGGTTCCGAAACACAAGGTGCACCTATCCTGCCGCCATATATGTTTAGCCAGAGAACAAGTAATTCCAGTCAGTATTCCTAATTTTAAATTAGATATTTCGTTATCATTTTTTGCAATAGCATCTTAAGCAGAGGTACAACATTGAGACGACAAACATTGCGCCCCATCTAGGGCCTCATTACGATTATCGTGGTATTGACTCAGCCCATACTCCGCGACGATGGACTCATCAAATCCATCTTCATTGAATATGGTTAGCTGCATCCACGTGGCATAAGCTGGCCCGCGTAGCAAACACTGGACGCGCTAATGAGCAGTCCACTTTCTATATCTAGTGTTTGCTGTGCTGAGCCAAGAAGCAGAGTGGGTTGTGACTACAATGAGGAGTAAGTAAGGGGATTGTGTGTTGGGGGCACAGAGGTGTTGGTGTTATTTGGGATTTGGAAGGCATTGAGTGCGATTTGTGAGTTTGGGGGGTGAGATGGGGAGTGCAGTCATGGTGTCTCAGGGTGGGAGGGGTCCCCATTGAGTGTGCAGACAGGAAGCAGGACATACAAGGGGGTGAATCACCCCCCCTTTTAGCAAGGACAGCAGGGGCAGGGAAGAACTGGGGATTCGAAAAGGTGGGATTTGACAGGCAGGGAGGCTGAAAAGGGGTCAGTTGGACAGGATTCATTGGGGAGTCGCAGATATGCGATTCAACTACTTTTGTTTCAGTTGAATCACATAGAATGGCGCCATTCCAATCAAGAATTCCACATGAAATGCTTACTGTTAGTACTCTCAGTAACCTGGGTGGGGTTCTGCTCAGATTACGGGTTTAACGTCTCGCTCTTAGGTGTTAAAACCATTCTGAAATGCAGTGTTTGAGAAACACTGCATTAGTTAATTACCTCAATTTTTATTCTGATAAAAATAGGCAACATTTAAAATACTAATTTTAAAAAAATGCTGCCAACTCCTAATCACTGCAAACTTACAGAAACCATTGGGGTGCGGGTGAGTCAATACAAGACATTGTGCCAGGAGCTCGGTGGTGGAACATAGGCATGATATTAGCAGATGTGGAACAAAGTAAACCTGTGTGTACTGTCTTATGGTGCCAGAGGCCCCAGCAAAGAATGATCCGGATTTGTATTTTTGGGGCGTACCATAAAATTGGTGGCGTTTCAGAAAATCCTGCTCAGAAAGGTCAAGAAAAGAAACTGAAGGCAGGTGGTGGGTAAAATGAAAATCAAAAACACAAAGTACCCGAAGAAACGGCAAATTCATGGTGTCTGAATCACGTGACCAGCCGAGCGAGAAGAAGTGAAACTTCACACCTACGCATGGCAATGGGTCAGATGAAGATATCAGAACTTTTCCAGACAGGAGATGCAGTCTCGAGGCCAACCACAGTGAAATAATTAACAAATGGCTACTAAAGTGATGATTGATTGTAACAATAATTTGGAGGAAGGTCAGGGGAACTGGGGGGCAACCTGCACCTGTCTGACCATTCTGCGTGCTGCTAAGCAAAGTGGAAAAGTATGAGTGGGGTTGGTGTCAACCCAATCATAATGGACCAAGTAATCTAAGGTCCTATGTTTAGTAGAACCAATTGGACATCATACTTTAGTGACGTCCACAGTAGCCAATTTTAAGGTGGGGCTTAGATGTCCCACCTGACAGTGTTTACCCAATCCCCTTACTCCATTACCACATACAGATATAGTACCTATATTAAAGTTACCTTTCTAGACCCAATAGAATTGCATGCCAACCTTTAGCATTAAACGTCAATGATGACAAGTTTTTTGTATAAATGATGTGTTTTTGTGAAGTTCGTGGGAGGTGTGAATCGAGAGAGAAGATCACGCATCCGCTGATATTCACGAGACTCCCCGTTTTTTGTACTTGTCATTAAACTGACTCCCTTTGCCAAACTGTTGAGTTGCCATTGATTTGATGTTGGAGTATTAATCTGCACCCCCATCCATTTCACGGGTGCTGCTATCTTATCTTAAAGTGCTACTGGGCAAACCCCAGCTCTATGGGCCGGTTGGGGGTCCCAGAGTACACAGGTAACAATGCAAAATTTGGTGCAGATTGGTGAAACAGTGTGGAATATTATATGGAACAACGCTTTGCTCAAACTCAGCCACCCACACATTTTCAATTTTATAAATATAGATAAAGACTGTTAATATCTCTATACAGCTTCCATCCCATGGCCATTATAGAGGGGAAACACCTATATGCAAATCAATATTGGTCCTGCCACCAATGAGCAAAGGCACTCTATACCTATTCCCCATTAAACTTTATAAAAAAGGATGCTGTCTGCATTGGTGACAAACAAGTGAAAATAGACTCTTTATGCCCAGCACGCAGCATCCAACGCCCATCTTCCACCGCCACCTGCACCTTAAGGCCACAACCAGAAATAAGAAAATCTAGGAACAGTGGTCTGCACATCAGAAATGGTGATATTATAGTAACACCCAATCCGGCAGACGGGATCAGGTGGTAACGGCCCAGGGCACAAGTTATAGGCCCTGGTGCCATTACCATCGGTTGTTATTGCTGTTAGCACCGCATGTTTTCAATTCAGAAACCAGGAGTGCTAACACCACTGGATTTTATTTGAATGAAGGGGGCGCCTGGCAGCATCCCGTTTATTCAAACAAAATACTTACCTAAGATTGCCGCCGTGGAGCCATACGTAGACCCTCTTTTATGTCCATGGCAGCCAGCGGGGACACGGAGCAGCAGCAGTGAAGGTATCAGGTCAGTGTTGTCAGGTGGGTAGGGTCCACAGACCCGAGTGGAAGGTAGTGAAGGGTGGCGGGTGGCGGGTGCGGGGATGATATGGCGGATGGGAATGCAGCCATCAGGTTGCTTGGAACGCGAGCTGTGATCATGGGATTCAGCCCGCGATCCAACCGAGCGGATTGGTTGAAGCTAATCATAGATCATTTCCTTCTATAATATTAGTTGTGCAAAAAAAGTGAATGCATATTGGCTCTTCTGTTTACACAAAATAAACTATTGCACATGGAAGCATGTCTTGATCTGCAGTGGACGAACCAGGCAAATAGAGGCAAGGCACGGTCACGCAGGCAGGCCTGTGCCCATAAAGTTGGATACAGGCTTAACCATTCAGATCCACCTATGCAGACCTGGCACTGCTTCTCATTAGCGGCGGCCTTATGGTGATGGATAAAGGTTTGGGCCTGTAGCGTTGGAGCGTGTGGCTCAGGAGCAATTAAAACAGGTTTAGATATTCAGAGGAAGAACCGGGTAAAAAAGTGCCATCATAGGCCTTTGCTGGGGAGATTAGGTCAAAGTGAACATTGGTCCAAGGAACAAAGTCAGCATCTAGGGATCAATGCCATGTCGGGCCCTTTCATGGGGGAGGTCTCCGATTTGCTGGAGCTGTACTTAGATATGCAGAGTTGGACCCAGGCCTAACAAGTCCGAGTCGTGTAGTTGGACCACATCAAGGCAACTAGGTCCACAGCTGGGGACTGCCTCAGAATATTTCCACATAGGTATCCATTGAGTGTGAAGAGGGCCAGAATGTGCTGAGACAGGCTGAGGTCAATGCAATGGCCTCCATTGTGTGGATAAAATGTCTCAGAAGCACAGAGAGGAAGACAAACGCCCATCATCTAGAAGCCCTGGGTATACTCATAATGTGCCCTCAACAGCTGGGAACATGTGTTGCCTCGGCACCGTCAATCCTGCAATCATGCAACCTCTGCACAAACCCCTGGCACCCATGTGTCCTCCACACACATTCCTGGCACTCATGGGCAAACCACCCAATGTAGGTGCACATCAAGCATGTGCTTGGGGAACTTCACACTAAGTGATGTGGTGGCACTGGGATCAATGAGAGATCGGTGTGGTTTTGGCCTGCAGTAATAACTAGCTTAAAATAATGGCTTTTTGGAGGGGGAGGGGGGTGTTGAGAGGCAGATGAATGCATCATCCAGGGAGTTGGACCCTCCCCCGCCTCTATATCACAACAATGAGAGAAGTGTACCAGTCTTGGCAACTGCCCCCCTCCACCGCCATATTGCAGACGCAAAAGGCGTTTTTCACTAAGAAGACCTAACCAGACTTACCCCAGAACGATCGATGAAGAGATTAGCCTACAAGATCTCGCAAACATGGACCTGCTGTAGCCAAGAAATTAAAAAGCAAGTGACATCATCACACCTCTGACAGACTCACTAGACACAAAGCAAATATACAATCATCATGAAGCTACATGAACAATAGGTCAACCTGCACTTATACATGAAGAATATACATTGTGCCCAATAGACACTAGAAAACAATCAAATCTATATCCGCTGTAATGCAAGAAGCAGAACAATACATTTAATGCCTGTTTAAGGCAGAAACGTAAACCGTAAAGAGCAGATATTTGGGTAAAAATGGATGGTGCTGCCACACTGAAATGAACAGGGAAGCTAGAAGTAACATCGAAGCTGCAGGAAAAACAAACCCACTGAACTAGCTAAAAGAAATATAGATGAATAAACCAGACAGTAGTTGCCCCAGCACACCAAGGTTATTGAAGAAAAGGGAGAGTTGGACAGGCACCACAAGCGCAGTAGATAATCATTTCCCAAGCGCAAGATATATTTCTCTTAGATTAACTAAAGCAACAAGACAAACTTCGAGGACCAGGTGCTCATTAATTAAGCCCAACACTGAGGAAGGAATAGCTTGACTAAGTCTCCAAAGGACAGAGAGTTACAGCACCCATAATAAAATAGGTTAAAATCCTGGTAAAGCAGAGGATAATGATTCCAAAGGCGGTCTCCTCACATCTGACACAGAGTTGAGAAACAACGGCTATGCATTAGCTCCAGACACAGAAAAGCCAAGACCTTCACTTCCTTTGAATTCTCAGAATAAAAGATACAAGATAGATCCTAGTTCAAAGTTGAAGCCCTGGCTCGTAGCCTAGGAAATCATAGATGGTGGGTCATCATTAGGAAAAGTGGCACCTGGATGTCGATCCCCTTGCAATACATTGTTTCTTATGTGCGGATGACTTGTCAAATAATGGTTCTGTCATTTCAATGGGTGTAATTTCGATGGCTTTTACCGAAAAAAACTCATAGAAATTGATTTATTTTTATTTTTGGGGCAGTTCCCCCCCCATCCCCAAGCCCCCATCCTCTATTGTTTTTTTAAACTATTTCTGACCCCACAAACCCCTTATATATACACACTTTTCCAACCACCCCTATATATTTTTATGAGTTTTTTAAATTAAAATGAACTCAGGAAAAAACCCATCGAAATTACACCTGTTGATGAAAGAACGCTATTCCCAAATAATCAAGGTTGGTAAAGTCAATGCCAACCAATCATAGCTCACAAAAGGTGTTGTTTTGCAACAGTTGCACAAACCAATCCAAAGACGCAAAAATGACATACGACTGCCACTATCAGTTTCGAGGTGGTTTTAGGAGGAGCCGGCAGATAGGGTAAAACCAATCAGAACGGTGGCCAGTATAGATCATATAAGTAGATACAAATCCCACCTTCCAGGTGGTTTTACTTAGATAATGTTGTGATGTCAGACTGTTGCCTTTTAAACTGTTCTCCATTATGAAGTTAGAGAGATTAGAGACTTGTGTGCTTGACTGCCTGCCCCGTTTTTACGATTGTAAATTAAAATATCATTTACTCCGACTTCCGTTTTTGGGCTTGGGATTTCCCGGTCTAACAGGTCCATTCAGGGCTGGGATTTTGGGCCCTCCATTACATAATGGTAGCAGAGCTTGGATGGTTTACCAGGACTCCCCCAGAAGGTCGACTCTTTCCTGTCGTGAGCCTGAGGACAGCAGAGTAACCCATGGAGACTTGAGAATCACACATGAATCTTGTGACAGTCACCAGTAGCTCCCTTGGTGAAACTCTTGCCCAGATCGCTGCGGAGGTGCCGTGCAGGGCAAAGGCAAGCAACCCATTGTCGCAGGAGTGATAATGGAGGCCTTGGTCAATCCACGGCCAATTGTAAGTATGAGAGCATTGTAGCGACAAACAAAGGCGGTGGGAATTTGTTGTATAGAGTGGGATAATGTGATAAAGCAGTGCATTTATGAGAAGATTACCAATGACCAGGGTTGCAGAAGGTGACACATTAAACCCTGCTGGTTTGCTGGATTTTGAGGACTTGTTTTTTTTTTTTTACCTGGAAAGAGTGTGAGCCTTTTTTCCCCACTCTTTCATATATTTTGATGTATGTTTTACCTTTGTGTTCTCGGATAACAGAGTTTTAGATAAACTCCATAGGCATCATCTGTTCATGTGTGTTACACAGCACCCTCAGTGCAGTGACACATGGATGTCTTTTAGACTTCCCAAATGTTTAAATACGTTCTCTGGGATAAACTACAGTTTCCCAGAGAATGTAAAGTGACATTGACTTTACTAGTCTTTTCCAAATTCATAGACCCAGCCCACACCATTTTACAATGGAGTGCTGGAGGGGTTACATAGTATCCCCTGTGTCTAAACACTCATGTAGCAGTCAAATGCTACCCTTTCCTATTGAAAAGGCTGGTGGCAGTGGGTTTACATCAAACTACCATGATTCTTCCCGACCGCGAATACCGGTAGCTGAAAATCACGGGAGCCATATTTTTCAAGATGGCGCCTTTAAGCCCCTTTTTTTAAACGGGTCCGGTCTTCTTTTTTTGCCATTTCTTTTAGGAAAGGTCCTTCTAGTGTTTGTCTCTGCGCGGCAAACCAGGTTTGGTCCCTTTGTTCCTGTGCCTTTGGTGGGCTTCAGGTCTGAAGTCCACCCTTGGCGTCTGAGTGTCTGGGGTGGGCAGGAAGTGAGGGAGGTGCCCGAAACTCCCTGTGCTTAGTCTCCTAGGAGACCCAAATGTACTATGGCGTGATTGGCTGGCTGTCCGGCAAGGACAGCCACCCTGCTGGGTGAATGACAGCTACACTGGAAAACTGTTTAAAAGTCAAGTCTCGTGGACTAGAAGGCAGAGTCGACCACTGGAACGAAAAAACCAAAGACGAGCTGGAAGAGGATGGCTACTGCAACCACTGGACCGTTGGTTTGCCCGGTGAAGCCCTGCTGCAAGTCCGAATTGCCAAACTCCATTCGACAGAGTAGCTCCTTAAAGGACGGCTTATTTCTTTGAGTTGGTGGGACCAATTAACTCATAACACACCTGGATACCATTCTCAAGCTGGTTACGTTTAACCAGGGAGAGGGACACCAGTTTGTGTTCTTGAATCTACAGCTACTGGAACTGAAGGGACTCCATTTTGTTTGCTTTCTTCCACAATCCCGTGCAGAGCAGGAGTCCCCAACGTCCTCCCTCTTGTCCACACGACTGAGGCTCAGGAACAGCGAGATCTTCAGGAACTGCCAGGAGCCACGACTTCAGCAACATTTGTTTGCTTCACAAAAAGATACCGTGCCATCCCGATTGAGAGAACATCACTCTTGCGGAGAAAGTTCTTGAAACCTTCCCCACTCGCAGGCCTAATCAGCTTGTAACCCCACAAATGATTCTTTTTCGCCTAAACCACTTCTGAGAACTTTTGCAAAGACTTTAACGTTTGATATCAGAACTGCTCTTTCCTATCCAGAACACTAGCCCATTTACTTTGGCCTGGCCAATTGACTCAAATTGAACTATTCTGATGAACTGAAACTAGTTGCACTGCCTAGAAAGTATATATACTCTATTCTACTTACTTTTGTCCTTTTTGCTCACTGCTAAGTAACTGAACTGCCATTTGGCTCCTTTTTCAAGGGAGCTCAATCTGTCTCAAAAACGTATTTGTATTGAAGTGTATTGGTCTATAATATTAAGTTGCCTTCTTATAGCAAAATGTTTTATAAACGATTGTGTTATAAATGAATATGTGTTTTACCAAGAAACCCTGAGTATAAGTGTCTACTTGAACCACTGTGATTGAAAGTCTTCTGTGTAACTACGTGTACTGCTCATATTCACTCTTGAGATAAGCCTGGCTGCTCAGCACGCTACCAACAAACTGTGTGGTACAGACTTATAGCAAAGGTTGGTCTTGCTTACAGCTGTAGTCCTAATCGTGTGTGGTGGTCCCAGAGGATACTGCATGCAATTCTGACTAACCATGCCCAATGGAGAAATTCGCACAAAATGACCCAGATACCTCTTCCATCTGAAAGACAAAGCTCAAATAACATTCCGAAAACCTCCATCCATATGATAGAAAATAGTGGGCCTCATTATGTCCCTGCCGGTCCGGAAAGAACGGTGGTGGTGAAACGCTGACACCGTTCTTTTAAGACCGGCTGATTCGGAGCCCTGCAGGTGGGAGGCGTCACTCCTGCCGGTCTGACTTGGCGGAAGTAACGCCACCCGCCTGCAGGCGCAAATGGAAACACCAGCTCCGTCATAGACAGAGCCGGTGTTTCAATTGTCCCCATCCCCATGGAGTCGTAGTGGACTCCATGGGGATGGGGACTAACAGAATTCCGCCTCTGGAATTCCTGGGTCACCGGGGTCGTAATGCCCCGGTGATTCCGGGAATCACGGAAGTGGAATGGTAATACGGGTCCGGTGGTAGACTGCTGGTTTTTCTGGCACGATTACCGCCGGACTCGTAATGAGGCCCAGTGTTGTCTTCCTTCCAAAGATATAATACAAAAACAATGACAAAACAGTGGCTGATGGGACCCATCAAAGGCTTTTTTCAAGTGTAGCAAGTGTAAAGCATGTAGATATGGTCTATATGTCAAACAATATGTGAACCAATGGACAAAGGAAATGATACCAATCAAAAAACATTGGACGTGTGAAAGCCGGTTTTCCATACATTGCAGCTGTGAAAAGCGATAAGACGAAACATATGGTCAAAACACACATCCCATAACAAATCTGAGCAATAAATAATGAAGACTATGCGTACACCCTGCCCAAGCATTTTCAAGAGACAACCATGGAGAGCTATCAACATTACGCTATTTTGTCATAGACACTATTGAGAACCACCGACTAGGAGGGGACCGAGAAAGGAAATGACATCAATGAGATTCTTGGCTTATTGTGGATTTGGACACTAAAGTCCCAAATGGACATAACATGGACGAAGAGATGTACACGTCATACATACAATGCATTACTCATTGATGTTTGCTGCTACATCTTGAGATAAAGCGATACCTTGACATTTTTAAAGACATCCCACAGGGGAGAATAGTGCCCTTTTCAACATGCAGAAAAAAAATATACTATCACTCAAACCTTCCAATTGCCAGGGCAATCAATGCCCTGCCCAATTTATAAAGGATGCAGCCAGAGACCTGGCCCCTTTCATTATTAAACTTATTAATGCCTCCTTCTCTCCAGGCATGATCCCAACTAACATCAACGAATTGTGGGTTATACCACTACTAAAAAAAACAGACCCTTGATCCAGCCATAGCCACTAATTACTGACCGATTACGACAGTGCATTTTCTTTTGAAAATCATTGACAAGATGGCCTACTCACAAATACAAAAACACCTCGAATCTAACTTACTACTAGGAGCACGACAGTTAGGTTTCCGGCCCCAGCATGGGACAGAAACAGCCTTAATAGATTTGAAAGCTCAGATAGACAATCTCAGGGACAACGGAAAATTGGCCCTTCTCTTTCTGGACCTCTTGGCTGCATTTGAACTTGTGGACCACAGGGTCCTATGCAGCCATTTGGACTCAGCTGCACTCTTCTCGGCAGAAGCTATTGAATGGATACAATCCTTTCTAAGCAATCTGACTATGAGAGTCTTCTTTCCTACAGCAGCCGCAGATCCCATCCCCATCACCTGCGGAGTGCCCCACGGTGCTAGTGTCTCACCCACCTTATACAACGTTTTCACCAAGCCCCTTTTCGATTATCTGGATCATCTTGGTATCACCTACACCAAATATGCAGACAGCCCTGCAGATAACATGCGTATTCTGCCCTTTTACGCATGTAATTATTGCAAATACGGAGGATTTTATTTTCTACTGCGTACCGTGTACGCTTTGATTTATGCATTAGAAAAAACATACTTTCCACCACTAGATGGCACTGTAGCATTTCTTTAGTCAGCAGCATATCCTTTCTTACACATGATGGTGAATTTCCAACTGAAAGACCAAATCTGTGACAGCTAAGCGAGCAACACAATAAAGCATGCACCCTTTTAAAATGTGTTCATACCCATAACGCAGCTTGATATGCCAAAAAGTAAAGTTTGCTTTGATGTCCTTAGTTGAATTTTCTTTAATAACCATAGATAACACTCTGGAAGTTTGTGACGAATCTCCAAACCTAAATGAGTTTATGTCACAACTTATTTTTTGGTGTGTTTTTTTTTAAGCGCTGAAAATGAAGTGGGTAAATCCAGGATGTTTTGCCTTTTGCATCTTCTAGTTTTCCATGCAGGATGTGGAAAATAAAAAGGTACAGTGATATTATTTTGGCACAAAATGCTGCTAGAAGGATTTACATGTTATGATGCTTTACTATGCAAGTAAACTCTATAGGACAGTATTATTGTAGGTCTTGACACCCAAAAAAAACATTTTGTTCCAAGTAAAGCGCGGAAGAAGGTGACCATGCCCAAATTGAAAGAGCAGGTTAAATGCTGGGCAAATAACGGAATCTCACTCTGACTTCAATTGCAAAAATTGGAGTGCTTATAAGTTTACACCCTTACAAAAGGACAGTTTTAATAAGTGTAGGGACACATTGGTGTATATTGGTGTTCCTCTGCTAGTGGCTCCAATACTACTGCATAGAATTCCATTATTGCTGCACTGGCCCTCCCCCATTCTTGTAACACTGGATTTAAAAGGCAGACATAGTGTGACCAGCCAGTCAGTGCACCAGAGATTCTAGTATAGCGGACTGTGGTAGAACCAACATTACATTTTCTCCCCTGTTGCTCCCAGCCACTGAAGTTGCTTGGGCCGTGCAGAGTACTGTCCCACACTCTGCAATGTCCTGTTATGCTAGGATATTGAGTCTTTCATTGTGCACCATCTGCCATTTCCACACTTTCTAGGACCTTCAGGTTCTGCAAGAAGTGGGTGTTTCAAACTCAAAGGAGAGAGCAGTTAACTGATTGTAACATTGAAGCTGCACTAGAATATTCTTATTACAATGAGTAATGAAGTTAGATGCTCCTGCACAAGTAAGTTTGCCAGTCCTCCACAGTCTCTGAAGTTAGTGCCTCTCCCAACATTTTAAGGGTTAGCCCCAGCCTACATTTTAGCCTACGTGCACCCCTGGATGTGCGCACTTGCATTTTGATAGGTAGGGAGGTTAGGGAATTCGTTCCCCCAAACTGGCGGTGTTAAAGTTTTACTGTGTGTGCTCAGGAAAATGTACTTGAACAAACGCAGTAAAACTTTAAAGCTGTTACTTTCAAGAAAGTCTTCCATCACCTCTCTGCATATTGTGCTTTAAAATATATTATTCAATAGCTGTTCCCCACACCAGACCATGGGAGGAGTTGGGTAGACCAGTGGGGGCAGAGCCTCCAAGTTTGCCCTGCCTATTTTCTGCAGTGGTCCCTCCCATCACAACTTAATTCCCACCTCCTGCCTCCGAAATGCAGGTTTTGTTGTGCCCCTGCATGGGAGAGAGGTCAGGTAGTTCGGCGTACTCTTGCAAGCCACCAGCCACCCCCACTTCTCCCCTCAAAGTGTTTAAATAAAGGGGCGGGAGCCAACACATCTGCAATTATTCCTTTACTTTCTGCCTGTTGTAAACCTGCTATGTAATGTATAATTTATAAAGTTATGCTGGCTGCAGTAAGACGTGCGCTTGCAATTGGGCTATACCATGAGAGATGGGCCATTACCCCATGCAGGGATGAACAGTTCCATTAGCCTGAACTTGATATATTTGCGAATAGCACATGCAGGGAGGACATATGCCACTGGCACATGCAGAAAAGAGATGCTCAGTTAGCATGTGCAGAGAGGAGAAGTGCTGCTGCATATGTACGGAGGCTATGCCAATAACAGGTCGAAAGGGAGTATGTGTTTTTAGCCAAATTCCTTCAGCTTTCTCTGGTAACGGTTCTTATCCCATTTCGAATGGTACTTGATTTATTATAGCAAAACAGAGCAGAATGCCAGGGGAGCACTGTTGGGCATTGTGGTGGGGGCTGGTGAGGACATGTTTGAGTCAGGCTGAATAAGGAAAGGGGAGGGGGAAAATCGGGTACATCTGGCCCCAGTACATTTTGTCAATTTCTAGCACTGATAGTAAATTGTATGAACGGTCATTCTTCATTATTGCATTTCTTGTAAGAAAGAAGCGACTCCTCTGCGGTCTTCCCTCTGCGCCACACCCATCAAGGCTGCGTCACGTAACTGGAACTTGGGAAGTGCAGGCCGCCCTCCTGCCCATTAGCTTTCCACCCTTTCTTTGGATATGATATATGATCGTTTATTTATATAGCACCAATACACAATGTGCTTCAAAGCGCTTCAAGGCAAGGGAGGGAACAAGGGTAAATACAATCACATTCTTACAGGCCATGAACAGTAAGGATGTGAAATTAACTATCATACTCGGCCCGACGACATTTCAGATAGTGCAAGAGCTAAGACATAGTTAAGGAAAGGACGAGGAGAGTGGGAAGGAAATGGAAAGACAGGCGACTACCATACTAGACCCGACGACATTTCTGGTAGAGCCGGAGAAAAACAAAAGGTGAGGGAGAGGGGTGCAGAAAGGGAGGGGAGGAACAAAACAAGTGACTATCATGCTAGGCCTGACGACATTTCAGATAGTGCTGGAGGGGAGGAAAAAAACAGTAATGGGAGGGTGGAGGACTCAGAAGAGGTTGCTATCATATTAGGTCCAGGGACAATTCTGATAGAGTAAGTGCAAAGAAAAAAGTAAGGGGAGGAGATAGGAAAAGGGAGAAGGGAAAGGAGGAGAAAAAAGAGAGTAAGCAGTCAAAAAGAGTGGATAAGCAAGAGTGGAGAGCGGATGCAATGTTTTAGCCTGTGCAGCAGGGAGCCCTGCCGTTAAGACTAAATTAACAAGGTGGGTCCTGGGAGTCCCTCTGCCAGACATTAGTCCTGGTTGCGAGAGACTTACCCAGAGTCTTTAGCTCACTATCTTTCACAGAGAAGAAATATCCTAAACACATCAGTATTTGTCCTGCCCTGGGGCAGTCCAGCACCGAAATGCTAGGCAATTCTCCTCTGAACAAGAGTACCAACAGCATCCCCAGACACGTGTTTCGGTCTGGTTGGACCTCATCAGTAGGGAGGAGCTGTGCCTCTCTAAGAATAGTGAGCAAGGAGAATTGCCTCGCATTTCGGTGCTGGACTGCCCCAGGGCAGGACAAAGACTGATATGTTTGGGATATTTCTTCTCTGTGAAAAGATAGTGAGCTTAAGACTCTGGGTAAGTCTCTCGTAACCAGGACTAATGTCTGGCAGAGAGACTCCCAGGACCCCCCTTGTTAAATCTGCATATTTAAGTAACTTTGGGTCTCACCCTAAGTTACTAGGGGAATCCAGACGTGGACCCCTTGCTCACTATTCTTAGAGAGGCACAGATCCACCCTACTGATGAGGTCCAACCAGACCGAAACACGTGTCTGGGGTTTCTGTTGGTACTCTTGTTCAGAGGAGAATTGCCTCGCATTTCGGTGCTGGACTGCCCCAGGGCAGGACAAAGACTGATATGTTTGGGATATTTCTTCTCTGTGAAAAGATAGTGAGCTAAAGACTCTGGGTAAGTCTCTCGTAACCAGGACTAATGTCTGGCAGAGAGACTCCCAGGACCCCCCTTGTTAAATCTGCATATTTAAGTAACTTTGGGTCTCACCCTAAGTTACTAGGGGAATCCAGACGTGGACCCCTTGCTCACTATTCTTAGAGAGGCACAGATCCACCCTACTGATGAGGTCCAACCAGACCGAAACACGTGTCTGGGGTTTCTGTTGGTACTCTTGTTCAGAGGAGAATTGCCTCGCATTTCGGTGCTGGACTGCCCCAGGGCAGGACAAAGACTGATATGTTTGGGATATTTCTTCTCTGTGAAAAGATAGTGAGCTAAAGACTCTGGGTAAGTCTCTCGTAACCAGGACTAATGTCTGGCAGAGAGACTCCCAGGACCCCCCTTGTTAAATCTGCCGTTAAGACTGGCAGAGAGGAGATGTGCTGTTATAGCATGGGCAGAGGAGATGCTACGTTAGCACACAGAGAAGAAATGTCCCCATAGTACGTAATTAGTAAAGATGTGTCATTTGCACGTGCCATGGAACAGAAGGGCAATTAGCATGCAGAGCCGAGATGTGCCGTTAGCATTTGCATGGACACAATGTGGAGTTTGCACGTGCTAACTGCACATCCCGTCGCTGCACAGGATGTGCAGTTAGCATGTGCAGAGAGGACACGTCCCATTAGCATGTGCGTAGAAGGCATGTTGTTAGCATGCACATCTCCTCTGTGCACATGCACGCAGTTATCACACAAGTAAAGAGAGTTGTCCCACTAGTATGTGCACAGAGAAGATCCATTAGCAGACGAGAAGAGATGCGCCAATAGCATGCGCATAGAAGAGATTGAAGGTCACTATGGGTAGAGATATGTCCTGTCAACGTGTACAAATATCAGGCTTGCTAAACAGAACATGTTCTATCAATACGTGAAAACAATGTCTGCCATTAGCATATGCATAGAGATGTGCTGTTAGCATGTGCACTTTTACACAAGCAAAAGACACAAATTTGCTCTTCAAATGCTAACAGCACATCTCTGAAAGTAGATGTGCCTTTACCATGTGCACAGAGTAGGTGGCATACTCGTTAGTATGTGTCAAGTGGAGATGCGTAGCTAGCATGTTCAGGGAGGATATATGCCATTATCAAGTGGAGTGATGTGCTGTTACTATGTGCCCAGATGGGATATGCCGTTTGCATGTGGAGTGAAGAGCTCTGCACAAGCCAGACAACTTTGATCTACAACGCTTTTGGTCTATGAGTCTTATTTTGCGTATGCATTGGGTGTATGTGTTGGATACGTTTTACTCTCTTTCAGAGGACAAACTCATTTTTACTCTCTTGAAATTGCATTTACTCTCGAATTTGAAAACTCATGCGTAAAAAACTCCCACCTCAAAATCTTATCTGGAACACTGTATGCAGATGATACTCAGATCCTCCTACCACTTACTGGGGATTACTGGGGATCACAAGGATTTGGCCTTAGTGAATAGGGTGCATCTCATCATCCAGGCATGGATGACTACCCATGGGCTATGCCTGAATGATGACAAGACTGAGATCATCATCTTGGGCACAACCTCCTCCCTCAAAAAACTGGGCCCGAACTACACGGCTTCCAACATTGATAATATCATCATCACTGTCGCTAAGGAGTTAAAACCTTAGGATTTTACCTCAACTCCACCATGTCCTTCAGCAAGCAAGTAAACGTCATGGCCTCAGCCACGGCTTATACTTCCAAATTGATCAGAGCAGGTAAACCCTTCTTAACCAACAACAGTTGTTTAACCTTGGCTAAAGCGCTTATTCTATCCAAGCTCGACTATTGTAATGCGTTGTACATAAGAGCTAGCAAACAAATCATAAAGAAAATCCAATTCCTCCAGAATAATGCCTAAAGAGCAGCACTAGGAATTGCCAGGAGAGAACATATCTCCCAGATTAGAAGGGCTAATAACTAGCTCTCCACCCAGGACAAAATCAATTTAAAAACAGTTTGACTTACACACAAATGTTTGAATAACGCTACACCTTGCTATCTAACTGAAAGTCTCATTAGAAAATCCTCCACAAGAATCACCAGGCTATCTAATACAAACTGCCTTCAAGTCCAAAGATACAAGTTATCCAGAGTCAGAGGCAACAGCTTTACGGTCAAGGCAACCCAATTTTGGAACGCCCTACCTCCACCATTAAGAGCAGATCAACCTTACCCAACCTTCCGCCATAACCTTATAACATGGTTCAAAGACTCTGATAAATAAATCCTGCGTATGACATAACTGAATTGTTCTTACCTCTGCTACCCTGTATATAATTGTATATAATTTAGGTATCGACTTGTTATTCTATATGTACCTGTGACTAGCTTTTGTATATAATCATTCCCCTATGTATGGCATATTGTTCTGCGGCCTGTCTGTAAACCGCATGAATTGCCCGATAGTGTACTGTATTACCTCCTTATGTAACTAAGCTGTAATTTATTTTATGCTCTGCGCCATGATACCCACAGGTCTTGAGCGTAATACAAATAATAAAACAAACAATACACTGTTGAGCATCGGAATCAACACTGACAACTTAGTTCAAATGTACCAACTGCATGGAGATCATATATGAGTCCATGTGGTTGCACATAAGAGTGTGTATGCAAAGAGATACATATGTGTATACATACATACACATAATTTCTCACATATGCATGATTTCAGGGATGTGACAAGTAGGTAATTATTGGTTATTATTCTTTTAAACCATTTTAAACTATTTACAAGAAGCCAAAAAGGCACTTATTGGCGCACCCACCAATATGGGAAAGAAACAAATGGACCACACATAACATACACACTAATGGAATAAGAGGGACATAAGGCAGCCTCAAGACTAGACCATGATGGTGCCTGGTTTAGTAACAAACCCGCATTATATAACAGACTGGGCTACACACGAGACAGAGCAGAGGGACTACCACACACTCCCACAGTAATTGTGCTTACACTCACCTTCAACTCTGTGAAGCCTTCACTGCGAAACGCTTTGGTTGACTCCCTGAAGTCTCTTTATGTCAATCCACTGGTGAATTTCTATTTTTTCTGGAATTTTAAATGGAGTTTGCCCAAATAAAGGAAATCATTTTTAAATTTAAATTCACTTACCCATTATTCACTGGATTCTGACTTGGTGAACTCTAACAATGAACAGAAAGGAGGGGCCACTGCAAGGGCTGTGAGAAACCAGAAGGTGTCTCAACCACAAGGTCCAGGGGATCTGTCATCCTGGTGGCCAGGACACAGACATCGCTTTTGGATCCAGTTCCTGGAGGTGGACCACTGCAGGAGGATCATATAGGAGAGGGGTCTTCGGGGAGTGCGAGACCGAATGGTGAAACACAGTATCCCCTTCCCTGGAACACCCTTACCCCATCCTACCAGGTAGGATATTTAGGAATTCACCCCCCCCCTTCACAACACAAATACTTTCTCACAGACAGCTCGCTATGAGAGAAAAGAGACTAACACCTGAGCTGTATACCTGACGTGTCCCGATGCAATGGTCAGGCAATTACTGACCATCACACACACCCGACTTCCGTTTCACTTCCCCACATGGATAAAAGTCAGAGCATGAGAACACACTTTGAGCAAGGCAAAGCACATTAGGAAACAGCAGTTCCAAGATGGCAGTTTAACACGAGGAGAAAGACGGAGAAACAGAAGGGGATTGAAAGGAGGGAAGTTCCCTTGACCTTTTCGACAAGGAATCATTACTTTCATGAAGCCTCGAGAATAGAAAGTGCAAGACCAGGAAATCAGGCTGAAGAATCCTGCATTGTGTGTCAAAGGTGCCCGGGGCCCTCCTCCGTTGATAATCAAAGCAGGGAGAATCGGCAGCTACCGTGATACTGTCCTAGGCTCCAAAATAAAGCAGCATCAGTGAGATGAACAAACCCGTTGAGTTGGGGAGACCAATACCAGACCGGTCTTTGTTGAAGCCAAGGTTGCAAGCGACAATATTGTATGGTGAGCACTGAAGCGAACAGTGTATGAAACACATGTGATAACCAATGTGAGGAAAGTTGAACTGCAGAGGAGTGACTGAACTGAAACCAAGATATGATACCTTTGACAAGAGTGGTCCGGGACTGCGTGTGTGCTCATTTGAAGGTCTCTGTATGATATCCAACTGAGAGTTAACAAAAGTGAAAGAGTGGCAAAGAAATGTGAATCGAAGTGGTCATGCAAGGGTCAAGAAAAATCCCCTGCACAATCAAAAGTATTCGATGTTGATACAGTAAAAAAAGTACATGGCAAATTGGATAAATTTGATCCGAGCCTGGCAGAGGGAGACCAATTGAAAACTTTGTGTTTAAACAAATTTGTGTTAAAGTAGATAAATTGGTCCGAGCCCGACGGAGGGAGATTGATTGAAGATTTTGTGTTAAAACTGAAGGGAGCCTGGCAGAGGGGCATCCGGGGTGAATTTTGAATCACCCGAGAAATTGGACATGTGGTAACCCTGAGAACATTGTGCTAAAGTAGATCTGAGCCCAGCAGAGGGTGATCAGAGGTGAATAGTAAATCATCTAAGAAAATTGTGTATATGTGAAAACCTGAAACAAAAGGAACTTTGTTTGTTTTTTGCATCAGGCCCTTTGGAAGAAGAGACTTTGAATGACAAAGATATTTTGGTACATAAGACCATGATGTTAAAGTTTTGAACTGCACCCTTGTGCTAGAGAAGCCAGAGAATGTGCTAAGCTCGAATTTGCCGCCTTGACCTGTGCTGAAAACTTGGGGAAGGGAAGCCAATGACTTGAATATCCTGACATATCGTTTCTTGAACACCTTTCTTTTGCATAACATTGTTTCCCACACTATTTGTATTTAGAGGCAAGGATTAGCAATAGGTTTATTAGTATAGGCCCTTTTATTTTGACAAGACACCACTAGGAATGTGTCATCTCTTTATTTGATGGTTGTAGCTTGCTCCCATCTTTAGATTTAGATAGGCGTTTTTCAAACCTAATTGAAGTTTAATAAACACCCTTGAACTGTGGTCACTTGTGTCTTTTTTTACTGTTGTTACCATGCCTTCCTTACAGTAGGGAGGCAACACATGGAGCCGTCCCTGACATTTGGGATATATATATACATACACATACACACACACACACACGTAAGTGATTGCTGGCCAGGAGGGAATAAAGAAAAGTGACAGAAGTGAAGTAAAACTTTATTGATAGGAAAGATTGTAAACAGAGTGAGGGGGTACTAGACCTGAAGAGGTTGTGGTTTTAAGGTTGGTAAGTATTGGCAGTCAAGCGTGTGAGGTGCCATTATGGGAGGAGATACTCCCCTTATGCACCTATGCACATCCCTACCAAGATACAAGGATCAAATCCAAAAGTGGAATACAAAACAATTGGCGGAATCCAAGGGCAGAATCCAAGGGGGGCTAAGGAGGGCAGCATATCCTCCACCTTAAAGCGCAGAGCGCCAGAATATTATGTCCAGGATCACACACAGTATCAGACACATGCACTGCAAATACAACCTACACAACAGCCACAGATGCAGGCACAGCAGCCACAGACACAGAAGGCGCCGATACAAACACCAGTGCCAATTCAACAGAATACTATGGCGACCTGGAACCTAACTTTGGGAACACAAGCATCCACACCTAGGTTAGGCAGCGTGACAGTAGTGGGAGGAAACCCCTTCACTAGGACAGGAATGAACCTATACCCAAAATAGGACAGCCCACAGATTGACTAGATGTGTTCAATCC
Organism: Ambystoma mexicanum; assembly: GCF_040938575.1. Taxonomy (NCBI): domain Eukaryota; kingdom Metazoa; phylum Chordata; class Amphibia; order Caudata; family Ambystomatidae; genus Ambystoma; species Ambystoma mexicanum. The sequence goes on along the minus strand of NC_090931.1, from coordinate 687,446,352 downwards.
TATCTGTTACCCCTGATCTACAAGAGGAACCACGGATCGGATAATCCATGGGTGACAAAACATTTTCCTTTCTTGTAGACACAGGGGCGACCCGATTGTGTTAGAGAGGGGAAATGCCCAATGTCAGGCACTGCCATAATTGCCGAAGGTTTTTCTGGGGCTACACACGTGGTTCCATCCACTGACAACTTACCCATTACCATTGGGGAACATGATTTGTCCATGCGTGTATTATATTCTCGCCAAACACCAGTCAACATCATGGTAAAGGACATGATGAGTAAACTCAACACAACCTTTTATTTTACTGACCAGGGAATTGTGCGTGCCACTCCCGATATTAATTATATGAATGCACGCAAACTTGTATTGGCCTCTTCAGGACAGAAAGCACCAACGGGTGTGCCCTTGATTTCAAAGTGTTGCAATACGGAATAAATCACCTATTAGCATGGCTTGTTGGGAACAGGGGCAAACTACTTGACTACCCTTAGAATTCTTATTCAGACCAGAAGTTCCAAATGATGAGGAAGATGGACATGTATTTCCACTAGAGTTGGAAGCAATCATAGTCCGGGAAGAAAGGGTGGTTTATCCACAGGACTGACGACAAAGGCAAGGCGTGGCAAGCAGTAATAGCCTTGGACAAAGGACATCGACTGACTGGATGGATGAGGAATTGTTCATAAATAAAAAATAAAAAAAAATGATGATGAAGTGATATTCTCCATAAACCTCACGTATTGGGTGAAGATCGAGAACAGAGGGTTGTCACAGAGGATGGCAATGATAAAAAAAGACACCATTTTTCAAGGAAGATCTGGCACAGGTGCCAGACACATTGTGGACTAGCAGTTCCTATGACATTGGTATGCTAGAAGGAATAGATGCAAGCAAGATCAAGCTACAGCCAGGAGCAATTTAACCAAGAGTAAAACAATATCCCATGTCAAAGGAAGCAGATGAGGGCATTCATGAGACCATCTTGGCACTTGTGCAGCAGGGAATACTGGTCCCCTCTGAATCCCCATGTAACACAGGCATGTACCCAGTGGAATAAAATAACAGAAATCATAAAATAAACACACAAAAAAATCAATGGGGGGTTCTTGAAGATTTATTCAGGATTTACGCCCTTTAAACAACAATTTTGAAGCAGAATTTCCATTGGTGCCAAATCCAGCCCCAATATTATGCAACATTTAAGCCAAATCGAAATGTTTCACTGTTATTGATCTAAAAAATGTGTTCTTCTCAATCCCCCCTTCATGAGGAATCACAATACCCGACTGCATTTTCATATAGAAATAAGAAGTGGAAACATACTCTTTTGCCACAAGGGTACTGCGAGTCTCCATCCATCTTTAACAGGGTACTCCAGGTGAAATTGGGAAACAACCATCTTGAAAGAACAGTAATTGTATGATATTTTGGTCTGTAGCGACACAGAGAAGGAGTGCAGAAAGAAATAAGAATAGCTGATGACAATTCTGACAGACATGGGGTACATGGTAGACAAAGAGAAATTACAGTTTTGTCACGAGGAAGTATTATACATTGGACAAATAATATCCCAAAATGACAGGAAGGTGACCCATGAAAGAACAGAAGCGATCATAAAAACACCACAGCGAAGGACAGTAAGGGAGATGCAGCAATATCTAGGTCTTTGTAACTATTGAAGGACATAGGTGTTTTACCACAGCACATACACCAGGCCCCTTTTGAAGAGACTCAAGGAGGCCCAGAGAGAGGAGAGCAACGCAATTTGCACCAGTGAAACGACAGAAGCATTTAATGAAAAGAAGCAATATGCAAAGCACAACCATTTAAGGGATTCCTCACTACAGTGCATAATCTTTTATTTGCACACTCAAATGGAATGGTCATGATAGCAGTACTGACTCAGAAAACATCTTTGGGACACAAAACATTAGCCTACTACAGCAGGATCCTAGACCCAGTAATGAGAGGCCATTATCCCTGGGAACAATCATTGGCTGCTGCAGCATTTGCTATTGAGAAAGCAGTCACAATCAAAATGGGCTGTGAAATAACTTCTTATGTGCAGCATGCCCTGTTCGCCATTCTTGAGAAACCCAAAAGTGCATTGACTATGCAGAGAGCATCGGGTATGAAGTGGTTGTTTCTAACCCAGCAGCCAAAATAATGAGGTGCAAGGTAGTGAATCTAGCAACATTCAGTACACTGAACACTTTGACGCCATACCCCATGTTAGAGAAAATGCCCTTGCAAGGGGCGGGGGGCAAATCCTCATTATTGACGGTTCGTAAACCATTGACCATGATTCAGAGGAAAGACACACGGGGACTGCAGTGGTAAAACTGATGGGCACATTTGAGGTAGGGGCGACAGCGAGATTGCCCTTACATTGTTCAGTGCAAGCAGCAGAGTTAGTAGCACTTATTGTAGCCCTTAAGAGACGAGGACAACGAGATTACAGTGTACTCAGACTCCACCTACGTGACATCAACAGTACATGCAGGATTGTCGCATTGTAAAAGGCGGTGCTTCCTTTGCGCAGACGGCACCCCAGTGCAACATGCACCATTATTGACAGGCTCATAGCCACACTACAACTCCCATTGTCTGTCACAGTGGTGAAGTGTGCCACCCACACAGGGGGCGGGGATTTAGTTTCCCGCATCAAAGAGCCCACTGTCGCCGAGGACAAAAAAGCAGCATATTTTTCCAAAGCATCTGAATTTGAGGTGCCACCTAATAAACGCATGACACCTTGTAAAATTATGATGAAAGAAGGGTTTAATTCTCTACTCATAACTCAAATAATTGAACTGCAGGGACATGCACTACAAGAAGAGCAGGAGCTATGGAAAAGGAGGAGGTGTTTCTTATCCCCTACAAACGCAATGTGGCAGCAGGACAGCACCGCCAAACCGGTCATGCCCCTCACATTTCTAAAAGTAGCATTAGATCAAGTGCACCATCATGCACATACAACACAAGAGAGTATTACAGCTTTGATATTTGAGGATTGGTTGTCACCTAACCTTGCCCAGCATGTTGCTGCGTTCATAGTACATTGTACTGTGGGCCAGAAATATACTGCAGGCCATACATTACACATAAAGTAATGAGAGGAGCAATACCCATCCTACTGGACCTTTCCAGCATTTGCCTATCGATTAAGTAGAGATGTTCCAAAAATGCAACGGCTACAGATACATGTTGGTAGTTGTGTGCCCTTTCTCCTGATGGATCCAAGCGGGTCCATGCACACACCCGATGCTGCCTGTGCTGCCAAATTCCTTGAAAAAAAAAGAGGTTTTTCGCAAGTTAGGGAGTGTGCGAAGTCCTTCGGACTGATAACGGATCACACTTTGTGAACGAATTGTTTGAGCACATCAAAATCCTACTGTGTATTAATCACAAATTCTCTTCTGTTTATCACCTGCAGGCAAACCAAGTTTGTGAGAGGCTCAATGGCCTCCTCAAAGAGGATAGCCAAGCTAAAAATGACCCTGAATAAGGGATGGCTCCACTGTCTGCCCATAGCCTTATTTTCACTACAAAATCCGCCTGGTTCAGACAATCACCTGACTACTCATCAGCTGGTGACAGGACACCAGATGCATATACGTCTTCCTCCTCCCACTAGAGCACGAAAAGATGCCCATAGTGTAGAGGAGCAGCCAAGTGCCTCTGCAGGAAGTCCCGCCCACTCCCACTTATATCCTGGAATCCAGAAATTATGTCATACTTGACACCAGCGGTTATGACTATTCTGCAGCAATTCATCGAGAAAAGGTATCCACTAAGAAAACCCTATCAGATGTATTCCCAAAGAGATGACGATCTCATGGAGGAAGTCCCTGAAGGAATATGAAAAGAGCAAGAAAAGGAGCTAGTGATGTCACAGAAAATGAGAGTGACGCACAGAGAAGACGGGCTGAAGAAAAGAGTGTATGGACCTTATAGAAGTTGATGACAAGGTAAAGAATCGAGTAAACTTTCATATGCGAGACAAAGATTGCATGTGTGAAGAGCTGAATCATTCAATAACTGTACACATGCAGTAACGCAAGTAGACTAAGTGATCATAGACGCTACCTATACGTAGTGAATAGACTGCATTATATAGAAGCTGGATATCAGTGTCACAACTTTAGTAAGTTCAAACCCATGAAGAGAAAGGTCAAAGCTGTGTCACAGCAACGAAGTAGCCAAGATCGTGGATGAGTCTGGAAGGGCTGTCTGGCCTGGTGTCAAGGCTGGAGCAGCAAAGAATGGTTATCTATCCTTGAAGACAGTGAACATGAGATGCCGAATCATTCCTTGTTAAGGTGCAAAGAAAAAACACCATGCGTGCCTGGTTTTATTCATTTAAGACAATTAAATGCTTCAAAATGGGCCAAATTGTGGTCTCCGGTCACGTGAGCCAAGGATGGAAATAGAGTTAGGCATGCAGTTCCAGAACTAAGATGGTGCATACTCACGCTTGTGGGATTTTTTCCCCCCACTAGTCCAGGCCCTGCAACATTCCTGTGCGCTGCTTGCATCAGGAACATCAGAATGGCCGCTGGAAAGCATTATGCACGATAAAATCACCCAGGAGTGTGCAGGAAAAATCTGAAAAAATAGGCCGCCATCAACTTTTGCCTATGTCAGTGGTAACACAGGAGACCACTGCCAAAACCCATCATTTGGCTGCCCACAGAGCAAAATGATTGCAAAAGAAACACAGAGATGTGTGGAAATCCATTTTTCCTGGTTGTCAAATTTGCAAAAATCATGGCTCACAAACCACCCAAAAGATCCAACCTCCTTGTTGGGTGTGCAACATCATTCTACTTCAAGAATCAGAATAAATATAATGTCAGCAGAAGTATATTTTATCAGAACAAAATCCACTTTTAAAGATGCTTGCTGGAAACAAATATGTCAAAAATGGGTGCAATACCGTTACTCGCCTCTGTCAGACGCTGGCAATCTCTAAATCTGTTAGGTGACACTTGTGTCTCAAAAGCTAAATATGCCAAAGAAGGGACTTCCATCAAATGCAATATAGGGTGCCACACATTGATTTTCATGTTGAAAAAGAGTGGAATTGAAGATTTGTTTGCTTATTTTAAATTTGTAACTGTACATTTGCACAAGGAGCAATGTCACAATTGAACATAAGGAACCTGATTCAGCTAAAAGAGGTTTCCCACCACTGAGAACACACCACCCTGTTCATTCCCACCAAAAGGAGAGAATATCTCATGGGGATGCTAATGAGAGAGAAGGAGACTTCCTCTGCTGCTCTGGGAAAGAGACAATGGGTTCCTTGAACTGAAAGAAAATACTAATTCGGGTGTGACTGACACCAACTGCCCAGGAAGACAAGCCCATGTGACTTTCTAGCCCAGCCAAGACCTTGGAGGTGGAGACAAACCATTGTGTGTATTCAGAGGGGACAGAAAATATTGTTTTGAGAAAAGACTTATAATATATTGTACCGAACTGACAAAAATATGGAATTTAGAGATTATTAAAATGAAAATATTGCTCACAAGTAGAAACTACTCTGGACATTTTGCAACATTCAGAGACTGAACCACGAAAAAGTTAATATTCTAGCTATTGTAATTATGTTAGGAACATGAACATTTCCAGGGATATGCCCAGATGGTATGTACATGTATGTGTAAAAATGTGTATAGATGTAACATTGAGAAACCAACCAAAACCGTGAAAAATTGTCATTTGCGAACCAAAACTCGTAGGAAGATGAGGCTTGGACAGAAACATACCTTAGTCAATCTGTCATGTAAATATGTATTATGAACAAGTTGTGCATATTGGAAATATGTTTTTTGGGAAAAATAGATTTCCTGGGTAAGAACAAAGGGGAGAGATTTTCTCTGGACCCTAAACACTGTCACTCTGGCACATCATGACACATCATGACACACTTATCTTCTCAAATCAGGAGAGGGGGAATTCTTTGACCTATCACATCCTTAGAGGGTTGGGCATAGTATAAATCAGCCTCCCCACCCCTTTGGAGGATGGATAAATAGGGACTGTTGAGGACCCAGAAACACACATTCACTCATCACTGATCTACCGGCGAAGCACTCTGCAGTAAGAACCCATCTCCAGAACCAGACTCCACAACCCTGAAGCAGAGGCCTAACCCAAAAAGCTGAACCCTTTTCAGCAGGCCTTTACAAATCTAGCAACCTGATTTTAACCCCTAAACTTCCACGCGGCCTAACCAATTCAACAGCCTGGTTGTGTTGTGCTGGCTACCTCTGGCCAAGAACCCTTGCTAGAACCCAAGATCCAGATCAGTCCAGCAGAGCTGTAACCCAGAACCCGTCAGATCCAGTCCAAGAGGCCGTGCAGACCAGAGTGCCTTGCTGAGAGCAGTCCAGGTGTCCTGAATCCTGTCCGGTGGCGAGCGAATTCCAGCCAAACCTTTGACCAGATCTTTGACCGGCCCATTCCATTCCAAAGCCATATTAGTGAGTATTTAGCATAAAACTGTCCATAGTCATCTCTTAGTATTAAGTACTCCCATCCAACTCGTTCCAACATATCAATAACTGTATTATAGAATCTCTTTGGTCTATCCTAAATCTTTCTCTCATCCACATAATCCTGTGATAATTGTAGTTACTTTTGGCGCTAATAATATTTATTTTCTGGAGAAAGGCAATCGCCTCAGGCAAATAGAAACCATCCGGATGCGCCTCTGGATCGGTGGCTGTGCTGTCCATGTAGTTTGCGGCTACATAGACTCCATAGTGTTAAGAAATCTATGTTCCAAATCTTCAACAGCGCATCTTTCATTTTGACATCTTGACTCTTGAGAAAAATCGACCTTCACTAAAACCTCTGTAACTTCTGCACCGTATGTGCTAGGAACAGAATTGAAATGTCATTTCGGAGCCAACATCCTCAGCTTTCAAACAAACTAAGAATTGCATTCCAACTACTGATAGTTGTGTTGTAATCGTGTTTTTCGTGCGCTGAAAGGTTTGCTGCGATTTCGCATTTGGCTCAATTTCACGACACGTAAAAACAGCTATTTCTTGCTTTCAACTTCTGAATTTCGTTTTCCATCTGCTAATCATTCTACAATCATTGCTAGGGTTTACCTGTCCCAATTCAAAGCAACTCTCACTAGCTCTGAATCCCATTTAGCTAATTAAAAGCCATTTTTAGCAATTTCCCATCACTTCATATTACATTCAAAAGCATTTGACCAGTTTAAAATCATTACTGCTCTCTCTAAGCTTGCTTAATCAATCGGGATTGAAATTGCAATTGTTGATTGTTATTCCTGATACCTGTGTGCCCTCATTCCAAATTGCATATTGCGGGGGAGTAGTAACAGGGGGAAAGAGTGATCACCTTGTCTTTGATTGCAGTCATATCAAGTTTTATTTCTGTGTTGCATTCTTTCCTATCATTGCATTTCCTTTAACCCATACAAAGTTATTCTCTGCTACATTATTCTTCCTATTTCTACTCCTAATTGATTAAAGAGATTGTTGATATTGTAATATTACCCATTGCTGATCACTGCATAAATATTCATAAGTGTGATATTCGGATATTAATCATATATATAAAAGTGTGATATATATTGTTCAATTCTTCTTTTAATTTGCAAAACAAACCTCTTTCTTGGTTCAGTGAGACCGGGGGGATTCAAAGAGAGGGGCGTTATATAAGGGTACATCATCCAGAAATAAAAGAACTTTTTGACATAAAAAATATATAAATAAGGGTTTCCATTGGGCATCCCATACTAGGCATTGACTTAGGTGGAGTGCTGGGTTAAAACCACTTACAACTCCCTTATATTCTCAGAAGCAAGGATACTTGCAAAGCCAAGTCAAAGACAATCTTCATGGCAGAAGGCATGGGTGATGAAAGATGGTGGGCTAATTCGATAGTGCGGTACAGTCAAGTTCACCTCCTAACACCTAGTGTATGAGCTTACATGCTGCTAGTGACCTGAAGGTTCCAGAATGGCACGAGTGAGCCAACCAATTGTAGAGGGCCATATAACGAAAGGACTTATAGTTTGAGAGCCAATGATGTGCTCTGTATCTAATAACTGTTGAAGATGACTTCCACTAGGGTTGGGCATGAGTTGCCCACCCGACAGTAGATGTCCCATCACAACCCCAACCCCTTATTGAAAGTATACTTAGTTGTTCCCCTTGAGCATATCAGAACCGCTGTAGGTTTTGCTTATTTGCCATGTAGCATGACGTCACATATGATGAAGATTTACTTTATAAGTATGATTTTTTATGAAATGCTTTGAGAATGCAAGTGCGACGTCCGTTCATGTCGTAACTCCCTGTTTTGGAAAATTGCTATTAAAACAGACAAACTTGCCATCTTCCTGAGTTGGTTCCTTTATTTGGTGTAAGAGTTACTCTGCTCCATAGTGCCGCTGATGTTGTTGGAAATAAAATGCATCAGTATTTGGCTGATATGATGGCGAGTATTTCTTTTGTCTCGCAACAGATTCGCAAACAGTAGGTGGGGGTCAAAGAAGAATGATGAAGATAACTAACAGTCAAATCTACAAAGTCTGCTTCAACCCCCTGCACTATACGCAGGCGGCCTCATCTATGTAGAAAACGTTACCAGACTCTGGCATAAGCCAAGATTTGAGGGCCCCTTTGTGGTGGAGAAAGTAACTCCCACAGAAGTAAAAGTACAAGGAAGAAGAGCCTGGCTCCACCTCAGTGATGTTAAACCCTGTAAAGGTGAGACCCACCTGTCGTCAAACCAAGACGATGAGACAGAAGAAGTGACAAGGGCCCAGACGAGATCAGCAACAAGAAGTAGACAGCTTTCAGGGGTAAACTAATTAAGACATGGGCCTCATTACAAGTCAGCCGGTCTGGAAATAACGGTGGCGGTAAACCCGCTGCCACCGTTGTTTCCGGACCGGCTGATCTTGAGTTCTGCAGGCGGGAGGTGCCACTCCTGCCAGGTCTGACCTGGCGGGTTTAACACGACCCACCTGCAGCCGGACGTGGAAACACCGGCACCATTACAGCATGATGCCCGTGTTTCCACTTCCCCATTCCCATGGAGTCCTACCAAATTCCGCCTCTGGAATTACAGGGTCACCGGGGGTTGTAATGCCCCAGTGATTCCGGGAATCACGGAGGCGGAATGGTAATACTAGTCCAGCGGTAACCTGCCGGTTTTTCAGGCTCGGTTACCACCAGACTCGTAATGAGGCCCATTGTATTTCTTTCCAGAAGAAATAATTGACCAGCTGGAATGAACTTCCTCCTAGGAAAACATGTTCACCTGCAGAGTAAAAATTGGCCACACTTCCGAGCAACCAGAAGAACCAAACACGTTGTCACACCCAGTTTCTAAATGTTACCCCTAAAAATACTACTGGATATAATCCTCGCTTTTATAATTGATAGTTATAAGGTATTCAACACAAATAAGGTGTCTCTTATTTCACTGTTGGTAGACCCTAATACTAGGTTTGTTTTCGAACGCATTCTTGTAGCACTCATGATGCAACTTTTTCTATAGGTGCCCATCGACAACCAGAATATCGAGGTGATAGTAGTCAAAAGGAGGTGAAGAAACAGGGCTCCTTTTAACTTTGCCAAGTATAAGCTTTTGGCATGCAGACCGCCTAACGGCCGTGCCCCCGTACAACAGGTGGACACATTAGTAGTAATGATTGTAGCTGCAGTTTTTACCTTCTGCAAGAGAGAAGGAAAGAAAGGAAGAAAACAAAAGAAAGAAAGTGACAGGAGTGTGAAAGAGGGAGAGGAAGATGGTGCAAGGAAGGATGAGAAAGAGGAGAGCGAGAGACAGAAAGAACGATACAATGAGGGCAAGAGAGAACACGGGCGAGAGAAAGAGGGGCAAGAGGAATTGGGGACAAGAGAGTTGGATATAGAGAAGGAGGACACAGGAGAGGGAAAAGATCGATGGCAATAGGTCTCGAGATAAAGCACACGGGCAGGAGGGAAGGGGCAAGAGAGGATGGACAAGAGAGAAATCAGGGATTGGAGAGGACAAGAGAGAAGGTGAGGGAGAGGATGAGAGAGAGAGGGCAAGGCACAGATGGCAAGAAGGAGAGGCAAAGAGGACAAGAAAGATAGAAAGAGGACATGAAAGTGGCAGAAAGATGGTAAGCAAGGGGGGCAAAGAAGAGGGAGAAGGAAAGAGAAAGCAAGAGTGAGAAAGAACAAGAGGAGGCAGAAGAAAAAGAAGGGTGCAATACATGGAGAGCGAGAATGAGAAAGAGGGAGTGAAAACGAAAGAGGGCAAGGGAGGATAGAGAGGAAAAAGGGGGGAGAGAGAAAGTCAGGAGAGAGGGGAGAGAGAAAAAAAGGGGGCGAGAGAGAAAGGGAGGGCAAGAGAGAAAGGGATGGCAAGAGAGAAAGGGATGGCAAGAGAGAAAGGTATAGGGAAGATAGACAATGTTTTCCTGCACCAACCTTTGCGTGGCCTCAGCATCACCGAGCAGTAGCCTTGGCCGCAGAGTGGTCACTCTCGAAACTTCAATTGTTACCCTTCTGCTCCAAAAACGTAAAACCTCAGATTGTTACCTCGTGTTAAGACTTTCTAAATAATTCACAAGTGTGTTCTAAAGTGACAAAACATTAAGACTGCAAAGTAATCTATTCAGATTGGCTGCAGGACAGTGCAAATGCCTTATAAGCGCTAGAAAAGAAGGGGCCACCTGCTGCCTTCTCTGAATTTGCAATCGCAAGAGAGCCTTAGGAAATGCAAAGTAATGTCTTTTTAATAAACCAAATCTACGTCAGCCCTCCAGGATGATGCACACGATGCGAGAGTGACTCATAGGAGCTGCTGCCAGCCACTCACTGTGGTTTGGATTCCAATCAATACTGCCCACGGGCTGTTTGCTGGTGTATTTTCTACCGGTCCATGTATTGTGCAATTGGAATCTCTCACATTGCTTTGCGCCTCTGGCGTGGTCTTGAATCCTCAATGCAGCAATTTTCCAAACGTGGCAATTTGTTTACATGGGGACACTGGAGTGCAAGTGTTCTTTTATGGTTAAAAGAATATTCTTTTTCTTTAAAGAAATGATACTACTGAGATAATCACCCTTGGTGGGAACTGAGTAGATGTCAGCAGCGGCTTTGGCTTAAGGGAGCACTGACCTGTGAAATGACCTCATTGGAAACCGCAGTGGAGAATGGCATGAGGGATAGGATATCTTCAGCTACTTTTGAAAAAGATTCTTCCGTGCTGTGCATTGATCTCAACACATTCATCGACATCTCAGCAGACTGGACATACTAATATGTCTGAGCAAATGAAATGTAAACTATTGAATATATATTCAATGATCCCTTTCCCCAATCATCCCACAACGTGAATTTCCTTTCTGCATTTCCAGATACATATTTTATGCTCTCCAATAATAGAAGGCATACGTCTATAGCTTGTATATGTGTCTTTTGAAGTAATTCCCGCCTGCTGCTAAATCGGGGGTCCCTCTCTCTTTGATACTATGGAATGATTCCAGGAGGGGAATCCCGGAAGTCAGGGAGGTGTAGTTCTTCTCCTTCACCACCGTTGAGTGAAACAGTGTGAGTGTGCTGATCAACAAAAAGAACAGACCCAACAGCCGGACATTCCTGACGCCAGTTCCCTCAAAGGCCGCCGTTTCTGCACAAAGCCTTCTCATAGCGCGCGTGCTAATCGCGCATGCTTGACGGCTATTGCGTGAAGTGGTTGTGACGTGCAGTGTGACGTGGAGCAGTGGGTGGGCTAGAATAGAGAAAGCTGAAAGGAGTACCCACACTCAATGGGGCAGGCAGATGGGGATTTTGGGGTGTGACCCCACAGAGGCTCGGCTGAAGATTTGTTGGGTGGCCCCCCTTGCTTAGAGCTGAAGGCAGTCTGAGGCACCTGTGGGGGGCATATATTATAATAGAGATAACGAGAAGGTTAATAGCTACCAATTATCACAGAGCCAGCAGGGAGCTGAAATACGGAGTGCCTGCTGAATAGCTATGAATCAGGCTATGTATCCTTCTTTGTAAGCAAATATTGAGGAACCAGTGTTGAAATGCAACGAGGTAATAACACTTCTATTTGCTCCAATGGAAGTGGGAACTACACGGGCTGCATCCAACACAACTTGTAAGGTGAGCGCTGCAAAGCGCACACTGTAAGCCCCAGAACGTAAGTAATATATAAAGAAATATATTGCTCTATTAGGCTGCTGACTAACAATATGGGGGCAGTTATGGGGGCCCCCTGAGGCTGAATGGCCCTTTCATTTGAAAAGGTTGAAAGGCCCTGACCTGCCTTACCCCCCTCCCCTGCCCCTCTCCCCAACACTTTGGGGAGGGCCTGATGGTAGGCTCTTCCTGCTCCCACCGGTGAGGCTAAAAACCTTAGGGTCATCTTCGACTCCAAACTCTCCTTCTCTCCTCACATCTCTGACGTCTCTCAGAAGTCACACTACCAGCTGCACCTCCTCAGAGGTATTCTTCCCTTCTTCTCCTTCCCCCAGAAGTGCATTGTCTCCAGAGCCCTGGTCCTTTCTAGGCTGGGCTATTGCAACAGCCTCTTTCTAAATCTGCCTGCTTCTACTCTCTGCTCTCTGCAACTCATCCAGAACAGGACTGCGAGACTTCTCCTTTGCCTCAAGCCCAGGGATCATATCTCTCCAGGACTGAAATCTCTGCATTGTCCAAAATGGATTAAGTACAAAACCCTCTACATTGTCCACAAGGTCTTCTGGGGCCTGGACCTCAATACCTCCAACTCTCTCTTCCTAAATATGTTCAGTCTCAAGCTCTTCGCTCATCCGCCTCCCTCAGGGTCAGTCGCTTCTCCAAGCAACGAGTTGGTGGTAGAGCTCTTTCTTCGGCTGGGGCCTCCCTCTGGAACAGCCTCCTTGCCTCCCTTAAACTTGAGAATCATCTCTGGTTCCGGAAAATCCTCAAAACCTTTCTCTTTGCATCTGCTTTTTCCCCTCCTCTCCCCTGCTGACCGCCTGGCTGAAACTGAAACTGCACTGGCTACCTGGCCACCCTCTGATCTTGGGCCCAGGTCCCTCCCCTGCCAGTCACACACACCTGCACTGCCTTTCTGGCAACCCCCACACTTGGGGACTGTTTTCTGTATCCATACAGGCCACTACAAGCACTTGACACCCGATGTCTGCACTTATCCTTGCACTTGCCACCTGCTGGCCGCACTTTTACTTATTGTTATTTATTCTTTTATCCCACGTACTGCACTTCCCTCTTCCCATGCACTTGCGCAATCTGAATGACACCCGGTCTAGTAGTATTGGGTCTGTCTCCCTCTGTTCCACCCTCCGTTGCCTCGTCGCGCCTTGAAACACTTGTGTATAGGCGCGTTATAAATGCCATTTCATATCATATCTTTACCCTTCTGCTAGATAGTTGAATGAAAATGCCAGGGCAAGGGGTGGCTATTCTGATTTTGAAGACTGGGAATTACACGTTGAATAAACCTGTGACTGAGCCGCTCTTGGATATTAAAGCCCCTATCAGTTCGACATGCTGTCAAAGTGCCTAAAAGGCACAGCTAAGATATGTGCGGGACACATTTTAATGTATCCGCCCACGCAGGAATGTGGAGGCATATGATCCCATCGTAGCCCTCCCCTCAGCCCCACCCCCCGCACCCTGCTTCCAATGCCCCTGGCACAAAGTGGGAGACACCAAGACTTGTCAATAATGCCTCTTCCATAGTAACCACTCACATCGACCTTTTCACCAACTTGCCAGTTTAACTGGACTGGCTTAGTGGGCCTGCTCAAGTGCATCCCCCACGCCATTTGACCAGCAGGCAGGAACATTAGGGAGTGCAAATAAGGCATACTGGCCTGTAGAGGACAAGATGGTAAAGCTTTACTTTCTTGCAATGTCACATGCAAAGTTCTGCTTTGTCACTAAAAAACGTGCCCTTCTCACTAACCAGGAAAGCTGTAGTCCAGTATTATATAACAGCAACTTCCCTAGCCAGGGAAGGTTGCTTAAACATACAAGTCTTTGCTGAGCAGGGTGCAAACAGATAGCATCCTGCGCACTGCACACTGCTTCAGCTACAACAACTGGTCAATGCCCACCACAGCACTGGAGATTCGTGCCACTGCGCAGCACACAGGGGCAGCGGCTGTGCCCTCAGAAAGTACTGAAAGGTGGCCGCTGCTTACCAAACTCTGTAGATCACCCCACACTGGGGAGCCCTAAAGTTGCAAAAAAAAGTACAAAGCAGCAGCTACCACTCAAGGCAGTGCAACACCCCACTTCCGGGTCCTCTCTATGGGAACCGACCCCCACCTGCAGACTACATGCAGACTGCTTTCCAACACTTCACAATTTATGTTTTTTTTTTTTACGAGCTCCTCTGCCCACGTTTGGGCCCTTGTTCTCCTGACCCTCACTCTGTGCAGACCACGGCCAAATGTTTGCTGTTGCCCACCTTGCAATGAACTGGGTATTTATGAGCCCCCCTGCCCCACACTGCTTCAGGGTCCTAGTGGTGCCACAGTTCACTTTCTGCTGCCCACCTCTTGCGTGTGACTTTGTGAGCCTTAACGCTTTGCTAAGAATGGCGGATTTTATGAGCTCCTCATCCATCCATCCATCCATCCATCCATCAGGGTCCTAGTGCTCCTGCAGCTCACACTCTTAGGGCCCACTGCCTGCGGACTGCTTTCGCGCATCTCGTTGGAGCTCCCAGCTCCCCTCACCCTTAATAGAGGTATGTCCGACTCGTCCCAAGAAGGGGATAAAGGGGCTTCCTGATAAAAAAAAGCTCCTCCCCCCGCGCTACTCGATAATAGGAACTCCTAGGGCCAGATGCAAATGCCAGGGTCACGGGAAACCAGAAGATAATAAAAATAACATCAGGATGGGTTTTGACAATTTTAACTGCATCTCCTCGCATGCCACTATATCCATCGAGATCTAGTTTTCAGTTTATATTCAACCAAAGCTCTGCCACCAGACAAATGAGCTTATTCTGAACATACCTGCCAGTACTTTTAAAGGCAGCCAATGGATGCGTTAAAGTGGGTCTGAGCCCAATGGAGGGGGACGTGGGGTGGACAGTGAATCACCCGAGAAGTAGTATATACGAAATGCAGAGAAGAAAGGAACTTAATGTTTCTCGTGTTACACCAGGCCCGCTGGTAAAGAGACTTTGAATAGCAAAGAGATTTAGGCACAGAAGGCCCCGGTTTTGAGGTTTTGAACTGCATCCTTGTGCTAGAGAAGCCAGAGAGTGTGCTAAGCTTGAGTGTGCCACCTGGTCCCGGGCTGAAAACATGGGGAAGGGAAGCCAACGGTTTGAAATATCCTGCCATATCTTTTCTTGAACACTTATTTTGCATAACATCTTCGGATTTAGGATTAGAGACGTTTTTTTTTTTCCAAACCCAATTGAAGTTCAATAAACACCCTTGAACTGTGATCACTGGTGTCTGTCCTACTGTTTAATATCAAGCCTTCTTTAGACCACCCTCTGAAACTCCCTCCCATCCAACATAAAAGAACCACCCTCCTACCAGAAAATCAAAACAGCACTTTTCAACAAATATGCCTAAACTATTGCCTGTATTGCTTTGCCTGTAACGATAACTGTACTCTGACACTATTCTGTAACCTACGTGCCATAAATGCATAGAGCAACTCTAGCGTCAACTCTAGCGCTGTGATACCTACGGGTCTCGGGCGCCATCAACAAATGAATTAAAATAGATAAACATATTCAAAAATATGTCATACTTAGTAAAAAAGTAAAACTGGTTGTGTTTCTGCTTTTAATAACAATGCATTAATAGCACGTGGGACTGGAACTTCAAGTGGAGGGCCCAATACAATACATGCACATTGTTTTACCTCCAGCGTGGATCTGCAATAGACTCGAGATAGAGAGTGGAGGGCATATGCAAGTGGAGAGGGCTTCTCAATGCGTTTCATATTAGGAAAGCCAGCGCATTCCCTGTCTCTCATGAAAATATCATATACTTGTTTTGTTGTATTTTGGCAACCGTAAACAGGCACATTTGACGCGACGTGTTTTACTGTGGTGCACACCTGTTCTGCCTCTACTGACTTTGGCAGTGTCTCTCGAGTGTTTCATTTTGTTATTTCCTGTAATGGTTTGACCAGTGCCACATAACCTAGGATGCAATTTGAAACAGTATTCTGCCAAGCCAAGAACTTTTTAAATCTTATGAAATAGCAGTAGGTTGAGATTACATTTAGTATTGCTTCAGCACAACCGTTTGTAATCAGACTGTGTCCTACTACAATGCCATGTCCTAGACAACGAACTCCTTCTTGACACAGTTGTACATTGCATGAACACTTGGTGTGATTAACTGCATTAGCCGAAAATGGGCAACAATGCACCTTATTTGCAAGCATCATAAGAGTGTGACGTCAAAAGATCTATATACTGTACCAGCACAGTTTCCTGGGAACGTTCCATTTTCCAAATGTGTCAATCACTTAAAAAACATGGTGGGTAGTCCAGAGGAAGCCTTGTCTACACGTATCTCTGGGGAACAAGGAGCTATTATATAAACATGCCAAAAATGGAACTCCTGTATGAGATGCAAACTATACATTTAGCATCTCGGATGACTCATTGTGCTTTAAATGTCTTGTGGAGGGGTCCTAATAATCATTGCCAAACACACAGTTATTGTCACATAGAAATCTTTGTATAGCACCAGTTGGCATAGGAGCCAAATGTAGCTCCCGGTAGCTGGTGCAGTCAAGCCAACCAGGCTCTCCGAGGCTATAACCAAGAGCTCAATAGTTCCAAGCAATTTCCAACCATGCTGTCCGTAGGCTCAACCTATGACCCATTGGGCAGACAAGCCGTCTTTACGATCTGATTTGGAGAATCATCGGGCACACAATTATGGGTTTGTACCCTGAATGGGAAGATAAAAGCAAGGAGGAGAACGTGGAGGTGACCAATGGCAATGACACTGATTCTGAATGTCAGCATGCCCAATACTATGGGGAGAGCGTGAAGGAAACTCAAGAACAACTAGGACTTCAAAAGAAAGTAAACTAATCCATGTTTGTGGTCAGGCCCGGCTGAAGATTTGCAGGGTCCCATTTCAACATGATGGTTGGGGCCCACCTGCCAAGAGCGAAAACAGTCTCAGGCACCCCTGGGGTGCATACATTACAATCTTGAAAAAGAGAAGGTTAACAGCCGCCGATCATCACGAGACAGACAGCCAGCAGGGATCTTAAACACTAAATGCCCACTGAAGAACTATAAACTCTTCTTTGTCAGCAGGTGACTGATGTGGAGGAACCAGTGTTAGAGCGCAATGAGGAGAGAACACTTCTGTATATCGTGTGGGAAGTGACGGTGGAAGGGCACCAAGAAACACAGCTTGTAACGGGAGCGCTGCAAAGTGCAAACTTTTAAGCCCCAGAACAAAAATAGAGAACGGAATATGTTGCTGCGTTAGAAGACAAGACTGCTGACTGGCAACATGGGGGCAGTTGATGGGGGTGGAGGGCCTGAGGCCCCTTGCATTTGAAATGGTTGAAAAGCCCTGATGTCGTCCCT
Source organism: Ambystoma mexicanum (assembly GCF_040938575.1). Classification (NCBI taxonomy): domain Eukaryota; kingdom Metazoa; phylum Chordata; class Amphibia; order Caudata; family Ambystomatidae; genus Ambystoma; species Ambystoma mexicanum. Next base: position 687,428,748 of record NC_090931.1, on the reverse strand, counting down.
ACTTGTAGCCCTCTACAATCACCCTAACGTATCTATGAGGGCTTGAAGAACTCTTCAGGTCTAAACAGAGGGCAATATCATGAGCCAGACCAGCTGACTGAGGAGTAAGTAAAGGAAATGAACTATAGTTACAACACTAACCTCATATCTGAGCTATGAATTAGGAGTTAAGGAAGACCTTAGAGACAACATGGGAGAAAGAAAGGGAGACACAAGAGGACACATCAACCCAAACCAGAACCAATGTGCTCAGTACCACCATATCACCAACCTGAAAACCCAGCAACGAGGTTGAAGACCTCTGTGAAAAACCAGCCTGACGGTCTAGAATGAAAACAGATGCCTGTCAGAAAGCCATGATTTAAAGCCTACGGCCCAGGAAGCTGCGTCCATCATGCAGTTCACTTGACTACACCGGTGTACTTTGTAGTTCCCCCAGGGGCGTAGCAAATAAGAGGGTCCCATTCCCGCTAACAATGACCTCGTTCCCAATTAAACCTAATGGAGGAGTATAAAAAAGTGGTCAAGTGGTGGGAGTTTGGCATTTGACAGTGGCAAGTGCAGAGAAAGGAGAGTCTGGCAAGGAGGTTAGAAGGAACATTGCCAAGAAGAAAAAAGGAAGGGGAGGTAGGAATGAGAGTGTGGTTGGTATAAATAATTATAATTGGTTATTTATAACACACTTAATACCCAGAGGTTTCTAACCACAGCCCCGGGGATCAAACCTGTGGTGCTCTGCGTGGTCTTGCTTCCACGGCGAGCGCATTGCCCCTGAGCTATCTGTAGTGGTGAGGGTCCTAGAAATGAACAGGGCATGAGAGCTGGTGAACAACAGAAGCCGAAAGAAGACAATGCATAGGAACTGGAACTTTCCATTTAGCAGGCAATAGGGGGAGCGCGTTATCAGAAGGAAGAAGGTACAAATCGGTGGAAGGTGGAGCTGATCAAGAAAGGTCATATGACCAGTGGTGATACAAAGGAAGAGAAACGCCACATGGTGTGGACAAGGAGAGATCCAAAAGGAAGAAGGAGAAAGCATGGGTCCAGGCTGGGCCAGACACAGCTCAGACAAGGCCCCTGGTAGTGTCAGGCCATACAAAGCGGGACATAGCGATTCAAGGAGAAAGCAGGTATCCGACTTCCAACAAGGACCAAGAAAGGAGTATGTGGGACACTTATGCCACAGCACTTGGATATCAGAACTTTGAACACAAACCACCAACCAGACATTTGTGGTATTTTTTTTGTCTAGGTTAGAATAGCGTAACAAACGTTGGGCTATGGTCTGCAGTAGGATAGCCATTTCGTTACACTTTTTTTTTTTTTACAGACACATTTCCCTCTTGTTTTCCACACTTTCCACAGGCAACCCCCATAACAGTGGCTTATGTTTTGTAAAAATAAAAGCACCCAAGATTTTCCAAACCTGTGCTAGCATTCGGCGGATTCCCCGGACCACTTCACCCATCGGTCTCAGGTACAGAGGCGTTGCTAGCGGGGCAAAGGGGGAGAGCGGCTATAGCCCTGGGTCTTCTGGTTGTAGATCCGGATAGAAGTACGGGGCTACAACCAAAATGTTAGTTAGCCCCGAGTCCTGCCAGTCCCGACATTAGCCTAGACCCAGATCTTTTCCAGACCTAGCAACAGCCCTGGTCAAGTGTCAGGTTTGCCTAGATATTTCCTCAGTCGCTCTGCAAGGGGGTAAGCAGGATTCATATTCGCCAAGTTCAGAAACAAAGGCGTGGATAAGGAGGTCCGCCAGATCTTCTCTAGTCATCACCCTAGCATTGTTTCATGCAGATTGCAGTACTGGATCGCTAGGGAGCTCTAACTTCTGGCTCCGCCTCATCACCGTTATTGTGCTCAGCAGCACACTTTCTCCGCAACTCCATGCCACAAGCTTGTTCAGTGTAGTCCCACGTTTCCCACGTGCCTATAACAGCATTAATCACAGGAGAAGCCCCAGTCTCCTCAGATTCCGCCATGATGTAGTCAGGCAGGGCAACAAATGCTACTCACACTGTGCCCAACTCCTGCACTGGGGCATCGCAGCAATCAGGTTGGTATCATTGGCCGCTCAACAAGACCCCTCGGAGGGGAAGCTAGGGTGTGTGTGTCTAAAGTGGAAGCCGGGTAATTAAAAAATCAAGTTACAGCGTTCACCCGATACAGAACATGAAACAGTAAATCTCGGTGTGCAGTCATTTTTTTGAATGCAATATTTTCGAAAGTCATAATGTCGAAAATATTTATTCGAAAAACAAAAATGTTGAAAATACAAAACGTCGAATTTTTTTCTACTTATTTCGAAAAATAATAATACATGCAATATACATGCAATAAGAACATTAAGGATATGTAAGGTAAGTACTTATATTTATTTTATTAAGCATATGTAATTTAATATTGAAACATTGCAACATAGTATTACAATATTTATAATGTTTTTATAATTATTTCTTTAAAAAAACTTTTTAAGTTTAACTGTAACAATAAATATTAAATAATAAATATGTACAATGCATTCCTGACGTTGTGGGGGGTGACTGTGGGGTGTCGTGGAGGGGGGTTATGGGGGAACGCCCCCATTTAAAAACGGTACTATTGATGATACTTTACATTTGTATATTACCATTGTTGGGTGACTTTTTTTTCGACATTTTTTCGAAAAAATGACTTTCTTTTATATGTATATGTTTTTGATTTATTTGTTTTCGACATTTTTGTATTTCAGCATTATTTTTTTGATATTTTGACTATAAACCGTCAATCTCTACATTGTGTCATGACGTCTCTTAGGAGCCAAAAGCACAGACTTTTAATAGTATGATCCTCTTTCAGAGCGAAAAAGGCATACAGAAGTATATAAAAATGAGTTTATTGATAATTACTTTACAACAACAGGGTGCAGTCGGGCATTATAATAAGTGCCACAAAAAACAAAAACAAATCTTGATTGCCAGTCTACAGGGTGAACAATCGCATCACGATTAAGAACTGCGACACGGATGGGCGATCTGGATAAACTTCATTTGTACCAGCAAATCCTATCATAGCAAAATGGGAAGTCTTAAAACAGAGACCCTCCCCAAAAACGAGACCAGCTGCAAGTGAGTCCTAAACCGTGAGATCCTGCCAATAAAAATGTGATGCAATTTGCAGTGTTGGTAATTGGTCATCGCATAGCACTCGAATTATGCAAAACAGGTTTTTCCTAAAGGAACTCACCCTGCCTCAAAAACAGACATTTTTATGTCCATTGCTTTTTTTTCTACAATAAGTGCTAAATGTTCAATGCCAGAAGTATTTATCAGACTGCGGATGATGATGGACAAGGAAGGAAGGAAGGAAGGAAGGAAGGAAGGAAGGAAGGAAGGAAGGAAGGAAGGAAGGAAGGAAGGAAGGAAGGAAGGAAGGAAGGAAGGAAGGAAGGAAGGAAGGAAGGAAGGAAGGAAGGAAGGAAGGAAGGAAGGAAGGAAGGAAGGAAGGAAGGAAGGAAGGAAGGAAGGAAGGAAGGAAGGAAGGAAGGAAGGAATCATACTTAGTAAAAAAGTAAAACAGGTTGTGTTTCAAGTGGAGGGCCCAATACAATACATGCACATTGTTTTACCTCAAGCGTGGATCTGCAATAGACTCGAGATAGAGAGTGGAGGGCATATGCAAGTGGAGAGGGCTTCTCAATGCGTTTCATATTAGAAAAGCCAGCGCATTCCCTTTCTCTCATGAAAATATCATATACTTGTTTTGTTGTATTTTGGCAACCGTAAACAGGCACATTTGACGCGACGTGTTTTACTGTGGTGCACACCTGTTCTGCCTCTACTGACTTTGGCAGTGTCTCTCGAGTGTTTCATTTTGTTATTTCCTGTAATGGTTTGACCAGTGCCACATAACCTAGGATGCAATTTGAAACAGTATTCTGTCAAGCCAAGAACTTTTTAAATCTTATGAAAGGAAGGAAGGAAGGAATCTACCTTAAGGTATGGGTCTGTGCACTGCAAAGAGAGGCAGTGTTTCTCGGCACAGAGGTGGGTTTTTGTGTAGTGTCATGGAAGCCTTAAAGGCCAGACGTCCCTTGGCACCTTCAGAAAGGGACATGCGAGACTGCTGCCAGCCATCATTTGGGTGCACTGAAGATGTGTGCGCATGCGCGTCCAAACCGTGGTATACTATACTCTGTACTCGCATGGCCAAGGCCGGTGTGAGCCGGGTGGATGCCAGATTCCCTGCACCGGAGAGATTTCCCTGCACATCTGATGATTTCTGAGAAAAGTTTGCCCAGGCCTGCGCGTCAGCACTAGCAGCTCACACTGCTTTTGCAGCCAATGCCATCTCAAGCTTACTATTTAGGAAATGTTTTCAAGAATAAAATAAAGAACAGGGTTAAAGTCATGTATCTTTTGAAACGTTGAGTGGTTCTCAAACGTCGTATGTAGGCTAGCCTTCACATAACACTCCACAAAAGATCCCGATCTTACTTGCCACTAGTGATGCCAAGCACTGCCAATTCTTCCAAACAAACACACCTGTGTGTCACCTCGGATTCCGCGGCCTATTCCACAGTCTTCTTATGTTGACTAAACTCTACAGGTGGAAGGAACGGAAAACACCTTGCCTCTGATCTTCAAGAAGGTCAAGGAACAGGGGCATAGGAACAATAGACTGGACTCCCATTTTGTGAATAGACAACGAGCGAGTGAAAATGGCTTTGTGTCGCGAGATAACAACCAACCAACCTACAGTACCTCTACCGTTGAAAAGGGTGATGGGAAACCGTGAATGTTTACTCCAAAACAGTGCGTCAAGACCTGCCAAGGTGATTCCCCGTGACTTTCAAGAGTGAGAAATAAGTACTGCACCCCCCCCAATAAAAGCTGTTCGGAGCATACTGAAAGATACATGAGCTGTACCGAGCAGTATTGCACAGTTACTCTGGAGTCCAACCCTACCACATTTCTATGAAAGCTAAACACACTTGCAGCCTAAGACACTACAACATAATGTCCCACTGGTGACCCAACCTGTTCTTCAATGTAAACATGTTTAATGCACCATTGTGTTAGCTGCATCCAGTGGCCATTGTAGAAGCCACACAGCAATGTTTGGCACCCTACAAATCACTTTAAAAAAAGGAGAGAACAAAGGCATTCCAATCACTATTGTTTTCATTGGATCGAATGCCTTCATCTTGATGCCCTCAGTATGTACCCATTCATTGACTAGCAAGGATGGTTAACCTGTCCCAGCCAGTCACATGACTTGAGATAGCGGCTAATCTACTTGTACTATTGGTAACCATTCTGCATTAAAACTATGATGCAGCAGAAAAGTGCTATAAGGCACTATGTGTTAAATTAATCAGATAGAGTGTGGACTGCACCGAGCACCAGTTTAGTGGCTTTAAAGCAGAGGCTTTTCCAGGGTAGTGGCATATTGCACCTCGGTCAGTGGTAGGGTGTCTGTGGTCTGCGACAGAAAGAAAATGGGGCAGCAAGGAGAGGGAAGTACAGTGGGAGTAGTTTTGGCAATTAACAGATACAGTTGGAATGATGAGATGGGGATGAAGAAACGCGGTAGGTTAGGTGCTTGTTGTAACAGGGGGGCATATGCAGTCATTGATAATGGAACACAAGGGAATGCAGATCAGAAAGAAGGGAACTATAAACTACCTGTGGTAACAAGCACATTCACATGAAGGCAGTTTCTAGTAGTTGTTGGGACGTACTAGAATTAGAGCACGATTGTGTGATGGGTGCTTATGTATTCCTGCTCTTTGCACATAGATTTGAAGAGGGGGTCCCTGGAATGGCCCTTATGTCCCCTATGTGAATTTCAACCCTGAAGAATGAGAAACGAAAGATGCAACTCGCTGATCCACCAATCACCAGACGCGCCAGTGTATCCCACTTATGCAAAGAGATATTCTCCCAGACAACCTTTTAAACCTTATCCAGTTGACGGCTTCAAGGAGACAGGTGCCTCATTGATGGATCAGATTGACGGATGACAAAGTCCAGCTGTGATGACATTACTAGTGACAACACGACCTAGCATCGTTAGTCACGAAGCAAATTTGGATTCCTGCACGAAGATACGCAGACACACACATATACACAAAGAACATGCTTACACCTTCTATAGATAGACAGAGGACATATACATGTACATACTGTCAAGACCTTTTCCTTTCTTTAGCCAAATGCTGAAACGCAAGAAAGCCAAACATACGTGGACCGTGCTTGCAACCACTTTATCGCAACTAACCATAAGGAGCTACGGAGACGCATAAGAAACCGCTAGGGCTCCATTGCGACTAACCTCTAAGAAGATGTTGGAATGCATAGGGAAACCATAGAATGACTGAAGTGAATGCACGCAAAACCATAGGCTCAAATAAATGGAGGGAGAATTGTAGTCCATGCAGCACGAAGCACAGAGACAATGTTCGCAGCCAAGGACAAGAGCGGGTGGAAAATTCCCGATTCCCGAGGCGGTGTGCCACCTGCAAAATACAGAATAAAATCCACATGATTGTGGACAGAAAGGCTCAGTTTTGTGGTCCTCGCACACGTGACCTAGTTGAGCCGAACAATGGCTATTTACTCACAGTGAGAAGAGGAGCTGTTCCCAGCGAAGCAGACAAGATTGATACAAGCGATGTCCACTAAAAACTGCAACCTTCTGGCACTCTCTCAGGCTAGGTGATTGGACCAGTGGCAACAGTTTTTCTTATTACCTTGAAAATGTACACCGAGCGCTGTGAACAAAATTGGGTACCAAGCCTGGGGGACCCGCCGCAGCCAATCCAGATGCTCAGATCATGGGGTGGTGTAGAATATTGCACAGGCCAATGATCTTCCTGTGACCCTGCAACAAAGTAATAGATAGTATTGTGGGAATATCTCAGGCAAAGCCACCCGACATAGGAAGACCAGTGGGAATCCAGATGTATATGGGTTCCATAGGTAGTAAGCCTGAGCTAGGGGGTTCCTGTAGCGTATTGGGGGTGGTTTTGGTGTTTGCAATGTCAACACGATACAAAACTGGGTGGCACAGGCTCATAAACCGAGATTGCCAGAGATTTGTGGTTTCCTGTATGATCCTTGTCTATTGGAGAATAAAAGACAATACAACTTGCCCCATGGCTGAGTCTTCCGTTATTGCCGGGACGAATGTTTCGGATGGGCCTGCGATACTCTGATGCTAATGCCCCCAGTCCTCTGGCATACTATTACAGATTAAACCCAGGATGTAAACTTTGTTGTTTGTACTGCTAGTACTTCTCCTCTCGCACACCGCACCTTCGTAAATAAGCAGAAGGCACAGGCTCATTCCACACACCCTGCACTCATATATAACACAAACACTATTGCACAACACCTCTGCCATAAGAATGAAGCTACTTTTAATGACAACATTTCAAATTGTAGCTTCTCACATAATCCTTCATCTCCTTAAACACAATCCACCCCTTCTTAGTTCATAATATACCTCTGCTGCACCCAGCCACACGCCATGCAGGGTCTTGGCCACCCTCCCATCATTTTAAATTGCACACACGTAAAGTAGCACCTCCCAATTCTCCTATATTTGGATACCAGATCCTCCGAGGGCATTCCACCAAAAGCGCGTTCGGACCATAATTATGGAGAAAGGCACTATAACATATGACAAAAATGAATGAAATGAAGCGTGGAGGATTAACAGCCAGGTAACTTCTTAATTGTCCCCTGAAAAACACCATGGAGATTAACCTGGCATTGCCAAACGTACTGGTAGATGGGACAGAGGCAAGAGTTGGCTACGTAAAGATGAATGATGAGACACAGAGAAAAGGGATAGGAGAAGATTGGGGAGCCTGCCCTTCAGAAAGGAATGCCGGTTTGCCGACGTGGCAAGGAATACATTCCATGTGGAGTACTGTGGGTTATGTAATGTCAAGTAAATATAAAATATACCATTGTGGTGGAAGGGACCCATTTATGAATCAAGAGCCTGCAACCCGCTTACTGAGGACTGTCTCGCGAGAACCATCAGCCATGACATTTCAAGACTGGAGCGTACATGCCCAGTTTCAGAACCACAAAGAAGGTGCATAGACAGGGATAGGTCTCAACCTTACCACAAGAGACGCGACAAAAAGGGCAGACATACTTTAAGAAACAGAGTCCATCGCACAGAGAAGGCTGTTTCAACACAAAGTCATGAAACAAAATGACCCGTAGCAATACTGCATTTCACGAGTAGGAAGAAACCAAAGAAATATTACAGCTGGCTCAAAGATAATATTTAAACAATGGTAGTGTGCATTAAAAGGCAACATTATTTGAATATAAATTATGTTATCTGAATCATCCTCTATATTGTGACAATCACCACTTCAGTGACCCAACAGTGCTGAGGCCTGTCCCATGTGTGGTGCCACGTGTCTCCACTAGGGGCAACTAGAACGCGGTCTAAGGGGGAACAGAAACAAGCATTGGCAATAACAGTAGTTTTGGCTTTTGTGTTGGCATGGGAAAGGCATTTGCCTAGCACTGCCCTAATGGTAAGAACTGACCATGAATTGTAGCAGCTGCAAAATGATGCCAGTACTTGGTCATATAATAGCAGTGCCTGGTAAATACTCAATACCTATACACACGCCAAAAGTGTTGGCGTTGCTCGTTTTTAACAGGAAGTCAGTGGACACGCAGAGTGCTTATAAATTGAGTGGCTGAAGGCAGACCTGCTTAAGAAATGTTTATTACACCAGTAGGACCTTTACAGCTCCAAATAAGTCATTCACTTTTAGACAAGTGCTTTTAAAAAAAAAAAAAAACACATTGTCAGGCACTCAAGCTCAAAGTTTGAACAAAAGTCTTGAAACGCTAGCTCAGAGAGATCCTTGAGAATGTGTTTTGGGCAGGAAGTGGATGTGGATGGTCAGGGGATCAACATAGCCATGGGCAGTCAATGGTTGGGTAAATAACCCAACAACACCTGCAAGCTTGGTGTCCTTCCTCATATTTCATTGCTCCCTGCTGTACTCTAATGCAATAGTTTCGGTTTATAGGTGGCACTAATACGCAAAGCTAAAAAGGATGGGTGAAGCAGAAACGGATCAAGTTAACTCGGTTACATCCTCAGCACTTTGTAAAATGATGTTTTCACATGAATTTGGGGTTGAGGGGGGGTGTATGATTTGATGTGGCATTTGTAACACGTTTCAAGGCGCGAGTTATATAAAACATATAAAATGTTTTACATTAGGGACAGTGAAACTGGACAGCACAAGCCGCAGCAGTGAGAGCATCAGTGTCACAGGCTTCAACCCAGCGATCATGGCACTATGGCAATACCATAGTTCTAATTGCACACTTGACAACAAGTGCATCAATGGTTAAGTGCATTAGACACAGGAATACGTTTGTACTGCACAAACGGAGCCATTATCTTGCAAGCTTATGTCTCTGCATACATTAAACATGGTGAGTCACTGACATTCCTGCTCATCCCCACACGTCCCTGTGCATTGATCCAGTTCCTCTCTACATCATCTAGAAACATGAGGCTGCAACATGCAAAATCCTCAATCGAGTTCCTGGGGTACATTAGTATGTCGAATACTTGCATCATTGCCACTTTTGACATCTGAAGTTTCTCTTCCCATCTTCTACTTCACGGTTATAATTTTTTGAACCAGTTTTGTCCTTCACACTATGTGCATTTGTATTCACTGCAATGTGGGATGCCCAGACGGGGCTATATTAGCTGGCGGAGTAATATTGTCACTTGAACCCTCCCCATTGGTGTACAGTCAGAGATGGCGCAATCTGAGACATTTGTATTGGAGTATGTGGTCTAGTCTTTTGTTTAATGGAGCACACAATAATTCTGTGAGATAGAACATTCCCACTCATAATCGCCCAAGAACCATCCATTGTAGAATTTGCATCTCATTAAATGGGAACGTACTTCATCTAAACCTTCCCAGACCACCGCCATGGCCGTGTCAATGGAGAGCAAGAAACCTTCTGTGCCGACTCTGTGCTCATCAACAAGGAAAGAAGCCCAAACCTTAAAGCACTACTCAGCAAGGACCGGAAACTCCAAACCTGTTTTTAATCTGGGTGCATCTAGGATTCCTTGAATAACTGCTGCAAAACTCTTAACACTTGCATTCAATTGTCCTGCAGGTCTGCATAAGGTGGGATATGGCTCGTTATGGAACCAGCATGCACAGCCCTGTAGTTAATTTGAGATGGGTCCCATTTTGAATTGCCAAAATCCTATGCCTTACTATAACCAAAAACACTATTTGGGCAACTAGACTCGACCATGCAGAATTTCATACAGATCTGCAAGGTGATAAAAAGTTATTACCCACAGAGAAAAAGACTGATGTCATTCAGTCTTCCACAGGGTGCATTTTCCAGTGGTCAATCGCAATTTTGGACGAAAAATGAAGAATTGATGTACTTCATACTACTTGTGTTTGCCGCTGCTACTTGACCTGGCAGTGAATTTCCCAGATTTAGTTTAATCCCTTTCAGTGCAAAAAAAATTGCATGTGCATACACTGTCTCTTCAAAATATTGTCAGGAAGCTATACATCTTCTTAATTGGATAGGCTGGGTGCCACGATTTGAGTAGAGAAATCTGAATGGGCGAACCAGAGGGCTGGACGTGACTGCTGACTTGGATCTGAGCCACTACAATCCACACCAGGTACCAGGATCGTCTCCTGCACCGTGGAATGCAGATGAGGGAGGATACAATCAGGCCTCGGAGTGCTGTATTTGGGTGAACAGGTCCTGTAGCCCATACATCTTTGTAGTAGTATAGCTCCTGTACATTGGATGTTTGTAATTTCATAACACAAAGCCACAGAACAAAGTGTTTTATGTAGTGCAAGGCCACCATTTTGGATCCACGACTCCGACCAGACTCTTGGATCGGAGGAACTGTGTAGTCCCCACAACAAATAAAAGCGAAACCACCAGATGCAGCGCAGCAACCAAGAGCCATGGGAACAGATGGGGGCTGGAGGGGGTGGGTGGTAATCCAAGGCCCATATTGGTTGGTTCTGTGAAGTTCAAAGTAGTGTTTCAAGCACATTCGTGAATAACTACTTCAGATCCTTGAAAGCATTGAACAACATTTGGAAAAGTGAGGGGCCTCCTCTCGAACTTTCTACAAAAAATATCAAGCAAGCTTGAGGGGGTCTCGAACCTTTGAGACTGCTTTGAATTTCCACAAATCTCCACACAATCATCCAATGTAAGGGGAGTTTGAGATAGGTCAGTAAGCTAGCTCAGCAGGTTAACAGACCTGAAGGCATCTGTATACAATGGGTACATCACCGGTTCAAATGCCCCCAGGGAGGACTCTGCCTTGCACCCTTCTGAAGTTGATGAAGGGAGCAACACTCAGTTGGGAAATAACTCCTGTTGTAGCACAAAGAAACAAATACACTTGTGCATTGTGCTGCACAGGTCAAACATGTGTTTGGTGCAACAGGCTTCATTTCGCAACTGAGTGGTACTCACTTTATCAACTTCCGATGGAAGGTTAAGTCCTTCCTGGTAGTGCATAGACTTGTGATCTAGAGGTTGCACACAGATCTGCAGATTTTGTATTAATTCCCCAAACTGCCATACATAAAAGTAATTTGTTGCAATATTGCATAAACGCAGCGCTAATTAAAATAAATGTCATATCAATTATTCTTTGGGAAGACATCTCAGTGGATTAACAGCCCTGCTAAAGACCCCGGTGTCGGTGTGGAAAGTGGTACATCCCAGGTTCTGTTACGTGGAGGGCAGAATTAGCCTTTTATTGTTTTAAAGTGAAAGAGTACAAAACGTGATCCAAAAGAAAACCAGAAGTCTCTACCTACAGTCATTCCTGGTCTATGACTGCAAAATACAAGAGCTTTTACCAATCCACATAGTGTCAGAAGTAAAAAAGTGTTTTAGGTAGAGCTTCCTGTGAACAGATTACAGAAGGGGTGTACCGTGCTATGCCCATTGCACACATACATTAGCGCATGGATTAGCAGCGGTGCAATCGCAAAGACTGCACCGGCAATCATTGCAACTTAAATAACACCAGTTTATGTGCTAAAGAAGGTGTGTGATGCACAGAGGGCAAACAAAACCTTCTGCAACTGGGCCCTGGTTTATTATTTACAATGAATCTAGTATTGCTTCCATCCCAACATTATTTTAAACTTGCTTTCTGCAAGTCGTTTTGGTCTAACAGATGGTCGAATCAATTTCAAATATTAGCTTTTCACATGCTACGTTACAGTCTTTATTTTTGTCTGCAGCAAACTTTCAAAAACAATGTATGAAGAGTTATTTAAAATGTGTTCTTTCACAGTCCAACTTCGAGTCAGACCTCCCGCTTGCAATCAGCCTTGAAACAGAGAGAGTGTCTTTTTTTCTGAGCTCCTCTGCAATTCTCACGCTTGTTCACAGCATGCTCTACTTCTGAATGGGTTCCGATACTTTATGTTCACATTTTATTGGTATCGGTGCATGAACACACTTGGAACTGAGAACCATCAGTGAAAGAAACGCAGGTTCAGTCCATCTTTTATCTAATCAACCACAGTGCATAACAATAGCAACATCAAAGTAACTTTGTTGCAAAGTAACATTGTTGCAAAGTAACCTCTCCTCTCCCTCCTAACTTCAACCAGGTTACCATGGAGAGCAAGGACATTGCCACCAGTTTGGTTACTTTTTGCTCAAACTACTTAAGAGTATGATCTGGTCAATCTTGCCCAACATTTGGAAGAGTCAGGTTTTGCCTAAAAAATGTTTCACCCATGGTTAGATCATAGGATTTGATCCAGATTTTAACATTCAGATGGTAAAAAGGAAAATATGCAACATCAACACAAGACTTGCCCCTTTGCTTCTACATTTCAAGGTCCTCCTCTTAAAAAAAATGGCTCTTCCGTAGCTCCTAGGTCAACTCACAATCCCCACCTAACCAGAGTCTGAGCGATCTGCTCCCCATGTTTTTCCCCCTAGTTGTTTATTAAGTCCTTGCTGCCAAATTACCGGCTACCCCTCCCCATTATTACCCCCCACTCCCTTGTATCTCTGCTTCCCTCACTGTGTCCTACTATGACTTGTAAAGTGGCCTGTACCTTGCCAACACGGGGCTTGCATTCAATAAATACAATATTAATTATTATTTGGGATGGGAGGGCAGGTGGTAACAAAATGGGTAATATGTATTGGATAGTTGTCGGTCTCAGGAGGAATGATATCGGATATCATCGCCGTGCCTCCTATTTGGCTACTAAAAATCATTAAATCATGAGGGAGACACAGGGCATGATGATTTATTTTCTAATGACAACCATTCGTACACACATGTTCCCAAAATGTATTTTTAGAAATGATAACTTAGTATTCTTGGCTCCCAAGTCTTATAGAGCAACCCGCATTAAACTCAAAGTCGACTTCAAATTAATGCAGGTTGCTCTATAAGACTTGGGAGCCAAGAATACTACAGGATTTAACCTGATCACTACATTTAAAACAGACAGCAGTATATCCAGTACACTTTATCAAGCAAACAGCCCAGGTTTGAAAAAGACACTTGTGTTGCCGAAACACGTGTTACCATGAAGGGCTATCACTAACTTTGTTAATAAACCTTAATTTTGGAGATACCATATGACCAAATCTGGCGCATTTGTATGAAGGAGAGTTCCAACATTTTATAATTTCATTATAGAGGCGGGAGTGTGTACCTCCATCACCCTTGCCAAATGCGACACATCCACTAATATTATGAGAGTTTAACATTAAGGTCGCAGGATGTGAAAGTCGGCGTCAAACCACCCCCATTTTTCTTGTATGTATTTTTAGAACCATACACTTAAGGACTATACCCTAAATTGATTCATTTTGATATTACTCTGAGGGGCGAGCCGATAGCACACTTGTTTTTTTCCCCTACGCACCATCGGATTCCACTCTAAGATGGCCGCCGATATAAATAGCACCAGGGACCTAGCAACAGCGTTACTAACGCTTCACTGGCAGGTCCCGTTCGCGATTCAGAGTGACTCAGCATTCCTAGACGAAGCTGCTCATCCAAGCGGCTCGCCGTGTGTGAGCCTCCCAGCTGCACAGGTATCCACACGTGTTCCTCTCTGATTTATATGAGACATGGATACGATCCATACCATTTCAGCACTAACTACATGCCCTCCCTGTAGGATTACTCCCGCGGGACAGACAAGTATAAGGAACTGAACAGGCTTATACTAGAGAGACACAAGCCTCCACTGAGAGGTAAGTGTACCACACACCCAGTGCGTTTTTCCATTGAATTATCATGATATAGACTTTAGGAGACTTAACCAAGTAATTTGTTATCCCTCCTATGATTTATTTGGTAACAGGACCGCATAGGGAGCTTCCATAGATGCAAACGGATCCCCACCATAGTGCCTGTGGCAATAATTACCCATAGGTAAGCTGTGTTTTTTTGCAACGTTGTATACAACACAGTCCACAATTAAGTCAGTATGTAATAAATATATGCTCAAGCACCCCCCTGATTACACTCTCCCTTCCGCTGCAGCACAGACATCTTATCTTACAGCTTCCTGTCCTGAAGAAGGCCGTGTACAAGATGAGGCATAGCAAGCCCACCTAGACGGCTGAAACACCCCGTTGTAGATGCATTTTTTCAAACCACACTGTATTATCGCTGTACCCCACAAAGAGAACTATTGTTATTTACTGTGTTGTTTTTTGTCACAATGTCAAATTGTTTTTCTGCATAATACTGTCATTTGAGTTTTCTGGCAGTTAAGGACTCATACTTCGTTTGTCCTACACACACAAATTGTTGTCCTGCCAAAAAATGTTTGGTCTTGTGTGTTGTTAATTTTTGCCTGTATGACTGGTCAAATACCGTTGGACGTCATGTCTCCAATACTCAATTCATATTGATTTATGCAACTTTGTATAAAACTAAGATTTTTCCATAATGGAGCATGAGAAAATGATCTTTCTTTATATATTCAGAGGGTGATAAGGAGTAGGAGAATACTTCAGCAGAATTCTTTCTGGACCTATTCAATTGTAATTTTTGTCTCATAAGCATCCCTCCTGGGCAGAATAGGCTCCAAACCAGGAGCCCAATTGTTAGGTCTCTGGAGGAATACTCTGCAAACGAGTGAGATCAACTGAGAGGGGGAACAGGAATTGGTTGACTGAATGAAGCACTATAACAAATGTAGAGTGGACACCGGAGGTTATACGAAGGAGCGTGGTGCACCAAGGAGATACAAGTAGTCATTTGCAAGTCAGATTCTCTCCATTGTGGCAGGACACACTAGAGATGCCCCTTAGGATAGCAGCCTGCCTCCTTGGAGAACTGTCAGCTTGAAGCTCTGGTGAGCGGCGAGGTTCACTGTAGAGTCTATATTCTTATTCAATCCAAAATGGAAAACCGTAAAATTATATATTTAGGAAGGCACAGCATAGCATAGCAAAATCTGCCTGAAGTTCACTAAACAAAAAAGTTTTGTATTGTACATTTTTAAGCATTCAGTGTCAGCACATCCAGTTAATAAAACATCAGAAGTTCAGTTGAAGTGACTTAAAGTTAAGAGTTTAATACAAAAATAAATGAACCGAAACTTCAGGCCCCCCAGTGATGATGTGGCACATGAGATGATCACTCACTTTAGTAAATTGCATCACACAATGGTGTCATCAGTGGACGAATATGCATAACTTTGAATATGCAGAAGGGTGCACCGGCAGCCGGGGAGTCTCTATTTGAGCTCACCTCCCTTGGAAAGCCTCTGGGGGCTCTAACATGTCCTGCGTTGTTTTGGAGAACTTCCAGGAAACGCCTGGGCGTTCTCCAAGCCACCGTGTCCCTTTGCGCCAGTTTCAGTTTTTTTAGAGAAACTTCAACAGTAGCAGGCAGGGCCACTTCAGCAAGCCCAGGTCAAAGTTTTCTATACTATCAATGGGACTATATTTAGCTCTGGCTCGTGGGAAAACTGACACACAAAATGAAAAACTCTGCACTTCAGGCATACTGCATCACATTCCAACAGAAAGCCCTTTAAAAAAAGCCTCAATATTCGTTTCTCTGAACTTAACCTTGTAGACAGCATTAAAAAAAAATAATAAGCTATTACCTGGACATGAAACATTCATGGAGAAAGCAATGTTAACACAACCGGTTTAAAACACACAAAGTGTTAATATTACTAATTCCTGGCAGAAAATGCATTCCAACCTTGCATCCATTTCTTAAGAACCACTTTCTAAGAGCTCGGTGCACATTCTAGGGATGGCTAAACCAGGCATACTGGAAGGACCTGGGCGTAATTAACCAACATTGCAACTAAATGCAATTCCTGCAACTTCGACACCTACAAACAGGTAACGTGTTAAAGGCCTACCATGAAAGTTGCCTGGAGCTGAATCTTTTCAGATATCGCCAGTGCAGAATGCAGTGGGCATGTGTATATGTGTGAGAGTAAATTGACCATCGCTGGTAAGCAGATGCATTTTAGACAGAAGTGCCATTGCCAGCAATAAGAATCGGAATTCAAAAAAAGACTAAGGGGTAGTTGAGCAATTTGATTATCGTGTATCGGAAATTATTGTATGCCCTGATGAAGGCCCAACTGAACAATGTTAAAGAAGACCGCCAAGAATCGGCAGATCCTCATTAAAGGGCCGAAACACCCTTTGTCGACATAATACTCCATGTTAAAACATCCCTTTGTAATAAAAATCGGACAGAAAAGTATTAGTCTCAGCCGCGGGGCAATGCATGAACACAAAACCTCTGTGAGAACTGTTAACTAAAGAACATCCAATGTAACCCCTCCAATCTATGTATACCAACAAAAGGCTGCGTCACCAGTTTACAAATGTCTGTGGTTGTCTTCCCACACCCACATAGACCAATACGAAAAACCATCTAAATAAACATATTTTGTTGAATGTTACGTTCCACTTGTACATCGTTCGATACTCATTTGTTGATGCCTTAGAATTCTGAATGTTTTTACTTTGTGCATTTAATGTGTTTTTGATTCGAAATAAAACAAATCATTTTGTTTTAATGAGAACTGAATGTTGAGGCACTGGGCGGCATGTATTTCACATCTGCACTTACTCCACAGGTGGCCATAACGTGTCCACACACGTGGGAGGGGTAGCTTGACACTCGCATGTTTAGTTCTATTCCACAAAGCTACACCTGAGAATTCTACACAAATCAACAAAAACACTGCATACATCACAAAACTATGCTGACAGAATGACAGTAATTGTATACCAAAGGAACACATGTATTCTCCCTCAATAGGAATATCCATCAACAAGCGATCACAATTCAAGGACTTTGCCTGGCCCACGAGTCATTGCCCTCCTACTGACACCTGCTCACCCAATGGACAAATTACCAACCGGTGTAGATTCTCAGATGGGGCAAACTCATGGTGCCCATCCCACAAAAAAACTGTACAGCTGTTTGAGGAAATACCACAACTTTTCAGGACATCCAGCTACTAAACTGCTTCCTCAAGATCGGCACGCCAGTAGAACCCATTCAGGCCTCTGAAGTGACCCGCCAATATTGACCATAAACCTTTATTGTTTGCCACCAAACAATGTGCAAAGAAGCTGTCGCAGAGCATTTCTGACAATATTAAAAGAGGCAAAGATAAATAGGTAAGTGGGAATAGGCTCGCTCCACTTGCCCAATTTGGAAACATTTACTGACAGTAAAAACAGAATCAAAACAAATAGATTGAAACTACATTCACATTACTTTGCAAATGTATGGCATTCAGCAGGTTTATTTATTGGTTATTTGCAAGTTCATTAAGATTCCACTTATCACAACGCAGATAACCCAGAGGTAACAAAGGTCAACAAGCTGTAAGGGGGGATATCATGGATTTATAAAATCCAGCAGCTACCCAAAGATGGGCAGCTGGGACCAGATCCCCCACGCTCCCAGCTCAGGAGGAAAGACATTTGGAGAAAAAAAAAGAAGGTTGCTAAAACACACGGAATCCAATCGATATTTTGTTCTTGCTTTTGCAACATAAAATATCAAGTATGGTTCTTGCTCAACTGCAACTAAGGTGAGGTTTCCAATATTTCTCTTTCTGGCGTTGGCCAGAATATGCTAAACTGAAGGTGTTCCAATCAAGTGATAGAAATGAAGAGCCATAAACGGAAGCTAGAAGTGCCCCCGGGTGGGTAATGGGGGCATCACCTCAGGAGTGAGCAGGCGCTCTGGCTGGAGAACATGGAGCGAGTAAATCGAGGCGAAGATTCAAGCAAGGCCACTTTTCTCCATCAACAATAAGAAAGTTACAGACACATTACCCCATATGTTCTAGGGGCTCCAAACATAGCCATGTAAAAATGAAGGAAAGACAAGTATGCACACAAAAAACAGAGTGACTGAATGGTCATCGCCTCCGCACTATGCCTATGACCATCACCCGACTGAGGTACGATTAGTAAATCCCAAAAAGGCACACAATACGACTTGTTAATTGCCCTCCATAGTACTGCTTTAAAAAGAGGTATATTGGGGGGTGCCCGTCACATGACCAACACACGCATGACACCATGTGCATATATCTGCAGGGCATTCAATGCCTTGGAGTCAAAGGCGCTCCTGGCAGCATCTGATTGCAAGCTACAAGAAGGTGCCAACTAATCCTTGTGCTCATGCTAATGCCAAGTGGGCACGGTGGCACCAGAATGGACATTGTTTTACCCTGCATAAATATGTTTGGAAGTAGTTGTTTAGCACTTGAGTAGCCCTACCCCTCCAAAAAAAAGAAGAAAAAAAACCTATCACACGATATTCCCTGGTTCTGGAGGCACACACGAGGGATAGAGAATTGCCTTGACTGATCCATAAAACCTATGAGAGCAAAGGTCCTCTCTCTCCCTACATGTACCCTTGCCACATCATACCCCACACTGAGACCCAATATCTGCAAATGCAAAGAGAAGCTCAATAAGCAAACAGCAGCCTCTTCAGTGGGGACACAACCTCCTCCATGTCAAAGGCCCAGAATAAGAAAACTATTACATGGGTCTAAGTCATGCATTTCAAATATATATGCACAAAATATAGAAATATACTAAATCTGCACGGAACAACGCATACACAACAAACAGAATTAACCAATTATACATTCATACATGTTAAGAGGCAGAAGGAGACTGGTCTTCAGCACATACTCACCTAACCAACCAAATCAACAAGCGTCCATTCGCCATCAAAACACATCTGAATTAACATTAACCACACTCATCACAACATATAGAAATCTTAAAAACATACACATTTACATATAAAACAGTTGAAAACAAAATTAACACCCAGCACCAGTTTCTCTAATACTGTGTGCCACTATACTTTGTAACACGATATGCTAACACATACATGAGATAAACTAATACAAACAAGAAATCTTTTCAATAGTAATTATGTGGCATATTCTGCGTTAGCACCCTGGCTGGGGGAGCCAGTCAATCAGGTGGCTCGGAACGCGGGCTGACACTACCAGTGAAAGCCCGCATTCCAAGCCACCTGATGGTTGGCTCCCCCGCCCAGCATCTTCCCCTGCCAACCCCCTTTCTTTGGTTCCCTCTCCCTCCCCCATCCCACTTCCGTGATTGCGGCGGCGGGGATCTGCCACCGCAGCTCCTTCCCCCGTGTGGCCACCATGGAAATGGAAGAGGGCTCTGTATGGAGCCCCACCTTCCAATTCCCTGGCTGCCATGTTGGTATAGTATTTTCTCTCCAAGAACGGGACGCAGCAAGGTATTCCGTTCATGGAGAGAAAACACTTATTTTTGTCTTTTTTCAACGATTTATCACCCGTGTAGCACACTACACAGGTGCTAATAGTGCTATGCCCCTCGGTGGACGGGCCCATCCTGTGGGTAACGGCCTGCCACCCGCATTAAGGTACTCTCGCATCGCTCTAGCCCTTAACTTGGACGGCGGACCGTTACCCACAGGGTGGGCCGCCACCTCGTGGCATATCGCCTCAAACATTTGCCACCTCGAATTTCGGCTCTTTAGGTCAGTCGTTGATGTTAAAAGACCCAGCCTTCTTCAGGTCACAAATCCATCAAGTTGGTCAGGTGTATCCATTCCTCCAGTGTAGCACACAAAAGTGGAGGTTCCAACACGGTTGAGAAATCTAACAGACCAAATTAAATATAGCCCGACCCCTGACGGACTACGTAGTTCCTAGCTAATGTTTTACTTTCACATTTATCAGTGCACAAGACACGAACAGGGAGGGACAGGCATCCCCAGCATCCAACCCGGTGTCCCCCAACTGCTCGAGATTCTTCCACATCAAAACACGGTTAATATTAATGTCACCCCACCACAGTGCCACAATATACAGCATGCAGTGTGACGGCACATTTGGCAGACTCCACCTGAGGCAAGCCAGACACCACGGCACAACCTGATGTTGGTGGTGGTGGTGGTGTTCCAAGTGATTAATTTGTTGGGGGTAACTAGGACCTCACGCATGTGCTAAAAGTCCTTATGCCCCCAAGGTCAAAAATGTATTTCTTCCATACCTGGTTATTGTAGTTACAACCACAGCCAGTCAGCTACAGACAAACTGGCTTCACGTTGTTATTAGGCAACCAAACACCATATCTATGTCATCTGCAAATACATATAAATGCATGCATCATTTTCAGGCCCTATGTTAACCAATGTATTGGGAATAGAGCAATACGTCACATATGGGTAAGGCCCTTATTCACAGAACGTTTTCCGATGGGGTTTTGCCATTATAAAACTCTTCCATGAATTAGGCCCTAAGCGTGGTGCTTAAAGATACAAAACACCATGCGTCTGTATATCTCGTATTCATATGGCTTCTCGGATCACCGCAATAGACTTGCACACTATGACTGGCACCGAGTGTTGGAAACCTATATTAACCAAAGCCAAATTATCCACCGTCATTTACATCTAGTATATCTCATCTATGGGGTACATTAGCTGCGGGCTGCGTGCTTACCTTGTGAACTTACTCGCTGCATACACCATATTTCTTACTCAAGTGGTCTCACCCGTACCCCGTGCAGTGCGTATATTAATATGTACATGCATGTGCAGGGAACGAAAGGGAAAGGGAGAAAGGGGAAAAAGGGAAAAATAGCCTTCGGAAAGTGGAGGCCTCGTATAACTATCGGCCATTTTGGACTGATGTTTATTGAATGTAGCGCCAATTCCATGCCTGAGAGCAAAACATTAACCTCCGTCCCGAAGAAGAGTACTGCTAATTGCCCATCTCTAGGTCTGCATGGTATAAAAAGCTGAAGACCTGAGTCCATCAGAGCGTGGCTAATCTCTGCTCACATCAAAACCGGCCTTCAGAAGGTAGCAGCCCTTGTACGTCTGTCGGCCATGTTGGCCTGATGTTTAATTAGTATAGTGCCAATCGTATGTCTGGTAGAGAAGCATCTCCCTCAGGCACAATCAAATGCAACTGCTGGTTGCCCATCTCAGGCTCCACATTATATGAATATTTATTGAACTAGGTTTACCGGTGTGTGGCTGCAGTCCATTCACATTAAATCAAATATACAAACACTGATTGTCAACACATTGAGGGGCACACAGCGGAGGTTTAATTAACAATATAAAGATAAAAAAGTGTTTTTGTTTTTTTAAATGGGTGGGGCAATCCAGCCACCTGCTGAAGGAGTGGTGGTGGTCAGGCACCCACGGACAGGGAGTACCCTCCTAACACCATGTAGTGTAATCCATAAATTAATGTAAACCCCTAAAAACAAGATCATAACCAACAAAGGGAGATGGGTCACATAGGCAAAAATCCTAGTCAATTAGGGTAGCCCAGTTTAATTCTTCATTGAGTCCTACGCGATGTGTACCCAATCTATGAATCCAAGTTTGCTCCAGCCGTTGTAGTCTTGTGACTGTTGAGAAACTGAATTGGTCCACACGTATGCTGTCCACCACAAACCATTTGATGTTATCTGGTCTGTGATCTTGCAACTCCCGACATCCCAAACAGGCGGTGAAACCTTTGGATTGACACACAAAAACTCTCTCACATGCCGCGCTATTGTCTGATCAATTCCCCTACACTGTGCCATGTGTTGCCCTTGTCAGCAGTACCCACCAATACTGGTTCCTGCGAGGTTTGTATGCTCATGTAAGCTTTTCTTCATTTTGTACCCAAATGCTGCACCCTCTGAACTAACTGCACAGACTTATGTGGTCAATTAGTTTCTGCAAGGCAACAATGCTCTTGAGACACATTGTCCCCAGAAACGGTGTCTCGAACAGGACATACTGGGAGCGCGGCAGTGATGTGGAGCAGCATGGAGATCTATGAAGAGGAGCATGGCAGGGCATTGCTCGAAAGACATGCAGGTGCAGAGGGCACACTCTGAGCGGAAAATGGCATTGTAATTGCATGGGGGCACAGCAGGGTCATGACTGGGTGTGGGGCTGCGAGAGTGGGGCAGAGTGGAACAGCATCAGGGCGGGATTCACAGGGGTCACCAGGCTACCTCCGTTGAATAGTTTGCCCATGTGTCATCTTTTGATTAATTGATTTGAGGCCACCTCTCCACCCTAAATTCCATGGGAGAATGGGACAACCTGCAAATATTTTTGTTAATTCTGCAAAATCAATGAGCTTGAATTCACTGAACCCATCAAAAGAGCCTTGGCATTCAATGCATTAGTATTTTAGATACATAAAGAGCAGGTATGTACAAGTGTGAAATATATGGCCCATGAAAAGGATAGGGCGTGTCCAACACCCTGGTCATTTTGGGGCCAGCCACAGTTTGTAAAGTGTCTGCTTAGGTTTTTATTTTGGGAGATATAGACTGGGTGATGAGGAGCTCAGGTTTTTCAATTTCCTGGAATTGGGTTTCTGAAAACTATGGTTGCCCATTATCCCTTGTGGATGCCCCTAGTGAAACCTCCCCATAGATGAGGCGAGAGGCCCCCAATATACAATCAGACTTGTGCTGGATTGCATGGCTCTCATCCTTTGAGAAATGCCACTCAAGAGTGATGATACTTGGGAGTTAGCCCAGATAAATCCCTGGGTAAGGTTCTGGCATAGGAGACCTGGAAGTGAGGGAGAACTGTAAAGACTAACTGGACAATTGACTGAACAGGGAAGAATTATATATTAGTGGGTAGAGGTTTCCTGTGACCATAGGAAGTGTGTAGTAGGTATTTATGTTCATAGAGGTTGAGGGTCCACAATAGCCCCTCCCATCAGCATTTCCCCTCATTTTATTTTGAAGGTGGTGATGTGCCAAAGGTTCACCAAGCAGCCCCCTTTAAGTTAACAAGGTTGAGAGTTTCAGAGCCTCTGTGTTTAGTCATTTATTCTAAAAGGGTCCATGCAATACTGGTATATTTGGGAGGAGGGGGCTATCTTCCCTTACCTTCTCTCCTATCTCCCGAATGTTGACCACGTGTGCCACATTGCAGTGCAGCATTTACACAATGAGGTGCAATGCAGGTGCCCCCTGATTTGGATTATGTGGCCTTCACAATGCTGCACCGCAGCTGGCGTGATAAGGTTATTCTGTTTAAGACTCTTCCATGGGAGCCCAGATCATGGGAGCAATTTATTGGATAGAGGGGGATGGGGTGCATGCCCAAAATCCCCATTGTAGCTCCCTTTCCAAGCCCTCTACATGCTTAAAGGAGTGCTGCACATTTGGAGCCAGAAGTTGCACCGGAGCCTACCTCGCTGCCCCGCAGACTAAGGGAGCCGGCCTGGAGCTGAGAGTTTATTTTGTTCTCAACATTTTTCACTATGCATTACTGGGTTTTATGAATGCTCCTTGTTAGGACTGATTTTCTATACTTAGGCCTGGTGGAAAGATGTATAGAAGGCCAACCTAGTTTAGCTACAGGGACAACTTCTGGGAGCTGTAACCAAACCAGTTCAAGGTAGCCTAGCGAGTGGTCAAGGACAAGTCTCAGGAGGTGGTGAGCATGTAAGGGGTACACAATGAGTACATACAGTGAAAAAACAAGGAACAAACAGTTATATAAAAAAAATACTTATTTATCTATGACCATTTAATACTATGAAAAATGACCACTAGCACATAATATCACACACGACTAAATAAATACTATCACTGGAGGAGGGCAAAATACATAACAAACCCCTGGAAAGCAAGCATTAGTATGCAGCACTGCAGGTCCACAGAGATACCACACTAGCTTTAAAGGTTCATCCCTAAAATGTATGGGGCTTTGTATCCACAAGTTCACCATTGTTCCACACAGTGTTGTAAGACGGGAAACAGTTAGTGGAGGCCTTTGGGGTCCAATAAAGATCTCCAAAGGGTAGAGGACAAGTTATGCTAGCTAATAAAAGTGTCCTCCACTTTCGGAATGCATGTGCGGGCAAGCAATGGCAAAGCCAAACTGTTATAAAAGATTCTAGAAGTGAACAAACTGTTTAAATGGAGTAAGGGGTTCAGGCATGTACTGTTACAACTCACACCCATACTCTGATACTTCTTAGGACTTGGCAGGTCTTCAGAAGAGGGTACACTTTTGTTTTTCCTGACTTCATTTATGGTCCTGGATGCCCGGGTTTGCAGGTTAGAGCACTTTGCGGGTCAGCGACAAACGCTGGTGCATGGTCTTCAGGTTGAAGAATGCAGAAGAACTCTATGCAGAGCCCCTCTCAGCACAGGACTCCATGCAGCAAAGCTGTTTTTGATGACCGCCATGATGCACAGCGGCGCAAGGGGGGGCACACTTGCCACAGTCAGACTTTGCTTTGGATCTCGGGTCCCCTTGATGCTGCAACCAAGGGGTTTGGCAGTGAGGAGTCCCGTAGCTCAAGCTGTCGATTCCCAAAGTTCCGGACCTCAATGCGGAGCGGCAACATTTGCAGCACAGTAGCCCAAACTCTGAGCTTGGCAGCCACTGGGTGACCCAGGGGGACTTCAGAGGACTCTTCTTTGCAGAACTCTGAGCTGATGTCAAGAATGGATGTTCCCTCCACTCCAGGAAAGGTCACAGCTCCTTTGCAGGACTGAGGTTCACCTACAAGACAGGGCTCTTCCAAGACAGCAGCAGACATTGGTCACCAGGCCTTGTTCCAACGGGTCCACAGTCTCCTTACACGTCTTGCAGCTGGACAGGATACTTGGCTTCTTCAGGTTTCTTCCAGGATCTCTGAAGAATGGATGCAGTGGTCCTCTTCTTATTCAAAAAGGAGGCAAGAGGCAAAATTCCCACTAGCCCATGAAAGATCTGGCCCACACACACACACCCTAGCAGTGGTCCAATCAGGACCACTGGTGGCATAGCTCATGCATGCCATTCAGGCTCACTGAAACCAGTTTGTGGATTGGGACCAGACAGTCCCAACCCACTTCCTGTCAGCAAACACACATGGCCCTGCAGTAGCCCGCAAAAAGCCTCAGCTTTCCTAGGCACTGGAAGTCCATATGAGGATTTTCCTGTACTCACAGGTCAGAAGATGGTTTAGAGAAAAGATGGCCAAGGGACAATTGAAAGACCTTGTGGCACAGCCATGTTTGGACACTAGCCACAGTAGGTAACCAAGC
Source organism: Ambystoma mexicanum (assembly GCF_040938575.1). Lineage (NCBI taxonomy): Eukaryota > Metazoa > Chordata > Amphibia > Caudata > Ambystomatidae > Ambystoma > Ambystoma mexicanum. The sequence goes on along the minus strand of NC_090931.1, from coordinate 687,403,093 downwards.
GTGGTAAACACGGTAAGGCTAAAGTAAAACACAACAAAACAATTGCAAAAAGTAACTGCTGCCACCGGCTTCTCCCTTGGGCACACCTAAAGTAACCAAAAATCCTCTGAGTGTTAGTCTAGGGTAAAACAAAAAGCATACCCCTTTATAAGATGCATTGTACACATGATAAAGAATTACCAAAAGGTGCAACAATGTAACCAGACTAAGGGAAACAATGTTTCCCAGTACTGAAAGCCTGAAGGACATGTCAGTTTCCTAGCGTGATGTTAGTCTCGGTTATCAAAAGCAAGTTCTGGTGAAGGCGTAGCCACTTAAAGCGAGATTACCGACACACTCGGGTTAGCCACACTGACCTTTGAACCGCACCGTATCATAATGTACACATTGCTCACACAATACACATTTCCCTTGGGGTGTGGTTTGGAAATAGTCTATTAAAGTGAAGGCACATATATTATAAAAAATAGACCTATGCCTTTTCTGCGGGCATTGGAGAACTCCTTTCCATTAAGCCAAGCAGGTTGGTAAAATGGCTTTGACTAATAGGTCACTCTGCACAGGAAGCACCGAGATACAGTGGGACGGCGCACACAGGTGCGCTTCCTGTCAACAACAGGTGCCATGGACCTTGGCTCCAAATACTATAGGAAGCCAGCAGGACGTACACAGCAACACGCAGGACCAGCCGTCACTTCCCCGAGTCAGAATATCCAAGAATATTTGTCGAGGGATTTTGAACAGTAAACGTACGCCTCTGCTTTTCCTTAAATGCACACCTCTTGCTTTGGAAAACTTTTGGTAATGGGAACCGTGAACGTAAGGTATATTACTGCATTTTATCTTTTATAAACAAAGCAGGTTGTCGTGTAGGTACCCTTCACTTATTTGTGTGACTGACTGTGAACATTTTAGCAGTAAGGAACAACTTTAAAACAGCAACACATGTATATAGACGGGTGTCAGAATTGCCTTCGTCAAATGCAAGGCAGCGTGCCCGTCCAGAATTGGCTCGCAGAACCCGAGGAGGACGATGCACGCAGGCAAGGCACACTTTTGCGGGTCCCATCTCTCACCTTCTCCTTGGTCTTCAGGTATCTCTGTGCAGCTTGCTGTGTGAAGTCCCCCACTGTGAGCTGCCCATCCTTGCATGGAACCACGATCAAGGTCCTCCCAAAGGAAACCGTCACCTTCATGTCCCACTTCAGGACAAAATGTGTCAAAAATGCATCCGGGGAACGAATTAGAATGGAGCGCACTAATGGGGAGTTTGCAGGCAGTCAGGGGCTGGGGGTGACAGTGGAAGGAAAGTCTGCTGCGAGGAACTCAAGTGCCACAGGTGGGAATGCTGGGTGAGACACACAGTGCGGGGGCTTCCTGTAAAACGTACGGGGCTCAGGGATGTTTCGGGGCGGTGGGTGAAAGGGAAGGCACACACAGGACAGCTTCCCCAGAAGTGTATGGGTCACCGGGCTGGGAGGGAGGGGCTGAAGTCTGTGGGAGGCACACACAAAACAGCTTCCTGTAAAGTGAATGGAACGCTGTTCTAGAGGGACGGGCTCGGTGCAGTGCTGGGAGGGGTCAGCGTTGACCCATGACACTCGGCGCTCCAGGGTGGGGCGACGCAAAAAGTGGGTGAACCGTATCATGCCCCCAGCATCTTCACCCTAGGAATCCTCAATATTGCTGCGAATCTCGTATTTCTTTTCATGCAAGAAGAAACTTGTTGTATCCATGCGGACCAATCAGAACGCTCGTCTTTGGCTGGTCCCTGTTCCCACAGAAGCGGCCGTGCTCGTGAAGGAGTCTGCTGGGAAAGTGTGATGCTGGGGCAAAGGGGGGGTGAAGGGGTTCCCGCTAGATGAGAGCTCCTCCCCCCGTCCCCTAGCCCTCAGCCTTTCTACGCTGTACTCCCTCCGCATAGTATGCATTCCGAAGACGGGATGGAGGTGCACTTCACAAGAGTCGTGTGCATATTGTCTGTGACAGAGAAGGGGGGAAAGGGATTTTAAGGCGTGAAAGCCACAATATAGGAAAGGTTCGAGGCATTGCCGAAAAGAAACGCCGGACAGGGTCGTTCAGGAGAGGGAAGAGTCCTCGGCAGGAATATGCCGGACAGTAGCAAAGTGCAAGAGATTGTTTATAGTTCCTGCACTGCCGAGTAGCGTGTATTCAGGTGGGTGGAATAAGGAAAGTAACATGCAGGAGATAATCTGTGGCGCACAGTATTTCGTCCCGGTTTTTGGTTCTCTGTCCCCCTTTCTCAAGATTGTTTCTTGAGAAACTGCAGTGGTCCTGGTTTTTGGTAGTCAGTCTTTATAGCTGACAGTCATGAATGCACAATCTCGCACAGAAGAAATGCTGCATTTTACATCTAATATAGTGTTAGTTTGTGATACATTAATTAGAATGTGTTTCTTTGAACACTAAAACTTAAACCACCTTCTCCTCCAAACTCTACTGAAGTGTAGTGCCTGACAGCCGCTTTCAAGAGTTAGTCCTACTTTTGTGTTAGTTGCCCTGTCCGTGTTTTTTGCTTTTGAAATCTGGTCACCCTAAGTCATGCAAGACAGGAATGCAGAGTGAGTACAATTCCCTGGGACTGTGCAGATATTAACTAAAACCTGTATGCCAACATACCCTCTGTCCCTCTGATTCGTAGATGCACGCCAAGTTCTGTTTTGTTGCATTAAGGGACTTGTCCTGGATTTATAATTGCACAAGAAAAATTACAGGGCAAAATCAAACGCGAGGAGCAGATAAACATCTTCCAGAATAACATGGGGCATGTTAGCATCATGTTTGTACAAGAGAGAGGGACTGGTAAGCGAGAGAAGTTATTTTTTTTCTGGGAGAATAATTGGTAATGGTAGAGGAAAAGGGTCATGCAGAAGAAGGGATCTGTGTAGGAATTAGAGGGCTGGACTGGGAACCAAAAAAATCCCGGAAAATAATGTTCAAAGTGGCCCCACGTTACACATTGCCAGCAAGCCCAACCCTTTTCCTGTGGAAAAATGTGGACATAAAATAGGTAACCACACAAAAGAGACGCAGGGTGCAGAGGCCTGCCAGAAAATCGCCAGAGTTCCCCATAGGCCAGTCCACCCCTGGAAAGAAATGCGGAAAGGGCATCACAACAGCAAAGAGAAAATGAGGAGTAGAGAAATGCAGGAGACAGGAGAGTTTCCTGGGGAAAAGGGTAAAGGTAGGGCAGTAAAAAGAAACACAAAAGAGAAAAATGCTGGAGAGGGGAAGGTCCTACATAGGAAGCAGCAGTGGCAGTCAAATAACTGGTCTCCCCGACTCATTCGCTGGTCACCCTGCCTTATTCATTGATCACTTTCCTTCATTAATTGGTCATCGGGACACATGTTCACTGTTCATTCAGCATTATACTTCCAATTGTCTGACCTCATGCATAATCAATAGTGAGCCTGTATTGTCATGTTGCATGCACACTCCTGCCCACTGCACGTCTGGGCATTGTGTGGTTTACCTGTATAGGAGAACAAATACTTGAAGGGTCATGAAACACCACTGCAATCTGAACAATTTTAAGTGATATACAAGTTAGAATGTTAAGATGTTATGAAAAGGGCAAAGATATCCTGTGAATGAAAAAAAACGAGCTGCTGCCACCGTTTACGGTCTATTGCCTGCGATCTATATATGGCGGGTAAAGAAGAAGACTGTAAATGGAAGGCCATGTAGCTTTGCGGTCTGGCTCTGCCCCACGCCGCACACAAGTGCAGCTAGGGGCTACAGGCCCCACCTCGAAGTTTCTCGGAAGATGGGCAAAGAGAATAAGTGTTATGCCTCTGTGTATGTATGTATGTATGTGTGGGGGGGGTGTGCATGGCTTTAAATGGGCCGGAGCTAGCCACGGCCGAATCCCAGCAGTCTCTAGAAAGGGCTCCCGAGCCAGGGCCCACCCCGACTAGCCCCAGCCACCCCAATACTTCAGGTAGCCTGTGCAGCCAAAGTGCTGCACGGTTACACAGGCTGCCTGCAGGTGTCAGCACTTAATATTAGGGGAAAAAAGGCATTGCCTTTTCTTATTTTCTAAACAAAGTACTGACACTTGCAACAGCCATTCTAACCGTGACTTCAGCAACACAGGCTGCCCGATGACTGTACTCGGGAGCAGAAGGGCTGGAGGGTCTGGCTCGCCTATTGTGTCTGAGTAGAGTCATCAGGCGGCATGAAAGCCCTTTAACCATTATGACCTCCGGTTTCTAAGTATAGTCATCACGCAACAGACAGACCTTTCACTCAAGGAGCCCATGGTTTTTATCCATGTGGCTCCTTGAATAAAAGGGATGCCTGCTGTGTTTGGGAGCTGGGGCGCACTGGTGTCACACCTTTGGTGCGCCCAGCCCCGCCTTTTGTTTAAAAAAAGGAGGGGCTGCGCGCACCAAAGGTAATGTCAGTGAGCCTCAGTTCCCCTGCTTTCACCAGCCCCTCTTCTTAAGCGAGGGGGCTCACGTTAGGTATGAGGCCTAAGTACACACGTACGTAGGCCACGCCTCCCTAACGAGAGCCCAGCCCCTCAGTATGGCTCCCACTTAAAGCATTGGGGGTGCCGCATGAAAGAAGGGTTCAAGCGGGTTAACCGCCCCGGAGTACGTTGTGGGAGGCGATGGCTGGAAAGTTTGTGGGTAAAACCCCACGAAATTGCACCCGTTGAAAGCTGCACCAAATCAGCCTGATAAATGCAGCCTTCAACGGGCAGGCTTTGGACATAGATTAGATTCCACCGAGTTGAAGATCTACTGCTCAATGAATGCTTTACCTTTCTGGTGCATGATCCTGGAAATCGCATGCTTGAACCCCAGGGCTCTGCAAAATTACCCCTTGACACCCTCAGAATAAGCGCACGTGGTGAAATCTGCCGGAATTCCACCCTTCTCCATCTGCTTTGGCATTTTTTGGGCCCGGATTTCACACATTTGTCGCAGTAAAACGACATTCCTGTGCATAAACCCTGAGAAATTGTGAAATATTTTCACAGGCACTTGCAAAATGCACTGCTATTCCGGGTTTGGTGGTGGCAGTTTTGGTGGTACGCAGACTTGCATTTTTACTGTGAAAACAGTGGATGCAAAATGTAAACAGAATTTCATAGATTTCTCCCTGCCTGCTGTAATTTTGCCCACTCCTAATGTTATGTTATTGGTTTTCATATCACGCTCTGCTGCCATTTGCATTGTCTCCAGGAGCTCCGACTGATCTGAATGAGAGAGGAATGGCTTAGGTTGGGAAAAGAGGGAAACGATGGCAGATATCTTTTCCTTGACTGTGATGTGTAGACCGTAAATCCTCTGAACTCTATGGGGGCCTTTATTTCTAGGTTTTCTGTTTCAAGAACTTGGAAGCATGGCGGGGGAGCGGCTCTGGTTCCCTTCTGCTAGCATCTGTTAGCCAGAGCTGTGGAATGCAAGTTGTTTTTGGTGGTGTACTGTTATTATGTTTGATGTCTGTTGGTTTTGATGTTCAGTTACCATGTGTGGGTGTCATAGCTGGTGTCCCTGTTGCATGTTAGAATGTAGAATTTGATCATGATAAAGTGTGGAGCAGTCAGTGAAGACATCAATGGACGGTTTGGTTAGAGCAACACTCTTTCACTAATCAACTTGATCCAGGCTGTTGTAATGCTCCGAAGATGCGCTCCGCAGAGCATTATCTGGTAAGAATTGTTTGGTAATCTGCTTTGGTTTTATGGCTCTGTGTTAGTAGTGGTGTCAGAGGCTGGTGACATCACAGCTAGAATATTGATGTGGTCTAGGTGTGAGAGATCTATGGGGGACCGTTGGCCTGGCGGTTGGAGGAGGAGCTAGTTGAAGGGTGAGGGGCAACCAGTGTTTCTTACGATCTAACCAAGTGTGTGTCCTCTGTATGCCTATTCCATGTGTTCTGATGGACCTAGTGGCCATAAAGCTACTCTGAGATTGCACTTACCTGGTGTCTGTCTTCTGTGCTTGGGCAGCTACGCCTCCACATTTTGGCGATGAGTGGTCTTAGAGGATGAGAGTAAGGATTGCTGGGGGGAACAGCCGGAACAGACACTGCCCCCCACCAAGGAGGAGACCCCACACCCAGTTGAGGGAGCCACAGATTGTGTAATCATATATAATGTCGAGCCTTTCTAATGTGGCTGCCTTGTTTGATAAGACATTAAAGGTACTGCAATCTTGGGAGTGGATCCATGCGCAGAGATGATTCCCTACACACCTAGCTGGGGACTATAACAGCATCTTGCGCCTTCCACAGTTCATCATAGTGCATGTGAAGCAGTCATTTTCGATTAAAGACTTTCAACAGTTTAGGGGCATGCATATGTTTGTCTGGTTCCCAAGAGCATTCTGCAGCACCATACCCCCTCCAGGAAACCACATAAGTGATAAGTGTGCATACTGACTTCAGATCACATACATAGTTTCTACTTCATATTCCAGACTGGAGGAGGTGGTGATAACGGAGGTCCAAGTGTGTCCCTTATGCCCCCCACTCGATTCGCAGCCCGAAGACAGCGAAATGACAGATGCACATCATTCTTAGGCCCTTCATCGCCATCATCGATGTATCGTAGATGCAAGAAATGTTACTCTCTCAGACAACTATTCAAACCGTTCCAGATTGACGACATGGACGAGGTAGAGCTGTCATTGATTGAACAAGTTGACTGATCACAACTTCGAAAATTAATGATGTATCACTGACATCACGACGTAGGTGCACGTATACATGTATGTATGTATATATATATACCCTTTGCCAAAGCAGAAACAGCAAGATTCCAAGAATACATATGTTCAATTTGCACATGCTTAATTGCAACTTTGTGCTCATTCCCATCACCTTGCAACGGTACACCCAGTCTGGTAGATGTCCAAGGTCCCATGTCTGGGAAGACATGTTGTGTCCAATCCAGAGTTACCTTTCATGTTAAGACATATTATGTTGCAGTGGCCAGTAGTCTCTCATGTTCCTGCTACTTTGCATTGGTTGTATGTAGAGGTGGTCCCAGGAGGAACCACCAGATATGGCTATCATTAATCAAACAAACCCCTGTATACTGTATATGTATTTTGCCTAAACGGACCAATCCGCTTCTGATAGGTTTTGGGGACGTTACCTGTTTTTGTGATGTCATCCTCGGTTTAAACAGGGTGACACATGTTTGGAGGACGAGAGCTCTGGAAACAACATGCTATTCTAGTGTGATCCCTGTCATTTTTGTTGGATAATAAAGACAGTAAATGTTGTCCTATGGTTGAGTCTTCTGTTCTTGCAGCCTGATTTTGCTGGGGCCCAAGTAACCTTTTGCTGGTAATCGGGGTAACTGCTAGAGACCCACTGCCATTCCTTTACAAGTGGCAGCAGACGATGGTCGCTAAGACCTTTGGCCATTAAGCTCGCGTTGTGCCGCTGCATGCCTGATGGGCTGTGCGGCGACCCGCGACGATCAACACCCAAGATCATGTGCGGAGAAAATTGAAGAGTTCGACCAGAGTTGCTTTGAAGTAAATGTCTACATGCTGCCTGTGGGATGCCAAGCAAACCAGCCATCAGAGTGGCAGATTGTGGGAGAGTCAGTGTTCGAGGGACTTCAGCGAACCACGGAGTGTAAGTATAGACACAACTATAAGGCAAATATAGGGAAACAGGAAATGTTCCGCTTAATGTTGTGACTCTGTGGTTTTGTGTTTTTGTGTAAAGGTTATCTGTTGGTAAACTTAGAATGTCAGCTTGGTTAATGGGTGAAAAAAGAAGAAAATATTATAAAAAGGTTACCTGTATCCTAGGTTTAGGTCTATTTGATTGAAAAAATGGACCTTTTCCGATTTGACTGACTTTTTTTTTTGTTCGTTTTTTTCCCCACTTCCCCCCATTATTTCCTTACCCCACCCCACATATATATTGATTTAAAATTGACCAAAATTACTAAAGAATTCAAACCAAAAATGTGGTAAATTCGGAAAAGGTCAATTTGGCCACAATCAAGTATGCTAATACTGTATCGTAGGCGGCTGCTTAGTTTATGGGAGAAAAACATGTAAAAAAACAGTTTACCTGTAAATCTAGGCACTAGCTTGGTTTTATGGAAGAAAGCTATTTAGAAAGACCAAAGAAGATACCTGCGAATTTAGGCATTTTAGCTTGATTCATGGATGAATATGCATGGTTACCTGTGTTTAGGTATTAGCAGGAGAAGCTAGCTCATACCATCGAAGGTGGTTTCCTAATTTATCTCTTGGAAATGTATTCCCATATGCAGCAGTATGGAAGAGGGACCACGTTATATTGAGTATATTGTTAGGCAGGAAGACAACCATATGTTACGTCATGTTTTGTGATTTAAAGCAGACATATATAGTGGAGTATTGGGTATCAAGGGCGTTTTTCATTAGGCAATGGGTGACATCACCCGTAAGGTTGTTGAATAGGACTTGAGTTCTCTGCAAGGTGTCATGCACTCCTCGCAACAGCATGGACCCCGGAACTCCTCCCATTCACCTGGTCTGGCGGTATCTCGGCGGAGGCGCGGATAGCGGATCACATCCGCTCCTGTGCCCACTCATCCTCCGAGAGCACGCCACAGCTGTGGCGTCCCTGGCGCCTGCTTCCCCGATCACTTTGGGGTTTACCCTGGCGTCTGCAGGCACGCAGAAGCACCTTCATTCATCGCAGGAGCTCATTGGGCACAGCGCTTCACAGGAGAAGGTCACATGAACCGATTAGCGGTCACGTGACCGGTCACATGACCAGGAGGGCAGTCACGTGACCCGGAAGAACCCTATAAAAGAGCTCCATCCCTCTCAGTCAGTGCTTCTCAGCTGTTCCTTCGGCGAGTAGCGTTTCTGTGCTCCTCGTACTCCTGTTTTTGGATTTCCTGGATTCCTGACCTTGTTTTGCTTCTGGATCATCTCTCATTGGATTTGTCCCTTGGAACTCTGTATAATGGAACTGACTAAGACCCTTGGATTGCTTATTGGACTGCCTTTGTTTTTTGCCCTCTGGATTTGGTTATTTTGGACTGTCTCACTTGAACTGTTTAAGACCTCTGGATTGCTTCCTGGACTGCCTTGCTTCCTCCCTGCCTTCCCCACCACTGAGGGCCCCCCTACTTTACTCTCCACTCTTTCAGGGAGAACACTTAGGTTTCAAGCTGCCACCGGATACACCTAGGGTAGCTGTTCTTTCTGTATACCATTTTGTGCTTATAGTAGTTTCCTTGTACTTGCCTGCTAACCCTTCTCTCTCCCTTAGAGCCATCCAGGACCTGGTGTTTTCTGTTCCTTCCTACCACCTGTGGCCTCAATAACCGGTCAGCAAGTTGATAGCTCTTCTCTGACTGGTACTTGGGGACGGAGGTATAATAATCTTCGTGGACCTCAGATCTTGACAGACTGAGAAGCCTCTCCTCCACAGGATTATAGATACCTCCGACTGGGACCCGGTGGCTGCCCTTGTCCAAGCAATCACTGTTTTAAGGACTAATATGACAGCCGCTACGGCAGCCATTCATCAGTGTCTAGACATGATACAAAGTGAAAGACATGCTCTACCCCCGGATGTGGAATTCGGGGATGTACCCCCACAACCCCCTTCCACAGTCAGAAAACCCTGTTGGGCCTGTAGCCTCAGCCCCAGTTTATGTACCCACTCCCTTCCGTTAGCTGCGCCAGAGAAATTCCAGGGCGATCCCCAGAAATGTTGTACTTTCTCGAACCAATGTAAGATGCATTTTTTGCGTCGCCCACAAGCATTTCCCGACTCCACCAATAAGGCCGCTTTCACTTTATCCCATTTAACAGATATTGCAGCTTCTTGGGCTGTTGGAAATAGCCCTGTGTTGTATGATTTTGACAGGCTAGTGGCAGAAATGACTAGGCTGTTTGATACAAATCATGAAGCACAGACACGTGACTTAGGATTCCTTGACCTGACACAAGGGAAAACCATGTTGATTGAGTATATAATACGGTTTAATCAACTATCCGTAGAGACGGCCTGGCCAGAAGATAAGAAGGTGGTTGTCTTCTATAAAGGGCTCAGTGACCATATGAAAGATGCCCTTGCTGTAGTCCCCTCCTTGCCTACTCAATATCCTGACCTAGTGGACCTAGCATTGCAAGTTGATGCCAGGCATGCTGAAAGAAAGACAGAGTCCAAAGGAGCCTTTCCTTTGTTTTCTTCAAGCCCTTCTTCTGTCGAGCCATCTACTGAACCTATGCAGATTGTGGGTTTCCGTAGTCCCATATCACCTGCCGAAAGGGAAAGACGTAGACAGGCTAATGCCTGCTTCTACTGTGATTTGAATGTCCATTTTGTCAGAGTGTCCCAGGAGGCCCAAACAAAAAAATCAACGGGTTTTCCGAAGGCTCGTCCCTAGATCAGGGGGCATGGACGAGCCTCTCTGTACAACACCACATGCCCCCATCTTTGTCAGATTCCACCCGGCCTTTGTTTCTCTTGGCTCTTTTGTTTTCCGCTGATAATATCAAACACCAGGTGCACTTGGTTATAGTCTCTGGAGCCACAGGCAATAATGATGATATAGCATTGGCTGCTTCTTTGAACTTGCCCCTGCAAAACAAGAAACACCCCGAACCAGTACAAGCTGTAGATGGTTCTCCTTTACTTTCAGGCCCTATCAGGCAGAAAACAGAAAACAGCCCCGGTAACCCTCCTTCTACAGGACACACACCAAGAAATCCTTACCTTTGACATGATTAACACCCCTCAATACGGTTTAATCCTCGGCATTCCCTGGTTGCGCTCACATAACCCCGTCATTAACTGGTCCCAAGGCACAGTTGTCTTTGAATTGATGTATTGCCAAGTACATTGCCTCACCGCCCCGGAACTATTAACCACACCAGCACAGGCACTTGGGGCATTAGCCCAGTTGTCCATACACAAACCACAACAGATGGGGGTTGATGTTCCAGGACATGTAGTCGGTCTTGTTGCAACCCAAATACCCTCAGAGTATCATGACTACCTGGAAGTCTTTGACAAGAAGGCTTCGGAACATTTGCCCCTTCATATGACTGCCCCATTGTCAGAACTGAGTTCAATCCAGTCTATTTCTTCCCTATCGTCACTTAGCATGAATTCCCCCTCCTCCTCACCTGTGTCGTCGGAAGAAGAATAGGGTAGGTGTCTCTTCTTCTTGTGGTCTTTTGCCTTTTTTTTTTAAGAGATGCGGCCTTCCCCGGATGGAAGCCACTCTGCCGCCTCAATATACCAGGCAGACAAAGGACCCCCTTCCGATGGAGCCAATGAGAGGAAAAAGCCAAGGCTGAAAAAAACTCTCTAGGATGCTTCTGGACATGCCTTCCTCCAAGAGCTCATTTGCAATTATTGCTGGAATCCGCTTGAACAGGAATGAGGTAAATTCTCCAAAACGAAAGTAGACAGTGTCCAGAGAGTAGGGAGCACAGCCAAAGCAGGTGTAGGATCCAGCACAGAGTAGTAGGTAAGTATAAATGAAGGCAAAACAGCTCTTTGGATACTGGAAATACAGAGAAAAAAATAAAAGGAAGGGAAGCGACTGACTCCAAAGGTAAGCAGAACCCCAAGGAAGCGGGAGCCAAGAACAGGACGGATGGAAAAAAAAGAGAGGGACTGGAGGAACAGAGCCGGACCGAAGAAGTAGCCAGAAAAGAAGGACAAAGCAGGACACAAGATTGGAACAGAAGAGAGAAAAAACGAAGAGCGGAGAGGGAAGAGGAATGGTAAGAGAGAAGCTGACCAGTAACGAAAGACCGGGGAGTAGGCAGAGGCACGAAAGTCAAAAGGAGCACTAGCGTGTTAATCCGAAGGACGCAAAGCGATAGGGTTGCAACGCAACGAAGGCAGGAAGTGACAGGACCATAAAGGCACAGTGAACACAAAGGAAGGACCAGCCAGAATAGGCTTGGCCGCTACCGAATGGAGACCGAAACCAGTGAACATAGAAAACGGACGAAAGTAGAAACAAAGAGCAAGACCCAAACCGAAGGAGGATCGAAACTGTGAACACAAAAAAGGGACAAGAAACAAATACAGAAAAAAAGTAGAGATTACCGGCTGTGCAATCGCCATGACCTCCATAAGCGCCAAGTGGGAAGATGCGTGACACCCATAGATTTGGTTCCAGGGGCTGTTGTGCCCTGCAGACGCAGATACTCTCTCTCTCCATCAGAGGATTCAATCCTGAAAGAATATATACACCACTCCCTTCAGCTAGGTCACATTAGACCAACTCAATCCCCCGCTGCTAGCCTAATCTTTTTTTGTACCGAAAAAGGAAGGCGATCTCCGCCCATGCATTGATTATCGGTGTCTCAACCATATCACAATCAAGGATCGTTACTCGATTCCTCTCATCACACCTCTCTTGGACCGACTGACGCATGCTACAGTCTTTACTAAGCTCGATTTTACGAGGTGCGTACAACCTTATACGCGTCCGAAAGGGTGATGAGTGGAAGACGGCTTTTTGTACCAAGTACGGTCTCTTTGAGTATATTGTTATGCCCTTTGGGCTCTGCAATGCACCAGCTACCTTTCAAAGATTCATGAATGATATCTTCCACAATATTATTGATATCTATGTAGTAGTTTACCTGGACGATATATTAGTTTTCTCATACACGCAACAAGAACGCATCTCACACGTCCGGGAGGTCCTAAACCGATTACATACACATCATCTCTATGCCAAGCCTGAAAAGTGTCTGTTCCATGTCAACAAAGTGGATTTTTGAGGTTTTCACATCACCCCCGGATGCCTAGCCATGAACACAGCCAAGGTTCGAGCAGTTATTGACTGGCCCATCCCGCAAACAGTAAAAGAGGTACAATCCTTTCTTGGTTTCGCCAAATTGTATAGGTGTTTCAATGCTGGTTTTTCGGCCATTTATGCACTACTAACTCAACTCACAAGTCCTCGTACTCCATTTATATGGACCTCTTTGCACCAGAATGCATTCACAACCCTCAAGACGGCGTTCACCACTGCCCCATCCTACATCACCCTAATCCAGAACTGCCTTATGTCCTTGAAGCAGACGCTTCATTGTATGCCTTAGATGCCGTTTTGTCCCAACCTTGTCCAACCACGGGTTTGTTACATCCAGTCGCCTTCCACTCACGGAAGTTCACTCCAGTTGAAAGCCACTACACAGTCACCGAGAAAGAACTCTTGTCTGTTAAAGACGCCTTTCGGGTATGGCGACATCATTTGTTTGGGACGAAACACCAGGTCACTGTTTATACTGACCACCGTAACCTTCAGGACCTAGCCCCATTTAAGTGCACCAATAGTCGGCAGGTCCGTTGGCATTTGTTTTTCTCAGCTTACGACTTTGTTATCAAACATCGTGCAGGCACTGCATATGGTAAAGCAGATGCTCTTTCCCGGATGCCCGGGGGAAATTCCCTTCCAATCTTTCCTGAGACACTCTTGGAAAAGAAACACTTTGTCTGTCTATGTACACCTCCAGTGGATTTACTGTCCCTAATTCACCAATAGGTTACCACACATCCAGAACAACTATGAGATTGGGAGATAGAGCTACACGATGGGTTACCGTTCATACAGGGACAACTTTACTTACCTACACCAGACACACGCACGTTAGCGTTCTCAAGATGCAGTCATAAATGGACACCCCGGCCAAAAACGTACTGTAGACCTGCTTCAGCGATGGTGTTGGTGGCCCTTCACTAGGCACCTCCCGATACCGGGCTGTCGCAAACTCTTGCCCTGTTTTGTTGGTCCGTATTGGGTGACTAGAGTCATCAACCCTGTGGCCTACAGACTCTCACTACCTGTCTCCTGGCGTATTCACCCAGTATTTCACACTTCACTCCTCAAACCATGTCCAGACACGATGCATATTGTTTTGCCCCCTTCTCCTCTGTTGAAAGGCACCTCTGAAGAATACGAGGTTAGCGGTATTCTTGGTTCTTGTGTCGTTCGGGGTCGCCTCTACTACCTAGTAGACTGGCTAGGTTATGGTCCAGAGGAAAGGTCCTGGGAACCCGCTAGTCGGGTCCATGCACCACTGTTAGTTTCTCGTTTTCATAGGGACTACCCACTCAGCCCACGAGGACACGTGCCCTTGGGGGGCACTCTGTCATGCACTCCTCACAACAGCATGGACCCCGGAACACCTCCCATTCACCTGGTCTGGCGGTATCTCGGTGGTGGCGTGAATCGCATCCGCTCCTGTGCCCACACATCCTCTGAGAGCACACCTCATGCTGTGGCGTCCCTAGCGCCTACTTCCCCTATCACGTTGGGGTTTACCCTGGCGTCTGCAGGCACGCAGAAGCACCTTCATCGCAGGAGCTCATTGGGCACGGCGCTTCGCAGGAGAAGGTCACGTGAACCGATTAGCGGTCACGTGACCAGGAGGGCAGTCACCCTATAAGAGAGCTCCAGCCCTCTCAGTCAGTGCTTCTCAGCTGTTCCTTCGGCGAGTAGTGTTTCTGTGCTTCTCGTACTCCTGTTTTTGGATTTCCTGGATTCCTGACTTTGTTTTGCTTCTGGATCATCTCTCATTGGATTTGTCCCATGGAACTCTGTATACTGGAACTGACTAAGACCCTTGGATTACTTATTGGACTGCCTTTGGTTTTTGCTCTCTGGATTTGGTTATTTTGGACTGCCTCACTTGTACTGTTCAAGACATCTGGATTGCTTCCTGGACTGCCTTGCTTCCTCCCCGCCTTCCCCATCACCGAGGGCCCTCCTACTTTGCTCTCCACCTCTTCAGGGGGCACACCTAGGTTTCAAGCTGCCACTGGATACCCCTAGGGTAGGTTTTCTTTCTGTCTACCATTTTGTGCTTATAGTGGTTTCCTTGTACTTGCCTGCTAACCCTTCTCTCTCACTTACATCCATCCGGGACCTACCACCTGTGGCCTCAATAACCGGTCAGCGAGTTGATGGCTCTTCTCTGACTGGTACTTGGGGACAGAGGTATAATAATCTTCGTGGACCTCAGATCTTGACAGAGCCTGTCGAATTTGACTTGAGGGGTACAGAAGGTGATGGATTTCATCTGTCAGATTGTTGCTTGAATCAATTTATTTATTTATGTATTGTTTGCTTGTTAGGCACTTATACAATAAGAATATACTATTCCAAAGTGCCCACAGGGTGGGAGGGTGGGAAATACGATTACAACATAATATTAAGAGCAGAGGGGGAGGGACAAACCTAGTATGCCATGTGAGTATTCAGAATGTGCAAGTGCAGAAAGGAAGAAGGGGTAAGTGCTGGGAAGTCAGAGCTAGCAGGTGAGGCATGAACAAAGAGCTTGGAGTGATTGAGTGCTACACGGCCTGGGCTATGGGAGGTGTAAATGCGAGTCTCCAGAGCGGAGGGTGTGCAGATGCGAAGTGCTGAGGAAGACAGGAGCTGGGGAGAATTGGTGTGTGAGTTTGAGGCCCTGAAGATGCATAAGGGCCAAGAACACCAATACAGCACCTGTGGGATTAGCAGAGGAGAGAAGGAGGGAAGGAGGAAGAAAAGAGGAAAGTCTGAAGGGGCTTGCGGAATTTGAGAAGATCCTGCTCAAGGCGCAGGGAGAAGGGGATGCTTTTCCAAAGGAGGGAGCCCGCAGAGGAAAGAGAGCAACCCCCTTTCCTCTGTTTAGCAAAACGCTGTACACACAAGATTCTGACACCAGAGGAGCAAAGTGGTCTAGAGGGAGAGTATTTAGTGAGATAAAGTTGGAGATAGTGTGGTCCCCTGGCCCAGACACCCTTGTGGATGATGCAGAGGGATTTGAATTTAATACATGCAGCAACTGAGAGCTAGTGAAGACTTTTTAGTGCAGGAGAGATGTGGTCCCTGGGCTTACAGCCAAGGATAAGTCTTGCTGTCCTATTCTGGATAAGCTGAAGCATTTGTAGAGTGGATGAAGGCCGATTCAGTAGGAGACTATTACAGTAGTCAAGTCTTGAGAGAAGCAGAGCTTGAGTCACATTGAGCCTCTGAGGGAAAGTGGGAAACAGTATAATTCTATTGAGAAGGAAGAACTGATAGTTGGACTTCTTGGCAATGTCCAGAGTGTGAGGGAGGAAGGAAAGAGTGGAGTCGAAGATGACTCCAAGGTTTCTGGCTTCAGTTGAAGGTGTAGGGGGCAGCCCAAGGATTAGGGCCAGAGAGAGGGGAAAAGGGAAGGAGCAGGGGTCCCAATGGGAAGGATCTCAGTTTTACAGGCATTGAGGCAGGGATCATTGGAGACACAGTAGGACTGGATGGCAGGTAGGCAGTCATGGAAGATGGAGGGTGAACAAGGGTCAGCAGGTGGTCTGAAGAAGAGTTGTGTGTTGTCTGCGTAACACTGGAAGTTAGTGGCGATGAGGCGTGCAAAGAGAGCAAGGTAGATGTTAAAGAGCCAGGGGGAGAATATAGAGCCCTGGGGGACACCTCAGAAGGAGATGGAAGTAGGAGAGGAGAACTGACCCAGGATGACTTGGGAAGAGCAGTTAGTGAGGAAAAAGGACAGCCAATTCAGTATCGTTCCGAAATACCAAGTATATCATGGAGCATTTGTATGGAATGGTGAATGAAAAGTGTTATGCCATTTGGGTGGTGCTCGAGGAGCACATGAGTGGAATTGTGGTTTGAAACTTAAGGGCGGAAAACGCAGTGGGGGCGGTACGCAGAGCATGCTCTTGTTGATGGTGGTAAGCTGTAGAGGCTGGTGAAAATATGTTTTGTATTATGATTTGGAAAAATGCGATTAAAAGTGGTGTTAATTGTGTCAATTGCAATTTGACAAGGGAAAATGGATGTGTTGAAATTTTGATTTGAGATCAAGTAAGTATTGACAAGCATTAAATAATGTGACAATTTGAGCGATACACCCATTCAACATTTCTGCAAGTCCCTCCTGCGATATTAACATTAAATACACAAGAATAGTGCAGAATGGACTCGCAATTCCAAGGACAAATTGGCAAAGCCATGGCCCAAAGACAGAAGCTCTTCCAAATGTGTGCAGCAACATATAACCACGTATTTACACACAGCTTATGAAGGGGATGAAATTTAGTAACCCATAGGCCACATTAGAGCTATGGAAAATGTTTCAGAACGAGGAAGGGGATTTGATCAAAAAGCAATGGATTCTGAGCCAACGCAATATGGAAGGCAAACTGCCTTCAGCTCCCCCTCCTCTTCAAACCGCAGGCATAGATGCAACAGCAGAAAGTCAGGTATTTACACCTTAAAGGAGTTGAGAGCAGCAGCGGGATACACCAGTCATACTTTTGCACCGCCAGCATATGGCATTGAAGATACACTTAGTGGCTCAAGGCAAGCAAATAAAAAAGTGCAGGATAACTGCAGCGAATGTAAGGAGCACAGTGAGCTGTAAGAAAAACTGAAGGAGAATGACTTGGGGAAGACAGGACATAGTGGAGGTCATGAGGCGATAGTTCCGCCAAATGAATGGGTAGGTGGACAGATATTGCTTAAACTGTACGAGAAGGACACAAGTGGGATGGGGGCATATAGGAGAGGAAGCCCTTAAATCGTAATGATACGGAGGAGGAAGCCAAGGATAGGGCAGGAATAATGGAGGAAGTGCAGAGAAGAGAAAGGGAAGAGAAGGAGGAATATGATGGGTTGAGAAAAGAGCGAAAGCGTGCAGAAGAAAGGGAGAGAAGAAAAGGCAGAGAAAGTTAGAGGAAACAGCGAGGAGGAAAGCTGAAGAAGAGTGGGAGAGACAATTACAAATAAAGAAGGAGAAAAGAAGGTTGGAAGTCGAGCGACTCGTTGAAGAGCACTGACACAGAGAAGAGGAGGATTGGAGACTTGAGTGTGAAAGAGATGATAGCAGGGAGAGAAGCTTTAAAAAAGCGGTGGACATTAAGATGGACGTGCCACGTTTAAATGAAGATGACTGGGAAGAGATATGAAGAAGATTTGGGCAACTTTACAGGAGCCGGAGAGACAGTTTTGTGGAGTCACAGGCGAGTACAGGTACCACAGGGCCCTCGTTGAAGGAAGAACACAGTCTTACAGACTGAGCAAAAGGAAAACAACATGAGAAACCGATTTTAAGGAGGCTTAGCTTGGAGGACGAAAGAGAGGAGGACAATGGCAGTACTATTGGGACCATGGGTTCAGATGAAAATCAACGGGAAAGTGATGATGATGAGGGGGAGAGGCCTCACCACTGCTTCATGGAAACAAGCCCTGACCGAGACACAGTGTGGGGACAAGGGGAAGACAGGAGGGAGAACCCGGGGACGACTGTAGTGTTCCAGGGACAGATCACACAGTGCAGATGAAATTACCCCATATACGCAGAGGCTCAGGGCCCTGCCAGGATGGAAATGGACTGAGATGACAAGGGCGTTTACAGGCACTAAAGATATAGGGGTATGGGGCGTAGGAATTCGAATGACACAGTTCTTATTATTAGAGAAGGATGGCAGACGAGCTCAGTAAATACCGTGGCCACAGATGGATAAATAGAATTTAAGATGCAAGCTGCCTTCGTTGACTGCTAGGGCTGGGAAATGGATTTACAAACTTGAAAGACTGACAGCAGGGACGGCACTTGCAGTGGGTGACATGAAGAGCCTACTTTCAGCCATTCTCGGGGCGGTAGCGGGCAATGTTTGGAAAAGAGCAGGTTACCCCGGAGTGACAGCACAAAATACGGTGCACAATGGCGCATCGTTCAATAACTGCTGAGCGGCCATATGGCAAGCTCTAAGAGTACAGTACCCAGACACATCAGACATAAGCGTGATTATGGCATGCAAAATGCATGAGGATGAAGACACACTTCACTATATTTAGGAGATTCAAGAACGTTGGTGTCTCAAGACGAGAGTGACGGACAAAACAGTGAGGTTGTTTTACCACATATTATGTCAAAGGCTGCCAGAACAGGTACAGAAACAACTGAAGAAGTTAGTGGGGATGGAGGCTAAGCCATGGTCAGAAATCCAACTAACTATGGTGCACTATTGTTAATGCAAGAGAATGGAAGAAAGAATCATGAGGAGAGGAAGCAGGAAGAAGCGAAGTTAGTGCCGAAATTATTATCAAAGAATACCATTGAGTAGTCACCCAGAATATACAAAATCGACCAGAAGCAAAAGGGGGAGGTTTCGTAGGAAGGGGAGTGTAGGGGAGGTTTGGTATCACAAGTATGGCACTGACACAAAAGGTACAATTTCTAAAATCTTTACTAAAGTTTCTGGGTTTGGAAAATCTCCTACTTTGCCCTATAATTAGGATGGGAGTAGCCTTGACTATCAAATAATAAATAAAATAGTCCTAGTTCAGGGTGCCAAATCAAAATGGCCTATGCTAATGAAACCAAATGCCTGCCCTATCTCTTGTACAAAAAGTGTATAAAGGAGATGTACTTAACAAAAATCAGTGTTCAAATATAAAGAATAAATGTGGCTGAATCAGCTCTCCTCCCCACGTTGGACAGCACGGAGTAAGGCAGACCCCGTAGGCAGGTTGACACACCCTGGCTTTTACACAAAATCGGGGCTCACCTGTCCTTCCACATTAAAGTGTCTCTTTCCAGTCTTCCAAACAAAGTTCAACAAAAATTTCACACCTGTCCCTCTCTGTCAGGCTCAGACCTCTTCAAAATAAAAGTTCACGCTTGTCCCCCTCTGTTGGGTTCAGACCATTCACAACAAAAGTTCACCATTACTTTCAGGGGTTCCCTTCCCCAAACTTATTACACTTCGGGTCTCCCTCAGTTGGGCTCAGACCGTCTCCAGATGTCGAGGACTTTCGAATTTGTGTGGCTTTGTCAACAGACCCCCACAGGACCACTTTGACTCCAAGTTCAATGTTCAGCTTTTTACTCTCCCCTTCTCTCTGGGTTCATTTTGATCACTTTGCTTTTATAGTTAATTCACTTTATCCAGGGACGTCATTTGGGGGTCGCCAGAGGTCGCAAGAGCAACCCCTGGCGATTGGCCAGCGACCCCTGTCAATCTCTTGCGACCTCTGACTGCTGGCGCTGCGACGCTTGTCCAGGACCTCCATTTTGGCTGCGTGTTTCTCCTCGAGTCGTGCTGCCTGCTCCTCACAGTTTGTGTAGTGGCGCTGCAGGCATCCACCACGGCAGGCGGCAGGCGGCAGGCCATGAGGCCAGTGACTACTTCGACCGTCGAGGTCGAGTCGAGGCTCAGCTTAGGCAGGTGAGTGAGTTGACCGCCGCGCCGTGGTCGAGGCCGGTCACGGCCGCTGCAGCGCCAAATTCATTTTTACTAAAGAAGTTACAAATGTGTGCCGTCGGCGGCAGCTTAACCATTTGCAAGCTGCCGGCAGCACATATTTGCAACATTAGTTAAATGAATTCGGTGCCACAGCCGTCCACTCCGACGGCAGCACCAAATTCATTTTACTAATGTCGCAAATATGTGCTGCCGGCAGCTTGCAAACGTCGTTAGTAAAATGAATTTGGTGCCGCAGCCGACGCCCGACGGCAGCACCAAATTCATTTTACTAACGTTGCAAATATGTGCCGGGCCGGCAGCGGCTTGTTAAGCTGGCGCCGGCGGCACATATTTGCAATGTTGGTAAAAATGAATTTAGTGCCACAGCCGACGGCAGCTACAGCACCAAATTCATTTTACTATCGTTGCAAATATGTGCCGGGCCGGCGGTGGCTTGTTAAGCTGGCGCCGGCGGCACATTTTTGCAATGTTAGTAAAATGAATTTGGTGCCGCAGCCGACGGCAGCTGCGCAGCACCAAATTCATTTTACTAACGTCGTTGTATTGAGTAATTCCACTCAAGCAGTGAAGTGGGATGGAGCAAACCCAATGTATATAACATGGTATAATCACTGCCACACCATTCGGCTACCTGGAGTACAAAGCTGGGTGCACTGGTTGGTAGAGTGGCCTACATAAATGTCTGCAACTGTCCCCGTGGGCCTCTGCACAGTGACCCTCTATTGTGTGGCTACTCTTGACCTTTTACATTGATGCACAAGACACACAATGATGATGTGGAAAAAGGCAAAATCATGTGCACTCTAAAGAGGCTGGTACGTGTATCCCTTTGTTTCTTGAAAATGGGAGATCGGAGGTGCTGACGTTCCCTCTGAAAGTGCACGCACAGCTGCTGGCATGCGGTGCATCCCACATGGGTGGGCAGAAGGAGTTGGCCACTCACCGACCACAGGGGCACGAACAGGAACTCCCTTTAAGGGCAGCCTTAGTAAGCCAATCCTGGGACAGGTCCAGGTCCAAAAGAGCCCATTTCTATTTCATCTGCCCTGTGAGTAGAGGGACACTTGGCAGGAAAGCTAGTGAAGGGCCTTCGTGGAGGTTTCTATGAGGAGGGAGAGCAGGGTTTCATGATGTAATAATAATAATGTATAATTTATATAGCGTTATGAACCCTCAGGCATCTGAGCACTACTTGTTATTACCCAAAGGGTGTGGTACTCATTTATCGACCTCGGATTGCGTCAGCAGGGTCTGCACCGATGTCAAAGCGAGCGCTCTACTCGCTGTGCTATGGGACCATCTGATGTAGGTTATCCACAGCTTTCAGAGGAAATGGGAACACGAATACTAGCATGCAAGATAATCGTATGGCCTAAAGAAGTTATTGCTATTAGATTATTTGAGCTCTTTCTGCAGTGCTAGTTTATTATGTGTGTGTATGTACATGGGGGTCCCATCCGTTAAGGATTACATGAGCACATTGCTTAGGTAGCAAAACCTTGCTAATTTATGCTACGTAATATGTCTATAAGGCAGCCTCTAGGCACAATAAAAGCTATCCACAAGAAAGTATACATTAAAATAGCTTGTTTAGAAAGTCAACAATATATTAACATGGACGCCAAACCTTTCATTGTTGGGTTTTGTTGGGTATGTCAGAGAGAAAGTACACTAAAAACTAATTTGTAACATATGGGCAATGCTCTGGTGTGGTTGCCAGCCTAACCACTGGATCCAGAATATATGATCAGTGCACTGCACACCTAACAGAACTTTAGTGGGTACTTCTTGAAGCCTGGATTACGTTTAACATTGCCCGTCTAAATGATAGCTCTCCATCGGAACCAGAGTAAAACCTGTTCACCATCTTTGGGTGCTACCGAGGCCACACAAGTCAAGTCAATTTATCACAAAGTGTACTGCAAAATTCACTATTTTAACCCCTCATTTACACATTTTTCTCAGGGGCTGAGTGGGGCAATCCCAGCTCGGTGGGTTTGCTCTTTCTCGCTACGCTCAGTAGCCCCTACGGATTCGGCCGCGGGCAGAAAAAGCCCAGTTCCCTCTTCGGGCTGCCCTTAGGGTGAGCCCTACTACATTAGCCACAGGCCCCACTTGTTACACAATTTTGGATGGGCCCATGCTGAGTTGGGGTTAAAGTGAAAGATGCACCTAATGGGACAAAGCAAGGCATAAGAGCTATTCATCCTCCTGGGCACAATGGGTTTAATGACCCCACTCACAAACAGCTTTCAAAACTGCTCTCCGGTCCCCCTAAAATGTTGTGGCTGATGCCGCCCCTGCTGCTCCCGTCCCTCTAAAATGTTGTGGCTGGCTCTGCCCCTGCCGCTCCAGTTCCCCTAAAATGTTGTGGCTGACAGTTTTTATGGGAGGGCAAAAAGTGCACTTGCGCCGGGGGCCCCAGGATGCTGCATGATCTAAAGAAGTAAGATTCCATTCTTCACCTAACTTAAATATCACACGTCAGGATATTTTATGAGGTGCTGCTGAGGCTCTAAACCTATTGCCTGTCTGTACATTCTGTTTGGTCAATTCATTGTGTAATGCTTTCTGTGTTCACTGTCATTGTGTAATGCTTTCTGTGTTCACTGTGGTATCCATAGTTTGTGTATTCCTTACGGCACAACTCTTGTAACATGCTTTCCTTCCTATGGGAATTATGTTGATCATGTGCAATAGCCAAAGTTGAAATGCATATTGATAACACCATTCTATAATCTATTGCTTTTAAAAATGGTCATGTTTGGTAATGTGTTTTGTGTACTTTCCAAGTCAGTTTTATAAAATTAGATTATTTTAGTTCATGGTAAGAACTGGAAAAGAAAGTGTTCAAATGCAGAGGTTTCAGAGTTGGCACACATGCCAGCTTCACCCCGTAACACATGTGCGATCGTGGGCATCTCATTTTATCTTGTATTGCCTAACCTCTCGAAATTGCCAGTCCCTAAACCTTTCAAAATTAGGGGGAGGAATAGGGCGCAGCCAGATATTCTTGATCACTTAATTCCTTTGGTTTGGTGGAGGGGGGCCACAAAGATGTCTGTGCCGAGGGCTCCAAAAGTGCTTAAGATGCCTCTGGGTTTCACTGATACAGCTGCACGGGGCCCCAGCTAAAAGGAAGGGTTGGGTCATTGCAGTCTTCTGTTATGCTGGGGTCATGCACATGTCAGCATGGCAGGCATGTGTTTCATGAACGCCCTCGTTCTCCCAGGTTCAAGCCATCGGGCCCCACTCAGTGCACCACCCCCGAATGGCTCACTTTAGGGGCCTGATGCATCATCTCTGGGTCAGGAAGACAGCCCTGTCGCGCCGGCCCCCTCCCCGACTCACATCTGTAGGCGGTAGGATTGCTTAAAAAGCAGTAGCCTACTGCCTAAATCTGTAGGGTTGGCAAGTATGTTAGTATAATGAATTTAGTGCTGCACGGCAGCGGCTTAACATTAGGGAAAGTAAGCAAGCCGCTGATGCCGGCAGCACCAAATTCGTTTTACTAACGTTACATTTTGTCTTTTATAGATCATCTGGCTTTCTCCTATCCCCATGCCCGCCTATCCATCCCTGTCCCCCCAGAATGTGATTTCGCTCTGTTGTCCTGTTGAAATAACAGGGCAGATCCACATAAAGAGGGGATTGGGGTTCATACACTTCACATGGCAACATGGACCTTGACACTGCTACATATGATGATTCATTCTTGTATGAAATGTCACAATACACTGATATCGTAACAATTGTTTTCTTAGTGCACTGAGGGATAATACTTTATGAGGCCACTTCTGTGATGTCATGGTGGGGGCGTGGTCAAATGACATCACTTCCTGTGGGGTGTGGTCTAATGACATCACTTCCTGTGGCGTGGGGTCAAATGACATCACTTCCTGTGATGTCACTCTTGGGGGCGTGGCACTGTGATGTCACTTCCGCTACCCCTGGCATTTTGCTGAAATGACGTCCCTGACTTTATCGCTACAAACAATTCACCTTTCACTGAGACTTTTGAGTGGGCTAATTCCTTTCGCCGGACCTCTCCGTTACTCACTGTCGCTGCTTTCACAGCTATCCTTACTTCAAAGTTCATTCACAGGTCTGCCTTTCTTCGCATCTCATCCTCATCACTTGCGATATAATGTTACAACTTCAATCTTTCCTTAACACAGACCGGTTTCTCAGGTCGCTTGCCTACTCACTGGCTGTGTGGGTTTCTTTCTTGTCTTTATAGTTTTCCAATTCACAAGTCAAGGTTAGTACCACAGGCTTGGCCTCACCTCCCCAACTTTGCTGTTCACCCGGTTAGGGTCACTGGCATCCTTGAAACACAATGTATCCCTCTGCTTTGGGATTTGGCCTTCTCCATGTGTCTTGTGCAGCCTTTTGGAGGCAACAACCTCCTGTAAGGAACTCCAGGGGTTCTCAACCAGCTGCTCTCGTCCCTTGGTCCATCACTCTGCTCCAGTAGGTTCGCCTTTGCCCCGGAAGTTCTGCTCTTACTCGTGTTCCACCTTGCTCTGAGTGTGTCTCTATGTTCCGTCTTTTATCCGTGTCAGGAGAGCTAATTTGTATCAGATGTATGCACTTAAAGTCAAGTGCCTGACTTGCCTGACCCGATTAGCGGGACATGACCGTGTGACGTATAAGAGTTTGTCTTGTTACGATCTGTTGTCCTCTTCCACTGCCCTTTGTTTGTGTAGAAAGGGGAGGGGCAGAGTTTGGACCTTGGAGAATCCTATAACAGGATGGGTTAGGTTTACAAAAAAGGGGGAATACTGCATCTCACCATCGGCTGCCTCACCCCACTCCCCAAAGACCCCTCACCCAGGTGATCCTCCCGTACTGGTGCACCCACGGGGTCTGGATCCAAAAGCGATGAACGTGCCCTTGCCCCCTGAGAGATCCCCGGAGACTAGTAGGTGAGACACCCTTTGGTTTCTCACAGGTGACACCAATTATTGGCCATAGGGATGCGGAGGAGTGCTTCAGGGAAGAGGGTTTGGACATCCAATGCAGCAGGGAACAGTTGGGTTTAATGGGGACAGCTAAGACCGATTGGGGGGGTTATCATACAATGTTGGCTGTGTGGAAGGATAGGTCATATAGCTCGAATGTGCAAAGCAGAGTGGAATGCAACAGAACGTGGAGCTGCCACATCAACAGACATATCAGAGCAAACCGACTATTATGCCCTAGATCATACGCAAGCGCAGGCATACGCGCCACAATTGCACACACAAAACATGCAAATGCAGACATATCAGCCCATGACACATGCCCTGCAAGAACAGGAACACAAGCAGCCATCTCAACTAGGACAGCTCATACCAACAAAGCAGAACATTCTAGCAACAACACACACAGACTCTAAGATGCAGACTCCGATGCGAAAACTGGGAGGGGTAACTGTAGTCGGGGACAATCCATTCACAGAGACAGAATGTCATTATATCCACAATAGGACAGCCTACAGATAAACCTGATGTGTTCGATCCTATCCGTGACACCCAATCTGCCTGAGGAATCATGTATAGGGGTGACAATAGGTGACAAGATTTTCTCCTTTCTTCTAGATAGGGTGGGAACATAACCGATGACAAGCATTGGCATTAATGCACAGGGATACTCTGGGGCTACAGATCTGGTTCCTTCTACTGATGAACTCCCACTTTCTGTAGGATCACACGACCTGACTAAGCCATCATTATATTCCCGACAGACATTAGTAAACATAATGAGTAGGGATATGATGAGTCAATTTAACATGACCATTTCATTCACAGATCAACCAATAGTGTACTCAACACCAGGAATCCACTACATGAATGTGAGGGAACCTATTTAGGAATATTGCGGACAGACTGTACAGAGGGGGGGTGCCAGCAGACCTCGAACTTTTCCAATATGGAGTGGAGGTGCTGATAGCATGGCTGCCAGGGATACAAGGCAGACCTTGACCAGGTAAATGTGTACCTAACTGATTTGGTCCATAATTCTAATAACATGTGGTAAAAGCACATGACCAAGGTAGGGAAGGAAACCATGAAGGAGGGCTGTTATGAATGCTCTATCATCTCCTATGCCATGAGTACATACAGGACATTTGCAGCAACTCAAATCCCAACTACCACAGCACAATGCCTCATGCATTTGTCGCTCAGCACCACCAGAGGCTGATTTCAAGGGAAATTGGCCATATTAAGATAGATGTCGTGGAAGTATTTCCCGTATGAAGGCAGAAGAAATCAAGACTCAAGAAATGATGGATGACCACTGGAGTACAGACAAAACAATAGAATACATCTCTGATGGCCCACACAAAGGAGAAGCAAAGATAGTAACGCACAAGGAATTACAATGCCACAAGGCAGGACAAAGGGCAATAGGAGGAATGCCAGGCTGCTGGGAAAGGTCACAACTGTTAGTATATGGACACCTCTACACAGCAGATTGGTGGAAAGAAGGGGTGGTTGGGAGCAAAGCACATGCGCTCCTAACAGTTCCAGTAGAAATGGTGCAAAAGGAAAACAAGAATTACCTCAAGGAATGGGAAGCAGGAGATAAACTACTCACATGGGTGGAAAATGAAGCAGGTCATATGCCCATTCTAACACTTGAGAGTACTTCATTATGTTTCCAGAATGATGATCCAGTGAAGGTTGAAGAGAATAAAGAATGCAAGCAGATCTCCAAGATACCGGGAATGAAGGTTGGTACCGCAGCGCTAATGGACCACTACTGGGCCTGTGGACTGAAGGAGTACATGCAGTTGCTGCCTCAGTGGGGAGGGATATGTTCCCTCATACAGCTGTACTCGCCAGCATTTGTAGTGCCCCAAAGGGATATACAAGTACACAGAGTTCCCAAAATGGATGCTCATCAAGGGAAGAAGAGATCTGTAGAGTTGACTAGAGTGAAGAGAGGGAACTATGCGTCATCAAAAATGGCAGATGCATTGGACGCCATACCACCAGAAAAGTGGTTGTTCAGCAGGACCGAGATGTTCTTTGCGTCCATCGTTCCAGCAGTTCAAGCGAATGTGAATGACAAATGGCTCTAGATTACACGTTGGGAGCTGATGCAGACAATAAGTTTGACAGTTAGGGTTCAATGCCATCAAGGAAGAAATGAGAGCTGTCAGCTTAATGGCTCTCCAGAACCAATACGTTCTGCACCTCCTCATAGCCATGGAAGGAGGCATTTGTGCCTAGATCGGGCCTTCTTGCTGTACATTCAAACCTGCCCACGATGAAGAGAATGGGACCCTGACAGAGGCCGTTACTCAACTATCAGAACTACATACTAAAATGAAGGCAGAAACAAACGCCATAGGGAAGGATGATGGTTGTTGTAATACATCTTCTGAAGGTACTAGTAGCAATATTGGTGCTAGTGTTATTCCCCTTCTGTGCCATCAGAGTAGCAATCTCGCAATGCAGGAAAACCACTGAGAAGACCATAGGAATGAAAGTGCTATTAGATTTAGAGACCGAAGAAGATGAAAAGACAAAGAAAAGTAATGTACTGAAATCCCAGTTGACTCTGTGTCCTCTGTTCCCGTCAGGAACAGTGTTCGAGTTTCCTTTCAACACACACAACCATTGGGGAAAATGAGTCTGGTGCAACCCTAGTGGAGACTTCAGTTATCTGACCTGGTGTCTGGATGACCATGCAAATTATCATGGAAATCTGGAGCAATAACAACGTTTTGGCTCCTGAAATAGTATGTGAACAGGGAAAATCATCTAGGTAATGTGGTGAACTCTTCAACCAGAGGAGGGATTGAAGACAGAGGTCCAAGTGTGGCCCTTGTGACCACCACTCGACTCTCCGCCCGACTACAGAGAAACAACAGATGCTCATCACTTTTAGGCCCTTCAACACCATCATCGATGTATCATAGATGCGTGAAACGTTACTCTCTCAGACAGCCATTCAAACCATGCCCAATTCTCATTGACAATGTGGAGGAGGTAGATCTGTCATTGATCTAATAACTTGACTGTTCGCAACCTCGAAAATGTATGACATCATCACTGACATGATGATGTAGGTGCACATAGACGTGAAGTACATAGGCATCCAAGCACAAAGCTACATGAACATACATTAGTTTATTGCAGATAGACACAAAACAAATGCTTATGACTCGCGCACATATATGACTGACACACACACACACACACATATATATATATATTTTGCAAAAGCAGGCACAGCACGATACCAAGAATGGATATGTCCAACTTGCACATGCTTAATTGCAACTAGAATGGAAGGCCATAAGAACAAAGATGGACGCTATAGGCACACTACAGTAAATTAGGAAAGGGAGACAGATTTTGAATACATGGAGGGGCTGGCAGCCTGATGCAGCGAAAGGCAGGTAGACGGAGCTTCCAGCACAGACATCAAGTGGTACAGTACACCCTAGCCAAGGACAAGCAGAGACAGAATGTTTCCAGTTACGAAGATGATAAGGCACCTGTGAGAAATTCAGTTTGAAATGCTCATAATTACAAGCAATAGAGCTCAATTTTGTGGTCTCTACACACGTGACCTGGAAGAGCAAGACAATGCCTATTCACTCAAGGTAGATGGTGGAAAGCTGTTCCCAGCGAACCAGTGGCGGAAAGATACAAGTATTCCTCAAAGTTAACAACTGAATGTAATCTCTCAGGCTTAAGTGATCATAGATGGCAACATGAGGGGACATAAAGCACCTACATGCTCATTCCCATCGTCTTGAAAAGGTGCACCCAGTCTGGTAACTGTCCAAGGTCCCTAGGCTGGGAAGACACGTTCTGTCCAATCAGTTACCTTTCCCGTTACGAGATATTATGTTGTGGTGGACAATAGTCTCTCCACGTTCCTGCAACTTTGTATTTGCTGTATGTAGAGGTCAACCCAGGAGAACCCACCAGATACGGCTATCCAATAATCAAACAAACCCCTATATACCGTATATGTATTTTGCTTGAACTGACCAATACGCATCCTTGATAGGTTTCTGGGATGTAACCTGTTTTTGTGATGTCACCCTCAGTTAAAACAGGGTGACACACATTTGGAGGACGAGAGCTCTGGAAACGATATGCTATTCTAGTGTGATCCCTGTCATTTCTATTGGATAATAAAGACAGTACATTGTGCCGTATGGTTGAGTCTCTGTTCTTGTGTCAGGGATTTTGCTGGAGCCCAAATATCCTTTTGCTGGTAATTGGAGTGACTGCTTAAGATCTCATGCCGCTCCTTTATGTGGAAATGTGCCATGGTGCATCCAAGGATGTAAAGTTTTTACAAGGGACACATAAAATACTGGGTGTATACTTAATGAGTGTGGTAGGCCTATCTGAATGGCAATAGGGATGAAGACTTTACATATCACAAATGGTCCTCAAAAATGAAGATGTAGTTTAATAAAAAGCTCTGTCAAGGTATGTAATTGGTTGACAAATGAACTTTGTCACCAGCAATGTAGGCTGCAGCCCATCAGCGATTTGTAGAGGCCATCATTTGTTTTTTGTTGTTGCTTGCTGTAGATTGTGATGTACTCTCTTATGTATCAGTAATGTCCTTCACAACGTAGACTGTATACCTACACATTGAAGGAGAAGTTCTCGGCTGGTAAATACTTACAATGTGTATTCTACTAAAATGGAGAATAAGCTGAGATCAATCTAATCAAAGTATCTACCACTGACACCCAGCAGGATTACAGGTCAAAGTAAGAAGAACAGTCAAGGTGTATTTTAAACATACTTTAATGAAGAGGATGGATATGGTAACAAGATGATATATTACTTCATCATATGGAACTATGCCCTGATGAAACACGCATAGTTTGAAAAATGTGTTGGCACAAAAGTTCATATAAAAGAGCTCGGCTCAAACGTCTATGAAAAAAATAACTCCTTAAATATGTCCACTTTTTTGGAGATTCCATTTGCACGTACATGTTTAGGCCTATTGCACTGTGGTGAAGTTCCTTGGACCTTCAGGGACTAATAAGTTAGTGAACTATAAATATATAGTAATAATTAACAATAGCAGCTTTTTATACAGTGACCATGCAGATTCCCTCCTGCTTCGAAACACTGTACCAGTTGACATTTGTATGCAGTTTAACGATACAGAATGTATCAATCTAACAAGACTAAAAGGCTGGATCGTTCCAGTTGATATTTGAACTTGGGAAGTGATGGCTTGTCCTTCGGTGTGCACTTAACCTGTGAGCTAGGCTTCCAGAGATATCAGATGGTCAATCCCATCATGTTGTTAGGCACATATTGCCCAACATGAACCACCTCATGAGCATGTTCTTTTGTATGGTAAAGTGGCCACTTTGTGGGCATACAATTGTCTTTGGTTTGGCTGGGAGATTCAAGAATTGCCATTAAACTTCCAGATTGGCATAGCTCCTTCGAGGTGTAGAAGTAGACTCAGTTTTCCTATCCTTTTCTATCACTGCCTAATCGTACTCTTGGGTGCAGGATATATCTGTAGAGGAGAAACCGCATGCCTCTACAGGAAGCCCCGCCCCCCTACTACCAATATGCTCGGAGTCTGAAATTATGCCATGTTTGACACCAGAAGTTGTGACCATTCTGTTGAAAAAAGGTACCCATTGAGAAAGCCGTATCAAATGAACTCCTGAAAAGAAGACAATCTAATGGCAGAGCTCCCCGAAGTATATGAAAATGAGGCAAAGTGAACGTTCATATGAGAAAAAGAAGATTGCACTTGCGAGTCACTGCAGAAAATGCAAGCCATTCAATAACTGTATAGATGCAGCGACGCAAGTAGATCAAGTAATCTTAGACGCTGGCTGTAAGTAGTGAATAGACTGCAGGCGATGCCACCATTGTATAGAAGCTGGGCATTGGTGTCACATATTTAGTATCTTCAAATCCATGGAGAAGAAAGATCGAAAGTTGTGTTGCAGAAAATAATTAGCCAAGATCCTGAAAGAGCCTTTGAAGGGCTGGCCTGGTACAAGGTTTGAAGCAGCCAAGACTGGTTATCTATCTTTGAAGGCGGTTAACATGAGATGCTGAATCATCCCTTGTTGAGGTGCAAGAAAAGAACACCATGAGTGCCAAGTTGTATTAATTTAAAACAATGAAATGCTGCAAAATGGGCCGAAGTGTGATCTCCCATCACGTGAGTCGTGGATGTAAATAGAGTTGGGCATGCAGCTCTAGAAATATGATAGCGCGTGCTCACACTCCCTTATATTCCCAGAGACGAGAATACACTGCAAGGCCAAGTTTGAAGACAATCTTCCTGGCAGAAGGCATGTGTGATGGAGACGTTGGGCTAATTGGGTGGGGAGGTAAAGTCATGTCCACCTCCCGGCACCTGGGTATGAGCTTACGTGCTGCTAGTGAGCCGAATGTTCCAGACTGGCACGAGCATGCCAACCAATTGTAGAGAGCCATATAACAAAGTGCCCTGTAGTTTGAAAGCCAATGATATACCATGCACTTATTAATGATAAAGATGACTTGCACTAGAGGTGGGCATAAGTTGTCCACCTGACAGTAGGTATCCAATCACAACCCAAACCCTTATGGAAAGTATATTTAGATCTTCCCCTTCAGCGTATCACAATCCCACTTAGGTTTTCTTACTTTGCCATGTAGTATGACATCACCTATGACAGGTTTTCACTATATAAGTGTGATTTTCTTTTTATATCAAATGCTTTGCGATGACTTGTTCAACGTCCGTTGATGTCCGTTGAGTTGGTTCAATTATTTGGTGTCAGAGTTATTCTGCATCCCATCCATTGCATGCGTGCTACCAAAAGGGCTCTAACACTCATATCATTGAGTAATTTCAAATGGAATGTTAACCTTTGTTAGTAAATGCTCATTTTTTTATCAATTAAATCTCGGTTTGCTCACTCTCTCAATGTAGGATGGTTTAATTCAAGCATCCCTTCTGCCACATCAGTCTGGGTTCACATTTCATTTTTTTTCCGTCTTCATCATTCTGTTGATCTAATCTGATTATCCAATTTGGACCATGATATTTATTTGTTAATAGCATCTTTTCCAAATGTTCCTGTAATCGTAGTATATTTTTCAGATTGTGCCTCTTGAGTGACATTAGCACACCAATCATAATATGTTGGGCTCCCTGTATTTATCCATAATGTTATCTGATTCATGATGACAGTTGTCAAACTTTGCAACATTTTTTCTTTAAAGGCATGGTCTAGTAAAAATGTTTATTTAAAAAATAGATAGGCAACATAAAAAAAAAATACTAGCATTCTCTTTTTTAAAACTTCCTATGTAAAACTTTGAGCTATTCAAGCTCAAAATTCGCAAAAGCAAGCACATGGGCGCATCCATTTAGTGAAATGGAGGCCCTCCTGTGCTGGCTTTTGCTTTTGCGGCACTAATGAAGGAAAAGCCAGCCAGCTGTAGTAAGCAAAAGCTACCACTGGGTGGCTTTCCCTTCATTAGTGCTGTACGCGGAGGACGGGGACCAGAGACCAGAGCAGGAAAGCTGCAGCTGAATCTCGGTAAGTGCTATTTATTTTTTTTTTTTAAATAAGCACTAGCTGCGTTTTTTTTTTCTAAGTTTTCCGGGCTGGAGGAGCCCGGAAAACTTAGAAATAAAACCGCAGGTTTAAAAACATTGTATTTATGTTTGCGATCACTTCTGAAGCGACCGCAAACATAAATAGAACGTTATTGTGTTGGAAAACGCTGCGGTTTTTCTTTCCAAGTTTCTCAGGCTCCTCCGGCTCAGAGGAGCCTGAGAAACTCGGAAAGAAAAACCGCAGCGTTTTCCAACACAACCGCGTGTGTTTCTGCCTGCTGTGGCTATCAATTTGGGTCTCCGGTGCTCCCAGGGGAGCACCGGAGACCTAAAGTGAAAGCCACAGCAGGCAGAAACACAACGCGGTTATGTTTACATGCCGCGTAGTGTTTCTACCTACAGCTGATTTCCCATTTGGGGCTCTCGGGCTCCCCATGGGGAGCCCGAGAGCCCCAAATGGGAAAGCAGATTCAGGCAGAAACAACGCGGTTGTTTTGGAAAACGCTGCGGTTTTTCTTTCCGAGTTTCTCAGGCTCCTCCGAGCCGAGCACTAATGAAGGGAAAGCCACCCAGCGGTAGCTTTTGTTTACTACAGCTGGCTGGCTTTTCCTTCATTAGTGCCGCAAAAGCCAGCACAGGAGGGGCTCCATTTCACAAAATGGATGCGCCCATGTGCTTGCTTTTGCGAATTGTGAGCTTGAATAGCTCAAAAAGTTACATAGGAAGTTTTAAAAAAGAGAATGCTAGTATTTTTTTTTTATGTTGCCTATCTATTTTTTAAATAACATTTTTTACTAGACCATGCCTTTAAGGTGATTCAGGTTATTGTGAGCTACGTCTCTGCCAAGGCAAGCCACCATCTTAAATTAAATGGGTGGTATTGGAGAACATAAGTCAATTAAAATCATTGAATGCATTCTAATTGGGTATATTTATTTGATTTAGTCCTGACTGTGTCTCTTGTGATTGCTGTTATCCCTAATGTGTTCTTTATGTAGTTTACCTGCAGTATGTTATATGGATCTAGCATTTTCAATTAATTATTGTGATTCTGTTGTCCATCCTGTTGTATCAATCTCTTCTCTCCATTTTAGATCTATAGCTTTCCTCCTTCCTCAGCCTTCTTGCTACAATTATTGCAATTGATTTTATTTATTTATTTTTACATTCATAAAGCGCGCTAAACCCAAGGGCACCAAGGTTCTGTTACAAGACAAGTTACACATCAGACCTAATACATAATACATAAAATATCATCGTCGTACATTCCAGATAGAGAGGATGTCAATGCGTTTTGCAAGGGAGGCCGTTGCCCGTATGTCTGAGGGACCATTACGTACAGGACAGTTAGGTGAACAACAGTGCAATAGTATGAGCTATCCTTTCTAGTCATCAAGTGGAGCTATAGGATAGGTAATTGGAGTGATAAAGAAATACATTTCACAGAAAAGTATTGTGGTTGTAACCGCATCATCACACAGTCATTCTCTGAGCTGATTATAAAAGGACTGGTAAGTCCTTTGAGGCAGCCAATGGTTGCTCACTGGAATCTTTCTAAAAGCAAATAGTGCAATGGGCCTCATTACAAGTTTGGTTTCTGTTCGAATAACCACCATTGTTTACCACTGCTACCACTCACTCCTGCGGATTTGCTACATGATTATAGGTGGTGGCAAGGCGGTGTTAATCACCATTTTTGTAGTCCACATGACTCGATAGGGATTTCATCAGATTTACCACAAGCGGGAATTCTGCTGTGGCGAATCCGATGATTTTGGCAGGTAGACGGGAGGGTTTACCTCATTCTCCATCACTCACTTTCCAGCCGAGGAAATCAGCTATGTGGGAAACTGGTGGTAATTCCATTCATGCCATTTTCCCCCGTACCCACAAACTCATATTGAGGCCAAATATCTGGGAGGAAAGGGTTAACTAATTTTCAGTCTACAAGATGCTCTTTCACTTGCAACTGTATTCATTTAGAAATGTGTTTATTTGATTGTACACAGAGAATGTGTCATGGTCAATGTGGTTTGAATAATTGGCCATTAATGCTTGGAAACTTTTATAATTTTTGAGTCCTCCAGGGAGTATCTCATTTAAATAACTTAATTGTTCTTCTATTCTCTAGATTATGCACTGTCTGTGTCCTCCTTGCTACTGGTGCGATGTTGCTATGTCTCACCCCTTGAAGCCATCAGAGGATGAGTGTGTGTGTGTGCACGTGAGTGTTTTGGTGTGTTATGCAAGGCAAAATCAATCCTAGATGCGAGATCCAATGAGCGTTTATGTCAATCTGCACTTGCGCGTTCCTGCTCATCAGTTTTTTTATTTGCCTTTGTTCCCATGCTCCCTCCCATTTGCCCCCTGGGCGCTTTGAAACACAATTTCTTGATGTATAAGCGCCTTACAAATAAGCAATAAATAAATAAATAAAATACATTATTAAAGTTTCAGTGTCCAGGACATTCACGCAGCCATCTCTTGAATTGTTGTAGTCATGAACAAGAGGACCAGAAAATTCACAGCTACATTTGAAGCTGCAAGTCTCTTGGCCATGTTCGGCCCTTGCCCTGAGCAGGCGTCTTTTTCTGCTTGCTCTAAATTCCTGTTCCGCCACAAGTTAGAGAGGAAAGAAAGCAGTTTGGTACGAAAAGTAACTCTGTGGAGGTTTTCTTGCTTCAGTAACATATTTCGCTTTGCATCTATTGGTGCTTCAGCCCATGATACAAGATTGCAACCTCCACGAACACATGGTTTGCGAGTGTCACTTTCCAGATCTCCAGATGCTGCCCATCAGTTATTCTGACTCAAGTGTTTGGATCATTGCATTGGACAACATTCTGTCCACTCTGCACTGGGCACAGTTGCGCATTGCCCTTGATGCGGACGTAAGCAGATATCTAGGAGACTCGGTGGTATTTGTATCAGGAAAGAGTTTGGCGCTGAAAACAGCAACCCGCAAGCAGTCCTTCAAATAGATATGCAACCAGTTTTGTGCTCTTTGCATAATTTTGTGACATGCCAGTTCGGGTCCTCTCTCTCTTTCCGCACCCAAACACAAAACACAGGTTTGCAAGGGCAGGTATTGTTACTAGATCTTGTTTGTTACTTCCGGGAGGAATCGGGTTTTAAAAATGGTTCTTTAAAAGTTATCCATGCTACATTCAAGGGAAGCACCCACAAGATAGCTCAAAAGTTCTCTTCTCTTCCTCAGGCAGTTACTGCCATGCTGCTAGGTGTTCTATCTCGAATATACGCTTTTAATAGATTCAGCAGCTGAACAGGTTCAATGTTAATTCATAGACAGTCTTTTTTTCATTGGGTTTTTTTCTCGAAATTAAAAAAAAATGTTTTGGTGAGTTCTCCCAACTCCCTCTGCCCTATTAATTTTATTTTATTGCCTATCCGTCCCACCCCTTATATACTCTTGCCCACATCCCGATATGTTTTTTGATTCGGTTTTTTCAGAGAAATAAAATCGGAAAAAACCCATCGAAAAAATGACGGTCAATGAATAAACATCATACCGCGGAGCGTCCTTCTTCTATGGTCTTTGGCTTGCCACTACTGCGCCTTCAGCAACCTGGCTACATTTCTTTAACACTGCCCAGAACTTAGTGCCGGTCTGTAAGGCCTGGATGGACTTAGTAAAATTGGTTCACAGGACTTTCAAATCTTTTGTGGGGGGGATTGAATTAGTCTCGTGAGTGTACCACAGGGTTTTGATGAGGTCGAATACCAGGTCAAACGTCAAATCTTGAATCTCCGGTCAAATCTGAGGCTGATTTGTCAAGATCATTCAACCACTCAATTGCCCTGAATCTTCTTAAGAGGTTTTGTATTCTCAAAAGTGGTAGAGAGGAAGCACCAGGATGCTAATCAAAGCCTATGTGCCCTAGAGGCACAAAGGTATGCCAACCACAGAGTAACTGAACCTCTTCCTTTGCAGCAATTGAGGGGAAATCTGAAGATGGCGGCTAACACATAGACATCTAACAACTAACTAAATGAGGTGACAGGGTTACATCCTCCTGACCTGGAACAGGGGGGCTGCCCACAAGCCAGAGCCAGTATTGTCAAAGTAGCAGGGAGGGTAAGTAGGGGAGGGTGCGCAGCCCTTAAATGTGCCATGCCTGCTAATATTGGTACCACTCTCTGTGTCACGTGATGCCTTCCAGTAGTGTGTTTGACTAGGGTTCTCTCTTTTCAGTTTCAGAACCACAACTTCCAGAAAGTATCTGGGAGCAAGCAAGCAAACCGGGACCAGATCCAGGGCAATGGAATCAAGAACAGAAACAGAATGGAACATGGAAAACGAGCAGCCTGAACACCCAACGTCTACTACCCTGCAAAGATAGATTGAATAGAGGCAGGGCAAACGGTTTTAAAAAATAAATAAATAAATAAATAAATAAATAAAAGCTTTTCACATGTGTAACCCATCCCCTGAGGATAAGAAAAGTGCAGATTGTCCCACAGAGTCAGGTGATCACTGGGACCAATGGAAGGGGGGGGGGGCTGTGGGAGGGAGAACAGTACGTAAAGGGAGAGAATGGAAGGCTGTGTGTCGGTTGAAGGGGTGAGGTCTGGAGGTGGACCAAGAGAGCAGGTGGAGGAAGGGTGGCGTAGAGGAGTGCTGGAGAGTTGGTGGCACATTAGGAGGGATTACAGGTGAGGTATTAATTGTGAGACAGAGTGGTACCCCTCCCATGGCTCCCCGGTATATATGGAGCCATGCATATACATTGGCGCCTCAGCCGCTGTCGCATTTCCTGTTATATGGTTCCCACAAAACTAC
The DNA here is from genome assembly GCF_040938575.1 of Ambystoma mexicanum. Classification (NCBI taxonomy): domain Eukaryota; kingdom Metazoa; phylum Chordata; class Amphibia; order Caudata; family Ambystomatidae; genus Ambystoma; species Ambystoma mexicanum. The sequence continues at coordinate 687,365,490 of NC_090931.1, read as the reverse complement.
AGCTACCGGCAAGCAGCAGACCCCTCGTAAACCTGGCATGTATTGTGGATCTTGGGTAGCAGCATAGCACAAAGAACAATGTGGGCTACTCGTCCCAGAATGCATCTTGGCTGAATGGGCAAGACCCGGCCAAGAACAGACTGGATGCCAAAAAGGCAATGGACTATAATTTCCACGTTAGAAGCTCAATAGGGGACCAAACACATACCCTCCCTTCACACCCGAGACTGGAAATAGGGGAGCAGCAGGGAAGCAGTAAAGGTGCTGGAACCAGCAGAGAGCTACCCAGGATTAGGGCAGACCAGAAAACCCTCCTCAAAACCTTGTAGGCAAAGACTTGTTGGATACAGGAGGGGAACAGCAAACGCACAACCCCAGTTACCACACAAATCTAAGGGCTACGATGGAGGCTGAAAAGAGGTGGGGCATTAGGTATTTTTGAAGACTACCAGGGGAAGTTCCTGCCCTCCAGGTGATGGCACATACAATGTGATCAGCTGGCTCGATTAACCAATAGGAGGAAGGGATGGCTTCTAGGTGGGAAAGGGAGGGCTATAAAAAGCGAGCAGAGTTTGATGAGAGGGAGAGATGGATGAGGCGAAGGTGCAGTGGACCAATAGACCAGGGTGGTATTGTAGCAGCTGCAGGAAAACCTGGAAGTGACTTTAGAGTGTTTACACAAAGGGGATGTATGGTTTTGGGGGTGAGACGGGTACCATCTGGGTGTTAGTGGTAAGATTGGATGAAGGTAATTTTGGAGGGAGAGTAAGGGGTGTATTGAGAGTAGGAGGGGGTAGAAGGAAGAGAGGGGCAGGGGGAGAAGGCGAGTAAAGCTACGGTAGTGTTGGAAGAAATGAGATTCAGAGGGAAGCTGATCGGTTCAGAAGGGAGATGGCAGGTGGAGGCATGAGAGAGAGGGGGACAGGACCAGCAAAAGGAGTGTGGGAAGGGAGAGACCAGGAGAGCTCAGTTGAAAGAGAGGAGACAGGAGAAGCGGGAGAGATCAGTGGGACAAGGGAGCATTGTATAGGGAGAGGGGAGCGATTAGATGGAGGGTGATTGGAAAGAGAGTGGTAAGAACCGGAGAATGAGTATGGAGAATGAGACCGACATTAAAGATGATCGAAAAGAGTGAGGACAGGTGTGTGAGGAAAAGGTTAAGAGACAGCCATCAAAAGGAGAAGGATGCCAGGAAAGACAGACTACCTCTAGGTTTTTGGGGAGTCAGAGAGATACGACCACAGCCCTTAGACTCTCCCTAGTCAAAGAGATAGTCCTGATAGTACGGGTGCAAGGCCCTAGTAATATAAACATTTCTATATGACTAGTGGGAGTAGGGATACTGGGATAGGGAGGAGGGAGCCCAGTCAAAGGTTGAGGACAGGCTTATAGGAATCCCACCTAGAGACCCATATTGTTTGCATTTGAACAACCTATTTTCTTTTACACAACAAACTGGAAAACGTATTCATTTAGTCTTGTTACTCATTGAGTACCTTGTCAAACATATCTCTTTGAGTTGTGGACATCATTTGGGTGTCACCAGGGCTGTAAACTGATACCACTGATCACTCACTTCGTACCAGTAGCTCTGCCCTTGCAACCTCTGGCACCAAGTTTGCAGATGCAAGGTCATAAACCGAAAGTCAAGCAGGTCTCCGTAAACCCGTTTTACTTTCAGCAGCACACATCCCTGGTTCATTATTTCCAAAGCTCCTCCTCAGCTACCTAATGGCTGCTGAAGGACTAGGTGAGGGACAAGACGCGGGAACTCTTATTCTCGTGCTCACCGTGTCAGCAGGAGGTTTTTGGCACGTTGTGTGAGGGAAGCGGTTAAGATGGAAGAATTATCATGGGTATATGGCATCAGGTGCCAGACCACCCAAGGTCAACAGAACCTGCAGCCGCAGCCTTTTCATAGGTAAGTGCGGGTGGGCATTTCGAGCAGCAGGGGGCATAACTGAAGGGAAGCCGCCACAGTGTTGAACTGCAATGTCTGCATGTGTGAGTTCATACTTTATATGTGGTGACTAATCCAGGCATATGTAAATTGCCATTGGATGATACTGCTGGGGCATTTGGGGCTGTAATTAGCATATGATGGCAGCAAATGAGCATGTGTTCCACACACCACATGTGGTGACCATGTCATCTTTTTGAGGCATGATCTCGAATTGCCTTGAATTGTGAGGCAGGTAAGGTTGCACTTGGTATGTAATGGCAGCACATGTTCAGGTGAGGCTGTGTCCTACACTTGGTGGCTATGACATGTATATTAGGTATTAACTGGCATTGGATGGCCTTACTGAGGCTTGTAAGGCTGCACTTGGCATATTAGGGCATTATATGTAAACAACAGCTATTATGTGCGGCTATAACAGGCATAGAATTTCAGTGGGCCTCCTTTCAAGTTTGGCGTCCGGATAGATCACTGGTACCCTTTTTGTACGTCCTGCCACACCGCCGCTGTGCCCAACAGGACTGACCCTGCCGGGGGCATCGGCCCCTGTAGGCAGAATCGTAACGGAAGCACTGGCACCATTAGCAACGTGCCGGTGCTTCTGTGAACCCAATGGGGACTAACATTTTCCGGCACCCAGCTTCCCGGTCCGCCGGGACTTGTAATGTCCCGGTGGCATCGGGAAGCTAGGTGCCAGTAAAATGTTACGAGACCGAGTGTCTGTATATAGGAGACTAAAATAGAGATAATATTGCGACATCGTCTGATCTTTTAGCATAGTGACCGTACTGCCAGGTGAATGCAGAACTGGCATATGATGTCACTGGCTGAAAATACGTGATAGTGCTGGCTAATAGAAGGCAGTGACACGGCCTACATTGGGTCTCCTTGGTGTACCTTGAAATTTCATAAGCCTTTGCTTTAAAAACGAATTGTTATTGTATCATGTTTACCTTTTTAGTATTTTACATCAGTGATGTGACTTATGTGGAGACCATCACGGTCAAAGCCCATGTGATGTCACCTCCAGCCATTTCATCAGGGTTAAAGCCTTGTGACATCACTTTGTGTGATGCCATCCGGGGCACGATGCTGCATCTGCTAGCGCCATGCATTTTGGAGAATTGATGTCACTGTAATGAAGGATTGCCATAGGGAAACATTCCCAGAAATGACTAAACATTTTTTTATTTTTTTCCACTGCCCCTCTGAAGGCATTGGAAGGGATATTCGATTTGTCGGTGTTTGTGAACTGAAGGAAATGTACGTTTCCCATGTGTTAGTCACGTCCAACATCAGACAATTAGTCCATGCGCATCCATCGAAAACACATTACCTTCATTGATACCCTCTTAATTAGTTGCTTAACTAATGATGGTAAGGAGTCCCACTTTCAACCCAACAAGGCCCGTGTACAGCACAATGCTGCATTGCCTCTCTCCCCAAATATATATTTATTTTCATGTTAGCTTTTTTATACCTGCAACATATCACCTTTGTGTCCCTGCCGTCGCAGCGTCATTTGTATTCCTGTAGCATGTTATGTTATGTTAGCGGTACTTGTATAGTGCACCGTCACCAACAGAATTGGTCCCCAGGCGCTCTGGCGGATTTGTAAACAGGAAGGGTGGGGTAGGGTTAGTCGGGAGGAGGGGAGAAGGAGAGTGGGAGATGTGGTGTGCTTTTGCATCTTACAGGGATGCAGTTGTGCCTGCCTCAGTCGCCTGCAATTTCCTAAAATGTGCATACCAAATTTCAATAATAAAGTGTTTGCTATTCGTGAGGGACAGATAAGTTATTTTTTTTATTTTTTACCACACAAACTCAATAATTGGTTGTTCTGCAGTGTTTAGATGTCGTTCTAGGAAATGCCTGCAAAGTTACAGTAACAACAATGACCACCTTGCACATCTATATCTCCACCTCTGTTCCTGGGGGCACCTTTATAAGTTTGGGAGATTTTGACGCCACATTCTTTAATTACCACTGCCACGTGCATTAACTTGAAAGGGTGGTAACAGATTTGGATTTACAGAAATATTGCATGCAGTATTTCTGAAAATGTGCATGCTGATTTTTTTTCTTTTTTATTTGTTCAAAACTATTTCCATCCCCATCTGAGGAATGAAAATGGATGATGTGTTGTAGTGGGTCATACCAATACTCTGTCATGTCAAACAATGCACAGCGGTGTCGGGAGCACAACCTTTCTAATATGGAATTGTGGGATTAGTTCAGGCTACATCAAGATTTGGAATCAAAGATCACCTTGGCAGCGTCACAAAAAAAAAAATCTAAAATGCCAAAAGTGAATTTCCCTCTTCCTAAGCCAATGGATGGCCAGATACATGCTTCTTCTAACTACACAAGTCTGGTATCAGAAGTCTTGGGGTGTATCAACAAAACTAAAATAGGAGGCTGGAGAAACATAAGTGAGTACAAATGGGGAAAATGTGTTGCTAATGGTTACAGAGTCAGACTTAACACGAAACACCTATATACACAGCAGAGAACCCTACTAAGGAGATATTGCGAACAAAGAAATGAGGCTCTTTGGGCCTCATTAAAAGTTAGTCGATATCGCCAAACTTGTTCACAGTTGCCAAATGGCAAATGGGGTAAACATGCAGCAACTAGAAGGATCCAAATGATTCAGAGTCATGTGGATTCTTCTGTTATTCCCCAATTTGGAGCTTCATAAGACCGCATGGGGCAGTTCTATATTACTGCATGCGGAATTATAGCGTGTGGTAATATCTCGTGCAGGAAAACCTGTGGTGGGAATATTTTTTCCACACATAACTAGGCATAAATGAACAGTTTAGGTAACAAAACTTAAGTCTGTGGGTTTTACCGTTAATAGCACACTTGTAACCACCTTTGTTTTTGAGTATGGGCAGTAGATGTTGGCGATGATATCGGGTAGAAGCAGGCATTGCACATACATACAGAATGTGACAATGTAAGCCAAGAAAGCGATCCATGAAAGACTGTCCATGATAGTACATTTAAAGCTATGGAAAGACATAATTGTATTTAATGATATAGCGAAACGTAGCAAACTAATTTATCACATCGTCTTTGAGATAAAAGAGACTTCATGTTGGCAAAGAGAATTGTATTTAGATATTGGAAAACAATACCTTTCTGCTACTGAGACTGATTAATGGAAATGACTGATCTAGCTTCACTAGAAATAATCAATTTCTGCAAAATCGACGGTACCCTACAGCAAGGTCTTGGGTAGGTGTCTGGAATTCATGCACCTTTGCAATCCTCTCAGAAGAGGTTAATCTCATACTTCTAACCTGGAACACTGGGGGGGCTGAATGACGCCATCAAGGAGCGTAAACATAGCCTATCTAAGGAGGCCGCGTTGTTATGTAATAATGCTAGAAGAGATGCACCTCACGCGGCTGGCCATGCTGGTTTGTGGCGAGCGAGAACACACTCGAAGTGGCACTCTTCCTACACCAGATACTCCTGTGGGGTCGTAACCATTATTCAGAACACCATCAGCTTCCAGCAGCACAAAGTGATATTGGACGCAGGGAGGAGGTTTGTTCTCCTTGCGGGCTGCATCTCAGACCTTCGCATTGTACTAGTTAACCCATACTCTCCAAATGTGGTTGACCACAGCTTCTTTAATAGCATCCCTGTCAAGCTGCAGGAATTTCTGAAGTATGCATTGATAATGACAGGTGTCCTGAATACACCAATGGACCTTTCCCTGGTTAGGTCTATAGACAAGGACAGACTACTGGTCTCTGCAGCAAAGGCGTTGCTGGGCCTAAGTGACACGTATGCACTGGTTGATGTGTGGAGGGAGACCCACGTGGTACACTGTTAATAGACATACTACTCCACTGTCCGCGGCTCCCATTCTTGCATTGACAGATGTCTACTTTCCAAGAAATTGGGGTTATGGGTGAAGCAATGTAACATCCTACCAAGGCACACAATCAGGCCACTGCCCTGTCAATGCTGGCCTCCTTCTTTTAATATCTGACAATTCAGCAGAAATTGTAAGTTCAAACCTCCCTCCCGTACCATTCAAGGCTGACCTCTGATCTGACATGTTGCATTTCCTGGAATTAAATAAGGGCTCTGTTAAGGAGGTGGCGATGCTGTTGGAAACTTACAAAGTATAGATAAGGGGAGGCTGCATCTCCAGAGAGAATGGGGTTCTCAAGACACTGAGGGACACCCTGGACAGAGCAGGGAGGGCTCTAAATGACCCAGAGGTACCATACACGAGGGATTCGTGCAGAAATACGTTGGCCAAAATCAAGTGCAAACTGGGTAAATATTGTGAGGCTGCTAGCCGGGAAGTCAGATTTCTGGGGCGTAAGGTTTCGGCCAGGAGGTATGGGGACAGGGACAGACCAGGCAAGCTTCTCTCCTGCGCTGTTCCATCAGAGAACTACCCAGTGTTGATAACAGAGATTGAGGAGAACAGGACACTGCAAAAGGATCAAATCTCCCTTATGGAGGCATTTGTCAGATAAAACTCTACTCTATATAGTAAACCCAAAGATAACCCTGATGACAAACTGATTCAATATCTTGAGAACATTCAACTTGCTTGGGTGGTTGATGAGCACCAAGCTATACTGAACCCCTCGATCACAGTGGAGGAAGTCAGGAAGGCCATTTGGGATCTCCCTAACAATAAAGTTCCCGGTCCAAATAGCAGCACAATTGAATACTATAAGGAATGTAGCTCCTCCTTTGCCCCATTGCTGGTAGAAGAATACCAGGAGTCTCTGGACAGGCGGGCACTACCTCCTACGTCCAGAAAGGCATTTATTATGTTAATCCCCAAGCCAGGGAAGGACAGGCACTTATGTGCCTCATGTAGACCTCTCTCCCTGTTGAACATTGATAATAAGGTCTATACCAAGTTGCTGTCGAAAAGGCTGTCGCCCCCGATGAGCAAGCTGGTCCGGAAAGACTAATCTGGCTTCATCCTAGAGAGGTCCACCCAATTTAATTTGCGCTGCCTGTTCGCAATACTCTCACAGACAGACCCAAAGTCTTAAGCAGCGGCTCTGGTTTTAGATGCTGAGAAGGCATGCGATTCACTGAACTGGTGCTTTCTTTTCACCATCCTACAACACTTGTGCATGGGCTCCTATCTGCTATGACTAATCAAACTGCTGTGCACTCAGCCATCGCCAAACTGTTAATGAATGGTATGGCCTCAGCCCACTTTGAGTTACGTAGGGACACGCAGCTAGACTGTCCCTATTCGTGCTGCTCTTCATGATGACCATTGAGCCACTGGCCTGTATACTGTGCACAGAGCACATACGCAGGGGGCCCTGCTTTTACACACACAAGGTCCTGATCTCTCTATACGCTGATGACTTCTTGATCTATGTCTCAGACCCAGCCAGGAATATTGAACACATTGTCCAAGTGGTGGTTAAGTACAGGGACTACTCTGGGCTTCAGATGAACTGGGCAAAATCTCAATTACTACCACTTACTCCCAATATGGCCCATATACAGACTAACGGGTGGTGCAGATGCACAAAAGCTATTTAGGGATAACTTCCTTGCCACACTTGCTTCCACAGAGATGAGGCTGGAATGTTGGGGGAGCCTCCTTCTGTCCATCAAAGCCCACATATCCATTACAAAAATGGTTATCCTCCCCAAGTTCCTGTACATATTCCTTATCGTCCCGCTAAGACCACACCGGTCCTTCTTTGAAAGGATATGCAGTGTGCTAATCAAATTTATCGGGGCGGCTAAGCAAGCAAGGGTTGCCCAGTAGGCCCTCACTCTTCCTTTTGAGGAGGCCGGACTTGCGGTCCCAGATTTTGTAACTTATCACCAGGTGGTACCACAACTCAGGGTTTTTTTTGTTTGGTACCAACTTACAAAGTTACCATGCGCCTGATTATTGTTCCAATAAGAGAAAGTGTCGCAGGTTGTTTTGAGCAAGAATAAAGGGGACACTAGTAACCCCGACCCCTTGAAGTAATAGTTGAATGAACTTCTCCACACTTCAGGAAAAAGCGCCACACTGGGTATTTGTGAAACACGTGTTTCGACACCCCAGTGTCTTTTTCAAATCAGTCTGCTGCGTTCTGCACAATCCAGACAGCAGCAGACTTCAGCTAACCAGGAGGGGGATTTAACCCATGACAGTGTGTTTCACCTAATTGAAAACCTTTTTGACTTGAGATTTAGTTCTGCCATTAGCCCTGATTTGAAAAAGACACTGGTGTGTCGAAACACGTGTTATCCATAAAGGGCGCCTTTAATTCAAATTAATAAATTGACCAACCTTTCACAAATACCCAGTGTGGCGCTTTTTCCTGAAGTGTGGAGAAGTTCATTCAATTATCAGCAGGTGGCACAAGCTTGCCACATTGAGCAATACTATGGTATGGTCTTAAAAGCTCAACATGTAGTGCTTGAAAGGGCCATTGTGTCCCGCACAGGCTCACCGTGGAGCTGTGGGGTAAACAACGTATGCAGCATGAAAAAATAACACTGTCCAGACAACCTTGTGTGCACTTCACACTTTGCACACGAAACACAGCCAGCCCACCCTCATAGTAGAAGATAGATTTTTTGATAAGATAGGTGGCCTAAGGCGCACGTTAGACTCCGGGTTGTACAGAGAAGTGGCCATGATAGGCATCATTAAGATGAAAGATTTGGGGAAAAAGGTTAATCTCAGCTGAAGACTACGACAGAGGGAGGCAGTTACGGGGGAAAGATTAATCTCAGCTGAAGACTACAACGACACGGGGAGGCAATGCTCAAACTGCAAATGATATATTGTAGAGTCAAGGGGGAAATTAGTGACTATCTTGTCACGTTTCCACAGTTACCTCCACCCACCAATGTATTACAATTTCTCACTGTCAAAGAGCAACCACAGCACACGATCTAAACGTTCCAGAGAATGTTGGAGGTGGCGGCTTGAAGGTAAACCTATGAAGGCTAGATGGAAATGGGAAAATGCATTGGGAAACTCAACTGCTAATGATGACTGGAGGTAAATTTGTGTGCAGGTCAGAAAACTATAAACATAAACTCCTCCACTTTAAATTCATCCATCAGGCGTACATCACCCCTAACAAGATTGCAAAACTCGACCATCCCTCCCCTCGCCCCGGCCCAACGTTATAAGATGCACGATGCGCTGGAGCTTTGTGGGAGTGGCCTCCTACAGGGGGAGATTCAGCTGATTCTTGGTCAAATAGTAGGCACTGACTTTCAGCTCAACCCAGAGATGCGCCTCCTGGGACTTACTCAAAGCTCACAGAAGCGAGATTGTATGTTTCTAGGTATGGCGTTACTAATCACAAAGCGGCTGGTGGCCATTGGATGATGGACGCAGTGGGCTGATGCAGGAAACGTCTGGTTGAAGGGTCTAACATGGTGCAGTGAGCTAGAATACACTTACAGAGAACCAGTAGCGCCCCAGCTTACCATGGCTACTTAGCCCTCTTCAGATCTTACTTTACTAGAGGTGGAATACTCCCAACTGTAATTGCCTCACCCAAAGGTAAAAGAGTTTAGCCTAGCTGAAATACACGCTGTATATTTAGGAATGCAATGTAGAGCGCCCCTTGTGAGGCTCGTGCACTGCCCTTCCTTGCTGCAAAAATAGGCAAGGATGCCAACCACGCTCCTTTGAAGGTCCTGGCCTTACCCCCCCAAACGTTGCAGCAACATCTATTTCCTGGCCCGACCACAGGGCCATGCCAAGCTACAACGTCCCAACTTTAGCCTGTAAGCGAGTAATAATATATGTACGTTGGGGGTGGTAGGTTACATCTGTCTGTTGGCTGAACTTTATGGGTCAGAGCTGGGAATGGAGTGTGGGCCTATTGACATGTGTGCTAACTCAGCAGGATGTTGTGGTTATTTTAGAAGTATTGTCGTCACAATTGCTGTTGTTGCGGATAACCTATGTACTGTGTATTTTTCTCTGTGTAAAAATGAAAACTAAATAAAGTGTTTAAGAAATCCAATCCGATATATATATATATATATATATATTGTAGTGGCCATGTAGTTATGGTTAAGTTGCTGTTTCCATAGGAAGAGCACTTTTTGGGAGGCTTATAACTCCGCTCCCCCTGGACGAATCCTCACCAAACTTTGCAAAAACAGTATATGGGCCACCCTGAATTTTCTTGTAAAGATTGGTGAGAATTCGTCCAGGGGGACCGAAGCTATGGGGGGGGTCCCAAAACGTCTTTTTTTCCCATAGACTGAATGGGGGAAAACATTTGCACACGGCTACAGGTGAAACCGCTGGATGGATTTTGACGTAGCATGTGCTACGGTGGTTGTGGCCAGGGCCTAGAGTCTTGGATGGATGGCCGTCGGCCAAAGGCTGAAGGCCTTACTTCCAAGACTGTAGGCCCTGGCCACAACCACTGCCACATATGCCACCCATGCACACACTCCTAGTGTTGCGTTTTGATTGGCAATTTGTGGGGAGTGCGTGCAGTCTTGAGTGCATGGCCAAAGGCCATGCAACCAAGAAAAAAAGAGTAAGTACTAGAGTTGGAAGACACTGCACACCTATCCCATGTAAGATCTACAGACACAAACCTAGTAGGGAAGCCTCTGGGCAGAGGTACTTAACGATAACACACATATAGCATAACCCCCACTACCACACATCGCCGAGGTAATTGTGGAGAGACCCTGCAGTCTTGTGTGCATGGCTAAAGCCAATGCACGCAAGACTGAAGTCATAATCAGTGGCGTTACAAGTTAATATGGGTGTGGTCGATTGTGGTCGTTGTGTTCATGCCCTAGTTTCTTCACTTCATGGATGCAGACGATGGTCCGCAAAGTACATTTATAAGCAGCTAATTTACAAGGACCATGTTTTACATATGCAGTGATGGTTGTGGATAGGAACTGTACTGCTTGAAACTTGGTTGTAAGGCGTAGGTGGTAGGGTACTTACTGCAGACGAAAGGCCAGCCTACAGGCACTGCAGCATATTACTACCATATATTAGACAAGTTGATTCCCATGTGTAGAAAATGCCTGCCAATATACTTACTCCTTACTTTGTTCAGAATCCATAATTTTTTTAAAAATTGGTTATCGTACTTGGCAGAAGATTCACTTTTTCCATTTCTGTGATGAAAGAAAAAGGTGTGTTAATGTTTGCAGTTTTTCCACATTTGACACATTGCATAATAGACAGTTAACTTTTTTTTTAGACCGTCATATTTAGTTTACATACCAGTGTACTGTGCATTGCGCTCAGTTTCTGTGTTTGCTTTTCTAATCCTTGGGTCTGGGGAAAAAAATCCTTGTTGGATTTAAAAAAAAACCTTCATTACTTATGCAACTAAGTACTTCATTTTTTCCTTTCAGTGTTTTCTTCATTTTTCTAATCAATTTTATGTTTGTTGCCTTCCTGCCCATTTTTAACAACAGTTAGATACCTGTAGGCATATTCTAACTGAGTATGTGTTCTTACAGATTTTTGATACTCATTCATTTGTGTCATTGTTACATCCTGTTTCCTTCATCTTTCCCATTAATGTTTTCTTTGTTGCCTTCCTGCCGATTTTTACCAACACTTACATACCTATAGGCATATTCTACCTGTGCATTTGTTTCCAACGATCTGTGATTATCATTTATTTGTGTCATTCTTCCATCCTGTTGGGTAGTTAGATACCTGTAGGTGTATTCTAAGTGTGCATTTGTTCCTACAGATTTGTGATACTAAGGGGCCGATTCATGGAACAAACGTGCGCCGAAAATCTTTGCGCAAGCAGGCGCAAGCGGAAAAAAACAGGCGCACGCGTGCGATTCATGGAAGTCCCTGCGCGTGTACACCTCGGGATGTGCGCCAAACCCGTGCATGGCGCACAAGTCACTGCAACATCCCGAAAGGCGTGCGCGACGCGCACAGTGAAAGCGCACAACCTCGGCGCATACACCAGAAAGTGGGCGGGACACGGGGCGTAACCGCGGAATGGGGAACAACGCGCGAAAATAAGGGCGTAACTGGGGATGTACTGCAGGAAAGCATACGGAACGCCCACACGCACTCGAACCACACGTATTCATGGAATCGAATAGGGCAAAGCCACGCACAGCCAAAGACACGCACAAGCTGAAACACGTCCGCCACACGAAGGCAGGCGGTAGAGTCCCAGCGCATCACAAAAGTGGCAACATACAGCAATTGGGCCTGTGCGAGCGGGGTACGTGTATTTCGGGGGCGCGCGGGAAGTTACACACGCGATTGAGCGGGGTACGTGTATTTCGGGGGTTTGCAGGAAGTCACACACGCGATCTCATCAGGGTACATGTATTTCGGGGAGCGCGGTGCGGGGGAAGTATCCCACGCAACATCAGCAGGGTACGTGTATTCCAGGGGTGCGCGGGAAGTTCCACACGCAATCTCATCAGGGTACGTGTATTACAGGGGTGCGCGGGGAGCAGCACACGTGAATTGCACGTGTGGGTCCTCCCAGGTGTTCCCTCTACAGCCTCCACGGCCCCTGCAGGTGGCTCGCACCACAGGGGCCTACCCAGCACATGTCCTGCAGGCACCCCATCCACCATGGCCATGCCCACCAGCCAACCCACATGTCAACTTGCACTACTGCCCACCAACGCATGTCCCCCTGCACCCCCAGCCACCAGGGGCACCCTCCACCAGGCCCCCACCCATGTCTCCCACCACCCCCACCCCCCACCACGGTGGGGCACCTGCCAGCAGGCCCCCACCCATGTCTCCCAGCACCCCCACCCCCCAGCACTGTGGGGCACCCTCCAACAGGCCCCCACCCATGTCTCCCACCACCCCCACCCCCCAGCAGTGCAGGGGCACCCACCAACAGGCCCCCACCCATGTCTCCCAGCACCCCCACCCCCCCAGTCACCAGGGGCAGCCTCCACCAGGCCCCCACCCATGTCTCCCACCACCCCCACCCCCCAGCCACCAGGGGCAGCCTCCACCAGGCCCCCACCCATGTCTCCCATCACCCCTACCCCCAGCACTGTGGGGCACCTGCCAGCAGGCCCCCACCCATGTCTCCCAGCACCCCCACCCCCCAGCACTGTGGGGCACCCTCCACCAGGCCCCCACCCATGTCTCCCACCACCCCCAACCCCCAGCAGTGCAGGGGCACCCACCACCAGGCCCCCACCCATGTCCAACTCATGTTCCCCAGCAACCCCACCCCCCAGCACTGTGGGGCACCTGCCAGCAGGCCCCCACCCATGTCCAACTCATGTTCCCCACCACCCCCACCCCCCAGCAGTGCAGGGGCACCCACCACCAGGCCCCCACCGATGTCCAACTCATGTTCCCCAGCACCCCCACCCCCCAGCACTGTGGGGCACCTGCCAGCAGGCCCCCACCCATGTCCAACTCAGTTCCCCACCACCCCCACCCCCCAGCAGTGCAGGGGCACCCACCACCAGGCCCCCACCCATGTCCAACTCATGTTCCCCAGCACCCCCACCCCCCAGCACTGTGGGGCACCCACCACCAGGACCCCACCCATGTCTCCCAGCACCCCCACCCCCCCAGTCACCAGGGGCAGCCTTCACCAGGCCCCCACCCATGTCTCCCAGCACCCCCACCCCCCAGCCACCAGGGGCACCCACCACCAGGCCCCCACCCATGTCTCCCAGCACCCCCAACCCCCAGCCACCAGGGGCACCCACCACCAGGCCCCCACCCATGTCTCCCACCACCCCCACCCCCCAGCAGTGCAGGGGCAGCCTCCACCAGGCCCCCGCCCATGTCTCCCAGCACCCCCACCCCCAAGCCACCAGGGGCAGCCTCCACCAGGCCCCCACCCATGTCTCCCAGCACCCCCACCCCCCAGCAGTGCAGGGGCAGCCTCCACCAGGCCCCCACCCATGTCTCCCAGCACCCCCACCCCCCAGCCACCAGGGGCAGCCTCCACCAGGCCCCCACCCATGTCTCCCAGCACCCCCACCCCCCAGCAGTGCAGGGGCAGCCTCCACCAGGCCTCCACCCATGTCTCCCAGCACCCCCACACTCAGCCACCAGGGGCAACCTCCACCAGGCCCCCACCCATGTCTCCCACCACCCCCACCCCCAGCACTGTGGGGCACCCACCACCAGGCCCCCACCCATGTCCAACTCATGTTCCCCAGCACCCCCACCCCCCAGCACTGTGGGGCACCTGCCAGCAGGCCCCCACCCATGTCCAACTCATGTTCCCCACCACCCCCACCCCCCAGCAGTGCAGGGGCACCCACCACCAGGCCCCACCCATGTCCAACTCATGTTCCCCACCACCCCCACTCCCCAGCACTGTGGGGCACCTGCCAGCAGGCCCCCACCCATGTCCAACTCATGTTCCCCAGCACCCCCACCCCCCAGCACTGTGGGGCACCTGCCAGCAGGCCCCCACCCATGTCCAACTCATGTTCCCCACCACCCCCACCCCCCAGCACTGTGGGGCACCTGCCAGCAGGCCCCCACCCATGTGCAACTCATGTTCCCCAGCCAACATGTCATCACAATCTAGATCCCTGGTCCCTATGGTCAGCCTCCAAATGCAAAACACCCACCCGAGTATTGCATCCACCCACTGATAATTTGCAATTACATGACAGAACACCAATTGCAAGTTCCGAAACAAACACATTTCCCTCACATACACCCAATGGGTGTCAGTGAATCTCAAAACACATATCATGAAATGCATGAAACCAATGAGATACCACACATTGAAGTTCACCAAAAAAATATGTATTAAAGGAAACATAAATAGAATAAAAAATGAAGAAACAGAAATGTGATGTACAAAAATTAAAAGAAGCATGTCCATGAAAAAAAGCAAAACCAAAAATAAAATTCCAAAGTAATGTTGTCCAAAGTCAATGTCCACAAAACAAAATCCAATGGGAAATAAAAAAGAAAGCCATTGCTCCATGGTTAAAAAGTGAAAAAAAAATACAATCCAACAGTGAACTATGTACATGGGAACAAGCCAGGGTCCATTATCCCAACAAAAGAAAGGAAACCTATCTAACTACACTAACTAATAAAATAAACTATATACAAAAATGTGGCCAATGTCCGAAAGGTCCAAATAAAATCAAAACAAAAATGAAACCTAACACTACCTACATAACTATGTACAAGGGCAGCGGGCTAGTTTCACGGCTCCTTGTGGATGTCCCGGGCCAGGGCATCATCGAACTCCTCCTCAATGTCCCGGAGGCGGTCCTCCTCCATGGCCCCGAGGGTCCGCAGGGCCGTCGACGTCTCCACCTCCAAACCCCTGCGGATTGCCTCGAGGCACTCTGCCCGCCTCAGGGCCCTCCGCATGGAGTTCTCCGCCCTGACCATTGTGAGCCGTGCCACTTCCGCCCGCTGCCGCTCCGCATCTATGGCGTGGCTCAACCGCTGACACACGGAAGACACTCTCTGTCCTGGGTCCTCCTGCCCTCCGGCCGATGCCTGCCCCTCCGATGTTGAAGGCCCCGAGCCTTCATGGCTCCCACCACGTTGCTGCTGCTGCTGTGCCTCTGCCCGTGCATGCCTCCTGCTGCCTGCACATCCTCCGCCGGCTGGGGTGCAGTCGTAGATGTGGCCACCCCTGCTGGACGTCGGACTCCCGACTGTGGCAGGGATGCCTCCTCCACCAGCCTGGCCGCACCGTCAGAGGCAGCTCCACAGGGCACCCAGGTGACTGATGGGTGGGAAGATGGCACAGAGGATGACTGGCGCGTAGGGGGTCCAGTTGAGGAGGGGGTCGTAGCAAGCCCCATCAGACGGAGGAATCCGGCCTGGGTGACCTGTCCCAGCAGGCTGACGTGGTCAACGAGCCATTCGAGATGACGTGCAGTCTCTTCATGAAAAGACTGCAGGTCACCTCGCATGGCCCGTTGGCGCAACGCCACACCAGCCAGGACAGGCTCAACCCGGACGTGGATAGCCACCTCCGCAGGCAGAGGAAGGCCAGTTGACGTGAGCTCATCCCCTGCCTGAAAACGGGTCTGGACGTAGGCATCCCTACTGGTGCAAGATGATGCAGGGACAGGATCAGGGACAGGATTGCACACAGGCACCTCCGCGGTGGCCTGTGCTGTCTCCTCTCCCTGGTCCTGCACTGCACCACTAGCACCAGTGGGATCCCCACCTCCAGACCCCGTCTCTGGTGCTTGCCGGCCTCCTCCTCCACCAAACCCCCCACCAACCTGGATGACTCTGTGCCATCTTCCCCTGTTGGGCCCTGTGGGGTCCCAGCTGCCCCTTCTGCTGCCGAGGAGTCCAACTCCAACCTCCGCCTCTTGGACCTCCCCCCGGCAGCTGCGGCCTGGGACGCGGCACCGGACTCTTCACTCCCTGACGAGATCACAACATGGGAGGGGAGCCGGGCCTTGTGTCTCCGGCTGGCGGTGGGATCCCCGCCGCTGTGCTCCACAGCACCTTCTCCGCCCTCTTCATAAGTTGACGCTGCAGACAGGGAGAAACAAAACACAGGCATCAGGGCACTGTACAATGGACACATACACACATGACAGTTGTACATGAGTGGCATTGGCAAACCTCAGACATGTCATCACAATCCCCAACACACATGTCATTACAACTCGCACACATGAGCCATACCACAGCCATATCGCAACTGCCACCACCATCCATACACATACAACAGCATGAGCAGCCAAAGGTGAGCCAGACATCACATGCAACACAGGAAGTGCACCACACATGTACACACACCACCACACTTGCATGCATGTGTACACCTCTGCCAAGTGTCGCAGTGTTCAGACGGGCATCCATGTCACATCTGCCAATCAGGCTTCCACATACCGCTGTCACATGCATCCATGTTGCATCACTTTTGCACCCTTGTCAAATACACACACATGCACATGTACACAGTGCAGATACATGCAGCCAAAAACAACATACATGCGTGACATCACAGACATGTCTACTTACATACACATTCATCCAAACATGTGTGCCCACACAACTGCATTTGGCATGCAAGCCTACACACACAAGCACCATCCATGTCTCACACATTCCAGCCCTCACATGTGTCAGCCCCACGGCCCTGCACACCCCCACCCATACTCGACCCCATACAAACAGATGTGCAACCTGCACACTACTGAATAATAACCACACGCACTGCTCACAATCAGGATGCATGTACACTCACCGCTCGACTCCAGACGGGTCTGCCTCTCAAGGACCTGGACGTGGAGCACTGGGGATATGCGTTCCAGGACCCTCATCTGTTCTTCCGACAAGTGGCCCCGGCACCCCTTGGCATCCGCTGCCTTCAAGAGGCGCCGGGCCTTGTTCAGGTTCCTGGACCTGAAGTCCTCCCAGCGCTTCTTGACCTGTTGTAAGTCGCGGACTGCCACCCCCTCCGCGTTGATGGCAGTCACAATGTCAGTCCAGATCCGAGTCCGTCCTTCCTTGTCGGCGCGGGAACTTCCGAAGAGGGCATCATACTGCCCCAGGACTTGCTCCACCAGGACACCAACTTCGGTGGCACTGAAGCTGGTGCCCCTCTGCCTCTCTGGCCGGGGGTTGTCAGTGGTCTCAGATGGTGTTTGCCCCGACATGACAACCCCAGAGGCAGGAGTGGGTGGGCAACTGGGTCCTGGGGCTGGGCTGTGGAGCGATGGAATCCCAGTTGGGAGTCTTCGGTTCCAGCAGGGGTGGTCACAGCAACAGCACCCCAGCCTAATGTGCAGGCAGCAAATGGCAGGGCACGTGGGCAGCAGACAGTCAGGCAGCAGCAGATGGCAGGTGGGAGCGTGCTCGGGGCTCTGGGGGGCAGTAGTTCGGCCTTCTGGGCAGGAGCGTGGTCTTCCGTGTGCTTACGCGTGGCCAGCTTGATACGGAGTGATTTGGCACGTGAAAAATCTGCACGTCAGCGTGTAATTCGAGGAAAGGCCCTTAGCGTGTAAGCGCATCTGCACGCATACGCATTTTCATTGGACAGAAGGCCCCTCAAGCGCAAGCGCCCCTGTGACGTGACGCGTAAAGACGTGCATGGGCATTTCAGTGCGCGTGAAAAACTGCACGTCCGCGTGTAATACGAGGAAAGGGCCCATGCGCGTAAGCGCGCGTGGAAAACTGCACGTCCGCGTGTAATACGAGGAAAGGCCCTTAGCGCGTATGCACGGCAGTACGCATATGCGATTTCATTGGACCAAAGGCCCTTAGCGTGTGAGCGCGTCTGTGACGTGACGCGCGCGGATATTTCCCTCATTGCACGTGATGACAGAACACACGTGGAGTTCCCGGCACCCCGGAACACACGTACCCAGGCTAATCGCGTGTGGAACTTCCCACGCACCCCGAAACACACGTACTCAGGCCAATCGCGTGTACGCTCACTCCCCTCCCATCACACGCGATGACACTCGGACCTACAGTCTTACCACGTATCCGAATACGGGAAACCCGCGCACGGCAAAAGACGTGCACAGGCGTCAACGCGTCCGCCCACACGAAGGCAGGCGGAGGCGTCCCCGCGCACAGCATAAAAGTGCGCGCAAACAACAAACGCGTATATACAGCTACGATGAATGCCCCATTTGTCGCTGCACTGATCGTGGGACACCGCAGGAGGAGGAGAATAGCCAGGGCACGCATTTTCGCACCACGGACAGGCCTTTTTGGGATGCCTGACGACCAGGTCTACGGCAGGTATAGGTTTCCACCCCATATCATCCTAGACCTGGTCAGGGAGTGGGAAGATGACCTCACATCCCCCACCCTTTGCTCCCAAGCATTGAGCCCCTTGGAGAAGCTGCTCAATGTCCTGCATTTTTTGGCAACTTGGTCATTTCAGCAGACCACTGCCATAGTGGGGGGGGTCTCACAGGCAACGCAGTCACGCTGCCTACACCAGGTACTGGCAATCATGACAGCGCGCCCCTCAGTCCGCAGGCACATATACATGCCCAGAACACCCGCAGAAAGGCAGGCCGTTGTCCTGGATTTTTTCAGGGTGGCACACTTCCCCAAAGTGGTCGGTGCCATAGATTGCACCCATGTGGCCCTACGTCCACCTAGGGCCATTGAGCACATCTACCGAAACCGCAAGCACTGGCATTCCATCAATGTACAGGTGGTATGTGATGCAAAGGGAATCATCACCTCTGTCTATGCAAACTACCCTGGCTCCACCCATGACATTTTCATATACAGAATGTCCGCCCTGAGCCGGGCCCTGGAAGCTGGGCAGCATGGCGACACATGGCTCCTAGGTCAGTACAAATGCCCTTGCACATGCATGCAAGTCACACACAGACAAATATCCAAACCCTAATAATCTCAACTATTATCACCTCCCCAGGGGACAGTGCCTACCCTCTGAGCAACCACATGATGACGCCAATCCGGAACCCCACCACACCACCCCAGGTAAGATACAACGCCACCCATATTGCAACCAGGGGCATAGTGGGGCGCACATTCGGAGTGCTCAAGTCACGTTTCTGCTCCCTTGACCGCTCTGGTGGGCAACTACTCTATGCACCACCAGTAGTGTGCAGGATCATTGTGGCAGCATGTGTCCTGCACAATGTTGCAACACGGCAGGGCATCCCGGTGGACATGGTGGTGCCCCCACATCCCCAACCACAGACACAGGCGCTGCCCATGGGAGGGGACAGGGCACGTGGCGAGGAAGCCCGGACCCAGCTTGTGGCCACATTTTTCACCTAAACTCCCACCCCTGCGGAGTGCACACAGGCCTGGCAGATACCAGGTGACAATCGATGATGACAAAGAGACAGTCAACTGTCACAACCCTACCACCCTGAGATAGTTGCCATGGAAGTGCCACATCGTCTGCATCCCTAGCTACTTAAACACAAGCTATCCTGTGTGACCAAAAGGCACACCTATGACATATGACATGATATAGGCCATACACAAGTATTCCAAGGCGCAATGAGGCAGGGAGGGGGGAACAAGGGAACACAGAGAACGGTACTACTAGGCCAGGTGTCATTGAGATCGTGCAAGTGCAGAGGTAGGGGGAAGGGAAAAGTGCAAGGGGAAGGGTGGGGGGGGAGTCCAGTACAGGGGAAGTAGCCCAAAAAATAATACATAGGTCGCCTGGTGGCAACTACAAAGGTAAGTGCTGGGAAGGGAGGGCTGTAGGGATAGAGAGACAGTACTGCAGTGCAGGTGTTGCCAGGGAGGCAGTGCAAGTGGAGAGTGGCTGGGCCAGGGACCGAGGTCGGTGAGAGTGGCCCAGTTGCAGCTCCTGTGCAGTTCCAGTGAAGAATTCTGCAAGGTAGAGGCAGAGAGTAAGCAGAAGCAAAGAGGAAGGTCTTGAGGTGCTTCCAGAACTGGAGATGGTTCCCCTCAAGTTCAAGTCAGGCCGGAAGTCTGTTCCAGGGGGAGGGCCCTGCTGCGGAGAGAAATCTACCCCCAGCTAGTTGCTCTGAGAAGCGGATGACCCGGACATGCAAGGTGTGCATCACACACACCTGCAAAACAGGCCATGGCCATCACTGTCATGTCACTCAAACCCTCCCAAACATCAACATGACATGGCAAACAATACCCATACACCAACGCAGTAATGATAAGGTACACATTGCCATGTCCTAAATGTACAGTGGCATCGGACACTGCTGCCTGACCCGGAATCAGATGAAATGACAGACCAAAAAAATCTCCCACCCAAAATAAGTCATTTCCAAATGCATTACAACAGTCGTAGACGTAACATCACAATGAATGCCTGTCTACATGCACATTATGCATTGCAAAATCAACACTGCAGCTCATGTGTGCAGTGTCCTACTCCTGCATCAAACTGCTCAGCGCACAGCACAGTGAACAGCCATTGTGTGTGATGCACATCCTGAGCATCACATCTAAGTGACAGACCACATCAAACATCAAATTAGGCATGTACTGGATCCATAATCGGTCACAGAACATGTGCTGCCGGGACACAGTGGGCACCAGAAGGCAAACAGTGTACACGTGGATATGCAAGGGTGGGAGTACATGTAGTGCATCAGAGTGCAAGTGTGTGGTTCTGCAAGGACATGCACTCCACATATGCATGTGCACTCAAGTGACCATCAGTGTTCCCTACCCATCACATGTGAACATCCACCATGTGTACACCCCAGCATGTCAAACCACAACTATCCCCTCGCACCTGAAAGGAAAACACAACACATGAACAGGCATTGATCAGCAGAACACAACATGTACATAGGATACCACCATTACTATGTCAGAGTTCCCATCACACTGCAGGGCAAGGCAACTATCAACAACAACCCCCCCCTCACAAATGACCATGACCCACTGAACAACTGCACCTGGGTCATGGAGCCTCCAAACCTCAATTCCACCTGGCCAAAGGATCACCTTTACCCTTCGTCACCATCTCCCACCTTGTATGTAAAAAGATGCCTGAACCCTCAGAATCCACACTCATTTCCAAAATCACAAAATCCAAGGCATAAAAACGAACCCGAACACCCTCCAGTAGATGACTTGACGTAGCAGTACCTCACAAAGGCCAAGTACTACCACAAGGATGCAACAACCAAGGTAGCACAGCAAAACAATGTCACGACAGGATGTGAGACATGTGTGGTACATGACATAGGATGATGCACCATGAATGGATGTGTACTGTCACAGGTCCCCTGTACAGGCGCGGGAGTGTCACGAAACAACCACCCCACCATGTCCCGGGTGCCTGCAAGGTCAAACTCACACAGGCCCCTGAGACCCTGGTGGGGAATGAGGTTCAGGGATATGCAGTCGAGACAGGTGTTGACACACTGGATGACTGGAATGAGTGGCAGGAGAGGGGAGGAGGAATGACACATGAAACTAGGGAATGCACGAAAATGTACAACCTGCATGAACACATACACAATCCAAACAAACTTGGACATCATTGTCATGGCCTTCTGTAGTCCAGGCTCAGGAGTGGTACGAACCAACCACCCCCTCTAGGGTTTTGGCGCCTGCAGGTTCGGGGCTTACACAGGCATCCGCAACCCCAGTAGTGGGGAAAGAGGGTCAGGGAACGTTGCTTGGATAGGCACAGGAAGCAGGAACACCGGGTAGAGGGTACAGGTTTCAAAATTGCATAGGATCACGGGTGATTAGGGAGAAAAAACATACCAAATTGAACCACACATACATCCATGCATTAGTACACTCCCCAGCAAGCCTATGCAGAGCAGTTTGAAAGAAAAACAACAAGACACTTAGCTCTGGTTTTGATTGCTGGCCTCCTGCCTGCGCACTCTCAGGTCCGGTTACAGGAGCACTGCAATGCTGCAAAGAGAGCCACAGTCAACAACCTGTACGTGCCAATTACACAAAAACACAACACCAAACATGCCCCATAGCAACAAACTACTCTACAAACAGACAATCTGTGCTCGATGCTTCGTACCCATATATAACATCACCCCTGTGACGGGTCATACACAGTCAATGCAGTAAGTCAGCCGCTGGTGGGTGCGTGGCAAATGGAACACCAATGTGTCACAATTCACACAACATGCAATGTTCCCTGGGTAAGCAGACAGACCCATATAGCAAGCCATGACTACAGAGCAAGTTGCGTACCACCATGACCGAAACAAAGTTGGCAGTGCATTTATCATGAAGTACGTGGAAAAGACATGCACTGCACCCGAGTATGTCCCTTGCTGTATGTCCCTGTGAGCTGCCCCTTTCCATGTCTCGGAAGGCTACATGGTTGATACAAGTGCCTCAATGCACCTTGGTGTACCGGAGGGTATGTGCCACTGCCCCTGCATGTGTCCCAGACAACCCTACTATCAACAGCCATCAGTCCACAAACACATCTGAGCTGCATTGTGTGCTTCAACACCAATATTCGTCTAAGCTCACCCTCAGTGCTGTGACTAAGCCTGCATGTGCAACTCGCCTGGTGCAAGCTTTGCTGTGTCGTGGCCCCCCTGTGATGCTCACCTTGCCTGGAGTTCCTTGGAACATGTCAGCAGTTCTAGGATGTGGGTCTGCAATCACTGTGCCTCTGCTTGTGCACACATGTGCATGTGGGCACCAACAAACGGGTCCAGATTTCCGTTGTCCAATGGGCCATGTCTGCTGGCAAAGGTGCTCTGGAGGCTCATCCCCCTGCAGAAAGGGCATGAAACACATGATTAATGCTTCAAAGTCATCTGTGTGTGTCTCATCAGGCTTCTCATTACTTGACCATGTCAGAGAGTCACATCACGAATCACACCATCAGTCCGTCTTTCACCTCCAAAGTGTGGAACACTATATACAGCATGAATTGCAACAAGCACGTGTACAGGAAAGATATGAAACATACTACACAATGCATAGCAATCAATGTCCACATTAATCATGACACACCCCATCTAGCAAAAGCTGAACAGTGGACAATGACACCTAAATCATCCCCACTAGGGGTGTCAACACAAGTCACACATCACCAGACATGCCACAGATATGACAGTCCAAAGCCCTTGTGTAAAATTCTGTAACACCGAACCATCCTTGCGAGCCCATGGATAAGGGAGGCAGGAGTGGCATATGTGAGTCAAGGACCCCAAGCAGCAAACACATACACAAGACAACCATGAAGGGCCCAGCTGGAACAGACAGTGGATGCCTTCAAAAGCCACAAAGCACCGCACCGTCACATGAAAGCACAATAGACTAGCAATTTTAAACTAACTCAACTATTAACTAATTACACTAACTATGGAAAACCTACATTACCTATTTAAACTAACTATCAAACAGAAACTTAACTAACTAAACTAAAAGAAAAATCAAAAATGGCCACATACGACCCGGGGGGGAGGGAAGGCACCCAGGAGGGGGGAGGTACAGGGTGCTGCTCAACATCCACATGCGATGATGCTGAGCCAAAAAAAAAATCCTCCATGGGCTCAACGCCTGCACAGCACGACCTATGTGGGAGATAGATGACCGTCCGAGTCTGGCTCATCCTGGAAAGGAGGACGTGGCACAGTAGCCTGGCCACGCCTAGCCGCAGCTTGCCCCTCGTCGGCAGCAAGTCTGCCGGACGGGTGAGCCTGGTTCTGTGTGGCGATGTGACGTAGGTCTGCATGCAGAACCTCACGTGATACACGTGCTTCCTCTTGCAAGGTAGCACGTGTAACACGGAGTTCCTCCTGCAAGGCCTGGCTGGACAACCGCTGCACCTCCCGGCAAGCCTGTAGCTCAGCTGAGATGGTACGCTCAAGCTGTGCAAACCTCTCCTCTGCCTGCTGCCTCTGGGACATCATAAGGACACCCAGAGTGGATCTGAGGGACGCATACTCCTCCCTCAGGGCATCCATGTGCGCCTCTGCGTGAGCAGCAATTGCTTGACGCAGAGACGACATTTCAGCCTGGCGTGCCCTGTCTGAGGCCGCCATGCCCAGCCTGAGCGAGCGGGCCATGGACCGTGCCGCCTGCTGCTGGAGAAGCACCTGCCTAGCAGGGGGGAGCACAGATCGGGCCACACGCTCCATGCTCTCAGCGATGTTCTCCATTGCTCCCCCCTGCCGTTCGGAATTGGCAGTCATGTCTTGCTCCCACTCAGCATACAGCGGCTGCGCGCGGCGACCGCGTTGCCGGACTTGACCCCTGCGGGACCCAAGGACCGGGGGTCCTCGCTGTGTTGGCACCGCCTGCGGCTGCATGACTACATGCCCCCGTCGACGTGATGTCCCAGGCACATCAGTGACTGGTGTGGAGGGTGACCCTGCGTCCCGATCCACCACGGGCGAAGGAACCAAGACTGTCTGATCCCTCAGTGCAGGTGTCGCAGACAGAGGAGTGTCCACATCAGAATCACTCACCCCTGACACATGGACTTGATGCTCATCCAACTCAACATGGATGTCAGAGTCGTCATCAAGGCTGGACTCATAGGCAGCCAGAGACAAGATGGACTGCATCACTTGGGGGTTTTCGTGGCCTACCACCCCACGTCCCCCACTAGTGCCGGGTTGATGTGGTGTTACCAACCCTGTGTCTGGCATGACAACACCATGACACACACACACACTGACAGCAAAGGCATCCGGCAGACATGTGACACACGACATATGACCTGGCATGCATGCTGGGTCTACTTTGAATAGCTTCTGTGATCAGACCTGTTGAAAGGCAGTTTCCATGGAAGTGGGTCTATGCAATGCAGACAATGTGTACGCCACTCACTACCTACATGTACAAGCACTACATGGTGTGTGCCAGGAAATGTGAAGGCAGTGCAATGTCAAATTCAGACATCACGTGCATTGTGCATTCAATGTGTGCCATGTCTAGAAGCCAAGCACCCCTCCACCCCAGTACCAAATAAGGGATGCCTAGCATGGTATCAAAAGGCTGACCATACACCTGTGTATTGACAGGCAGTGTTGACTGGCATCAACAGCTTAATGTGATTCAAATTACAACACTGCAAATGATGCTGGGACAGTGGGCAGGACACATGATGAAAACTCCGGAGGCCGCCCACGTGTGAAGAAGACACAAGAGTTGGCCAGAGTCATTGGCCATTGAACAGGCTGAGGCCTGTGAGCCACACAGATTGTCAGGGCCTAAACATGTGTGCAACGCAGGACTGAGCCACAGTTGACATGGGGAGGCCGATGAGATGGCAGGCAATGTATGTAACCAAGGACTCATATTACAGTGATCATCCAGTCAAGGACACATAGGGGCATGCGTGCAATGCACATGGAGCATGAATGGGCACTCATGTCCCTGTGGGACATCTGACCCATGCACAGTACAAGTGAGATACCCTGCATCGAGTACTAAGGCTGTACCACACGGCATATGTCTGGCAGTTTCTACGCTGGAAGTTAGCATCTACAATGGACACATGAACAAGAAACTACACATTGGCAAGATTGGAGCAGACCAGTGCAAAGGTGGAACTGGAGTGCAGAGTGGCGGAGGAGGGGCAGGGAGCATGCCCACATGGAGTCCCGCATGCAGGCAGAGGAGACATGCATGATGGTAGCATTGCATTACTTACACATCAGAACCATGTACACGTCAAATGTAGCAGCAATCATGCACAACACATCCCACAAGTGAAACACACACGTCCTCAACAAACACGCATCAACATTCACTGGACTGGGCATCAAAGTCCAGCATCTCTCCCACTCCTTCGACCAATTCAGGTGGTATGAACTCCGCAACGAAAGCCTCATGCGGAGTGAGTTCTTCCTCCTCTGGTGCAGGCCCACCGCAGTCACCAGAGTCAAGTTGTAATTTGAGGCACGCTTGGCCTTAGTGCTGCGCTTGATGTCATTCCAACGCTTTTTGCACTCCTGCGCCGTGCGCACCTCATGGCCGAATGAACTGACATGTTCCGCAACATGCTTCCAGTGGGTGTCACGTTGGGCAGCCGTAGTCTGACTATTGGCACCCACTAGCATGTCACGGCTGTGGCCCCGCACGCAGTCCACGAGGAAGTCCAGTTCCTGCTTACAGAAAGGCTTCTTCCTCGACGTGCAGGAGGTCGTGGCTGTGTGTGGGGTCCCAGCCTGTGCTGCAGGTGCAACCTTCCTCCTCTTGGACTGTGGCGCAGACCCTGGCTGGCTAATGCCGCCCTGACCAGTATGGCCAGTGGGTTTGGTGGATTGAGCCAAGGGAGTGGCAGGTGGAGGGATGACCAAAGGCCTGACTTGTGTCAGTGGCAGCTGGGTGCCCACTAATGGACCATGCGCAGCAACATCAGCTGTGGCAGGGTCATTGACCGCAACGGTCCTGGTTGGCAGACTCACAACCGGGGTGCTGTTGGGTGCATCTGCCCCTGCACTTGCCAACACCCGGCTGTTCGGGGCAGCAGATGACATGACTGCCCCAGGGACACGTGTCTTGGTTTGAGCAGCCCGGCCTGCCCCTATGGTTTCCCCCCTGGCCTGTTGGAGATCTACCAAGGGCTCTTCAAGTGCCAACGCAGCCTGCGCTGGCAGACCCTGAGCCTGGGTGGCGGTGTCCACAGCTGCACCTGCAGCTACCACTACCCTTGGGCCCGTGGCAGTCGATGGAACGGACTGCCGGGTCATATTGGTGCCA
The DNA here is from genome assembly GCF_040938575.1 of Ambystoma mexicanum. Classification (NCBI taxonomy): domain Eukaryota; kingdom Metazoa; phylum Chordata; class Amphibia; order Caudata; family Ambystomatidae; genus Ambystoma; species Ambystoma mexicanum. The sequence goes on along the minus strand of NC_090931.1, from coordinate 687,338,440 downwards.
GTGCCAGATGCAGGAGCTGCATCCCCCGAAACCACAGGGGGTGGTGGCATGGCTGCACCGACACATGGCACAACATTGTGCTCAAGTGGCGCGCCCCTGCCTCTTCCCCCTCTGTGGCTGCCCTGGACACCCTGGAGTCCCCCTACTCCCTGGTCACCACGGCCACGTCCCTGACCACGCCCGCCACGAGGAGTACGCCCAGCTGAGGCGCCCCTCACCTTTGGTGGCCTCCCAACCATGGCACAGATATAGTAGTGTTGGCACAGATGGAGTGGTGCCAATGGGAGGTGTACACCACAATTGACCTGGGCAATTGGGGTGAAGGGGGTGGGAAGCAAGATGTTAACAGCCCCCCTGCACCTGCAAGACTGTATGTGACCCCGGTGATGTGGTGACGGGTCACGCAATGCTCAGGCACCCCAAAACTGCAGTAAAACCGTGCACGCAACCCTGCAGCCTACGTGCGTGGATTCAACCTCCCGCAGTACGCGGTGGCACCCACTAACACGAATAACGCGTACGCGTGGGACACGCAGGCTACTATGACATCGAAAATGGGTGCGATACACAGGGGCACCCGCAGTGGGAAAAAGAGCGTGTGCGACTCACCGTCTGACTAGCGCGATGCAGAAAAACACGCGTAGCCAATACCCCCGCCAAAAGAAGAGATACGTCCTTGATAGCTGTGTAGTTGTGATGGCGCGCGAAACAACAGGAAGCAGCAACACACGTCGGTCTCCACAAAAGGCACGTACAGCGAACTGCTGGGCCCGCTCACCTTTAACCCGTGCTGAGGGAAACGCACGCGCGCGTCACGTCACTTACGCGCATGGGCCCTTTCCTCGTATTACACGCGGACGTGCAGTTTTTCACGCGCGCTTACGCGCATGGGCCCTTTCCTCGTATTGCACGCGGACGTGCAGTTTTCCACGCGCGCTTACACGCATGGGCCCTTTCCTCGTATTACACGCGGACGTGCAGTTTTTCATGCGCGCTGAAATGCCCAGGCACGTCTGTACGCGTCACGTCACAGGGGCGCTTGCGCTTGAGGGGCCTTCTGTCCAATGAAAATGCGTATGCGTGCAGACGCGCTTACGCGCTAAGGGCCTTTCCTCGAATTACACGCTGACGTGCAGATTTTTCACGTGCCAAATCACTCCGTATCAAGCTGGCCACGCGTAAGCACACGGAAGACCACGCTCCTGCCCAGAAGGCCGAACTACTGCCCCCCAGAGCCCAGAGCACGCTCCCACCTGCCATCTGCTGCTGCCTGATTGCCTGCTGCCCACGTGCCCTGCCATTTGCTGCCTGCACATCAGCCAGGGGTGCTGTTGCTGTGACCACCCCTGCTGGAACCGAAGACTCCCGACTGGGATTCCATCGCTCCACAGCCCAGCCCCAGGACCCAGTTGCCCACCCACTCCTGCCTCTGGGGTTGTCATGTCGGGGCAAACACCATCTGAGACCACTGACAACCCCCGGCCAGAGAGGCAGAGGGGCACCAGCTTCAGTGCCACCAAAGTTGGTGTCCTGGTGGAGCAAGTCCTGGGGCAGTATGATGCCCTCTTCGGAAGTTCCCGCGCCGACAAGGAAGGACGGACTCGGATCTGGACTGACATCGTGACTGCCATCAACGCGGAGGGGGTGGCAGTCCGCGACTTACAACATGTCAAGAAGCGCTGGGAGGACTTCAGGTCCAGGACCCTGAACAAGGCCCAGCGCCTCTTGAAGGCAGCGGATGCCAAGGGGCGATGGGGCCACTTGTCGGAAGAACAGATGAGGGTCCTGGAACGCATATCCCCAGCGCTCCACGTCCAGGTCCTTGAGAGGCAGACCCGTCTGGAGTCGAGCGGTGAGTGTACATGCATCCTGATAGTGAGCAGTGCGTGTGGTTATTATTCAGTAGTGTGCAGGTTGCACGTCTGTTTGTATGGGGTCGAGTATGGGTGGGGGTGTACAGGGCCGTGGGGCTGACACATGCGAGGGCTGGAATGTGTGAGACATGGATGGTGCTTGTGTGTGTAGGCTTGCATGCCAAATGCAGTTGTGTGGGCACACATGTTTGGATGAATGTGTATGTAAGTAGACATGTCCGTGATGTCACGCATGTATGTTGTTTTTGGCTGCATGTATCAGCACTGTGTACATGTGCATGTGTGTGTATTTGATAAGGGTGCAACAGTGATGCAACATGGATGCATGTGACACCGGTATGTGGAAGCCTGATTGGCAGATGTGACATGGATGCCCGTCTGAACACTGCGACACTTGGCAGAGGTGTACACATGCATGCAAGTGTGGTGGTGTGTGTACATGTGTGGTGCACTTCCTGTGTTGCATGTGATGTCTGGCTCACCTTTGGCTGCTCATGCTGTTGTATGTGTATGGATGGTGGTGGCAGTTGCGATATGGCTGTGGCATGGCTCATGTGTGCGAGTTGTAATGACGTGTGTTGGGGATTGTGATGACATGTCTGAGGTTTGCCAATGCCACTCATGTACAACTGTCATGTGTGTATGTGTCCATTGTACAGTGCCCTGATGCCTGTGTTTTGTTTCTCCCTGTCTGCAGCGTCAACTGATGAAGAGGGCGGAGAAGGTGCTGTGGAGCACAGCGGCGGGGATCCCACCGCCAGCCGGAGACACAAGGCCCGGCTCCCCTCCCATGTTGTGATCTCGTCGGGGAGTGAAGAGTCCAGTGCCGCGTCCCAGGCCGCAGCTGCCGGGGGGAGGTCCAAGAGGCGGAGGTTGGATTTGGACTCCTCGGCAGCAGAAGGGGCAGCTGGGACCCCACAGGGCCCAACAGGGGAAGATGGCATGGAGTCATCCAGGTTGGTGGGGGGTTTGGTGGAGGAGGAGGCCGTGCAAGCACCAGAGACGGGGTCTGGAGGTGGGGATCCCACTGGTGCTAGTGGTGCAGTGCAGGACCAGGGACAGGAGGCAGCACAGGCCGCCGCGGAGGTGCCTGTGTGCAATCCTGTCCCTGATCCTGTCCCTGCATCATCTTGCACCAGCAGGGATGCCTACGTCCAGACCCGTTTTCAGGCAGGGGATGAGCTCACGTCAACTGGCCTTCCTCTGCCTGCGGACGTGGCTATCCAGGTCCGGGTTGAGCCTGTCCTGGCTGGTGTGGCGTTGCGTCAACGGGCCATGCGAGGTGACCTGCAGTCTTTTCATGAAGAGACTGCACGTCAGCTTGAATGGCTCGTTGACCACGTCAGCCTGCTGGGACAGGTCACCCAGGCCAGATTCCTCCATCTGATGGGTCTTGCTACGACCCCCTCCTCAACTGGACCCCCTACGCGCCAGTCGTCCTCTGTGCCATCTTCCCACCCATAAGTCACCTGGGTGCCCTGTGGAGCTGCCTCTGACGGTGCGGCCAGACTGGTGGAGGAGGCATCCCTGCCACAGTCGGGAGTCGGACGTCCAGCAGGGGTGGCCACATCTACGACTGCACCCCAGCCGGCGGAGGATGTGCAGGCAGCAGGAGGCAGTGCACGGGCAGAGGCACAGCAGCAGCAGCAACGTGGTGGGAGCCATGAAGGCTCGGGGCCTTCAACATCGGAGGGGCAGGCATCGGCCGGAGGGCAGGAGGACCCAGGACAGAGAGTGTCTTCCATGTGGCAGCGGTTGGGTCACGCCATAGATGCGGAGCGGCAGCGGGCGGAAGAGGCACGGCTCACAATGGTCAGGGCGGAGAACTCCATGCGGAGGGCCCTGAGGCCGGCCGAGTGCCTCGAGGCAATCCGCAGGGGTTTGGAGGTGGAGACGTCGACGGCCCTGCGGACCCTCGGGGCCATGGAGGAGGACCGCCTCCGGGACATTGAGGAGGAGTTCGATGATGCCCTGGCCCGGGACATCCACAAGTGAGCCGTGAAACTAGCCCACTGCCCTTGTACATAGTTATGTAGGTAGTGTTAGGTTTCATTTTTGTTTTGATTTTATTTGGACCTTTCGGACATTGGCCACATTTTTGTATATAGTTTATTTTATTAGTTAGTGTAGTTAGATAGGTTTCCTTTCTTTTGTTGGGATAATGGACCCTGGCTTGTTCCCATGTACATAGTCCACTGTTGGATTGTATTTTTTTTTCCACTTTTTAACCATGGAGCAATGGCTTTCTTTTTTATTTCCCATTGGATTTTGTTTTGTGGACATTGACTTTGGACAACATTACTTTGGAATTTTATTTTTGGTTTTGCTTTTTTTCACGGACATGCTTCTTTTAATTTTTGTACATTCACATTTCTGTTTCTTCATTTTTTATTCTATTTATGTTTCCTTTAATACATATTTTTTTGGTGAACTTCAATGTGTGGTATCTCATTGGTTTCATGCATTTCATGATATGTGTTTTGAGATTCACTGACACCCATTGGGTGTATGTGAGGGAAATGTGTTTGTTTCGGAACTTGCAATTGGTGTTCTGTCATGTAATTGCAAATTATGAGTGGGTGGATGCAATACTCGGGTGGGTGTTTTGCATTTGGAGGCTGACCATAGGGACCAGGGATCTAGATTGTGATGACATGTTGGCTGGGGAACATGAGTTGCACATGGGTGGGGGCCTGCTGGCAGGTGCCCCACAGTGCTGGGGGGTGGGGGTGGTGGGGAACATGAGTTGGACATGGGTGGGGGCCTGCTGGCAGGTGCCCCACAGTGCTGGGGGGTGGGGGTGGTGGGGAACATGAGTTGGACATGGGTGGGGGCCTGGTGGTGGGTGCCCCACAGTGCTGGGGGGTGGGGGTGGTGGGAGACATGGGTGGGGGCCTGGTGGAGGCTGCCCCTGGTGACTGGTGGGGTGGGGGTGCTGGGAGACATGGGTGGGGGCCTGGTGGTGGGTGCCCCTGGTGGCTGGGGGGTGGGGTTGCTGGGAGACATGGGTGGGGGCCTGGTGGAGGCTGCCCCTGGTGACTGGGGGGGTGAGGGTGCTGGGAGACATGGGTGGGGGCCTGGTGGTGGGTGCCCCTGGTGGCTGGGGGTTGGGGGTGCTGGGAGACATGGGTGGGGGCCTGGTGGTGGGTGCCCCTGCACTGCTGGGGGGTGGGGGTGTTGGGGAACATGAGTTGGACATGGGTGGGGGCCTGCTGGCAGGTGCCCCACAGTGCTGGGGGGTGGGGGTGCTGGGGAACATGAGTTGGACATGGGTGGGGGCCTGGTGGTGGGTTCCCCACAGTGCTGGGGGGTGGGGGTGGTGGGAGACATGGGTGGGGGCCTGGTGGAGGCTGCCCCTGGTGGCTGGGGGGTGGGGGGGCTGGGAGACATGGGTGGAGGCCTGGTGGAGGCTGCTCCTGCACTGCTGGGGGTGTGGGGGTGCTGGGAGACATGGGTGGGGGCCTGGTGGAGGCTGCCCCCGGTGGCTGGGGGGTGGGGGTGCTGGGAGACATGGGTGGGGGCCTGGTGGAGGCTGCCCCTGCACTGCTGGGGGGTGGGGGTGCTGGGAGACATGGGTGGGGGCCTGGTGGAGGCTGCCCCTGGTGCCTGGGGGGTGGGGGTGCTGGGAGACATGGGTGGGGGCCTAGTGGAGGCTGCCCCTGCACTGCTGCGGGGTGGGGGCCTGGTGGTGGGTGCCCCTGGTGGCTGGGGGGTGGGGGTGCTGGGAGACATGGGTGGGGGCCTGGTGGAGGCTGCCCCAGGTGACTGAGGGGGTGGGGGTGCTGGGAGACATGGGTGGGGGCCTGGTGGTGGGTGCCCCTGGTGGCTGGGGGGTGGGGGTGCTGGGAGACATGGGTGGGGGCCTGGTGGAGGCTGCCCCTTGTGACTGGGGGGGGTGGGGGTGCTGGGAGACATGGGTGGGGGCCTGGTGGTTGGTGCCCCTGGTGGCTGGGGGGTGGGGGTGCTGGGAGACATGGGTGGGGGCCTGGTGGTGGGTGCCCCTGCACTGCTGGGGGGTGGGGGTGGTGGGGAACATGAGTTGGACATGGGTGGGGGCCTGCTGGCAGGTGCCCCACAGTGCTGGGGGGTGGGGATGGTGAGGAACATGAGTTGGACATGGGTGGGGGCCTGCTGGCAGGTGCCCCACAGTGCTGGGGGGTGGGGTGGTGGGGAACATGAGTTGGACATGGGTGGGGGCCTGCTGGCAGGTGCCCCACAGTGCTGGGGGGTGGGGGTGCTGGGGAACATGAGTTGGACATGGGTGGGGGCCTGCTGGCAGGTGCCCCACAGTGCTGGGGGGTGGGGGTGCTGGGAGACATGGGTGCGGGCCTGGTGGTTGGTGCCCCTGGTGGCTGGGGGGTGGGGGTGCTGGGAGACATGGGTGGGGGCCTGGTGGTGGGTGCCCCTGCACTGCTGGGGGGTGGGGGTGGTGGGGAACATGAGTTGGACATGGGTGGGGGCCTGCTGGCAGGTGCCCCACAGTGCTGGGGGGTGGGGATGGTGGGGAACATGAGTTGGACATGGGTGGGGGCCTGCTGGCAGGTGCCCCACAGTGCTGGGGGGTGGGGGTGGTGGGGAACATGAGTTGGACATGGGTGGGGGCCTGCTGGCAGGTGCCCCACAGTGCTGGGGGGTGGGGGTGCTGGGGAACATGAGTTGGACATGGGTGGGGGCCTGCTGGCAGGTGTCCCACAGTGCTGGGGGGTGGGGGTGCTGGGAGACATGGGTGGGGGCCTGGTGGTGGGTGCCCCTGGTGGCTGGGGTGTGGGGGTGCTGGGAGACATGGGTGGGGGCCTGGTGGTGGGTGCCCCTGCACTGCTGGGGGGTGGGGGTGCTGGGAGACATGGGTGGGGGCCTGGTGGAGGGTGCCCCTGGTGACTGGGGGTGCAGGGGGACATGCGTTGGTGGGCAGTAGTGCAAGTTGACATGTGGGTTGGCTGGGGGTCATGGCCATGGTGGATGGTGTGCCTGCAGGACATGTGCAGGGTAGGCCCCTGTGGTGTGAGCCACCTGCAGGGGCCGTGGAGGGTGTAGAGGGAACACCTGGGAGGACCCACACGTGCAATTCATGTGTGGTGCTCCCCACGCACCCCTGTAATACACGTACCCTGATGGAATCGCGTGTGGAACTTCCTGCGCACCCCTGAAATGCGCGTACCCTGCTCGCACGGGCCCAATCGCGTGTGGAACTTCCCGCGCACCCCTGGAATACACGTACCCTGATGGAATCGCGTGTGGAACTTCCCGCGCACCCCTGGAATACACATACCCTGCTGATGTCACGTGTGAAACTTCCCCCGCACAACGAAATACACGTACCCTGATGAGATCGCGTGTGGAACTTCCCGCGCACCCCTGAAATACACGTGCCCTGCTGATGTCACGTGTGAAACTTCCCCCGCACCTCAAAATACATGTACCATGATGAAATCGCGTGTGGAATTTCCCGCGCACCCCTGAAATACACGTACCCTGCTGAAATCGCGTGTGGCACTTCCCGCGCATCCCTGAGATACGCGTACCCTGCCCGCACGGGCCCAATCGCGTGTGGAAATTCCCGCGCACCTCTGAAATACACGTACCCTGCTGAAATCGCGTGTTGCACTTCCCGCGCATGCCTGAGATACGCGTACCCTGTGGAAATCACGTGTGGAACTTCCCGCGCACCCCTGAAATACGCGTACCCTGATCGCACGGGGCCAATCGCGTGAGGTACTTCCCGCGTACCCCAGTGATACACGTAGCCCGCTTGCCGTGCTGGTACAGGGTTAGCACAGCCCTTTGCGCTGGATAAGGTATATTGATGGCTTTTCCCTGCGCAAGAGGCGTTCTTGGGGGCGTAACTGGTGCTGCTGCAGGGTCGCTGCGCCACTGTGCGCCACGGCTGGTTTTGGTGGCTGGAATCCATGAATATGCTGTGCACGGAAATGGATTTTAGCGCACGCGGCTGGCGCAGGGATTCGCACGCGCACACTGTGCGCCAGCCGCGTGCGCCACTTGTGCGCTGAATTCTATGAATTACCCCCTAATTCTTTTGTAGAGCAACTAAAGGACCGGAGTATGGATTCTTGTTTAGGTGAATAGGCAAGGTTGAAGCTATAGGGGCACAGCTAATCTAAAGTGCAACTGGATAAATACAGACCATTTCATAAGGCAGGAGATGAAAAAATTAAATTCATATCCTAAATTCAATAGATATTTTAATTTAATATACTAGAATATATCACAAGAATTTTAAAATCTCTTAATGTATCAAAAAACATTAAAGTCATAAAATACAATTCATGAAAAAATATTGGTACATGAATGTCAAGGAAAAGAAAACTCAGAACAATATGCAACACAACCAGACCCATACAATTCACCAATCACTCCATTCGTACTAAACTCATACATCTCTAAAATGCATACCTCAAATATAATGGTCAAAAACACAGACTATACATAAACACAAGTGAAATAATTAGGCAAAATGTTATAGCACCGTGTTCAAATTCTAGTACATGACAAGCACTATACTACTAGAATATCAATAGAAAGTCCTGGAATTAGAGACCTTCAAAAGTCATATTAATTAACAACTTGGGCCACAACAAGAGTGAACCACTTAGAAAACCGACATGTTTCTTTCCATCTTCATGATTCGATTAATTGAGCAGAAATTCATCAGGGTGACTTAAGAACTGAAGTCATCAATGATTGATGGTACTGGATAGTTGCAAAGCTCCATAAACCAGTCTTGCCATAGCACCTAAGCAAAAAGAACAGAGATTACTGGTCTCAAATCAAAATAATGACTTGAGTTCAGTATATATCTGTAGCACGCTCTATCAATGGGCATGAATACAAGGTCACAAGACCTGTTCAAATACACCTACAGGCGGTCACAAACAAAAAATGAATGGACCAACAGGGTATAGAAACTAAATAAATACGGTTCTAGCCCAATGTACAGTGCAAGAGAGTGAGTACAAAAGAAGAAAAATGTCATGTGTAGACCCCAAAAGAAGACAATCGTCTGGGGAAGAGAGCACAATCTCAGACTTTGCTCTGGATGTAAAAATGACACATAATTCAAAAATAGAAATAAGAAATAAATAAATAAAAAAACAAAAGACATGTGCCAGTTCAATTTAGAGCACGGCGGTCTGGTACAAAGCACACAGTGCGTGAACAGAAGGTAACTTACAAGTAATGAACCACTGGCACCCATGGTTAACCATAAATGATGGGCGTCAGAGTGTCAAAGCAGCAACAAATGGCTCTGGATACATAAAATGCTACACTCAATGGTCTAGAAAACTATAACGTTTACCAATATATGTTCAAGTAAATGTGGAACAAGGTAGAACTACAGTCAAAGTCACACTTACTCTGCCGTGGAACGAATGACAGTATCAAGCCCAATGAATGGGTCAAAAACGTAAAGCCTAGCACAGCATAACCAAGCGACAATCCTGGGAAGACATGCCCTATGGAAATGAAGCATGAAATCGAATGAGGCAAATAGCTAAAACAGCTAATATATGAACTCATAATACAATACGAGTAAATAAAAGCAAATAACAGTCAAAAGCTAGCAAGAGTTAACTGGGGCAATGATTAATAGACACCGAAGAAACTTACTTGAATAAATCGGTGTAGACATCAACAATGTTTGTAGTTAAGCAGAAGCGTACACTTTCAGGCAACTCAACCACAATTCATAGATGCAGGGTGGATCGTGGCCGATGCATCTCAAAAATGGCTGTTCAAAGTGCCTAGCAACTGAAACAATGAGTACACGCACTATAAACAAATTGTCCAACCTCTCGGTGCATATGCTGTAAGCATGCATGGTGTCTGAAAAGTGGCTGCATCACTGCACCAGGTGGTAAAAAATTCCATAATTTGTAAAACGAAATTGCAGAGGGAGAATCGCCAGCATCCACAAAGCAATGAAAGTGCCAAGCAAGGCTATGCCAGAATGTACGTAACAGTATGTGGCCAGCACCTATCGTGAGTGCGTGTTGTTAGGAATCATGCAGGTAATGGTTGGCAACTCGATGCCGCCCATATAACTGAATGTGTCAGGTTGCCGGGGTGACCACAGAACAAACTAGCTCTCAAGACAAGCAGCAGCAACACCGTGAATCAAAAGTCAAGTGCCCTCGTGTGTGGCCAATATATTAAGCCCACAAAGTGTAAAATCGCATTCTTACCGGCAGCATAAGCAGACGTCTGTTGTCCATAGTGAAAACACGGTCTCACAGGAAATTAAAGAAAGGACTGGTAAACATGGGTCTGCCGGCTCAATATATACTCAGAGCGTCATGAAACTAGTCACGTGGGAAGGCACGTACAAAGTGAACTGGTACGGCCATGTTGGAAAGGTGTATACTAACACACAATGGTGTTATAAACGTCAGTGGAAAAGGCACTAAAAGTACGAATGTATAAACGGGACAGAATGATGTGAAAACTGTCAACCTGAGTGCACCGCGCTGAGTGCACCACATACCTGGAAACAAAAATGGTTCAGAGTAATAAAGAATTCAGAAATGGTTCTATCCAGAAGCGGAATTCCATGCAAAAGAAGGGAATCAGAAAGCGAGATCTAATTGTTCATTGAGGCCAATTGAATGGCTTTTGGTAAGAAATATTAACCTCATCTCCTCCTTTATCAAAATGCTCCTATTGGTAATGCCACCATTGGCAGTACGTACTTTTTTCAAAACAGTCCATTCCAAATCTTCACAGTCATGATTATTCACCTGGAAATGACCGACCATAGGGGCTGTGATGTTTTTATTCCTGATGCAGCTCTTATGTTCGGTGATGCGAACATAATTCTTTTGTGTCGTTGACATATCCTGTTTCCTTTATCTTTCCCATTAATGTTTTCTTTGTTGCCTTTCTGCCAATTTTTAACAACAGTTAGATACGTTTAGGTGCATTCTGCCTGTGCATTTGTTTCCAACGAGCTGTGATAATCATTTATTTGTGGCATTCTTCCATCCTGTTGGGTAGTTAGATACCTGTGGGCGTATTCTGCTTGTAGTCTTTCACATACTTTGTTGACAATTTTGAAGTACACCTTATTACGTACATTTTGGCTTCAAGAACATTAACTACGCATTTGTTAGGTTAGCTGGCAACCTCTGCTTTAGAGTAAGGGTGCTATCATTACATTGTTTTTGGTGCCATCTGCATTATAACGTAGAAGCATAACTATTATGTAGGCACTATGTGATTGCATCAGTAAGGTAGAGTGATTGTCTGAATTGCAAATACTACATAATCTGCCATGGTTTGCATTTTGTACAAGTTGCTGAAATGGAATGCTCTCACAATTTGGTATGGTAATATACACAAATCGCTCATTTGGAATTTCTTCCTGTATCACTTTGTTACAGAGAGTGCATGTATGTTTCCACATGTACGAAATTTGGAAGATTTCATTTACAGGTATGCTTTTGTTTTTCAATACTAACAGTATGTACATTAGAAATTCTTGTGGATCTTCTTGTGAGTTCATAGTGAATCTCACTATTCCAGCACAGTCGTCCAATTGTTGCCTTACTCCATAAACAATCTATGTGTTGTCAGGATTGCTTGTTGCGTTTCTAGGCAGCTCTAACATTTGCAAACACAATTGGTCTGTGCTGTGCAGGTAAATATTATTAACAATTGGTGGCAATGGAAATAGAATATTCATTGCTACATTTGCATAGCAACTTACCCCACTTTCATTTGTAAATTTGAATGGGCCAGCAAGTTCTGTACCTGAGTGAATTTTTCGTTTTTTCTGTTGCTTCTTTGCCGATGTGCCTGGTTTACATTCCCTAATAGGTTTTTCTATGTTTGCGGCAATTGATGAAACTTTAGCTTCTTTTCTTTTTTTTGCGGAATTTCCTGTTGCATTGTGTTGCATTTCTGTTTCATTTACTTTTCTTTTACCACGTTTCACTTTATATGGAACAGGGTATTGTTTCATATGAGGGGTGTACAGTGAACGCAATCTATTGTATTCTAGAATGCAAGGAATATCAGCTTTGACTTTACTTGAATCAAAGTTTATTAGCATTAGACCGTCAAGTGTACGTAAGCGTGATAATGCTACGTAGCTCATGCCTTCCTTAAACACTTTCTTTCCTATATCTATCATTGCTTTCTCTAGGGTAAGACCTTGGGATTTATGAATGGTAACTGCATATGCAAGAGTTAGAGAAAATTGCTCTCTACGTACATACATGTCTTTGAAGAGAAGGAATCGAGCCATTGAGCGCCCTCTCCTTTTTACTTCTGAAAGTTTATCAAAGCAAATATTGACAAACTGAATGCTGCTATCACATGGGTATGATTGAAAGCCAACAACTGTGCCAAGTGCTCCATTAACTAGCCCTTGCTCTACGTCAAGCTTACGTTTAAGCATTACTCTACAATTTAATGATAATTTCAATACTTTTTCCAACCCAGCTGTGTTGGATTTTGAATTATCTAAACTATTTAGTCTTGTTGTGGCTTGCTGACACATGGGTACTGTCAAACCATGTACGTCTAGTTTGTCTGTGGCGCTAATTTCTATTATTGCTTGCATTTCTTTCTTTAACATTGTTTCATTGAATTTGAAACAGCTTGCAAGAGTTGGCATTAAGGCCATACAATTAACATTTTTGTGTGCTATTTGTTCCATAACAACAGTTGCACATGCATTATTGCCTTAAAGTGCATGTATATGCCGTTTTTTCAATACAGCTTGTGCTTCTTGCGATAGTACACCAACTCTAATACTTTTCAAGATGTTGGCATAAGTGAGATCTGCAGATTGCCGCATGTTCTCAGTTAATTCTCTGTATTGGAAATGTTGCCAAAGGTTAACATTACCTATGCTACCAACTGTTTTCCGGCAGAGTTTGTGGCCTAAGGTTTTAGAAATCGGTTCACATTTTACTAGTGTCAATTGTAGAAGATCTCCAAAAATGATAATGTGTTTCCCTGCAAAGAGTTCTTCGTTATTACTTTTAAGTACTTCTTGCAATCTGAGATGGCTCAAAGCCAACATTACATTGGAGACCATGCTCATTTCATCTATTAAAAGCATTTTCATTTGTTTCAATACTGTACGTAATTCCATTGCAGCTTCTGCAGAAAGTTTGTAGTAGTCTAATTTATTTTGATGCTCTACTGGAAGCAGTAGTAATCGGTGTAAAGTCACACCACCTATGTTGTAGGCAGCTAAACCTGTGGGGGCTGTTACAACAGCTGACAGTTTGTTGTTTGTCAATTGTTCAAGGAACTTTCTGATAATTTTGATTAAGAATGTTTTCCCTGATCCAGCTTCACCACTGATGTACAGCAGTATAGGTTTGTAATTGTGGCAGGTGCATTCTTTATTTTCGTGTTGTACGTCATGCACAATTTGTTTTGTTACCTCATCAAAAATGGTGCGCTGATCGTTGTTAAGTTTTCCTTGTTGTACAGTTAAGTCCTCTCTATCTTCTTTCTTGATACTGATACATGGTCTTTTCTACTTCTGCCATAGCAACTTCAGCCTCATTTGCTATTAGTGGTTGTCTGTGATGACCACTTCGTACCCTCTGCAAAACCTTTGGTGTAATGACAATAAGCGGAGCGTTTCCCGGAGGGAATCCTTTCTGACTCCTTGCTACAGTTTAGTGTTTTCATCTCCAGCTCCGGAGGCTCCGCCCACTTCCGGAAGGACGGTATATCCGGACGGCGAACCCCAGGCTCGTCGCTTTGCTACTCTCTTAGGAGTACGCCCATGCTCCGTGAGTTCGCCTAAGGATTATTCTCTCTAGGTTGCTCCAGAATTCTAATTTCTAATTTCATATTCATGCCTTTCCTCTTACCGATACAGATCTGTTACTCTGTCTTCAGACCGAGGCCTCGTTCGGCTTGGTTAATCATCTTCGTTCAATCTCCTATGAGAACGTCGCTGCCAGACGTCACAGTAAGCGTCAGACTCCGCCCCTTTTCTCGTAGGCATTATTCTACGCATAGGACGAGTTTCCCATTCTTCCTGTTTTCACCGCGCTCTTCCTATTCTTTGTCCCTCTGCAGAATCAGACTTTGGTTCCAATTTGTACTCGACGCATCGGTTCCTCTTTGGTTCGGAACGCTAAATCTGTTCGTACCCAAACGAATCTCGGTCCCAATCTGAGGTATAGGATTTCGGAGATATTTTCATTCACCGGTGAGTTTGCTACGCTGGATATGTCTAAATGCTTTCCATTTCTCCTTTCTACTTTCATTCTGTCTCAGATTTCGATGGGAATCATCCTTAACTTCACCTTCAACATTTAACTCTAAAGATTCATGGTCCGAGGGTAAGGAAGACAGGAAAAGGGGGTGCTGTTAGGGGCGAGACTTACCATTTTTATAACATTCTCCTCTCTCTTTCTGATACAGTAGACATCCAGCCCTGGTACCCATTCTATGGGTAAAGACAAGAGTTCCACTTCGGCCTGACAGCCTGTCCTGATCCCAAGGAGAAGACATTCAGGAGTCTACAAACACTATCTGCTCTTCTCAGGGTTTTTTCCCTTTGGGGTTTCCCTGGGGCCTTCACTGAGCCCAAGCCTCGGGCCGGGGTCCGGAGAGGGTCTCAGGGGGATTTCCTCTTGCCACGATCACGATTAGGAAGACAGCCTTTCCTGTACCGGGAGGAGAGAAGACGGCTAGCAGGATACCGGTAGGTGCATGGTGGGCCATTTCGTACTCTGGGTGAAAAGCGGAAATTTAGCATAACATTGTCCTAATGGTTCTTGACTTCCTGTTACAGAAGGTTGACTACTGTCAGAAGAGTCTTTATCTAGTTGGGCCTGAATTTCTTCTTCCTGTTGCTGCTCATTGTGTAACATTGTTTTGTACTGCGTAAAGTTAACATCAGTGATAGTGCTTTCATTTGCTTTGAAAGCATCTTCATATCACTCATAATTATTTAGTATGTCTTCCTCTTTTCTCCATGGTTTGAAAAGTTGCAACAGAGACATGTAATATAGGTCTTTCTGTTGAGTAGTTTTTAATGACAATTTCACATGATTAATTAAGCTTTGTTAAGTTTCACTAAGCTCCCTTCACAATCGGTCACTCTATATCGATGTTTGCTTTCATCGGGTTTTACATTATTTTTTAATGCAAAGTTTTGAGCTGTGTGGAATAGACACATGCTTTCCAGAGTGGTACTCCTGTTCGGATAGTATGTTGTCAAAAGCACCGCAAGAGAGGGAGGTGTCGACACTCTCCCCCAAACCACAGAAGCCAAATGAAGTCGACCCTCCACCCGTGGTTGGCACAGATACCTGATATTTTAAATACAGGATACCACGTGGCAGCCAATGGGGGGAAGAGGGTTAGGGAGAGGTTGTGGACGGGGAAGGGGAGGTTAAGGGAAACCGGATGGAGGTTTAGGAAATGCCTACAGTGGATAGGATAGGGGGAAACACAGGGAAGAAACCCTACACTGTCTAGTAAACCCTGACACATAACACACACATAGATCACAAAATATGCCCTCTTAATACAGGCTGAATCAGGATCTTAACTAGTGTCATTGTGCTCTCTAATAGCCCCTTGATACAGACACATGTAGTAATTATGAGGACATAGAATATATGTATGCAAGTGTAAATGAAACAACTCATGGGATATGATTCCCAACATGAAGTACATGACACATGGCCCGTTGGGCAAGCAGAAGCAACATAAACATTCATAGAACATGTAGGACCAAAAGTGTGAGTTCAACACCAACGGAGAATGGATTCCAACAAACATATACACTGAAGGAGCAGCCTAATGCCACGCTGGATGTGGTACGTCCTGACCGCTTATTGCCTCCATAGTAGAAACATTCATGAATCCCAAAACATGGACTAATCAAAGTGTTCGGCCCATATGATATGCTCCTCCAAGTCGTTCATATGCAAACATTGCCCCACGTTAACACACGAAAAGCAACAAAATCATTGAGCACTTATCTATGTGTCTGGGAGACTCGCAAGCCGTCCCAGCCGAGAAATGATGACGCCTTGATAGAGGCCCGTTCACAGAGTCAGCGCCGGTATGGGAGCGGAGCCTGAATGAAGCGACGTGAGTCCTCCTTGTACTTCCTGAGTTTAGCCCCTTGCTCTTTCTAGGACCGCGTAGTTCACTGTGTGCTGCTGAGATCACATACCCGGAATCCTGATGAAAGGCGTGCGCGTACCGCACGAACCTCCGGCATGGCTTTGCCTCGTGAAGCAATAAGCCACACCTGCTGTGCGCCGTTGGCCCATGATAAACTGTTGTTAGTTACTGACAGCTGGCCAACGCGCACGGCAAGGACTAAGAATGGACAAGGGGCTGCTGAGAAATGTAGTTTATCCAGCCCATTCTAAGCTCTTTTCAAATTTAAACACCTCTTTCGTCTCCACCACCCCATATTCCTGACATATGTGTCCACTAAATTTTTTTTTAGAATGTCTTGGCTGTTGGGATCATTTCTGGAAATTGTTTCTATGTCCTCATATGATTTTAGCACTCTTTTTCTAGATTTTGCAGGACCAAGACTGAGCCATACTATGTTGTCTGATTTTCCATACAAAGCAGTGCCGGTTAAACGATCTGCTGCTTCATAGGCCCCACATTCTCTATGAGACAGCATTTTTATGCCTGGGCTGTACAATTTTTGTGATAATGTTTTGTCTGATGCTAGGTCATCCCAGAGGTCTTGAAGCTCTGTTTTTTCTGCTTTTGTTAAGTAGGCTGTAACATATCGTGCAACAGTAGTTGAATTGTCTGCAATGTACTGCACATCTATGTTTGCATTCCATAATAGGGCAATGATTGCATTGTAATCATTGATATATTTTGATTCTTCCCTTCTTTTTATGTAATACGTGTTTTAGGTGATTTACCTTTAAACTATGTCGAACTGAAGACATGAAGTTGTTTACTTCACCTGTTTCTGTAACTGGTCTGGGGAAACAAAAGCGACATTTGGTGTAGTATTTATCTTTGTTTTTGTATTTACGGCGACAATATTTGCCACATTTGTGTCTTTGAAATTGTGAAATCTGCCCATGCAGCTCACTATGTGTCTGTTGTGAAGAGATTTCACATGTGACATATTTTTGGATAAACTGCAAAACAGTGCTATCACTGTCGCACCTTTGATCCATAACAGCATGTGAATATGTGGTGCTCCTCTCGCTTGATATTCTTTTCTCCAAAAGGAGTGTTGCACTTCTCCAAGGGGAGGAACAGTTTTATTGCAAATAAAGTGTAGACTTGCAATGAAACAATGATGGAAATATCTTGAGACATTAACTGGATCTAGAGAGCAAAGTTCTCCAGGTGTTAATATATCTATGTTGTTTTTGTTGCTGTTTGCTATGCATAGGAACTCATGTAAATCTTCCCATGCATATTCTGCACAACCTAGCGTAACAAACCAAGTTGGTGGTCCAAGGTTTCTGATCATGCAACACACGTCTCTGTGCCGTCTGAACCAGTATTCCTTTGCACCACGCATGTTTGCAAACACATTTGTTATACTTGATTGTAAAACCTCATCTTTTTCTTGTACTTTTTGTATTAACTGCGTAGCTGACATTTTGAAAGTGTGTTCCAGATTTAAGAATGTGTGCAACTCCATAACATAGTGTTGCTAATGCACTTTCATAGAGTAGGTGGAATATGTATTCCACATTTTGCCTAAATCTGGGATCTTGCAAATACATTCGTAATGAGCAGTATTCTGATGCCCCAATCTAAGTGGATCTATCATCGTATCTCCCACCTTTGCAAGTAGGAAATAGCAGTGGAAAAGCATGTGCTTCTATACTTTTTCCCCAAATACTCATTGGTGACCCTTTGGTTTGTCGCATTTGATAAGTTTCTAGTGCATCATCTATGCTTTCATTGGAATGCAATGGATGAATTGTGTAATGGTCCAAAAGAGTGGATACCGTAGCTGGATCCAGATGTTCGAATTGCCCAGTTTCTGATAGCTCTTGAATTATTTCAGTTGTTTGCCTTAAGCTTTCATCAATATTTATTTCCTTGTAGTACTCATTGCTTTTAGATATTGCAATGCTTGTGTAACTTTGTGTAAGTCTACTAATTGTTGCCACATTTTTTTATCCTTTGTTGGTACTCCATTTACCAGGACTATTAAAGAATGGTCTATTGAACGTTCCACTCCTAGAGTGTACTCATTTTCCGTTAGATCTAATGGCAAGTAAACTTATTTGCCACAAATTCCTTTCACCAATTCAGAGGAAGGTAAATTTGCTGTTTTTGGATGAAGGCATATAATTGCTTGAAATGGGTGAACTGTTTGAATTATTATGCTCTCATACAAATTGAGCTGTTGCAGGATTTTTGGTAATGGAAACATTTCCAAATTATTTGTAATTGCACGTGAAGGAGTGTGGTTGTTGTCGAATTTTGCAGTACAGTAACTGCAACATATTAGGCGTTCAGTTATTTCATATTTGCTTTCAGCTAAAAGATACAAAGCTAATTCAAACCATTTAGAGTCTTCATTGTTTTCTATTTTGTATAATATGTCCACATTTTTTGTATTCCTTTTGTAAAACGTTCTGCGGCAACATACACACACATGGTTTGGTACTTCAGCCTATGACCTTTTAAATTTTAGTATTTCTTTTCTGTATGTGTGTAATAGAAGGTTGCTATGTGCAGAATTGTCGCTACTATGCTCTAAAACTGTTGCATTTTCTATCACTTCCTAAATACTTTTTCTGAATATGGTTCATTTCTTCTTATAGTTATTTGGGTGTACCATGCAGAAGAGTGGTATTTAAATTGCCTAATTCTGAAGCTGGACTTTTTGCACAGTATATTTTGTACACTACATTTCTTATTTTGGAATGATGTACTGCTATTCTTTTGATATCATGGAAGGTACTTTTGCTAATAGGGCCAGAAATGCAGGCTAATGAATGTCCTTTTAGTCCTGTGACTTTCCGCACTACACAAATATCCATATTTTGCAGCACTTTCATTTTACTTTTGTCTTTACCTTTTACATATTGATTGAGGAACTGACGTAAAGATTTGGAAGCTTTGTTTGGAATGGCACACATTGATGTGCACAACCATTTGTATACTGGACGGTGTGGTTCTGCTGAATCAAGAGGTAATTCTGAGTTTTCAGAAGACAGTTTTGTAAGCAGTGTTTCTTGTTCCATGATGGTAGTATTGATTTTCTCATGCCCTCGTCCACTGCTATGGATGGCAATTGTGTTTGTTTGATTTTGTTTGTATGCTTCTTCATTAAAGTATGGCTCTGTGCTTTTTGTGTGACTCCATTCACCACCACAAACATGCAAAAAATGTTTTTTGTTCACATTCCATTTATTGCTGAGTTTCATTTGTAGTTTGGTACATAGTTTTGTTAATGGTTTCATCCTTTTCAACACTAATATGAACAATTTCCTTTTGAGAAGGATGGCACTGTCCACAAGTGCTTGTAGAATTTACTTTCTACGGTACGTTTTAAGGGGCGAGGATGATTTTGCTCCTCTTCTTAGTAGATTCTGAAGTACTCTGTGATGAAACATTTTTGCTAAAATACTTTTTTTTACTATGGGTATTCTTACACTATCAGGATTATTAGGAACATTGTTAGCTGTACTGGCAGCCATTTTTCTGACAACATTTCTGTGTTTTGTGACACGTTTTGATGGAGGAGGTACAGTTTCGGTAGTTGAGACTTCTTTTATTATACTACCCAACTGCATTAGGTGGTTTGTACCAAGATTCTCCACTTAATCTACAACAGGTGGATGCTTACATTGGGCACCTTTATTTTTATTTGCTCTAATTCTGCGTTCCTTTCTACGGAGCTGCTTTTTGGTAGGCATTCTTTGGTGTCTGTTGAGAAAAAAATATATACTTTGGTCTGTTGTCCAATGTATGTGTGCTGTGTGCATGTGTGCATAAGTGTGATGGGGAAGCTCTTTGGCATGGTGTGTCAACGCACAGTGACCTCTAACTATCATTTCGTAAGGCTACTTTACTGTTTGTATACTAGTACAATGTGCTTTAGATGAGAGTACAAAGTGCCCTACTTGTGGCGAGAACCATTATTAATAACCAAAATGCCAAAAACTTGCTACCACAACTTACTTTCACAATCTAACCTTCTAAGGATTCCCTATGCTAATTTCAGTACCAAACACACAGGGATTTGTCAGCCATTCCACCTGTTATTCTTTGTTCAATAAATTAATATTTGTAGGTAGAATGGTTTACAACTGAATGCTTGATTTGGTACCCAAAATAAACAAATAACCCACACAGCCCCTTAAAAGAGTAGTTACAATATGAAGGTTGCGCTGTACTTACTTTTTTGTACAAGATGACCAGGTTTCTTCGGATATGTCGTCTGCAGTGTAGATGCTGTTGATTCTCAGGACAGTAGTCTTCACTGTGAATTAAAAAAACGATATCAATTACTTTGTGTGTTTGCAGCGGTCATGATACTGCAGACTTTACTTGTACTTCTTTCGTCAGAGGACTTAACTTTCATATTTCAACCCAGTCCACGTGCACATTTCACTTCTCTCTATGCAGTCTTTCCATACTACTTTCAATATGGTTCCTGAAAGTCCTTCAAAATAACTACATTTTTTACAAAATGTAGTATGCATAGGAGAGAGGTTTGTAAGCGATAGGGCAAAGTACTAGATGGGCAAACATTTTGTACTTGTTAATGAAAAGCACGATGTCCAAAAATCGGGAGACCCTCCGAAGGACATGTGAGCACCACAATCGGGAGCGATTACTATTCTCATACGATCACATTGCAAGTAGCATTACTTTAGGCAGTACAGAGCTCTGACATTTTCACATACAAAATTGAGGTCTGCCCTAAATTCTACTTCTCAACTCACACGCTTTTGGCGGGTGATAGCCGCCTTGTAAAGGGCAGACTCACCCGCCAAGCCTCCTGCACGGCCATTCAATCCAATGGACGTCTCACCCGCCAAAAACAAAATTGGCTGATTTCACCCGCCTTTAAGACAAAAATGGTTGAGAGCTATGCCTAAATAGGCATGCTTGCAACGTATGTACAGGTTATGCAGAGGACAGTAAGCGGTCGTGCGATTTGTTAATGACAAATCGGCATTGTTGCACTTTAAAAGGGGGAGCCTTGTTATGTGTTCCCCATGGAAATTTACTGCCATTATTTTGTCTTTTTTACATCATAAGGGTTCCACATTTACTCTGATTAAAGTGTACATACCTGTACTCTATACTGATGCATGTGCACATGCATGGGGCTGTACGTAGACATTTACAATCCTTGCACAGTCGCTTGTGAAGTAGGTGCTTTGCAATGGTATGCAATTTTCATTAAGAATCATCAACAGTAATTTTGAAGTGCGCAATGTTGATGACGGAGTTAAAATTAGCAATGTTCTATGTGATTGGTGGATGATTGTGCGCCCGCTTAGTTGTGTCCAATGAGGGACTCGCTTTGCTACCACTGTAGAAACGGTTGAGGACTGGGTAAGAGTTACGTGCCGCACGTAGGCAACGCTTGTCCGCTGGTAGGGTGTGTCACATACAGGTTTCTACAGCAAAAACTGCATGGCAAAACGACTCTAGGCATAAGCCAATCAGATGTTCACATTAGTCTTTTGTGTCGAAAGACGGTGCGCACACTGAAAATGGCAGAGGGGCAGAGGGTCAGGGTTTTGTTGCTTGGAGACATTTTTGTGCAAGGCTTACAACACTATCCCGAGAGTAGGCATGTGGCACACCATTTCGATGTGCGAGGAGTGGAGGTGGTGTGGAGCGCTGACACTGATGCCAATGCTGCAGCAATTCTGCAAGTTTGCAGAGACATGCGTCAAATGACCACGCCTCATGTGGTAATTTTGCACTACGGTGCTTGCCACTTAGGATACCTGACTTCACATACTTTGTTGGCAGATTTGGCACAGTTGGTCGAAGCACTCATGACCATCTTCCCAATATCGAAATTTATTTTTTCTGCTTTACTCCCGAGAGTGCAATGGAACAACACTTCTGTTTTCTGTCCAGATCAAAGCATCGGGAGGTGTATCATCAATCATGCGTGCATTCATGCTACGAGTTGGTATGTTTTTTTGTAGCCACGATAACATTGCTGCAAACGATGCACATTACTTTGAAGGAGATGGTGTTGCGCTATCCTCTTTGGGAAATGCGATGTTTTTTTGGAACATAAGACTTGCTTTAGAGAAGGTTCTGTAATGTTTGCACGAGTAAAGGAAGGACAAAAAATACAAAAAAATACATAAAATACCACATGTTTGTATGATATGTGGACAAAAACAAAAATAAAACGGCTCTTTTCAGAGCCTACCTTAAAGGGGAAAAAGGGGAATAGTACTTTAATGTACCGTTGTCACGTTATGATCCTGTACATGTCCGCGAACATGGCGGTAGTTAGCAGCCAGCACATATCACCACCGGGGATTGAAGGGTGGAGCCGCATGTAAATGAGAATGAGCGGAGCTATGGATTGGTCCATAGAGTTCAGTAGGCGTGTTCTGACCGACGTACTTTAGTAAGACCATCTTCTCTCTCACAGGACACCACACAGCCATGGCTTTCCATGCTCGAAAACAGATTATCGGGATTGTGGGAGACTCATGGAAACATTGGTTGAAGGTGCATTCAGAAAGCTGAAGTTTATCTACAAATCTTGGATTTCCACATGCGGAAGTGCAGTGGCATGGTGTGCATGACATGAAATGGGTGGATTTGGTACCTCTTTGTGTTACTTTACAGACAGAGCGTCCTCCAGATATGCTCATCATTCATTGTGGAGGAAACAGTTTATGCCATGTATCTGGCATTTCTTTACAATTTGCCTTGAAGGAAGGGCTCGTGAAGCTATTGGACATGTTTCCAAATTGTCAAATACTTTTTTCCCGTGTTGCCTAAAGACAAAAATGGTTGCGTTCTTCAGCCTTTGGTCCACAATTGGAGAAAGCAAGACGCAATGTGAATAAGGCTGTGTGTGCCTTTTTAAGAGATGTTGGCATGTCCTCTTTCCCCAATGAAAACATTTTGTTTCGTAGCAGTTTCATTTTCCGCAGACATGGAGTCCACCTCACATATCCTCGTAATCAGATTTTTCTTCGCAACGTACAAAATGCATTGCTCCCTCTTTTGCAATCACACTAACCTATCTGACAAATCCATTTTCCCCAATCCACTGTTTTTGACCCACACAACACACCACCAAAAGGCTCTTTTCAGAGCCGCCACTTACTCCCAACGTACACTTTATTGCGTTTGCGCCGCTTGCACCCTCCCTTTTTCCCCTCTACGAATGTCCGCGAACATTTTCTGAACTCCGCAGGGGTCTACATCCTTCACTTCATAGTTCTATTGTTACACTGAGTGTCGGAATTGAAACAATATTATGCCTCCTATCGCAGCAATTGTATGTGTATTGGCCTACGCCAAGTTGTCTTAACATCATATGCGAACAAACACAGCTGCAAGGTTTTGACCTTAGAGAAAGTAATGTAAGTCACCATCTTGGATTAAGCCGCCATTTTAGGTTCTCTTGTAATGTGGAAGTCACCCTGAACATCGAAATGGAGGCCGAATGACATTCTGAGTAAGATTCTGGCCGTTGTGACCTCCGTACACACAAATAATTAATATGCCTGCAGGCCACTTGTCGGGGTCGCAAACTGAGACCTTGTCCTATTGTTGACCTATGTGTAAATGTACAACTATATCAGTGAAACTAATCAAAATGCATATATTATAGGATTGACCTGGCTAGGAACCCATAGGCCCGACTCCTATAATGGTTAACCCGCGAGAGGGTTGGCCAAGGGCTGGACAAATCATATAAAAGACCCAAGAATTCCAATGTACGGTCTCTCTTATTAATGCATCGAACCTTCGTTGAAGTTCGTTACGTTACTCTGAGAGCCGAATAGCTATCCGTTTGTCAATTGACTTTGGTAACTGTTGTAGCTTTTAAATAAAGCACTTGTATGTTCTTTGTAACCTGTGTTGGTGTGTTTCTTTTTGGGCTTCCCGGCCTCATATTATTTTTATGTTTTCACAGTTGGCGCCCGAACAGGGACCCTCAAGATTGATGCCGGATCATTGAAGGTTGACGCAGACTATCGAACCGGGATCAGACGGTGTGATACTGCGGGCCCGACCGAACGAGACGCGATACCTCGGCAGCGCTGCACGATCCGCTCCTTGGACGATAGTCGTGTGGTCTGACACGGCATCTTGACGAGGGTCCATTTTTGAGACGGGCAGATTTGTCGAAACCACCAAACACAAGGTAAAATTCGTTAGGTAAGTTCTTTGGTAAACCATACGGTCCTCCTTAGGTTTGGTCAGGTGCAGTCGTGACCCGGCTCCTAATTTAACCCTGACAATTTGAATTTGGCGTATTGTATCTGCAGACACAATTACTGACCAGGTAACACCAATTTTTTGTGAAATGCCTGGGAAATTGTCTAGCTGCTTTAGGGCTCTGTTCCGCAGCGATCGACAATCTTTGGAATTTAGCCGCCCGGCACCACAGGAGGGGTCGCCGGCATGTACTATGTACTGTAAGTATGGCATTGGAGGTATAGTATTTAATGATATTTGGCACAGACAAACCAGACATGCCTCCGAATTTCAGTGGCCAATCAATGGTAGTTTCGAGATCCCCCGTATTGAATACCTAGAATCGGTCTTGCTAAAAAAGAAGGCCAGACCTGCAGCATTTGATGTTTTGCAGAATTGGAAAAAAGAAGCGTTGCAGCAGCTTAAAAGTAGGGATAAACATGCACGGCGTCATAAAACAAATGCCGAAAAGGCGTTGTTATATGATAAGGAAAAACATTCGGAGTCAGTCAAAAATATGGATAGGGCTTTCTCACTAGGTATCCAGAAAATGTATCCCTCTAAAGATTTCCATGTTTCTGAAGAATTTATTGAAAAATTGTTAAATGAACGCAGGCCTGGTGCCTCTGCGCCACCTCCGTATGAGCCTCTCCCGGGTGCCCTGCCCATTCCTGCTGTTGTTCCTGCTGTTATTCCTGTTCCCCCTGTACAACCTATTGTTCCTATTCCTTTAGTTGTTGTTCCTCCACCTATCCAGCCACCCTTCCTCTTGCGCCGATAGTTGCACCCTCATTTAATTTGCCCACACCTCCGCTCCCGAGTGGTTCTGTATTGACTGAAGTTGATCAAGGTGCGGGGTCAAAGATTGTCACTCGTAATACTGTTTCCGCAGACAAGAAACGGGAATTATTTGCATGGGCTAAGCACTGTATGGAGAAAGGTGATCAAGTTAACGTTTTTTCCACATTATCGAATTTGAACAATTTTCCCGAGAAAAATGTTTTTATCGAAGGTTTGGGGACTCATTTATGTGTGATGTGGGGTAGATTACAAAATTCGGATCTCCCACAAGGGGTGAGGGATCTAAATGCTTTAGCACTTTCGAGGGACACAGAGGAGAAAGTACATGGTCATGTTGAAAGATTGTTTGAGTATAGGGGGGACTTTGAGAAATCACGAGATGAGGATGATGAAGACGACAGTATGTATGTGCAGAAACGGTTTCTTCCGTGTCGTAGATCGGCACCTGAGGAAGTACGAATTTGTACCAAAGATGCGATTCGATGGATCTCGGATTCATCGATATCGCCAGATGAAGTATATGACACTTATAGTCAGTATACAGTAGAAATGCAGAGGAAGGTGATTCAGGTAATGGTACAGTACCTGCAGGAAGAATGTGTAAGGAAGAAGGTTAGTTGTCCTATAGAGTTATTGGGAATTTGTAAAAGGGCTTTTTCGCCCGACACTTCTTCGACTGCCTTAGCGCTCGACCTGGCTCTGTTGCTTAGTAAGCGGTCGGAGTTACCTATATCTCAGTTGCCTATGAGAGAGGTTCCTCTGACATTTGTCCCAAAAGTTGAGATTCCCGCTAACGCTGGGACTGGTGCACCAGCTGTGGATATCCCTGCACAGTATGTATCACAATTTGTTCACGTCCCGTTCTCACGACAGGAAGTGAACACTATTAGACAATCAATTCCCGATATCAGGAAAAACCCGACAGGGTTTTACAAAGAGATAGAGTACGTTTTTCAGTTCTCTGTGTTCACCTTAAGTGATATTGACTTGCTATTCCCTGTACTCCTACCCGTAGATTTATGGAAGCAGGCTCGGACAATAGACGATGTGCCAGGGTTGGGAGATACGTGGGCTAACATGACTAGGTTTGATAGGGAAAGACCAGCTGGTGAGAAACCACCTCAGGTAATACTTACTTTGCCTGATAGAATTGTCACAAAATTGAAAACTATAATTCCAGAGAAAAGAATTATTTGGGACAAGCTTACGGCCTGTGTTCAAGGAAAAACTGAAGGTGCCACCGAATTCTTTAATAGATTCGAACAGGTATTCTCTGACTTCAGTGGACAGGACTTGGGCAAAAGGTTGTTTGTGGACAAATTTGTACGTGGATTGTTGCCCGACATCCAGTCACAGATTATGTCCTCTGAGAGCGCTTGGCAGGCGAAGTCCCAATCTGAAGTTTTGCACATGGCTCAGTATTATGAGAACCGTGTGAATAATGAAAAAGAGAAAATAGAGAAGAGGAAAGGAGATTTGAAGACTAAAGTATTGTTACAACAAATTGTTAGAAATCCCAGAGGAGGTACATCACAGACCAGAGGTCAGTATGTCCCAAAGGAAACGCTCCTTTGGGTCCTGTAAATGTTAATCAATGTGCCTATTGCCACCAGGAAGGTCATTGGCGAGCACAGTGCCCCGTCCTTCGACAAAGGTCAAACAATGCGTTTGGGAGTATGGGTAGATGACCTAGAGGTCGCCCTGGAGCAGGGGGCCCTGATAGAGGTCAGTTTTCACAAGATCCTCAGCAACCTTTTTCACGGGAAAATCAGACTTCGAGTGTGGACGCAAGAAACATATTTGATCACCCTTCTGCTGCCTACCTTTCTGAAGAGCTTCCTTCCGATAACATTTTGTTTCGTTAGGACTGCCCGAAGCAGGGATTGGAACCTTCACCTATTCCCGTTAATCAGAAAGGTCCCTACATTGAATTGTTAGTGGGGAATAGGAAACATCAGTTTTTAATAGACACTGGAGCACAGAAGTGCTCCATTGATCATTCCCGGGTTCCAAACATTCCACTGTCAGGGCAAACAAATGTTTCTGTAGGGTTTTCTGGTACACCGATTGTTTGTCCCGGTTTCTTCGCCGGTGTCTGTTTCTTTGGGTCCCTTTACGGACCATTGTCCCTTCCTTCTGACTTCGAACTGTGGAGAGAATTTGCTGGGGTTAAATCTGTTGAAGAAATTGAATGCAGTAATTCATTGTTCCTCTGATGGAGTACGACTGACGGTTTCACCACAGCAACTTCCCAATTCCCAGTTTCTGACTCGACCATTGCCTCCTGAGTTTAGTGTTGTCCCGGAATGTTTATGGGCGGTTGACGACAATGATGTTGGGGTACTACAGATTGAGCCCGTTAAAATAGTTTTGAAACATGGAGTTAAACAACCACGCATTCCGCAATATAAAATATCAGTTGAGGGCGAGCATGCTTTGAAGTGCATTGTCTCCGATTTTGTGCACCGAGGGGTGATCGAGGAGATTGCAGGTAGTTTATGTAACAGCCCGATTTTGCCTGTATACAAGAAAGGCGACAATGCAATCCCATACCGGTTCATAATTGATCTTCGTGCTATTAACAAAGTTGTCGCCCCACAATTTCCAATTGTGCCTGATGTAACAACGATACTAACAATGATCCCTGCTACGGCTACGCACTTTAGTGTTGTGGATTTAAAGAATGATTTCTTTAGCATTCCTATACACAAGGAGAGTAGATATTTGTTCGCGTTCACCTTGGGAGGACGTTCATTTACATTTACTCGGGCACTTCAAGGATATACTGAAAGTACAAGCATTTATAGTAGAGCTTTGAAAGAGCAGCTTGACACCCTTGAATTGCCACCTACTTGTACACTACTTCAGTATGTCAATGATTTGCTTTTGGCTGCAGATTCTGAAAGTGCTTGTAAAGAAGGCACTGTATTGTTGCTTAGTCATCTGGCCAAAAACGGTCATAAAGCTTCGCTCAAGAAATGTCAATATTGTTGTCAGGAGGTCGCCTATTTAGGCTACCTCCTGTCAAAGGAGGGGAGAAGATTGACACCTGAAAGAATAAAACGCATGTCTGTTCCAAATGCACAGAAGGAAGTCAGGGCCTTAATAGGTATGGCTTCTTACTGTAGGTTGTGGATCCCGAACTTTTCACTAGTGATAAAACCGATGTTGGCTTTGACGAAGAAGGGCATTTCTCTGCCACTGCCATGGAAATCGGAACATCAACGATCATTTGAGCTTCTCAAAACCGCGTTATGCTCTGCACCGGTTCTGGGTATTCCAAATTACGACAAGGCCTTTGTGTTGTTTGTGCATGAATGTGATGGATGTGCTTTGGCTGTGTTAACACAGGAACACGGAGGGAAGAATAGGCCGTGCGGCTACTACTCCTCCGCCCTTGATCCTGTCGCATGCGCTTTGCCAAGATGTTTGCGAGCTGTCGCTGCTGCTGCCGCGTCCGTAAAACAGAGTGAGGGAATGGTCCTAGGCCATGATTTAATTTTGATGGTACCTCACTCTGTAGATGTCCTATTGAATAAGACTCAAACGCAACACCTCACCTCTGCATGGCTGACAAGGTATGAATTAATTCTGTTTGCCCCTCACATTCAAATTAAGAGGTGTTGTGGTCTTAATCCGGCTGAACTTCTACCTTTCCCGCAAAATACTGTTTGCGGTGACGAAGAATTACATGACTGCCTGTATACCACTGAACAGGAAACGAAGGGCAGGATAGACCTTATAGATACTCCTTTGGACAATGCAGAAGGGGAGCTGTTTTGTGATGGCTCCTGCTTCAAACTTCCAGATGGTACATCTACAGCTGCTTACGCAGTTACTACGTTGAGTACGGTTGTTGAAACAAAGAGAATTCCGCATAACTCTGCGCAGGCCGCAGAGATTATAGCGTTGACCCGAGCTTGTGAACTCTCCGAAGGGCGTATAGTAAACGTATATACTGATAGCCAGTACGCCTTTGGGGTGGCTCACAACTTCGGGACGCTCTGGTCGGAAAGAGGGTTCCTAACCTCACATGGGACCAAGATTCAGCACGGTCTCCTGATAGTGCAATTGCTCTCGGCTCTCTCACTCCCTAGGCAGTTAGCAATCATGAAATGTGCAGCACATCGTAAGGTCATAGATGATGTGGGAAAAGGGAACGCTTTTGCTGACCAGATAGCCAGGCAAACGGCTACAGACTTTAGCGCAGACATGTATGCTCTAAGGGAAACAAAAGATGCCTATGTAATGGATGAGGGTATTGGGTCTGTGCGAGATATTCAAACTGATGCCACAATAGAAGAGTCTAAAAGGTGGGCCGAAGGGATGGGGAAACTGGATGATGATGGGTGTTGGGTGGATACATCTGAAGGAAAATGGTTGCTCCCTGATTCATATGTGCTGGCAATGGTTACGATGGCACACGGTCCTACGCATGTGTGTGCTCAGCAGATCACAAAAATGTTAGAACAAGTATGGGTGAATGATAAAATTTCGAAGATTGCACAGCGCCATGTTCAGAATTGTATGATTTGCTTACAGCACAATGTGGGGAAGGGGACAGTAACTCTAAGGGGAAGCTTTGGGCCCCCTTCTGTTCCCTTCAAGGTCATCCACTTTGATTTTATTGAGATGGAACGGTGTAACAATCTAAAATATGTTCTTGTGATTATTTGTGCTTTTAGTAAATGGGTCGAGGCTTTCCCCGTTAAAGATGCTACTGCCATGACCACTGCAAAGACTATGGTAAAAGAATTCTTTCCACGATTTGTGCTTCCGAGGGTAATTTGGTCGGACAATGGTCCCCATTTTGTTGCAGCAGTAATTTTGCAGATATGCACAGCGTTACACATTGAAAAGCGATTTCACTCGGCTAGAGATCCTCAAAGTGCTGGGTTGGTAGAGAGACATAACGGTATCTTAAAGAATAAGCTTGCAAAAACATGTGCCGATACCAAATGGAAATGGCCAGATGCCTTACCTATTGTTTTGTTAGCTATGCGTACCACACCTCAAACTAAGACTGGGCTTTCTCCATTTGAGGTAGTGATGGGGAGACCTGCTAACATTTGGGGTCTTCCGAAGCCTAAAGCATTCAGGGAGGTAGAAAATGTATTGCTTGTAGACTACTGTAACCAGTTGACTAAAAATCTGTATCTCATTTATCATCAGGTCCAATCAGCTTTACCTGTACGGTTTACGGGCCCAGGACACGATATTCAGCCTGGAAGTTGGGTCCTAGTGAAGGCCTACGAAAGGTCTTCCTGTCTCGCTCCTCGCTGGAGGGGACCCTACCAGGTGCTGTTGGTCACCCAGACAGCAGTGCGGGTGGCTGGAAAAAAACATTGGATCCACGCGACGCATGTCAAGAAACTTCCTCACCCGACGCCACACGTTACAGAAGAAGCAGAACCCCTCGCTGATGCTACAATCTCTGATCCTGGAGTAGCAAACAGCACTGTTTGCCTGCCACCTCCACCGCTGCTCCCCGCACTGGACTTGTAAATAAGCGGGTGACCAACTCGGACAACGAACAATGTGCCTGGGCCCCGAAAACGTATTGCTGTGTTGTGTTAATAATAATTGGAATTTGTATAGTTACTGCTGTGGGACTTTGGTACTTCGAAGAAATTTACCCTCTAAAACCTCTACTGCCAATTGAGATTGTACCTACTGCTTTGACTCCCTCTGTACACCTTCATACTCTGTCACCTAGAGACTCCCAGGATAGATGAAAGCACCATAATAACACTTTAATGATAATAATGAATTCAACACATGACATCTTTAATAAGAGTATTTGCTGGATTTGTACTCATTTACCGCAACATGGGAACAAGGGGCTAGGATGGTATATTCACCCTTTACCTTTAACGACTGCTTGCTATGCCTCTCTTAGAGCACTATTCTTTGGCCGTTGGAATGATAGCATCTCAGGGAACTTTGATGGAACTAATTTAAATGACTTTGAGAAACGTGAATTGACTCCCCTGGGATGCTCGCTTTTTGCAAATAGAAGTAAACCTAATGTTGCTTCTATTAGGCCATCTGATAAACTATCTCTTCCTTTTCAAACTTGATTTCCTTTAAAATGGCTCCGATAGGCAATAGGGACACTGTGCCTCCTTCCTACTCTATTAATCATAGCCCCGATTCAGTCCCCTTTTGTGTACAAAGAAATGGGACTCGGCCAATGGGAGATTTTGAAGGTTGTGTAAACATTGTAAATTTGACTGGGGAGAACAGGCCTCTGTATGTAGGGGGCCTGTTTATTTCGTTTGTGGTAGTTCAGCATTTCCCTGGTTGCCCAAGGATTGGCATGGAACCTGTTATTTAGGAATCCTGTTACCTGGGGTATTTATAGCTAGTACATTGGAAGTTTCTAAGGTTCGACTACATCGGGACGAAGATGGAAATACCCCTGGGCAAGTATTGGGAGATATAGCGAAATTAGTTGTGCCATTTTGGGGACAGATAGCAAACTCTGAAAATATTAGGGGACAAGCAAAAGTACTGCAGAGAACCATCAACCGGACCATGGATATACTCTACAATATGACACTAGAACAAAAGGCAATAAGATTGGTAGCACTCCAAAATCGGATGGCATTAGATGTCATTCTGGCAGAACGTGGTGGAGTATGCAAATTAGTGGGGTCCGCTTGCTGTGTTTTCGTACCAGATTCCTCACCGACAATTTTCAAAGCAATACAGAACTTGCACATCCTTAGTACTGAGGTGCATGTTCCGGTGGGAGATTGGAATATTAGCACCTGGTTCTGGGATTCTCTACGATCCTGGGGTTGGAAGGTGCTTTCGGTTATCTTGGTTATTTTGGGAATCCTGCAATTCCTTTGTTGCTGTTTCCAATGTCTACCTAGTATATGTGCAATGCTGGGGGGGTGTTGTGCTCAAGCGGTGAGCACAGTAGGGCACAAAATGTATGCCCCAGATACAGCATCTAAAGAGTTTGTGTTACAAGAGGTTCTGATGAACGACCTAATGGCTATAGACATTACAGATAATGATTCAGGATGTATAGACAACAATGCATGGAGTTATTTACAAAAATATTAGAAATGATATTAGCACTTGGCATAGGCCAAAAGGAGGGTTTGTCGGAATTGAAACAATATTATGCCTCCTATCGCAGCAATTGTATGTGTATTGGCCTACGCCAAGTTGTCTAAACATCATATGCCAACAAACTCTGCGGCAAGGTTTTGACCTTAGAGAAAGTAATGCAAGTCGCCATCTTGGATTAAGTCGCCATTTTAGGTTCTCTTGTAATGTGGAAGTCACCCTGAACATCAAAATGGAGGCCGAATGACATTCTGAGTAAGATTCTGGCCGTTGTGACCTCCGTACACACGAATAATTAATATGCCTGCAGGCCACTTGTCGGGGTCGCAAACTGAGACCTTGTCCTATTGTTGACCTATGTGTAAATGTACAACTATATCAGTGAAACTAATCAAAATGCATATATTATAGGATTGACCTGGCTAGGAACCCATAGGCCCGACTCCTATAATGGTTAACCCGCGAGAGGGTTGGCCAAGGGCTGGACAAATCATATAAAAGACCCAAGAATTCCAATGTACGGTCTCTCTTACTAATGCATCGAATCTTCGTTGAAGTTCGTTACGTTACTCTGAGAGCCGAATAGCTATCCGTTTGTCAATTGACTTTGGTAACTGTTGTAGCTTTTAAATAAAGCACTTGTATGTTCTTTGTAACCTCTGTTGGTGTGTTTCTTTTTGGGCTTCCCGGCCTCATATTATTTTTATGTTTTCACATGAGAAAGGCGGCTCTGAAAAGAGCCTTTTCTGTCATTTATGTTGTTTTTACGTTCATTAATTAACAGCACTCGACACACTAGGAGAAGAGGCGAAAGGAGGGTATGGAAGGGCCACCAGCCACGGGGATAAGAAAGGGCAACTCAACAGACAAATATTACGGGTGATCTTTATTTAGGTAAGGAGCAAATCTTCTGGTGCTCGGTGACTGCAGCCTCAAAAACACTTCAAAAACTCTCCCCCCTGCAGAGTACTGCATCACAATACGTGCGCACTACTGTCACCTTTGAAAGATAAGGGTCCACAGCATTGCAAATGGCTTGTGAAGCAAATGGAGGGAGGCGCTCCCCCACAGGAGTGTCTCTTGTGGTGGGAGGAGCAGATTCTGAGGATGCTGTGGAGGAACTCAAACTACTACGCTCTTCACATGGCACCACCTTGCGAATGTCTGCAGTGTGGAACGAAGTGAGGTGTCGCTTCATGGCTGTCGTACCAAAACTGTACGCTCCAAATCTCCCGTGACTCAACACCACATCGCACTGGTTACACTTCACCAGGTTCGCACGTGCTTTAAGTACGTTCCCATAAACGGAAAACAACCGCCACACCCACGACTCCCGCCGAGTGCTCCTAGTTCGGAGGTCCTCCACTTCATTCTCTTCGTCCTCTTCTTTCTCAATCTCTACACCCTCACCCATATATCTCTCTGCAGGCCCTTGGTGAGGTGGTGATGGTGGCAGGTTTGGGGGTGGTGCAGAGGCTAATAACCCAACAGCAGCCATGGAAGCCATACCGATTAGTATCCTTTTCGTCACTACAGCAGTAAAGGCAACACACCTCTATCTACTATAGCTAGAAGGACAAAAAGATGCGCTCAGGGGTGTGGCCTTTTGAAGGGGTGCAGGGGTGTGCCTCACGACCGTCTTCATCCCTACAAAGCGGTACACACATTTTACACAGCAACTCCTGAGGTGGCCTATTGTTTGGGATGTGTGAAATTACATTTTTACACTCCTTAACAGTTTGCCTTGTGTCTACAAGTTCATTTTTAGTGTTGCGGAAGCACACAAAGCGCGGAAACTAGTACCCATGCGCAGCATAGGTGCGGTCACAAGATGACATCCTCAACACATCTGCCTCCTTAATGAAAGTCCCCTGGATAGCAAATGCCAAGAATCAAACATGCGCATGCGCACAAGTGTCCTATGGACAGTGTTCGGGTTCTCAAACTACTTCAAAGTGCGACACAAGTGAGACGGACAGTTAGGAACTGGTGCAATGTTGGCAATCCTTTTGTTTGCACTGCGCATGTGCACGCATGCAATGTTCACTGTACGGACAGTTCCAGTGTCCTTAGGACAACTCCATTTTGTTTGCCTATGAACTTGCCGGCCACTGTGCCTGTTCTACGGACGGCACCATTTTGACTGCGCCCAATATGGACCTCTATACTGTCCTTCTGACACTCCCTTTCTACTTATTTACACCCTTTCCGGACAACTTGTGTGTTCTACGACCATGTATTATCTCGTTTGCAAGCGGTACGCCGAGGTAGTATATCCTTTGGACACCTCTTTCTGTTTATGTGCGCACTTTTTGAAAAGATGGTGCAGTCACACATCACATCCATCTTACTTGGCATTAGAGAGCACCCACATTCCATTGCTTGCGGATAGGTCGAACAGGTGCGCTGTTCGCGAACATTTTACGTCTTTTTAAAAAGAAAATTTACACACAAACTCTTTCTCTACAACTACTGTACAAAACAATTTACTACACACATACACACACATCAATCTAAAGAAACAGCGGGGGAAGCGGACACTGAAACAAATATGGGGAAATTTGGATCTGAAATGGGCTGGTTATGAGGGGAAGATTTGTGAGGGGAAGAAGGGATGGATACTTCGTCGAAACGTATATTTTCCTCTTGCAGGTTTGGGGATGGTTCACTAGGGAATGGAGAAGCCGGGCAGGTGCAGGTGGGGCAATGGTACCGAACTTTTCCTCTCACACAGTCCTCCATAAACTCCCGTAAACTTTGAAAATTGTCATCCAATATGTCTATTTTATGCTCTATCCTTTTTATCCTGTCTTCTTGAGTCTCATTTGTTGCCCTTTCTTCTTTTCTTTCCTGGTCTGTTAAAAAAAAAATACATAAGTTGAATGCCTCTAAAATACTGATCACCATTTTGCATATGGAGAGCACTGTGTACCATTATTGTCACTGTCTTCAGACATTTCCTGATGTGGGAAATACTCCTCCAGCCACTCCAAAGTACTAGCCATTTCTGAGTCAAAACAACAGAAAGAAATTATTATTTCTCCACCACATACCACAAAATAAAACTCACCCATATAAAAAAATTACCTGCACTCACTCTTTTGATGTAATCTCCCTTCATCCTACTGCGTACGTCCACTGTCGTTCCAGGCTGCCGAGTTTCTGTGAAGTGATTACGCTGGAGGCATTCTTTCTTTTTTATGGTACCATCCATTTCATTCTATATGGTTATTAAATGTGTCGTTTTTTTTCCCAGCTTCAGGTTTCCATATTTACTTATTACTACTTATAATATATTTATGTCCTTCTTCTTCGTTGCTCACTTTTTGTGTAAGACAATAATACATTTTCAGCTACCCCCCACGCTTTGGGTAATGTTGATCCTGTCCAACCCTGTCCGCAAAACAGGCGCTCAGTCCGTCCCTTTCCAATATCAATAGGGAGGGGGTTCTGTATGTTCTATGTTAAATGTACGTCAAGTACGTAGATTATACTACATTTCTCTCAAAATCACATGATTACAGTGTATATTCTGCTCAACGACTTCATTGCCACAATTTCATGCCTAAGTTCCACCTTCCAAAAACCTATACAATTCCCTAAAAAAAAAACTTTAAGGGGACATTATGCTTAAATTGCCCTCCCAAAAACCAGTGAAATTCACTGCAAAAAACACTTTGTTGGGGGGACGTTATGGTTAAGTTGCCCTAACAAAAACATGTAAACTTCACTAAAAAAAAACTTTCCTCCTCCCCTTTATGCTTCAAATTAAAACCAAAAAACCCCTGAAATTCAACAGTTATGGTAAACTAAGCCCCCAACCCTGCCACCACCCCTGTGCACTGCTAACACTAACACCGAGACCATGAAAGATGTCATCTCAAATGTCAATGCTGACATCAGTGACAACATCAATTGTTTAGCCCCTTTCTTCTCCTTCCCTGCTATACAAATATAGGTGCATTAAGTAAAAACATTTCACTAAAGGAATGTTATACTTCACAGTGCAACCAAACTGTTGGGGAGGATGCAGAATAACGCAAAGCAAGATTCATCCATCGGGTGTGGTTTAAATAGCCTCCTGTAGTGCTTAGGTGTCTCCTTCCACAGCCACGCCTAGGTAAGAAAAGAGTTCCTGCTTTCCAGAAGAGTTCCAGTGTTCTGAACCTAGGGAGTGGCTCCTGCCCCACCCAACAGGAAAAGTAGTTCCAAACAGAAGAGGATCAGAGGCTCAACTGGCAGGCAAGTAAGCAGCATGGTCTGCTGCAGGTAAGTCCACCCAAGCATTATGAGCCCGGCGCTTCCAGCGCTGGGACTGGGCATATTTATGAGCCTGGTGCCACTGGCGCCAGGACTGGGTCCAAAAGGTCCCAATTGGGACTGGTTGGCACTTGGAACCTGGGTTATGGATCTGCTTCCAAGGGAGTTGGGAAAACCCTGACCTTTTGGAAGCAGAGATCATGACAGTACCCCCCCTCAAGGCCCCTCCCAAACCGGGCTTCTCCGGGGGTTTTGGCTTGTCAGGAAATGTTCGGTGAAATCTTTTGATTAGGCGAGGAGCGTGGACATATTCAGGAGGTTCCCAGGATCTCTCTTGGGGGCCGTAGCCTTTCCAGTCAATTAGGTAAAATAGTTTAGATTTGGAGATCTTGGAGTCCAGAATGCTTTTGACTTCAAACTCGAGTTCTCCATCAACTAGGATGGGTTTTGGAGATTTAGTTAGTCGGGTTTGAGGTTGCACAGGTTTTAATAGAGAGACGTGGAAGACCGGATGTATCTTCATGTGCGGGGGCAAGTCCAACTTGACCGCTACTGGGTTTACTATGGTAGTGATGGAATAGGGACCAAGGTATCTTGGGTTGAATGTGCGTGGCCCTTTTAGAGGTAGATATTTGGTGGATAACCAGACTTGATCCCCTACTTGATATTGAGGGGCTTCCTTCCGATGTTGATCTGCTCCTTTCTTGTATAGTTCTTTAGCCCTTTGAAGGTGAGAAACAGCTTCCTTAAAGGCTTGGGTGAATGTAGAATGCAGGTAGTCTACTGCTGGTGTTTCAAGATCTTGGAGGGGATCCAACTCCGAGGTTCGAGGGTGACTGACGTATAAAAGAAAAAACGGGGTTTTCCCAGTTCCCGAATGGACAGAGTTATTGTAGGCATATTCGGCTATCCAAAGGATGTCTTTCCAAGTTTTTTCAGTTTGTTGCAGCATGCAGCGTAAATACTGTTCCAGAGTTTGATTGGTCCTCTCGGTTTGTCCGTCGGTCTGAGGGTGGTGACTGGTCGATAGTCTCACATCAATTTGAGCCGACCGACAGCAACTTCGCCAAAAATGAGAAATAAATTGACTACCTCGATCCGAAATTAGAACCGAAGGAAAACCGTGCAGTCGGACTATGTTTTCGAGGCCAGAGTTGCTGCTGTTGGCAAGCCTTTGAGCGGAATGAAATGCGCCATCTTGGAGAATAAGTCCACGATTACTAGAATCGTATTGTATCCGGAGCATGGAGGTAGATCGGTGATGAAGTCCATAGAAAGCGTATGCCAAGGGCGAGGTGGGATGTCAATAGGGCGTAAGAGGCCTGCTGGTCTTTCCTTTTGACTCTTGTTTTGGGCGCATACTCCACAGGACATTATAAAGTCTCTGATATCTTTTTTCCAAGACGGCCACCAGAAGTAGCGCTTGATCTTTTCTGAGGTCTTGGCCATACCGGGATGTCCTTCCATTAAAGAATCGTGATAACAAGAGATTACTTTTTTCTGTAAATCTGTGCTGGGCAGGTATAATCGTTCTTGGAAATACAATAAGTTGTCCTTTACTGCAAAGTCCTTTCCCTGCAGATGCCAGTTCTGTATGTCTGCTGGAGTTACAAGTTGCCTGGCTTTATCCTTAACTTCCTCTATGGATTGTGTGGCGATTACACCCAGAATTCTTTGTTCGGGAATGATTGGTACAGGTTTAGGGTTGATCAAGTGTTCTTCCACTCCCATCCGAGAAAGGGCATCAGCTTTACCGTTTTTTGTACCAGGTCGATAGGTAATTATGAAGTCAAACTCGGCAAAGAATAATGCCCAACGGAGTTGTCTAGAGGATTGGGCTTTTGCGGTTTTCAAATATTGCAGGTTTCGGTGATCCGTAATCACAGTAACGGTGTGTCGGGCCCCCAGCAGATAATGCCGCCAAGCCTTAAAGGCAGACTTGATAGCCAGAAGTTCCTTGTCAGTAATCGTGTAATTGATTTCAGGAGGCGAGAATTTGCGGGACCAAAATGCCACGGGATGCAACTGATTGGTTACCGGGTCCTTTTGTGATAGAACTGCCCCCATGGCAAGGCTTGAAGCATCAGTTTCCACGATGTAGGGGAGTTCGGGGCGAGGGTGTTTTAAGATTGGTGCAGAGATAAATTTAGTCTTCAAATCCTGGAAAGCTTGTTCCGCCTCGGTAGACCATTCAAAACTTTTGTTTTTCTTTAACAAGGCAGTGATGGGCTGGACTATTCGAGAAAATTCGGGGATAAACCTGCGGTAAAAGTTAGCGAAGCCTAACATGCTTTGCACACCTTTTACGGAGGATGGTGATGGCCATTTGAGAACTGCATCGACCTTCTTTGAATCCATACGCACTCCGCTAGGTGATAATATGAATCCCAAGAATTCAACTTCAGTCACGTTGAAAACACATTTTTCCAACTTAGCGAAAAGTTTGTGTTGACGCAATCTTTCGAGGACCATTTTCACGTGTTTCCGGTGTTCAGATTCCGATGAAGAATAAACGAGGATGTCGTCAATGTAAACAACAACACACACATCTATGAGCTCTCTGAGGACATCGTTCATAAAATATTGAAAGGCGGCCGGGGCATTGCAAAGTCCGAAGGGCATGACCTGATATTCAAATAGCCCATATTTGGTGCGGAAGGACGTCTTCCATTCATCGCCCTCTTTTACTCGTACCAAGTGGTAGGCTCCTCTAAGATCCAGCTTTGTATATATGCATGCTTTTCTGACTTGGTCCAGGAGTTCAGGGATCAAAGGTAACGGATATCTATTCTTGACGGTGATCTGGTTCAGGGACCGATAATCTATACAAGTTCTAAGGTCTCCTTCCTTTTTTGGAACGAAGAACAAAGCTGAAGAAGCAGGGGACTTGGAAGGACGAATAAACCCATTTGCCAGGTATTGATCCAGGTATTGTCGAAGGTGAAGGTTCTCAGGCTCGGTGAGGGCATAAATTCTACTACAAGGAGGAGTAGATCCAGGTATCAGGTCTATCTGGCAGTCATAAGACCTATGAGGAGGTAGAGAGTTAGCCTGATCCTTCCGGAAAACATCTTGGTATTCTAGGTATTCGGGAGGTAACTGGGGAGTCTCTGAAGAAATTGCTGCCAGTGCAACACCAGGTGGAGGGTGACAAGTAGAGACACATTCTGGAAACTGGACCGTTCTTGCTCGCCAATCGATCAGAGGATTGTGTTTCTCTAACCAAGGTATTCCTAGAATAATCTGAAACTGAGGAGCCTTGATCACATCGAACACGATCTTCTCATGGTGTCCATCTTGACTTACTAGCGTCACTTCTTGAGTGGTATGCGTTACTGGTCCGGAGGCTATCGCTGTTCCATCCACCGTAGTAATGACGTCCTTTACAGCCTTGGGACAAAGAGTTAGATTCATCCTCAAAACCATTTCATGATCCACATAATTGCCGATGGCACCGCTGTCGACGTAAGCTTCAATTGCATGTAATCGATCCGGATTATCAGGGCTAATGAGGACCATAGGTATCACGAAATGCGAGGACACGGAACTGGTTTTCACGCTCGGCAAGAGGACCTCTATTCTTGTCGGGCGAGGTCGTTTCCCTGCTCAGAGTTTGTAACTTTGGTAACTGCAGCTCCTACTGCCTTCTTGGCAGGTTTCACCGGACAGTCTCGAAGAAAGTGCAATGAGTTTCCGCAATAGAGGCATAATTGCAACTGTTTTCTCCTTTCCCGCTCCTTTTGTGTTAGAGGACCTTTCAGGCCCCCTATTTGCATGGGTTCCCCGGAGTCTACTCCTTTGGAAGGAGTTGGCGGTTTGGAAAATACTCGAGCATCAAACTTGGAACGATCGGCCTTCCTGTTCTGCAGTCTGTGATCTATTTGAACGACTAAGTCTATATAGTCCGAACAATCTTGTGGGGATTCACTACTTGGGCTAACACATCTTTGAGCTCTCCACGTAGACCTCTATAAAACAGCGTAATCCTTTTGTCCTCAGGCCATTGAGTTTCCACTATCAGTCTGTTGAAAGACGCAATATAAGCCAAAAGGTCTTGATTACCTTGTCGCAACGAAAGAAGCTCATTGTCCAAGGCCTGCCCCTGTGAATGTCTTGCGAACAGTTTTTCCATACTGAGCTGAAAAGCTTGAAAATCATGGAGGACCGGATCATCTTGATTTACTAGAGGGATCGACCAGTCTGCCGCATTGCCACTAAGGTACGAAAGCACGAAAGCTACTTTAGCTTGATCAGTTGGAAAGGCTGCTGGCCGGCATAAGAAATGCAACCCGCACTGATTGATAAATACTGCAAACCTCTTTGGGTCACCAGAAAATCGTTCGGGCGGAGCCAGAGGTACATTCCCAGGTAGGTTGATCTGCACTGGATTCATAGAGGATGTAGAAGGAAGATTTCCCCCAGATGCGGGTAACGGGGTCTGTCCGGCTTGTGACTGTAGCAATTGTCTAGCGAGATCATCTGTTCGCTCCTTGGAAATAATCAGTTCCCTTCTTAGAGCGTTCGTTTCCTGACGGGCTGCATGCACTTCTGCCCTTAGTTCCCCAAGTAACTGGGCTAGCTGGTCGATATCCGAGGTTTCCATAGCGCCTGGACGGGAGTTTTGCGGTAGGCTTTGCGTTCTGTAACGCTCACCTGATTCCTGTAGAGGCGCCGGTCTTGACTGGGCGTATACCGTATCTTCAAAGGTGATGTGTAACACACGGCTGGCTCTTTGGGCTGGACCTCTGTGCACTGTATGTCTGACTCGAAGGGTAAGATGTCTTAGGTAAGTGAACGCCGTGCTCTCCATCTGCCTCGGGGCAGGGTGCTGTAACGTTTCTTCACTGGATAAGGGGAGCAGGCCTCTTGACTTCAGAGGACTGCTGTCCGTCGTTTACTGCACGAACGGTAAGTTTCGAGTAATTCTTATGTCTTTAAAAGTCTTTAGTAATGATGTCTCTTGTTTTGCAGGGTTCCGGCGATGGCGGATGACGGGCTGAAGTGAGTTGAAGATGGAGCCCGTGTGATGAATAGAAGCGCCTGGAAGCACGTAAGTAAGCGCTTGTTGCCTGCTTCACGATGCGCTCTAACTGTCTTTTTATTTTGCAGGTACAAGTTCGGAGCGGCTGCAGGGTGCCGGAATACCCACTGGCTTAGATGTGGAAAGGAGTAATGGCACGTGAGTATTAAAGTTCCCCAATGTCTTTAAACGCACCTTGATTTGTCTTTCAGATGCGGGATGCAGCGCCGAAGGCCTCCGGAGCGTGCGAAGAGTTGGTAAGCTTTTGTCTTTCAGATGCCGGAATGCAGTGCGAAGACCTCCGGAGCGCACGAAGAGTAGGTAAGCCTTTGTCTTTCAGATGCCGGAATGCAGCGCGAGGCGTTGGTGACAGCCGATGGACCAGGTAAGTGAAGCGCTGTCACTGAAGACCGTAATGCTAACCTGTTCTTTCTTGTCTTTATAGGTGTTGCTGAAGACTGGATTCAGGATGGTAAGCCTTTTTCCTTAGGCCCAGGATCAGATGCAGAAGACACGATGAGCGTCCTGCTGCAGAGGATGCAGAATAACGCAAAGCAAGATTCATCCATCGGGTGTGGTTTAAATAGCCTCCTGTAGTGCTTAGGTGTCTCCTTCCACAGCCACGCCTAGGTAAGAAAAGAGTTCCTGCTTTCCAGAAGAGTTCCAGTGTTCTGAACCTAGGGAGTGGCTCCTGCCCCACCCAACAGGAAAAGTAGTTCCAAACAGAAGAGGATCAGAGGCTCAACTGGCAGGCAAGTAAGCAGCATGGTCTGCTGCAGGTAAGTCCACCCAAGCATTATGAGCCCGGCGCTTCCAGCGCTGGGACTGGGCATATTTATGAGCCTGGTGCCACTGGCGCCAGGACTGGGTCCAAAAGGTCCCAATTGGGACTGGTTGGCACTTGGAACCTGGGTTATGGATCTGCTTCCAAGGGAGTTGGGAAAACCCTGACCTTTTGGAAGCAGAGATCATGACACAAACACCACTGCACATTCCCCCATTATAGTAAGTTAAGCAACCATAACTCGCACCATCTACGTGCATTGCTAAGACTAACACCCAGGACATTAAAGATGACATCACAAATATCATTGCTGACATTACTGATGACATCACATGTGTGCCTCACTTATTTTGGTGCATTGGAAAATGTAAGCTAGGTGGTTTTATTCACTGACCAGCATAATATGAAAATTGAAAAGGTGCTGTAAACCAAAACGTTACCCTTGTCAAAGATATTTGTGATGTCATCTTTGATGTCCTGGGTGTTAGTCTTAGCAATGCACGTAGATGGTGCGAGCTATGGTTGCTTAGCTTACCATAATAGGGGAATGTGCAGTGGTTTTTGGTTTCACTGTGAAGTATAACATTCCTTTAGTGACATTTTTTTACTGAATGTACATATATATGTATGGCAGGGAACGAAAAGAAAGGGGCTAAACAAGTGATGTCGTCATTGATGTCATCATTGACATTTGAGATGACATCTTTCATGGTCTGGGTGTTAGTGTTAGCAGTGCACAGGGGTGGTGACAGGTTTGAGGGCTTAGTTTACCATAACTGTCGAATTTCAGGGTTTTTTCGGTTTTAATTTGAAGCATAAAGGGGAGGTGGAAAGTATTTTTTTAGTGAAGTGTAGAGGTTTCTGTTAGGGCAACTTAACCATAACGTCCCCTTAACAAAGTTTTTTTTGTGTATATATATATTATTTGAAAAAAATGACCTTGTATAATAGCATGATATTCCCTCAACGTGCTCTTTGTTATAGGTGAGTTATTTTTTTATTTATGAAACAGTATTACATCCTCTAGATTGGAAGACGTAGAGTAAACATCTATCAGAAGACCAATTCTTCTTCGCTCAGCCATGTGCCTCACCCCCTACCTCCCCTATTTATCATGTAGATCAGGGGTCAGCAAACCATTGTTCTCCAAATCTTTTAGACTGCAACTCCCATGACACCTCAAAACTGATTGTGCGAGTGAGGGCTGATGGGAATGTAGAACCAGACAAAGCAGAGCCTCATTTTGCCAAGGCCAGCGATGATCCATCTATCGTACATCCTCCACTGACCTGGCCTTTCTTCAAACCTCCACAGAAGATGGGGCCTGTCCAATCTGCCATTCATTTGAGGACCACCTACGTAAGCACTGGGGGGAACCTCTTTGTTCTCAGAAAAAACCTGTTAAAATAGTTTTGCATCTTTATTCGAGTTTTTCGTCAGTCTACTTTTCCACCCCTATGTATATTTGGGCTTCTGTCTCCATGGATTTATAGGGAAAGCCAGATGCTCCATCTTGAATATCAGCTGTAACCTCTGCATCTTTAGTTTTGCACAGGGCTTTTGATGATAAATTGAAAATGGCCTCCCATCGAAAACACCTAGGAACTACTAATACCTCTACCGTGCCATGGTCCGAGCCTTTAACTGTCTGGGCATGCTAATTTTTCCCACCCCCTTTTGGTGACTTATCAATTGTTTGTTGTGTTAAGACTCCCTGTGCTGTTAAGACTTCCAGATTGTCACAGAAATAATTAGTTTGAGTACCCCTGGCAGTTACCCCCACAGAAGTCATTTTACTTTCTCACCAGGTATTCCACTCTCTAAAGCCCTGCCATTTTGACAAGAAACTAGCATCTTGGCAAAAAGGCTCAGGGGGGCCTGCAGACTTCTTTCATCTTCTGCTCGAGGTATAGTGGGGTCAATATTTCCTGTAGAGGGCCCAATAGGTAGAACGGCCCTTCCTATGTTAGATAG
This sequence comes from Ambystoma mexicanum, assembly GCF_040938575.1. NCBI lineage: Eukaryota > Metazoa > Chordata > Amphibia > Caudata > Ambystomatidae > Ambystoma > Ambystoma mexicanum. The sequence continues at coordinate 687,294,261 of NC_090931.1, read as the reverse complement.
AGGGACCTGGGGAATACCCGGTGCCTCAATAACTACTGGTAAACCTTGTTCAATAAATGTTCCTTTTCCGTCTGGTTGCACCCTACCACAGACATTTATCTGGAATGTGATCTTGCTTAAAATGCACATCCACCATAAACTCACTACATTTGCTGATGCATGATTGATACATTCTTTTGTCCTGCTAGCTTAATACAAGTCTAATGCCTGTATTTAATGGCTGCATTGTGAATTGGTATGTTTCCCTATGACAGTATGGGACACTACTCATAATTAATAATTTGCATTGTAGTGTATTTTTATACAAGTAGATGACTGCTGCAATTTGTGATTGCAAAATGACTGAACAGCATTAATATTGAAATTCTTCCCTGTGATTCCTTCTAACCTCTTGCTACAGCTGTTATGTGTTTAGGCCTTCTTCAAGAACCACAGGTCAAGACTAGCATTGTGGAAAAGGCAGCTTCCACAAAAATGTGGCAGAATGAATCTGCTTAACTTTCCTGATTATCATTTGGCATTCATGGTCAGACATCTGTGCAAAGTTATCTACGGAGACGAAGATTCAATAGTTGAAATAATAAGGGAAAGTAATGTATCGTCTCAACTGACTCCAAAGGCTTTACTGTCTACAGTGATTAAACATTTAAAAGGGCTAAATCCACAGACTGCTTTTCTGAAGGAATGCTGGTGCGGCATATCTAATTGTGTTGAAACAGATGCATTATTGTTCCTGGATGCGTCTATCTGGCTCAATCCATCATTGAAATCGAAAGGGAAAGTACTATTCTGCCCGGTGTGGTTTGTAGCAGGAGTCCGGTACATCAAGGATCTAGTTGAAGGGGATGAATGGATCCCGTTTGTGTGGTAATGCCACAATTCTGATATGAGTGAATGCACCTATGCTGAGTATAGAAAACTGAAGACCATCATTTCCACGAAGATGAACCCTCCACAATTGACGACTCAGAGTAAAACTTGGTCAGCTTTGGAAACATGCAAACGTGCAGTTCACCCTGCTGCCACAATGTACTGAATCCTGAAATCGTCTCGCAGAGGGGATCCAGAGGTTGCAATTGTTTGGGCTGAAGAATTGGGTGAAGTGTTTGATCATGGTTGCTGGCTAAGGTGCTGTGGTAATGTGCGACTGATGAGCTTGGACTGGGGCCTGGGAGCATCACAAACCAAATTCATTTTTAGGACTTACTAGACCCCGGTGTGCATGTATAAGAGACACCTGCTGGAAAATGAGCTGTGTTGGAAATGCAAACAAGCAAGGGGCACTCTAAGTCATCAGATCTGGTTCTGTCCGAAAACTAAACCATTCTGGGAGAGATTTTGTGAAAGATTAGGCTTGGTCTTACGCTGTACAGTCCCAATGATTGTGACTCTTTTGGTACTTGGGAATGTATCATTGCTAGAGGATATTGAATTCAAAAAACAAATGTGGTCTTCGGGGCCTGTATGATTGCAAAAAGGATGATTTTAAGGGCCTGGAAATCATGTGCCTCTTTTTGCATGGACGATTGGGTAGAAGAGTTGCTTACTGTCTCCACTTACGAAAAGACAATTCACAAACTGAACGGAGCTACCAACAAGTTTATGGACATATGGGGGAGCTTCCTTGATATGTACGGCTAATGTATCAGAGCCAACTTCATATACTGACCCGTTCCGTCATAATTGAAGGTTGTTTGCAAGATACATCGATCAGTTCTTGTATACACAAGGGCCATTGCTATGTTACCCATCGAAATTGTCATGTTGTAGCATGTTTTGTGATTATTCATGAGTTGTACAGCTAAATGATAATTTAAGGTTTCCTTTTGTTTCTTCTTCTCCTCTTTTTCTAGTCTGCTCTTTCTCTCTTTTCTTTTGCTTTGCTGTTAAGTACATTTTGACAAGTTCATTTCTGACAACCAAATCTATGATTTCATTTGTGACCTTATGTTGATTATTTGTCTTTGATTGTCTTGTATCTTTTGTTTATATTAAAATAAAAGTGTTCAAGGAGATAAAAAAAGAAAAGACACATCTGCTAAATTCTGATCACTGCTTGAACAGTTTGTATGCTTCCAAGGATCTCCAAGCCCAGTACTTGATCGTGTCAACCACACCAGCTTCTCAGAATAACCACTGGCTATGTAGATAACAAGAATTGAGATTCAGTGAATTTAATATGTGCTTGTTTTCAATAGTTTTATTGATAGCATAATACAGGTTCATAACAAAACATAATTTGAGTGCATATGTTCCCTGCCCCCTCCCACTAAGGGGCAATCCTAGTTAATACACGTTTAGCATTGTACATTATGCATCTTACAGATCATGTCATCCCAATGAGCACACTTTGGTAGGGAACATAATATGTTATTTAGATGATTTAAAATCTTCCATATTCCAGTGGTGTTCTTCGTCACAATCAGGCTCAGCATCCTCTGAGTGTCTCTTTGATGCAAAAGCCTTTAGTGATTCTTTAGCCAATTTTTGTATTGTTGCTTCAGTTTCCTGGCAATCTTCGGGTCGCAACATTCCTTCTTAGCTTTAGTCAAAGCCATTTTAAAATCTTTCTTTTCCTCCTAACGTCAATATCAAATACATGCTTTTCTTTGTAGCTACATGTAGTGTTGCCTCTAAATATTTCCTTGTACGCCTCCAATCTGCAGGTTTCTCGTTCACCGGTCTCACCTTCTTCCTCAATTGTGAGTCTGTTGTGCCCGGACTGGATGTATGGATTGGGTTTTGGTATGGTCTGGTTGACAAAGGGCCAGATACCAATTGTAGTGGTTAGTATGTAATGGTTACTCCTGTCCGACGTCTTCACCCGGAAATCTGTCGGGTTACCGAACAAGTTCTCAGAGGCAAGCAGATAGACCAGGATTTATTTTTCTACGCCTCTTTTCCAGGTTGGTTTTGCTGAAACATCTCCCTGTATGTGACCATTAGCCATGTGGATGTTCCTTTCGTTCATCTCATCTCTCCAGATGAAGCCTCTGGCTATTTGTGATGTTGATTTTATTAGTCGGTTTAATATGATTTTAGCTTCCTCATCAGGTTCCAGTAAAGATTGATAAGTAAAAGGTTCTTCAACAGGTTTTGCTCTTTCAGACCTGTCGAAATAAGGAGAGCTAGGATCCCAGAGATAGGGCAAGACTCTTTGTCCACCCTAAATTTAAAGATATTTTTCAGGGCGATTAAGAGACCCGCCATTGGGCGTCCCTTGTTACCTATTACTGCACAGTTGATAAAGACATCAAAGCCATCTAGTAATGGTGCTTCTGACAGCCAAGTCTCTTGGAGACATATTATCTCAAAAAGGATAAAGTTCAAGTCACCTGTGCAGAACAAGTGAGCGAAACCTTGCGTATTCCAAGAAGCAAGTGAGACCTTTTTGTTCCAGCTAGTCTCTTGTGTTCATACTCCGGGAACCATTGGCTATGAGGTGGAGTGTCCACCAGATATTGTCCCAGCCAACCATGACCAGTGTTAACATTACATTTTTTTGTTACCATCTAGGCGTATCCTCCCTTCTATTTCGCCACTATTTGTTCTGTTTTCCACTGTTCTCTTTAATTTTCTTTTACAAGGTATATAGACTTTGTCCCTCGGCTCCATTACCTTCTGATGGTATTCAGGGTTCCAAGAGCCAGGTTTTAGGCTGTTAGATGCCTAGGACGTCCAGTGTTGGGTCTCTTTATGTCTTCCCAATGCTAGCACTTCCGTATCATATTCAAACAACTCAAACCCGATCAGTGTTCCTTATTCCCCTGCGCCTTTTTCAGGGCTTGCAACAAAGGTCTTGTAGATGAACTATCATCAAATACCCATGCTCTCACATAGTTACACAATTCCAGAAATGGTTGCATTTGCTTTATCGTGTGCGTTTTTGACGTTTTCATGATCACCTCAGCTCTTTCAGGTGTAACCTTCTTTCCCTCATGTGAAATGTACTGTCCTATGTATAATACTTCTTCCTCACAGTACTGCAATTTCTCTTTATCCACTTCATATCCTTTGTCTGCTAGGATAATCATTAACTGAATCAAGTCTCGTCTGCACTTTCTTCTGTTATGCTGCGAACTAAAATGTCATCTACGTACTGCAACACAACACTCAGCAAATCAATATTGCTCGGGTGCATCTGTAGGGCTCTGTTAAAGATCGATGGTGACTCACAGTACACCTGAGGTAAACGTGTGCTTTTCAGCTTCGTCTGACGGAACGCAAATGACGTAAGATCTTTGGAATCTTTATGAAACAGGATTGAGAAAAGCGAATGTTTCATGTCAATCACTGTTAAATATCATGCTTCTGGGGGAATACTGCATAGAATCGTAGCATGATTTGGGACTTGACGAAACTCTGCCTCTACAATCTGGTTTATCAGTCTCATTTCCTAAATTAAACTCCATGACCCGCCCTTTGATGTTTTGATAAGGTACACTGCGGTATTGCATGGTGACTCTAACGTCACTAAGATGCCTTGTTGCATCATAGCTGATGTAGTCTTAAAAATCCCCTCGTCTGCCTCTCGAGACATGGGATACTACTTTGCTCAAGGTAAAATTGCTCCTGGCTTCAGCTTAAACTTAACTTCTCCCAACCCCTTCAACAGGCCTATGTCATAAGGGCCTGTAGTCCATAAGGAGATTGGTATTTTGTCCATTTCCTCATCAATAAATGCGGCGCACTGATCCAATAAGTGCTTCTAATTTCAAACACCACTTCATCATCTGACGGATCGTCTCTAAACATATCCTTGTCAGCGACAAAAGTCAATCTGTACCCTCCCCAATGACAATCACTGTTCTCCATGGCCTGCCTTCGTCATCAAATCCTTTGAGCATGGCCAATGCGAATACAACTCAAACAGTAGAAGCGTAACCCCCAAAATCCCAACTCACCCTCCCATCCCCCCGGAAGAACTGAGTCTCTTGCCGCAAATATACAGTTACTTAAGCTAAGAATATGTCCAGTATCCTCATTTTGTGGGGACACCACTGTTCCATATAGTCTGACTGAAGGTAGTCCAGCACTGGACCCCATTCTTTCCCGAAGGACCCTCCCGAGCCCTGCAGGTTGTGCGTTAGACTTTCCATCGCCACCAGTGATCAGACCTTCTGTAGCTACGCAAACACCAATGGGGGGTCTTTTTGTTTCCAATTCTGTGCAATTGCGAGCCACGCCGCAATGACCAACCCCATGAAACTCTTCCAATGTGCCTTTGCCAATGTATTGGCGGCCTGATCTCGCAGCCCACAGAGGCAAACTCTCTCCCCCATTTGGCTTGCACTCAGAAAAATAGCGTGCATCTGTTGTCTCACGTCTGTCCAGAACTTTTGTATCACCTGGCAGTCCCACCAAATGTGTTTCCATGTCCCCAATAATATCCTTAAATATCCCAAGCTAACTCGAGCAGTCCAGAGAAGGGAAATGTGGGTGAAGGTGATGGTCCAATGGCACTATACCCTTCATATTTTTATTTACAAAACTGCCATGGACCCATCTGCCTTTTTAAAGTGTGGTGGCCAAGATCGGGCCTCTTACCAAGAGCCCCCCCTCGGCTGGCCTGAGTTTGCAGCACATAAGGAGATCAGACACAGACTGATGGTAAACCAAGCTTCCTATATTACATAGCAAATACACAGCATACAGAGTGATCAGCTGATCAGCAGGGAACACAGCAGGACACGTGTTCAGGCAGTCGGCACACATAGCTCTCTAGGGCCCACCCCTAGAGTGCTGGTTAAATCACATATTACAGGCAAACACTAATATGTTATAACACTTTCACGATGGGGGGTGTCAATTGGCACGATATTGCAGACATTTGTCAAGAAATGTCGACATCACACTTGAGACCTTGTGACGCAGCCCTTCAGGGACATCATGTTGTCTTATGGATAAGTGGCATTCCTAGAACCCCTACTGTTATCTCTCATGTATGGTGCTAATGCTGTACCTGGAGAGAATAGGTGGAAGAGAAGGTCTGAGGTGTCATCTGCCACAGGAGGGGCGTTGGGCATATCCGGGGTGCTGCATTCATAGTGAGTCAGAGGGAGGTGACATGGATGTGACATGGAGGTTCTGAGCCCTTACTGTATGGGAGCGCCTTGTGTAGCATAGCATTGCATTACATAGCATTGCATATAATTGCATAAAATAGCATATCATTATAATCCTGCCACATCAAAAATATTGAAATATAAGTTGTATTGCTTTGAGCTTCTGGCTATTAGGCCAAAAATGTGCTGTTCTTATTTCAGTGAGGAAAGAAGCTCTGCTGTGTCCTCGGAAATCCTTCTATCTTATTCATCATTAGTGTATTCAGCTGGGCTCTTGCCACCAGCAATTACTTTCTTAAAAGTGACCCAGATTGTTTGTGTATTGATTCAAGTTTGGCCGCCTGATCCCATAACTCGTTTTCCATTAGAGATCTCAATGTCCTTTCATTGTAGCCAAGTGAATATATTTTTCCCAATAAAATGCTTTCCTTTCAACCTAGTTGTTCTGGTTTTGGGTGATCTCTCTAAGGAACGGCATATTGCTGTATTCTAGATCCTTCACATGTACTGTGTCTCTCCGGACATATTCCCCCCTCCTCCGTGTACCCTGTTGTCTCACTGGTTTACCCAGCCTATGATTCACCCAAATTGGAGCATAGTCTAAGAGGAAGATTATATTATACACTTTAGTAATCATGTGATATAGGTTCTTGGAGACTAGCATATTCTGGAATACTTGTGATGCATGTGTCAATTAAAGGACTCGAGTAAGCCCGACTTACAAAATCATACCAATGTTTAACTTACAAACTCGCCCCTGTCTCCACCAGAACTTTTCTGTGAATATTCGTCATGCACAAAATTTTCAAGAGCCTCGCATTTGTGGGACAGGGCCCAGAGCGACACTTGTAAAGCAGTAATTTCCCTATCCATTATAGCTTTACTCCAATTGTGCCCAAATTGTGCCCAATGCTTACCATTTCTTCCCTTAAGAAAACCTGCAATTCTACCTTCATGGTGGTTAACAATGCTTCAAATATATCCTTCGTGAGTGTGGAGCTCAGAGCCACTGGCTGTCCTGATTGCGCCCTGGCTCCTGCCATTAGCGCCTGGATGATCCTGCCCTCGTCATACTTTTCTCTAGCGAGATGATCTTCCACAAGTCCTCAGTGTTATTGTAAGATATCTAATCCTTCTTATCTCTCTTTCCTGACATCAAGATGTCCACCACAGGCTTGGGGTTCACCTATAAATTAATAGAAACATCTTTCGGGTTGAGGCAGGGCCTAGATTCACTGCCTCTCCAACGTTAGCCTCTGTATACATTAGCACCATCTCTGTGCCATGTGAAATACATTCAAGGTACTTAAGCCAAATTTTAATTACCCATCCTGAGTTGCTCATGAAAGCAGATTCAATTGGAGTGAGCGGTATAATGGGCTGTTGTCGCCATGCATGGCCTCCATTGCAAAGATTATACTGAGCACTTGTATGTGTAAGGTAGAACTTGAGGTTCCAAATATTTAAAGGTTTGATGAAAATACTGTATGGGCCATGGTTGCAGGCTCAGAAAACACAGAGTAATACTTGAAGCAAGATTGAATGTGTCCTCCTTAATGGCCATGGTTCTCAGCTGTGGACTCGCTTTATATGGTTTGCTCAGCTCTGGTTATCCAACATGGAAATTGGGCATTGTGAGCTTGTTGTATGTTATGTTGGCTCTCCGCAGCTCTACTGCAAGTGCTATTTTTGTAGGGACATACATGATACATCCCCCAAGAGAGAGAAATTGGTGCCCCTTCACCTTTCAAATAGGAACGTACTCAAATTATTTCTGACCACGATTACGGAGATTTTTGGTTCTGGGCACCCCCTCCCCTCTCGTTGCTTCATGCCCCACTTCAATCCAAAACTCCTTGCTCCAGCACCCATCTGAGGTGCACGCACACTCTCTAGAGGGCAGCCATGGCTGCCACTGTGTTCGACAGTGATCTTGCTCAGCTGTGGTGCTTGTTCTTCTTAGAGCATTGGGGCAGGCATGGCGATCTTCCTCTCTGTGGAGCCTGCTCTCCTCACTGTACCTCTATCATTTGGAGAAGATCGGAGTAATGAATTGCTCACCTGGGCACCAAGGGATTCCCTAAGAGGTCCTTCCGGCATCCCTTGAATCTCAGCTGATTCCTCCATTGGCAAACGGATGAAGGAAGTCGCTATGAGGTAGAGCGGCAGCAAAGCTGTGTGTCTATGGCACCATCTTGGCCATGCCTCAATTAAAAGAAATATGGAGTAGATTTGTCATCTGGAGAACAATCTTGGAGCTCCCATCAAGTCGCTACTCTCTTGTCTCCCCTTCCAGATGATCTAGGTTGAAGTACTTGTGTCTCAGTACAATTTTCTTTGTGTCATTATTTTACTTCAACAGGCTTTGGATGCTGACAATAGACCCTCTTGATAGCTCTGACTTTAAGGTTCTTGAATGTTTCTGGAGATCTGGCCTTCAAGTGTCTACACTAGCAGTGAAGGACTAGCAACTCATTTCTGCAGAACTACAATCCAGAAACATTTGTCTCTCCCTGACCCGGCCATGGAGCAAGCAAAAGCACATACAAAACCATACCTACTCTGATAAGCTGTGAGACATGCCGGTGAAGCAAGCGGCTGCTGTGGGCACGGAATCAGCGGTTTCCAGCTCTCTGAAAACAACTTCCAAATTGATGAGCTCTGCTCTGGATTGTCTTTTGATTTGTTTGCAGTGAGTTTGTAAGTAGGAAAGGTTATGGCATTGGGCATGTCCTCTAAGAGGTGTGAATGTTGTTGATTAGAAAAGGATGTGGTGCATAAAACTGCTTGCTGTGTAAAGGAAAGACTGCATGCAGGTGATTGGATCATGTATTTTCCTTTTCTTTGGTTTATAGTGACTATTTCGAATTACATCATTTCGAATGCCAAAATGTCGAAAAAATTGTACCTAAAAAATAAAAATTAAAAAAAAAAAAATTCGAATGTCTTTGTTTTGTTCTTTTTAGTTTGAAATGGGGGGTTTCCCCCCATAAACCCCCCTTTTTTTACACTTTTTTTTTGCTCGCGAAACCTAAAAGAAACATGTAAATTAAAAAATAATACATTCGAATTTCTTTTTTTAGGTAAAATGTTTTCGACATTTTTGTCATTTGAAATTATTTTTTCGACATATTAACTGGATACCATTTTCTTTCACTAATTTTAAGTCTTGATAATGCAATTGAAAAACCCACAGGAAATGTGTTGAATTTCTCATTTCTTTGGTTGGTGGTGCTGGCATGGTGGAAAATACAGTTACAAACATGCTTATTTTACTTAACATGTCACTTTAATGATTTATATTCTGATACATTGATTGCTTTATGTGATGTCTGCATGTTTCATGTAATATAATGTCAGTAACCCACCTGCCTCTATCGGTGGCCTCATTGCGAGTGGCTTTATAAGAGAAAACTGTTGGTAGTCATTAGTGGGACAGTGGAAGAGTCAGAGGTGAAACCTGTGGTGTTAATGAGTGGAGGTCAGAAGTACCTTATTCCTGTGTGGCAATCTGCTTTCGGTGGGTTTGGCAGAGAAACCTGGGAGTATGTTATCCACTGGGAAGAACCTAAGCTCTGATGAACTTCACAGCTTTTGGTCTGATTAGCCTTTGATGTAGAAAAGTGTTATGGGGCTCAAGAGGAGAGTTTAGTTGTGGTTTTGATTAGTGTTGATGTACAAATGGCTAGGTCTGTGATGGCCATCTGTGAGGGGGTTGTGTATGTAGGGTACGGTGCTCAAGAATCTTGGCAGTGAGTGGGCCACAGTCTCACCCATTTCACAATCCTTGATATGTTGGTTGGCAGGCTGAGAGATATCTCTAACCTCACTCTAACATGCTCAGTGGACCGCTAGGACTTTGCCAATTGAGGGCATAGCCCAAAGAGGCAGGCAAGCATTTGTTAGGCATTCGTTGGGGCACAGGCCAGAATCTCTGCTAGTTTCTACCAGCGGTTTACCCTGTTGTCTCCCACAAGACCCGAAATTCTTCTCATACAGTTACAAACGAAAATAACCCCCCCCCCCATCCCCGCCATCAACAGAAACAACTCACCAGGTTTTGACGCAGAGCAGGACTTCAGTGTCGGAGTGTTGCCGCAATGCAGCAGGGGTGTCAGTTATGTATATCAAACGGATGGCTCACTAAGGCTTGCATTGTTTTGACAATTCTTACAAAGTCTTCCAAAACTCCCCCAGAATTGCCACCCCAAGACTCGTCCTGTCACTTAGGTCACCCCTTGTGCTCCCACAGCAGATGGGTCCAAGTGTAAATCGTTTCTTCTATTTCCAACAGTGTACTCATGACTGTGGGTGAGAGGCCCCATCAGCGGGATGATCATAGATAACACATTTTCCTACTGCTAAATGAAAAGATAAGGGTTCTGTGTTGGGATCCTTTCTTTTTTCTCTCTATACTTCTCCTGTTGCTTGCATTATCTCGTCTTTTGGAGTGTCCTTTCATTTCTATAGTGATGACACTCCACTCGTCCTGTCCTTTTCTTCTTTTACTCCTTCCGTTCGTGATACTTTATCATCCTGACTTTTGGCTTTTAAATGTTGGATGGCTGATAACTATTTTGTTTTAAATTCTACTAAAACAGAAGTTCGCTTTCTTCCAGCTATTCCTACTATTCCTCCTCTAGATTCCATTTCTTTTCCTCCTTCCTTGCTCGTCATCTCCTCTTCAGCCCGTAATCTGGGTCTTCATCTTGATTCTGAGCTTTTATTCTTTCATCATATCTCTCTACTGTCACTGATCCATCTTTTCAATATTCGGAAGACCTGTCCATTTCTTACTTTTGCTGCTGCTAAACTTTTAATTTCATCTCTTATCCCCTCCCGTTTATTTTATTGCTCCAACACTGTTTTTGTTCTTCCGGCTTCGCAATTGGCTCCTCTTAAATCTAATTTTAATTCTTCTGTCCTCCTTCCTTGTTCTCTTTCTCCTCGTGACAATAATTCTCTGTCAATATCCTTTTTTGGATGGCTGTCTTTTCATTCTCGTCTTCAATTTTATTTTGCTTGTATGGTTTTCAAATCTCTTTATAATCTGGCTCCTCCTTATTTCTCACCTCTGGTCTTTTTTGATGTTCCTTCACGAGTGCTTCGCCCACATTCTCTTTTTCTCCTGTCCTCGGTTCCCCTTGTGCTCAGTCTATGTTCCGTTCCTTTTCTTTACTTGCTCCATTACATTGGAACACCCTTCCTCTCTCTCTTCGCTCTATTTTATCTTACCCCCATTTTCGTTCTGCTCTTAAAGCCCATCTTCTTTAGATTTGATTCGATCCCATGAATTTGTAACCGTTTATTGTACTGTGATGTGATGCTTGCACAGAGCTTTGGCGTATAGCGCTCAATAAATATAAAATAAATACAAAAAGTATGAAGAGGAGACCAATCATTCTTTTTATGTACTGCTTCCAAAAGGCAGATATATTTGCAGTCTAAGTCAGTGATTTACAACATATAAAACTAGGCTTTCAGGAACAATTGAAGTAAATCCGAACACAGCATTGACGTTTTGTTGGCATGGTGGATCAGGGGTTGTTAGTGAATTATGTGAAATGGGCCACCCATGTTCCTGTTATTTCTATTTGAAAGGACAGATGTGGTAGCCGAAGTGCAACATTTCTTTCATATCATCCTAACAAAATGCAGATGTTTTTCTTTCAATCATCTATCATTTTTTTGTGTTCAATGCTCTTTACTCAGCCATCGCAGTGCAAGTGTTTTTTTTCTTCTTTTGTGTATCACAACACGCAGCGGAACGGCGGTGCTTTCGGGATAATGCTGGGGCCCTGCTAGTCGGTGGCATAATAGGCAGCGGGTAGTTTGGGCAAACGCAGTCGAGCTGTGTGATAGCCTGCCTGCTGCTGTGTATTGTGCACCGCTGACAGTGGGCCTCGCCGTCTGTCTATTATGCACATTCGGGAAGGGAATCCGTGCACATTAATATGATGTTCCAGTTCGGGGGTCGCATGTTGCTGGATTTAATCTTTTCCTGCTAATAAGGAGTCACTTTTATTTGTGAACGCCTCCTACCTATTCCCATAGGACTGCAACCTACAGATGTGTGGGACTATGACTCCCATGATCCCTCCGCGTTGACTACGCCTGACTCGGCCTGATGGGAGTTGCATTCCAAAACATCTGGAGAATAAAAGGCTACAGATCCCTGCTCATAATTTGGCTATGCCTGAAGCGTGGCAGATAACCAGGCTCACGCTGAACCCTGTGATGCAGAAGAGTGCCAAGTACAGCTTCAAAGTTCCAGCCCCCAAACATTGGAATGCCCTCCCGACAATCATCAAGAACAAAGTCTCCCACCAGCAATTCAAAAAGTCACTGAAAACCTGGCTATTTAACCAGTTCCAACCTACTCAGGTAGCCCAACCAGACATCCCAAATGTGCGCGATATGCCCGATTTACGATGTACTGTATTTTTTGTCCTGATTAAGATTGTAATACCAAACTATCTGTAACTACACCGTGATACCTCAGGGTCTGGGTGTATAACAAATGTAAGAAATAAATAAATACAAAATCTGCAGATTCCGATTCCCAGGTGCATGTATCTGCCCAGGCACTGTACTCCCATCTACCTATCCGTGCACAGGTAACACGCGGCACACACAGATTGATGATTTAATTTCCTTGCAGTAGGAACCATAGCGCTTGGAAAGCAGCAATGAAGGCTTCCATGTTATTTATGGCGGACAACATTGGTACAAACCTTGGTCATTCCAAACTTGGAGAGCTGCATAAGTGTCCTTGCCTGAGTCCCAAACTCCTCTCTGACACCACTGAAATCTCACGACACATCACAGGGACTGAAGAAATACCACCACATCCCGGCTGCAACCCTCAGGGACCTACACTGGTTACCACTTCAAGAAAGCATCACCTAAACACAAATGCCTACATCACACACAATATTAGAGAACATTTCAGTCTACCTGGCTGACAAATGTATCGACAGCACCAGAAGCCACTGCATTGAATAGGGGAGCTGCAAGAAGGAAATAACCAGAACACAAGCTCCACACCCTAGGCAGCAGGCTCTTCCCCCTAGACAATAGGCTCCTCCCCCTAGGCATCGGAACCCTGCAATATTAAACGGGGCTGAACAGATGGGCCCATCTCAATTGCACTTCATGTTGGAACTGAAGCCCCAGATCTTCCAGGAAAACATTGTTGCTGGTTAAGCTTCCGATAGCAATTATACCCCATCCTTACGGTATCAGTCAATTACTGAGCAAACGAAAATATCAAATGCGAAAATGACGAAATGTATGTTTGGGATTTTGCAGCAATTCATGTGAGAATGTGTTAGGGTAGTTAATTATGTAAGGGAAGTATGGGGAGGTGCGTAGACACCCCCATTATATAATTGCATAATTTGTTTTTGCATTTTGCATTCAGTATTTGTTTTTCTCAGTCCTCTCTCTGTTCTCTTCCTCTTTCTTGTAGAGCACTCCATTGCTTTCCAGGTAGGTTTGAGCCATGGCAATCCTATTCGTTCGTACATACATGCATCTCCTCTATCGGGCGTGACTGGGATCTTGCCATATTCACAGCCTGCGTGAGTGAAAGGCACAGAACCCCAGGTAAAACCCCCCAGTTCCCGTGCACAGCGCAGTGAATCTGTGATCAACCTGCACTACATCCCGAATCTTAATAGATATGCATCAAAGAGCGTGACTGTGCGGAAGCAGGGACATATCTTTGCATTGATGCAAGTGTGTAAGTAGTTATTTGTAATGGTGTAAAGGAACTGTTCTTAAAGTATTTTTTAAAGTATTTTGTTTAATTGAATGAACAAACATTTCAGTGCCACTGAACCAGAGACAGCAGGCAGTCTGGCTATGGTTGGTGAAAAATTGGTAATTGATCGGCTGTTTATTGTGATAACAACAAAGTTATCAGAATGCGCCCGTAGATGTGGTCTTAAATGGTTAAATATTGTACACATGGGCGGCAACATGAAAGCACCATGAGATATGGGTAGATTGTGACGGGTTATTTTTGCAAGTTTCCAAGATCCCTAATTCAGTTGGCTTTTGATTGTGACTTCCCTTGCTTGATTCATGCACAAAGTGATTGTGTCAATGTTTAACAGGTTGCAACAGGAAAAAAAGGGAAGCCGTATTCTTGTTGCATACATCATTGGCATTGCCTGGCTTTCAGAATTGTGCCAGGTTCCCAGGCAGGGGCGTTGCTAGGTCTGGAAAAGACCTGGGGCTACACTAAAGTCGGCACTGCCGGGACTCGGGGCTAGCTAGCCTTTTGGTTGTAGCTCCTGAGCTTCTATCCTGGGCTACAACCAAACCAAAAGACCCAGGGCTATAGCCCCCTCAGCACCCCCTAGCAATGCCTCTGTTACCAGGTACGTCTTTAGAAATATACAATGTGATTGGAGACAACCCAGAGGACAGCTACCAAAAATGGTGCCAGTCCTGCACCATCCTTAGAAAACACAGACAAGGTGTCAAATCTGTATAGAGCTGAGAGACATGATGGAGGCATTTAAATACCTCAGGGGTTTGAATACTGTAGAGGAGCAGCTACATGCTCTGCAGGAAATCCCGCCCCCTTACCTCCTATATGTTGGAGGCAGGAGATTATGCCATGTTTGACACCAGCAGTTATGTCAATACCTCAGTGGATATTTGAAAGAAGGTACACTCTGACAATACCCTATCGAATGTGTGCCTGAAGAGACGACAATCTGAGGGAGGAACTCCCTGAAGGGATATGAAAAGGAGCGAAGAGAGAAGCTAGTGACATCACAAGAGACGAGCGTGACACCTCAAAAATACTGGCTGAAGAAGAATGCATGGTTCTTACAGAAACTGATGATGAAATTGAGAATCGAATAAACTTTTATGTGCAAGAAGAAAGATTGCACGTGTGCACAGTGCTGCAGAAAATCAACCATTCATTAATTGTACAGATGCTGAAACGCAAGTAGACTAAGTCATCATAGAAGCTGGCTATATGTAGTGAATAGACTGCAGGCTAAAGCCGCCATTGTATAGGAGCAGGACATCAGAGTCATGAATTTAATTTGCCCGGACTCATGGAAAGGAAAGGCAGAGAATTGTGTTGCAGCAAGAATAAGCTGACATAATGGAAGCCCTGGCCAAGCTGTCTGGCCTGGTATCACAAAAGAAGCAGCCAAGGTTGGTTATCTATTCTTGAAAGCAGTGAATGTGTGAAGGATGAAATATCCCTTGTTAAGGTGCAAAGAAAGAACACTGAGAGTGCCAAGTTTTATTCATTTGACATTTAAATGCTGCAAAATTGACTTAATCGTAGTCTTCTGTCAGGTGTACCAAGGATGGAAAAAGAGTTGAGCTTTGAGTTGTGAACAACAATAGTGAGATCCTGCACTCCCATATATTCCCACAGACAAGGATATTTTGCAAGGCCAAGTTCGAAGACAATCTTCATGGCAGAAGGCATGGGTGATAAGAGATGTTGGGCTAATCGGGTGGGGAGGTAAAGTCAAGTCCACCTCCTGTCACCTGGGTCTGAGTTTACATGCTGCAAAGTGAACCGAATGTTCCAGACATGCCACATGCATGCCACCCAACTGTAGAGGGCCATATAATGAAGAGTGTTATAGTTTAAAGACCACTGATAACCCATGTACTTAATAGTGTTAAAGATGACATGTTTTAGAGGTATGCATACATTGTCCACCTGACAGTGGGCAGCCAATCACAATCATAATCCCCATAGAAAGTATATTTAGATGTCTCCCTTAACCAATCCCACCCCTTGATAGGTTTTCTATTATTGGCCATGTAGTTTGATGTCACTGCTGACATATCTTTTGCATATAAGGATGTTTTTAGGAGAAAATAATCGAGAGCTGAGCAAACGTCCGTTGATGTCCCTCGTAACCTCCCTGTTTTAGACAATTGTTAATAAAACAGAATTTTTGCCATCTTTCCGAGTTGGTTTGATTATTTGGACTCAGAATTACTCTGAGATCCCATCCATTGGATGCACGTTACTAAAGGGCCAAAAGTCCAATATGGAAGAGGAAGTGAACATCGGGCCCCAAAGGTGTGGTGCTAAAATAAGACGCCATTTCTTAAGACGTTCTGTACAAGAAGGGTTCCAGCTAGGGTAGTCGGACGGAATCAGCATATTAGAACAGAATTAAAGCCAAAAGATGGGGCTTTTGTATAAGGAAAATGTCTGTAAGCGGGTGTCAAGATGAAGTTAGCACAGATACAATATAGGGTGGTCGTGGTCCCAGGGCTGAGATACAAAGAGGAGGCAAACATGAAAGGCTGGACAGTAGTCTTCAGTATTGAAGGGATGCGGAACAAGGGAAGTGGGGATTGCCACAGAAGAGAACGGACATGCGGGGAGTGGGAGAAGAGGACACTGTCAAGGGTCACAAGGGAATGTCTCAGAGAAAAGGGTCACACGGGGTTGGACATGGGAAAGTGGACAGTACAGAAAAGGAGCAGCTGTCCTGGCATCTAATGAGACCACATGCCCAAATGCATACATACATTATAGGGACCTGTCTGGACACACTGGCCCAAGTGTAACCTATATGGCCATATTTTTCTGTCATATACCTTTTTGAGGTGTCATGCCCAGCTATTGCAAGAATATGATTACATGCAGATTCTACATGCAGACTCATATGCTATGTTGCGTCACCAAAAACTCAGATGTGGGCTGCTACATACCTGTGTCAGAGATATCTTCCTCTGCTTGTGAAGAGTCTGATCCCCTGTCCTCCCCTTCCTCCTCACCTCTGATCTTTCGATGTGAAGCAAGCTTCGGATTGTCTTGTGTTCGATTCTTTCCCTTTTTTTTTTGCAGGGAAGGACGACCGTGAAAGGACGCCACAGTGACACCCAATGGGTGAACTGTGGCTACCCTCCTCAGCCGTAATACTGTGGGGAAAAAGCCCACGGCATAAAAAACCCCAGAAAGGAATGCTTCAACTGAAGAGATGAGTGAACTCAGAATATCCGGATTAACCTGAGTAGGTCCAGTAGTAGATTTGGATCGCCACAACAATGTACAGGAAAAGGCAGGCAGTCCGTAGGCAAGCAGGAGTCGGTGCACAGGAAGAACAACAAAGTCACTGGGATAAGGCAAGGCAGTCCGTTACACAGAAAATGGTCGATACACGGGAAGTAAACTCGTAGGTAAGACTGGAAGGAGGAAATGAAAGAAGGTAAGGCTGAAGTAAAAGAACACCAGACGGGAGGACGGGAGGACGGGACAGGAGGAAGAAGGGAGCGGAAGGTAGAAGGAGAAGGGTAAAAGGGACGGAGGCGAAGAGATATGGTGGAAATACAAAGAGCAAGGACGGGAGGAAAACGAGGCGAGAAAGAGAGGGCAAAACTCTGAAGAGCGAGTACAAGGAGTACGGAAGCGCAGGCGATCAGGAAAACTGTTTGTTGCAACGCATCCGACCCCGGAAGTGAGTGGCTTATAAACGGGCGTCGGAATGCGTAAAAAAGACTAGACTCATACTCTGCGCTTCGTTGTACGTGAAGGAACCGGTAATGGAGGACGCAGCTTCCATTTAGTCCACAGCCGCCAGGTTCTTTGAGGTATGACAACCTGTGCTACCAATCATAGACGCAGGTGCCTCTTTATAAGACTTTACACTATCACGATAGGCCCAAGTGTTCCCTCTCATGCCATTTATTGACATAATATACCCAGGCATTTCTTTCTTTCAAGATGCAGCCATCACAGGACCAGGAAGTTGGGTCTTAACTTGTACCTAATTTTAAAACTCATCCCAGAAATCATACCAAGTGTGTTGAAGTGCAAAACCTTTGCAAAAATTGGTTTGTGAAGGAAATCTAAGTTAATCAGAAAACTACTATTGCATAAGCCCTCCAAGATTGCTCTTCCTCATCACTAGCCGCATCATTATTTTAGTGCAAGAAATCACTGCATTGAGGAATGTGGCAGTCATGGGACCAGACCCTGCCACTCAATTGCTCCATCCAACAACCATTTTTGCATCTTCTAGCTAGCTACTTAAGGACCCCCGGCCAGCTCTAGAAAGACTGCATTGAGGAGGCTGATGATCACGTGACCAGGCCCTGCCATTCATTTGCTCTGCCCGTCATCTATTTAACAAGCTTAGAGCAACACTTCCGCTGAAGCCATCCGGCAGAGAAATTAACTTCAGCGCCAGCAGAACCTTTCAGGTGTCTCCATGCCTTCCACCTCTACGACACCCACTGAGGGGTCACAAGAGGGAACTCTGAGGCACCAATCGCGGCGCTTACTGCATCCTAAATCCCTGCTGCTGCCAAGGGGGCTAAGAGGCACCGACAGTGATGAGCGCTAGGACACTGGCCACCATGAATGGCGGTGCTGGGGAGTAGTGGGTGGAGGGGGATTTTGTGCTTGGGAGTTGGTGGGAGGCATTCTCATCACCGGTGTCCTCAACAAAGGATGGAAAAAGACAAGGACCATATCTGTTTGTGCCTGGGCCATACCTATTATACTTGCATTTCACCTACAAAGCAATCCCGATTACTACTCCTTACCAATAGATATCACCATTTGCCTCCCCATCCACAGACTATCCCGACCCTCGCTACGGCTCAAATGGCCAAGCACATTTGGCAGACCCGGCAAGCTGCCCAAGGAAACCTATCAATATTGCCCTTGCTCTCATCCAACTCCCTCGGACCACATGCACACGCCCTCCCATGGTGATCAATATTTTTTCAGCAGTCTGACACACTGCAGAGATTGTGGATCTCAGCTCGTACAACAACATTGATGCCCTCTTCATCACCGATACATGGTTTACCCATTAATCCTCCAATGTTTCAATGTCGTCCTACTCCTAGGCTACTGCTTCCACCATGGCCACGAAGGACAAGAGGCTGAGTGGGAATCATCCTCAGGAGCATTTGGCCATACTCCATCACCTCTCCCAGAACATTTGAATCACTCGCCTGCCGGTTCCCTCTATCTCGCGAGGAATCCATCACCTTCCGCCTCATCTACAGACCACATCACAGGAGTGATGACATCTCAAAATGTTTCTCCTCTTCCAAATTAGCACACATTGGGCCTCATTATACGGTATGCGGTAACCATGGTGCTATTAGCGCGGTATTTTACTGTGTCCACCTTGGTGGATGGTGGAATTACCGCCCCATAGGGCTCAAGGGGAATGGGGAAGGAGCTAATTACGGTATCGCAAATTGCGGTACCGTAATTAGCACCAAGGTCCCTTTGCGGGTCCCTACTTTAACAGCTGGTGTAGACCAGCTGTTAAGGTCGGGTCCCGCAAAGGGACCTCATAGTAAGGCGGTAAGGGTTTACCGGTACCGGTGCCCTTACCGGTTCCGGTAAACCCTTACCGCATTCCGTGTAATGAGGCCCATTAAGATTTAAATGTCCCAGAATCTCATGCTGATAACCTACTCGAAGCACACTTTTTGCACTGACCAGATCCATCAGATCCATCGACCTTAAGCAAATTGTGCTCTCCCCCAAGCACAAAGGCTGCTCCCTAGGCTTAGCCTCATCATGAGTTGGGCTTTAGACCTTAAATCCAGTGGTAACGGTATTAGTCCCACCAATACGGCTCTGTCGAATTACGAATCGGCACAAATACTGCCGGACCCAAAAGTAACCAGAGCTATTACAGCCGGCGCTAATAGCACCAACAACACAAAGCGCTATTACTGCCGTATCACAAGTGCATGTATGGTGGTATTAGCGCTGAAAACCTGTGCTAATACAGCTGAGAATTACCTCCAGCCACCAACTGCAGTTAAATGAACACAGGTGCCTGAAATGAAGCCACAGGTGCACCCAATCCACCCCAGAGGCCTACATAAGACACATCCAAGCACCAAACACTGCTTCCAACACCATACTGCCATTAATTTCGGCAAACTGGGACAGGCAGCTGCTCATGCCTTCAGATGCTGAACAACCAGGCCAGGGCACAGGTTGGGGGGAAAGAAGGAGAAGCAGGATAGCCGTCCAAGCAAGGCAACCACCCATCCCCAGGACCAGACCATCACCCTGGTCCCTCAGTAACACTCAACAGGGAGAGCATCACTGAGCTGCTGGCCACTATCCAGGAAGACATTGGGAGCAGGATCAATATCCGCAAAGCTGTGCCTCCACTAGTGAAGATGGTGTCCGTCCAGCAGTTCCTGGGCACAGGCACCTTCAGCACACTGTGGCCATGATGCACAACATGGCACAGCCCACATTCTGTGCAGTCCTGGCACAGGTGCTGGAGCCCTCCTGCGCCATGTGAACCAACACATAGCACTGTCCACCACCCAGGCCAACAACTTAAATGAAAGGTTCTATGCCGCCACACCACAGCCTAATGTCATAACAGCCATTGACTGCACCCATGTTGCATTGGTGGCAACCCTGGCCCATGAGGCCGTATACAGGAACCTGAAGCACTACCACTCCCTCAACATGCAGGTGACTTGCGGGCCTGACCTTAACATCACCCACTGCTGAGCCTGCTTCCCAGGTTCCCCCACAACTCCATGGTCCTACACAACAGAACACTTCCTGGATACATGGAGAGGCACAGAGGACAACGGACCTGGATAGTGGGTGGGTATGATCCCTGCCGCATATGTACAGTGAAGCACCAGACCGAAAAGGGGGCGGGGCAAAACTAAAAAGCAGCATGGCATGACAAGTGGATGCACTGGCAGCACCCGGGAAGCACCTGCACCAACGACAGGGTGCATCCAAGAGAGCATAACCATGTCGGACACACCTGGACACACGCGCTGATGTACACAAAGTTTTGACATCACTTTGACCTATTATACTGCAAGTACCACAATGCATCAGGAATGTGGCACTGCACAGATTCACACAGTAGCACCCAACATCATGTCCACCTGTGCCACAGCCATGTGTCCACGTGGACACCTAGGACACACCACAGAACACTGCCACATTTCCAGGGGGTGCATGTACTGGCAAAGGTATGCATGTCATCAATTGCAAAGGCTGCACAGACATCACACATACACCGCATGTGCAGGATGTACACATGCATGCACACGGCTAACAATGGCATGATACGTTATAGCAGACCCAAGTTTGAGACAACTAACTGATGTCTGTATCCCTCCCCATGCAGGTGACTCTGGATATCTGCAGCTGGTGTGGCTGATGAACCCTGTGTGTGACCTAAATACACTGCATGAGGCAATGTACAACTATATCCACAGCCATACACGTGTATACATAGAGCACACCTTTGGACTCTTCAAGGCATGATTCTGTTTGCTCAATCGCACTATTGGAGCCCTAATATATGCCTCTGACAAAGTTGGGAAAATTGTAATGGTGTGTTCAATTCTTCACAACATCTGCTTGAGGAGGAATGTGCCACTACCCCCCATGTGGACAGGCCACACCCAGGGAAAGAGCCAGATGAACAGCATGAGGCAGGAGCCAAAGCAGACACTCAAAGGGATGATGTGAGGGAAGGGAGACTGGCCCGGCAGGCACTAATAGAAAATGTTTCTAGAACACCCCACCTGTGTCCACTACCAGCACCGTGAATAAATTGCACATGTAGACAACCATGAATGTCCACGCATTATTGATGTTCAACTAACTCTTACCAACTAACTTCCTTCCCCCACCAACTCCCCAACACAAAATCCCCTCCCCCCCACCAACTCCCCAGCACAGCCACGCATGGCGGCCAGTGCCCTAGCGCTCATCACTGTCTGGGCCTCTCTCCCCACTTGCCAGCAGCAGGTGATTTAGGACGCAGTAAGTGATGCGGTTGGTGCCTCAGAGCGCCCTCTTGTGACCCTTCACTGGGTGTGCTAGAGGTTAAAGGCATTCCCCCGCACACGCTGGGCATATACCGTCAGAGTGGACGTGTTGCCACTTGTCTCTGCCCTGATGCGCACCATTTGATGCACGATCCTGCGTGTGGCCCCGTGGATTGAGTCCCTGATGGTCTGCAGGTGTTCAGAGTGTGTATGGGTGATGACCTCCATCTCCCGCTGCCTACGCTCCATTCCATGACGTAAAGCCTTTGCAGTACCATGTTGGTGGGTGGACTACGCCGTTGGAGACATGGGCTATGCATAGGGCAGGGGCTGAATGCAGGCGATCTATAAACTGTTATGTCCACATCAACCTCCGGTGTTGCTACAGAGCTCCCTGGGGTGTGTGGGTTGTGACCAGGTGTGGACTCGGCCTGTTGTCCCCCTGTGTCTTCCCAATGTCACTTGCAACAGCCATTGCCTCCCTATCTGTGCTGATGGCTGCAGGCGTGATTGCAGCTTTGCCTGTACTGCCCTGCCTGTCTGCTGTTTTAGTAGCAGGGCCAGTGGTGTCACCAGTAGCTTTGCCCTTGCTGGGTGCAGGTGTGCAACGGTGGGCAGTGCTCCTAGGTGACAAGGTCCGTGCCCTTCGTGGGGTGGTGTTGGTGACAGTCCTTGATTGCCTTGTGACTCCACTGGCTGATGGTCCTTTTGCTTCCTCCTCTGCCTACTTAGGGGCATGTGGCAATGCATGCGTGCCTGTAGGAACATAGGACATTGCATCAGGTCTGGTTCCACCACGTGATTTGGCATGCATTACATGATTGATATGGTACAGAGTGTGCCCTCAAACATGTGACCAAATGGACATCTTTGACCATGGGGGGGGTTGCATGTGGGCCCACGGTCATGTGGTGCGGGGGGAAATGGGTGTGGGGCCCATGGCCTTTTGGCCATTGGCCTGTGTGTGGGTTGATCATGTGGCATTACTCTGTTATATTGTTATGGCATGCATTACTGTGGCCGTCATGGCCCCACATACCCTCCCCGGCTGGCAGTGACTTTGTGGGAGAGCCTTCTTCCATGGCACATCATGGCACTGTGAGCCACCGCAGCATGCCAGCAGCGCTGTTTAGTGGTGCATTATGATTGGCAGACTGTGGGCATGTTTGGGGGGGTTGTTCTTCCCTCTGGCTTGGCTGCCGTGCCCTCATGGAAATGACCTACTGGGTCCCCTATATTCAGGGGTGACTGATGCACAGCGTCATGGTTGCTATAGTGCTTCAATCTTGTTGTCGCAGGGTGCACCAGTAGGGTGGGGTGCACATGGATTTGGTTTTGGGATTCACTTGCCTGCACTCCCACTGCTGTGGCGCTCAGTGGTGCCCTTTGTGCCCTGCCCCATGACTGCCCTGGGGTTGCCTGATGTGACGGGCCATCACTCTGCCCTGTCAGCATGCTACGCTTCATGGGATGATGGCATGTGTCCCTGTGCGCGTGGGCTTATAGTAAAGGGTTGTCGCTTGTACATGCAGAAGGGGGATTCACTCACCTCCTGCTTCCTGATTGCTAGTCGAGCACCATGCTGCATTTTCCTTCCCACTATGTCAGGACCAATGGCTGGGCACTGCCTTCTCCACTTGCAAGGGACTCTTTGTGGTGTTGTGCAAGTAGTCCCTGCACCCGTACCCTGAGGTCGTTCCACCGTTTCCGGCAGTCCTTGCCATCACAGGGTACGCAGGACCTTCTGAGCAATGCCATATGGCTGTGTGCCGCTGACCACTGGTCTTCCTCTGGCATGGTTGCATAGAGCTCATTGCTGTGGCCCACTATCTCCTCAGTCAGTGCCACAAACTCACCCTTGCTTAACTTGGGCTTTCTGGGCCGATGATCTGGCCCCTTGCCACTCAGCCTTTCCTGTGACGTTTTCTGCTCTCAGTTCTGCTGTATGGTTGCTGGAAGTAGAGATTTTAAATGGATTGTCTTTTTGAAAATGGCCAACGCAATGCTTCCCATTTCAGTGGTGATGCAATTTCCACCGGCGTCAATAGAGCCGGTGCTATTAGCACCTCTGCTCCGACAGTAGTGCTATTAGTGCCGGTTTTACGGCAGTAGCCCTTATTTGGGTGCAATTACTGCCAGGCACTAACAGCGTTACCATCAGAGTCAGGAGCATGTGCATGCCAGGTCATGATGCAGTGCAGATACCGCAGTAAAATTCAGTGGTAATGCTATTTGTGCCTGACGGTAATTGCACCGATTTACCGACAGACTCGTGATCAGGCCCTTAGTTTTTAGATCAACCCACCTCATCAACTTCAGACCTTATCCCTCTCGACTGGTCTGACCATGCTGCCAACCCACTCGACCATGGCCCACAAAGGTCAGGTTAAATGCCCCCTCACACAGTGCTGCTCATTCAAAACCTTCTGGTCAATGAGCTAGAAGCAAACTTTGCAGACTTCCCCACTACAGGGAATCCTTCGGTCCTCCTAGAAGTATTCAACAACTCAGCTATGAATCTGGTGCACACTCATGCCCCCCTAAAAACCACAAAGGCAAAGACCAAACAATTCAGCCTTTGGTGCACCCCCAAGCTACCCTTCACCAAATGCTCAATCAGAGCAGTAGAGAAATCGTGGAGCAAAAACCGTAACCCTTGAGTTCTCACTAACCTCAAATCTCTCACTGCAAACCGTAGGATTCTGATTACTCAGGCCAAAGCTGCTTACTACTCCACCACCATTGCGCTAGCCTCTAACAGGAGCAAAGCCGTTTTTGAAGTATTAAAGCATTGTACCAAACCCTCACCCGACCCTGAGGTGCCAGCAACTCAGGAAAAATATGATGGAATGAACAACTATTTTATTGAAAATATATAGACATTTCGAGAGATAATCGAATCAACCTTCCACAGACTTAGACCACCATGCACTCTAGTGCGCACACTGCCCCTCTGGACTGAATTATCTCCTCTTTCTCTCCCTGAGACCTCCTGAAAACAAGCGCCTCCCTCAAACTTATTTTCTACTCTGACAATATCATCCCAGCCTCCATCATTAAACAATTGATGGGCCCGGCGTTCAAAGCACTCCTCACCAACATTAATTCCTCCCTCAAAGAAGGGTCATTCCCAGACACCCTCAAGACTGGCCTCATATGCCTTCTTTTGAAAAACCTGACCCTAGACCCATAGGACCTGGCCAACTACCGGCTCATTAACAACTACTTGCCTAAATCGAACAACGACACCTCTTAAACAACTATCAATCAGGGTTCCCTCCCAAGTCTAGCATCGAGACAGCCACCATCCAGGTGGTGGATGATGCCCATGTCTCTATCTCTCTAACCCCCTCTGCATTTAGGCCATCCCCACTCCTTAGAGCCCCCCTCAAAACCTTGCCCCACTTAAAGCACTGTATTTGCAATGTATAAATCTGAGAAATGTTTACCTTTGTCCAGTTGTCTTACACATTCCCATTTCATGCAATGTTGATCCTGACAGATGTAAGACACCCATCACAGGTCTCTGTGGCAACACCTCAATCAAAGCCAATACTTACTACCAACTCATCTTTCAACCTTCAACCCATCGCTACATCCCTCAACAAAACCATAACACACCATCAGTGCATACCAAATTCTCCATGTAAACTCAAACTTGATAGCAAACATTTCCACCTCCGGGAATGCCCAGGCCAGTTTCTCAACAGACACCAACATGAAGAGCAGCTTCTATGATTCTGGCCTTCCCCTGGGAGTATAAGACCAGTGTACGTCTCTGTTTGGCAGGAATGCCAAGGGTCCCTCACCACATTTTGCAGAGCCCCCCGACCCTCGTCATTCAGCATTACACCTCTGCTCAGTACTGCATTATACACCAAATTGCAATCGCAGGCCTCACTTCAGCCATTATAGGTACAGGTGTAACCTAATTTGGACATGCACTTGCATAACAGAAATAAATAATCTGAAAATACATCCAATTATAATGACAATTTAATATTTTAATTCCTAAGTGAACAAAGCAAATTATGCTAAGGCCTGAATACTTACCTGGCTATTTTGAGTAATAATTTTTCATAATCACTGAGGAACAGAATGCTTAGCTACTTGGCAATCAGAATTTGATTGGAGTATTTGGACACTCTTTAGGTAATTATTAATTAGCAACATGTGAGTATGTGCCTAGCAAGCTGTTGAACTAAAATTAATGCCTGGATGTTGTTGCCTGACAGTCATTAGCTCTATTTGCATGCATGGCAGCCAAGCATAGTTCTGTCATAGTGAAAACCGGGCGTGAGCAAAATGGCAATCTTTGTGCTATTCTAAAATATTTCTGAAAAATGATAGATTATGTGTGTGCTGCAAATCCCACAAAAAATGCCCTGAAACGTCTGTGTCTCGTGGCGAAGTGAGGCGACCCTTAGAGCATGAATTAAAAAACTTGGTCTTTAACGGGCAATAGAACCGTTTTTATTTTATTGCATCTTCTATCAATGTGCATAAGGAATGGCAAAAGTATATCTGAGCAGGGACGCTCGTGCAATTCCTATGGGAAATGTGCCTCTAAATCAGACTGAACCCGAAACAGTAGGAACACATTACAAGCACCAGAAGAAGTGTGTCATAAGAAGACAGTTGTAAAAGAGTTGTGTATGCCACATATTTACAGATGCCAAATAAAACTGGACTTTCAAGAAAGGAAGGGGGTGACCTTCATTACAATTGAATGAGGCATGACGCAGCCAAAACAGTCATCAAATATGTATCTCTTTCTCAGTTATGCAGCCATGCTCTAAGCAAAGTGGGTTCCTACAGGATGTTTAAGGTCAACAGACAGTGGTATGCCACCCCTAATATCTCCTAACACTCAGTATGGAGGGGTCAAGGGTGGAAAGCAGAAAGGTTCCCTCTGTCAGCCTGAGAATTACTGAATGGATCAGCTCACAGGGTGGCCAAATGGAGCGCTCTTCAGGGCAGCGCGCGTCTGTGCCCACAGGAAAGGTACATGCCATATGCACACGTGTGATGAGTGAGCCTGGACTAACACAGGCCTCCACACAGGTATCAGGTAATAATATCGCCATATATATGGTCGCCGTAAATAATATTGCCAGGAAAATGTCGTGGCGATATTATTTGGGTGACCATATATATGGGGACAGGGGCAAAAAAAAAAAAATGTTTTAAAAAGAAAGGTTTGGGGGTTGCAGGGGTGTCCCCCGCATGTTCCATGCAATAATGTCGCCACAAAAAACGGCAATTTTTCGGCAATATTTTTGCATGGCGAGATTTTAGTGGCAACATTATTACATGGAACCTCCACACACTGATTTAGGAAAGATTTGTCCTGAATGCAGGAATAGGATGGGTTTTTGGCACCGACGATTACCAGGCTGAACGGGCAGTAAAAGCCCTTGTCTCGCGCAATGTTTCTTCACCGTCCAATCATGAGCCTCGGAAATTGGCTCCAATCAGGGATTCAATCATTGAGTTCAACCAGCCAATCAGAGCCTTCTCGAGATGGTTTATTGAGTTTGTTTGAGTTAATTTGGCCAATCAGAGCCCTAAAACCTCCTAAAGGAAATTTGACCTCATATATAAGACCCAACTCACTTACTATTCCTTTGTGAGTTTTCATAAGCTTAGAGGGGTGGCAGTTGGAGGGTGTTTGCGGGATTTTTGGAGGAGCTTTGAAGCAGGGATTTAAGGAATTGTAGCCATTGGGTGTTGATCTTTTGTCTAGTTTTTGATCTTTAGAGTGTTTATGTAGGAAATGTTTGTGCCCCTTTGTTTTAGTGTTTGTTCACTGTATTAATAGTGTGATGTTTGTTTCCAAATATAAAAAAAGAAAAACAAACTTTGCCTTTTCCTTTTGTGCATTTTCGTTTTATGCTCCTTTAAAATCTAAAAAGCCACAAATATTTTCTGCCCCATTTTCATCCCCCCTTTCCAAGTTTCCCCAGGCAAGTTTGTTGTTATTGTCTCTTCTCCCTCGATTTTGTTCTGTTGGTTTGTTGCAGTGTTTGTAGTTGTATAGAATAGTAGTTCCTAGGATTAGTTTACTTGATATATCG
This sequence comes from Ambystoma mexicanum, assembly GCF_040938575.1. Taxonomy (NCBI): domain Eukaryota; kingdom Metazoa; phylum Chordata; class Amphibia; order Caudata; family Ambystomatidae; genus Ambystoma; species Ambystoma mexicanum. The sequence goes on along the minus strand of NC_090931.1, from coordinate 687,266,318 downwards.
GTGTGGTGCCTTGGTTCTCTGGGCTGATTTGGTGTGTTATCAGATTGCAGAGTTATCAGCTTTGACAATTGCCATTTGTGGTTGCGGTTCTCATGGAGTGCCTGCAACGCTAGGAGGAGAAGGGGAATAAGGTTGCAGGGGAGGCAACGAAGAAGCTCAGTTTCTCTTTGCAGGAGGATCAGGATTTCCCCATGAAGGATGAGGAGTGGGGGTCCTTGTGTTATTTGGGTGTCGGTTTATGGGTGTGACCAAGTAGCATCAGTGACCCTTGCCCCCAGTCAGTGGGAGAGGTGGAGGCATTTGTTGGGGGATTCAGGAGAAGGAGTGTGGGAGGAGACGGGGACATCGAAGGAGGCCCTTACTGCTAGCACAGCGGCAGGGGTGGCAGGGCCTCTTGTGGATGTCCTGAGGAGGCAACAGAGGTAGGGCATTCTAGTACATGCTCTCAGAGAGGCAGGGTCTCTAGTACATGGGCCTTAATGGGTGGTTGCTCACTGTGGGAGGATCTGAGAACCTTATTTGGGGTCTGGGCCCAGTGAAGAAAACAGAGAAATTTAGTGGGAGACTGCTCCCTGTGAAAAACTCTCAGAAGAGAAGTAGTGGCTGTACCTTGTGGGAGAACCTCAGAACCTAAAGGGATGGATTCACCCCCTGAGAGAACCTTAAAGGGTGGCTGTGCCCTTTGGGATGATCTGAGAACCTAAGTGAGGGGCTGCGCCATGTGAAAGACCCTGAGAAATATAATGGGTGGATATGGCCTGAGAAAATAACTGAGAATCTTAATGAGGTGGCTGCACCCTCTGGGAGAAGCTTAATGGGTGGCTGCACCCTGTGGGAGAACATAAGACATTTTGACAAGTGGGGTAATCATGATGGGACAATGCAAAGATTAGAAATGATTTCTTGCACAATAGGCAAAACCATGTGTAAAACAGCAACTGGTCAGGGCCTTTCAGTCACTACTACAGATATCCGCTTTCCAACTATGCACACCATAAAACAACCCCACTCCACTGATATGCACCAGGAAAAAAGCATTGTCATAATCCAAAATTTTGTCTTGGCTATTGATGGGTATTGTTCCTTATTCTTCTGTATTGAAGTGACTTAATGTTTGTAAATGTCAATGGTTCTACCTGTGTCCCTTTGAGACTTCTCCTGCGGTTAGAGACAATAGTCCCAGCTGCACTAAAAACTCTTTCAGACTACACTCCGGCATAGGTTGAGGGCAGATTTATGATTCAACCGCAAATCCCACAAGTGTCGCTGCCTGGATGTTCTGCTTGCTGTACCAATGCTGTAATGAGTCGTCATACCTATCCCATAGGTGAAATGTCCAGTAGATAGGCATCAAGAATCTGTGCCTTTTATAGTCCAAAGCCTGTTGCTATGGTTTATACATCTGTATTCAAGATACCTGAATCAATGAGGAGGATGTCCCACAGATTCATCTCCCAGTAGGCTGCACTCTCCTTGCACACACAATATTTAAAAGGTGTCCTTGGTATACTGTCCATTGATTCCATCTTTCTTGAGCTTAATATTCTCACTGTCCTTGGCAACATTCGGGCTGATTGGTGTTCTTACGGCTGTATGCATTATTTCTCCAATTGAAGTTGCAAGCGCTGCTTGTACATTTGCCCAGTCGCTCCTCTTGCTGATGTATGCTAAAGGTTCCACTGACCCGACACATGCAGATGAAAAGTGGCCACTTTTACTTTGAAACATGGATGCATAAAGGGTTGATGTGGCAACTACTTAACAACTGCTTGTACCATCTACAAGCAGATGCCCAATTGAATGGCGTCCAGGAACATCAGTGGATTAAATATTATACAGAATTATATGCTGATGAAGAGTTCGATAAAATATTTTATAGCCTACAGCCACCTATATCTTGGCAAGTTAATTGTTCACAGGTGATTGTTGAGGACTTGATAAAATCGGCTAGTTCATCACGGGCCACTGGGCCAGATGGTCTTAATAACATGATGCTAAAAGCAAACCTATGCATGTGGTCGACTATCTTGAATAAGATCTTTCAACAAGTTTTAACATCTCGTAGTATACCTTCTTCTTGGAAAACCTCTCTAAACGTGCCTATCTTCAAAAAAGGAGATCGCACGCAGCCGCAAAATTATAGACCGATAGTGCTACTAGATGCGCCAGGCAAGATTTTTGCAAAGTTAATACTTCGAGATTTTAATGCCTAGACTATACACAATCTATTGCGCAATCCCAACAAACAGGCTTTGTTAGAGGGATGGGAACGAATGTTAACCTTTTGTGTCTAAATGCGATGAAGTCACAATGCTATCTAGCTAAACAATCCATATTCTTTGCTTTTGTAGACCTGAATTCCGCTTTTGATTCTATTTCAAGAGTATTATTCATAGCCAAACTAAATAGGGACCAATGCCCCGGGACGCTGTGTGATGTAATCCATGCATTACACTCCGATACAGCTATCTGTGTGTGGCTTTCGTTAGAAGGCACTTTATCATCTCCCATTTATACATCTCGGGGACTTAAACAGGGGTGCCTCTTGGCATCAGCAATTTTTAATTACTTTCTGCATGATGTTAGTAAGACCTTTGCCTTGAACTCCTCTGATTCGCCTATGCTTAATGGTAAGCTAGTTAAATATCTTATGTATACCGACGATTTAGCCCTTATATCCAAGACCCCAGTGGGCCTTCAAAAATTAATAACAGCTTTTAATGTTTATATTGAATGGAATTAGTTAAAAATTAATACGCAGAAGACTCAGATTGTCAGTTATTTGGCATATAAATCTCACTGTAATAAATATTGAGGGATGATCAATCAGACACCATTGTTGATTGTTCCTTGGTATGTATATTTGGGTATGATTTTTGAAGGTATTCGTTGCCCGAAGGGTCAGATAGAGCATGTAGAGCGTAAGCTGGAGACAGCGATTTCGCAGACCAAAATCATCATGCATCGCTTTGGGAAATTCTCCCTAAAACCAGCTTTAGTATATTGGAACCAGAAAGCCATCCCAAGCATGCTGTATGGACTTGAAACACAAGCAATTTGGCATATATCTACTTTTGATAGACCGGAAGCGAAATGTTGGCAAAGCGTTCTCCAGCTTCCGCTCTGTGCGCCTGTCCCGTGGCTTCGATATGAACTTGGACTTGTTTCACGGTACGCACTGTATGAATAGCGCTTGTGCGCTTTGTTTAAAAAATGTTTAATCTCCACAGAAGCAAATATTATCATGAAGAAGTTATCTTTTTAGTTGTTTTCCTCACAACATAATTTTCCCAAAGTTTGGATGAATGAAGTGTATAATTTATTGGCTAAATGTGATCTATCTATTGAAATTTTGATTAACAACCCAAACAAGGCCAAGGACAAGATGTATTGCTGTGATTGGGTTGAAAACCGACAATTATGCTAGCAATATAAAAATATTTATATACATCGGTTTTCGCCTAAAATGTTTTGTACAATGGAATCATATCTCCTTAAATCTCCATGCCCTGACTTCCGCCCAGCATTTTTACGTATTCATTTCAATTTATGGCCTAGAAGGGAAGTCTAGGCAATTCGGAAATTAATTCCATTTCATTCAAGGTTTTGCAAGGACTCAACAGAGACTTTGGAACATTTAATATCATTATGTCCTGCGTTGATAGAAGCTAGAATCATTCATTTTTCCAAATATTGTATACACATGAGTGTTTTGGAAGAGACAAAGCGCTGGGGTTATTTGTTATGTTCAGCGGAGATTGAAATTCAAATGGCTAGGGTCAACTTCTTAAAAATGCTTCATTTAGATGTCTGATTTTGGTAGCCTGGAATTGATGATTATGTTTAGTATTGTATTTGTATTTTATTGTATTTTAACTGCTGTAATCGGGTCAAGAATACATTTTTTCTTCTTTTATCTCAATAATTGTGTTGTTATATTGAAAAGTTGATTAATTTCAACTATATCAATAAAAATAAAAAGGGGCTCATCATGAGCACACCGGTATATGTTAAAAGTGGCAGTAATTCCATTTACGGGCACTTTTACTGTAGCGGCCAATCACAAATCGGCAGCAATACCATTGCCAGTAATACCTGCACTGGTAATACTGGTGCCATAAAGTCCGGCAATGGTATATCCTACGATGGTTTAACCAGCACTGGTATTACTGGTGCATTACCAATTGGGAAATGGCAGAAACACAGCAGTTTCTTGTCAGTAATACCGGCAAAAGCAAGGCAGCAATACCTCAACCTGAAAGCAGGAGGTAAACGCATACAGGTGATGCAAATGAAGCCACAGGTGCACCCAATGCACCCAGAAGCCACTGGACCTGGATATTGGGTGGGTACATGTTCCATCATACTAACATCACAGTACAAGTGACATACAATGTGAGGGGGGTAACACAAATGGAGATTGCATGCCCTGAAAAAGCCCTGTTCGTGCAGGATCTGCCCACACTTGACGGACTGCAACCCACAGGATTAGTATATGACTCACGATGCAGACGTAAATGGCCAAGGCACGTAACCCCAACAGACCAGCTACGCACACTAGACTACAGGTACCAATATGCAACATTGCACAACATCTATAGGCTGCCAAATGTGGGGCTGACCCACCTAGGTGTGCCCAAAGTTTGTCCAGGGAAGGGAGGGCCCAAGAGTCAGGGAAAAAGGGCAAAGGGAACAGTTGGCAAAATCACCAACAACGAAGGTTACTGTCCATTCAAAGTAAAACCACACAGTACAATGTTACACAAGGTAGTAGTTGCCCCAATGACTCTCTATAATTCTGAATAGCCTGGCAACCACAGACACTCTTTGTGAGACTTGTCAAAGGTGGGGAATGACTAGTTGCATGGCTCACAAACATCAACCGAACTCCTGTGGTCATGTAAAGACCACTGCTATACATGGAAAGACATTCCGCTAAACTGCAACTAAGGGTCATGACACTGGCAGTTGACATGGCATGCACCCAGGTCACCATGTATATGAATCCATCATGAAATCCACACAATCAACCTGCACATGTAACCCAGACTCCCATCAGGAATCATGGATGAGAACAATGCACAGGCCCTAACCCCCCACCGTGGCATGCTGACCTGTCAGAGACTATCAAATCAACAAATGTTGGCTATGAGCTGTGTGCAAGACATACCATGACAGACTTAACACACCCCTTGAGTAGTTGACTTGACATGCAAGGACTTGAATGTGAAATTGTGTTCTGCAACAAAGCATGTGACATACATGCACAGACTGTCTATGGAGATGCTTTTGCTACAGGTAGCACATCCACAGATTATCATGTTTGGCACATATGTCCTTTGACCTTACAGGTGACTCTGGATCCCCCAGCTTCTGTGGCTAATGACTCAACTGAGGAATCCCCAGGTGCAACAGGAGAACGCATACAACATGTACAGAATAGGGTGTGTGTTGAGCACACCATTGGCCTGTTAAATGCCTGCTTCCGCTGTTTACACCGCTCTGGAGGGGCCCTTATGCATAGGCCGGATAAGGTGAGATTGTCCTTGCATTTGCAATGTTGCACAATTTCTGCATACAGCGGAACATTCCCCTGCCCCCGAATGTTGACATACCGCCTCCTGAGGAGGACGACACAGCACCAGGATTCAGGGAGGGAGGGTCTGTCTTGCCCGGAGCTGATAGATAATTCTTTCTGAGCACCACCTTATTACACTTCCCTTGTACCTTTTGTAAATTGTCACTTCTCACATTAAACAATTGCACACAATAAGGGATGTCTGAGCAGTGAATCACGTGGAACATATTATTATGTGTAGAGGTTAATTGACCTTCCACCCTGCCAAACAACCCTCCCAACTACCCTCCCCAACAACCCTCCACAGGTTCACTCTCAGTGTCCATCAGTTATTTCCTGCCCCTCTTGGAAATGGGGGCCTTCTCCTGCTCCGTGGCAGTGAGGTGGCGCTGTGAGTGGCTCCCTGTGGTGATGGGTAGGGATCTCTCTGTGGGGGTCACAGAGGTGGGGGCTCTGACCGCTGGGCCCAGAAGAACTGCAGGATGAGCTGAATGGCTTGTTTGAGGGACTCGGCAGAGGCTGACTCTGTATGCTCCCTCACTCTCTGTCCCAGTGATCCCATGGGTGCAGTGGCATGCCCGAGTGTCTGGGCTCTCCTTTGGGTACACCCCTGCAGGCAGTCATGCATGGTGTGCATTTCATGCAGCTGCTGGCCCACAAATGCCTCTATGTATGCCTGATGGCACTCAACGGTATCTAGCCTCGCCCGTACTGTTGACATGTTGGTCGCGGGCAGAGGTGGTGGGCTGCGTGGGCTTTGTGGTGGTTCTGGGCTGAAGCATGAGATGCATCGGCCATGTCATGCTCCTGCTCCCCCTCTTCCTAATCGGTGGTAGGAACAAGGGCCCTGACACAATGTACCAGTGGCTGTGCTACATGTGATGGGATGAGGGCGTGCTGGAACCCTGACGACTGTACACCACTGCTGGGAGAGCAGCAGTGTGTTCCATGACAGGTGGCAGCAGTGGCATGGCAGTGGTGGATGCAGTGACAGCTGTGTCACCTGCCTGGCTGTTGGCGGTGCCATTCTGCATCACCATAGGGATGGTGTCCTCCTTTTCTCCTTAATGCTGGCTGTTGTTTCAACTGTGTTGTTGGGTGGAGGTGGAGGAGGTATTGGTGGTGGTGGTGGCACTGTAGCCCTGCTCTGCTGCTTGCTCCCACTGGCAAGTGGTCTGGCCTGTGCAGCGGTGGTGGCAGCTGATGTGCCTGCAGTGGAGGGTCCTGCCTCATCACTGTCCGGGGACTGTGTTCCTGTTAGAAATAGAATGACATGCTGTCAGTCATCTTGCAGACTTGTTTGCGGGCTTGCAGGCCACTGATAGGACATTGTGAGTGTTCCAGAGACACACATTTTGCATGATTAGCAAGAGCGGTAACAGTGAAATGGGTGCTGCCACTTCTACATGTTGGTAGTGCCTGCTGAGGGTGTACATGGTACATGCATGTGCTCACTGACTGTTGGCCTGCCAAGGTGCCATGTTGCTACGTGTGCACTGGGGCATCACTTGGTGATTTGAACTTGCATGGCATGCATGGGTGCTTCTTATGTGTCCATAATTTGGCAAACACATCTCGGCTACAGTGCATGTACATGGCTACGTTTCACCGCCTCACCTGGCACATGTGTGTCCTCACTGTGCATTTGCTGTGATGGCCTTGTAATGACCCATTACCTTGCACATGTATGTCGTTGCTGGGGGATGCATGTTTATGGGCACAGCGTTTACATATACATGGGGTCAGATGGACTCACCTGCATCACCAGGGGACCCAGCTCTGGCCTCCGTGCTGCCAATCCCCTCGATGCCCTTCATGTGCAGGATGAAGCTTGCTTTCCCATCCATGGCATGAGTTTGAGGGGTTCTACTGTGCCACCTCATGTGGCAGCGCTATCCCTCCTGTGTCGGGCTATGAGGCTACACACCCTCACCTTTAAATCATCCCACCCGTTGTGGCAGTCCCTGGCAGTACGGGGTACAGTGCCCTCTGCTGACACCCTTGACATGATCTCGGCCCATATGACCGTCTTCCTCTGCACAGATGTCTTGCGTTGTCTGCACTGTGAGAAACCGGATCTCTCCCTCGGGTGGCCAGTGCACAGCCATCGCCTTTGGATCCAGACTCTGGGGGTGGACCAGTGCAGGAGAATCACCTGGGTGAGGGGTTTTCAGGGAGTGGGGGTGAGACAGCCGATGGTGAGGCGTAGTATTCCCCCCTTTCTGTTCATCAACCCCATCCTATTTTGTAGGATTTTCTGAAGTCCCAACTCCCCCAAACAGGAAGAGGTAACCAGACTAACTCTCTCACATCGTACTGGACATGTCCCATTAATCGGGTCAGGAAAAGTCAGACCCTTTACAATAAGTGCATACCCTTGATACCAGTTGGCTCTCCTCACACAAATAAAAGGCAACACCTAAAGACACACTCTGGGCAAGGTGGAACACGAGTATGAGCAGTATATCCGGGATAAAGGCACACGTACTAGTGTAGAGCAACGGACCAAGGGACGAGAGCAGTGGGCCGAAAACCCAAAGGGTTCCCTACTGGAGGTTATTGCCTCTGACAGAGCGTGAAAGACACGTGGAGAAGGCCAGATCACACAAGTAAAGATTGCCTTGTGTTTCAAGGACGCCAGCAAACCTCCCGGGTGAACGGCAGAGTTGAGGAGGCGAGGCCACGCCTGTGGTACTAACCTTGACTCATGAATTGGAAATAGCAAAACAAGAAAAAAGCGCACACAGCCGGTGAGTTGGCAAGCAACCTGAGAGACCAGTGTGTGTTAAAGCGAATGAATTAGAGAAAATTATATCACAAGTAAAGGCTGCACACGTGTGGATGAGACGCAAAGAAAGGCAGACCTGTGAAAGAACTTTGAAGTAAAAGGCAGCTGTGAGATCAGTGATACTAAGTAATGGAGTGGTCCAGCGAAAGGAAGTAGCCCAGTCGCAAGTCTCAGTGAAAGGTACATTGTTTGAAGGTTAAAAGCGAACAAACAGCAAAAGTGCGAAGTGGTCCTGCAGTGGTCTGTAAAAAGAGCCACACCCAGTTGAAAGTCTTTGACATCTGAAAGAAGTCTGAGCCCGATTGAGGGTGACACGAAGTACATTAAACTTGGGTAAGGAAGCTCCATGCAGGTTTTTGTTGAATTGTGACGTGAAAGGTCTGATCCCGACAGAGGGGGACCTACTTGAACTGTGTGCTGTAAGGTCTAAGCCCGCCAGAGAAGGACCTTTGTGAACTTTGTGTTGGAATACAATTTTGAAAGTCAAGAAAGAGACTTTAACGTGAAAGGCCAGGTGGGCCTCAATCCACGGTTTGGAACTGCTTAGAGTGTTAAAAACCGAGCCAGAGTGTGTCATCCTGCCTACAAGGACAGCCTTAGTCCATAAGGTTTAACTTGAGGAGAGCTGGTTCAACCATCTTTATTCTTTTGAACACTGATTTTTCCTTTGCATACATTTCTCCTTTTTACACCTTTTGCACAAGAGACAGGGCAGGCATTTGGTTTTTGTTAGCATAGGCCATTTTGATTTGACAGACTCCACTAGGACTGTTTTGTTTATCGTTTGATGGTCAAGACTACTCCCATCTTATTTATATGGCAAAATAGGAGATTTTGCCCTATTGCAGCCATGGAGATAATAGCTCCATGGCTACCGCCAAACTCGTAATGAGGACCTATGTCTTTAATAAGTCCAAAACTGCCTGGCTATCAATTTATATATCCCCTGCCTTCAGACATGTCTGTCTCATTTATAGAACCATTTCCAAATGCTAATCTAGTTTTCAACCTCAATGACATATTTATTTTTCCTCTCATTTTTTATATCAGTTTTTATATAATGCTCAATGTCAGATTTCTCCCTCCCCTTATTGGTGTAAGAAAAGCTGTTTTCATTGTCCAATTTAATGATACTCAACATATTGAACGAAGAAGGATAAAGAGTTGAGTCGGCCATGCTGGAAATAGAACATGTGAAGTGAATACTTGTCACATGTCAGAGGTGAGTGCTTACCCCATGAGTTATTCCCCCAGTGCAGGGGCATAACCATAGCCCCTGCAGCCAACCCATTGTGTGGAGACCCTTTTGTGTCTGTGATCAGCTGGGGACCCCGTTACCCTCAGTGGCACAGCGAGAGAATGCCTGCCACCCACTGAGCTGGTGCTACCCACCCTCATTGATTTAGAAAAACTGCACATGGCAGTGAACTGTCAACAATGCCCTGTAGCCCACTGTTTGCTGTTGGTAGGGAACCAAGCAGTTTCTCACCTACGATGCTCATCAAAAGTGCCCCTCTTTCTGTTTCCTGGTCTTGCAGCGTTATATTGATTCCTGCTGCCCATGAGCCCTAACGTGTAGAATGAGATGCTTCAGCAGCATGTTATGTCTGTGTGGTTTGGTTAGAATAAAGTGTTTGTATGTGTGTATGCTTGCATTTCTCAAATCAATGCAATTTGTGTGTGTTTATACGGGTTGGGATGACAGTGTGCACTTGTGTGTGAGTCTGTGTGTGCCTTTGCATATGTATTATTCTCTGTGTGTCTGTGTGTGTCTATGTGTGTGTGAGCATGAGGGAGTCTTTTAAAGTGCCACCTGTGCATATGCTTTATGTGGTGGAAAATGCTGGATTGTACTGTGGCTGTGTCATGCATGCTGGACGTGGTCCTACCTCCTACGCTCGTAGAACAGCTAGACCGTTCTATTCCAAATGGCGGTTGTTCGACACGTTGCCGGGAAAACGACGTTTGCACTTTTCACGTCGCTAACTCACGTGTTTTCTGCTTCGTCACGTGAACTACGGCATTGCGTATTTAAGCAGCGTGGAAACTTCACTCGCTGCTTCTGATCGAATCATTTGGCGTTGTGTAGCTGAACCTCCGGTCTGCATCCTTGCTGATTACTACAGCTACCTTTTGGCCTTCTATAGCGTGTTTTCCGCCACACGCTGATTCCTGGAGCTGTTTGGTTGCGTGTAAATCCACACGTTGTCTTCAAAACGCGGCCGGCCTGGGCTGCGTGAATCCTGTTCGCGTGTAAATCCACACGCGCACGCTATCTTCAAACGCGGCTGGCCTGGGCTGCGTGAATCCTGTTCGCGTGTAATTCCGCACGCGCACGCTATCTTCAAACGCGGCTGGCCTGGGCTGCGTGAATCCTGTTCGCGTGTAAATCCACACGCGCACGCTATCTTCAAGTGCTGCTGGCCTGGACTGCGTGAATCCTGCTCGCGTGTAAATCCACACGCGCACGCTATCTTCAAGCGCTGCTGGCCTGGACTGCGTGAATCCTGCTTGCGTGTAAATCCACACGCGCACGCTATCTTCAAGTACGACTGGCCTGGACTGCGTGAATCCTGCTCGCGTGTAAATCCACACGCGTATGCTATCTTCAAGCGCTGCTGGCCTGGACTGCGTGGATCCTGCTCGCGTGTAACTCCACACGCATATGTTGTCTTCAAGCGCTGCTGGCCTGGACTGCCTGAATCCTAATCGCGTGTAAATCCACACGCACACGCTCTTTTCGTCGCGGCTGTCCAGAACCGCGTGTACTTTGTTTATACCCTAAAAGGAGCGCTATTTCCAACTCCTGCACCTGTGTTATTAACAGGGGGATTGATTCACTTCTATACTTTACACTACGTGGGAAGGAAACTTTCAAGGATAAGTGGAAGGTGACAGTGAACAGTACTTTGGACGCTATCCTGTGGTGCATCAACCCGGTATCTAGCGTGAGCCTCGTTCCGTTCGGGATAAGTCTCCCTTACTAACCTTCCCTTCCTTGTCGTTTGTTCTACCTTGGATTCCGCAAGAGACTCTGCTGGATTCATCTGCCCTAGACTCAAGGTCAGTGTGTGCATCCATAACATTTCCTATTCCATCATACCCAGGTTGGGACAGTTATTCATGATACTTTATTTTGTTCTAGGCTGACTTCTTATACCTTACCCACGCCCTTTCCAGTGATCCATCGCTCTGCCTGTTTTACCAGTCAGAGAGTTGTATCATTTGGAAGGTCTTAACTTGACTTCACAACTATCAAAACGCGTGAACAGGGATCCGGAAGACCCTACCACCTGTATCCTTTTAAGTACCGTATCCTTTTCAGTTAATACTTTGGTGCTTTCTGACAGAATCAGAAGCCATGGAGGGTACGGATCCTTTAGCTGTTTTGACTCAGTTGATCAGCGATTTGAGAAATGAAATGGTTACGGCACAGGACATGTTACGGCACCGTATGGACGTTATGCAAGACGCCATGCACGGTACTCCTCAGGGAGCACAGGTTCCAATGGCCACTGCATCTGGATCTGGGACCATGACACCCCCACAGGAAACTATTAATGTGGTTATGCCCACTCAGTTTCCCTTGGCCCCTCCGGAACGGTTCACTGGTGATCCCAAAACCTATAGAACCTTTGTTAACCAGTGCCGACTCCATTTTCTTTGCCGTCCTACATCTTTTCCTGACCTAACCACAAAAGCAGCATTCGTGCTTTCCCATTTAGGGGGCACAGCTGCTGCTTGGGCTAACCCTTTGTTGGAAACAAATAGCCCTTTGTTGTACGACTGTGACGATCTCTTGGCTGCTATGAGTAAAGTTTTTGACATGCGTTATGCTACTCAAGCCATGGATCTGGAGTTGCTTAATCTACAACAAGGCAATCAACCTCTTTTGCCTTACATTGCCCGTTCAATCAACTAACGGCCGAAACTCAATGGCCTGACGGCAAGAAAACGGCTGTTTTCTACAAGGGTCTTTCAGAAGAACTGAAAGATGCCTTATCTACAGTTCCGGTGGTTCCTACGGGATTCACAGAGCTGCTCGATTTGGTTTTACAAATCGATGCCCGAAGGAATGCTCGGAAAGGAGAGAAAAAGCCCTTCATGCAAGCCTCGGGGCGTTCAGAGACACCGGCAGTCCTCTCGAACGACCCCGAACCCATGCAGATTGGCGTCGTGAGAGGCCGTTTGTCCAATGCAGAACGAGAGAACCGAAGAAAGAACCATTTATGTATGTATTGCGGTTCATCCGAGCATTTATTGGCGACATGTCCTAAAAAACCCATCAAGCGTTCGGGAAACGCCAAAACTCGACAATAGCAGGAGTCCCTATGTCGAGTGTTTCATCGGACTCCAGTACCATTCCTAAACACGCACCCGTAATTGTTGAGGTGACGTTACGTTGTGGGGAACGAGAATTGGTTTCCAAGGCCATGGTTGATTCCGGAGCCACCAACAATTACATAGACATCACATATGCCAAGAACTGTTCCATACCCCTTGTAAACAAAAACAAACCTGAAACGGTTAATACCGTGGACGGATCTGTTTTGACTTCGGGTATGGTAACCCAGGAGACGGTATCTGTTCAGATGACATTATCGAATAACCATTCGGAAGAAATCATCTTCGATGTCATAGCTGCTCCGCAGTACGAGATCATACTTGGTCTTGCATGGTTAACCCTTCATAATCCCGCCGTTGACTGGGTTTCGGGATTGCTCCAGTATCCTTCGAATCATTGCAATGAACATTGCTTCACCAGTCAAGAGGTGTCAATCAAGCAACACATATTGGCCTCTCTGGTGGGAGCTTCAACTATCAGCGTGGTACATCAAAGCGACGCTACCATACCATGCGAATACGCTGAGTATGCTGATGTCTTTGACAAGGGCCAGGCAGAACAATTGCCTCCCCATCGACAGTACGACTGTCCTATTGAACTAATTCCTGGTGCCAAAATCCCTACAGGTCGTTTATATTCACTGACCCCAAAAGAAGACGTTGTGTTGAAAGAATACATTGACAAAGCTTTAGCGATGGGTTTCATACGGCCATCACAATCACCTGCTGCGTCTCCTCTATTCTTTGTTCCGAAGAAAGAGGGTGATCTAAGGCCTTGTATTGACTACAGGGCACTTAACGACATTACCATAAAAAACCAATATCCTTTACCACTGATAAACGTTCTATTGGATCAATTAGGTACCTCCAGTTACTTCACCAAATTGGACTTGCGAGGAGCATACAATTTAGTTCGCATTCGTGAAGGCGACGAATGGAAGACCGCTTTCAAGACGCGGTATGGTCTTTACGAGTATTTAGTGATGCCTTTTGGTCTGTGCAACGCTCCCGCCACTTTTCAATTCTTCATGAATGATATATTCAGGGACATAATGGACCAGTTTGTGGTGATTTATCTGGATGACATCCTGATCTATTCATCATCTTTTTCGGAACACGTCAAACACGTTTCTACAGTCCTACAAAGACTCAGGGAGAACCTTCTTTATGTGAAAGCCGAGAAATGCGTCTTTCATTCACAGGAAGTGGAATTCCTGGGCTATGACATTACCAATCTAGGTGCTCGAATGAGCCGTTCCAAGGTGAAGGCCATATTGAATTGGCCGGTTCCGCACAATGTCAAGTCATTACAGTCTTTCTTAGGCTTTGCGAATTTTTATCGCAGATTTATTCATTCCTTCTCCAAAACAGTAGCCCCTTTGACGGCCTTAACTAGTTCTAAAGTTCCTTTCTGTTGGAACCCAAATGCCCAAACATCATTCGAAAAGTTGAAAGAGGCATTTACCACTGCACCCGTGCTTCAACATCCAGATCCAGATCGCCTGTTTATCGTTGAATCGGATGCATCCAGTGTCGCTACTGGAGCGGTACTCTCACAAGTTTGCACAGAAACCAAGGAGGAGCACCCAGTGGCTTTCTTCTCTCGCAAACTTACCCCATATGAACGGAACTACACCGTCACTGAGCGGGAACTGCTGGCTATCAAGGATGCCTTCCGAGAATGGCGTCACCATCTTCTTGGGGCCAAACATCAGGTGTTAGTGTACTCTGACCATAGAAATCTTCAAGCATTTAAATCCATGAAATGCCTTACGGCCCGACAGGCCAGATGGCATGTCTTTTTTGCCCCATACGATTTCCAGGTCAGATATCGTCCTGCCCGAGAACACGTTAAGTCGGACGCATTGTCCCGTATGAGTGAAGAGGCGAAGGAAGAAGCACAAGTACAGAATCAGTTGTTGGCAGATCATGTAATATGTAGTTGTTCTGTTCAACCATCCTTAAAAACCGAAGTACAAGAGTGGGTGAAAAGTCATCCACAAGTTATCCAGGATATGAATCTGGACGTACATAACGGTTTACCATTCACACAAGGAGTGCTCTACCTACCGACGTCTTCAACGCGGAATAAAGCCCTCAAGTGGAATCATGATTCCTTGATCGCAGCCCATCCTGGACGGAAGAAGACACTAGAACTACTCAAAAGATGGTGCTGGTGGCCGTCCATGTCAAAAGATGTCATAGATCATGTATCTACTTGTTCTGTATGCATCCAATGTAAAAGCACTCCTGGTAAACCAGTGGGTTTACTCCAGTCCCTACCTGTCCCTAACAAACCATGGGACATGATATCTATGGATTTTGTGGTAGAACTCCCACCAAACCAGGAGTTCGATACCATATGGGTTGTAGTGGATTATTTCACTAAATTGGCTCTTTTTGTTCCCTGTAATGGTTTACCAACCGCTGCTGTTCTGGCTGACCTATTCATCCACCATATATTTCGTTTCTTTGGTCTACCGTCAGTAATCATTACAGACAGGGGCTCACAGTTTGCGTCACGCTTTTGGAGAGCACTAACCTCTGCATTACTGATTGATGATAGGATGTCCAGTGCTTATCACCCTCAAACTGATGGACAGACCGAAAGAGTCAACTGCACTATGGAACAATATCTGCGGTGTCTGTGTCTGCAGTACCAATCGGATTGGCTCACGGTCCTGCCGGCAGCTGAATTCGCCTATAACAACTCCTATCATAGTGCCATAGGCACTTCACCGTTCTATGCGCTTTATGGACAGCACCCTCGATCAATACCATTGGATTCCAGCTTGTCTTTGGATACTCCTGCCGCAGGCCGTACCTTTCGTGATCTGAAGAAATTACAGAGGAAGGTGAAGCAGCAATTGGAGCAGGCTAAAAGACGCGACAAGTTCTATGCCGATGCTCATAGAATACCCGCACCCGTCTACAAGGCTGGTATGAAAGTATGGCTGTCCTCTAAGCACTTGAGAATTCCGGGCAAAAAGAAATTATTGCCTAAATACATTGGTCCGTATATAGTGCTCCAAGTAATTAATCCGGCTGCTGTCCGTCTGGCTTTGCCACAACGATGGCGAGTGCATCCCGTATTCCACGTGTCACTCATTAAACCATGTTCTGAAGCTACTAGATTGCCTGTGCGGCCTGTTGCTATTTCTGTGCGGGGTTCGGATGAATACGAGGTACAGGACATACTGGATATGAGACTACGTTCTGGTAGGCCGTTTTATCTGGTGGACTGGAAGGGCTATGGTCCCGAAGATAGATCCTGGGAACCTCTTTCTAATATTCATGCTCCTGCTTTATTGAAGCGTTTTCACACGAGAAGGGGAGAGGTTGCCCCTTTGGGGGATGGCACTGTCATGCATGCTGGACGTGGTCCTACCTCCTACGCTCGTAGAACAGCTAGACCGTTCTATTCCAAATGGCGGTTGTTCGACACGTTGCCGGGAAAACGACGTTTGCACTTTTCACGTCGCTAACTCACGTGTTTTCTGCTTCGTCACGTGAACTACGGCATTGCGTATTTAAGCAGCGTGGAAACTTCACTCGCTGCTTCTGATCGAATCATTTGGCGTTGTGTAGCTGAACCTCCGGTCTGCGTCCTTGCTGATTACTACAGCTACCTTTTGGCCTTCTATAGCGTGTTTTCCGCCACACGCTGATTCCTGGAGCTGTTTGGTTGCGTGTAAATCCACACGTTGTCTTCAAAACGCGGCCGGCCTGGGCTGCGTGAATCCTGTTCGCGTGTAAATCCACACGCGCACGCTATCTTCAAACGCGGCTGGCCTGGGCTGCGTGAATCCTGTTCGCGTGTAATTCCGCACGCGCACGCTATCTTCAAACGCGGCTGGCCTGGGCTGCGTGAATCCTGTTCGCGTGTAAATCCACACGCGCACGCTATCTTCAAGTGCTGCTGGCCTGGACTGCGTGAATCCTGCTTGCGTGTAAATCCACACGCGCACGCTATCTTCAAGTGCGACTGGCCTGGACTGCGTGAATCCTGCTCGCGTGTAAATCCACACGCGTATGCTATCTTCAATCGCTGCTGGCCTGGACTGCGTGGATCCTGCTCGCGTGTAACTCCACACGCATATGTTGTCTTCAAGCGCTGCTGGCCTGGACTGCCTGAATCCTAATCGCGTGTAAATCCACACGCACACGCTCTTTTCGTCGCGGCTGTCCAGAACCCCGTGTACTTTGTTTATACCCTAAAAGGAGCGCTATTTCCAACTCCTGCACCTGTGTTATTAACAGGGGGATTGATTCACTTCTATACTTTACACTACGTGGGAAGGAAACTTTCAAGGATAAGTGGAAGGTGAATGTGAACAGTACTTTGGACGCTATCCTGTGGTGCATCAACCCGGTATCTAGCGTGAGCCTCGTTCCGTTCGGGATAAGTCTCCCTTACTAACCTTCCCTTCCTTGTCGTTTGTTCTACCTTGGATTCCGCAAGAGACTCTGCTGGATTCATCTGCCCTAGACTCAAGGTCAGTGTGTGCATCCATAACATTTCCTATTCCATCATACCCAGGTTGGGACAGTTATTCATGATACTTTATTTTGTTCTAGGCTGACTTCTTATACCTTACCCACGCCCTTTCCAGTGATCCATCGCTCTGCCTGTTTTACCAGTCAGAGAGTTGTATCATTTGGAAGGTCTTAACTTGACTTCACAACTATCAAAACGCGTGAACAGGGATCCGGAAGACCCTACCACCTGTATCCTTTTAAGTACCGTATCCTTTTCAGTTAATACTTTGGTGCTTTCTGACAGGCTGTGACATCATCAAAGCAGTTTATATCATGATTGCTAACCTATATTGTGGTTGCAGCTTCATGAAAGGGATTTACTCTAGCATTGGACAAAAGACCATGTCGGGTAGCAAAGGTTCCATACCTGGTCCCGTGCTTAGAGGTGGGAGTCCGGCATGAAGTGCAATATAACCAATTTCATTCTTTTTTTTTTAAATTGCTGACACATATTGTGGGTACTACCTCATGAAAGTCATTTGTAGTAGGATTTCGTACATATGTTGTGAGGTGTGCCCAGATTCATGAGTGATGTACTGTAGAATTGCAGGCATTTACTGTGGGTGCAGCTTTATGAAAGTGAAGGTTTTCATATCTTGTGATGCAGCATCATGAATGTGATTTACAATAGCAATGCTGGCATATATGGTTGACACAGGCATCAGGGAAATATGTAAACATGTGTCTGTGTACAGTTAGTGCTCTGGCATCTATAGGGTCGTTTTGTGTGTTACCCTGCCAAACCGATTGGGAATTGTATGGCTTTTTCCGCCTTTTCTAAAAGAAATGTGCTGTAAAACGCACTATTTCAACCCATTATTTGAAATGCAATTTGGAAGGATAACCCATCCTCAGCCACGAGGACTTTATTTTGGGCTCCTTCACTCGTTTGGTCGCTTGTGCTAATTCAGAGACATGTTTATGCTGCTCTACTGAAAATATTTGACCTTGAATTATTTTTAATTCCGATGCCCGTTCAGAAGCTTTCCACTACCCATGCTGCTGTGCACATAGCCCCAGGAAACGCTGTGTATTCGCTATTCATTTCTGAATCTGTTCGAAAGTGAGAAACTGTTTTTTTATTTTTTTATTTAATGGAATTTACAACATAAATGCTGCTTGTCATTTTAATAGCATAAGATTGTGTTGCTTTAATATGTGTTTGTGAAATGAGCACTTAAAATACAGGCATTCAATTAAATGTCAATAGTATTTAAAATGTGCAAATTATCATTAAGATGCCCTGCTGTGTCTGTATTTGGTCTGCCAAAAACACATACACATTTTTTTAGGCGGTGGGGGGTCTGAAAGCGGCTCCCATTATTTTGTATTATGCCACTATTCGTGTGGAAGATATTGTGATTAAATGTGTGCAGCATGCGTATGGGACCCAATGGAGACATCAGGCAGGGAGAGAGATCAGCTATGAATTAAACAAAATCCATGTTACCTTTAGTAACTATGGATTTCTGTTGGAAATTTGTACGACATCTTTTATCTTTGACACCTGAGCACATACGCTTTCATACACAAATTACTAGGTAATGAAACAGCCATTTTAACCTCCTAAATACACATTGTTGGGAGGCGCTGCTGAACAGCCTAAAAGATGGTTGCCCTTCTCTAGACCTCATTGACCACTGCCCTGAGGATCCGCCCTCTCGCCGCATTGCTGCAGAGTGAAGCATATAGATCCATGGATTGTACTGGGGGGCAGTGCGGGCATAATCTGTGCAAATGCGGGATCTGGTATATCCTTCCTGGTGCAGGTAGTGGTGCTTGTGCCTCAGTGGCATCATTGCAGGAAGAGTGGGGTGGCACCTCCATACGCAGGCCGAGCGCAGGACGAGAGGCGCACACCTGCTAATTTACTGGACAATCACTCCTTCTGCCACCATGACAAAAGGCGGAGGCAGCCAGAAGAAACAAGGTAGCCTTGAGGCATTTGCAAGGCAATCCGGTAGACTCTGAGCAGAACCTTTCCCCAGGCTGAACGAGCAACCGGGCCAGCAGAAAGAGCCGAAACACCGAACCTTAAGCAGATAATGGAGAGTATGCAGGCAGGGTCTGCCTCTCTGACAGACGAGCTTGCTGCAATACGTCCAATATTGGCACTATGAACAGCAAGATAGAGCGGGTGTGCTCGAGGGTAACAAAGGAGGAGTCGTGGATCAGAGTAGCTGAAGATGATATGACTGCCCTTAAGAATCAGGTAACCAGGATGTCCAGAGATCGGAAGGGGGCCCTGCTCAAATGTGGCGACTTGGAGTCTAGATCCAGACGGAACAACATACTGATGGTGGGCCTCCCCGAAGGATTTGGACATGTCCCTATGGAAACTGCGGTGCAGAAATGACCCAGAGATCCACCTGGTGAGCTGGACTTCTCCTCTGCCTTTGTGGTTGAACGAGCCTATAGAACGCCATCACAAAAACCAGAGCCTGGGGCCCCACCTCGCCCTGTCATAGCGAAACTTCGAACCTATTGTGATGTCAATACTGTCCTATAGGTGGCCAGGGAAAAAGGCCCTCTGCGATATGGCGCTGCCACTATCCATGTCTTCCCAGATGTCTCCACAGCGGTGCAGCAATAACGGAAAACTTTCCTCAGAGTTAAAAAGTTGCTTCGAGAGAGTTTGATCAAATACACAATGCTCTTCCATGCAAGATTGCGACTGCAGCCCCCAGGCAAAGTTCTCTTTTTCCTCTTGGGAGGATAGCTCGGGGGCAGCGTGATCGCCTTGGAAGCAAGACGACACGGAGCAACACAGGTTCGATCCTCGGGTCTGGGCTTCGAAACCTCTGGGTATTAAGTGCGTTATAAATAACCTATCATGTCATTCCGAAGTAAGGTGTGGCCTTTATAGAGGCCAATATTCTGCCCACTGCCCCAGGTGACACTGACACAGCAGTGAACTCTGAGACCTCACCTAAGTGAGAGGGGTGATGTCTGTCACTTTGTGAGGTGTTGTAGTTACACCGGCTGCTTTTCAGGTTAAGTCGTACCATTGACTGACACATTTTCTGTTGATGCAATGTACTATGTTTTTGGCGCAGATGCTGCGTCAGTGGTTAATATGGCGGGCAGATCAATTTTTATAACTGTTTCTTAGCCTAACTGGAGCGGGCGGGATAGCAACTGAGGTCGAAGGAAGGTACAAGAGTGCTCCCTATGCAAGGTTGCTGGGTTGGTGTTTATTTTATAGTTGAAGTTGGGGAGGGGTCAATGGGTGGGGATTGGCATCACTCTGGTTGGGTGGGTGACGGGGGGCATGTTCAAGGGAGTTAGTTAAAAATGACAGAAACATTTGGTACATTATATTGGTAAAAGCACACGCCCCCAGGATATATACCGGCATGTTATGTTTTAATGGGGACTATTAAAATACTGAGCTGGAATATTCAGGGATTGGGGAACTACTCTAAGGCTAGGAAGGTAGCAGCATTTGTGCACAGTCCTGTTCCTTCAGGAGACCCATCTGTGAGGCAGTGGTAATACTGCCTCTGCCTGGGGGTGGAGAGGCAATAGGTTCCACACCAATTACTCAACCCAATCCAGAGAGGTGCTTACCCTGATACATAAAAGTCTTAAATTCCAATTAGTTCACTCCCATATTGACTCTGAGGGAAGATATGTCATTTTGCATTGTAGACTGCTCAACAAAGAACTGGTGTTAGTTAATACCTAGAGGCCCAACCAGAATGGCCCGACTTTTACAGGGGTAGCTGATGTGGTGGCTGCCTAATTCATGGTACTCATTGTGTGGGGAGGATACATGAATACCATACTGGATCTCCAGCTCGATAGAACAGGCAAGGCACCTAGGCTGCTTTTGCAAGCAGCGTATTGCATCTTGCGCCTGACAGACAGGCTTCACTTATGTGACGTCTGTCAGATAGTCCACTCGACGCTGCTGGGATTCTCCTTCTACTCCATGGTCAATGATATGTCATCTAGGATGGATATTTTCCTGACCTGGGCTTGCCTCTTGGGGCAGGTGTAAGAGGCGATTATAGTCCCACATACTTACACAGACCACTCGACCATAGTGCTATCTTTGGACTGGGGTGCACGACCCGGAGACCGTGCGGGGTGGTGCTTCAAGTCGGTAGCCTTACAATACTTGGCTTTTCGGGTGGCTATAGAGGAAGATGTGCGTACCTTCTTCCAGACTAAGGATACTGGCACGGTTTCACAGGGTATCCTATGGCAAACATTTAAAGTGTATATCAAGGGCATGGCTATGGCTGAGGAGTTTGGGGTGCTTAAAACCATCCTTAGAGACATTGCCCACAGCGAGAATAAACTTAAGAGCTAGAAGATAAAATGCAGATGCTCCCAGTCAATCTGTGCTGGCCGAGATAAAGACTCAGTTGGACCTCTTTAATGGGCATGCAAACAGAGAAGTGAAATAATTTGCGACACCTTGTGCGGCTAGGAGGTATCGGGAGGCTGAGCACCCAGGCAAGACATTGTTGAAATTGATGCAGTTCGAAAAAGCCCAGCCCACATAGTGGCGGTCAGAGATGTACACCAAAATATTAAATACTTGGATCGGGAGATAAACAAAGTATTTGCAGACTTCCATAGAGCTCTGTATTAGGCACCTGCCAATGTCGGGTGTAATGAGCTGCATGCACTACTAGATACTATCCCAATGTCACTCCTCTCAGAAGAGGCCAGAATCCAAATCAATAACCCCCTTATGATAGAGGAAATTCTTAAGGTTATTAAGGAACTGCCGTACAACAAGTCCCCAGGATCAGATGTTCTTACAACCGAATTCTACATTGAATTTGGGGCTGCACTTGCCCCTTACCTCTTGAGAATATGGGAGGAGACTGTGCAGGACGGATAACTCCCTAAAACACTGTGAGAAGCCAATAGGCCATTGTCTCTCATGAACGTTAACGCTGAAATATATGCCAAAGCCATTGCAAGCAGGCTACTGCCGTTGATGCCCTCCCTAGTTCATAGAGACCAGGTGGGTTTTATACCCGGCAGATCCACATCCTTGAATCTTTGACGCTGTTCAATATTATGGCCCAGATATCGGCCGCTGCCCAGGCAGTGGCGCTGGATGCATCCAAAGCATTTGATATGGTGTCCTGGCCATATTTATTCACCGTACTACAGAGGTGTGTACTGGGAGGGCTCATACTTCAACACATAAAACTCCCATATACGAACCCCATAGCCACTGTTTGTGTCAACGCGGTACGATCGCCACTGTTTGTATTTGGTAGACCGACTAGACAGGGCTGCCCGCTCTCACCGCTCCTTTTAGCTCTGCAATTGAACCCATGGTAGACCTGATTAGAGACCGACATGGAAAATGGGGTATTAGAATATCTGGCCGGCCGGAGATCATCTTGCTATATGCAGATGACATGCTGTTCTACATTAGAAACCCACAAGACAACTAAGGCCTATACTGACAGACATCACTAAGGTGGGATGATTCTCAGGATTCACGATAAACTATGACAAGTCTGAGATTATTCCCCTTACGGACAATATGGGACACTAGCAGTGGGGTCCCATTACAATAGACACCAGACAGATTTAAATACCTGGGGGTTATAGTGTCCAGGGGTAAGGATACCATGATGGGCGATAACTATGGGACACACTCATCATATGTTGATGCTAGAATAAGATGCTGGAACCCCATGCCAATGTCGTTGGCAGAGCGGCTAGCACAGATCAAGATGTTACTACTGCCCAAACTGTTGTATCTCTTTGCAAATGTACTATTGTGACTGGAAAAGTAATATTTTCGTAATCTCCATGCCACTCTGTCCCAATACTTGTGGCACTCCGGGGTGGTGCGGAAGAAATGGGAGAGCATGACTCAGCCCTACCACAGAGTTGGGTTCACCAATCCATACTGGCTAGCAGCCCAGGCGCAATATGCAACATACTGGAATGGGGTAAAAGGCCTCCCACCACACGTAAAGTTGGAGAAGGCGGCACTAGGGAGCGTAGATATGAAAACGCTGATCCTAGGCTCGAACTATACAAATGAGTGTCCATTCAACCCTGTGCAGACCACGCTGCTCGCATGTAGGCCCATTTTCGGGAGGACGGGAGTGACAAAGAGGTTCCCTGGACTTTCCCCAACCTGGGATGTGGCGCTGATGGTGCTCTGGAATAGGCTGGGATATTGCTTGCTGTGGGACCTGTTTCTACATGGGCAGTTTCCCACGATGCAAAATTTGAGGGAGAAGCATAGGGGCACAGCTATTGAAATACTCCAATTGTATAGATTGAGGGCAGCAGTGCAACAGCGCTGGGAATGCTACCCACTAGAACCCAGTGAGAATGATCTGTTGGCCCTTATATCCAATTAACATGGCTGGAGAATAGTGGCCTCTCTGTACGCCAATGTACTGGATAAGACCCCATTGAAAAAAGATAAGGTCCGCGAGAGATGGGCAACAGAACTGGAGCCAGACATAACAGACTGGATGTGAAAATGTGTGTATTCACTAAACGGGTCTTCATGAATATGAGGTTCAAACTGATACAGTATACGATTCTACACAGGTTACAGTACACACCACGGGCACTATGGAAAATATACCCGGATCAAGTGGGCAGGATGACGCTGGCTACATACATATGTTGTGGAGTAGCCCTAGTTTGGTCTGCTTTTGGGAACAGGTATATGCCACATTATCTGAGGTGGTGATAGTGCCGATGCCTCTGAGCGCCCGGAGATGAGGTTGAGGACGCTTCTAAATGTGCGGTGTTTACTTGCGAAGCGCTACATCCTAGAGATGCTATGGAGGGACCAATCGCCTCCCAACCGGTGAGAGTGGTTACAAGGCTTAACCTGTGGTAGTGAGTGCCAAGACACATACATTATGATGCTGCCAGCGCCTCGTGCCCAGTAACAGGCTGCTGGTCCTGAGGTGATAATCCGGTAGAAGAACTAGTAGCGTAGCTGTCGAGTTCTTCCTACCAATGTATCCCTTTGTATTTCTAATCAAACTACAAAGGAATCAATTAGCCGAAAGATGGAGATCACTGCACCCATTGTTGGAACGTTCAGACACCGTTGGTACTGTAAGGTTGGAGATTTCAATACCGTTGACTGCAGAAGAGGAAAAACCTGAGATCAGATCAAGTTAATTTCCCAAGGACCAGAGCAAGAACAGGACACTAGAAAAATGCGAGAGATTTACTGAATTTCCAAATAATTGAAGAAGAAAGCAATGAGATCAGATTATGACTTACCACTGTGGGTCTTTGGCGAAACACTACCGAGGAACTCTTACACCACCCAACCTAGCTCTAAAACCCTGCCGGCAAGAGGACGCCTAGGCGGAAAACAGTCTGTAGTCCAGGATGCTACCCCGACGAAACAAGGACGCCTGCCGGCCTATGCGCCAATGATCACAGTCTCTAGTCCAGGCGCTTTGGGATTTTGGATGGTGTAGGTTCGCTCTAGGCAGTAAG
The DNA here is from genome assembly GCF_040938575.1 of Ambystoma mexicanum. Taxonomy (NCBI): domain Eukaryota; kingdom Metazoa; phylum Chordata; class Amphibia; order Caudata; family Ambystomatidae; genus Ambystoma; species Ambystoma mexicanum. Next base: position 687,241,605 of record NC_090931.1, on the reverse strand, counting down.
GGGAATGGAAAACAGACCCAGGGTGATCCGGAAAAAGGTCAGCAGCGTATGGACAATGAAGGTACTGTAGTCCAATGAGTAGAAGCAGGTTGTTAGACGATCCGGAGTCAACAGCGTGTGAGCAATGACGGTAAGATCCGATAAGAAGAAGCAGGTCATTAGACGGTCCGGAGTCAGCACCGTGTGAGCAATGCAGGTAGGATCCGATAAGCAGAAGCAGGTCATTAGACGTTCCGGAGTCAGCAGCGTGCTAGCAATGCAGGTAGGATCCGATAAGCAGAAGCAGGTAGTTTGAGGCAGGCCGGGGTTGAGTATCAGGGGAGGACCAACACAGACAAAGAAGGGCAAGAAGGGTCAAGAACAAGAGCAAATCTACGAGCAGGCACTAGCCTTAATTCGAAATCAGAATCACCGTGTGCGGCAACCCAGAAGTGTTTATAATGGGTGAACACGGCCTTGCTTGACTCCTCCTCTGCGGAACGCGATAGCGTTACGCTTGTGGAGAGGATGCCACAATCGCCATGGTAGCAATGCTGTACGAGTTCTGATGCGGCTGTGGGTGTAACGGGGTACTGAATGTTGTGTACTTTTTGGAGAGGTTTTGCTGGAGGTTTTGCCAAATGTTAAAGACAACAAAGAGCGTTTTGGGCCAATCCTGACAGTTCCCCACCTCAAAGAAGACCTCCCTCTGCGGGACCAAAATTCAGAAACCAAGAGTGGAGCGTGGATGTTGTTTGTAGGTTCCCATGTTCTATCCTCAGGCCCGTAACCCTTCCAATCCACTAGATACAGCCGAGCCCCTCTCCTATCCTTAGTATCCAGGATGCGGCTAACTTCGTACTCATCAGAACCTTGCACGTTGAGCGGGGAAGGACACGAGGGCAACCTCGTAGAGGAAAGACAGGGTTTCAGTAGAGAAAAATGAAAGACCGGATGAATGTGCCAATTGTCTGGTAATTTCAAATGTACTGCTACCGGGTTGATAACAGCCGTCACCCGATAAGGGCCAACAAAACGTGGTAGAAGGAAATGTCAGCCTGGAATATGTAAATTCCATGTTGCCAACAAAACCGGGAACCCACCTTGTAAGCGGGTGCAGGAGCCCTATGAGAGTCTGCCTGTATTTTGTGCTGAAACTTGGCTTTTTGTAGCTGAGAGAACACTCCATCCCGAGTCTTGTTTGGATCACGCAAACACGCATTCGCAGCAGGGCTGGTGACAGATAGGTTCGGATGTATGGGAAGTGTGCGTGGATGCCGGCCGTACATAGCGAAAAAAGGGGAGGTTCCTGTAGAAGTAAGGACTGAGTTATTGTAAGTGAACTCAGCCATGTCTAGCAAGGACAACCATGTGTCTTGATGTTGCACAGTGAGAGACCTCAAGTATTGTTCAAGTGTGGCGTTTAGCCTTTCCGTTTGACCATCCGTCTGTGGGTGGTAAGCGGTGGAAAAAAAACGATCCTCGATGCCCAAGGATGTGGTCAGGGCATGCCAAAAACGAGACGTGAATTGGGATCCACGATCTGAAACAATAATATGGGGAAGGCCGAAATCCCTAAAAACATGATGCAGGAAGTGTTTGGCCAAAGCAGGTGCCGTAGTCAGCCCCTTGCAAGGAACAAATAGGGCCAGCTTAGTAAAATAGTCGATAACGACCCAAATCGTATCATGACCATGGTCACAAGGCAGCTCAACTATGAAATCCATCGAAATCATGGTCCAGGGCTCTTTAGGAACCGGTAATGGGTGTAACAAACCAATAGGTTTCGTTGGAACCACCTTGCACTGAGCGCATATAGCACATGAAGCTACATAATTCAAGACATCTTTGGACATCTGAGGCCACCAGGACCAACAGCGTAGTAAATCCAAGGTTTTCTGACCTCCAGGATGCGCTGAGAATTTGGTATCATGACACCAACGCATATCTGTAGCGTGAGCGTCTGTGTCAGGGATGTAAACCATTCCATTATGGTAAGGAAAGCCATGCAGCAATGTTAAATTCATTTCGTGAATGATTTGTGGATTGACCATAACCCATTTGAGTAAGGCAGAACATAAAGGAGTGTGAATTCCACAGGCACATACCACCTGAGTAGGAAGAAGAACGTTACGTTCGTCCACGGGAGGCAGAGAGACATTATGCATCCTGGAAAGAGCATCAGCCTAAGAGTGCCGTGCACCGGCCTATAGGTTACTTGGAAATTGAACATTGAGAAAAATTCATGCCAACGAGCATGTCTGGCTGTGGTACATTTCACTGATTGTAGTGCCAAAAGGTTTCGGTGGTCTGTATATAGCTGAACCGGCACAGCAGTTCCTAGGAGGTGGTGGTGCCATGTGAGGAAGGCATCCCGAATGGCCAATAGCTCCTTTTCTGTGATAGTGTAGTGTGACTCATAGGTAGTGAGTTTCCTCGAATGAAAAGCCACAGGATGTAGTTCCCCTTTGTCCTTACAGTGCTGAGAAAGGATAGCTCCAACTGCGATATCCGAGGCGTACGCCTCTACCACAAAAGGTAGATCTGGGTTAGGATGCATCAATACCGGGGCAGTGGTAAATGAAGACTTGAGACTTTCGAAAGCTTCCTGAGCAGCAGGATTCCAACAAAACGAACGTTTTGAACTGGTCAAAGACGTGAGAGGGGCAACTATGCTCGAAAAGGACTTAATGAAGCGCCGATAATAGTTGGCGAAACCCAGGAATGATTGCAACTGTTTAAGATTCTTAGGTGTCGGCCAGTCTAAGACTGCTTTGACCTTGGCGTCACTCATTTGGATGCCTTTATCTGTGATGTCATATCCCAAAAACTCACCAGAAGTGACATGGAACACGCATTTCTCTAGTTTAGGGTAAAGGTGATTGTCACAAAGTCTTTGGAGAACTGTAGACACGTGTTCTATGTGGGTTGAGTATGATGGAGAATAAATGAGGAGGTCATCAAGATATACCACCACGTAGGTATCCAAGAGATCCCGAAAGACATCATTGATGAAATGCTGAAAAGTAGCAGGGCATTACACAGCCCTAAAGGCATGACGCAGTACTCGTAGAGACCGTATTTGGTTTTAAATACGGTCTTCCGCTCATCCCCTGAGCGCATCCTAACAAGATAGTAGGTGCCCCTCAAATCGAGTTTCGTGAATATTTTGGAATTGCCAAGCTGATCTAACAGAACCGAGATCAAGGGAATAGGATATTGGTTCCGAACAGTGATTGCATTTAATTCATGATAGTCGATACATGGACGAAGATCCCCTTCCTTCTTTAGTACAAAGAACATGGGGGAGGCCGCAGGGGACCGAGATGGGCGGATAAAACCCGTACTGAGAGCCTTGTCGATGTATTCTTTCAGGATGACGTCTTCTTTGGCTGTTAAGGAGTACACCCTACCACTCGGTATCTTTGTCCCAGGGACCAAATCAATAGCACAGTCATAGGGTTGATGGGGTGGCAAGACTTCAGCTCCTTTCGCATCAAAGTCATCTTGATAAACATTGCCTTCTGGAGGTAAGGACGTAGCAACCAAAGCACCTACCGAGGGTGCAATGTTTATAAGGGCACGACAGGGATTTTAATCAGGATGTTGATGATTTTGACAATATTTACCACAGAAGGTAGAATCAAAAACCACAATGCCCTTGTCCCACTCAATGGTGGGGTTATGCCGCTTAAACCAAGGTAAACCCAAAATGAGTCGAAACTGAGGTGCGGTGATAACATCAAAGTTAATGATTTCTGTGTGCCTAGAATTCGTAGTCATGGACAAAGGCACTGTTTGTTCAGTAACCAAACCTGACAAGAGTGATGTACCATCAACAGCATTAACAACCTCCGGATGGCTTTTGGCATTGAAGTGAATACCATTTTCCCAAGCGTAGGAGAGGTCGCACCTGAATCTAGGATCGGCTCCCCAATCCAAGAGGGACCGGACATAGGCTGAAAAGAAGCCTTAAGCATGACTGGATTAATCGACACGGGGTCCTGAGACGTGTGACTCAGTAGAGGAACCCCATCTACTACTGAGTCCTTGCGTTTCCCGACTTCTTGGGTTTCTATGGGCACGCTTTTAGAAAATGTTCCGCGGACCCGCAATGGAAACAAAGATTATTCAGTCGGCTCCTCTCTTTCGCTAGGTGTTAAAGGCCCCTTTACGGCCCCTATTTGCATAGGTTCAGAAGCGTTGGAGGAGGCAAGAGTAGGAGTAATTAGAACAGGCATCACACCCCTTTTCTCCCGCTTCCTTTCTGTTCGCCGGGAATCGATCTGTAGAACGAGATCCAGAAGTTAATGAAAGGCTGTTGGTACCACTGGTAATGTACTTAAGGTGTCTTTAAGAGAGTCAGAGAGACCCTTATAGAACAGCAAGGCCTTCTTATCCTCAGGCCAGCCTGTTTCTGCAATCAGCTGATTGAACTTAGCTACATAGTTCAGGAGAGGCGAATCCCCTTGTTATATTACCAGTAATTCTAATTCAGTTGTTTGGGTTCTGTAACGAGTATCGAATACCCGACCCATCGCCTCCAGCAAGGCATCGCAATCAAACAGCCAAGGGCTACCATCCTCCAATAACGGGTTAGCCCACGTAGCTGCGGTACCAGCCAGATGGGATAGAACAAAAGCCGCTTTCGTGGCCGTATCAGGAAAGGCCGTAGGACGACACAAAAAGTGCAAGCGGCACTGATTCAAAAAGGTGCAATATAGTTTGGGGTCACCTTGCAACCTCTCGGCGGGGAGCCAACAGGAAATGTGTGGCCATAACCACCGATGGCTGAGCGGCTCCTTGGGGAGTGGGAGCGGCTGCACTAGCGGCCACCACAGAAGGAGGTACCGGTGCCGGAGTTGAGGCCTGTGCCTGTAACTCATCAATTCTTCTTTGAGTGGCGGCATGTGCGGCCATCATGTCAGTCCGCAACTCTGCCATGAGTTGCATGAGATTGACCTGGGTGTCATTAACATCCATCTTTCATATGTATGGCTTCTGATTATATCAGGCTGCTGGTCCTGAGGTGATAATCCGGTAGAAGAACTAGTAGCGTAGCTGTAGAGTTCTTCCTACCAATGTATCCCTTTGTATTTCTAATCAAACTACAAAGGAATCAATTAGCCGAAAGATGGAGCTCACTGCATCCGTTTTTGGAACGTTCAGACACCGTTGGTACTGTAGGGTTGGAGATTTCAATACTGTTGACTGTAGAAGAGGACAAACCTGAGATCATATCAAGATAATCTCCCAAGGACCAGAGCAAGAACAGGACACCAGAAAAATGCGAGAGATTTACTGAATTTCCAAATAATTGAAGAAGAAAGCAATGAGATCAGATTATAGCTTACCACTGTGGGTCATTGGCGAAACACTACCGAGGAACTCTTACACCACCCAACCTAGCCTGAAACCCCGCCGCCAAGAGGACGCCTAGGCGAAAAACAATCTCTAGTCCAGGATGCTAGCCAGACGAAATGAGGATGCCTGCCGGCCTATGCGCCAATGATCACAGTCTCTAGTCCAGGCGCTTTGGAATTTTGGATGGTGTAGGTCCACTCTAGGCAGTAAGGGGAATGGAAAACAGACCCAAGGTGATCCGGAGAATGGTCAGCAGCATATGGACAATGAAGGTACTGTAGTCCAAAGAGTAGAAGCAGGTTGTTAGATGATCCAGAGTCAACAGCGTGTGACCAATGACGTAAGATCCGATAAGAAGAAGCAGGTTGTTATAGACTGTCCGGAGTCAGCAGCGTGCGAGCAATGCAGGTAGGATCCGATAAGCAGAAGCAGGTTGTTTGAGGCAGGCCGGGGTCGAGTACCAGGGGAGGACCAACACAGACAAAGAAGGGCAAGAAGGGTCAAGAACAAGAGCAAAACTAGAAGCAGACACTAGCCTTGATTCGAAATCAGAAGCAGCGAGTGCGGCAACCCGGAAGTGTTTATAACGGGTGAGCGTGGCCTCGCTTGACTTTTCCTCTGCGGAACGCGATAGCGTTGCGCTTGTGGAGAGGACACCTCAATCGCCATGGTAGCAATGCTGTACGAGTTCTGATGCGGCTGTGGGTGGAACGGGGTACTGAATGTTGTGTAAGGTTTGGAGAGGTTTTGGAGATTTGGAGTTTTGGAGAGGTTTTGCCGGAGGTTTTGCCAAATGGTAAAGATGACAATGAGCGTTTTGGGCCAATCCTGACACCCAGGGACATACGGAGTGAGTTCTGATTGCTCCTCACCAAAGATGGTATGCTACCTGGGGGTCAAACTCTGGATAATAATGATATAATGTACACATGTCGAAAGTTCTTTTATCATTTATCCGTGCGTGTACAAGAAAGTAAAAACAAAAAAAAAAGGAAATACACATTGTTGTGGGATGAGTTTACACTGTTAAGAATTCTTTAGTCGCCAGACGTTTTGATGTGTCCAAATGATGCCAAGTGAAGTACTGCCACCTATAGGCGATTTAGCTAAGGGGGTGGGCATTGCGGGAAGGCCGCAGTGATTACAACATTGTTCAGTCACTTCAAATGGCCTGCACATTTTCGCCATATGAATTGAGCTGTTTGTGCATGTCAGTACACGCTCTTGCAGCACAGTCCAGTGACGTCACTGGTTATTATATAAAACAACCTTCAGCTGGTGCCATCCTTATTTGGTTTGTGCATCTCACTGAGGAAAGCTTTCGTGCATCGTGTGAAAATATTGTGTATGTCTGGTTCAAAGGACAAGAGCATCTAAATGAGCGGAGCTTGTTCATAAAGTGCCATTGTACCTCCCTGGTGGGTGGGGCTTCCATCACACTGAGAGCAGTGTGTGTCCTTAATGTATGGAGAATGTGCATCACACTGCGAGGAGTCCGTGCATTCACTGTAAGGTGAGTATTCATCACACTGAATGGAGGGTGTGTCTTTGCTGCAAGGACATTATGGATGCCCTTAGAAGAGTGTGTGTCCTTACCATAATGAGATTGTGCATCACACTGAGAGGGGTGTGTGTCCCCACTGCAAGAGATTGTGCATCACAATAAGAGGACGTTGTGTCCATCTATAAGGAGATTGTTCATGACCCTATGAGGGGTTTGTGCCCTAACCATTAGGGGAATGTGCATCACAGTGAGGAATGTGTGTCCCCGCTCTAAGGATCACCCTCAGAGGCGTTTGTGTTATGTTATGTTATTGAGATTTGTACAGTGCACCAATGCCATTTGCATTGGCTACAGGTTCTCATCTGGATCTGAAATGGAAACATTGGGGGGGGGGGTAGTTAGGGAAAGAGGAAAAGATATCGTGTTGTGCTTACCTGCTGGTGTGTTTAGAACCATGAGCAACTGCGCGTTGGGTCCACGTGGGTGTGTTTTCTGGGTGTATAGGGATTTGTACACCAGAAGCATTTTATTTGGGAATCTCACATTTATGGCTTATCGAGTGTTTTTGGCATCTGGCTGGTTTGGAAGTTAATTCAGGAGATGTAGAATTGAGCCTGCTTTGGTGTGAGGGTAGGAGTTTCGTTAAGCCATTTGTGTTGGTGAGTTGGCGTTCATGTGGTAAATGAGGGAGAATAAAGAATGAGGTTGTTAGTGGGTTATGTTCTTTACTGTTGCTTGTGACATTTGCTTTGGCTATAATATTTCTCAATGGTTTTGGTCATTAAGAAGTTCATAAAGGAGCTACCTTTATCTTTATTCTGGTTTTGGAGTTAAAATGAATAGTGTGTCCTTGCTGTAAGCAGACTGTGCATCACACTTATTTATTTATTTTATTTGTAAAGTGTGCATACAACGCATTGAGGTGTTGGTGCAGGTACCTAGTAATAATCAGGCCTATTGTGATACAGGCATAGTTAATTACAAGCACATGCTATGAGGTAAAACCAAGTGGCAGTAATCATAGAAATACAGAATCTTACATTAAGTCGGTATACCACCAGGTGGCAGTTATTCTTAGAGCAGGCCATTGAGTAGTGGGACAGAGAAATTCCTAGTGAGAGGCTAGATGGTGGGAATTTAGGATTAGGTGAATAGTTGAGTTTTAGAGCTTTGCAAAAAGTCCAGTAAGAATGTGCTGCCCTCAAGGAGGGTGGGAGTTTGTTCCAGAGCTTGGCAGCAAGGTATGGGAAGCTTGTGGCTCCGGCTTTGCATCTTTTGACTTCAGGCACCATAAGACTGTCTATGTAGGAGAATCAAGTGGGTCTGGAAAAGTGGGATTTGGCAATTATTTTGGCTAGGTAGGGTGGGGCTGTGTTGGACAGGCACTTGTGGGTTATGGAGAGGGTTTTGAAAATGATCCGCTCCTGGAGGCGGAACCAGTGTGCATCTCTTCTAGCTCTCGAGATGTGCTCTCTTTTTGGGATGTTCAGTGCAGCTCTAAGGATGTTATTCTGTATTACTTGAAATTTGAGTAGGTTTGTGGATGAGGTGCCACTGAGAGGCGTTTGTGTGCTTACTGAAAGGAGTGCATGTTGCTTTCAGAGTAACTTGTGTCTTTACTGGAAAGAGCTTGTGTATGACATTGGAAGGAGTTTGTCCTCAGTGAAAGCATTTTGTGTGTCAGGCTCAGAGGAGTTTGTGTCCTTACTGTAAGATGATTGTGCTTTGCACTGAGAGGAGTGTGTGCCCTTACCTAAAATCGTTTGTGCATCACACTGGTAGGAGTTTGTGTTCTCGCTGTAAGGAGATTGTGCAGCAGACTGAGAGGAGTTTGGGTCCCACTGTAAGGAGAATGTTCATATTAGTGAGAGGAGTTTGTACCCTTACCTCACATAGTGTGTGTGTTCTTATTGGGAAGATAGACGCTTCCTCCTTATTGGGAAGAGCATGTGCATTGCACTAAAGGAGTGCCACTGAGGGGAATTTGGCAATCTTGATGTAAAGCTTACTAAGGGGAATTTGGTGAGTAACTGATTTGAAGGTCTGCAAAACATCAAATCTATCTAAAGGATGAGCTTTCACATGTCAATTGGAAGATGATTATGGACGTCAATATGGTGGGAATGTTTATCTCATTGAAGGGATCTTGTGCATCTCTCTGAGTGGAGCTTAAGTGGCTGACTGGAGGAGGTCCATCTAAAAATGTCCTAAGGACAATCCATCACTAATGGGTAATGGGGCTTTGACCCACCCATTATGAATGAGCCACTTAGTCAGCCCTGTGCAAACACTAAGTGCTCCCAAAGCTGCAGCAAGTGGCTGAGGGAGTGTTGCTTAGCTGGCTTGAAATGTCAAAGGGAAACATAGTTTCCCTTTGACAGTTTGGTATCCCAGCACACATGTCCAATGGGCCATGCCATGAATGCCCAGAGGCATTTTGCTTCCCCAGCCTTAAATGTCCCATTGGGGATGCAGGCTGGGGTACTTCAGCTCTAAATGCATATAGGGTTGCACCTCCCCACTCATTCATTGCACAAGGATTGTCATGTAGGAAGTCCTCTGGCTCCTCAGCACCTGTGCTGGACTCAGAAATCTCTACCCGCTTTCAGGTTCCTGTTCATGTTGCGCAGGAGCCAGAGAGCTAGAGAGACTTCATCGAGAGCCTGTGCAGATGACAGCAGAGCGGCTGCTGGAGCAGGGCTGAAGCTAACAGAAAACATGAGTATGCGTGTAAGGCTGCATGTGAAGGAATGAGTGTAGGTTGGTGCACACATGAATGACAGAGTGTGTTTGTTTGTTTGCTGTGACTGTATGGGTAAGCAAATTAATGTGTGTGAATGCTAAATGGTTGCGTGTGTGCTGGGAGTGGGAGTGGGCCTCTGATTTGGGGGTGAGTGGATCATTTTGACTTGGTATCACGGTCAACTCAACCATTAATAAGTGTTGTTACATGGCTAGACTTGCCTGCATTGCTGCAGGCAGTGTGGTTACATTTTCTTACTCTGGCATGACATTTTTGACTGGACATAAGCGTTCTTATGTGGATAGTCTGGCCTACATTGCTGCAGCCATTCTGGTTACATTTTCTGACTCTGGCATGACACTTTTGCCTGAGCATCAAGATTAAAGCAACGATAATACGTGTTTTTAGGTGGCTATACTTGCCTACACTGCTACAGCCAGTCTGGTTATGTTTTCTTCTTCCTGTGACATGGCATTTCTTACTGGTCATCAAGGGTAAAGTGAATTTGATAAGTGTTGTTATGGTGCTTCATTGGCTGACACTGCTTAGACCAGTCTGGTTATGTTGTATTACTTTGCTTTCCTTTGGTTGTGCTTTGGTTTTGCTTTAGTCACCCTGAGTGGGACGGGTATGCCCAGACATGAGTCCCGAGCCAGTTGGGCTCAGAGACCCAAGCTACTCATCGCTGATGATGCCCAATAAGGCTGAAACATGTCTGGGTATTCTTGTGGTCTTGTGCAGAAGGGATGTGACCTAAAGGTTCAGGCTGGACTTCCTCTTTTGGGGTGGGACCAAGTCTGATTTGGATATGATCTTTCCACTTCCCTAATGGCTTGGCAGGCTGAAAAACAAGGGTTTGGAGGGTTGCCCACAGCTATGCCCGCGGGTTATGATTTATTCAAAACATTCCAGCCATCAATGTATGGTTTTGCTTTAGTCACCCTGAGTGGGATGGGTATGCCCAGATGTGGGTCCTGAGCCTGCTGGGCCTAGAGACCCAAGCTGCTCTGCACTGATGGCACCCAACAAGGACAGAACATCTCTGGGATGCTTGTTGTCTTGTGCAGAAGGGGGGGTGAAACTAAGCCTGATTTGCAAATAGTCTTTTCCCTTTTGTAATGGCTTCGCTGGCTGAAAAACGATTGTCTGGATGGTTGCCCAGCGCTGTGCCCATGGTTATGATGCATTCAAAACTTTCCAACAATCAACCTTTGGTTATTTTTTCTTACTTTGGCATGCCATAGTTTACTAGGCATCAACATTAAAACTAACATGATGGGTGTTATTACGTGGCTAAAGTGGCATGCATTGATGGAGCTAGTCTGAATACATTTTGTAAATGTATCATGGCATTGTTTTACTGGCAAAGCCAACAGTAGCATGTTCTTATATGGTAATCTTGGCATATATTGGTGCGGCTTCATAGACATGTATGGGTACAGTCAGCATGATCATTTTTTCATACTGAAATATATTGTGTGCTAAGTTATCATGAAAATGAATTGGAAAATGCTCCTGTGCACTATTGGTGACTTGCATCTTTTGAATTTTTTCATGTTACTATTCAAATCCGAATACAAACTGTGTTGCTTTTGACCCAATTTTTCACAGGAAGTATGCTGTAAAATGCACCATTTTAACTGATTATTTTAAAAGACATTTGGAGGAGATTCCCCAAACACCCTTTGTTTCTCTCGTTGCGTTCTCTCGCTCAGACATTTTTGTGAAAAACATTTACGGCCATCCAATAAAAAAAAATCACTAGCCGCTACTGAATGTGTCTCCATTATGCATCACCCACCACCTTTATGCTATGTTACTGGGATATATATAATACACGTCACTGCCACTTGCATGGTCTCCAGGCTCTCTGGTGGTTCTGAAATAGAGAGGTTCCATTAGATTAGTGGGGAGGAAAGGAAAATGTTAAATATATTTTGCTTCTGTGTTGACAATTGGAGTTCAGTGGTGTCCAGGCACTTTGTTTTAGTTTGTTTCTAGGAGGTCTGTGTCTGGGTCATGCTAAGCATTCACAGGAATGCTCTGCATGTCATATCACTTACCTGCAGAGTGTGACGAATTTGGAAGACCCTCCCTAGTGGTCTGGGAAAGCGGGACCTCTCTGGGAGTGACTCCCCTTTAGGGGACGAGGATTCCATTCCTACAAGGTACTCCCTATGAGGAATTCCCTCTATGCATATGTGGCAGTGGAAAAGACTGCTGTTACTTCTGTTTTACATTCCTACCCTATTGACATTACTCCCATATCATTGGCTCAAGGCTAATGCTACAATCCCCTTGAACTCAGCAACTGATAAAAAACCAAATGCCCCCTTTACGTAATACTGAAAAAATCAAACCGGAGATACCGAAACCTGAAAGCAGGTGGTAAATGCACACAGGTGATGGAAATGAGGCCACAGGTGCACCCAATGCACACACTAAGAGAACAAAATTACCACACCTTCCACAAACACACTTCCCAACACCACCATGCTGCACTGGTCTCAGTCAGCATTCACATACAGCTGCTCCAGGTCAACATAGAGTTGCAGGGGCTGGAAGACCACCACAGGGAAAATAAGGCAGAGGAGAGGAAGATGATGATGGCAAGAAGGAGATGCCACACAAGGTGTGCACCGATACCCCGGGTAAGGGCCTCACCATGGAGCCTCAATGACAGCCAGATCCTCAATCTGTACCTCCTCACCAGGGAGAAGATTGCAGATCTGCTGAACCAGATTCAGGATGATGTAGGGAGCAGGATTGCCATCAGGACAACCATACGACCTCTGGTAAAGCTGGTGTCGGTCCTGCATTCCTTGCTATAGGCACGTTCCAGCACACTGTAAGCTAACTGCATGTCATCTCACAGACTGCTTTCACTAAAGTGATGTGTCCGTTGCTGGATGCACTTCTGTGCAATGTGGGATGGCACATTGCACTTTCCACCACCCTGGCACAGGTGAATGCCACAAAGGCAAGTTTTTACACCATGGCACACATGCCCAATATGGTAGCAGCGCTTGATTGTACTCATACATACTCATACAGAGTTGGTGGCACCCCAGGCATGGGGGAAGGTGTACAAGAACTGGAAGCAATAACATTCCCTCAATGTCCAGGTCACCTGTGATGCAGACCTCACATTCGCCCACTGCCGTGCCTGCTTCCCAGCTTCAACCCATGAAGCCATGGTCTTGCGGAACAGCACGTTGCTGGCATACATAGAGGGCACAGAAGCTAACGGACCTAGATATTGGGTGAGTACATGTTCAATCACACAAACCTTGTTGTACTAGTGACATGCAATGGGGGGGACCCCACACATAGAGATTGCATGCTCTGACAAGGCCCTGAAAAACGGTGAAGATGACAGTTGGCAACACAACCAATGACCAAGGTTACTGATCATTCAAAGTAAAACAACACAGTACAACAATACACAAGGAGATTAGTTGCTCCAACAACACTCTGAAATACTGAATAGCATGCCCACCCCAGACACCCTTGGTGCAAGCCGAGTTGGTTGGGAACTACTGGGTGTAGGGCCCCTAACACCAATGGAGCCCCTTGGTTGTCCATTATGTAATGGTCTGAAGGATACTGCCATGCATGGAATAACATGACACGGGTATTTGAAATGGCATGTACTCAGGTCACCATGCATATGGATCCATAAAGGAATCCACACAGATGACCTGCACATGTAACCCAGGTTCCCATCAGAAAGCATGTATGGGAGCAATGCATAGGCCCAAACCACCCACTAAGGCATGCTGCCCTGTCAATCCTCGACCATGCAAGCAACAAGTGTTGGCCGTGAGATGTGTGCATGATGTACCATGACAGACTGAACACCCCACTGAGTAGGTGACTCCACATGCAAGGACTGGAATTTGAAATAGTGTTTTGTGATCAAACATGGGACATTCATGCACAGACTGTCTTTTGAGATGCTGCTGTTACAGGAAACACATCCACAGTTCATTATGATTGACACCTATGTCTCTTCCCCTTGCAGATGACTCTGAATACCCACAGCTTCTGTGGCTGATGACTCCTCTGAGGAATCCCCAGATACCACAGCAGGTGTCCGGACTACGGTGTGTGTTGAGCACACCTTTGGCTTGTGGAAGTCTTGCTTCTGATGTTTACATTGGTCTGGGGGAGCACTCATGTATAGGCCCGAAAAGGTGGGGTAGATTGTGCTCGCATGTGCAATGTTGCACAACATCTGCATTTAGCAGAACATTCCCCTGCCCCTGGATTGTGACATGCCACCAGCTGAGGAGGATGGCGCAGTACCTGCAGGTGCCATGCATTTATGCACTGAGCGCGTAGAGGCCAGGGACTGGCACCTAGCTCACCAGGAACTGATTGAAAATCTTTTTTGAAAAATCCATCACATTGCACTCCCTTTGTACGTTTGTAAAGAATTTAATCACACGTTAAGCACTTGTACACAATAAGGAATGTCCTGTCATTGCTTCAAGTGAAAATGTTAGTGGTAACATGTAACGTGTAACGACCTTCACCAGAACAACATCCTCCTCTCCAATAACCCACCCTCAAAGCACCCTCCCCAATGACCCACCCTCAAAACACCCTACCAATAACCTACCTTCAAAACTCCCTCCCGAATAACCCACACTAAAATTACCCTCCTCAAACACACACAACCAAAACACCCCAGCAGTGTCCACCTGTCACTTTCTGTGCCTCCTGTGCATGGGGCTCTTCACCAGGTCACTGCCAGTGAGGAGGCACTGTGAGCGGTGCCTTGGGGGTACCAGGTAGGGAGCCGTATGTGGGAGGCCTCTGACCCCTGGGCCAGCATGAACTTCAGGATAAGCTGCATGCATTGGACAGAGGTAGTGTCTGTTTGCTCCCACACCATCTGTCCCATTGCAGTTATGGTGGCAGTGGCATGACAGAGTGACCGGGACATCCTGCTGCTCCAACCCTGCATGCACTCATGCATTACCCGCATCTCCTGCAGCTGCTTGCACACCAGATCCTCGATAGAAGCCTGCCGCTCCTCAATAGCATGGAGGGATGGCAGAATTGTGTCCAGTAGTGAAAAGAAATACAACACTATGCACACCTAATAGTAACAATATTTGTGAATAGTTTGAAATAAATCCTCAAATGGTTAAAAGAAAAAATGTTTACAAATATTTTGAGGTGCTGGGGAGATAATCTCATCCTTGGCATCTGGGTTGGTACAATAACAAAACAAGAAGTGGATGATCCCACAGTGGGGAACTCCCGTCCCCTGCGCACTGTCTAAGATCTGTCAAAACAGACCAATAATTTTTAACCATATGGTGTCTGATATTCAAATCACCATATGTAGTTAATGCTCTTCAAATGTATCATATACTGTTCATACAGAAAAACTACAGGATGAATTTAGGATCCTAAAAAACAGATTTATTGAAAGAGGAGTCCCTGAAGACCTAGTGGAAAATGTGATACGGAGAACAGAAACACAAAGTCGTGAAGAACTTTTGACACAGAAACCAAGGAATATCACAAACAACTTAATACATACACTAAGATATTCTAGTCAAACCTTTCAAATAAAGCGGACCTTATCAAAACAGACCCTCAGTTGAATACTCTTTTTCCAGAACCACCCATGCTAGCATTTAAAAGGGGCAGTAATTTCAGAGACAGATTGATCAAAGCAGAAAAATTAAGAAAATCTACACAAAGCACCCTGAGCAAACCAAAAAATTGAACTTTTCCCTGTCTCAACTGCCAACACTGCTCAAATGTAATTAAGGGTGATCACATTAGACATGCCAATACAGGCAAGAAAATTCCACTCAAACAATATGCTACATGTGATTCAAAAAATTGTCATTTACGTGCTACGATGCCCATGTGGTAAATACTACGTGGGGAAAAACAGCCTGGAAAGCCAAAGAAAGATGGACGGAGCATAAATCAAACATCAGAACCAAACATATTAAGTCACCCGTCTACAGGCATTTTCGAGATCACAAACACAATGTTGCACAAATGAGAGTAGTTATACTTGAGGTACTCCACCCGCTCCCAAGAGGAGGAGATCTACAAAAGAGATTATCTCAAAGAGAATTATACTGGATCCATCGCCTTGACTCTCTTAACCCACTAGGGATTAATGAAGATTACTATCTGGGACCTTTTCTATGAAACAGCTACCATTCCTCTATTTAGTAGTTTCCATCTGTTTTTACCTTATTTAATGGGACATAATTAGCCCGGACACATCACATCCAGATATTGTTAAATGAGTTGAATATTGTATCAGAAGTCATTGCGACATAGGAGTTGCTTACTATGAATATTCAAGTACTGTGTATATATACAGATGTGTATGTCATGTATCAGATTGTGAATCCATAGATGGAACAGCAACAGAGTGAACATGGTATTATTTTGTCATTTGAGGTTAACATTACTTTTTGACAATAACAATAGATCATATTCTATGTCCATGACCATCTTTCGAAGGATATAGATTCCACCCCTTCACCTTCTACTATTTCTGAGTTACTCTTCCCATATGGATATACAATTGTGTAAGTAACACCAACTATGATTACACTCACAGATTTTGCTGAACCGTATTCCTACATTTCTGTTTGGCTAAATTTATTTGGGTGCACGATTTCAACCAGTTTTCGGAATGCATTTGTATGCGTTCCATTTCTCCTAACAATCGTATATGAGAACTTTAGCTGTCATCACGCTCATGTGCTTCTGACACATCTAATTCTGACGCGGCCGCGTCTTTCATTTCAACCATGTTAATTACCGGACAATAGCATGACGCATGTGCACGATGATGTCAGTTCCCGCTGACTGGATCACGCTATGACGCGTGTGACGTAGGACGCACAATCGTCACCCTAATGACGCTATATTAAGTGGACAACGTTTAAAAATCTTAACATCCTCCTGCAGCGGAGCCTGCTCCTGTGATTCCTTGCGTGTTCTGCGGAGCAGCTTCTTTTTCGTGTAATAAGTAAGTCTTGAATTCATTTATATTTTGGGTTACTGTAGACCCGGTCCAATACACCATGAGACTAAGTACTTTTTGTATACTCTTTCTTCCCTCCCATGCAGTTCGCTGATGTGGAGTCTTTTTGATCACTCATTAAAATAGAGTACAGGCTTGATATACATTCCTTTTGGAAACTACTGCGGTGGCTGGAGTGTCATCATGTGGCACATACACCTAATAAGGTCAGCACCTACTTTTTTAACATACATTTCTTTTTGTTAATTGTGCCTATTTAGCCCTTAATATCCCGACTACTATTTTTTACAGGTAGTATCCTGTACTCCCTGGGTGATAGCCCCTACCACATATGCTGCGGATGTTTTTCATCCATTTTAAGAAAACGTTCTATTCCAGTTTGAAAAATACATCCTAAACACAAGGTCAGCAGAATTCACTTCTCTTCACATCTTTTATACTTATTCTTCAATCATACGCTTATCTATAGGTTTGGTTCAAATAAATAGTCCTTAGTTTTCGTGACCAATTGGAGTGTTGAATTCACTAATTTAATTTAAAATGTACATCATTAGGTTGATAACAATGTTGATGACAATGTTGAAGCACTACATAGGTGTTAATCATATCATGTATTTATTATGCTTGGTTTGAAGATGTATATTGTTTTGATTGCCACAAACTGTTGTTGCACAGTAGATTTGTTTAAGTTTTATAATATTATTCATTAATACTTTCTTCCGTAATTTGTTTTACTTTTTTAGAAACTTTGAAATTGTGAATTTTGCCCCTGATGAAGAGTGAATACTCAAAACGCGTTGGGCCATCAAATGATGAATTAAATTGAAGCTCTTGTGTTAATCATGAAAGTTTTGGTTTATTAATACTTATGAAAGAATTATATTTCAATAATTTTGTATGAACACTATATAATCCATTTGAAGAGCATTAACTACATATGGTGATTTGTATATCAGACACCATATGGTTAAACATTATTGGTCTGTTTTGACAGATCTTAGACAGTGTGCAGGGGACGGGAGTTCCCCACTGTGGGAACATCCACTTCTTGTTTTTTTAGAATTGTCCAATGTCCAATGACAGGTGCTGGCTGTGGGATAGCAGTTGTGGCTTTAGCGACTACCGTGTCACCTGCCTGGCCAGTGGAGGGGCCACTGAGCACTGCTATGGGGATTTTGTCATCCCCAGGACCTGCCAGTGTGTCCACAGCAGTGGTTGGTGGAGGTGGTGGCCCGGCAGCCCTGCCCTGCTGTCTGCTCCTGCTGGCAAGGGGTCTGGCCTGTGCAGGGGCAGACGTTGTGCCTGCAGTGGAGTGTCCGACCTCGTCACTGTCTGTGGACTGTGTTCCTGTTGGGAATAGAATGACATGCTGTTAGTCATTTGGCAGACATGTCTGTGGGCTTGCATTACACACTTGTGAAATTGGGCCTCATTACAAGTATGGCGGTAAGGCAACAACGGCGCTGGTATTGCTACCAGCAGCGTTGCTACCGTACTGCCATACTATGAGTTGTGCTTGCGGATCTCGCTTTGCCCGCCAGGTCCAACCTGGCGGGCAGTGCGGCACCCGCAAGCACAACTTGTGGATGCACCAGCACCGTATGGTGCATCCAAGCTCTCCATTCCCATTCAGCCCTATGGAGCTGAATGGGGATGGGGAGTCCCTTATTGCTGGCACACGTGAATGGGCAATTACTGGATCCCCCGACCTCGGCATGACCCGGTAATTGCCTATTCACGGGTGCCAGTAAAATCATAGGTCCGGCGGCAGGCATGCCTTTGTTACAGGCACGGCTACCGCCAGACCCATAATGAGGCCCATTGTGTTTATCCCAGAGATGCACATTTCCTGTGTTTGGCTTGGGTGTTATCGCACCAATGAAAGCTGCTACTACTAGGTTGTTGTAGTGCCCGATGAGGGTGTACAAAGTGCATGCATGTGCACATTGCCTGTTGGCCTGCCAAGGTGGCTTGTTGTTGTGGGTGTGTTGGTGCTTCACTTACTGACATGGACTATCTTGGCACACATGGGTGCTTCTGATGTGTCCATGTGTTGGCATGCACGTTTTGACTACAGTGAATGTGCATTGCTAAGTTTACCCGCCTCCCATGGCACGTGTGTGTGCTTACTGAGCATTTACTGTGACTGCCATGTGTTGAACCATTCCTGTGCCCATTTAGTTCTTCTCTGCTGAGGGATGCATGTTTTTGGACACTACATTGACATGTGCATGGTGTCAGATGTACTTACCACCATTGCTGTGGGTTCCTGCACCTTGAGGTCATCCCAGTGCTTCTGGCAGTCCTTTATGCTACGTGGTACAGATCCCACTGTCATCACCCATGCCTATATGTCGGTCCACTTGGCTGTGTTACTCTAGGCAGAGGTTTTTCTGTACCTGCTGCTGAATAGGACGTCAGCATGATCCTCCACTGCATCTGCCAATGCAATTAGCTCTGCCTCTGTACATTTTGCCTTTCAGAGCCAGAAATCTGGCAGACAGACCTTTTTTTCCTGTACCATTATGTTGCCACAAATTTGGGGACTGATGCTAGCGGGAAATGGGTGATTCAGGGTGGATTGAGTTTTTGAAGATGCCCACCGCCGAGCTTCCTGTTCTGGCTATGATGCTATTTCCGACTGCTGGTAATAACGGCTGGTATGGTTAGCAGAAACGGTATCACTGGCAATATTTTGCATGTATTACCAGCCGATGGCCAACCGGTATTACCGTTTCTAGCTTGTGTGTCTGTGTGAGTGCGTGCGCCCGATGGCTCGGAATATGGTGATAAAGGTAACACTGCCGGACCGATATTACTGCTGTTTTACCGGTGAACTCGTAATGAGCCCATTGTTACAAGAAGGGCACCTGAAGGGCTCTTGCCGAGAAGAAACAAAAAGCAGAACAACCGAGACAGCACCCTGCTGGAGCATGCCCGAAGGCAGATATTGTACCTGGATTTCCCACAGTGGAAAGAGACGAGTGGAATCAAACAGAGAGAGAGGAATAAGTAATCCAGAGGACCAAAGGGGCCTGGAGAGCCCTAAAAATATAAGAGACATTGTGACCAGATGGCAACCCAAAGGGTTCAATTAATCTATACAAGGCACAGTATTAGGGGAACAAAAAGTTCCATGTTGGTGGAAACGGGCTAACTGTGTAACCCTTGCCCTTCAAGAACTTGAGGCATTTGCTTTACACAAAGACTTGTACATTTTTCTGAGGAACTTAAAAAAGAGACTTGGAAACATTTCTTTTATGAACTGTTAAGAACAAACATTTTGTCCTATGAGCAGTACTTTGGGAGAAACTAACTAACATCGGCCAAACAAAGCAAGAGCTGGGAGGCTACGGCTCTAGCTAATTTTTAAGTGCTTTTCTAAAGTGGTATGGTCAGATAGTGGCTAGGATTTGGACTAAGGACTATTTTTCTTTGTTTTCTTTTAACATTTGACAAGCACCCTTAGTTTAGTTTGTAGGCAGAGAAATCCCTCTTAACGATAGGGACAGATTGGCCTTTTCCTGTTTTTGTTAAATAAAACCCATGTAATGTTACCATGTAATGTTAATATCAAGTCTTACTCCTTCTTCTGGTTCGCCAAATATGGTGTCAAAAGTGGGATCAGAGTGACCCGGCATAGAGTCAGACACTCACCCTGGTCATATGACCAATCCCATCGACCACCTTCCACCAATAGGACAGTCTGTGTATACTCTTTAAGGATGCGCCAACCATATTACATAATTATTCCATTTTGGACTTTGGTTGACACGTGTTTCGTCTATTCGCCTTTCTCAAAACCGGGCTCTAATACCATAATAATAACTAATAGTATTTTAACAAAAAGGCATTAGTATAATGTTTACAATATGTTAAACATACATGACGGAAAATAAGGGTTGGAAGTGTGGGAGGATTGGTTAGGGAGGGAAAAGAAAGGAAAAAAATATAAGATTTTCAATATAATAATACCTTATTAGACGCATTGCATATAGTTTTTGCATTCTTTGCCCATTACTCATTCTCATTTTAGATATAATAATACCATATTGGATGCATTGCGTATGGTTTTTGCATATTTAGGCCATTACTCATTCTCATATTATTTGCAACTTGTCTTATACACTAAGTTTGCGTACAAAAGTAAACCTTTTAGTGGTTAAACCTTCCTAGGCGTGCTACTGCCCTTGCCCTACTCAAAATGCAATTGTCTTCTGCTTACCTTCCAAGTGTTTATCTGTTAGATTCCCGTTTGTTAGCCTATCATTTCCGTGCTTCATTTCGCCTGAGCCTGTCCCAAGAACCTCAATGAGGAGCCCATGGAGATTGGATGGGTAGGGGCTGAAGAATGGGTAGGAGAGGAAGAAGAAGAAAGTGAAGAAGGTAAGGAAGAGAGAGAGATCTGCTACTGTACCCCTCAGCCCTTTCAAACCCAAGAAATCGTCTGGGTCAATGACATCTGGGCTAAAGCCATGATTGACTCAGGGTGCAACCAAATTGCCATACGCTCAGACCTAGTATACCCAGAAGATCTAAAAGGGAAGGGGGCCATAAAGTTTACCTGCATACTTCGGGATGTAGAAACTCATCCAAATACCGCTTACCCTAGAGGCCAGAGGTTTCCCCACCGGGTATGAGTTGCAGTGATACCATGTCTACCAGAGGAAGTCATCATAGGATGGACTTCCCTACCTATCCAGATCTCTTAACCCATTGTCCCCCGCAGAGCCCTTCAAAAAAATACTCTCCTTTATCTTCCTTGGAAATATTTGAGGGAAGAGAAGACCCATCTGTGTGGAGCTAGAGAAAGGAGAATGCCAGGGGGATGACAGCCTCGCAAGAGGAGAGCTCCACTTTTACGGGAGTGGTATGTGACACATTTGGAGAATTCATCACTTCTTCCTTAGGGGGAGCCACCCCCTGTAAGGCTAGGGAGGTGAGCCTGCTAAGTAAGACCCCCCTAGCGGTCTGGGAAAGCAGGACCTCACCGGGAGGGACTTCCCTTTAGGGGACAAGGACTTCCATTCCTAGAAGTAACTCCCTATGCTTATATAGGAGTGGAAAAGACTGCTGTTACTTCTGTTTCAAATTCCTAACCTATTGACATTACTGCCATATCTTTGGCTCAAGGTAATGCTAGAATCCCCTTGAACTCAGCAGCTGATGAAAAAAGCAACACACCCCTTTGAAGTACGGAGATGAGGAACATTGAATGGAGGAGCAAGAATCCTACGCAGAGGCCAGCCTCTGACATGTGAACATCCTGGAAGGGAGGAGCCATGCTACACTACATATCCACCAGCAACGCGGGGAGCTGAAGAAGCCAGAAGCTAGAAGCCAGCACCAAGAAGAAGTACATTGCTGAGATGGAAACGGAGACAGGGAAGAATCGTCTTACCTGGTGGCATGACAACACTGCAGACGTGGTGGGCCTGGGAGATATGAACCAACGCCGAGACCAGGAGACAATGGAGAAATTAACCATCCACTCTTAGTGTGGTGAACACAGAAACTGACAAGGCAGACAGGAGACAAACCATCTTACATGGTGGCATGATCATGCCGTAGTTGTGATTGGCCTGGGAGCTCCCAACTGATGCAGAGACCAGGGGACAACGGCGGAACGACCCATCCACTTTGCGTGTGAAAAACACAGACACTCATAAAACAGACAGGAGACAAACCATTTTAACTGGTTTCATGGCCACGTTACAGCCATGCGGGGTCTGGGGCCCGAGAACTGACGCCGAGACCAGGGAACAACACAGGAAGTAATCCTCCGCTCTCTGTGCGAGGATCACTGAGACTACCGAGATAGGCAGGGAAAGGAGAACTATGTAAAACACAAGGGACTGCTATGGGTATTCCTACTGTGGGTTGCCCAATACTATGATCACAATCAGGAACTCACAGTTTCTTTGTTAGGGTGGGTTAGGATGGGTACATATCTTTTGCTGGACTTACAATTGCAAGTTGGTGCACTCTATCGTCCTAAAACACATATTAGGCCGTTCCGGGCTGTCAATGTGTCTGCCACTATCCGGGTGAAATTCCATAAACTTTAATGAGCTTTCTACGTCAGCAGGTGCAAGTATGTTTCTTAAAAGACTGGAGAGTGTACATTATATTCTCCAGTGGGTTCCTCTTTTGCATCTGGGCATTGAAGAATCTTGTAGGACCCTTAATGTTTGTTATCCAGGGTCCTAGTAAGGAAGACCCTGCCTGTGTTTTTTTCTTGAGCACTAGGTCAGGTCCCCCAATAGCCGACCGGTTTCTGTGGTATGAAGCAGTTAGACCACATTCCTCAGGGCTTAAGGGGGCATCAAAATGGGTGCATCCTAGTTCACAATGGCAGCGTTGTCTGCATTATTCAAAGTCCTCTCCCCTTTCCATGTAGTTAGTAGTTCTGTGTACGGAAGGGTGAGGCAGCCTGAGACCTGCTGCTTTCGTCCGAGAAGAGGTCTGGCGGGCCGGGCGCAATGGATTCCATTGCACGCGGCCACCCCGATGGAGCACACCCAAAGGCAGAGAAGGTACCCGGGCTTCCTAGGGTGGAGGGAGGCAATTGGAATTAAGCAAAGAGAGAGAAATAAGTAATACAAAGGACCAGAGGGGCATGGAGAGCCCTAAAGATATGAGACCTTGTTACAAGAAGGGAACCTGAAGGGTTCCTGTAGAGAAGACAGGAAAAGGAGAGCACCTGCTATTCCACCCTGCTGGAGCACACCCAAAGACAGAGAAGGTACCAGGGTTGCGGAAGGTGGAGGGAGGCCAGGGGAATTAGAGAAATAGAGAGGAATAAGTAATCCAGAGACATTGTTACAGAAACCTGAGGGTTCAATCCTTTGATACAAGGCACAGTATTAGAGGAATAAAAAGGTCCAAGTTGACAGGAACGGACTAAGGGTGTAACCCCTCCTCTTCAAGAACGTGAGACATACAAAGACTTGTACATTTTCAACTTAAAAAAGAGACTTGAAAACCTTTCTTTTATGAGCTTTTAAGAACAAACATTTTGACCTACGACCAGTACCTTGGGAAAGATCCAGCTAACATTGGCCGGATGAAGCAAGAGCTAGGAGATTACAGTTCTGGCTCATTATTATGTTGTATTCTAAAGTGGTAGGGTCAGGTAGAGAATAGGATTTGGCCTGAGGACTATGTTTTGCTTTTTTACAATTGACGAGCACTCTTTTTAGTTTGTAGGCAGGGAATCCCTCGTAGTGATGTGGACAAATAGGCCTTTTCCTTTTTCTGTTAAATAAATCCCTTGACATGTTAACCTTAAGTCTGACTCCACCTTCTGGCCCGCCATAAGAGACACATGCCCCTGCAGGCATCTATATCAGATGAGCCCCGTCCAACATGGGGGACTGCATGGCCTCCATCACTGTCAGCACTAGGGGGTTCTCAGGCGCCCCAGAACATACAGGGCCATGAGTGAATAGGTTTTGAGCCCTTGGATGTGCAGAAGTGTGCATTCTGTACCTCCAAATCTGAGTTCTCATAGCATTCTATGGGACTTCATGAGGCTGATCTCAGGGAGGGATGTTGTCAATCAACTTCCCTCTCTGTTTCCTGTTTCCCTGTGTGGCCTGGAGTGGAGAACAAGACAAGAAGAGTTGAGGGACCAGGAGGAAAACTTTATTCAAAAGGTGCTGGCCTGCTTGTGTGTGTGTTAATGGGCATGTGCATGGCTGGGACATAGGTCAGGATGCACATGGGGCAGTGACAGCAGGTGACGTTTTGTAAGTGGAGGGATGCAACATTTCCCTGAACTTGGTTGAAAAAGGGAGCAGAGCAAGCGAACCAGAATCACCGAGCGTGTTTGTGGTGTTTTCCCCCTCCGAATAATTTTTTAGCAATGGGTTGAAATAGTGCATTTTGCTGCCAAAATGTAAAGACCATTTCAGCATGCCCCTGTAAAAACACATTGGGCCTCATGACTCTGGTGGTAGTCGTGCCAGTAAAACCGGCACGGCTGCTGCCAGAGTCATTTTTTTCCCACGCCTGGGAATGGGCAATTACCGGTAATTGCCCATTCCCGGGCACCGGAAAAAAATGCTGCCCATTCCCATTCGAGCCCCATAGGGCTCAATTGGAATGGGGAGGTCGGATGCACAGGTGCCATTCGTGAATGGTGCCGGTGCATCCGACATGGTCTGCTCGTGGGTGGCAGTCCACCTGCCAGGTTAGACCTGGCGGGTGAAAAGGCACCCGCGAGCTGACCTTGTAGTTTGCCGGTCCAGCAACAACGGTACCAGCAAGCTTACCGGCACCATTGTTACCAGACCGGCAAGCTAATAATGAGGCCCATTGTGATTTTGTTAATGCCTGATATATGACTCATTGCCTGTAAAAATACATGTAAATGGTGTCTACCAGAATTGCCACAGTAAAAACATGTTTTAATGATGCATGCACCTGTGCTTGCCCAAGTATCTGCCTCATGACCGTCACCCCACACTATAGTGAACCACAGGTGTAGTAGCTTACCCTTTATATAGGAGAGACAGAGTCAATAGCAACTGGGGTGGTCAGGATCAACCTGATGTGCCAACTAAACAGGGATTGAGGAGGGACCCATCGGCTCACTATCCCCACAGTGACGCGGCCATTTGGCCTCAAGAACATCTCTTTGTAGTTTCATACCTGAAAAACTCTATTCCCCAGACTACACACCATGAGTCACCAGACTAACCCATGGACTGGAATACAGAAACAAGCACTGGGATCCTCGTCAATGGTGTACCGCAGTGCCCATACGGCGGGAACCGCTAATACCAGCAGAAAAGGCCACAGGATGCCACAGAACCGCCAACCTCAATACAGGGAATTCCAGGATGGTGCTGCACACTAGGGGCACTTGTAAAACATTGTGGTTTTTTATAAAAACTTAATAAAAACATTTCCCCATAAGCCAATCACTGGCCTTAAACAATAATAATACTTAAAGGGAATTAAGATTCCTGAAAGGAACTTCTAATCTTGGTGAGGTATACAAGAAAGATTTCGGAATGCAAATCAGTGTCAGCCTCTTGGTATAAAAGGGGCCGGGGAACCTCAGTATTCCGTGTCTTGGATCTGGAGGAAGCAGGTGTACCTGCTGATGCTCTCTTACTACAAAGGGAGACTGTAAGAGAGAGAGAGAGAGAGAGAGAGAGAGAGAGAGAGAGAGGGACTGCGAGGATGGCTGCCTGGAGGAAGGTAGTAGCAGCCAGGGAAGTCTGGGAGGAAAGGTGGAGAGCTGCTAAGCCCTGGAAGCCCGGGAGTAGAAATGCTGACCAGAAGAGCACAACAGCCCCTCTCAGTTCTGTTGGGAAATGGAAAACCAGAGCCAACGGTTTTTCACCAGTTACACCCAGGGAAGGATTGCGGCCCATGGCATGAGGGCAAGAGAATATCAGCAGCCTGAAAAGGACCCTTAATTTGGGGGGATACCCATTCAAGCCATGGTGTAGGAGGGACCGAGTAGAGAAAAAGATAGATCTCAATGATAGCATGTGGTGCTGAGAGAGCCTCTGTAATCAACTAATGGTAACTTTGCTCCTCTCACTAATGAGCTTGTGCATGTAACTGAAGGAGAGTCCTGTCCCTCAATTCCATTTTGCCCCTTCTCTCACAATGCTCCCTCTCTTTCATTATGCACCCTATCCCCGTTTCCTATGCCTCTTGCAGTGTCCCTTGCCTCTCATTGTGCCTCTTTGCCCTCATAGAGCCCGACGTCTCTCAGAGCTCCTCATCTGTCACAGTGTTTCCTGCCCTCATATTGCTCACTACATCTCACAGTGACCCCCTACTGATCACAGTGATCATTATCCCTCATTGTGATCCCTTTCCCTCACCATGTTCAAGTCTCTCACCATGCAATTGTCAGCCTCAATGACTTCTTTATGAAATGAACAAGATTCCTCTGGAGCCAAGGATGTAGTGCCCTCCAACCCTGAAGGAAATGAAATGGCCAGCTGGTTGAAATGTAACCACAGTGCCAGGCAGTTCCCCCAAAGGCAGGAGTACTACTTGACACCCCTATACCCCCTTCCTGATGCAGCAAACACTGGGACACAGGAGCTGCAAGAAGGGAGACAAGAACAGTCATGAGACGGTAAAGACACAATTGGAGGATTAGCAGCACTAGAGGTAAAGCCTTACGTGTCCAGCTTTTAATCTGGGGTCTGCTGATGTCAGTTTACTAGTAGACAATCACACGTAAAAACTATCATGGAACAAAAACATGGCTAAGTATCTGAAAATTCTTCTAACAGACTTAAATCATAAATATGAAGGAGTGTGGTCCTTGCAATAACAGGTTAAATTTGCTAATGGTCGTAATCCAGGGTTTAGGATCGTTGGGAGAATGGAGTGCCAAAGTTATGGTGCTCCTTTTATGCTGCATCGGCTCATTCTCCTTCCAGTGTCTGGCGTGGCACGTATCACTGCAGATTAGAGAAAAGGATTATCTGAAACAACATGCACCGGGACAGAACCCGGGAACATGGTAGCCTGGTATCTAAGGACGTTGCAGTTCCGAGATGAGGGATCGCCTCAACATGCCCCCAGTTGCCAGGGCAACTGGTAAGTCACCCAGGAATCACCTGAGCAGGCTGGGGTCGATTGACGGCCATGGTTCCTAACAGCATGCCCCCTCCTAACCGCCCCTACACCTGGAGGAGCAACATCAGTAATTGGAACAGGTTTTGAAGGATACTTTGCCTGGGACTGACTCACTAAACGTGGAGCCATGATATTCATAACCGTGACCCAAGTTATTTCTTCCACACAATATCCCTTGCAGTGTACCAAATACTGCAGGGAACGTCAATACCAGTGGGAATAGATGATACGTTGAACCTCACACTCAACTTGTGGTCCCAATGTAGGAAGACGCTGGGCTATAGGTCTGGAGCAAATAGCTGACCTTCAAATGGGTTTTAATAGGGAAACATGAAATACTGGATATATTATATAATAAGTGGGCAGTTTCAATTCCATAGCCACAGAATTTATTACATGAGAGATCTATAAAGGGCCTATATAACAGGGTTTGACCATCTTGCTACAGTCTTCTTTTTTTATCAGCGTGTAACTGGGATTGGTCTTGAGCAACTTGGAGATGGATCTCTGCTTTTTTAAAGCCTTATTGTAGTTGTTCTAGTAAAACGGTGACCGCTGGGACTGGACTTGGTCAGAGAGCCAGCACAGGAATGGAAGTAGGATGTAGACCCTGTGGCAGATGGAATGGGGTATCTTGGATAGGGGAATGAAAAGCCAAAGGGAGTAAATGTGTCCATCCCCTATCTTGCTCTGGAATATAGCTTCTTAAATATTGTCTGATGTTTGATTGGCTCTTTCACTCTGATTGTCACTTTGAGAATGATAGGCTGTGGAGAAATTCAACCGGAAATGTTATCCTTTACTGATTGCCTTGCAGATGGGAGATATGAATTGGGTGCCATGACCTGTAACTAGTGACTAGGGGAGCCGATGGAGAGAAAAATGTTTTGAATAAAATATCTGGCTAGAAGAGGGGATGAAGGTTCTTCTTGTAGAGCCATACAATGAGTCATCTTGATCAATGAGTCAATGGGCCTCATTAAAAAGTTTTCCAGTGCAGTAAAAATGGTACCGGTAAGCTACCAGTACCATTGTTACCAGACCAGCAAACTATGAGTTCTGCTCACGGGTGCCTTCCCACCCACCAGGTCTGACCTGGCGGGTGTAACGGCACCCGGGAGCAGAGCATGTCGGATGCACTGGCACCATTCACGAATGGTGCTGGTGCATCCAACCTCCCCATTCCCATTTGAGGCGTACAGGAAAAGAATGGAAAAAAAAGCCTTCCGAACCAACTACGGCTAATATGAATTACAAGTAAGGCCTTTTGAATTCTCTAATGCCCCTGCTGTTTTCCAATACTTCTTGTTGTATTCATAGTGATATACTTGGACGATATATTGATTTTATCCAAAACCTACCAAAAACACATACGCCATGTCAAAGAAGCTCTAGAATGCCTTCAAGTGTATCGGTTGTATGTAAAACCCTCAAAATGCGAATTCCATAAATGGAGCATTGCCTATTTAGGGTACATAATAACAACGGAAGGCATAGAAATGGACCCTGGCAAAATAGCAGACATGGTGGAATGGCTATGTCCAAGATCTGTAATAGAACTGCAGCGATTTGTAGGATTCACCAATTTTTACAGGAGATTCATCTCAAATTACTCCAGGATAATATTGCGATTAACTCGTCTCCTTAAAAAAGACGTTCCTTATGAATGGAATTTGGAAACAGAAAAAGCCTTTGTGATCCTCAAGAGGCTGATCACTTCTGCACCCATCCTCCATCTCTATGACCCCTTCCTTCCTTATATTGTGGAAACCGATGTCTCCGACAACGCCGTTGGTGCCCTTCTGCTACAAAAAGATCCTTCATCCAAAGAATCTCATCCTCTGGCTTACTATCCTCGTACCTTCAACCACGCTGAAAAGAAACTACAGTATATTTGGAAAAAAAAACTCCTCAACATATAGGAAGCCTTTCTCAATTGAAGACAGCTGTTGGAAGGAGCCAAGCATACCATAACGGTATTCACTAACCATAGGAATCTAGGGTACCTAACGAAAGCCCAATCGATGAACCAAAGAAAAAACTGGCTTCCCCAGATTTGACTTAATAGTCACGTTCAAATCAGGCAATCAAAACACCAAAGCATGAACCCTATCCAGGGCTTAGAAAGCAGCTACTGAAGACGCAGATGGTATATCTTTTGCTCCTCCAGATAGGATAATTTCAGCTACCATTCCTACATTGTTCACTTACGAGGATGCATTACGTAAAACGTACACCCTGTGGAGGATCAGAAGAAGGATATAGACACTGTGAAGACATTTTCACTATATAGTTTATTTAGGGTAAAATAAGACCTACATGTACCTATGTCTATGGGGTGTTCCCTACCTATTTTACTAACTAATGTGCTCATCAGTTAGAGTGAGTGTCCAAAACATGTCAGTACACTGTCCAAATCTAACCTATCTGATCCTACCACTAGAATAACTAACTAAGGCCAGGAAAAGGACCCCCTTCTCCTGGGTGCTATGATTCTTCCACTACGCCCCTTTTAGATATAGCTTGGTATATATGAAATTGTTCTTAGCTTGGTCTAGAAGAATCTGGAGAGGCAGCAGATACCGGTTCTTGATAGTTTTTGAATTTAACAATGGTAATTCACACAGGGGGAGAAGTTCTGTTTCTTCCTCCTTAGGGATAAAGAAGATTGTGACCCCTGACGAGGAAGTGAAATGTCCAATTAATCTTTTTTGAGATTGTCCTCTATATTCTTTTCTTGGATCACTTTTTCCTTCTCTGATAAAGCATATGTTCGTCCGAATGGAATTTTGACCCCGGGGAGGAGGTTGATGCAACAATCACACTCCTGATGGGGCGGTAACTTATTTGTCTCTTTGTGATCAAAAACATCAATATATTCCAAATTGTTGGAAGGAAGAGGAGCTTGTACCACCAATGCTCTTTGTTGGTTATCATGACGGGTGTCAACTTGACTGAACCTTTTAGTTGAGGCAGGGTAGGAAGTTGCAATTGGGAGCATTCAGGAGAGTATTGTAACCCTTGGAACATAAGCGTTTGGTTTTTCCAATTGTGGCGGGTCACAAGAAAGATGTGGACTCTGAGTTTCCATCTCACTGATAGTTTTATTAAAGTAAAAAATAAGTGCTTAACTTTCCCTATGCTATGAGGTTTCCCTACCTAACAAAACAAACTATGATGCTCATCAGTCGTCCGTTACAGTCCGAAATAGAATCTGTCCAACATCCAAACTAACCTATCCTAACCTTACTACTGTTATAATAACCAAAACCCAGAGGATGTCTCCCTTCTCCTGAATACTGGGATTTTCACACAGCTCAGTTCACTAAATAATCCAAAAGTAGTTATTGGTAACTGTTTATATCAGTTCATATAATACTGTTACAGGTTGTTCAATTTCATAGTCTTCTCTCTCGTGTACCTATTTTCTGTTTCTCTTTTGTTTATTCCTTGGTTTTTCTTACTTGTATTTATTCTTCTATTTTCCCAAGGTAATTTCATCCAATGCTTTGGGCTCTCCCCTTTGGATTTCTGATCCTTGACTCACAGTTCACAGTCTCTAGTTTCTCTTACATTTTGACTCTTTTCCTCTATTTCCAGATTCTCTGAAGGTTTTCCTCTCTTTTGATATCACTCTTCTTTACATAGATGTTCTTGGTGTGATTTAATTTCAAAGTGAACATTATGGCCTTGGGATTCATTCCCCTTTCATTTTGTATGGTATTAAGATTTTCTTCTTAACTAGGATAAATATGAGTACTCCAGTAATGATTCTCAATTCCTTCATTCAATATCAATGCTTTATCTCAACTGTGATGAGCACGAGCGTTCAAATACTGATTCTCTTTCACTTTATTCGATATCACTGTTTTGTCTCGGCTGTGACGAGTTTGAGCGTTCCAATAACGGTGCCTTGTCACCCTCCCAAGTTTCCTGTTTTCCCCATTACCTTCCGGGTTCAGGGGTAACATCACCGGGCTTATTGGTTGGGGGTACCTTCTCTGCAGTTTGTCAGAATGGCTTCTCGTGACTCCTCTGTTGCTTGCCTTTCGCATCGCTGCACAAGCGAGCTCTCCGGTTTATTGTTTGCCGGTAGATTCTACTTTAGGTTTAGCAGAATGGTGTCAGAATTCTTCAAGGGATCCCTGGTCCACCATAATTTGGTTGTGGTCATGCCACCACTCGGTTCTCCCTCTTGTTGACGATGCCTTGCGTCTCCATTTGCTTCTCTCATCCCTCTGGTTGCCTTACACCTAGCTTCAAATTCAGCAGTTTTCTCTTTCTCGAACATGTGATGCCGCGGATCCACTCTCCTCTCCGTATTAGCCAGAAAGCAGTTTTGTATCTCAAGGGCTTCCCCTATGTCTCTCCAGTCTCCTCCCCCTTTCTTTATGACATATCCATGGGATGGCCACCGTGGAATCTCATGTTCATTCTTTTCTGTTTGTTCTGCATTCTCTATTCTTCTGTCTCAGTAAAAGGTGGGGTTAATTTCAAAGAAGTAGTCAGATTTCTGGACAACAATGACACAAGTTGGTGGTTTCTTTATATCTTTCTTCATTGGATGTGATGAAGAGGTACTGTTAGAAAGGTTTCTTACGGAGTTGCTCACAGCAACAGGAGTCCTTGTCCCCAAAGGGGGAGTCTTTCCCGGTGCGGTCCCACTTGCCTCAACACCTAGTTTTGGTGTTGCAAAATCGGGCTCACCTCACTCTGGTTGACGATGCCTTGCGTCTCTATTTGCTTCTCTCATCTCTCTGGTTGCCTAACGCCCAGGATCCAATTCGGCAGTTTGCTCTTTCTAGACCATGTGATGCCGCGCATCCACTCTCCTCTCCGTATTAGCCAGAAAGCAGTTTTGTATCTCGAGGGCTTCCTCTCGGTCTGTCCAGTCTCCTCCCCTTTTCTTTATGGCATAGCCATGGGATGGCCCCTGTGGAATCTCATTTTCATTCTTTTCTGTTTGTTCTTCATTCTCTATTCTTCCACAGATCTTCATTGTCTCAGTTAAACAGGGGGGGAGGGTCTTTCAAAAAAGTGGTCAGAGTTTCTGGACAACAATAACGCATGTTGGTGGTTTCGTTATATGTTTCTCCATTGGATGTGATGAAGAGGTACTGTTAGAACGGGGGAGTCTTTCCTGGTGCGGTCCCACTTGCCTCAACACCTAGTTTGGGTGTTGCAAAATTCCGGCTCACCTCCCTAGCCTCACAGGGTGGGGGGGCGGGCTCAACCTTGGGGACAAGGGACAAATTCACGTGAATTGTCACAAAATCCATGGAAGGATTGTGTTGTTTTAGCCAGGGGGTACTCAAGCTAACCTGAAAATGGAGGTCTGGGGTAGCCTCAAAGCGCGATACTTCTTGTTGGTATTGGGCACAAATCATGGACATAGCTTCAGTGTGGAAAGAAATACAGCCTGAAATGAGAGGTTACCCGTCTACCGATAAGATGGGTTCAGATTTGGGTTTTGTTTTTATGGGAATGTCCTTTGTGTGAGCAAAGGAAATGTCAATGAAAGTTTCCTGTTGCTCCGCTGTCAATGAGGGGCAAGATTACTTGCCACTTCTGGTGTTTCAAGAATATGTCTACTATAATGAAAGGCATGGTAGAACACAAGTTGTTAGGGGAACCCTAAAGATGTTTGCTCGCCATCTGATTCCGTAGTGAGGGCGAGCGCCAATATTTTTGGAGACAGGACCTTTTAGGACAATCTCTCACAGAATGCCCAGCATCTCCACAATAAAAACAGAGGTGCAAACACTGTCTACCTTCCCTTTCTTCGGGGGTAACCATCCCTCTTGTACAGCCCAATTGCATAGATTCTGGTCCTGTTTCACTGGACAGGGGGGGTTTCCTTTTCCCATCTGAGAGCAGGTCTACGGAATTCCAACCTCTGTCTCTCACCCCTCCATTCATTCTCCCTTTGATCAACCCTAATCACCAGAGCTAT
The DNA here is from genome assembly GCF_040938575.1 of Ambystoma mexicanum. NCBI lineage: Eukaryota > Metazoa > Chordata > Amphibia > Caudata > Ambystomatidae > Ambystoma > Ambystoma mexicanum. Next base: position 687,208,409 of record NC_090931.1, on the reverse strand, counting down.
GTAATCAGAGAGTGTTTCTTGTGGAGCGACCACTTGGTTTAGGGCATCTTATAATTCGTCCTTCAGTCTTTTATAAAAGATGGCCAACTGAGCGTTGTCGGGCCAAGTGGTTTGAGTCACTGAACCTGTAAAGTGAGTGATATAAGTAAGGAGATTTCTTCTCCCATGCCGTATTTCTAGCAATCCATTGTTCTGAAAGGCTTTTAAGAAACCAGCATAATCCTGTAATGGGGGGCAAATCCTGTCTACGGGCCTCATCACGACTTCGGCGGTAACCCTTAAAATCGGCGGTAACGCTATTAGCGCCGATTTTAAGGGTCCGTCGGATCATGAGTCCAAATACCGCCGGCGCCATTACATCCGGCGCAAGTACAGCCGGCTGTACAAGCGCCGGTAATAACAGCACCAGGAACCATTTGCGATAAAACATCAGCAATCACGAGTCCGGCGTAGGCGCTATTAGCGCCAGAAAAGCGGCGGACAATCCGCCGAAAATACCTCCAGCAAAAAGCTGGGGGTAACAGAACACAGGCCACAGCAATAAGGGCCCATGTGGAACCACTGCAAATCAGAGGCCTACAAAAGAGCCACCCATGCACAACACACCCTCCCCAACACCATGCTGCCATTTGGAGCCGGGAGCCTTGATGTTGACTTCTATCTGCTGCGCCTGGAGCTACAGAGGCCAGCCAACCAGGCCAGGGCCCTGAGAGTGCAGGGGGCAGTGGGGATGAGGAGAAGGAGGAGGAGAGCCAAACCAGCAAGGCAGCTAGCCACCCCCAGGGTCAGGCCAACACCTTGGGCCCTGACTGATGGTCAGTTGGTGACAGAATATCGGCTGGACAGGGCAACCATCACCCAGTTGCTGGACACAATCCAGGGTGACATTGGCAGCCGCATAGCCACCAGCACGGCAGTACCTCCCCTAGTAAAGCTTGTGTCTGTGCTTCAATTTCTTGGGACTGGCAGCTACCAACATACCGTTGCCATGATGCATGCAATGGCCCAGTCCACATTCAGTGCCATGCTGGGACAGGTGCTTGATGCACTGTTGAATCATGTGAACGAACACATTGCATTGCCAGCCACACAGGCACAGGTGCACCAGCTGAAGGGTCAATTCTATGCCATTGCCCAAGTCCCGAATGTAATATCAGCCCTGGACTGCACACATGTGGCACTCGTACCACCCCAGGCACATGAGGCTGCCTACAGAAACCGGAAACAGTACCATTCCCTCAACGTGCAAATGACATGTGGCCCTGACCTCACCTTCAGCCACTGCTGTGCCCGCTACCCAGGATCCACCCATGACTTCATGGTCCTGCGGAACAGTACCCTGCCCGCGTACATGGAAAGGCATCGAGGCCAAAACATATGGCTACTGAGTGAGTATAAATGTATACCATAAAGCATGTCAATCCACAACAGATGGTGCCTGTCACAGAATCCATTATTCCCAATAGGCAGCAGCATTACTGCAGCATTCACATTCAAGCACCTTGCATGATAAACCTTGGACATGTCCAACACAGCAGAACACACCCATGCAGGATGTAACACATGTGGCAGCACAGTGACATATGGAAGCCCCATCACAATTAAGCCTCCTGTGTGAGTGGCACCATGGCTCCCAACACTGACACAGTACAGAAATCCCACCCTGCCCACCCTACAGTAATGGAATTCCAAACCATAAACTGGCACATCCACAAATGCACCACACATAAATAGGCCGAGTAATGACAATGTACATCCCACGAACACTGTCCCCCAAATGGCCAGGGAAATGCATGGAGAACAGTACAGAATAGTGACGACTAGCAAATGCAACATTAGCCAAATGGATTTGCAATGACACATGAGGCAGCCACTTCTGTCATGCAGAAGTAGATGGAAGGGCCCCCTTATCCTGCGACAAGTGAATGAGTACTGTTACATACAGAAACCTAGGCGTACCAAGTGGAGAGTACCCCAGTGATTCAATCATGCCCGTAGAACAACTCACTCCACAATGTTGTAGGCCAAATGCTAAAAATGGCAAAATGACACTGATTACAGAGCTCTGTACACCCACTGAACTTACCTTGTCCCCATACCGGCTTTCTGTCCCCTGCAGGTGATTCTGGATATCCCCAGTACACGTGGCTCATGACCCCTGTGTGTCACCCACACACGGCGGCGGAGCGTGTATACAAACTTGCCCATGCCCGTATACTGATCTGCGTGGAGAGGGCATTTGGACTGCTGAAGGCACGCTTCCGATGCCTCGACCGCACGGGAGGTGCATTGATGTATGCACCAGAAAAAGTTGGCAAAATTGTACTGACATGTGCCATGCTGCACAACATCTGCTGTCGCAGAAATGTGACACTGTCCACTGATGCTCATTTGGCAGCCACCTGAGGTTGGGAGTGAGGGCAATGAAGTGCCAGAAGGTGTTACACATGCACAGAGGATTGGGCTGAGGGAGGGGAGGTTGGCCAGACAGGGATTGATTGATGGATTATTTTAGAAAGGGGTAATGGGTAAATTGGAAATATGTCACTTCAACATTCAATTGCATCAGTAACAATCACTACTGTCCATGCATTGTGAATTTTCTAACGTGATTTATTTACCATCCAACAAACCCCCCTCCCACCAATGAACACCCAGCACACTAACCCCCCTCCCACCAGTGAACATCCAGCACATTAACCCCGCTCCCCCCAGTAAACACCCAGCACACTAACCCCTCTCCCCCCAGTAAACTACCCCCAACTGTGCAGATAGGCATATGTGTCTCATCAGGGCACCAACATCGATGCAATGCACCACTAGGATGGTCGCGGGTGCTTCCCTTTTCCGGGCCCCTCTGGTGTGCGTGCCCTTAGGTGGCGCATAGATCGGCGCCTAGGAGATGGCTCTAGGGAACCCTCCGTGGGTGTGGTCGATGTCGAAGGGACTGAAGCGGTGGCCATCATGTGCTCTCGCATGAGGTTGTTTCCCTCCCATGTCTGTTCAGCAAGTGCTGAGACTGCCTCCGTCAACTCCCTCACTCGTTGGCCAAAGCCTGTCAGGGCAGCGGTACATTGTTCAACAACTCGGCATGTACGCGCATTATCCGCGCTATGTACTTGCACCCATGCCTTATTGATGCACTGACAGCCTTGATGTGCCGGGTCTGCACCTTGGCCATCGATTCCACCATGGCCTGTTTGGCCTCAATGATGTTGGGTCGGCCCATCACTACTGCCCCGGTGATGAAGGGCTCCCCTGGTGTGTCACGTGGTGGCCTGCGACTTGTGTGCTGTCGGGGAGGGCTGCATGGCGACATGGCGCCAGCCTGGACTGGGCTGCCTGGCTCAGACTGCCGGTCTTCTGGGCTCCCATATGATGGCGTGTCCACGTCCAGCTGCGGTGTGCGGACACGACGGACAGGCACATGTCGACTTCCTGCATGCTGTGTGCCTGGCCTTGGGCTTCCCTGGGGTGCGATCATCCCTTCAGCCTCACTGCTTCCGGGAGAGTGTTGTCCTATGGCATGATGGCCACGTGGAGGTGTTGCTCCCACGTCAGGCTCTGATGCAGACCTCTCGCCCTCAGCATCGGGGCTGTGACTGGTGGCTTGGGGCGAGCTGGCGGTCGCCTCCCTGCGTCCATGTGGCTGCTGCTGCTGTCTGGTGGGGCTGCGTTGGGGTGAAGTGGGTGTTGGCCTGGGTCATCTCCCTTCGGTGCGGCCTCTTTGTGGGGTGCTGGTGCTGGTGGAGCCGCGCTGCCGTGGGCGCTGTGTTGGTGTGGCCTCCTCCCCATCTTCTTTGTCCCGTTGGGATCGACGTGTGCCTGTGGGGCACATAGGGTGTGGTTTGAGCTCAATGCTACATATATTTGTATGATGCAGGTCATGCCAACAAGTGTGATTGAAGACAGTAACAATCACGCATTCTACTTGCATTCTGTTCAGTCGCCATGTGGTGCTTGCTGTGAATGTGTATGGGGGTACACTGCATGGGAATGTCGGAGTGACGAGATTGCATGCGTGGTTGGGGTGCACTGCGCTCTGGGTTTTGGGGGTGTATTCATGCACACTCCATCTCTACGTAGCTGTTCTATGGCTATGGAAGTCTATCCCCTGCCCCTGTCATTCATGCACTGCACGTACAGGGTCGTCTAGGCAGCACTACCGTTCTATGGATGTAGGCCTCACTTATGGGTGTATGCAGTACCTCAGACACATGTCTTTGCATTCATTCACTCAGGGTCTGCATGTGTGGTACTTTCAGCTGCATGTATTTGGGGCCCTACATATGGAGTAGCCCAAGCTAAAACGGTCTTTTCCAGGTTAAATAGTATAAAAGACACCTCAGCTTGGTCTGTGGCATAGAGCTCTGGTCTGTTCAGAAAATGGATCCTACATTGGGTCAAGAAGACCTTAAAGTCTCGGTTAACAACCCCATATTTGAGTGGCATAGGAGGTGATGGCACATCCTGAATGGGATTAAGAAGGGGTAATTTGGCTAGGGTAACAAGGGCACGAGAATCAGACTGTGATGTCACCCCTGTAGTAATCCCAGTATTCCCTAACCACCAAAGACTGTTTATTGGGGTTTTGGCCTTCAGTATTTGGTCAACTGCCTCTTGCAGGGCAGACATAGATTGAATACATACAGTGTTTTCTTGCCAAAAGGCAGCTACTTCTACATGAAGTTTCATTACTGCAGAAGCTAGATCTTTGAGTGAGGCTTCCATGGCTCAGGAGGTAAAAAGGTTCCTCAGGAGCCACAGACATAATGCCCTCAAACCATGAAGGAAATAGCGAGCCGGCTGAAACATAAGTATGTGGCAGAGGTGTTCATCAAAGGCAAGAGTGCTACTTGACATCCCCCACCCCCTCCTGATATGGCAAGCACTGGGACACAGGAGGTGCAGGAGGGGAGACAAGAACAGGCATGAGAAATCAAAGACACAATGGGAGGATCAGAGGTAAAGGCTTACTTGATTGCTCAGAGTATGCAGCTTTTAACCTGGTGTCTGGTGATGTCAGTTTACTAGTAGACAATCACAAGTGAAAACTATCATGAAACAACAACACGGATAAGTACCTAAAAAGTCTTCAAACAGATATAAATCATAAATATGAAGGAGCGCTGTCCTTACAATAATGGGTTCAATTCGCTAATGGGCTAAATCCAGGGTTTAGGACCGTTGTGAGAATGGAGCAACACTGCTGTGGTGCTCCTTTTATGCTGCACCAGTTCATTCTCCTTCCTGTGTCTGGAGCGGTGTGTATCGCCACGGATTAGAGAAACCGACCTATCCGCATTGACATGCATTGTATCAGAACCCGAAAACATAGCAGCCTTGGATCTTGGGACCTCCCGGTTCCGAGATGAGGAATCTCTTCACCATGTCCCCAGTCTCCAAGGCAACTGGCACATCACCTGGAAATGGGTTCCCTGCTCGTTTGAGCGGGCCAGGGTTGCTTGGCGGGCCAGGGTTTCCAACAACATTCCACCTATCTTTTCACCAAAGAGATTCTTGCCTCTCATTGTGAACCCTGTGCCTCACTGCACACTGCCACATGCCGCTCAATGATCCACCAGTTGAACCGTCTTGTACCCACGTCCCCCACACTGCCCCAAACCTGCACATTGTCCCTTATAGTGGAGGTCACATTTTAACTCCTCTCCTATGAACAAGCCCATCCTGCCTGTCAAGTTGAGTCAACTTCTTTAAGACACTATTTACTGTGGTCAGATTATGTCACTCACCTAATGAATAGATATCTGTCATCTTAACACAGATAGACCGATAGCAACCTCAATACCCGCTTTGGGAACGTACATTATGAAATTACAGAGTCAGTGTGTGAGTAGAAGCAGCCTACATGACTCCAAGGGCTCATCTGCAATGAGATGAAAGTGCAGATCTATATGATTGTGCCACTCCCTTAACACTGAATCCCAGACCCTCCAAATTTTGGTCCATGGATTCCCACCCTCAGAACACATCTGCCACTGCCACGTCCACTGAATCCTAACCCACTGAATCTAAATGTTCTCACCCCCGCCCTTCCTCTGCTCTGGAATAGCCCCCAAAGCTCACTCCGCATGACACCACGAATCCCAAACCCCTCCCTACCACTGCCCCAAAGTTTGCCTGAAACCCTCGGCCCCGGCCCCACCCCCAAGCCTCTGTGCCATCTCTGCAGGGCTCCGATCCCATGTCCCCCACACCATCACCCAGACTGCACCTGCCACCTAACCCCACTCCTCACCCTCATGTTCTTCTCCTCCTTCCTTGGTGACCCGATCCACTTTCTATCTTTGTGTAGCTTACAGTGGTCATAGAAGGCAGGTCATACTTTCTACGACCTTGTGTTCAGCGTGCAGGGGCGCCAGTGGGCCTTAATTCTGGTTACCTACATTCAGCGATTGGAGTCAGTGAATCCATCCTCGCAGAATCTGGGTAAATGCAAAGGTGATTGCTTGGTGGTCGGGGGAGTGTTTCGAGCATATGATTTTTGGTGTTTTAAAGATAAAAACCAAAGTAGCCTCATTACTCCGTTCCTAAAAATAGCGGGTTACATTACGAGTGTGGCGGTGAGGTAAAAAGTGAGAGGAGTGGGATTACGGCCACTTTTAGTAGACATCATGCTTGAAGGTTGGCAGTAATGCTGAGAATATGCATTGAGCACTTGGCTGGGGTAACGTGCTCCACAGTAGTGCCAAAAACTGGAGGAATTACGGTGGCAGACTTACCACATGTGGACATTTCTCCAAAATCCCCACAGAGTCCTGTATATTCCGAAACAATGGGTGTTAACCCCATCACCCTTGCAGTTTTTATTGGGCAGATTTTGACCAATTGCAAGTGGGGGTAGCGGTAAACGAGTTTGGTGGAATTCCTGCTAAACTCGTCATGAGCGATAATGTGTTTGTCGACACATTGGGAATGTTAGAGTGTGAGGTCGTTGCGCCACATCCATGGTACCACTCAGACGCTGCTCCCCTTTTGGTATGTTGTAAAATAAATTGTCCCCATTTCTCAGCTGTGTCCCCAAAACCTGTTTGATAGATGGAGGTTTAGCATCCACTGCCTGCCAGTTAAATATTGAGAAAGTTGGCAAGAGCCCAGTCAGCTGCATGCGGCGCAGAAGAACATTGCCCCCGCCTCCATTTTAAATGAACTGCAAATGGATTTTGACTGATGGGCCTTATTGCACCGGTCTCCGCGAGGCCGATCAATACGGCCAAGATGGATGCGGCCACCACAATCAATTACTTGCTAGGTCTCATGCCCTTTTCTGAATTGGAAACAGTGCTTAACAGATGGGCAGAATTCATCAAGGGGCCCTCAGGGCGAGGCAAGAGGCTGACTCGTCCTCACGCCCTTACTACACATCCTTAACAGTGTAGTAAATTTGTGTTTATGCTGCCACATGGAGATGAGGTATATATCGGGCAGTGTTTCATTCTAAAATCGATCATTGTGAAATAAACTAAAGTTGCTTTCTTGATTGCCAGGGGTTCGCATGAAAATCACAAATAATCCCGTTTTGTAGTGCCAGGAACCACAATGAGGTGGAACCCAAAATGTGTTTAGCCATTGCTTAGCATAACTATTTCATCTACGTTCCTGTGCCCTGATGTTGACGAATCACTGGTTTGAGGCGAAACGGGCTAGAACAGTCATTAGGCAGTGCCTGTGTACTAAACTTGTTCCTCTGTCACTTACAACGTGCATTGTCTTTAACAAGCTTCAGCTCTGCCTCTGAGTACAGCATGCGAGGTTTCCAATGCTATAGAAGTGAGATTACGTACGCCGCTGCCATTGTTATGTTACGTGTAGGCATTACTGATATTATTGGCTTAACGAGATAATTCGAGAAAACACACGCTAAGCATTTCGGGGGAACATTTAATTCATCATAGTATGTTGTTTGAGTTGGTAAATTTTCTCGGGGGATTGCGGAAAAAAATCCACACGCTAATTATGTTTTGATAAGAATCTCTTTCCACCACACAGCAAAGTGTTATGTTTCCAAAGCTGCTAGCCTCCTTTACGTTATTGCATTGTAATACATGTCCTAGCTATGCCAGCTACTTAGATGCAAGCTCCCATTAATAACTGCTGACTTAAAATATTTCCTAAAGCATGCACTATTAACCCCTTAAGTGCAGGGCTATTATACAAGTCTATGCAAAAAGGACGAGCATACTTGTCCTTGACACTTTAAAAGACGCTTTTTTTGAAAAAAAGGTAAACATATATTTATGTCATTGTGACACATTTCAAGGGCATTTATCAGGTGGTAATGGCCCTCGGTCCAAGTGAAATCCCTATAAAAAGCTGCATTTGCAGTTGGTAGGCTGGCGCAAGTAGATCTACGTCATTTGGCCTAAGCGGCACCCACCTGTCAATCACTACTAATCTTTTGGTGCCTTCTTCTTTTGCTTCTTCCCCCTACTTAAGCAGCCTCCCAGCTACTTTTCTTTTGCAGTTAGTGAGCTGGTGCAAGTGGATCTAAGTGTAGATCATGTGACCTAAGCCCCACACCCACTGCTAATCGTTTGGAGAATTATTGTTTAGGCACTCTTTTCTTCCGTACCTAAGCAGCCTTCCAGCTGCTTTTCTTTGCAGTTGGTGTGCTGGTGCAAGTGGTTCTAGGTCATGTGACCTGAGCCCCACCCACCTGCTTAGTCGTGCTTCTTCATTTCCTTTCTTTGAAGAAAGGGGCAATTAAAGGGAATGGCTCTGTTTGGACCAGAAAGACCCAGGACAAGAACTGCTGCTCCTCAAACATCAGATAAGCTCCCTCGAATATGCATTTCAACCCTGCCCCCAAACAGTCCATCCCCACCATCACCTCTCATCGCCAACAGCAGTGCTCCCCTGCCACATCATGGACACCAGATCCCAGCAACCTCTCCTGTGTTGCCATATACCCCATCAGAACCACTACATGAAAACTGATGCTCCCCAACGTCCACTCAGCAATCAACCAAGCAGCAGGCATCGGCAAACTCATAACCAAGCACGACATGGATAGTATTTGCATTACTGAGATTTGGTTGATATCCACTTCCACCCACATCCTAGGCCACCTCCTCCCCAATGGCTACAGCATTCTACAAAGAAACCTTCCAAACAAGGCGGGTGAAGGCCTTGCCATCATTCACAAGACATTATGGCCAGGCACCCAGCTGGACTTTGCCACCATTGCCTCTTTTGAAAACCTCTTCTATGGATGGGCCCCTGATCACCTTAACCCAAAGCAGGCCCACACCTTAAGGAACGAGTGCACATCTGTATGTAAAGCACATTTATTGTACAATCGTCCGGGGAGGAGTTTGATGTAGAGTCAAACTAACCAGACTCTCTCTGGGCCACACAACTTGAAACATTATATACATTTATGCAACAGTTAAAACACTCTCATATATTTTATTACAAACCGCCTTCCACACATGATTGGTCAAAACCTACACAAAGAAATCTAATCTTTCTCCCATTCCCATTGGTTGTAGTTATCTTAACTACCATATTCAGCTCCTGTGTACAACACACCCCTTTTTAGGATTTGTCCAAGACAGGTCATGACATCATCATACGGTTACACATTCACATACAAGCATTTTTCCTTAAAAGTCCCAGCTGGTCTGAGGCCTCCTAACCCTAAATGTAATTGCACATAGCTTGCACGAGTACTTCAAACAACATGAGGAGGGGCAGAATAAATAGGTTCCCTTTGAACTGTCGATAACCATCTCACCCACCCCGACGTGCCGGCATCATTAGAACATTCTAATCTAAACGACTACCAATTCAACACTCATGGTCTCTGGCCACATCCTGAGAAAACAATTGAAACACAGGGAGTATCGGTCAACTCTGGCCTCAGGCATCTTTCATTTCACATTTAGTGTTGGTCAAAAGCAAATGGCCGGATCCCTCTGCAAACTCCCATTCACTTAAAGAAGATTACATCTGCCTTTGCGATACTGCCAAGCCATACAAACCATGGGCCGGGCTGCTGGCTTACCATCTGCTAAGGTCGTAGTTACTCATTACCTCTGCACTGGCATCTGAAACCCTGCAAAACCAGTTGTTCCCAGTTGCTCAGAATTCACCTCGCCAACCCCTGACTGGTTTAACAACTGTATAAAGAGAGCCCACTACATGTAGATTTTTTAAATTCCCTGTGTATGTATATCAGTGTGCATGCATGTTTAATAACTATCGTCTCCTTTTTGCAGTGGGTTCTTCATGACAAGTCCCCTTCCTCGCATTCACATTCGTCCCGGGAGGATAGCTCAGCGGCAGCGTGCGCGTCTTGGAAGCAAGACGACACGAAGCAACAACAGGTTCGATCCCCGGGTCCGCGCTTAAAAACCTCTGGGTGTTTAAGCGCGTTATAAATACGCAACTAAGACAAAAAAAAAAACACAATTACGCAACTAAAAAAACAACAATCCCTGTAACAGCGCCTCGATGCCTGCGGGCTGTGTGAGCGCTTTATAAATGTTAAAATAAAAATAAATAAACATTATGAAATATGGCACGCGCAACATGAACTCCTCTCCATCATTGGGACCTTTCCTGACCACCCCAACATTCCCCCTTTAGTTAAAACTTTAACTAACAAATCATATTCCTGTTCTTCAAAACCATCTTCTCAGTGGAAAACCCTAAAAACATCTCTTACATTGGTCCGAACACAGGCATACTCCTCGGCTGAACAACCTCAACTCGTCCCCCCACCATTTCCGCAATCTACCCACTGCTCCACACAATCACCCCAACTTGGTGGAGGACAAAAGACAGCTTCAGTCTGATTACCCCATGTGAGATGAACTGGTAGTGGTTCTAGCTTTGGACAGGGTCAAGGTCATCATGGCAGCTGCTTTCGATACCTGGGCAGAACAACATTGTAAGAGCATTTGACAGAAACAAAAGATAATAAGGAAAAAGACAAAAATAAGCACCAACATTCCAACAGCTAGGCTCATCCATGATGGCACACAAGAAAAAAGAGAGTCCAACCACCGGTCATTTATGATTACGCTGAGCTATGCAAGGCAGCAACAGTCTGAGTCAGGGACCTATTCTCCGAATGATTGGGAGGCAAAAACGTACCGCACATATTCCCTATCTTCTGGCAGACCCCTCCCGCCATAGCAGTTAGGAGGTCAAGAATATACATATTCATCAGGGTTATAAGCCTCAGGACCTGCAGTTCTTCTTTGATGGCACTGAAAGCTGATTCAGACAAATTAAGAAATAGTAGGAGTTCATACCGGGTCACCTTTAGCCACTTGGAATTTGCTGCGGCTTCGTCTCCAGCCGTACGTAATCTCACTTCTATACGAATTGGAAACCTTGCAGGAGGGATTAGAAGAAGGTCTCTGTGCGACTAAATAGCCGGTACTGTTCAGGAAAGTTCATTAAAGCTTTTGATGATGCTGCTGGGATCTAATTTGAATGCTTGGCCTGTTGCAATGGTCCCTCCTTTCTGTGGTCAAACAGAGTAATTAATATGTTCATGTGTGGTGATAGAGGGGTCACAAGGGGCACAGGGGACAAAGGGGGCATAGATGTGGTTTGGGACTCGGGCTGGCCAGGATCAAATGTTCCTCCGGAATGACAGGCACATGTAACATGGTGAAACTGCACATACCTCGCCAGGCCGGAGGCAACTGCGTGTAGGTGTACAAACCGCAAGTCCAAAGAATGTCAAAAAGTGCAGCTGTACCTCCAGTCAGGTCTGCGATCCGAAGTGTGTGGCTGCAGTTTCCATTAATGCCAACAGGAACTGTGCCATTGCTCTTAAAACACAGAGAACAATGGGTAAGTGCCTGTCTCTTAACAGGTTTATCTGGCTCCTTGGGCCATGTCAGATGCTGTAGATAGTTTTTCCACACATTTCCACATTCTTGGTTTACCCGTGCCACCCCTTTTTCTGGGAATCCTCTCATTCCTCCAGCTGTGTAACTCTTCACCCATTGCTTGCATCAGTTATTGATAAAAAATAGCCCCTTCTAAACTCAATTGGACTCTTTGCGTACACCAAACACTCTTCTGCTCTTTACTATCTGTAGCTGAACAAAACAATCCAATCTTCATCAACCGGTAAAATAGATGCTGTAACTGATTGCCCTTTGAACTGCCCTCGCACCCTCAATAAATCTAGATGCACTAGACACAGGTTGTCTGCTAACTCTATTTCATCTGGGATAAACACCCTCGGTACACCAGACACATGGGGGATGAGAAAGCATATGTAGCCAAATTCCACCCAATCTCTCTCAACCTTCCTCATGTGGCTGTATCATACATGATCTGCTCTGAAACCATGTGCATCTACTATTGGGTCCCCATTTTCATTATCCTCATTATTCAAGAAATCAACATCAATATTCCATTGTGGCCTCAATAAAATGTCCTCAAATTTCATTAGACTGCATACATTTAAACCATTCATGTCCACATTGTTTGCCATCTCTGAACATGATGACAAAGAAACACAAATAATTCATAAACAATTGTTCTAGTATACATTATAAATTCAAAGTTTCTTTCTTCTTTTTAAAACAAGGAAATTGAACACCTTGATTTCTATCCTCACCCCCATTTTCCACTAGAATGAACTGTTAATCCTTAGGGCATACTTAACTTTGAGCCTGCTCCTGTGCCATGGAGGGTTACCGGTATCTCTTTGTATATCACCTTTTTCACCCAGCTCTTGTTGACCTCCACCTTCACAGCAATCGTAAATGCATAAATCACACGCTACATCCCATGGTAATGCCAATCATTCCATCAGCGTACGAAGGTCTGGATGCAGATCCAGTCTCCTGGGAGTAGTAGTTGCTTGTGCTGCTTGTCAGTTTCTTTGCTTTTTCCTCCTGTAGACCGTTGGTAAGAAGACACAACCTGTGAAGATATAATCTTGACACTTTTGATTAAAGCACTAATGTACTCCCTAAACTCCTCACATAGGACCTCTGCGGCCTTATGGGCATCTGGTACATTGCAGGCAGGAGAGAGCGGTGTGTGTAATCTGCGTCCCATGATGATCTCATGAGCAGCCATGATCTCTTTAATTCATTACACATCTTAGCCAACCAGACCTAAAGAATTCTGTTTAACCTTTCCATGATTCCATTGGCCTGCTGGTAGTATACCAAACTCAACCTGTGTTTGATTCCCAAGAGCAAAGTAATTTCTGAGAACAAGGCATTACAAAAGTGGGTTTCATTGTCGGATTTCAAGACCTCACAAATTCCCTACCATGGAAATACCTCTCACACCAGAAATTCTGCTCAAGACTTAGCATCAGGGTGTATGCAAGGACCAACCTCAAGCCACTAAGAGAATGCACAAACTATTACTATGTGTTACCAGTTATTATTACATTTCAAAAGCAAATCAACAAAATCTACATGGAGCTCCTGAAATGGCCCAGACGACTTCGGCAAAACTTCCCTTAGTGACCTCATGGTATTTCCAGTATTGAATTTCTTACAAACTATGCAGATTCCTACAAATGTACTTAACTGTTCATGGAGGTGCGCTATAAAGCATTCCACCTGGAGCTCTGCTGCCATTTGTCATCGAGAAGTGTGCAACGGGAAATGTAGTTACTCTGTAGCCACAAGGAGCAGATCTACATGCATTACTACCTTCCCCATCAGCTCCTGTCCCCACAGCAAATCTGCGGGCGAGAGGGCACATCCTCTCTTTGCCCAAAGCTTGTGTTCCTCTTTAGGTGCTTCTCCTTGCATTTCTATGATTTGAAGAACCAGGGCTGGCAACTGTACCTGCTGGGATACGGTTTCCATTTTCTGGGAAGCTGTAAATGGCAAATTTGCTGCTTCTTTCACCACCCTGCCTGTGGCATCATTTCCAAGTGCTATTAAGTTAGTAGGATTAGTGTGTGCAATGCACTTTACAAGGCCTGTCTCTGTGGAGAGGGCTAGCACTTCGATTAGTCTGGATAGCAGTGCAGCATGCTGGACAGGGGTCACGTCAGTTCTCCTAAACCCTCTTCTCCGACATCTTGATTACCCTGTATGCACAGTGGAGGTTACATACGCAGAGTCTGAAAAAATAGTGACTACCTTCCCCTTACTCATTTCTAGTGCCATTATTCTGCCACTTGCATAGAGTAATGCGAAGGCAACCATTTCTTCATTCTAACCTGGTATTCCCCATACACAAAGCCCACAACGGTTGCACCTGTATGACTCTCACCACTGTCCTGATTAATTATTGAGGACCCATCAACAAAAAGTACCTCCGCTCCCTCCAAGGCATCCTCCTTAATATTCGTGGTCTCTTCCTTTTCTCCCTCAAAGGTTGCACAATCATGACCAATGTATCACTGGCTTACCTACACATTTCGCAGGATTGTCTAGGTAACACTGTATGGTATGTATGGATGTATTCAAGGAAATAATCTGATATCCTTAGACTCTTTGGGTTGTCAAAGTCAATTTGGATTTTTCAAAGATTGCAAAGACTGCATACTCTGTGTACAATGTCACCAGGCAACCCATGGTAATGGCTAAAAATGTTTGAATTGGAAAAGCTGCTGCCGCTAAAGCTTGCTCGCAAGGGAACTGTCCCTGCATCACTGGGCCTAGGAGTCCGCTATAGTATGCTAAAGGCTTATGGCTCAGCAATGCTTGCTGGCTTCAGGACCGTTGTCATTACCTGCCCATTCGAATGAGAAAACAAATAAAATGGTTTCTTGTAATTCGGGGTCCCTAAGACCAGAGCATTGGTGATCACAGCCTTGAGTTCCAGGAAGCAAGTCACCCTTTTTTCAGAAAATTCTAGCGGACCTTTGTCTTTCTGCGCTTCCTTAAGTCCCTGCAATAAAGGCCTCATGTAACTAGAGTAGTCAAAGATTCACGATCTACAATAGCTGCAGAGCCCCAAAAACTGCTGCATTTGTTTCGCCCTGACTGGCTGAGGCATTTTCTGAACTGCAATGGCTCTCTCCGACATTACCGTCCTTCCTGCAAGCGATATCACTTGCTGTCAAGCCGAGCCCTGTCCTCCCCCTGCTCCTCACCTGATTCCTCTGTATCACTGTCTTTGGAAGAGGATGACAACTTCTTCGGGAGTCTGGAAGTCTCTCTTGTTGGCTTCTCCTTGGACTTCCTATCGTGCAAATAAGGTCTGGCTCCCCCGGAGGCCACCTTGACAGGGATTGTGGGACCTGTCTTTGGGGGACTCCGGGGAGCCAAACCCCAATGGTCAGGGAAAAAGCCTGAAGGCATCAAAAAACCCTGAGGTATTGTCTTTGGTAGTTTGGTAGACTCTCCAAGAGGTAGAACACAACTGGTTGAAGAATTTCCAGGAGAATGGACTGTCGAGTCGTGAAACGAATTGGAAGAATATCTCTCCGAGGTTCAGATCTGAAGTAGGAGACAGAGAATAGGAGTTCAGCGGCTGCGGAATCACAAGGAGCCGGTCTGGTAGCAGGCTGGAATCAATTGAACACTGCCACAGTAATCACAAGGAGCGGGTCTGGTAGCAGGCTGGAATCAATCGAACACTGCCGCTGAAAGCAGAAGGGAATGGACTCGCAGAAAGCGGAATAGAAAAGGAAGGCACCGTGGATGGCTAAAGCAAAGAAAGCATACAAGGTAAGGAAACCAATTTTAAAGAAACCACGTACCAGTATAGCTCGATCCCATGGAAAGAACAGGTCAGAGCACGGAGGGCCGTGGGAGAAGACGGAACCAGAAGCGGAACCGAAAGTTAGGAAGGCGAGGATGCCAACAGGTAAGAAAACAAGGAAGAAAATAGAAGCGGCAGAACGCCGAAAGAGAAAGGGCACACAAATACTAGAGGGGAAAATCCCCGGGAAGGAAGCCGGTCGAAAAGGAGTGAGAAAAAGGTACTAAGAAGGCTGAGGAAGGCTGCTAAGCGAGGTTAGCCGCAGAGCACCAAGTATCGAGAAACAGATACAATGCGCCGGGCTGTGGGCGGGGCTTGGTCTTATACACATGGCAGCCATGATGGGTGAGGACTAGACCACATCACAGGAAACTCTAAACAGCGTTATGTTTCCAGTAATGCCAAAGTTTCCACGGTCGAGTCCTGACACTTGCCCCAAATATACTACCTCTGTCTTGCAGTACTGCAATTTTTCTTTGTCCGCTTTGTACCCCCTATCAACAGCAGGGTGAGTAGTGTTATTGAATCTCCTCAACACTGCTCTTTTGAAGTGCTACAGACTAGCAAGTCGTCCACGTACTGGATTACTGTTCTGGACACATGTAAATTCCCCAAATCCATTTGAACTACCCTGTTACAAATACTCAGAGATTCACAGTACTCCTGGGGCAACCTTGTGTGCTCAAATCTCTGATCACGATACGTAAACACTGTGAGGTACTGAGAATTTGGGTGTAAGGAGACAGAGAAAAATGCATTTTTTAAATCAATCACAGTGAAGTGGGTCGACCCAGTAGGGATATTACAGAAAAGGGTGGCAGGATTTGGTACCACTGGAAATTCCACCTCAACAATATTATTGAGGGGGTGCACATCCTGGACCATCGTCCAACTGGACCCCTTCACCTTCTTCACAGGGTAGATGGCTGTGTTACATGGGGACACAGAAGGTTGTATTATGCCTTGCTTTAACAATGCCATAATGGTCTTGTAAATCCCTTTATCTGCCTCTTTGACATGGGGTACTGCTTAACCCGTTGTAACATCGCTTCAGGCTTCAATTTTATCCTCACTGCTCCAACACACTTTAGCAGCCCCACATCATGAGGATTTCTGGTCCCTATAAATGGTACTGCACTTTTTCCAAATCCTCCTTCCAATGTGGCAATGTATTTCTAACGATGAGCATGGTCTGTGGTACTTTCCTTTGCTCTATCGCTATCTGGCAAGGCACCTCAATTTTAAAAAGCATGTCTACTGTGTCTTCTGTGTCTTCGAACAATTGCGCGTCGGACACGTCCCTTAGTGATAAGGTTGGATCGACGCATAGAAATGTGTGCCACTCTCTGCCTTCCTTATCAGTGCCTGAGAAAACCACCCTGTTCTTCTTGATCACTATTGTCTCTAAGAGAATCGTAACAACGGTGCCTGGTGTTACCTACTGCACCACCGCAGGCCAAAATAAAAATTCAGTCAGTACCTGCAATGTCTGATCTCTAATTCTCGGAGCCCAACTCAACAAAACCATTAGCCCATAAAGAAACAAAGTTGAATTTACCGGCACCCCCTTATCATGCTGTCACTACAGTATGCATGGAAACACGTTGCTTCTCTTACACGAAACAAACCTGAAGTAGAGCATACTATATCGTCCTCCGTGAAAGCAATCAGCATTAAAAGTTTGCTCAAGAGATCTCTGCCCAAGAGATTTGCTGGGGTATCTGTGTAATACAACAATGGAGCAGATACATTTTGTGTACCTACCTTGATACATAGATCTTCAGTATAAAGAACCAACAGGATAGCCCCAGAAAATCCCTTTGTTGCCTGATAAGGCAAACTCACCTTCCTTGATGCAAGATTTGTAGCCCCTGTATGTATTGACCATGAATTAAAATGGTCGGTCACTTACTTGCACACCTATCCAGGGTTCCTCTATCGGATTGGTGGTAAGAAACAGGGCTGGACACATCAGAGATCCCTGTGGGCTGTCCTACTTCTGGTACATATTAGCACCGGGAGAAAAAAAAGGACTCCCTCCCAAAACACTTGTAATGAGTGACCATTCCTTGGGATAGAGGATTTGCCTTCAATGTCTGTACCTGTGTCTGTGCTGGCATGGTTGGTTGAATCACATAGGTCTGTGCAACCCCAGTCACTGGGTTATGTTCAACCCATGCCTGCTACAATTGCACAGAGCCTGGGGCATATGGCATGGTTGGGGATTGCATGTGCTGGACTCCTACGTCAAAATACTGTGGTCTGCTCTAGCAATCTCATGACACGTGTCCGAGCCGTCAGCATGACCAACACTGAATCCCATACAACCCATCATAGTTACTTCCTATTGGCCTGTTAAACCGGGACCCCATTCCTCCGAACCCACCAAATGACCCACTTCCTCGTGAAAATCCTCTGCTACCCCTTGGAAACCCTCTCATTTGCCTTGGACTGGGGCATACCCTTCCATCCAACCATGTGTCATACCTGATTCACTGTGTCCCTGTCATCCCAATTGCCCCTGCTGTCCCTCTATCGAGCTGGTAATCACAGCTCCTTGCAAACAGATTTTCACTAGCTTTTCTGAACAAGCTTGGCCTCTACCTTTTGTGCCTGCTCTATACTTTTGTTTGCCTTCTCCTGCCTCCTTTTACAAAAATGCTCAATATGCACCTGAATTTCTGGCCAACTCTTCGACTCCAACCCTACAACTTTATATAAATCGTGTTGGACTTACTTTGGAAGTCCCTTCTTTAGCATGTGATAGCAAATTGTCACATTCTTGTCTCACGCTTCGCCCATCTCTGCCTCCACATCTCCTGAATTAACTGGATGTGTGTGGAAGGATCATCATCCAACTGCATTGTTCTAGCTAAAATCGAATATATATCCGGAGTATCTGCAATTCTTACAAACTGCTCCATCGTGGGCATATGTATCCAACTGAACTGCCGGATACTTCGCTCTCCTCTAAAGCTCATCTGACCGTTCCCCCATTAGAGCCATGAATAAGCTTTTCATGTCCATTATGGCCAACATAACGCCAGCAGTGTGTTTCTCTAATTCATGAATCCACTTCCCTGCAGTGAGTATATGGAGTGTCTTCATCAAACGATTCCACTACATGTGTGACCACGGGACATAATACGCCTTTCCCAGACCCTTCTGGAGCAACATAAATTGAGTTGCATCCAGTTTTACTGGGGCTTCCCTCATCTCTCCCCTGATACTTACTACGGCCATGTGAGTAACACAGCACATTCTAAGTCCCCATGGAATACTCTCTGTTGCTGCTCGGGAGGAGGGGCTGCTACACCCTGTGCTCCCTGTTCGACATCTGATTCCCATTCTTCTTCATCTCTTACTCCTGTTATTAGTTCCCCTGACACTTCTAAATGCACGGAAGCATACTCATCACTATCATAGGGTGCCGGCTCACGTTCGCCCTGCTCGAATCATGTACCCATGGCAATATTCCTGTTCTCCAGGTCCATTTGATAATTGATTTATCCAACCTAAAAAGACTTTGTCCATGCTGCCACCTTATGTACATATGTATGTGTATAGACTTATAGAGTGCAAACTATGGCCTGAAGGCATCAAGGCACTAATCAACCACTATTAGTGGAGAAAAAGGGCCACTCATTTAGAAATAGAAAAGATATGTCTTCAGATTCTTACAAAATTGAAAATGTTCAACAATATCATGAAGATCCATCGGCAGGCAGTTCCACAGTGTGGGGGCCAGTACAGAGGAAGATGAAACATTGTACGTTGTGGACGATAACTCAAGGTGTTAAGCAGAATTTGAGATGAGGACAGAAGCAGTCTGGCCAGCTTATAAGGAATATGTTTAGAATGAAAATATTCCGTGCCAGTAACATGAATGCCACAGTGAATCAAACAAAGTGTTTTAAATGTAATTCGGCAGCCAATCAGGAACCAATGCAGCTGAAAAAGCAGGACCAGAGAGTGCGAGAGCATTGGAACTTTACGAGCCAATCGAGCGGCCCCATTCATTAAGATTTTCCTGCACTGAAGCAGCAAAGCGTCCTACCCCAGATAAATGCCATTGCAGTAATCAATGGAGCTTATAATGGATGCTTCCTTCCTCTACATCCTTTGTCTGTCTATTCACTTCTTCCCATTCTTCATTACTCAGCCGCCGTAACAGCATTAGCTCTTTCTCAGCTAGCATCAGCACTTCTTCATTTTTTCCCACTTCTGTGTCTCTACTACTCTTCATATCCTATGCTCTATCCAAACGGTAAAAGGCATGATCTCCTTCTTCTCCCTCATTCTGAAACGTTCATCTGTTGTTCTACCTGCCGTCCTCACTCTCTCTCGTTCCTCCACCCTTAATCTCTCTGCTATCCTAGCAGCCAGTAGAGTTATTCCCCTTCTGCTCTCCATTCTCAATCTTCCTTCAGCCCTAACCATTGAAGGAGCTACCCTTCCACTTTTCTTGCTATCTCACTTCCTAGGAATTGAAGCTAATAGAGGTGTTACCTGCGTCTGTCTCGCAACCACTGGAGTGGCCACTGGAGAAACTGCAGGTTCGAACTCATGGTCTGTATACCCCTCTGTGGGTGATAAAGTATAGCATCCATATGGGGGTGGTGCAGAAGGAGTTCCCACACCCTCCTTTTTATCGACCCCTCTTCTGAGATTCTAACATTATGGCCCTTCCTGCCTTTTTTGTACATCCTCCATAACTCTAAGATCTTTAACTACTTCTCTAAATTCGAAACCTTGTGTCTTGTAGTTAAAAAAGTATGCACTTTTACCAATATTCCCTTATCATAGGTCTCCTCAGTAGGCCAAGAATTAAGCATTTTACACTTTAGTTTCCATCACCCATTTCCAATGGTATCTTAGAATCTTCGCCTTAAAGCCAGGGAGTACTTGGAACACATGATTTAACTCTCTTTAAAGTCTACATACTCCAACCCAAGTTACTCAAAATAATTTCACCCAAAAAAACACTGATGCCGAACCTGCAGCACAAAATCTCTCCCCCCAAAAGAACCTCATTTTTTTCTCCCTTCCCGGTTTCTTAATCTTCCCCCACAATCACTCACCTTACTCACTTTCACCGCAATCACCTCGCTTAGCTATTTACTTTAATTATAATTCTCACTCTTACACAAAAGACAGCATTTTATCAAAAAACACATGTCGGCCAATATCTCAGAGATTTCTCCTTCACTCGAGCATAGAAGGAAGCCAATGCTTTTCATTACAACACTGCTGCTCTCGCTCTCTTCATCAGTACTATGATATTTCCAACTACAATACTGTCTTTTCCTGACTACAGGAAGATACCCCTTCTCTACTTTGATTAACCAAGAAAAGCGAGGAGAGGGCTCTGCCAGCACAGTCAATGCAGAATGAAGAAGGCCAAGGGTATACTCCAGGAAGGTATCTACGGGTGGATTTAGCATAAGATGCCTCCTCACTCCTAGTTGAGGGCTCCAGCCAACCAAACACACAAACTGCAGGGTATCAGGACAAATCTTTCAATCGTGGTAACCCCAGCTAATTCCATGAACACACTCCAATTGTACCCTTACCAAACCCCTTAAATAAAACAACCCTCTTTTCCCCTATTTCTCCCACTTGCTTTTCCCTCAAAAAGTCCACTCACGTGAACCCAAAGTGCTCTGAAGTGCTGCTCTGTCAACTAGCCCTGCACAGCTGGACCATGTCACCACGCCTCTGGGGACCAGACACGAGACCTCCCAACATCTCAGAAAGCCTGGCATCCATTCATGGTCGCCAAATGTATGGATGGGTTGCTAATCACCTTAACCCAAAGAAGGCCCACTGCTTAAGAAACGAGAGCACATTTGTGCGTAAAGCAAGTTTATTGTACAATCGTCTGGGGAGGAGCTAGATGACTCTGCAGAGTCAAACTAACCCAAGTCTCTCCAAACCACACAAGCTAAAACATTATAAACATGTTTGCAAAAGTTAAAACACTCCCATATATTTTATTACAAACCTCCCCCACATGTGATTGGTCAAAACCTATACAAAGAAATCCAATCTTTCTCGAATTCCTCCATTCCCATCGGTTGCAGTTATCTTAACTACTATCTTCAGCCCATGTGTAAAACACACCAATTTTTAGGATTTGTCCGTGGCAGATCATATGACATCATCATACAGTTACACATTCACATACAAACATAATTCATCACAAGTCCCAGCTAGTCTGAGACCTCCTAACGCAAATCTAATTGCACATGCTTGCATGAGTACTTCAAAACAACAGGAGGAGGGGCAGAATAAACTGGTTCCCTTTGAGCTGTCAATAACCATCTAGCCCACCCCAACGGGCTGGCATCATTGGCAGCCATTGCGGCTACCCACTGGAACACCTTACCCTCACAGGAAGATTGGAGGTAAAGCAGAGGAAAGGGCGGAAGGAAGGGGAATTCAAGGAACCGGGAACCAAGAATCAGAAGAAAGCTCCGAGCGAACTCCGGCAACACACGTCCAACTACAGCAAGCAGTAGCGTTAAGACGCGCAGAGCCGCGGGAGCGTGTCTGTTTTGTAGAACGTAGAGCGTGGAGCGCAGAGACTGGCAAGTAGCATTCCGTATCCGGCGGCCATGTTGGAAGGATTATTGATTCAATCCCCTATAGGTCAGGGACCACGAAGTCCAGAAGGGACTCAGACGACGGTTCATGACAGTATGCCTCCTCTGAAGCCCAGCTCCTCCGGGTTTGCCCGGATGGATAAGATGATATCTTGGAACCAGCCTGGGGGCGTTCATGTTTGACATGTGTTCCCAGGTGCGCTCACTGGGAGGGTATCCTTTCCATTCGACCAAATATTGTAGCTGGCCACATCGTTACTTAGAGTCACAGATTCTGGACACCTCATATTCGAGTTGGCCATTGACAATCACTGGGGTAGATCTTGGAGCAGTTCGAGAGGGTTGAACATATGGTTTTAACAGAGATGTATGGATGACTGGATGGATCCTTTTCCATGATTCTTGTAGTCGAAGTTGAAAGGCCACTGGATTGACAAATTGTTTTATAGAAAAGGGCCCATAATATCTGGGAGCCAATTTATTTGGTCGCAGATGTCGGGGAAGGAGCTTTGAGGATAACCAGACTTTATCACCTACTGAATAGGAAGGCACCGGCCTTCTTTTAGAGTCAGCATAATGTTTAACGTCTCTTCGGGCCTTTTCTAAGTGTTCTTTTGCTTCTTTGTGTACATTAATAAGGGTTTCAATCCTGGAATCAACCACAGGAACTGGGGTAGGGTGTGGAAGAATGGATGGTAGAACTGAAGTATGAAATCCTTGACTACAGAAGAAAGGACTGGTTTTGATAGCTGAATGATCCGAATTGTTGTAAGCGAATTCGGCCACAAGTATTAAGAGTGACCAATCATCCTGGACCTTGCTGGCGAAGCAACAAAGATACTGTTCTAGAGTTTGGTTTACACGTTCAGTGGCTCCATTGGTCTGTGGGTGATAACCCGAGGACAAGGCACGCTGGATTCCCAGTATACGAAATAATTGTTTCCAGAACTGGGATATGTACTGGGGTCCTCGGTCAGAAATTATCTTGGACGGTAGCCTATGAAGCCGGAATATGTGTTCCAGGAAGATTCCGACAAGTTCAGATGAGGATGGCAGTTTGTATAAAGGTGTAAAATGAGCCATATGAGTAAACAAATCAATGGTAACCATCATAGTTGTGTAGCCCCTTGAAGATGGTAGTTCCACAATAAAATCTGTGGTGATGATTTCCCAGGGTCTTGTTGGTATTGCTGGTTGGAGCAGGAGACCTGCCGGTTTCTTATTATCATGTTTGTTCTGATTGCAGACTGCACATGTCTGGATATGGATCCTGATATCATCCTTCATCTTCGGCCACCAAAACTTTCTTTGTATTAGATGGAGGGTGTTGGTGATGCCACGGTGTCCTGAATGAAAAGTATCATGACATAGGCTTGTGATCCTTTGTCTCAGTCCAGGAGTGGGAATGACCAAGCGATTGTCCTTGAACAGATATCCGTCCTTTGTTTTGAGATTCCATCGATTGTTTCTCATAAACTCCTTCCAGGTTTCAGAGGACTGAGTTTGAATTTGAATAGCCTCCAGGAGGGTGATTGCTTGGGCAACAAATATTGTGTGGGGAAACATCTTAGGAAAAGTCTGATCTTCAAGAGGTTCGTAATCAGGACGTCTGGATAAGGCATCAGCTATTATGTTGTGTGTTCCGGGGACATGGTGAATTTGAAACTGGTACTGAGCAAAAAAGAAGGCCCAACGGGCTTGACGACTGTTTCTACATTCTAGGGATTGCAGGACTTGAAGATTCTGATGGTCCGTGCGGACTTGTACCGGGTGTTTGGCTCCCAGGACGAGATGACGCCAGTCAGTGAAGGCTTGACAGATGGCTAGTAATTCCTTTTCCAGGACAGAATAATGAGTTTCACTGGGAGTGAAGGTGCGAGAAAGATAGGCGATGGGGTGTTCTAGCTTGTCACCCAATTCTTGTTTTAGGACTGCCCCAATGGCGTAGTTGGAGGCATCTGTTTCAACAAGAAAAGGTCGATCAATGTCACGTTGAGCTAGGATGGGAGCTTGTGTGAACTTCAACCGTTGGAACACCGTATCTTGGGCTGAGGTCCACTGAAAGGGGGTAACCTTCTTTAACAATGTAGTAATAGGATGCACAATCTCCAAAAAGGCTAGTATAAATTTCCGATAGAAGTTAGCAAGCCCCAGGAAGGACTGAATTTGTTTTACAGTAGTTGGAACGGGCTAGGATAGAATGGAGTCTACCTTCGATGAGTCCATTCCAATCCCCTTTGGACTAAGAACGAATCCGAGATAGTGAACAGTTGGTACATGGAAAAGGCACTTCTCGGGTTTGGCCAGGAGCCTATATTCATGTAGACATTGTAAGACTGCCTTTACGTGCTCTTCATGCTTTAGATGATCCCTAGAATATATCAGTATGTCGTCCAGATATACAATGACGAAGATGAACAGCATATCAGAAAACACCCAGTCCATAAAATGTTGGAAAACCGCTGGGGCATTAGCAAGTCCAAAGGGCATAACCAGGTATTCAAAATGGCCAAAGGGTGTTCTAAAGGCTGTTTTCCATTCGTCACCTTCCTTTATAGAAATAAGATGGTAGGCACCCCTTAGATCTAATTTTGTGAAGACTACTGCACCTCTCACTGATTCCAGGATATCCAGCCACGGTAATCTAGACATGGTCTGAGCTCCTTGGTGTCTTTCTTGGGAACAAAAAATAACGAAGCACCCGCCGGGGACTTAAATGGTCGTATGGTGCCATTTTCCAAGTTAGTATCCAGGTATTCCCAGAGGGCACTTTTTTCAGGTTCTGATAAAATAAACATCCTCCCGAAAGGGATCACTGCTGAAGGTCCAGTATCAATGGCACAATCCTCAGGTCTGTGAGGAGGGAGAGCTTGAACTATGGCGGTCGAAAATACATCTGAGTAGGCCTGATAGGCCCTGGGAATCTGGATGATGTTAAAGACGTGACTGGACTTTGCTGAATCACTTGCGAGTATTCAGAGGACTTTGGTAAGGAATCTAGGGATAAGCAGTGGGACATACAGTGTTCAGAACCAAGAAACAAGGAGCCTGCTGCCCAATTGATGTAGGGGTTATGCTTCTGTAACCAGGGCATGCATAGAACCATTGGATAGTGGGCAGATTTTATAATGTCAAATTTGATCCTCTCTTGATGATGGTTTATAGAGAGTAAGATCTCTTTAGTTTGAAGGGTTATGGGTCATGAAGACAGGGGTCTCCCATCAATAGCCTCTACAGGTTGCATAGTCTCTCGAGTTTCATGTTGAATGTTGTGAGTAGTGACCCAATCATGATCTATGAATATGCCCATGGCTTCGCAATCCATTAATGCCAGGATGGGGTAAGATTCTTTCTTGTAAGGCGATAGAAAGGCCTGTAGAATCACAAGATTATTTTGTCCAGGAGAGTTCAAGGATGGAATTGATGTAGAGCAGACATCTCTCTCCCAAAACTGTGCCCCATCTAGGATCGGGAGCTGGCGTTTCCCGAACGCCGTGGAGGAGCAATAGGGTACTCTCTCACAAGGTGCTTTTCGGAGGCACAATACATGCACAGACCAGTGTGAATCCATTGCATCCTTTCTTGTGGGGTAATGGGTCCACGGAAGGCCCCCAGTTGCATGGGTTCTGGTTCTGAGGTCGGGATGCTGTGGGCTCTGGTCTAGATGGATGGTCTGAGGTGGCCCTTTAGGGAGTTGATTGGACTTCTTTTTCTCCGCTTTTCTTTCCTCGATTTGAAAGCCTATTTGTAAGGAAAGGTCCATGAGAGCCTGGAAGGAGCTTGGGCGAGCTACCCTGGCTAACTCGTCCTTTATTTCTTCATTCAGACCTCTTTGGAAGAGGGTGAAGCTGGCTTCTTGAGACCAATCAGCTTCCTTCACGAGTTGTTTAAAGCGGGTCACATAGGTAAGCATATCCTGGGATCCTTGTTGAAATTCAAGTAAACATTTTTGAGCGCTGTAAACCTGCTCTGGGCGATCAAACATGGCCTTTAGAGCTTCCACAAACCCATCATAATCATCTAGGAGGGCATCGCCCGAATTGACTCGTGGGGTTGCCCAGGTCAAGGCATTACCAGTGAGGTGTGAGATCATAAACCCCACCTTTGCTCTCGGAGTGGAAAAGTAGTAGGGCTTGAAGGTGAAGTGCACTTAACATGAATCAAGGAAGGCACAGAGGGTCTTTGAAGAACCAAAGTATTTGTCCACTACTCCTCCCAATAACTGTCATGCCCCGCGTTCCTGTACACGGACGACTAGGGTCATCCGTTTCCATGTGGAAGTTGCCTTGGCGACTATTTCCAAGTCGCGGGACACGCCGCACTACATTTCCCAGCATTTCCCCTTTTTGCGATCACATGACACGCCGGCAACGCGTCTCACGTCCTGGGAAAGATAATCCTTGTCCATGCAACGGGTGCTCCTAAAACTAAGCAGTTAGTTAAAGTGCCCGATTCTCGTTATCCTGTTTTTCTGAATCTCCTGGACCCGGCTCATGCTTTAAGGACTATTCCGTACGTCTCCTCCCTTACCATTTCTGGCGCCAAAACCCTCGACTGTTTTCCCTTTGGTAATCGAACTCCTGGCTTTGTATACGGATTGCTCTCTCCTGCTCCTTTTTGTTGTGACGCTTTCGGATTTGCTTCGCCATCACTGAACTTCCAATTTAGCTCTGTTTATCCCCTCTGGCTGCTATCTTCACTGACTTCCTAATTCCCCTTCATTATTCTACGCATTCTGGATTGTTTAATGGTACTTTTCATTTTGTCACAAAACACATCAATCCACGCATCAACGTGACTATATGAACGCTCTCCTGATTCTACTGGTCACTACCTGGATTGCTTACCTTCACTTCAGGGACGCTTTGCTGAATTGAATAAGGGATTGCTTTCTGGACACTAGCCGCGCCCTCGTGCCGTTCGGGTTAGGTGAATCTCTGCACTAACTTCTACCAACTGGGACTTTCTTCCTGCATCACCTGGTTGCCGTGGTGTGTTCGGACTTACATAAGGTTGTGGGATTTCTTTCTGGCTAAGCAGGTAAGAGAGGGTAATTGTGGGTGGCTGGTCGCTGCATTTTGGGTAACCATAGTTACTCTTTTGAATCATTGTTCTGTTTGTTCCCTTAGCTCTGTTGTCGCTGCTCCTGCCTTTTTGCTCAAGCCCCTGGCCTGTTAGTTATAGTTAAATTCCTACAGGCTATGCTCTTGGGGGGGAAGTCTTGTTTAGCATCACGCGCAAGGTGTCCCGGAAGAACCTGGTTCGCTGCACGTTCAAGATACCCCAGAGCGGAAGGGCTCCCCGAAAGTGGATGCTGACTGTATCCTTTACACGGCTGTATCCTTTTATAAAGTTTGTCTAAACTGTGACAATAACACACTTTCCTTAGTTGCAGAGTCACGTAACAAGACTAGCTGTTTTAATGCAGCATTCTCAGCCTTAAGGTTCTGGACTTCTGTGGTTAGTTCCTGCATACCTCGCATGAGGTCTTGAACCGTGGCTTCCATCTCTGTATCAGTATCATTTTTTTTGGCATCTCAATCAGTCACAAGTCTCTCCCCTTCTCACCTGTTTTTGTTGTTTGCTTGCGACCTTCTGTGGCGTCTTCTTTCTCACGGTCTGGGATTTGTATAAACCCATGTGCTGGTCCTCGGATTCCAGCGTGATGTTCACAATCCAACTCCAGGATACGTTCAGATGACCAGGATGGAGACCAGGAAGAAATGATGCTCACACTCGGAGGCACAGAATGCCGTGACCCGAGCGCGGGTGAAAATCCAGGAAGATTGGAGGTAAGGCAGAGGAAAGGGCCGAAGGAAAGGGAATTCAAGGAACCGGGAACCAAGAATCAGAAGAAAGCTCCGAGTGACTCCGGCAACACACGTCCACTACAGCAATATCGTTGAGACGCGCAGAGCCGCGGGGGGGTGTTTGTTTTGTAGAACGTAGAGCGTGGAGTGCAGAGACTGGCAAGCAGCGTTCCGTATCAAGCGGCCATGTTGGAAGGATTACTGTATTCAATCCCCTATGGGTCAGGGACCACGAAGTCCAGAAGGGACGCAGACGACGGTTCATGACACACAGTTACTCATTACCTCTCCTCTGGCCTCTGAAACCCTGCAAAACCAGTTGTTCCTAGATGCTCAGAATTCACCTCGTGAACCCCTGACTGCAGAGTTTAACACATTTATAAATAGAGCACACTACATGTGGATTTATACATTCCCTGAGTATGTATATCAGTGTGCATGCATGTTTAATAACTATCATCTCTTCTTTACAGTGGGTTCTTCATGACAAGCCCCCTTCCTCGCATTCACTTTATGAAATATGGTGCGTGAAACATGAACCCCTCTTCATATCATTGGGACCTTTCCTGACCACCCCAACACTCTCCTGCTATATTCTGCTCTCACCAACAGACACAGTCACCTTCCACCTAACCTTCAGACCACTCAAGCCCAACACCCCCTCATCTATAGCTTCACAGACCTGGTCACTCCCAAGTCTCTCTCACATGCCAACATCTTCCACCATGACTTCAACATCCGTGGCCACCCAGCAAACAAGTCCATGAAGGAAGAACTCCACTGCCTTCTTGACACACTGAACCTCACACAACACACAGAGTAAAGGTTATGTCCTTGATCTAATCATCATCAGCATGTCCAGCCTCCATCAAAGCTCTCCATTTCTGTTCACCTGGTCGGACCATCGGGAAATCCTCTTTGACAGTAGTCACACCACACCAGTCAAGCACACCCATTGGAAACCCTGCAAGCAAGCCTTCAGATCATTCAAGAACCTTCCAGTGGAAGCTCTCTCAGAAGACAGCGCCAACTTCCGCCTCACTTGGTCTGATCTACTCAAGACGCACTAGGACTGTGACTTCCTTCTCCAAGAACTCAACAGCACACTCACAACCAACATCAGCCAACATGCCCTGGTGAAATAAAACACCATCAAGCCTAAACCTTCAATACCCTGGTACACTCAAGATATCCACCTTATCAACACCAACAAATGATCCATCCGAAAACAAGAAAAGACTTGCCGACAATCCTGCAACACATCTGACCTCGCTCTGCTCAAGGAACTCCATTCTACACACAGACGACTGATCACTACTGCAAAGGTCAACTACAACCAGAACACCATAGCCAAGGCCAACAATGAAATGAGAACCCTCTTCAAAGCCATCAAGCCTTCCATCAACCCTCTGCCTGACCCACTGGTACTACACTACATCGAAACATCCACTGCCATTAACCTTTTATTCATTAACAATATCAGCAAGATCCACCAGCAAATGACACCAATACCACAACTGACAGCACACTACACATCCCATCTCACAACCCCACCACTACCCACCCCACAAAACTCACTATGGAAGACTTCACTGCCACCCTAGCATACCACAAGACTACATGGAATGCAGGTGACATCCTCCTACCTCCATACTCAAGAATCTTCCCAACGAAGCACTCTGCCCTTGTCTGGCAGTCATCAACAGTTCCCACACTTGTGGCATCATCCCCTAGACCCCAAAGACCAGTTAAATCCTCCCCCTTCTCAGGAAACCCTCACTGGAACCCCAGGATCTCAGCAACTGTGATGGCTCCATCACCCGTCTTCCCTTTCTTGGTAATATCCTTGAAAAAGCAGTAGCTACACAACTCTTCCGACACATCAAAGCCAACAGCCTCCTCCAGTACAACCAATCTGGCTTTAGACCCAGATTCAGTATGGAAACTGTTAACATAAAGGTGATCAATAATGCCCTTAACATTCTCAATGATGACCATTGTTGCTGTTAGGCAGAATCCTGTGCAGTGCCCTTAGGGACCACTACACACAATTAAGACTACAGGTGGCAATACAAGTTTTACCTTTGGTACAAGCCTGTACTACTATGTCAGAGTGTTAGCAGTGGCAGAGCAGCCAGGCTTATCTCAAGAGTATATGAGCAGTAGCAGAGATTACACAAAGGGACCACAATTACTGTGACTCAAGCAAACACTGACTCGAGGTTTCAGGTAGAAAAATATAAGTACATTTATTTTTAAACCATATGTTATAAACACAACACTTCTATTAAACTTAAACAAAAACCACACGTCACATATACTACAACTAACCAATTCACTTTGTACAGTATGTCTCAAGGCAAGTACCCTGTGTTTGAATGAACCGGTGTTAGGAACAAAACACGTTACCGCGAACACGATTGCGATCACTTTTTGACAGTTCGGTCTACTAAATAAACACGTATCCGTGACATGAAATGCTACCGGGGCAAAAACACACTTAGCACCTGAGATACCCAGAGGGAGTTGGAGGCAAAAATCACAGGCAATATTTTGGTTAGGCAGACAGAATCGAGAAACACTCAGAGACAGGAGTTCAAAAGTCAAAGGGCCGGAGCCAGGGTCAAGTGGCACCGTGGGCCTGTTGCCGAAGATCACACAGTCAGACAGTTCACGATTCAACGTAGCCAAAAGTACTTCAATATTGTCAATGTTCGGAAGCAAAAGTTATAAGAAGGAGGGAAGACAAGGGCAAGCCTTGAAGATGAAGAAAAGGAGTTCACCCAGTTTCCTCAAGCAGAACACAGTACCTTCTTCCAATGGTGCAGCTGGTGCCCTGGCAGTTGTTCCTGATGGTTTCCCGCAGACCCATGATTCCTGGAGCTTCGTTGTGAAGGAGGACATCTGAAGGGGGGTCTGCACCACACAGGGATGAAGCGGGCAGCAGCGACAAAGAATAAAAGGTGCGCTCCTTAAAAACAGAAGAGGCTCTTCAGGTGGCTATCCGGACCACTACAGCAGCGTGCAGCGATTTTGACCATGAAGGCGACCTCTGGCTGAAGAAGATGAGCTGGTTATCCCCACCAGGCTCAAGGGAAGAAGACTCGGGACTGGATCTTCTCTTAGTCGTCAAAGGGTAGATAGCTCAGGACTGCAGCAGGGCTTCACCGGGACGGGGTAGTTGCAGCAGCCGTCGTCCTCTCCGCTTCTCTTCAGTTCCTTGTAGTTCCAGTGGCGACTCTCTGACTTCTAGCCCAAGAGACCTGCCTTTTATGCGCAAAACCCCCATTCACACAGCCTGGCTGTCAATCACCCAGCAGGGGGGTTGTCCAGCCTGGACAACCACCTCAGCCAATCATGGCAAAGTGCGACTTGGGTTTCCTAGGATACCCTGTGCAGTGGGTGACTACACCCCTCCCTCACATTCAGCCCACCTATACTACCCAGGTGCCTGGTGGAGGGCTTCTGAGCAGAAGCCCGCCAAAGGACGGTGAACAAAGAAGGCAAACCTAGTTTGCCGTGAAAAGTAAAACACAAGAAGGACTTTAACAAAAAGAAATGACGAATAAACCCAACCGGAGCCAAGAGAAAGACAATTTGGTCGAGCGGGTTTATGTTCGAGGCTAATATAATAGCCAAGAACAATACCACGTTTATCTAATATAATCGCGGTAGAAATGTTAGGGTAGATACCACTGCCACCAGCCAAGTCTAAATGTTAAAATAGCGAAACAATGCTCTAGGTGGTACAGATACAAAGGGATACGAATTAACCCTTTCCAGTACTCCATGGAAGATGGGGTGTACTGGATCTGTGGTAGATTGACTAAGTAAAGTTAATGGTAACCTTACCCTTTTCTGGGGGACTGTAGTCAGCCTTAGAAATGGAGTCGGGGGAAGCCTCAAAGACATCCCTGTGCCACGGCACTGAAGATGCTGTGTGACACACAAAAAGAAGGGGGCTACTGAAGCGGTGTACTTCAGAGTCCACAATCACAAAAACATAGAAATACACATGGTAAAACACAGGTAAGAGTGGGGGAAAAGCTCACACTCTTACCAAGTGCAAAGAAATAAACTCCAGAAGTCTAGCAAAGTTGCTGGGGGACTCACTAGGTGAGGGAAATTAGCCATAAAGGAGAATTCTCCCTAACAGTTGCCTCCTGGTTCTTCTCAAACTCTCAGAAGCATTCAACACAGTGGACCACCAGATAACCACTAACATTCTACATTGACACATGGGAATCAGCAAGACCATCCTTAGCTGGTTCAAATCCTACCTTGCTAACTGCCACTAGTTCATCAAAATGGATTCCTCCAGATTACCAATTCTACTCATCACTTGTGGCGTCCTGCAAGGTTCCATCCTCTACCCCTTGATATTCAATCTTTAAATGGAACTACTTGGAAACCGGCATGCCCCACACAACATCCACATCCACCAATACACAGATGACATGGAGCTCTATTTCAATATTAATTCCATAGAAGACATCCACAGGGTTAAGGCCTGCCTCACATTGATCCTTTATTTAGGTGCCTACCTAAAGTTCAACACCATCAAGACTGAATTCCTACTGCTGACCGACAACACCAAACACCCTGACCTTCAGACCTCGAATTCTGCTATGAACCTCGAGGACTTCAACCTCAGCTGACCCGTGCCAAGTTTTTTATATATTTTATTTTATTTGGATATGATTCTTAAAGAAAAACATTTAAGGTTAACATTTCTACTAAAGTATACATAAAATGCATTCACTAAAATGCATTCATTAAGATACATACAATAAAATACAATTAAAACATAAATTCAAACATAAAACATAACCTTACAACATTAAGACATTAAGACCCATAATGCAAAGAAGGCTCTTCTTAGAAGATAGGTATTTAACAATACACATTACAGTACCACAGTGCCTCGGGCCTGCAATTAAGCCTGAGGTTTAATCTAATGGGGTTACATACTAACCTTATTAATATTAATATGTCTTCCTGTCTGCTGGACGCAGTTTTATGATGTGCCGCCACAGCCAGTACAACGTAATGTGAAGACTCTCAGGGCCTCATTACGGCTTTGGCGGTAGCCATGCCCTTAAAAAGGGCATGGCTGCAACCAAAACCGGGTCCAGGTTCCCTGAATGGGGAATTACTCGGCCATTCCGAGTTTGGAGGGCCCAGTAATTCCCCCTACAGGGAACCCGGGCCCGGACCTTCCCCATTCCCATTTGAGCCCCCATAGGGCTCAATGGGAATGGGTGCAGGGAGCTAACAACGGGCCGATTACCAACGGCCCGTTGTTAGCTCCCTGGTCCCCTCGCGGGACCCGGGAAGGACGTCTGGTAAAACCAGACGTCCACATCGGGTCCCACGAGGGGACCTCGTAATGAAGCGGAATGGGTTTAACGGGTCCACATTCATTAGCGGCACCCGTTAACCCATTCCGCCAATGTTATAATGAGGCCCTCAGAGTCAGAATTTATACAATAATTCCAAAACACATTACTTTTTATTGATTCATAGCTATGGACGTGTCTCCCAAACGTAGTCATACAAGTGGCGCCCAATGGTTTACATTCAGTAAAGACATGTTTAGGACTCTCGATTGTACCCGGTAGTGCCCCCTGGTAAACCAAAAGTGGGAGTTGATTAGTGCGCAGTCTGAGTATAACGCTGTGCACCGCCGCGCATGAATTCTGGCAAAGGTAGGGCTGAGTTTTTAAATAGCTAGGAGTGACATTAGAGACATAACTATAAGATCTTAGTGTTGATAGCTGAATATAGTTATTTGTTCAAACTTCCTCCTGAGCAGGGATTTCATGGCCTCCTACTTAGTTCCTAATTTAAAATTGGGACGCCAATCTATAGTCTCATATAGTCGATTATTCATCCAGGTAAATTCCCCTCCACTGCATTCTCATTTTGTCACAATATCAGCCCCCACTACTGCCAACAGGTAACATTTCGGATTAGAGTTAGCCTTTAGATGGAGCCCTCCTTGCCCGGCTAACAGTTGGCCCCCTAAGGATACCAGACCTAGTTCAAGCCTAAGGTATTCCACCAAAGTATTAGTTGGAAGTTTTAGGACCTGTTTCCATAAATATCCCTCAAGTCTATATAACCATCTCAGCTCCTTCATTAATAATGCTTCTAGGCCATAAAGGACCATTGGGGAGAAACTGTGCCATTAGAGGGTAAGTATCCCCTCCAATGAATAACCTGCCATCTGTTGGGCAGATTTATCTATCATATTGGTAACCCGTCGGCCTTTCATAGATTTGGCCTCTAGGATATGGGTGTAGGACAGGCTGGAGCTCATTTCAAGGCCCAAATAAGGGTACTTATCAACATAAGCTATTTTTCCCAAGGTTGTAATAAGGGTGGGATGATTCACCTTCTGGGCTGAGACCAGCCTTGCCTTTGTTTTTACCATATTGACGATCAAGTCTTTTTGGCTGCATATGCGACTAAAAGTTCACATATATTCTTAACTCCACTATAAGTGTGGTTAGGATAACTAAATCGTCTGCATACAATAGAATAGGAATAGGCACTCCTCCAATTCTAGGGAAACATCCCGCCATGTTATCAAAACACTGTGGTAAATCCGCCAGATACAAATTATACAACAGGGGAGCCAATACGCAACCTTGTTTGTCTCCCCTGTAAAGTGGAACTGAGCTGGTCGTAGTGACAGAATCATCTAACCTTTCATGGCCCGCCGTGTTCTCATGAAGGCCCTTCAAAATACATAGTAACCACCTTGGGTAGCCCCAGCCCTCCATATTGGCCCATAGATTAGTACGACAAACACAATCAAAAGCTGCCTGAAAGTCAATAAAGATGGCATACAGTGCTAGACCTCCTTTTGTCGCTGTCCTGCAAAACATAATATCGAGTGCCCCTAGGTTATGAGTAGTAGAACTCCATGGGTGGAAACTGCTTTGTGTAAAATGAAGCAACTGCCTCAGGACCAGAGTCGAAAAGATTGTTCCTGTTACGTCCAGGAGGGACAGCAGTCTATAGTTAGACGGCAACAGTCCATCTCTCTTCTTACAAATAGGTAGGAGAATCGACTGTTGCTAATAGACTGGGATTTCCTGGGCTGTGCACACCCTATCAAAGAGTCGTGCCCACCCACTCGGGTCCTGTTTTAATACAATACTAGCATGACCATTCGGGCCCGAGGCCCTTGAGCTCTTGAGATTTGAGATTGTTACTTCAATACTCTCCGTTGTTATCACCAAAGGCCATCCGCCTGGGCAATATCCGACCACTGCTTCATCTATGTTTCCACCTGATCTATCACTCAGGTATAGTAGCCATTCTTCTTCTTAAATAGGGTTTAATATTTGCTTCATTCTCTCGCCCTTAGCACAAGCAAGGATCCACCAGATATTACTACCATTTATACTTTGCAGGGCACCAATCATAATTTGCCAATTACTATTTTTGGCCGAGTATCGCCAACGCTTTAGCCATTGACTATAATCTGACTTGATTGCCTTTATCTGATGACTCGTCTCATGAGGTAGTCTGCCAATGCCTTGCAGTCTTCTCAACGTTCCCCTCATTGCTCTTTTGGCATCACGCATAGCAATGTCAAATCTGTTTATGTGGTTATCAACAACTACCAGCTTGTCATGTTGGTCCACACCTGTCGTTATGGCTAATTGTTTTAGCCAAGCTTCTATTTTGTTACCATTTGATAGGGCCAACCACTTAATATCACTTGTTAAAGATTGTGAAAACAATTGGTTGGCCTTACAAACATGTTTAGTGGTCCAACAGATACAGTTGCCCGCGTGGTTAGGAAGGACCCACTACAACCTTGGGGGTAAGTTGTAGCCTTTGGGCAATCTAAGGTTAGAGGCAAAATAGCGTGATCGCTAAAGCAATTCGGCTCTACTTTTAATTTATTGGTTTTCAACAAGCATGTGTTATTGCAAAGAAATAATCTTAGGTTGCTTTGCTCTTGCCCATACCCCAAGTGTATTGTCCCGGCATATCCCCAGCAGCTCTACCATTCATTAATGTCAGCTCCCAATTTCTCAGGAACTGAACCCATTGGGAGCTCTTATCATTTTCCTTTTTTGCAACATTTGACACTTTTTTGCAACATTACAGTAGGTAGCAAACTCTAGATCATCAATACATTGCGCCTTAAAATCTCCATCTAGGAGGATTATCTGGTTATCACATGATCCAGACAACCCTGTCAGAACCTTGCAGACAAGATCATGTATTCCATCCAGGCTTGTATTATCAGGCGGAGTGTACAGATTCACAATCAACATGCTAAAGCTCTCTCCAACATCACCCAACCTCAATTCAACAGCCTGTATGGTACTACTAACAGAGGCAAATTCAATTTGACAGGATGTCAATACTTGGCTAATGCCAATTGCAAGCCCCCCGTACGATCTGACATGGAGGCCCCTTTTGGCCTTGACTTGATATATGTGATACTCCTCAAAAAACATGGAGGACTCACGCCAAGTTTCCTGTAAAAGGACAACATCATACTTGGCAGTCAAGGGGAGGGGACCCATCTTTACTCGTTAGGTGACCGTAACCCCTCATGTTCCAGCTTGCTATATCATACCTTCAGGACCCAATGCTCCTCAATTCCCCCAGGGGTGCCATATCCCCACATGGTTGCACCCAGTGTAAGTGTAAGTATCCCCTCCAATGAATAACCTGCCATCTGTCGGGCACATTTATCTATCATATTGGTAACCCGTCAGCCTTTCATAGATTTGGCCTCTATGATATGGGTGTAGGACAGGCTGGAGCTCATTTCAAGGCCCAAATAAGGGTACTTATCAAAAATAAGCTATTTTCTATTTTTCCCAAGCTGGTAATAACAGTGGGACGATTCACCTTCTGTGCTGAGACCAGCCTTGCCTTTGTTTTTACCATATTAACGATCAAATCTTTTTGGCTGCATATGCGACTAAAATTTCAAACATATTCTTAACTCCACTTTAAGTGTGGTTAGGATAACTAAATCGTCTGCATACAATAGACCAGGAATAGGCACTCCTCCAATTCTAGGGCAACATCCGGCCATGTTATCAAAACACTGTGGTAAATCCGCCAGATACAAATTATACAACAGGGGAGCCAAAACGCAACCTTGTTTGTCTCCCCTGTAAAGCAGAACTGAGCTAGTCGTAGTGCCTGAATCATCTAACATTTCATGGCCCGCCGTGTTCTCATGAAGGCCCTTCAAAATACATAGTAACCACCTTGGGTAGCCCCAGCCCTCCATGTTGGCCCATAGCTTAGTACGACAAACACAATCAAAAGCTGGCCGAAAGTCAATAAAGATGGCATACAGCGCTAGACCTCCTTTTGTCGCTGCCCAGCGAAACAGAATATCGAATGCCCTTAGGTTATGAGTAGTAGAACTCCACGGGTGGAAACCGCTTTGTGTAAAATGAAGCAACTGTTTTTCATCGACCCATGCCTGAAGATGTCTCAGGACCAGAGTCGAAAAGATTGTACCTGTTACGTGCAGGAGGGACAGCAGTCTATAGCTAGACGGCAACAGTCTATCTCTCTTCTTATAAATAGGTAGGAGAATCGACTGTTGCCAATAGTCTGGGATTTCCTTGGCTGTGCACACCCTATCAAAGGGTCCAGCCCACCCACTCGGTCCTGTTTTAATACAATACTAGCAAGACCATTCGGGCCCAGGGCCCTAGAGCTCTTGAGTTTCGAGATCGTTACTTCAATACTCTCCATTGTTATCATCAAAGGACATCCGCCAGGGCAATAGCCGACCACCGCTTCATCTATGTTTCCACCTGATCAAGCAATCAGGTATAGTAGCCATTCTTCTTCCTATATAGGGTTTAATATTTGCTTCATTCTCTCGCCCTTATCACAAGCAAGGATCCACCAGATATTACTACCATTTATACTTTGCAGGGCACTAATCATACTTTGCCAATTACTATTTTTGGCCGAGTATCGCCAATGCTTTAGCCATTGACTATAATCTTACTTGATTGCCTTTATCTGATGACTCTTCTCATGAGGTAGTCTGCCAATGCCTTGCAGTCTTCTCAACTTTCCCCTCATTGCTCTTTTAGCATCACGCATAGCAATGTCAAATCTATTTATGTGGTTATCAACAACTACCAGCTTGTCCTGTTGGTCTACACCTGACTTTATGACTAATTGTTTTAGCCAAGCTTCTATTTTGTTACCATTTGATAGGGCCAACCGCTTAATATCACTTGTTAAAGCTTGTGTAAAGAATTGGTTGGCCTTACAAACATGTCTAGCGGTCCAACAGATACAGTTGCCCACGTGGTTAGGAAGGACCCAACTACAAACTTGGGGGTAAGTTGTAGCCTTTAGGCAATTTAAGGTTAGAGGCAAAATAGCATGATCGCTAAAGCAATTCGGCTCTACTTTTAATTCACTGGTTTTCAACAAGCATGTGTTATTGCAAAGAAATAATCTTAGGTTGCTTTGCTCTTGCCCATACTCCAAGTGTATTGTCCCGGCACATCCATCGCAGCTCTACCATTCATTAATGTTAGCTCCCAATTTCTCAGGAACTGAACCCATTGGGAGCCCTTATCATTTCCCCTTTTTTGCAACATTTGACACTTTTTTTACAACATTACAGTAGGTACCAAACTCTAGATCATTAATGCATTGTGCCTTAAAATCCCCATCTAGGAGGATTATCTGGTTATCAAATGATCCAGACAACCCTGTCAGAACCTTGGAGAGAAGATCATGTATTCCATCCAGGCTTGGATTATCAGGCGGAGTGTACAGATTCACAATCAACATGCTAAATCTCTCTCCAACATCACCCAACCTCAATTCAACGACCTGTATGGTACAACTAACAGAGGCAAATTCAATTTGACAGGATGTCAATGCTTAGCTAATGCCAATTCCAAGCCCCCCGTGCGATCTGACATGGAGGCCCCTTTTGGCCTTGACTTGATATATGTGATACTCCTCAGAAAATATGGAGGACTCAAGCCAAGTTTCCTGTAAAAGGACAACATCATACTTGGCAGGCAAGGGGAGGGGACCCATCTTTACTTGTTAGGTGACCGTAACCCCTCATGTTCCAGCTTGCTATATCGTACCTTCAGGACCCCATACCCCTCAATTCCCCCAAGGGTGCCATATCCCCACATGGTTGCACCCAGTGTGTTGTCTCACTCCCAAGCCTGATGTTATCATGAGAGGGGGCGGTCTGTGGAGGGCACTCTATGGGCCTCATTACACGGATGGCAGTGAACCATGGCGCTACTAGCGCCATGGTTCATGCCGGTAAAATACTGGCACCGCCTTGGTGGAAAGGGGAATTACCGCCCTATTCCAAGGTTGGCGGGGCGGTAATTCCCCCTTCCACCATTGCCCTTCCCCATTCCCATTTTTGCCCCATAGGGCTCTATGGGAATGGGTGAAGGCGCTAATTACGGTACCGCAAATTGCGGTACTGTAATTAGCTCCCTGGTCCCTTTGCGGGTTGGTTTTTAACGCCTGCAAAAAGCAGGCGTCAAATTCCACAACCCGCAAAGGGACCTCATAGTAAGGCGATAAGGATTTACCGGTACCTGTAAAATACCGGTACCGGTAAACCCTTACCGCCATCCATGTAATGAGGCCCTATGGCGTATTGCAGGGGGCCTGGCAAGGGACCTCGTATACCCATTTAGGTTTGTTACGTGGGAGACAAAAAGGGCCTTATTCTTCAACTCAATAATCACAATAATCACAGAATAACACATTGTCAATTTGTAACCCAGTGATCACAAGGTATCAGCACTCATACATATTAATGATACCACTGCTGGTGACACAAATGTATCATGGTTACTTGCTTTGTAGTTCCATCGCCTTGAGTATTAGTGACTGTGTTTTGCCCAGTAGGAGCATGTGCACCTCTCTTTCACAGATTTTTCATTTCTCGTTGTAGGTTTTGTGATTTTATCCTGGTCACTGCTCATCCCATTCTGTGAGCTGTCCCTTTTTATTTCTTCTTGCCTGGCTGTAGTAGTCACAAAGTAGGTATCCAAAATAATGTCTGCTTTTTTGGCCATGATTGACTTAAATTGGAGATGATCAGCTGCCACGTCAGAGCAAATATTATGGAGGCCTTCAACTTTGGCTAAGATTCTATTAATGCGAAGGAGTATGGTTTCAATGTCACCCTGTAAATCCGCTCTTTATGAGAAAATCAAAGTAGCTTAATTGAGGCTATCATTCTCTACTGGCTCGGATCCGTTGGCCCAAGCTACTAAATTTGAGCTACTAGATAGGTTTGCAGCAATAACGTTGTTAAGCCGCACTGTGTTATACCCCACCAAATTACGTTTAAGTGTATAGCACAGATGAAGCAATGAACCATTATTGTCAATCGAGGAAATAGGGCTTAAAATGTGCTTATCAAAGTCTTTTTCAACTGGGGTTGCAGGGTCGTCAGTAGGTGCTCTTGTACAAGGCTCAGCTTCAGGCGGTACATTCATGTCAAAAGAGGTACTTAACAAATTGACCCTAGATTGAGCAGTCAATTGGCAGGCCAACAGTAAGGCTTTTACTGACGACCTCAAAATAACCCGTTATCATGGGCTGGTTTGATACCAAGATGAGCCTCAAAATCAGAGCTGCCTCTTTTTTTATCTTTCTTGGTGTTAGGTTAATTGGGTGGGCTCCCTAGCAAGCCCACAGGACACCTTAGGCATTTGACCACCTTTGACGTACCACTCCCCAGATGCCAATCTGTGTTGGTTTTTAGGTTTCATCAAGTCCGGAGGGGATCGGGCCTAAAGCCCAAGCTAAAAACAATACTAAAAAGTTACCTGAACCGAGAAACCCACAAGCATTATTGTCCGGGGCAGGGTATTGAGGGACTTCATCAATAACAGCACACCCAGCCCTAGTTAGCGAACTTGGGTGTCCAGCACTGATGAATCGAAGCTAATGGCTTCAGAATACCAGATGGGAGCTGTTACAGACAATCAGCGCACCTATAAAAGGATTTAATGCCATAAAGGAAGAATTGAGGGCCATAAGGTTAATGACCCTCCAAAACAGGTATGTCCTTGACATGATTACAGCAATGAAAGAAGGTGTTTGCGCCAGGGTCGTGCCTTCTTGCTGTACATTCACACCATCTTATGATGGTGAGAATGGGACTCTGATGGATGCAATAACTACGTTGACAGAACTGCACACAAAAAGGAGGAAGAGACAGAAGCTATTGGAGTGGACGATTGGTTCTCATACATGTTTTCATGGATTCCTGACTGGATGGCGAGTATATTCAAGTTCCTTCAAGCAATCTTGGTGATGATAATGTTTTGATTCTATGTTCTAAGGATAATAATTGGACAATTCCAGAAAACAGCAAAGGAAGCAGTGAGAATGAAGATCATGATCGATGTAAAAGGTGAAACAGAAGACAATGCGCAGACTGAAGTTACCATCAGAGACTGCATAAAAGCAAGTATTGTGGCACCTGAGGGAAAAAAGTTCATGTATCCAAGAGATCGTAAGAATTATATGGGAAGTTGGGTCTTCTGTAACCCACGTGGTGATTGCAATTACATGAACTGGAGTCTGGACAAACATATCAATAGTGCAGGCACCCTGAGGGGGGTGACAAAGATAATGATACCAAGGAAAACTTTCTTTAAGAAGAGATCCAAAGAAGCAGGAACACTCGAGGAGGTGGTCAAGGACTCGACCATAGGGGGGGGGAATGCAGACGGTATACATTAAGATGACCATATCAAATGTACCCTTGAGTAGATGACAGCCTGCAGGAGGAACTCCTTGAAGGTATATGAGAAAGAGGTAATAAAATGAATTGATGATCATAAGAAAGTATCCATGATGTCCTGAGATACTGAGTGAAGACAATGTATGGCTCCTAAAGGAAACATGATGAAGTGAAGAATCAATTGAACCTTAAAATGGAAAAGGACAAGATTACATGGTAAAAAGTGCTGTAGAAATCATATGTTTAATGAATGTACAGATGCTGAAATGCAAGATAGATTAAGTCATCCTGTAGGCTAGCTATAAGTAGTGAATAGAATGCAGGCAAAGCTGCCATTGTATAAAAACTGGACATTGGTATCATGACCAAAGACTCACTGAGAAAGAGTGAAAAGCTGTTTCGCAATAGATAGCAGGCTAGTGGAGCTGTGTGGAGAGGCTTTCTGGCCTGAAGTCAAGAACCAAGAAGTCGAGGTCAGCTATCTACTGTGAAGAAGAACTTGTGTGCAGAGAATGAATCCTCTCACGTTAATGTGCAAGAAAGAACACAAAGGATGGCAAGTCTTAATTCATTTAAAGCACTTAAAAGCTCACAGAATGAACAGAATCATGGTCTCTTGTCATGTGAGTCAAGGATGGAAATAGAGTTTGAACTTGGAGTCCCAGACACTATAGCGAGTGCCCTCACTCCTGTGCATTCCCAGAATGGGAATACTCTGCAAGGCCAAGTACAAAGAGAATTCCATGGCAGAAGGCATGGGTGATGAGAGATGCTGGGCTAATTGGGTGGCAGGGCAGCCTCAGGTCCTATCTACTTTCACCTGGGTCTTGGCTTAAGTGCTGCTAATTGAACCGAATGATCCAGACATGGCACAAGCATGCCAACCAATTGCATTAGTCTGTATAATGAAGGACCTTACAGCGTGAGAAACCAATGAACACTGTGTAACTGATTTGTCTTAAAATGACACATATGAAGAGGGAGTCAGGGGACCGCAACTGCGCATTTCTAATCAAGAACCTGAGGGAGATAGCAGTCCCTGATGAAGGTCAAATGAATGACCGAAATGCATTGGACAAAAAAGCAATTATTGCAACAGGCCTATCACAAAATAATTTCAAACTAATAAAGAAAATCACAATTGAACTTGCATGAAGTCTTGAAGCACCTTTTTATGAACAAGCATATATATTTTACAACAAAAAGTAAGGAACAACCAATAGTGGGATACCACGTGGGTCCTTCCAGCTGACTGGAATAACCAACCCAGCCAGACACTTGTCACGTATGAAGAGGTAGGCATAAGTTGTCCTCCTGATATCAGACAGCCAATAACAAACCTAGCTCCTAGTTGATTGTATATCTAGATGTGTCCCTTAACCAACCTCTCTGTTTTAGATAATTGTTAATAAAACAGCAACTTGCCATCTTCTTGAGTTTGTCCGGTTATTTGGACTCAGAATTATTCTGGTGTAATCCCATCCAGCCGTAAATGCACGTTCCAAAGGCCATAAGCTCAGTAGGGTCAAAGATAGACCTGGTCCTGGTTTCGTTCTCCATGTCAAGAAGAGGTGTGTTGTGGGTAGGGTCAAGGATAAGACCCCGGTTTTTTGTTCACCTGATCAAGTAGGGTATATTGTGAGATGGGTCAAGGATAAGACCTTGTTCCTGTTTTGTTCTCCTGATCAAGGAGTGTTTGTCAGTGTTCACCTTGTGTGTTCCATATGGTTGTGCATGAGGCATTTTGAGGTGCGTGGTGTGTTTTGAGCTAAGAGCATTTTTATGTTTCTGATTGATTTTGGCAAGGTGCCAGTGTCTGATTAGGTTTGTTTCATTGGTGGTATGTGTGGGGAGTCAGTGTTGTGTTTAGGTGCATGTGTGTGGAGGTAATGAAGCGTTGCATGTGTCTCATTTGGTTGGTTTGGTTAGAGGTGATCCGTCTGCCGCAGGTTTGTATGCTGTGTAGTTTTCACGCAGTTGAGCCATATTGTGCTCAGGTGTGGCAGGCCTGAGGTCCTGAGGGGCAGCTCGGGATGGGTGGATGTCCTTTTTGTTATTTTTATTCCTAGTTGGTGTTCCTGTTGGTTGTGGGTCTAGGTAGGTGGTGTTCTTTTTCTACATCGGTGGACTCCTTGTTCTTCCTTTCCTCATTGCTACAGTAAGGAGTGTGCGTTGCTATATTAGGATTGGTGTGTCGTGGAGGTTCTTTTGGTGGTTTAATCATTTCTGTGCACAACCATTCTGGGTGAAGTCCTGGCATTTTTGTGGTCCGTATGTTGGTCTGTAATGTGTAGCTTAATTTTCCTCTCTGTGATACTGGACTCTGGCATTTCCTGCATTGTTGGCCACTTTGTGGGAGAGGCTGGAGTGTGTGGCATCTTTGAGAGGCTGATGGCGTTGCGGGTCACCTGCTTTCATTCTTTCTGAAGTTGTTGTTGTGCGTGACGGAGGGCAAAGTGTAGTAATGTGTGTGGTCGGTCAGCTGGTGACTTCAGAGCTTCTTGCAGCTAGAACGTTAGTGTGCTTGGGTTTTGAAAGTAACTGTTGGGGCAGTTGAAGTGAGAGTAGTTGGTTGGGTGGGTGTGGGGGATCAGTGTTCACCATACATATGTTCCTGTCTTTTGTTCCTTACCTTCTTACCTGTCTACCTACAAACCTGGAGTATTAAGCTGACCAATGGACATTAAAGCATGAATTAACTTACCATATGAGCTTCCAGACTTACATTATTTCATACTGCTTCTACTATTGGTAGTATGGCTATATTCACTGGTGGAAAAGGATTTCTAGGTCTGTGTGCATGGTTATTTTGCAGCTTTTATGAAAACTAGATCCACAAACTGCTTATGCTTCCCGCCATTGATCTCACTTTCTATTTCAGAGGTCAAGGCAGTTCACAAAATGGCCGACAACCCACACAAAGAAATTCTATCCAAAATGTTAAGAACAAGATAGACGGGGAGAGTTTTGGCTGGAGAAATTGGCTAATTAGCCATTGTAGAAAGGAAGAACTTCTATTTTTGCAAAAACATTTGATT
The DNA here is from genome assembly GCF_040938575.1 of Ambystoma mexicanum. Taxonomy (NCBI): domain Eukaryota; kingdom Metazoa; phylum Chordata; class Amphibia; order Caudata; family Ambystomatidae; genus Ambystoma; species Ambystoma mexicanum. Next base: position 687,163,513 of record NC_090931.1, on the reverse strand, counting down.
CACTTAATAGTGATTAAAACTGCTCTAGTTTCTGCGTGTCCAAAGAAGACAGAAAATCAGCCAGCTGGCAGGTCCTGGATGTCCTTATGTGCTGCCATGTTCTTTGCGACTGACTGAGCAGATTATGAACTGGTGCCCTGCGTTTGAAAGTCTCCTAAGCTCTGTGCCAAAGCGAGGCCACTTTCTGGCTTCTTGACTCTGTCTGTCTAGAGATACTAAGAGAGAGGGGGAAAGTACCCATGGGGTTGGGTCGATTTTAAGTAGGCAGAGTAAAACCTCTACAGTATAAGACTATGTCGTGCAGTGCAGGCTTTGCCTTAATGTCAGGTCTTCTGGGAGCAGAGCGAGCCTTGAGATAAGAGGCCTGACAATGGAAGGAGAAGACGAGCGATGGCGGCGCAATCCCATCACAGAAGCATCTTGCAGCAGGCATTCTGCTGCTTGAACTCTCACAGCTAATTCAAACAATGAAGTGCTAATTAGTGGATGCGCGATTATTTATAGTGGAAGTGAATGGGCTGGAGATTCTGATTGGAGATGCCATTCTCAGACAAGAGGGTGCTGTGCAATTACCGAGGGCTTCATTCTTTAGCAACAGCTGCTGTGCATTCTGCGAGCACTGGCCTCCTCCCCGAACCTTTGTACATGTGGGTTATTTATATCTGCCTGATCAGTCTGCGCTGATTATATCTATTACCGCTTCTCCCATCATGATTATGGTATTGTATTCGCTTCCCAGCACAGCAATGCAGAGTGGGTACAGACATGATAGTGATCATTTGCATACGAAGGACGCGCTAGCATTGATCAAGGAACGCTCTTTAGCATCAATGCAAAATTGAGTTTTGGGTAATCAGATCCCGGTATGTATGACTCTTTCATCTTGCAGCATCAATGCAATGTAAATGAGTCATATCATGGCCCTAGTTGCCAAGTGACATACCTGACTGTTTATCCAACAGCGCTCTGCATGCTGAAAATTGTAGGTTCATACTTGCAATAGAAAACCAAAGTTGAAGTTCCACTTTTAAGCGCCAAAAGTTTGTAAATATAAATACTATTCTCTCTATTTTTCATGTATGTATATTTCAACCATCGCGCCTTGAAACACTTGTGTATAGGCGTGTTATAAATACCACACCATATCATAACCCATGCAGGAACGCCAATGCCAGCGTCCAGTATACCCAGCTAGCATATTATTACAATTTACATCATGCCCAGTTAGAAAATTACATTAAGCCCACTTAACAAATCTTTGCCAGTTTCCATTATGCCCAGTTGGTACATCAAAATCGGATTCCAAGCTACTAATTTGGCACATCATTGCCAGTTACTCGGTGGCCACTTAACAAATAATGCCCAGTTGTTGTTATGCCTTAGCACATTCTGCCGAGTTGCATTATGTCCGGTACCCAAACATTGCCTGGCCCTGACTGCCCTTTCTCGCCATGCTTTACCTTCTGTTTCTGGTGCGGTAAAGGATGGAGGTCAATTGAGAACACTTCATCCTCTGGTTAACATCAAAATAAAGGCTCTGCCTCTCAGACAGAGGTCAGTAGGTGTGCAGGTTGGATTTGCGGAGGGCACTGCCAAGCTCGGCCCACCCCAGCCAGTCTGCAAGTCAATAACAATGTTGGGGCATCTGAGAGCAATTCACCCTGGGAATGTTTTTTTGGCTGGGTTAGTGCTGTGACGTTTACCCTATTTGCTATGCTTTTAGACTGGCACCACTGTTGATGGTTGTTCATCCTTGGACAGCAATTATTTTTTCAACACCAAGTTATCTGATACCTTTGGGTTTTTGTCAAAGAGAAAAGTGTGCCAGTTACAGGGTCTAAATACATGAATCCTGTGCAGATAGGTAGACTTTGCACTGGACGAAAAGTGTAAGTGAGATATGGTGTGTGACAGAGTCAGGGACTTGACCCTGTCAGAGGGGGATACAAACACCTCTCCACCTGGGGCAGGAGGTCTACCAGGGTTTTCATCAGAGCCAGTCCTGCAGAATGACAGGCTGCAGCAGTTGGGAGAGCCCCCGTCTCTGTCCCGCCTTTCATGTGCCGTGTTACAGATGGGTAGGTACCACTGTCAATCACCCAATGCCTGAGTTACCTTCCTCTGGTTAGAGTTCAGTTTCTCTCATTTCAGGGCTCCATGTACCAGGAAGCTCTGCAAAATATGGAAGTTGCCACATTCTGGGAGAGAAACTCACCAACTAAAAGCAGCAAGTGTCCTGCAAAACAAATCCTCAGTGAAACAAAACTCACTGCATGCTTGCCCTGGTGACACGGGCTCCAGAACCCATATAAGGTGTCAAGTCAAAGGATCGAATCAAAAGGGTGGACAGGTCAAAGGATAGCACACCAAAGGGTCGACAGGTCAAAGGATCGAATTTTTTTTTAATTATATATTTTTTTTAGGTTTTCGTTTAGGGAAAAAAAGTGGTTTTTAGCAAAAAAAGAGGGTTGGGGGGACCCCCCCAAAAAAGAAAAAAAAATGTGAAAAAAAAAACCTTCGATCCTTTGACCTGTCGACCCTTTGGTGTCGATCCTTTGACCTGTCGACCCTTTAGATTCGATCCTTTGACTGGCAACCGCCATATAAGACTAACATGAACGATACAAACAAAAAGGGAGTGGGATAAGCAGGGATTTTAAAGTTTTCTGCAGCTATGCCACTATTCAGAGGGAAATAGCAAGATCGTATTGGGACAAAGGAACAGGTGACTTAACAAACCAATGAGAATAGGAGGAATTGATCACCACAAGAAGTCAGTGGTAGAAAAACCGTGTAGATGAAAGCAGGAGTGTGGGATGTTCGAGAGAGGTCTGGTGAAGTGAAGGGGGACCAAGAGACCAGCAGGAGGAAGGATGGTGGAGCAGAGCACTGAGAAGACTCTGGTGGTGATTGTGTCAGGTGAGGTGTTGGTTGTGAGAGAGAGAGTGGTACCTATATGATAGTGTGAGAATGGTTGTTGGAAGGTGTGAGTAGGGATTATGTAGAGAGTAAAAGGATAGATGAGTGGGAGTAAGAGGAGTGTCTGAGAGAGTGTATGAAGGTTATTAAATGTGGGAGGATGGGAGGAGACACGTGTAAAGGGGAGGAGAGGAGACGGAGGAGAAAGCAGAGTAGAGAATAGAGGGTTGGAGAGTAGAGAGTATATTGGGGACAGGAGACAGCAGAGGGGAGAGGAAAGCAGAGGATAGAGGATAGTGTAGAAGAGAGCACAGTGTAGAGGAGAGGGAATAGAGTGTATAAGGAGAAGGACATTGGAGGTGGCGATATGGAAAGGGTGGCTTGTAGACTGTATGACAGAAAGAGGGACTAAAGAAAAGGAGAGGGAAGGGGAGAAAAAGTGGAGAAAGGTAAGAAGGGAGAGAGTGAGGAAAGGAACATCAGTGACAGGAACGCAAGGGTATAGAAATGTCGAGTTTTAGGAACTGTGCACTTGAAAAGGCACCAGATCTTATTCACAACGTATTCACAGGCGTTTAGCCGGCCCTGAACTCATAGGCACTGAAATCTAAGGCTGACTGCTGTCTTCAGCCTGCGCAGCCGACACAGATCATTCCGAGGAGCAGGAGCTCCTCCAACACTGCAGGAGCAGTGCCCACCGTGCTCCGTGTGACGGAGTACCTGCCGTCTTGAAAGGTAAGCCTGCAGGCTTATTGCATATTTGCTGAGGTCTATTGTGTGCTACGCTGCACTTGCGCTGAATATGCGCCTAGCACTTCACTTTAACCTTGTGTGCACCCTGAAGCCCCAGACTGGAGCATTATTCTTGATGTGGATGGATGCACCCTGCCGTCTCCATTGCAAACCATGAGGCGTTTGCACAGCTTAAAATGGCCGACCTATAGTCTGTTGTTACTCTTCCTGCCCTATCCCACCCAGCTGCTATGTTATTGGCTGGCGTCCTCTTCTTGGGAACCTATGCAGCACCGGCAGGCGTTTAGCCGGCCCTGAACTCATAGGCACGGAAACCTAAGGCTGACTCCTGTCTTCAGCCTGTCCGCAGCCTTCCTCGCCGTTCGCCTGGAATCTATGCCCGAATCTAACATTGCTGCTACTGCTGTGAACCCTGCCCGATGATTCAGACTGGATGTTCCACCGCCGACCTATCAACACGCCCCAGGCTACCTGCCCCTCCACAGTAAGACTCACATTCAATATAGGCATTGACTATTCTTTCTAGCCATATCCGTTCTAGATAATGCCCCCGTGCCTATTATCGCATTAATTTACAAGTGCGTACCTTCTTACCCGCCTTCGCGGTCCACTTGATTAATATACACGTACTTGCTGTCTATGTTCGTACCTACAACTGCCTTTCATTGTACATGGAGACTGCATTACGTATTACCATTGATTCACATTTTATCGGCCTCTGTGGCTCCAACCCCACCAACATATGACTGCCTTTGCGCTATTGCATTGCTGATTATTTTCTGTATCTGCACTACCCGGATGCCCGTAAAACCACTCGATTCCCACGTGTGATTTGTTCAGTTTGCACAACTGCCCTATTCATGTTCCTTGCTAGTGCGCTGTATCGTAATTTTTGATTCATTGCTTTACACTGATCCATCCCGTCAAACGTTTTTAGACCAATTGCCAACTACTGGCTCCTCTCTGTGCACTACCTCTGTCTTCACAATTAAGAACACTACTGCTAACTTAAATGTTGCACATCCTTTGATGTATTTTTTCCATTGTTACCAATGCGCTATTGTCAAATTGCCTACAAGCCTGAGGCTTTTTCTCTGGCCCATGCCAACTTTCAACCGCAGCGCCGCTTACAAACCTTCTGCAAACTGTACCCCGTCCATCCTAGCCCCCTTGGTCAAAGGCACTCCTTGGTCAAATTGCTGGCTCAGTCCCTCTGTTATTGTCCACCGCGCACTGTGTCTCATCTTCAAGCTACTGGCATTGTCTGGAGTATACTCACTTGGTCGCAACGCCTCACCAGCAGCCTTACCACTTACCTGCCGGCACTCTCATCCTTCGCTCCCCTGCATGCCACAATTTATGCCTAACATGCCTCCTACCTCACATGCACATAGCCTTTGCGGCACTCCGCATATCATCCGGCAGCAACACCCTATCTTGGCGACAGCCACAGTTGCTCACTCCACTAACCCCTACATCAACTCCCCTGCCCTCTGGCTTGAACACTTTGCCAAAAAACTAACTCCCAACCAACCTTGCACTGTGCCCCTAAGGAATCTCAGACTCGGATCTAGACTCCCTCATGTCTCCCACAGCCCTACAAACATCATCCATCATACTAACCTATCTCATCGAGAGGCAACAGCTCACGCCACCCTTCCACCCACACCTATAGTGGACATTAATCCTGATGAGAGTAACCTACCTCATGTCTCCAAAACATCTCTTAAGGCTGCACTGATCAATACCAGATCACTTACGGCACATGCACTTGATATGGCTGATCTCATCACAACTCATGACCTTGACCTCATGGCCATTACTGAAACCTGGCTCCATAATGCCTCAGGACCGCTACTGTCGCTAGCTATCCCTGAATGTTATACCATCATTAGAAATGACCGCAATACCAGTCAAACTAAAGGAGGTGCATTGCCATCATACATAAACATTCTATCAATCTCTGCCTCTCCCCTGCTTACCAAATTAGCTCAGCTGAACTACTCACAGCTAAATTAGCCTTCACCCCCAATCAGACTATTACTCTCCACCTTATCTACAGGCCTTCTGGGCCTATATCCACGTTTGCTGAAGACCTATCCTATATCCTTGCTAATAATACCAAGACCAAATCTCAAATAATCATATTAGGTGATTTCAATTTAGGCTTCCAAGACCCTAATGATGCCTCAGCCCATGACATCAATAACCTGCTACTTAATTTAGGCTTCACACAACCGATCAACATGCTACACATTCCAAGGGCAGGATCCTCGACTGGATAGCCGACTTAAACTGTGACATTAATGTTGAATCTGACCAACCATGTGCGTGGACAGACCACCACCTAATCACCTTCAGTATCCCAGCCAGAATCCTCCATACCATTCCTGACATCGCACCTGCAACTTCCACAAGAAACAAGCGCAACATAACCTGCGATAAATTACTCCCACTTATCCTTCCAGTTCTCAATAAACACTCCTCCTCATGCTCTGATCCAACAGTCCTGGTAGACCCGTTCAATCAGACTATGTTGAAAGCCCTTGACCTTATTGCACCCATCAAACCCAGAAAACCTAAACCACGGGCCCACCTCAACTCCTGGTTTACACCGCAGTTGAGAATCCTACGTAAAGAAAAACGGAACCTTGAAGCACGTTGGAAAAGCAATCCAACGGAAACAAATAAAGCAAGCATTGCATCAGCCACTCTGAACTACAAAGAGGCTATACTTCAGGCTAAAAGAGAAACGTATAACAAGTGCATCGAACCAGCTAAATCAAATACCAAAGAGTTATTCAGAATATTAAAGGAACTGGAATCCCCTGCCACTCCTCCTGACACCTGTACCAAAGGCAGTACATGCTGTGCCAATAATCAAAAGGCACTCCTTGGTCAAATTGCCACTCTCCAAACTAAAATCAATGACTAAAAAAACAGTCTCCAGAGCGGCCTGCAACCTAAAACCCCTCAGGTCAGCAATAACACCAACTTTTACTCCCTGAAACCTTTCAGCTTCTCGCCCTTTTCCATCATCGAAGTTGAACATATTATCAACAATCTCAAACCCTCTAACTGTCAGGGTGATTTATGTCCTGCTTCCATTATTAAGGAGGCTTTGCGTAATCTAGCGCCCTTCATCACCATGCTCATAAATTCCTCATTTAGCTCTGGAATTGTCCCTGACAACCTGAAGGATGCCTGGGTCATCCTACTCCTTAACAAACCTACACTGGATGCGAATATACCTACCAGCAACAGGCCCATTACCACGGTCTCATTCCTGCTAAAAATTATTGATCGTGCTGCTTACTTGCAGATCCAAGATTGTCTGGAAGCTAACAATCTCTTGGGACTGAGGCAATCAGGATTCTGTCCTCGGTACGGTACGGAAACCACCCTTATAGATCTCAAAACAAAGATTGAAGACCTAAAAGATAAGGGTAAACTGGCCCTTCTACTCCTATTAGATTTATCTGCGGCTTTTGACATAGTAAATCATCAAATCCTTTGCCGTCACCTTAAAATAGCCACCCATTTCTCTGATAAAGCAACAGCTTGGATCACTTCATTCTTGGAAAACAGATCCATGAGGTTTATTTCTCCCTCTGCCACCGCTGAAAGCTTGCCAGTCACCTGTGTGCTACCACAAGGATCCCTTACACTTTACCTAATCCTCTCAGAGCGGAATCCTCCTTCTTGGCCTTCGAGCGCAAAGCCAAAGCCTGGCTGTCTGCCCAAGACTTGCCCTGACTCTGATTGTCCACTCTTCCCCATTTCATAACTCTGGTGCTAATTTGTAAGTAGTTATCATTTGATTGTTAATCTGTATATAACTTGTATATTATCCTAAAATGTCCTTTTGTTTACTCTACTGCTCCCCTTATTACATTGCTATGTATTATGTCTGTAACCTAAGTGATGCGCCCGGATGACCTCGGGCCTGGCGCGCTATATAAATAATAAAAATACAAAATACAAATACAACCATATCAAGGGGAGACCCAGGATCGGTTTCTCCCAGAAGAAGCCAATTACTAGTCAGACAGTATTTTGGCGATCACTCTGGTCAGAATTGTAGAGTTAGGTAACGAGTTCCACAGTTTTGCCGCCAAGACTGGGAAGCTGCTCCCATCAGATCTCTGAAGATTAATGTGCGGTATGGAGATGCAATTAGTTTGGGCACTTCTGAGTGGTCTTTTGGTAGTGTGGATGGTAAATCTGCTGGACAGATAACTAGTTGTTTGGTTAGCGAGGCTTTTATGCGTTAGCGCTAGCGCTTTAAGTGAGACTCTTTCAGATACTGAGAGCCATCTGATGCTTCATCTAGTTTCAGAAATGTGAAGGTTCTTGGGGATGTTTAGTGCTGCTCTGATAGCATTATTTTGGATGACTTGTAACTTATTGATATTGCATTGGTTAATGCCGAGATAGAGGGCGTTACAATAGTCAATTTATTTTGGACATAACCATGGTCCTAGCTAGAGTGGTGCAATTGGCTGGTGATAGGAAAGGACGACATGCTGTAATGAGCTTGCATGTATATGCTGCAGCAGATGATACTGCGTTGGTTTGTCTGGTCAGAGAGAGGGTGGGGTCGATATAGATGGCAAGCGTTTTTGTATTCTTAGCGAACTTGATTGTATTACCATCAATGACGAAAGATTTGAACAACGGGTCTAGTTTACTGAGTCTTTGGTGAGAGCCTAAGATGAGAAGCTCAGTCTTTTGGTCATTCAAGCAAAGTTCATGTTGCGCCATCCAGGCCTGGATGACTTGGTAGATAGAGTTAACGGCTAGAGTATCAGTTTTGTGGTTGCCTGTATTAGGGATGAATATGTAGCTGTCATCCGCATAATTAGTATAGGTGACACCCAGATAATCCAGGATATGGGAAAGTGGCTTTGTAAACACGTTGTAGAGTGTAGGGGATCCTTGTGGTACCCCACAGGTGACTGGCAAGCTTTCAGCAGTGGCAGAGGGAGAAAAAAACATTTAATCGGTGGCACAGCTGCCTACCTCATGCAAGCTATCGGGCCTCTGGCACAGGCACAGTTAGGAACGGCCATAACCATTACCTGACAATGTTCCTGAGACTCTGCCTCAAAGGATGAGCGGTTTCCACACACCTTGACTGAGGGGTGACCAAAAATATCCCTTTTCAGAGGTGAGCTTGGATCAGATGAGCACCCGGTAGCTGTGTATGCGCTTTCTTACCATTAGTGTGTACTGCACGCATCCATATTTGTGACAAATAGTGAGAGCCCTTCCAATGAGACTGAACAAGGCCAAATGTGTTCTATGGGATGGTGCCCATTGGAAAAAGTCAATATGCATATCACTCTGTGGTTCCACCCACTACGACAGTGGACCATTGACAGCCAGGCAATTCTCTCTTCAACAACAATGGCAACAGAAATCAAACTATACCACCGCACCATCACACATGGAGTGCTAATAATGCCTGTAGCCAAAAACATGAGTTCCCTTTGCAGCAAGGGGACGCTTCATCATCCCTTTCATTAAACTTAAGTGCGCCCAAGAGAAGATGATTGCCATGGAAACATGAGACGGGTTCTCGAAAGTTAGCCCCTTCTTGCTTACCATCATCATCGTCATCATTCCTTTATTCGAGCATTGGTCTTAAGGCATAGAGCAAGATAAAAACACATTTTAAAAATATCAATCGCATAAATAGCATTATTATAGATTAAAACACATTTTTAAAAAAACAAAATAATTCCTAAAATCATAAAAATGCTAAAAATCGGATTCATAGAAGTGCTCACTTTTCCTCAGTAGATACAAATCTAAGTTAACTAATTAATGTCAATCCACGGCTCCTCCTGATCCAGGCTACTGTCGCTAATTTTGTACAAATGTAAGGGCAGTATTAATTTGTCCTCCCTTTTGCTTATTTATAAAGAGGTAGCTGATCAGGGAGCCCAGCTGAAATTGGTGCAGGCACGGAGGGCTCCTTCTGAGCCTTGGTTCACCGACCAACCGATAGCTTCTCGCTTGCTCGTGAGGCAAGCAGAGCGTAAATGGCAACGATCTTATGGCTTGTCCGAGAAATCCACATTGCGATCAATTGTCAAAAGTTACCATAAAGACACCCTGTATGCCAAACCAGAGTTTTATACCCAGAAAGTGGAATGTGCATTGAACCAGTCCAAGGAACTTTTTTCGGTGGTGAAATCTTTCTCGTCTACTTGCCCTTTTTTCCTCAGGGGTCCAGCCCTCGCAGGAACTATGTGATTCTCTTTCTGATTTCTTCATTTGTAAAGTAGAAAACATTCAGGAAACTATCTCTATGAGTAGGCCTTGTAGAGCAATCTCCCTCCCTCTGATGCCCACTGAGACTATCACACAGGTGTGGTCAGATTTCCCGATTTTCTAGGCAGAGGACGTTGCACAGGCTGTTTGTCAGCTTAAGTCAGCTGCCCCCTCTGACCCGATTCCGCTGGCTACAGTTAAAGAAATGATGCCAGACATGCTGCCTTTTGTCACTAATGCTGTGAACCATGCTGTCAGTCAGGCTCGATTCCAGCTGAACTGAAACAAGCAACAGTCATCCCCCTGTTGAAGAAACCGTCCCTGGACTCATCGGTGTTGGCTAATTTTTACCCAATTTCCTTTCTCCCTTTCTCTATAAAATTACTTGAATCACTGGTTTCACCTCTGCTTTCCTCTTCTTTTGGAAACATCCCTTTTCTTTGACTCCTTTGAGTGTGGATTTAGCCCGGGGCGGGGCACGGAGAGTGTCCTGGTGTCCGTGGTTGAGTAGGGGCCCTGATTCCGTTAGATCTATCAGCGGCCTTAAACACTGTCGATCACTCCATCCTGACCTCCCGGCTAATTACGGGTAGGCCTCTCATGGTCTGTCCTAATTTTTTCTTCCTCCCATCCCCTGTCCTCGCAATTCATTTCCTCCTCTTGTTTGTTTTTCTTCTCTGCCATCTTAAAAAATGTATACACACACAGGGTTCCTCGTTTTCACTGGCCGTTATGTCAGCTTCAGAGTTCGTTGGAGTTTCACTGAGTTTGCTCTCATTGCCACAAATTGATCCGGTGGTCTGCTTTTGGTTTTTCCTCGTAATCTGCTTTGTCTCGCAAGAATTTTCGCTGCTTTCTTGACTTAATTTTGTCCTCATAACTCTATAGGCTAGTGTTTTACGGTGTGACTATTGTCATATTAATATATTGAATATGATGAGCTTAATGATTATAATGATTGTTGTGTTTTTAAATATTAGTAAAAGTTTAATTACTGAATACAAATAAATAAATAATTAGTGTCCATGTTGGTCTTCATTTTCTTTCCCTCCTCATTTTCTGGCAACTGTTTGATTTTCTCTTCGAGCTCAGCCATTTTTCTCAGGATTTTACTAGGGTCACCTCTAGCATATTTTATCAAGAGTCTGAGAAAAGTGTTGGAGCAACCATTGGTTGCATCCCCCCATTCTCGCCACATGTCAGGGTCTTGTTCTTCAAATGATGAAATTGTGAGGATTCTAAGTCCTTGTGGGATTCTGCCTACACCAATATAGTTCTGTAGAGAGTGCTCCTCCCACCACTTACTTCCTTTCTTTGAAGTTTTTCAAACTCTTTAAGGAAAGACATTTCATTATTGTTTGATGCATCTGCCGTGGTGACATTTTTATTTTTGCTAGTAGTAAGAGTTTAATTGAATAATGAATTGGCTTTCTGGCTGCTTCTGTACTGGCCTGAGATATATATAATGTTGATCCAAAAGAAAACACAAGTTGATACTTTATATATGATAATAAAGTTATTTATTTTGCATATATGTGTGCTTTTGTGGAATTCCTCCACTTCCTCACGCAGAGTTGGAATGAAACCTTTGAAAAACATTTCAAAACACAAGCAGTGATGGCTGGAAGGTTTAGAATAAATCGTAATCTCTGCCATTGCTCTGGGAAACCCTCCAGACCGTTCTTCGCCTGGAAACCCATTACAGAAGGGGAAAGACCATGTGCAATCCAGGCTTGGTCCCACCCCAAAGGAGCAGTCCTGCCCAAACTGCTAGGTCACATCTTTTCTGCACAAGACCACAACCATCTCCAGACATGTTTCAGCCTTGTTGGGCCTTATCAGTGAGGAGTAGCTTGGGTCGGTAGGCCCAGCAGGCGCGGATCACGGCTTGGCATACCCATCCCACCCGAGGTGACTCTAGCAAAACACAAGAGGTGATGGCTGGAAGGTTTGGAATATATCTTACCTCTGGCATTGCACTGGGCAATCCTCCAGATCATCGTTCTTCACCTGCAAAGCCATTACAGAAGGGAAAGACCATATGCAAATCAGGCAAATCAGGCTATCGCTCTCTGCAGAAACTACATTTCCCATAGTTCCAAGAGTCACATTTGAAGAAACGTCAGGCACTTCAGTGCCTGCGCTTCTGCAACCAGTTGGTCTTCGCCGGTCATCACTGTGCACAGCGTTTCAGCGACCCACTCTCGTCTACCAAGGTAATTCTAGGTGCTCTACTAGATTTTTTATATTAAACACTCTGTTTACTTTCTGAAAGTTGGGTTTTCCTCCAAGAGAATCACTATCTCTAGCATTTCTTCAAGCAAATCGCATTGCTCTAATAAACAAACTAAAACTGACAAAACTCTATGCTTTAGGTAATTCTCTGAACCCAGTTGAAACTACCAGCTGCTACAACTTGTATGATGCTCATTCCTGACTTAGGGCTCTGTGGAGACCAACATAGCGATACCACAAAACTTGACCCAAGAATCTACTTAGACACTTAACATATTAGTTCCGGATACAATTAAAGGGACCGGAACGTCTCTTGCAAAAGATTGTGAAATTCATATATCACCATCAATCCCAGCCCAAACTGTCGAGCATGGCATGTCTATTGGTAGCTCTATTTGCCATGAGCCCACACTTGTGAGTGACTACCACGTTAGAGGACTTGCAGGTCCCATGTACCCAGCAACAAAAAAACACAAATGACGGTAACTCTTATACTACACCCTGGAAAGGGCCAACATTAAAAATTGCCCTTTTGAACACCAGATCTCTGATTAGTTATGCTTAAGACATTCACAATCTGATCGTTGATAACAACCTGGACATATTGTACCTCACGGAAACATGGATTTCAGACACCAGAGGTCCATCGATAAGTCTTGCACTTCCCCCAGGTTTTTCCATCTTTTGTAAAAACCGGGAACAAGGTTATTGAGGAGGGGCTAGCAATCATTGCAAAAATGAAACTGGGAGTCTTTGCTTCACCAACTCTATGTCAGGGCTGCGGGATCCCAAATGCTAAAATGACCCCAAATCCCAACAGATGTATAAATCTTCTTCTTATCTATCACCCGCCATCGGCAATGCCTGGTTTCATCTTAGAAACCACCCAGATATTAAACTCCCTTGAGGGCCTAAACCGGGCTACACTATTCTTAGGAGATATTAATCATTGGTGCGGTGACACATCAGTCAATTAAGCCATCGAATTAGAAAGAGCCTTAAACAACATGAACTTTCATGCAGCGAACAATGACCCCACAACAGATAATGATCACTTTTTAGACTGTGTGGTATCCAAAAATCATAACATTGACATCGACCAGACCCGGACTTGTGTTTGGTCAGACCATTATATTGTTCATTTCCATATCCAACTACCAAAAGGCTCTGTTAAACCACACAACCCCACAAAGTAGTTACAAGTCATAACTTTAAAAGGATACACTCTTGTGATTTATTTACCTGCCTTGATACAATCATGGCTGAGGCATTAACCACTGACTCACTCGAACACCTAGCTTGGTCCTTTTCAAATAACCTGACAAAGATGCTGGAAAAAAACAGCTCCTTTTTGAACAAGATTAGTAAGAGATAACCCTGAGCACAAAAAATGGTTTACTCCTTACCTTAATGCTTTAAAAAGAGAAATGCGTAAATTGGAATCACGTTGATTAACACACCAAACTGATGAAAATAAAAAGGCCTGGAAGGAAGCAGATAAAAGTTATAAAAGTAAACTTGTAGAAGCTAAAAAAGAACTGCTGCAATTCAGAGATAAATAAAGAATCGTCCTGCTCCAGAAAACATTTCAAGACCCTAAGACTGTTTGAAAAGCCTAAGGCACTTAAAACTTCCTTTGTGCGTACTAATCAAGATTCCACAGAGGTCCAAATTGCTTTAAAAAAAAAATTGCAAATACCAGAGAGAACATCAAAAAATCCACGTATAATGCCATCAAACCTAATAAACAATTGCCCTCTGATCATAAGCCTGTAAATCATCTTCTCTTTTCATTTTCTCCAATAACCACACTTGACATGCAGAAAATGTTAACATCCATGCGACTAACTTCCTGCTCTGAAAACATTCTGCCTACCAAACTAATCCTACAGCATAAAGACTTACTTGTTTCATTTCTGACGAGAATTTTGAATGCATCTTTTAGAGAAGATAGGATTCCCAATTCAAGTCAAGAAAGTCTCTGTCACGCCGCTGCTGAAGAAACCTAATTTAAACACAAAGGATCCTGGCAATCTTAGACCGATCACAAATTGCAACTTTCTTCTCATGATTCTTGACAAACTTGCTTCTTTGCAATTTCAATCATGCGTACCATATAACAATATCCTTCATAACAGACAATCAGGCTTTCATCCTTGCGACAGCACCGAGACAGCACCAGTGGACCTCCAATTAACACATGCAGAAAATCAATGAGAAAGGAAAAACATGGTTACTGGTTCTACTGGATTTATCAGCGGCCTTCGACTGGGTGGACCATGACCACCTCCTTCACTCCCTACATCATCTAAGTCATTGTTCTGAGGGGGCAGTCAATTGGTTCCATTCCTTTATCTCAGATCGTAAAATCTAAAATCCAGTGGGTTCCAGCGTGCTCCCAACAGCTCCGATTTGGTGTGGAGTCACTCAGGGGGCAAGCTTATCACCTGTCCCATTCAATTTATACATCAGGCATCTATTTTCACTTTTAGATGACCTGTGTATATTTTTTACAATCTATGCGGATGACCCAGTTAGTCATAGAAACTACTGGCGATTCTACAGCAGACTGCGGTTCTTACCAATATTTACCACGATATAGAAGCCTGGATGTCTATAAATTGGCTCGGCCTTAACGGCAACAAAACAGAGCTCCTTATCTTTGGGTCAAAACATGCCCCAGCAAAACTGATCCTTAATTTTAAGAGCTTTCAAATTGGAAACAAAATCATACCCGTACAGATTAAGGTGAAAATCCTAGGTTTCCAACTAGAGGCTTCTTTAAACACAGATTCATACGTAAAACAGTGGAGCCAAAATTGTAATTGCTATCTACATCTTCTTAAAAACATCTGCCCTCATATTTTGGAAAACAACAGTGCAACCATTGCTCGAACTACTGAGGCTTGATTATTGTAACTCCCTATTGATCGGAGCCTCAACCTCCAACTTGGAATGCAAAGTGTTGCAAAACTATGCAGTATGCATTGTTAAGAAAGTACCAAGACAGGAAACTATTTCAAACCATAGACGGGAACTCCATTGGCTCGCTATCCAGGAATGTATCAACTTTAAAGTAGGAACCTTGGTCTACAGATGAGTCTTTGAACCTACTCCTGCCTACCATAAATCATTAATTCTGCAATATCTTCCAACTAAAGCATTACACTCCTCAAACAAAATGTAGATTATCTGTCTGGATCACAGCAGCCAACTTCTGGAACTTACTATCGATTGCACTGAGAACAGAACCTTATTTAAGAGTTTTCAGGAAAACGTTTAAAACCTTGTTTTTCAATCAACCAACTTATCTCCTAAAAATGTCTTCTGGAATCTACTTCTGTCTCATTATTGATGTTCGTTCTTAACGTGCAGATGTCTTTGCACTCCGATGCTAGATGTCTTTCGGCGCATTACAAATAAATCAATACATTAAAAAAAAAGGCTTGGCCCCACCTGCAAAGGGATAGCCCAACCCAAACTGCTTGGTCACATCCCTTCTGCATGAGACGGCAAGCATCCTAGACTGCTTTCAGCCTTCTTCGGCCTCATCAGTGAGGAGTAGCTTTGGGCTCTAGGCCCAGCAGGCACAGGACCCATGTCTGGGCATACCCATCCCACTCGGGTGACTATAGCAAAACACAAGAGGTGATGGCTGGAAAGTTCGGAATACATCTTAATCTCTGGCATTGCTCTGGACAACCCGCCAGACCATCGTTTTTCGTCTGCAAAGCCGTTACAAAAGGGGAATGACCATATGCAAATCAGGCTTGGTGCCACCCCCAAAGGGCAGCCCAGCCTGAACTGCTAGGTCACATCCCATCTGCACGAGTCGACAAGCATCCCCAGATAGGTTTCAGCCTTGTTTAGCCACAACTTACATGGCCCCTCCTGGAAATACCCTGTTATCTGTGCCTGTCTGTGTACCTGATGTGTAAATTTGCTCGGGGAGGCTTGTATTAAATGTTGAACTCCCCATACATTGCAATCTTCAAGGTCTAACTGGTACACTGTGTTAAGTGGGACAAGGGCCTGTGTAACTGAAGAGAAGGGAAAGAAAAAAACATACCACACTGTTAGTGCTCTTAGGAAGGTAGGAGGGAATGGGTTAGCGTCAGTCATAGTAGGCGCAGTCCAGTTGAGACATGGTATGTCAGGCCAGTCCCCTTGAAAGATATGTGTTAGAACAATCATCCACATATCAGGCTTGTGCCTCTAGAAGACTTAAATATGGATACACAATCAATTATGTGTTAGGCCTGTGACTAGTGGATACCAGTGTGGTAACGTTGTGTCAAATTCCATCTCAGGATTGTGTTGCATCACAATCATGAGGAAAGGGTGAGGCTGGACTAGAGACGGGCCCTGACAAGTCTCCGGGAAGCTTTCAGGTTGGGCATTCTGAGGCCAGATGGGGTTGGGTTAGAGGGAGCCCTGCAATGATTAATTGTCTTATATAGGTTGGTAGGGTTGGTACAGTGTCAGTTGAATGCCTGTGAATGGCTTTGGAAAAAATGATGGCAAGTGTCAGGCCTGAATGTTGTGATCTCTGTATCTCTATGGGTGGAAATAGTGAGGCTGTTAGTAGGGGTAGTGACTCATGAAACCGTGATGTCTGTTCAAGCGCCCTGCTAGTGTATTGAAAATGTACAGGCATTGGAATATATACGTCTTTCTGGCTTTGTCAGACTTAAAATTAACCCAGAAGTACAGCAATTTTGAGATCATCAAGAGTATGATTAGCTTCTGAAAAATGATCACCAACTGCACTCTTGTTTGTTCATCGCTTGACACTCTGATGATGGAGGTTTGTGCGTTTTTAGTAGCGTTTGACTACTTTCTCCAACATAGCAGCCACAACTGGGAAATTTCATACACATTATCAAGTAAACAATATTGTTGGATGCAGATGTAAAACGCCCCATAATTTTATAGTCCTGCCCCATGAGGGTTATCATGATTGTGTCCGAAATGTTGATATGTGGGTAGGTTGTCATTTGTTCCTGTAAGGCATAGTTGCATAATCTCAACTGTTTGTGTGTAGATTGCTTCTGACCATTATTCCCTTCAGAGTGGCTGGTTGTCTGAAAGTAAGGAGGGGCATCTCAGTGAAAAGTTCTCTCAGACTTTCATCTTGTTGCAGGATGGGTTGGAGATCCTTAACACTCTTGTGCAGGAATTCCAAATCTGACTTGTACGTGACTACCAGTGTTACCTGAGTTTGTGTGTCTTTTGCTCTGTATTCTTAGGGGTTGCTGCGGGGGATCCGTGTTTCCCCGTGAATCTGTATGTCCACAATTCTGCGGTTGTCCACGGTTTATGAAGTCTGATCTCAAAGTTTGTATGTTTTTATCCCGGTCCCTTGTGTCTGAGCATATTCTGTTGTATATTAATGCTTGGCTGAATATTGAAGCATGTTTTGTGTGCACTGTGTAGAAGCTGTCACTCTTCAAGTAGCTGGCACAGTCATTTGGTTTGCAATGTACTGTGGTCTGTAGCTGGTCATCTTTTATTGTTATGGTGGTGTTGAAGAAATGTACTTTTTCAGGAAAGTAGGAGAGTTTGAGGTTGATAGTTGTGTGGAATTCATTAAATATTTTTTTGAAGTTAATGAGCACCTGTTCCCCAGCAGCCCAAATCTGGAAGATGTAATTGATGTAGCACAGGTATCTCAAAGGTCCGCAGTCAGAGGTGTCACGGAAATCAGTCTCTAATTGTACCATTAATATATGAGCATAGTGCGGAGCCATTCGATTATACATGGCCATCCCCATCATTTGGACTTAAGTATCAGGACCAAATGTAAAATTGTTGTGAGTCAAGATGAATTCTATGCGCTTGACTATAGTGTCAGCAAGTGGGTTTTGACTGGCAAAAGCATTCATACATGCCTCAGTGCCATCGATGTTGGGAATGTTTGTGTAGAGTGACTCCACATCCATGGCTGTCAGTAATGTGCCCCTTGGCAGGGGGCCTATATCGTCCAGTTTTCTGAGTAGATCATTGTTGTCTTAGATGTAGCTGGGTGTCTCCCTTACCAGTGGCTTCAAGATTTTCTCGACCCAGCCAGAGATGTTCTCAGTCAGCATGCCTGACTCAGAGATGATTAGGTGTTCAGGGTGGATTTCTTTATGTATTTTAGGGAGCATGTAGAAAGTGCCAGTTATAGAGTTATTTGGTACTAGGCCATGAATGTGTTCCTGGAAGTTATTTGGGGGTTTCTTGATGATCCTCTTTTACATCTTTTTGTTGGGTCTTCCTGCAGCTTCATTGCAGATTGAAAAGCACGTACAAGAACATTTCAAATTCACTCAAGTATTAACATTGATTGTGCTTCCTTATGTTATTCAAGCGCTCCTTTGTGCTGCAGCAGTGTTAGGATATAGGGATTTTTGAAAGGAGCATGTGGATTGCCTTCTGCAAGGGCCGTATTATTGCCTGCATGATTTCAATGGTGTCCTGTCCGCACACCCGACATGAATATTCAAACGCTTTCTGTGAGATCAAGATAAAGTTGAGATAAAAGGAGTTCACAGTGCACCATGACAGTGGGCAGCCATTTTCCAGCTTATCTGGGTGCTCTGAAGCTCTAAATCAAAAAGGACAATTAGCTTGATAATTCCTCATTGTCTGGCTGCTCCATTTCTCCATTCACATGCTGGTGATTTACTTCTTATGGTTGTCTCGTGAACACAAGCGGCAATCGCTGAAATCAAACGAATAAATATAACTGCTCTCCCAATTGTTTATGGAATCAAATATAATGCCGTCCTGTTCATTTGTGTAAGGGACAACTTAACAAGCGTAGGGCTTACTTATCAAGGTGAGCCCAAAGTGCCCTGAGAGTCCTGCAAGTGTCACCGCCATGACCAGGGTCTCAGAAGAGGTCCCTCCACACATGCCTCCAACATAGGAGAGACTGGACGTTGATGCCCAGGACCCCAGGCCAGTCTAAGAGCAGGATCTGCCCCCTGTATGGTGGGTGGGAAAAGGGATGCTGAACACATGGTACAGGGGCACACAGCTGAGGCTTCTCCTAATGCAGCTCCCTGTTACCATAGATCAGCAGGACAGCCAGAACGGATGCGTAGATAGGAACAGCCATTGTATTGAGCCCCGCACCATCTTCCTGACAGCGAAAATACTGTGGAGAGAATACCGACACCTGGCACCATCTTTCTAGAGTCAACGCACAGTGGACTGCACTACTGGCACCCCAATACAGGGTTTCCGGGAGATGCAGGAGTCCGTTTGTGTTCTGCAATCTCTCCAGGGTGCTCCTGCAGACACTGTTGCTTGGTAGGATTGAAGTTCTGCCCCAACTGTGGGTCCCAGCCTCCTAAAGCCAATGTGGATGGGTGTGCAGAGTCTCACCTCCATCTGTGAATTCAGGATATGGAGAGCTTTGGTGTTTTCAGGTTTGTAGTGCTTCATGCTGGAATCCTCCCACTTCAAAAACACTGTAATCAGTGCTATATTATTACACAAGGTAATAGGACGCAATCTTTCATTCTCAGAATGATTCACGTCTCTGGCGAAGGGATTACATATATTGGAGAGGCCCATCACATGCCAAAAGCTGAAAAAGCAGGGACTAGTAGAGCAACATATGTCAGCCATCGTGGACAGGTGAGAGGGTGAATGGGATAAATCCACCTTATAGATGAGCCACTCCAACATCATGATTAGGATGAGTTGGGAAAGCTAATGGGCGCAGCACAGACCCAGAGAAAGCACAGGTAGCACTTAGCCTTTTGCTAGCCGACTGGGCAAGAGCGAAAGGATGGGCTGCAGTGTAGATTGAGGTGTATACCGCATATACATGTTCTCAGCAGCCTTCAGGGACGGTTTCCTCAGCAATCTGTACTTATTAATTTAGAACCTGGTCATAGCCTTGCAGACAGGGGAGTTTGTACACTTCTACAACGGCCCAGTCTACTTCTGATTAATGATTGGTGGACACATTTTCGATACATCTATATATATATAAAAGAAAAAGTCTTGACTGATGGACTGACTCATTAATGCCCAGCTCTAACCTTTTAACCTGGGAACGTGAACATTTTAAAGGTGCATTGTTTTCATGACGTAGCCACCCACTAATAATTTTTAGAAATTCTCTCCGTAAGCGGATGAATAGGGGGGGCTACATTTTTTATGAGGATACCTATATCTCAAAAAACGGAGATGTTACAGATGTTGATAGATTCTTATTCGAAAATAGAGAAGCACGTATTTTACAATTTTCCGAAAATCCACTAAAAATCCACATTTTAAAATCCAGTTAAGAGGGTTGAAAAGGGGGTTAATCACTTTTTAAGGATACCCATATCTCACAAACCGAAGATGTTAGAAAAGCAAAAATTCACATTTTAAATGTTCATTATAAAGTAAGTTTCTGAACTGCTTCTTAAAATTGGTAAAGTATCGTATCCTGTATTTAAGAGCAAAATTGTCATCCCTTGCGACCTAGGCCCAGTCGTCAATTCCCTTGCAGACCTCGCATCCAAAATTTACTCTGACAAAAAAATCAAATGGAGAAATGTCCAGAACGTGCCATTTGAACGCCAAAGAGCAGCCTGGCTTCCGTCATCAACAAGATACTTATTACAGTATCCAAATGGAGTACCAATCTGTAAACTCAGTGGGTCAAAGTGATGATGCAGTTCACAACCCTGTTGAGTTCTTGAAAACTTAAATCCTCCTGGTCTTCCCGAAAACAAACTTCTTCTCAAAGCGGGATCACATGTGATATTACTGCAGAAACCTCAACCCAGCTAAGCTCTTTAATGGCACCAGATTGCGAGTGAAAGTTCTCCACAGAAATGTGATTGAGGCTACAGTGCTAACAGGTTCTGGCCAGGGGGAGTCATTGTTCATACACAAATACCTCTTATACCTTCAGAATATCCGTTAGAATTCAAAAGACTTCTGTTCACCTTAAAGGTTTGTTTGGCCATGACCATCAACTAATCTCAGGGGAAGACTTTAAAGGTAGCAGGGATTGAACTAAGGGAGACTGCTTCTTGCATGGGAAGTTTTATGTGGCCTGTTCCAGAGTGAGCTCGCCTAACTCTCTGGTAATCCTAGCACCTGAAAGGAGAACCCCTATTGTCCCAAATCCAAAAATCCACATGAGCGAAGCTGCGGGCAACAGCTACTAAACGATAATCAGACCTTCAAATTGACAGCATTCTTTCATTTGGGGCACAGGCAGGATCTTATCTATTGGTTATTGCTAGTCATTGTCCTTCATCAGTCTTTCTTCATCTTTCTGAATAAATTGATTGTCCTTCAGCAATGTGGCAAATATAGCACAGTCTCTAACCATAGGCCAAAGTAGCAGATAGTCACATGTAGGGATGACAAAAGGTGGCTTTTTGGCAAAAGCATGCAAGCTGATAAGAGATGCGACCAATCATTAGGTGAGCTAGCACGTAATCTACAGATGATGGATCTAGGGAGAAGAGGAGAGAAGTACATGCAAAATTGAGATATTGGCACAGGAAACAGCAGCAAAACACTGGGGAGAAAATAAAAGGATGAGGTGGCCCCCGCAAGGCAATGGGGTCAGCAAGATGCAGAACTGCGACTTCCAGGGGGTGCATGTGGGGGTCTCATACTTAAGTAAATTTGTGAAGTACAGTGTGGGAATTAGTGAGGCTTAAATGGTGAGGGAAACAGCAATACAGTTCTCCACATGTCTACAGCAGAGTTGTGATATACCCTTGTGGAATCACGGATGCATCAATCTGGACTATTCATCTTTAGGTTGTTTCTGTTCATGTATTGACCCAGGATACTGTGCCTCATTGTGAGTTCAATGGTGAAGTAATTGTTTGGTGGTAATTTCTTTTTGGTGGTAATGGAATTATCACAAGTTTTATTGCACTTCTGTATTGTAAGTTTGTTCTTGAACTCGAGGATGTACATGCAGCAAGGTGTGATATGGATCCATTGGGGATTTGGTAGATTTTCTGCAATAAATCTGCCAAATCTTTTAATGGAGTCCTGTTGATTCCAAAAATGGGGATTAACACCGTCATGCCACTATTTATAATCCAGCAGTAATTCCACTGCTCTGAGTGGCAGCAATGGTACCAGAGTTTGGTGGTATTTCCACACAATTAGTAAGGGAATACTGCCAAACTAAGATTGAGGGCCAATGTTCCTTATGCAACCCCTCCTCCCTTGAAATGTGGTCATTCTTTGAGGCAAACAAACAAAGTGGTATAGCCAGGAATATCCCCAGGTTGCACCTTCACTGTGGAGATAAATTATGGAACGAGCATATAGCAGTTAGGGTAGTTAATCCTGACCCTCACTTTGGAGGGTCAAGCTGATGCTCCATGCCTGATAATCTGAAGTCATACCTGGTTGAGCCTGTCTCAACTGATAAAGTGGAGCCCCATTGCCTGGAGGGGTGCTGTGCACCGCATTCACCACCATGCCTGGTCTTGAAGTTACTCTGCTGTGCCATGTTGCCAGGAGGGGCACTGCACTGCATTCACTACCATGCAAGGGCTTGAAATCATTCCATGGTGGACCCACTGGCTGCATAACAGCCCCAGGTCACATCGGGTATATGCAGCCCAGCTGGAGGACTTCTCTGGGGCCTCCTCTGCAGCTAGGTGTACCAGGCGGCCTCTGGTAAATGTGCCCACTTCATCAGGATGACCCGAGGCTGCTCCTAACATACGCAGTCTGGGTCTGAACTCTGGTAGCAATGCTGCCCTGGGCAAACCAAGCACTCGTGGCCCAGGGGAAAATCATCCAGAAAAAGGAGCTACAGCAACAAAGAACACCAGGGAGCCATGGCTAGGTTGCCTCACTTGTGAGGACCCAATGTAAATAGGATTTGTATAAAGTGGACTTTATATTTTTAGGGCGATTTTTACATTTTGAAACATTTTTAATGCATCTGCATATATAATGGTAGATTTAACAATACGAATAGTTAGGTGTTAGGCATATAATCGTAGTGCATTGTCCCTCTTTGTATAAAAAAACTCAAAAACTGCTGGTGTACTAGACCAGCATTGCCACCTGCCGAAGACTTCATGTACACCATCTCGCTACTGAAAGAACTCATACAACAGCATTACAGTTGTCCTCCTGTCCTTTAGTTGCTGTGTATATATTTGAAAGCAATCAGTGTTTCCTTCATCAGTGGGTTGCATCCTTTCCTTACTTACAGCCTTTCCTTCCTGACCTTTCTACTAGGTGTTTACAGGATAGTGAAAATTACTGTTTGGAGAAATAATGAATAGTTGTACCAAGTATTCAGCCGAAGGCAAACATATAGCCAGATAGATCAATAAGGGGGCAAAGTGTGGTTCCTGCCCTGTTGATACAAAAGAAAGTTTACTATACTACTTGATGCCATGTTGGATCATCCCACTCTGCAGCTGAAGGCCATGAAAGATTCCTCTGGGAACACGAATCAGGAAGTAATTGTCTCATCTCAGCAACACAGGGGACAAAATCAGAGAGCCAAGCCACTGATGGACTAGACGATCAGGTGATGAGAGAATGTGTCAGCACCTCTGGTTTGTGGATTTGTTTTCTGTCTATAACATCAATTCCTGCAGCCATCTTCAATCAGTGACATCACTTCCTGTGGTCATCTTGGATCAGTGACATCACTTCCTGTGGCCATCGTGGATCAGTGCTATCACTTCTGATCTCCTTAGGGGCGGCCAGCCAAGGGCGTCCCAGTTAAGGGCAGTAAAGTGACTAGCCTCTTTGCCTCTTCACCTATGAGCCTTTGCTTTTGCACTGCTCCCTGCAAAACCTGTTAGTGTTCCTAGCTTGCTAATTACTGTGCTGTCTCTCCACACTGCGGTACTCATCTATAATGCATACACTCCAGCTTCTCCTGCTGCTCTTATTACTCACCTATCCCTATCCCTATTGTAGAAATCACATCTCATAACTCCCACTACTCTATCTCTCTACTTCTATTTCTAACAAGCCAACGAGCTAACCATACCTCCCCTAATACCTATCCACCTCACCTCTCTTCCTCTGAGACTTAACTTCTCCTATCTTCCTTACCCCATTAACGGATTATTGCACCTGGAATGCTCAAATTGTATGCACCAAAACATCCTTTATCACTGACTACTTTCATGCCATCTCTCCTGCCCTAGAACTTCTTACTTTTTTTCATCTGATACTGCCACTCTGGTGGCTGTAGATGACTCCAAACTGTACTTCATTCACTCTCCTCGTCTGACTGGCAGAGGTGGAGGTACCGGACACCTAATCTCTTCCTGCCTCAATGCCTCACAAATCCTCAATGAATTCACCATCTCTACTATTGTTCCACCTCGCTCAGTTCACATCATCTCCATCTATCACCCTCTTGGTTCTTTGGTGAACTCTGGTAACTGCTTGATTCTCTTTCCACTAAACATCACCTTGTTCTCTAAAGTGACTTTAACCTTCAGCCTGCAGCCACTTCTCAGAAATCTGAACTTCAGCCTTTTCTTGGTGACAATGCTATCCACTCTATCCATAACCTACCCACTGCCACAGGGGGTAATGCTTTGGATCTCTAATTAATCTCCACCTCCCTCTCAGCCACGAATACTACTGTCACACCATCCCTATTTCATCACTCCTTTGTTTCTGCCACCATCTCCTCTCCACCCTCTGACCTCTCCTCACCACGTTCCTCCCCATTACTAAAAGGAAATTAAAATCGGCTGCCATTCTTCACTTTCTCTCTGACCTACAGTTCTCACTCTCCTCCTTCACACCTTTCCTCTAACACTACATTCCCCAGCTACCAATCCCTACTATATGTCTCATTCTCCTCTCACTTCCCACTACTAACTTTCACCCCAAAGTCTCAGCATCCTTAAAGGTGGCGCTATGTACATACCACCTTCATTGATGTGCAGAATGTATTCTCATGGAAGGTATCCAAGTATTTGCTTTGGAGATGCGGTGTGAAGAGAAAACACTGCTGGAAAGATAATGCCATGGGAGGCTGCCGCAGCCATCCCTCGGCAGTGTTTTGCTTGCAGAGCATCTCCAAAGGAAATTCTTGGAGACCCTCTGCGAGCAAAATACATTCCACAGATCGATAGAGGTGGCACCACCATTACTGGTGTGCAAAATGTGTTTTGCTTATGGAGAGTCTCGAAGGATTTCCTTTGGAGGTGCTCTGTGAGAAAAACACTGCCAGCAAAACACTGCTAGGCTGCAGTAACCAATACTCTGCTGCAAATGCCACACTTGCTGGTGTGCTGAAAGTATTTTGCTCATTGGAACAAAATACATCCGGCAAACTAGTGGTTTTACAGCAGTCAGTAAGCAAATGACTTATTGGCTGCTGCAACCGTATCCCTGGGGTCTCCACAATATAGTGTTGGGGACAAACTCCCAGGTAGGTTCGAGGGCTACTAGGAGTTTGCAGACTCCTGGAATGCCTAATACCTTCCCCCAAAAGGAACGTAGATCTAGCCAGTCAGCAAGTTCAACTGCAGTTTATTACAGCCAAAAACCAACAGGGATCAGCACAAGGATTGAAGAAATCCTAAGACATCTCAATGTCTCTTGGCTCGCAGGCCAGTTTTGTATCCCAACGGTGTCATTGTGATGTCACAACCTGGGCCACTCTCCAGAAAACCTATCGCACTACTGGATTGAGTACAGAGTGCCACCTATAGTTGACCCTATACTTGTTCGTCTACTGGCTCCCGGATGTCAGGTGTCTTGTCTGGTCCATCCCCAACTTACTACCGTTAAACAATGTTGCAGTGTGAGGGTCTTACCATTGGTTCTTGCCCGTTGCTACCCACCCCTAGGAGTCTGCGCTGTGATTGGCTAGAGCTGATCTCCCCAGGCCTGGGATCTGAAGTGATTCTCAGCTCTTGGTGTACCTTCTCAAGGTGATAAGAATGACTATGTGTCTGCATTGTAACTTGTGTTCACCACCTTAGACTATGGGAGTGCTTGTTCATATTGTGCAACACTTGTCTCACACTGTAACATCTTTGTTGCAAGCCTCTGTCTGGCGGCATGAGATCGACTCTCTTTCCCAGCTCCTGGTTTTGATTCATCTGAATTGGCCGGGTCAGGTGTTCGGAGACTGTGATTTGGAGCTTCTGCAGCTCTGAATTATGAGGAATTATTTGCCTTAATTTCAGTTGGTGTTACTGTGGTTCAGGGAATGGAATATCGTTTGTATCTGGTAGCGTTGGCCGCAGGTCCTGTCTCACACGTTTGCTCTTCATTTAGCCTGAATTAGCCTCAGTTCAGCTCAAGGGCTTGGGGCCTGCTGTAATTTTCCTAATTTTTCTAAGCCATAACGTGGCTTCTACATGTTCGTACTTTTCTATATTCTCCATATGTTAGTCACACTTGGCTCTGTCAAGTCCCATAGGTGCACCTGCAGTTCCATTACGTTATTTGCATATAAGCATCTGCAAGCTTTATTCAGGATCTCTTGCTTCTTACGGTTTCTGCATTGGTGCATTAAGCTAGTGACAAAATAATAAAAGCAATGGCAATATGTATATTTATCTGTCCTCTAACTATAGAACTGTACGCTCGTGTTCTTTGTGTATTCAGGTGTTTGTTTCCCGATGTGCGAATGGCACGTGTGCTTCCTGTCTAATGCTGCTACGTCGGGGTGTCTCTACCGACGTCAGTGGCTTTGCCTTCTCAGCGCTTTAGTCAATACTGTCAATTGAGTTCTCTTTGGATGTCGCCTGAGGCTTCTCATCCACTCTGGGTAAGGCTTGTTCCGCACCTGGTCTGTAGGGTTGGCTGAGTGGGTACCTTTCGACATACTTATCGATTACTGGAGCACTAGGAATCAGTCCGAAATAGTATGGGGGTTACAATATCTTATGGCCTTCTTCTGCGTCATGTACCTTATAGGAGAGGGAGCAGGGGGTGAATTTGCCCATCCCTCTTCAATAGACATTCGAATGGAGAGAAACCTATGGAGGCTTGTTTTTTTTTTAAAGAACAGCAAAGAGGGCCCACAGTATCATAGTGTCCCAATTAATCGCATCAGCCCCTACCAGCTCCGTAATTACAGTTTTTAAAGTCTTATTAAATTGTTAAATATTTAAAGGTTTTTGCCTTGCTTGCCTATACCTGTCTCTCAACGAGTGCATTAACACATGTGTGGTAGAACAAAGGAGATGAGTTGATGCGTGCCTATGTCACCATGTTGAGCCCTGTTGAAGCTATGCCCAAACTAAAGTCTAGCTTCCCACACTGGAAATAATCAGAGATATATCTCACACAAAATTCAGCACCATGCACAATCTTCCTCTGCCTTGAGAACCAGAGCAGGGCCCTGGGCGGTGCCTTCCAAGGGTACGACACATCTGTACCACAATGTTCAATTCCTGCCTGCAGAAAATCTCTCATATTTCATACGCATTTTTAATAAACAATAAAGAGCCCGAAAAGTCAGTTAATTTAAGATTTAAATGTTAGTGCGTCATCTATTATCACTCCAAGGGTCTCAACTCTGTCCTGCTCTGTGTTAAAAGGCGAGGGAAAAAAGTAATTGTTTATTGGCTCGCTTTATATAGATGCATCATGTGCATGTCAGGCATAAATGTACAGAAACGCACAAGCAGCTCATTAATCGACGATGGTGTCGCTTTGCATAAAGGAAGCTCACTGTCCTAAGACAATTATACTGCGTCAGAGCTCTGCGAGCACTCAGCACCGGGGGTGTGTCTTGTTAGCATCAGAATGGGAATGGCGAGCCCGGGCTTTCATTTTCCTCAGCTGCATGCTCTGCAGGATTTGCGAAATTGGAATCACGTGTCTCACTAAGCTCTTGCTTGATGTGACGTCCCTTAACAAAGTTGAACCCATGCAATCCTAGAGAAAATAATTACTGCACAAAATTAGTTGGAAATTGTATTAAACGTGTTTGTAAAAGGAGGAATCTGTTCGGGCTCAGTGCACAAGACGACTGATTACACATCTCTCTATATTCCTTAGGCGAAATCCAGCCTCCTCACATGCTGCACAAAACAAGGCTTTACTTGTTAATGGTAAACAAAACATAACCACCGAATGCAGTTTACACATTGGGTTGAACCGGTTTTAAATTAAAATGTTTGTTTACAATCCTAAGGATTAAAAAACAAAATGGTGCTGTACCAAGACAATATTTCTCTGTTAGGTCACAAAAGGAAATTGTCATCTCAATCTACGATTGTTTGATTAATAGAGTTCTTCCCGCTTAGAATGATATCAGTGGTATTGCTCTACACATGTTTCGACAAATCATTGGACTCATGGTTATCTTCCCCCATGTCCATCGTCTTCGTCAGGACCTTGCACTATATTTGACAATTCTTTCTATTTTGTCTTGTAGTTTTCATGGGACAACTTCTGTAAACAAGTAAATAATGTTCTAGTTTCATTTAAATATACACATATGTAGTTCCTATTTTTTGATCATTTAGTTATGCTAAACAACTCTATAGTCTCAACTCACAATGTTTGCTTACCTTATTTAATTTTTTTATCACTTTAGCGCAATGCGGAAAGAGAAACACAGGACGAAAGATAGCCGATACGTTTGGGTCAGCACCTTTCTTTTTTAGAAGAGTGTGGGCCTCATTACGAGCATGGAGGTAAAAACGCAGTCATTACCGGCATGGTGGTATTAGCGCGTCCGTGCACCCTCGACGCCGCTAATAGCGGCTGATTACGAGAGCGCGAGCACGTGCAAACCCCCATGCCAGTAATGGCTGCACCGTCATGCCGCTAAAGGCCCCCCAACCTCCCGATAGCGCCTTCAGGGGACCCACTGATACCGCCTCCGCCCAGGAGCAACCCCTTAATAACGGACCCGGCAATACCATCAAGCAAATACTGGGTATGTAATACCAGAACCCGGAAGTAACGTCATCGCGCCAGAATGGGAAATGCGCTGGTGGCCATCTTAAAAAACGTAATCCATTGCAATCCGCTTAACACAGTAGTGCTACAGAGTTGAGAGCAGGGCCATTAAATCCATCATGTCAAAGGCAAGTCCAACCCCCGCTTGCGCAAGAAGTGCTTCTCCAACAAGGAGCTCAACATGCTTGCGGATACGCTGGCATCCCATGCGGATGAGGCGTTTGCCAACAACTTGAAACGGGAAGTCCAACTGAGAAAAAAACAAATATGGGAGGAGGTGGCACGGAAGGTGACAGCGGTTGGCACCACCCCCCGCACGGTGAAAGACTGCAAGAAGAGATGGGACGACCTACATCTCCGGGTGCAAAACATCCTATCTTCAAAACGCAGGGAGGCCATGGCTACAGGCGGCAGGGCCCACTCGCCCACCAAATTGATGCGATGGGAGGAGACCTGCAGCACCACTATAAATATGGAGTCGGTTGAGGGCTTCGGAAAAATGGAGACGGGTGTGGCGACGTCAGGAGATGGAGGTGAGTGACCCCGCAAACCCCAGTAAACCAAAGCATGACGTAGCACAACAGATGTGAAAGTGAACCAAGCCAATGCATAGGCCATCATACACACATATACAGATCCATGTCCATATGGTGGCCCAAACACTTGCACAATGAAATGCATGCTGCTTTCCAATACCATTACCAACAGACAACCAACACACAGGATCAATCACATGTCACACATCACGCAAAATGCAATACAACGGTATGCCACCTAGAACACATCAGTCCAGAAATGAGAGTCCACGGCATATGCCAATATGGCCCCCCACATTGCAAGTACTATGAGTGTCACACCTACAAGAAAGCAATGCATTAAATGTGAAATACTGAACAGCACCAAATCATGCATCTTGCACGTACCACCATCACTAATGCCCTGCATCTCTTGTCCCCCCACAGGCACAGAAGCAGAAAGTGATGGCCAGAAGTCTGCCCCAAAGGCCACTACATCCACAAAGGGTACCAAGGCCAGACAAGAAGGCACTGGACCTTCCATCTCCAGGGCAACAACAACGCCCAGAGTGCAACAAGGGCCAGCAGTACATGCCAAGGCAGCAGAGGAGGTGACAACAGCAGGCGACGACACAGCCACAATGGAGTCGACAACTCCTGCAGATGAAGAGGGCGATGGAACCCAGTCAGCTGCCACAAGTTCCATAGGGGAGGTAGCAGCCATTGCCCCCCTCACTGACGTGGATGGCCACGTGGAGGAATTCTCTGACATGGAGAACAATATCCATGTAGTGTGTCCGCATACACGCAGTCTCCTGCCCACCCCCCGGCACTCCACACAGGGCACACCAGTGTGCCCCATGCCATAACATGCCATATTACTGGCCAGTCCACATCTGTCCACAACATCAGAGGGCAGTCCAGCATTGGGACACTGTGGCACTGCACCTTCCACCTACACTGCCCCCACAGTGTTCCACCCAGGTGGAGTATGCGTCCCCCCCAATCTCACCCAGGTGGAGTATGCGTCCCCCCCCGGTCTCACCCCCCCACTGCACTGCCATGGGCCTGTCGGGCAACTTACCAAGCAGCCAGGCACATCGTCCAGCATGTCGCTCCATGTAGCGGGGTAGCGTGGATTTACGCAGCACTATGGAATCATGTGTGGATCCGGGATATCAGGCACAACAATGTATGATCATCTTGCTGGAGTCACATACCATCTGCACATTGATGGAGTGGTATTGCTTACGATTCCGGTACACTACCTCAATGGCATGAGGGACCACCAATTCTACATGGGTGCAGTCGAGGGCACCGACGCAATTGGGCATGGAAGCCAACTTTGGTGTCAGCGAGCTCCTGGGCAGTCTGTGGTAGGGATATGTGGTTGCCTGCATGCTTCACAGGTCATCCAGCACTTCGGTCAGGATGCGTGAAAAGAGTGGTTGTGCTATGCCATGTAGCTTGCCCACTGTGTGCTGGTAGGTGCCTGTGGCCAGGAAGTGGAGCACAGACACCACCTTCAGTAGAGGGGGGATGGCAGTGCATATTTCTATCAGGCTGACAATGTTGTTGTGTATCATGTCCACTATGGTGGTGATGGTGTCCCGGTACAAATGGTACAGTGTGTGGATCTGCATGGGGGTTAGGTTGAAGGGACTGGCTCTGATGCAAGGTATTGGTGACTGCCTACCTGGTACCACTGGCTGCACTGGTGGGACTTGCTGGGCCTGTCTCACCCTCCTTCTCCTCCTGCGTCTCCTCTGTGCTGCCTGTTGTTGTTGTTGTTGTAGTTGTTGTTGCCGGTGTAGCAGTGCAGGCATGTCCTCCAGCCCCAGGATTACTACAGCAGGTGGGATCATTTTTGTGTTGGAAGGGGTGTGGTGTGTGGGTGTGCTCCTTTTGTGCTGGGACAGGCTCCATTGGCTCCACCTGTGGTGATTGTGTGCACCTGTGGCAGTTGGCTACACTGCAGGTTGCTATTTGCGGGTGCTCCGTGATGCCTGTAATACCACCATTGTGCAGGTCCTATTTATCGCCTGTGGGATGCCGGTAAGTGCATGCCCATCGTGACTTGTGATGTCCTCCTGTTAGCGGCATCCCGGTACTGCCGCTGTGAAGGGGCGCGTGTACGCGCGCATGCCGGTAAGAAGGGGCACGGTACGAGCAGGTGCCGCATTAACATGTTGTCGGCTCGTAATGGCCCAGACCAGTAATTGATGCCGCTAATACCATTCTGCCTTCCTTTTTTCATTACCTCGATGCTCGTAATAAGGTCCTGTGAGTGAAGACCGTGGCCGTTTTGAAACAGGTCAAAGTAAGCAGCCATGAAGAACCTTATTTTCTGCTGCAACAATAGTTGGACTTGGGACCTGAGTAAGAGGTTGGCGTGAGGGGGAATAATGGCAATATCAGTATTGGCATGAGTGCTCGTAGTGCTCGGCATGAGTGCCGAGCTACGAAGTCGGTTACAGGGGGGGTTGTTCATGCAGGAGTCTTATTTAGCCTTAAGGAGAGATATAAACAATGTATAAAGATGAAAAAATGTATTATGTAACCAAATAATTCGGAGCATCTAGAGAGGGAAGTTCAAACTAATGACTGTAAATTATTCTGGAAATTGGTGGGTAGGGTGTTTGATAGCCCAGGAGGAAAGACTGATCCTGAAATTTCTCCTGATCAGTGGATATCCCATTTTCAAGGGATTTTCTTTGATTAAGATCAGGCGGCTAGAGAAAAAGGGACAGATTTAAAGGAAAGAGACATAGGGCCAGATTCATGGAATATTTGCCTGGTTCAAAGTGAATTTGCATGGCTGAAAAGTGACTTTGCACTGCCGACACAAACCCTGATTCATGGAACCGTGCAAAGTGTATTTTTGCAGTGCAAAGTCTGGGCAGAGTCAGCCCGTAGTCGTTTTTGCAGTACAAAATGACTTTACCTGGACTTTGCACAGCAAAAATACACTTTGCACGGTTCCATGAATCAGGGTTTGTGTCGGCAGTGCAAAGTCACTTTTCAGCAGTGCAAATTCACTTTGAACTGGGCAAATATTCCATGAATCAGGCCCATGGTGTTTAGCACGGAAGAGATTGCCAAGAATTTAAAAGAGCTGACCTCTGGCAAAGCTGCTGAACCGCACGGTCTCCTTTCAACCATTTTTAAACTGTTTGTGAACTGGTGGCAGGCTATTTTATATAATCTAAGTACCACTATTTTAAAAAAAGGGTCTATTGTTGACCATAATTGCTATTGCCCAATCTCACTCTAAGATATTTCAAGCAAACTCTTCACCAAATGCTTGCTTACAAGAGTAGAGAAATGGGCACTTATTGACAATCAACACTTTTGTGGCGCTTTTAAATGCTGATGATACTGCATTACTGGACCTGACCCCTAGGGGGTCTAAATCAAGCCCTTACTAACTCTGATTAGTACTCCAGCGTTCACGCTTTAAGATGATTATAATAAAAACTAAAGTGCTGGTGTTTGGTAAATGCAGAAATCATTCCTCATGGTTCGTACAGGGGGCCTCCAGATTATCAGGTCTTCTCAGATTTTTTTATTTGCATGGTGGCTGTATGTTTGACACATGTCTCAGTTTATACAGGGCTAAGCTGGGTACCCTTCTGATTTATGGGAGTGAGATCTGGGGATACTCTGATTGCTCGCAGATTGAGGTTACACAAAAGACCATTAAAAAAAACTTTTAACTCTCCTGCGAAGCATCCGGAATTGCGTGCTGCACCTTGAAATGGCGGTGCTTAGCATTGCATCACATGCGAAAGCTTGTTGCGCTTGTTGCGCTTGTTGCGCTTGTTGCGTTTGTTATTTTCCTGATGTTTATCTACGCCTTTCAGAAAACCCAAACCTGAAAATTGTAATGGGGCAAATAGAAGGTTCCTCTGTGGTCAATAAATACGTTTGGTACATGCAAGGCCCTAAACTATTGTCTGACTGGGGGATCCATAACTTGAATATTGATGAGCTCTCTTCTCTAACACAGGTCATATAAATTGTAAAGCAGAGAGCAGGCTAAAAGTGAATACCATATCCTCGATGAAACTCTCTGCTAGTTATCGTACAAACGCAACGCATGGAGGTGAAATATGTAACATAATATCTGGCGAGTGTAGAAGACCGGTCCTAATTACCAGACTCAATTTACTTCCTGTAAATGGGGGTAAGTCGGTGCGTGACAAAAAATATTTATGCAACACAGGAGCTGTTGAGAATCTTTCCCATTTTTGATTGTTTTGTAGAAAGTTCTCTGATATACGCAGAAAACATTGACCCCCCCCGCCCCCCCATTTTAGCAATTTTAATATAAGGCTGTATTGCGCTGTGTTATCTTTTATAAAGAATTGTAATAACTCAAAAGTCCTCTATAGTATAAATGGATTTGTCTAGGAGGCTCTGCTGATAGAGAGAGAGCTGTTGAGCCACACCTAATTCTAAATCTTATTACTGCTTGCACAACCCCATTAAAGAGTCTTTTCCAAAGGGTTTTTATTTATGTATTCTGTTTATCTTTATGATCTGTAGGCTGTCTGTGTTTGCACATTGCTGTATTTTTGTGTGTTATTTATTATCTGTTAATAGAGCAATCGGATCCAATAAAGTTTATTCTAGGTAGTGAGAAGGGCATTTTCTGTACACAAAACCATGACTGCATGCAATAATACCACATGCAGTAATGTCTCATTTCCTCAATGGAGTCCTCTTGGGCTCTAAAATGGGGAATAACTGGTCTAAATGATTTTGAACCGACTTTTCAAGTTACTGACCAGTAATTCCATTTGGCAGTGTTACCAGAGGTAGCACGGCTAAGCTCTTAATGAAACCCCCAGTGTAAGCCAGCAATTTGATCCAGAAGGATCCAGAGTGAGGCCCTACTGATGGGGGTGCGCAGCCTCCCATTGTGCATCATGAGGAGATTGGCCACGCACGTGTCCATTGTTCATAGAGCCAGGAATGGGTCTAGTAAGCACGTGTAAAATGGGCTTTCAAAGTACACATGGATGGATTTTGAGTCGGCTATTGTGGGCCCCTGTCAAGAAATAATCTGTGAGTCAATAATTTGAAAGACAATCTTACATTTGACCTTTTAAAACAGCTGTGATATAGTTCCTTCTTGCCAGCTCTGTCATCTGTACGATGTCTGAATTTCATTTCTGGCTCAGGTAAGAGCGCACAGGTTCATGGATGTATATCTTCAAGGCGCTGCATTAGTAATTATTTAATAATGTATGCTCTTATGCATCACTTCATGCTGGAGTTCTTCAGTTTGTAAACTCTAAAATAACAAGGATTCTTATTTTGAAAATGTTATGGTACACAATGGTCCGACTTGAGAACGATGACGAGCTGAGTCAGTCCTTCTGGGAATGGAAGATATGAAGTACAGACTGGTCTTAAAATGAAAGTTATCAACCTGGAACTAGACTACTTTTCTTTACACAAGGATCCTAGTAAAGGTTTCAGAATTTAACTGTTTTAAGAAAGGCCTTTTCTTTCCATCGCTGAGCAATCCAATAGGTGTGTCCTTAAATGTTTTACTTTCCAACAATCTCCAAACGTGGATTTTGGTATGGGACACAACATCTGGCAAAGGTAGGAGGCATTTCAGCAACTGCTCATCATGGTTATCCTGTCAAATGAGTTAATAAGTCCCCCAGGTCTCCATAAAATGTCCTTAAAATCATCATGAAATGCCACAACGCCCCACTAAATGTAATGACCCACTAAAATCAACGTAAGCACATAATTGTTCCCAACGGAAGTTGATTTGTGATATTTTGATTGGTTAGGACTGTTAGTTGTGGCGGCTGGGACTGTCGTAGGATGTTAGTTACGCCTGTTTGTTCAATCGCTGGGGTTAGCGGAACTCTGCTGAGAGTGAGGTGTGTTTTGTTGTTTTGAAAGAGTGTGTTGTTCTTTATGCAAGAGGAGGAGGTGTTAGAGTTGCTTCCTCCATGTGTGTTTGTTTGTTGTAGGAAAGGAGGTGTTAGGGTTGGCTCTTATACTTGCATGTGTGCTGAGCCAGGATTGATGTCACCATCAGAATGTAGGCTGTGAGTCTGGAGCGTGAGATTAGAATGTTTAGAGTTGAATGGGTTCCAATCCAGGCAGTTCGATTATGTGAGCCTGGGTGGTGGGAGCCAGTGGGCTCCTGCTCCTGTCCCTTATCCTCTTTATCTCCTAATGACTATGATGACATCTGATCCTTGTAACAGAAGAACCCTAATAAAGTAACCACTAAGCATACCTGGCCTGTGTATCCTGAGTGTCCCGTGGAGTGAACCCTACGACCAAGAGCCGGTCATAACAATAATTAAATGAGACTGCCATCAAAATGCAATGTCCTCAGTATTTAAGTTAATTGCCCCCACAATCCAACAATATACTGCATTAAAATCACCATCAAGTGGCCACAAGAAAAGCACCAATATTTCCAACAAAAAGATCCATGAAATTACCCATTGCCTTATAGGCTCCCTTGCCTCTTAACTGCATAGAATTGCTGGATGGGGAAATGCTGCATCAGGGTTCCACCATGGACATGTTCATGCTCACTGGAACTCCAGCTTACACTTCTCTGACGAATTTGCACATAGTTATACTGGGCCTCATTATGACTACGGCTGCCAGTGGAGTCCTGAATCTACCGGCACCTGGCAACGGGGACATACCGGGGCATTCCAGTCCCGGTGGATCCGGTATATCCCCATTGCCGGGTGCCGGTATTCATTACTCACCATTCCCATTGAGTCCTCTTGGACTCAATGGGAATGGGGAGGTTGGATGCACCGGCACCATTTGTGAATGGTGCCGGTGCATCCGACATGATCTGCTCGCAGTACCGGTCTGCCCGCCAGGTCAGACCTGGCGGACAGAAAGCCATCTGCGAGCAGGACTCCTAGTTTGCCAGTCTGGTAACAACAGTGCTGGTAGCTTATGGGAACAGATGTTACCGGACCGGCAAACTTGTAATGAGGCACAATGTCTTTCTCACCGATTTTAACAAACCCAAGTCTCACACAGACAACCAGACTGAAAAAATGTTTTTTGCACTGACCAGATCCATGGACCTTTAGCAAATTGTGCTTGTCGCCAATGCGCAACAACAACATCCTAGACTTAGTCTTTCCATCACCCCTGCCCTCATCACCTTTGCAGACCATAACACACTTGAGGGGTCTGATTACGCTGCCATCCAACTGTCGATCACCCACTCCACCACAGACCTCAATGATCAGGCCAAATGTCCCCTCACTCAGCGCTGTTCATTCAAAACCTTTGCGGTTAATGATCTAGCGACAAACTTTTCAGACTTCCCAACCACAGGAAATGCCCCTGTCCTCGTGGAATTAATCAACAACTCTGCTATGAAACTGGTTGACTCTCATGCCCCCTAAAAACTAGCCATGCTAAGAGCAAACCATCCACCCCATGGTACACCACAAGCTCGCCTTCAACAAACACTCAATCAGAGCCCTAGAGAAATGGGTGGGCAAAAAGGTAACCCTGGAGATCTCGCCAACCTCAAATCTCTCCTCGCCAACCCGAGGATTCTGATTACCAAAGCCAAAACTGCTTACTACTTCACCATCATTGCAGCAGCCTCTAAAAGAAGCAAAGCCCTTTTTGAAGTAGTAAAACATTGTACAAAACCCTTATTCCACCCCAAGGAGCCAGCAACTCAGGAAAAATCTGATGGAATCAGCATTTGTATTGGAAACATAGAAAGAATCTGACAGATCATCAAATCAAACTCACACAGCATTAGCCCCCCTGCACTCCAGCAGGCACACTGCCCCTCTGGACTGAATTCTCTCCACTCTCTCCCCCAGACTTCCTAAAAACAATTGCTTCCCATAAACCTACTTCCTACTCCGATGATATCACCCCGTATTCCATCATTAAACAGTTTATGGGTCCGGCGTTCAACACACTCCTCAGCATCATTAATGCCTCCCTCACAGAAGAGTAATTCCTGGACAGCCTCAAGACTGGTTTCATACAATCTATTTTGAAAACACTGACCCTAGACCCAGATGACCTGGCCAACTACCGTTCAATTAAGAACCTTCTGTTTATTGGCAAAATCTTGGAAAAAGTAGTCGCAACACAACTATTTGCCAGAACTGAACAACTATACCTCCTCCATGACTACCAGTTGGGGTTCTTCCCCAAGTGTAGCATGCAGACAGCCACCATCCAGGTGGTAGAGGATGCCCATCAAATCATGGATAATGGTGACTCATGCCTTCCCGTCCTCCTCCTGTATGTGTGTTACTCCCCTTTTTCACTCTTCTTGGTTATTCACCAATTCTACACCCTTGTCTTCCATCGTCTTAATTTCTTACGGTTCTCCCATGTATACAACCTATGGGTTATCTCTCTCAACTATCCCTGTGGCCTTTTTCTTCTGAACCTCTGGTGCTTCTCTCTCCCCAACATCTGGAGTCTCTGTCTCTCCCACCACTGATGCTTTTTCTCTCCCAGCCTCTTGAGTCTTTCTCTCCCAAACTGCTTCCAGATATTCTTCACCTTCTCCTTCTTTCTGCCATGCCTACCACTTTGCTCTCCTCGAAATTGACCCACTGCTCTTCTCTCCCAGTCACATCCTCACCTCCAGCCACATTCAAAGTAACCTCTACCTCCAGCATGCTCCATTTCCTTGACTCCACTCTCTGCAAACATCCACATTACCCAGCCTCTCGGTTTGCCTTTTAAGCCCCTTTAACCCAATCGCTGGATTTGGTCTGAGCTGTATGGGTTTCACTTATTTGCATTCAGGATGCTGGTTTTGTGATTGGCCAGGTTTCCTCTTGACCAGTATTTTCTTGATTTTCATGTTGCTAGATCCACTGCTTCCATCTCCAAAAAGCAAGACATTTTATAGGCACTGGGCGATCTTTGATTTATAGGTCATGCTTTTGATCAGAGGAATTGTCTGGTAATCTGTTTGCCATGAGAATTCTTGTCTTGTCTCTCCAGGACCTGTGAGGTAGTATATGTGCGGGGGGGGGGGGTTCAGGTTTGAGAGTATTAACACCCCCAGAACATATGGTTAAGGCGTAGGGCTCGCAAACCTCCCCTGGGAAAGCATGCACTTGGGA
Organism: Ambystoma mexicanum; assembly: GCF_040938575.1. Taxonomy (NCBI): domain Eukaryota; kingdom Metazoa; phylum Chordata; class Amphibia; order Caudata; family Ambystomatidae; genus Ambystoma; species Ambystoma mexicanum. The sequence continues at coordinate 687,124,791 of NC_090931.1, read as the reverse complement.
ATCTCTGTCCTGTGGGTGCTATTTCTCTGCTGATGTTATTCCTGCATCTTCTTGCAGCTAGAGGCTGAACCAATATCTTTGGATGAGAAATGATGAGATGTCCTTGTGACAAGCGCCAGTCAATCACATAGTTGACGGTGGGGTAGACTGTGGGTACGCCCCATGCCACCCATGGCTCTGCATCATGCAACAGGGGGTGGCACCCAGCAGGGGTGGACTGGAAACCAAAGGAGGTCCTGGAAATAATGTTCAAAGTGGCCCCATATTACACATTGCCAGCAAGCCCAACCCCTTTCCTATGAGAAACTTTGTAAATAAACTAGGTTACCACACAGAGGAGGAACAGTCCACCCCTGGTTCCCAGGCCCCATGGTCACATTACCCCAACCTCTCAGGCAAGGCGTATCCCTTGTTCTAAAATCATAAGGTCCTTTCAAGAAAGTTTTTCACTGAATTACTATGTTTTTTGTGAAGGGAAGTTAACAATAACATATCTTCAATTGAGATTTTTTTTGAAAGAATATAATACGAACATGCTCATTACTGTCTTCACATTTTGAATTATTCTATCTGACGTTTCACTTCATACAAGTACCTTTTGTAAAAAAAAAAGAAACCTTGAGAAAATTTAAGGATGGTGGCCTATATGTTCTTCTAGCAATATAGTCCACCATTACAGTTGTATGATTTTAGTTCAATTTTCAGATCACCCTTGTGCATGGGACCATAAAACCAGTTACTCAAGCCAATTACAGCTGTGAGAGTATTCAGAATTTAACAAAACTAGGGAGTGAATTGTATGCCCATCCCACCAATTCTGCCCACGATGCTGGAGTGTCACGAGTAGAAACTTTGAGCCAAGTCGCTACCTCTTCCAAACTCATTGGTGATTTTTGGCACGAAGATGGATTAATGTTGTGCCGTTTTTTTACCGCCATTACGATGTGTCGTCAGATGAAATATTGGTATTGCAATGTCTCATCTGCTCTATGAGCTACGGCACAGTGTGTCTATTTGCTCTTTAGTCTCCTGACCTTTTCAATATTCCGCGATCTGGCCGGTCGGCCATGGCTCTCCTCTATTTACAGCGGCGCTATCCCGGCTGGAGGTGAGCGTGCTGTGGCCACCTAATGACAATGCTGAATCTTCAAAAAGGTCAGAGTGGCGAATGGTAAACTACCAGCGTATGCGGCGGGGTTTATTAAAACATAAAATCTTGATACCGCGCGACAATGTGTGATGATGGAAAATGAGAAATAGCCTGGCCTCAACCTATTTCGACTTTAAAATGATTGCCCCATTGTCCTGTGTGTAGGTGTATAATATCAGGTCTTCAGCAATAGACATTTCTTTATTTATTTATTTGTTTACATAGTTGGCCACTGAGCTATTCAAGATTTATTTTACTCTGTACTCTCCCACACTGTGAACGTGTGCAGATTTATTATTACTTAAAATATTATTTAAACATTTGTATAGCGCGGACTAAGGCCGAAATTTACTTATTTAGATTCATATACAGGGAAGAACAATGCTCGTTCTGATCGCAAAAGAAGGTACAATAGATAAGATATCAGATTTGACGGGAATCTTCCTACATTGGGCTGAGTTCGACTGTCATTCTGAGCAGGTGGTGGTGGGGAGCAAATGGAACAGTCACTGTGGAAAATACATGTGTTTACTTACATAGATTAAGGGCAATCCACATTAGCACTACAACATGGCAATATAATAATAATGGGAATAATAATGGGCTTTCTTATATAGAGCTTCAGGCTGGATTTCTCCTGCTTCTAAGTGCTGTAATAAAAGGTGTTCTTATTAACCCTTTTTAATGCTTTAGGCATCGTACATTATTTTGTATAATGTCCCACTGCGCAAACAAATACTTTAAAAAAAAAATTAAAATGTTTTTAGAGACCACACTATCACCTCTGAAAAGGTACATTGACGCTGACCGGTTATGCAGAGAAATGGCTTGATAACAAAGTTAAAATGGAGGCATGCCCCTGTCTGAAAGACCAAAAGCATAGCAAAGTAAATGGGAGTACACCAGAAAAGGACAATGCTGGCAACAGAAAACAATACACGATGGTCACAAAAATACGCACCAGGATCTAGGCACAATAAGAGATTGAGTACCAGAACACCCCATACATATCAATATAGCCATGGGGGATTGATCCTGTCCACCACAGCAGGAAATTCCAGGGAAAGACCGGAAGGAGTGCAGTTGAGGGGAAGGTTGGCATCATAGGATTATGGGAGATGATCGATAAACACTAGGAATTATGGAGTCGATGGAAAGGTGTTGGCCAGGGTTGGTCGCTCTCAAAAATGTCTCTAGCTTGTGGTTACATTAGGATGGAACTCATGTTCCATCCCACTGTGGGATAGCAGAAAGGGTGCTCTCAAACTGGATTCCTAAACAGATTTTTATGGGGCTAAATGACCCACTCAATGAGAGCATTGTTGGCATCTTGCTGAACAAGAAAGCTAATCCGAATGAGTACCCACAATGCAGCAGCAACAGTACAGCAGCAGCAAGTAGCACCAAGAGCACTGCTCCAGAACTCCAATCCTCACCAACGGCCTGCATTCGCAGTGCCAGCATCCCTGCATCCTGGATCTCGTCCGACGCATCAGAGGCGTGTCCAGGGAGTGGCCTGCAGTGGCACGTGCTTTCTCTGGAATCTGATTGGCCACCCCGGTTGCCACCCCATTTTCCTAAACTATGATCATTATCTGTGTGTGCGCTGGTACTTCATGCCACCCCTGCATACGTTAGTGCCCCACTTGGGCCACCCCGGTCAAAAGAGTCTGGACACGCCCCTGTGAAACATATCTCTCAACCATCACCTGCCTTGTAAGCAGCTCTCTCACCCGCCAAGCCCCTTACACACCCATATAGGTCAAGGGGCTTTCACCTGGCAACACAAAAATCGGGTGTTTTCACTCGGCTTGGGGCCACAACAGATTGAGAGCTATGCCCACGTACTATCCACCAGCAAGGACTTATTCGTCTTTGGAAATCGGCAGTGTCAATTTTTTTCCAGAGCGTCTGCCAAGGTTCCACGGCATGAATGTTGCATTCCTGCCATGCCAGCTCAGCTAACAATGTGCTCTAAGTGTCCGTCTGTGTCCATTTTTAATTTCCATATGCTCCCAGTATGCACACTTTTAAAAATTACAAATTCTCCTGGTAGCATGCTCATTTGGGCAGGGACTATCAACGTTTGTAATTAGTGAGGCGTGTCCTCTGAAATCTGCAAGCTGGTTCATCCTGCTCATGCCATCGAAAGACAGCAGACCGTGTAAAATCTATGGCATATCATAGCAGAAAACTGTACCTTTTTCCATAAAAATAAACAATAATGGTAAGACAAGGCCGGGACGTCATTTAACGAAAATGCCTGGGGTTTTCGGAAGTCACATCACACATCCCTTGACCTCTGATGACATCACAGGAAGTGATGTAATTTGACCCCACCTGAAGTGACATCATGGGAAGCAATGGAACACGACCTTTCACCCCTTGACAAAACAGGAAATGGCATCGCATAGCATTGTTCCTAAGTACACTATGAAACATATGGTTATGATATCACTGTAATGTGATATACATTTCATACAAAAATTGATCACTATATGTTTCGTTAATATTAGTGTGTATATGCCCATTTTACCAAATGACTGTGAATGCAAGCAGACATTCAAGGCCAAATGATAATGATGTGTTATTGTATAGCACTTAAGCTTAAGCGTTTTATATTGAACAAATATACATACAATATAACCCAACCAGCAAGAAAGTCAGCCACTCCAGAAACAAAGAGCCGCATGGCGCTGGTCACAGCCCAGGAACTTCCATTAAAAAAATGTATATTTTTTTTTAGGGGTAGCAAGGGAGACCTCAAGGGTAGCAAGGGAGACTTCAATGGTCGCAGCTGTGACCCCTGGCGACCCCCAAATCACATCCCTGATACAAGGGTTTGTTGATCATTTGGAGCTATGCACTGTTGCATGCTTTACAATTTTAGTTGGGAAAATCTGCACATAGCCTGGGTTACAGATTCCTCAAGATTATAGGCTAAATGGTGCATTGAAATGTTGAAAATACCATAATTCCTTGCTCTGTTTGTCAGATCTCAGTGGTTCAGTGTTCTCGCCTACTTAGAAGTGGTGTCCAGCCAACAGTCTATAATGGTTTTAAAACCGTTCTGCTGGGGTTCCTCTTCCATTTTACCTCAGCCTGGCTGGAACACACCATCTTTCTGGTTGACATGGGCCAGGCTTGGGCAATGCCGCAGGGCCGCCCAAGGCGAGGTAGGGTAACTGATGTTACCATTTGGCAGGCCAGGGAGAGGGGCGCCCCCCCACTCTAAGCCTGCTCCTCTACTCCCATGGAAACAGAGACACGCAGTCTCTGCCACACAATGCAAGGGAAGGGTGAGATGTGAACAATCACCTCAACCTTCCCAAAGCAGCAAGGTGCTAATGCACCTGGAAGGAACAACAGTCAGGCAGGACACAGGTTCAAAGACCTACCCCTCCCCTCAGGGGGGGCCAGACAGTCAGCTACACCGGCCTGGGGGCTGGACTACAGCCCCCACTACGCACTATAAAAGGCCCAGGGCTTCCCTGGGTCTGATAAATAAGGGCAGCAAGCCCTAAGAAATTAATTAAAAATAAACTGTATAGCTGCCAGGCCACAAATCAATGAGTTTTCAGAATCCATGCTACTTTGTTAAAGGTTGTTCATTATGCTGAAACAATATAGCCGACAAATTGCATAAAGTTGGAGGTATACAGGCACAACAACAAACAGTTACCCAAAGCAAGTAGCAGCATAAACAATCAAGTGCATATACAATTTTAACTGCATGGGCAAGTAAGCCAAATGGCAATTTAATAGTCACGTGTTCGTGAAGGCAGTTGGGTAATTGCACACATTTTCAAAAGGGTATAAAGTATTTTACAATTCTTTTACTCAAACAGGCAAAGAATAATGGCCCCCAAGTGAAAACCACAGGAACCCACAACCCCAACACAGAAACCCAAATCACCCCACTTGTTGGCAGCAATTGAGGCGGCTGAGCATTATGGCTGGGCTTGGGTCAGAGAAAACATGTATGGCCTACCAAAAGAAGGGGTGCCCATGCCACCCGCCCAGGAAGACGACCCACCACCACCAAAGAAAAGGAAGTCAACACAGGGCACAGGAAAAGCTAACAAAAACAAAAAACTTCAAAATTATGCAAAACATGAGTGAAATGCAACAATTATTGCTCGAAATTAGGGGCAAACAGCCACCCCAACAGGCAGGACCGGGCTTTCAAGCCCCATCATACCACTAGAACCTGAAATTATAGTGAACCCCCCTCCACCCGCAACATCAACAACACCACCAGCCCCATCAACACCACAGCCCCACACCCTAACAGCACCAACAACAGCCGCCATAGGTCATACTCCAACAGCAGCAACACCAGACCCGACGGGTGCACTAAAAGCATGGGCAACCCCCAATGCAAACACACCATGCAAGACAGGTACAAGCAACAACAGCCCATCAGACATGGTCATGATCAGCAGTGCACAATTAGACCTAGAACTGAAATCTTTCCAGACAGAAATCCTGAATAGATACAAAAGATGCCTGACATGGAACATTGACATTTCAATCAAAGAAGCTATATGGGCAAAAGAGTTCATCGAAATCTTTTCACTCATAGAACCCCAACGAAAAGGGAGAGATGCTTTTAGGGTTCCCAAAAAGATAGAGGAGAAAGCCATAGCCAGAAACACCCAGGTAGAGCAGAATTGGGACAACTGGTTGCAATCCTTCGCCATCCTGGCAACTATATATGAGGAAAAATTCTCCCAGGATGGCAGAAAACTATGGGCATACATGGACAAAATCAGACAAGTAAAAATCGCTCAAAAGGGAAAAACCTCGTTAGCATATGATATTAGATTCAGGCGCAGCATGTCAGAGAGGCCAGCTATAGAGTGGGATGAGGTACAGAATGACTTAAACATGCTAAATGCCAAGCCTCCATCAGAGGAAGAGACCAGCCAAGCAACACCCAAAAATAACAAAAGTGCACAGGGCCCCAGATTTTCAGAAAATGAAAAACACAAAAAGGGGGAGGAACAGTCCTTTCGGAAGAATCAGCCATGGGCGGCTAAGTCTAATGCCCACAGGCAGAACAAAAACCACTCACCCAAAGCCAATATCCCATGCAGGAATTTTGGGAAAAACCTATGCACTTGGGCGAAGGAATGCTGGTACAAACACTCTTGCACAAACTGCAACGGTGACTTGCAGCAAGCAAGTGCACTAGACTCCCAGCCAAAAATGCAAAAGATTAGCACCAACCCCACCCTGCCAACCCCACTTTTAGAACCAGGTAGAACCCCCATCAACCCAAACAATTTTAGAGAAGCACTGATGAATTACCCAGACAGAGAAACCAGCGAGGCGATCCAGCAAGGTCTCACCAAGGGTTTCATCATCCCCTTCAAAGGATCAGGGATACAGAGTATCTCCAAAAACCTGAAGTCAGCCAGGGACAGCCCACAAATAGTAGAGAGCAAAATTGAAAACGAATTGCTATTAGGCAGGATTGCAGGCCCCTGGGAATCCATGCCTTTTAGGGATTACATAATATCCCCCCTGGGATTGGTCCCCAAAAAAGTACCTGTAAAAATGAGGCTAATTCACCATTTGTCCTACCCCAAAGGCCTATCACTGAACGACGGCATCCAGCACACTGAATCTGCGGTATCCTACACACACTTCCAGGAGGCAGTAAGACTCATGCAGGAATGCGGTAAAGACACCCTGATGGCCAAACTAGACATTGAATCTGCTTTCAGACTACTGCCAGTTCACCCAGACTCTCAACAATGGCGAGGGTTTACTTTCAAAAACAAATTTTATGTCGACAGATGCCTCCCCATGGGATGCACAGTATCCTGCGCCCTATTCAAGCAATTCAGCTCTTTCTTCCAATGGGCATTCCAAAAACAGAGACCAGGGACCAAGGTAGTACACTACCTTGATGACTTCATGGTGATGGGACCAGCAAAGTCAAGGGAATGCAGTAGAGCACTGGCCATGTTAGAAAGAATGGCCGCATCATGGGGCATCCCTCTGGCAACAGAGAAAACGACCAAACCAGCCAACAATATAATCTTCCTGGGCATTGAGATAGATTCGGCCGGGGGCTTATGCAGAATCCAAAAAATAAAAATAACTGAACTCCTGGAAAAAATTCAGGGCCTAACAGCTAAAAACAAGGGCACTGCAAAGGAAATCCAGTTACTAGTGGGAGGCCTCAACTTTGCAGCCAGAATCATCCCCCAGGGGAAAATATTCTCCAGATTTCTAGAACTAAAAATCAAATCATACACCAAACCCCACCTACACATCCAGCTAGGCAAAGAGGTGAAACAAGATCTAGAAATTTGGGGGAATTTCCTCAGAAATGTAACAAGACCTCACTTTGGCGCACGCCATTGAATACATGGGCAAAAAGGGTCCTCTTCACTGATGCAGCCGGGAGTAGGGGCTTTGGAGCCATCCTAGACACAGAATGGGTGGCAGGACAATGGCCCAAATCATGGCAATCTGCAGGGTGGACAAAAAACATTACCCTTCTATAAATATTCCCCATTTGGCTACCCGTAACACATCTGGGGCAGACAGCTAGCCAACACGGAACTCTTGGTCTGGTGCGATAACATGGCGGTGGTAGGTTCCATAAACAGAAGATCTACCAAATGTCATCTAGTGCGGAAAGTACTATGAACCATTACAGCAGTCACACTACAAGAAAACATTGTGGCCAAGGCAAAACACATTGCGGGAGCAGACAATAATATTGCTGATGCTTTATCTCGCTTTCAGTGGCCAAGATTCCTGGAGCTAGCACCACACACTCAGGAACAGATGACCGCAATACCAGCGGAATGCTGGTCATTAATGGGAGACAAGGAATAACGGTATCAACGCCAACGCCAGAGAGCCCAGGCCGGGATGCCCAACAAGAACCAGGCACCTCAGAAACGGGTGCCAACAACACGTTGCCCACAGAGAATACGAACCCTGGCACGGAGTTCCTAACAGAGATGGCAGAGAAAGCACTGGCAAGCACTACCACAGCTCAGTACAGTAAGTGCTTACAAACAGTATTTATAGCCACAGGTTTAAACCATGTAGAATTATTAACGATCAAAGACAGAAATATTTTTAAAATGGGCGCATGAACAGGGTTTTAAGAGAGATTGGGCAAAAAGACACCTAGTAGCAATTTCATATTTTACAAAAATACGGGGAGATTCAGCCCCCACCCAGAATGTCCTAATCTCCTATGCCATGAAAGGCTGGGGAAGAACGGAGGGACCCATGTAGACACCCGCCGCCCCCTAGACTTCAACAAGCTAGTAAAGATAGCAGACCAGCTGGAGGCCATATGCTGGCATCCATTTGAGACCATGCTATTTAAAACAGCATTTTTTCTGGCCTACTTCGGACTCATCGCCTCCAGCACCAAAGCCAACAACGGGTTAGGCATCATGGAGGCCAGGGTCAGACAGGACAGCGTCAGTATAGACATACAACAGTCCAAACAGTCCAAAACAGGAGCCAAAAGAACCATCAACATTTGCTGCATTGATGATGCAACAAACTGCCCGGTGTGCATCACCAACCTCTATTACGCACAAAGGCCCAAAGTGGTGGGGAGGTTTCTAATCCACAAGGATGCCTCAGCACTAAGCCGCTACCAATTTAAAGGGGTGCTGATGAAACCAATCAGCAAAGCGGGATGGGATCCACAGGAAGTTGGCACACACTCTTTTAGAATCGGGGCCGCTACATCAGCATGGCAAGGAGGGCTGGCGCCACAACAGCTAAAAAACATAGGGGGATGGAAGTCTGATTGCTACAAAAGATACATCAGACCACAGCTAATATAGCTCACCCCCTGCCCCCCCGTTTCCCTTTCCACCTCTCTAGAAACTACAGACGTGGGGAAGACCCCACTCCGATCAGCATGGATAGTCGGACACTTATTCGTCTTCAGGACAGGTCGCTGGGCAGAAGAAAGCAAAGAGGGCCCACCTTTCAGGAACACCATTGCTTCCTGGTGGGGATACAGAGGCCTCCTTTGGGCTGACATCCACGACACGCTAGCAGAACTGGTAGCATACAGAGACCCACCAGTATTCTTGATCGTACACCTGGGGGGCAACGACCTGGTGACCACAGGAAGGAGAAAACTATTTGAGGAAATCTGCTGCTCTCTGGCGGGCATTTCACACAACTGGAGGGACACCGAAATATACTTCTTGGCCATCCTACCCAGAAAGAAATGGCAGGGGACTTTATCTTACAAATCAGTAGACATCTCCAGAAGGAAACTAAACAGGGGGCTAGAGAAATTCTGTATAGCAAGAGGCCTGGGCTTCATAAAACATCCGGCCATTACCTTGGGTGACCCAGACCTTTTCCTCAAAGACGGCACCCACTTATCAAACCAGGGCATGGAACATTCATTTCGGGAAATTTCAGCACCCCTAGCCTCCAGGGGTTGCCTATAAGAGATATTTTCGGGGGAACACGGTCAGCCGGTAACCTGCCCATGTGTGGCCGCACAGGCCAGAGGGGATAACCTCAGGACCCGGTGCCCAAAAGTATGATATTATTATGATATGTGATTATTGTTATTCCCATACCATATCTGCACAATAAAATCCTACAGCCTTTTATTGGCAACACTTGACAACCCTTGTGCTCCAACTTATTTACAGGTATTAGGCCATTTGTAAGTGCATGCATATGGGTTCAGCAGTTATGGGCAATGCCGCAGGGCCGCTCAAGGTGAGGCAAGGTAACTGATGTTACCATTTGGCAGGCCCGGGAGAGGGTCAGCCCCCCACTCCAATTCTGCTCCTCTCCACCCATGGACACAGAGACACGCAGTCTCTACCACACAATGCAAGGGAAGGGTGAGGTTTGAACAATCACCTCACCCTTCCCAAAGCAGCAAGGTGCTAATGCACCTGGAAGTAACGACATTCAGACAGGGCACAGGTGCAAAGACCTGCCCCTCCCCTCGGGGGGGGTGGAAGACAGTCGGCTACACCGGCCTGGGGGCTGGACTACAGCCCCCACTACGCACTACAAAGGTCCAGGGCTTCCCCGGGTTTTTTATAAATAAGGGCAGCAAGCCCTAAGAAATCACAATCTGTTTGTGGACCCTGAACGGGGACCCAAACAAACAGGAGGTTCGCTGTTTACTTGGCGTCCTCCACTCTTTGCTTCTTTACCACAAAAACCCTCCCACCCTACAAAAAGAAGGGAGAAGAACAAAGAAAAAACAAAGCAAAGGAGGACACTGGACAGTGACCACTACAAGTCGTGGGACAATAAGGCGGCACGGGCCAGAGGGGGTAACCTCAGGACCCGGTGCCCAAAAGTATGATATTATTATGATATGTGATTATTGTTATTCCCATACCATATCTGCACAATAAAATCCTACAGCCTTTTATTGGCAACACTTGACAACCATTGTTCTCCAACTTATTTACAGGTATTAGGCCATTTGTAAGTGCATGCATATGGGTTCAGCAGTTATGGGCAATGCCGCAGGGCCGCTCAAGGTGAGGCAAGGTAACTGATGTTACCATTTGGCAGGCCCGGGAGAGGGTCAGCCCCCCACTCCAATTCTGCTCCTCTCCACCCATGGACACAGAGACACGCAGTCTCTACCACACAATGCAAGGGAAGGGTGAGGTTTGAACAATCACCTCACCCTTCCCAAAGCAGCAAGGTGCTAATGCACCTGGAAGTAACGACATTCAGACAGGGCACAGGTGCAAAGACCTGCCCCTCCCCTCGGGGGGGGTGGAAGACAGTCGGCTACACCGGCCTGGGGGCTGGACTACAGCCCCCACTACGCACTACAAAGGTCCAGGGCTTCCCTGGGTTTTTTATAAATAAGGGCAGCAAGCCCTAAGAAATCACAATCTGTTTGTGGACCCTGAACGGGGACCCAAACAAACAGGAGGTTCGCTGTTTACTTGGCGTCCTCCACTCTTTGCTTCTTTACCACAAAAACCCTCCCACCCTACAAAAAGAAGGGAGAAGAACAAAGAAAAAACAAAGCAAAGGAGGACACTGGACAGTGACCACTACAAGTCGTGGGACAATAAGGCGGCACGGGCCAGAGGGGGTAACCTCAGGACCCGGTGCCCAAAAGTATGATATTATTATGATATGTGATTATTGTAATTCCCATACCATATCTGCACAATAAAATCCTACGGCCTTTTATTGCCAACACTTGACAACCTTTGTGCTCCAACTTATTTACAGGTGAGGGTAAGGGTTCGGCCATTTGTAAGTGCATGTATATGGGTTCAGCAGTTATTCAGGTTCAGCCTGCTTCCCTGACCCTTCTTGCGCAGGTGGCTTACCGACTCGTAATATCGGCAAATTCTGGCGAAGAATCTCAGTAAATTGGTGGCCATGCTCTCCTCCACTGGCCAGTTTCCTCACAACAATTAGCTTCTGGAAGTGGCCACAGTGGCACTTCTCGAATCAGCTGATTATGGTTATTGAAAAAAGAGTTAAGTAGGGACCCTAACTTAGGGAGGCATATGCCTCGTGAGTCATAATTCTAGCACATAAAACAGCCTGCTAGGAGACTGTAGCTGCACACCAGCAATTGAAGTGCACCACTTCTGCATGTAGTAGGCCTTGCCCAGGAAGGGATAATCCACCTATCCAAAGGTTACTGAGGGTTTGCAAACTGTAGGACTAAACTTTCATTGGCAGTAGGTACATTTCAGATGGCAAGCCTGATCATCTATTTAATGTGCCAGTTGGAACGTGGTTGGGAGGCACAAAGGAACACAATTTCAAAAGCCAACACCCTGCAACCAGTGATTGAAGTGAGCGGGAACGGTCGGGAGCGGTGTTCCACTACTTTTGCTTTTTCTGTTTACCATTCCTCTACTTTTTACAACCATATCCACCATTCTATACAGAGGATTTGTCCAGTCATGTCCTTGTGCAAGTGTAACTTTGCAATAGGAGCCTTAGTTACTAGGCACAGACTATTGCACTGCCCCGGCCGCAACTCTTGTCACATGTTGCACTATGCTCCTAGCTACCCTCTCCACTGCCGAGACAACAGTTCCACTACTTTTTACGTTACACTTCTACCACTGCCTGCGTATAGCTAGAGACAATGAAGTTCCTCTAGATGAAGCACACCATAGCGGTCCAGAGAAGTGCAAGGGCCGAGTGAATAGTTTCTGCCATCATTTCCTGCAATTCTTGTTAAATAAGAAATGATTTTGGAGTACCCACCAGCTAGTCTCCTTCATATCACTGCTCTGCTTACAGCCTTTGATGCTTCATTCTCACGAAAGTCATTGCGACTGTCTGTTCTTTTGGAATTCTGCTTTTACAGGTGTGTAGTTATCAGCTATCGGATATATTTCACTGAGGGGTTCTGAATGTCCTCAGACAGACAGAAGGAGGGAAACTGACATTGTCTATGATGTTGCATGGAACGCAGAGATGAAATGCACCCCAAGGTTTAAAGCAATCAATATATAATTGTAATCAAGTACGATTTTCACAAAGTGAGCCAGCGCCACAATGGCAAGTCATGTAGTGAGATGGGTGTACAATTGATTCATTTGTCCTTCTTTTTCTCTCTTGCTTTTTTATTTTTATGATTACCATGTATTGTTTCTGCTCTCCACAACGTTGTGACTCTCCATTGGTTGGCCACTGGTCTGTATATATTTTGCATATAATACCAGTTTCTGTATTATCATATTGTTGTTTTGCTGACTAAAGCCCTGAAGAAGACCTTGAAAGTGAAGGTCGAAACACGTGCCAGACCTTGAAGGTGAAGGACGAAACACATGTCGGCTTAGCCTCCTCACTCTGAGACATTGGTGAAATAAAAGACATTCACAAGAAACAGTTTTAGTGTCTCTAAAAACTATTAACAGAGTTTTTGTCAACCATAATTGTGGCACTGGTGCAATTTGTGAAAAACGTACTTGATTGTCATTTTCTATAGCTTCGTAGGGCCCAAAGTTATCCTCTTCCCACTCTTCATAACTATGAGTGTTTGTTAAGATTAAGGGTTGGCCAACATAGTGGAACACAAGCCCTTTCCCCCTTTTTTGCCGAATATATAATTGTATGTTGTATATTATATGGCCTTCTGCATCCCTTTTCCAACCGTTGTGCTATCCATTACGGACCAGTGCTGGAGAGGATGTAGAATGGACGCGTGAGGGGCTTTATACAACACATAAAATATCAAGGACCGCATTATGAGTTTCACAGTTTGGGAAAAAATGGTGGTGAAACCATTGTAAATCCATCACTGCCACTATAATGACAATTTCCTGCACCACCAAATGTCCAATTTAAGGTCAAATGGAGGAAGTCCTTCCAGCAATTCCTGCAGGTATTACCTCCACTTTGCCTGGAAAATTGAAGGCTTTACGAGAATTATTGCTGGTGGCAAAAGCTCCAAATCCCAAAGGGTTTCTGAGGACTCCAGGAAACGGGCATTCCACCATGTGGAATCAGGCAGATTTAACATGATTGCAAGTGGCGGAACCTGTACATGAGTTTGGCGGTATTTCAACAGGAAATAGCGCCAAACATTTAATAACGCCCCAAGTTCTGTATTCGCTTCAGCCCGCAACATCACAAAAAGAAAACAAAAATAACCGACACAAAAAATGCTGTATCTGCCTGCTGTGATGTCCTAGCAGTTGATTGGGACTTTCACAATCCTCTGCTCCCAGCAGGAGGATATAGCATTCCTACATGTAATCAGCTGCTAATGGCTTCCTAAGTCATACACAGTTAATGTATATTTGCATTTTTTTTGTATTCTGAAGCAAACAATACATATACCCCGTATCACCCTTGATCACTTTAAAAATTGGCAAATCACACAAAACTGTCCATCTTTAAACGGGTCTAAGTGATCCGACCGTGACTGATTTTGCTGTGGTCGGAACGTTCGCATGAGAAAGGTGCGAACTACCAAAAGTTTGCACCTTTCTCATTCGACCACACGTACATACTATGGGGGCTGCAGGGGTTTGCCCCTCAACCCCCGCTCACTATACTGTGAAGTATAGTGAGCGGGGTGTTGCGGGGGACACCCCCGCAAGTGTTGAGGGAGACACCCCCGCATCGACGGGCCTTTTTTTTTTTTTTACTTACCTGCAATACTACCACCAAGGGTTCGAACTTTGGGTGTTCGAACCTTTGGTGGTAGCATTTTTAGAACTTTTCGTCCTTGCGGACCTTTATTGTTGGTAAAAAGGTACAATCCCCTTTAAACGCAGTTTACTAAATAGCAGGTAACACACCCATCAACCAAACTCTTTGGTTAGTCAGCCCACCATTGAAATGGCTCATCTCCATGACACACTACAATCTTCTCCTTTTCCTACCAGTGGCCTGTGGATAAAATACAGTTAGCAAGAAGAGAAAAAAAGAACCAAATATGTACTCATGAGGACATGAAAGTATTGTCGAATTCGTCAAAATAAATGCTAGCCAGAAGCTTCTCGTTTAATCTGTTTTTCTTTTTAATTTCTTGTCCTCCCTGTAGGGGTACGCAGCATGTAGGAGGGGCAGGGTGGATGTTACAAACTCTGGCTGTGTGTCTAATTTCTCAGAGAACACTGCCTTGGGAGAGTAGGATCACGAGGTTCAAGTTCCGATCGGGGGAGGCACCTGTTCTGTTGTACTATTACACTCCATCCTTTTCTTGCTCTGCTCTATGGGAAGGGCAAACCTGTGACAGCATGGCAGAATCCCAGAGGCGTCGCTGAGGTGGGATCGGGGCTTTAGCCCCTGGTCTTTTGGTTGTAGCCCCGGATAGAAGCTCAGGGTCAACAACGAAAGGCTAGCTAGCCCCCAGTCCCAAAAGCACACAATGGGGGACTTAAAGTGGGTTTGTATTCCCGAACGTATTTTCATACACAACATGTACAGGCAAGGTTCTCTGGGTTATATGGAAATGTTGCCTTGAGTCCCGACATTAGTGTAGCCCCGGATCTTTCCCAGACCTAGCACAAGCCATAAATGCAGCTGTTCTGAATGTAATGTGTGTCCCTCCCACACTTGACAAAGTGAATAATAAATCAGTTACACATTGCTTACAGATAAACCGAGCCTTTGAGTGACATTTGAGACTAACTGCAAGCAGGGGCGTAGGAGACACATAAAATCTGGGGGAGAGGGGGCAGGGGCCACCTTGCATACTTTGTTTTTTTATTTATTTATTGTGTTTTAGTCAAAGAACTTGACTTTTCACAAATTTACAATTATAATAGCAGTACGTATTAAATTACATGTATCATCACTGTATAAAACAAGAGAAAAGAAATAATTAACCAAACAGCAGTCCTACTAGGCTTTGGGATATTCAGAACGTGCAAGTGCAGTGACAAAGAAGAGGGGGCAGAGGAGTAAGGGCTACAGGGTCCCCCAGCATGTAATAAAAGATTATATAATTAATCTCACCTAAGGCCTGGGTAATTACTGTTCTGGGCTCACTTGTTTGGATGGGCTTTATTGGTACCAGAGACATCCTTCCAAGCCCTGAAAGCACACATTCAGTACTCTATTAGTTGAACCACTTGTCTATCACCGGAAATGCATTGGGATCCAACAGCATCGGGGGACATGATATGATCATTTATTTATATAGCGCCTATACACAGTGTGTTTCAAAGCGCCTCATGGCAAGGGAGGGAACAAGGGAAAATACAATGACATTCTTACAGGCCATGAACAGTAAGGATGTGAAATTAACTATCCTACTTGGCCTGATGAGATTTCAGATAGTGCAGGAGCTAAGACATAGATAAGGAAGGGAGTGGGAAAGTGGGAAGGAAATGGAAACAGACAGGCGACTACCGTACTAGGCCTTACAACATTTCTGGTAGAGCAGGAGAAATCAAAAGGTGAGGGTGAGGGGAGGGGAAAGGGAGGGGAGGAACAAAACAAGCGACTATCGTAATAGGCCTGGCAACATTTCAGATAGTGCTGGAGGTGGGGGGAAAAGTAAGGGGAGGGAGGAGGAGACAGAGGAGGTTGCTATCATACTAGGTCCAGGGACAATTCTGAAAATTAAAGAGAGGGAGAAAGGGAGAGGAAGAGAGAACAGAGAGTAAGCAGTCAAAAAGAGTGGAGAAGCAAGAGGGGAGAGCGAATAGAATTGCGGAAGTCAGTAGTAACACATAACGTTGCAAGCCAGGATGCAAGATGAAGATGGGAACAGCATGATTCACAGCCACCATGAGTACAAGATGCAAAGGAGGTCCAGCATGAGGGTTGAGAAAGGGTGACGCACCGTGAATCAATGAAGTCCATAAAAGTCAAACCCAGCAGAAATAGGCTGGAGGGGGGCGATGGGGAGCAGGGTAGAAGAATCAAGCAAAACAGGCAACACCTGTGTGCGAGAAGGGGGGCAGGGGGCACAAGGGAACATTACGGGGGGCCCAGGAGGGGTGGGGATGGCCTGTGAGGACAGAGGGAGTAAACACATGTTGGTGGATGCTTACATGATTTAATTTAGTTTCTGGGGCATCCACATTTATCATGCATTTTCTAGGTCCCCACACAGCCTTTGCCTAGCACACTTGAGAGACACCGCACACACCAATTTGCAAACAGTGCTAGGTTACTCACACGCCACAGCCACCTCCGTCAGAACGCATCAAGGCATTCTCTTTGAACGCACTGTTGAAATCGGGCATTTTAAGTACGGGTTCATCACATAGTATCTACTTCAACCCATCAAAACTTCCCTGATTGTGGCAAGACCAAACAATCTTATTCTGTTGTGAGGTTTTGAGCTTATCTGTGAGATTGACCATGAGGGTTGAACAGTTGTGGATGAACCTTCTATAGTACTTGGCTAGTCCCAGAAATGCTGAGTTGTCATTTGGTCTTGGGGAGAGGCGCTATTGCCATTGCCTTTACATTTTCGGTCCGAAGTTGAATAAGACTATTGCCCAGAAAATAACCAAGATATTTGACAGTGTTTTGGGCTAAATGGAATTCTTTGGATTGGTGCAATGCGCAACTTTCCTTAAGGCCATAGTGGTTTCATAGAGGTGGTATGGATGTTCCTCCCAACTATTGCTATGAATCACAATGTTGTAAAGGTACGTTCTGGCAAAGGCAAAGTAGGGTCTTAGTACATTGTATATGAACATGTGATAGGTGTCCAAAGCACCATGGATGCCAAAAGGAAGATCAATAAATTGAAACTATCACTGACGGGTGAAAAAGGCAATTTTTTCTTTGTCAGAGGGGTAAAGGGGGACTTGCCAAGACCAATAAAGCTAGGTGACAAGGATAATTGGGGTGACTATGAACTTTCAGAGGGTTTGATCACTCCCACTTTCAATATGTTGGTGATGTATTCCTCTGTTACCTTTCTACGCACTTCAGGGATACAGTAAGATTTAAAGTTTACCATATCTTTATTAATAATGTGATACAGTTTATATATACACTTTTCACATATTAAAAAAAACGTACATTTTAACAAACATCAATCACAAAATACACTGATGAATCATTACATAATACTAAAAAATACTAAAAAGATGACATAATTCTCAAAAAGAAGTAAAACTAAAATATGAGATAAACATTTCATTAGCTATAACTATGGAATACAATCCTGTTTCTCTTCTTAAGATTGCTCAACAACTGAAGACGAGCGATACTAATAAACATAATAGAAAAAATAAATAAATAAAGTCAAATAACATAAAAGTAGGGATTAAGCATACAAATAAAGATTAACGGCAAGAACCAGTTAAGACATTATTATTTACCATGTGCCCATGAGTGGTACGGATGTAATGGAAGACATTTCTGATCCTCTCTGGTTCTTCAGAAAGGACCTCACGGAATTGACTTAGCAGATCATGGAGATCCCTTTTCTGGATGGGGGTTAGATTTTCCAGAATCTGGTTGAGGCTCTGATCATTCTCAACTAAGAGGGTGGCCATGGTGACGCTGCTCCGCTCAACCGGGTCTGCCTTACAGGTCTTTAGGTAGATGCTGTGGTATATATGGATTTTCTATTGCCTCTTGGGTTGGAAAACTAGGTAAATGAGGGGTCCTTTTCTCTCGTTAATCTTGTACAGGCCGTACCATTTTGATGAAAACAGCCAAACTGTGTTTTGACCCATAGGGGTTGTGCACCGAATTACTGCGTCGTCTTCAAAGAACAAAGCGGGAAACCTGCTACTTCCCAGTTTGGGTGGGTCAAGGTAGTGCTCTAGAAGTACCTCAATTATCTCATTGATGTAGAGAGAAAACAAGAGGGGGGGCCAACTCACATCCTTGTCGTACCTCCCTCTCGACCTCAAAGTTCTTGGTTATTCCCCACCCAAGCCCCAACTGACCAAAGCCTTGTTTCCGGAGTATAGGGATTGGATGTTGGCTAGAAGGTAACCGGAATACCTTTACTTTGCAGGGTCTCCCATAGCAAGCAGTGATGGACACAGTCGATCAATGTGTGCAGGTTGACAACAATGGCAAATACCTTAACATGTCTGAGGGAAACATACTTGGTCAGGATCAAGCCCAACCTACAACTCTGGTCCACCGTAATTATGCCATATTGGAGACCTGCCTGTAAATAGTTCATTTTGTTATCCTCGTGTGCCCATGACTGGAGGCGAGTAAGACTTTGGCAAACACTTTACCAACAGCATCCATCAATGGAGTTATATAAACGAGAGAGCAAAGGAGCGCACATAGTTATGTCATCTTTGAGGATGTCAATGGGTATTTTATCCAGACATGGAGCCTTCCCTCCAAGAAGCCCATCAATTGCCTCCTCCACTTCCATGATCAAAAAGGAGACAAATCGTCCCCTAATTGGGTGCTGCTATATCCCAAGCAAGTCTCCAAACGTTCTACCTGCTGGAACTTACACAAATTGCTAAAATGTAACTGCCAGGTATCCGGTGGAATATGGCATTTCACAGGTGCCGGGGTGTTAAGATCTTTCCCCACTATTAGTTTCCAGAAGCAAATATGATCACCCATTGTACAGACATTTAACAATTCATCCCATTTCTGCTTGGCATCCAACTCTTTCTTCACCTGAGAAACAGCTTTGTATTCAACCCTCAGAGATCTTAAGTGCTGTTTATCAATTTAAATGGCACTTTGGAGGGAGGAGAACAAGTTGTCTTTGGCAAGCTGGCAGGCCTCGGGAAGCCCATGTAGGAGAGAACGGGAGTAAGGTGCTTGAGGATCTGGTGGTTGGTGTTGTTCCTCAACAGGAATGCCTCAGGGTGATGGGTGGCATAATCCAAAATAACAAGGATATATTTATTACCCAACTTAGATGGTTCAAGGGATTCTACAATATCTATTGCTATTCTTGAGAAAGGCACCTCAATAATGGGTATGGGTTGTAGTGGTGCTCTTGGTACCGTGACAGCAGAGGCCTTTTCGCAAATCTCACAGCCCGAGAAATAGACCGTAAGGTCAGTGTATACACCTTGTCAGTAAAACCTTTTGAGGGCCTGATCTTGGGTCTTTGCCATACTCTGGTGACTGGTGGTTAAGTGTGAATGTGCCAGCTCTATCACTACCCTCCTAGGGCTTAGAGGAATTACCAGTTGGCTCTTACTGGTAACATATTGCTCTCGACATGCTTGATACATCATGCCTTTTTTCTTAACAAAAAAAAGAAGGGTCAATTCTGATTGAGCCACAGATTTTCCAGGACAGCTCTTTCAAAGGACTTTGCAGGCATTGATCGTACCTTTGGGTAAAAGTGAAATCTGGCAAAGTGGTGTTATCATCCCCTTTATTCGGGAGAGGTGGGTTTAAGTTTTTGTAGGCTTCCCAAAAACTAAGGAGCCTCAAGTTGTTTTTGGTAGATGATCAACCTCCTGTATATATAGAGTGAGGTCTTATCAAGCATTCCCTAGCAATGGGTTCCCCTTTTTGACAGCATAACTCTGGACCCCCGAATTGTGTAGTACCACTTGGTTCTCCTCTCAGTAGTCTGGCTCTATGACTCCTGCCCGACCCAATTTGATGGCCAGCCTAAAATAGATTCCTTGGGGAGGGGATATGCTAATCCCGGTGGGGATCAGCTGTCTTTCCTGGGAGTGGCATTTCGGGGGTCTGTCAGATGCACTGCGGTGACCCCCAGATGAACAGGGTTAAAGGCTGACTCGGCTTTCCATCAGCATGGGACCTCCTCTGTGACGAGGGTCAGCAGTTGCACAGCTCTTAATCCTGCTTCATCTTCTCTCTCTCCAGATGTGTTTCCTCCTAGAGCAGAAAGCGAGAATTGACAGGTTCTCAGCCCCATACAACAATGGTAAATGTTGCAGGTCAGAAGCCAGCCTAGCCTGTCTTAAAGGGACCTGCACATTATTACCTTGGTCAGATCCTAAGCATGCAATTACCAATGAGGGATTGGGGCATGACAAAGGTAGAGTTAAATCACTGTCTGGGGATCCCTTGTCCCCTAAGTGGGGGTCACCCGCAGTGGGATCCCGCCTGCCCAGTCCCCTAGGGAGTGTATCGCATAGAAGGCTCACCTCCCTAGTCAAAAAGGGGGTAGCCCCAACTCTGGGAGATAGGACGAATTCCATGGATTCGTCACAATACCTTCCTCTTCCAGAGGTGGAAGGCGTGGATTGCTTGCACTCTGGTTTACTTAAACTATGCCTGAGTCTCTTCACCTTCACCCACAGTGTCCTATTCCTTCTTGTCTGTTCGTCCTCTTGTTTCAAAAGAGTTTTAGAAGACATGTCTGCCCCCCTTTGGAGTATCCCTGTATATGGCCATCCCTGCTCTCCTTTATACACCTCACGTGGGGGTTTGTTCTTTACTCTCGACCCTGATAAGGTTTTCATCATGAATGTTTAAATTCTTACAACTGAGTGAATAATGAGCGAATAGATAATGTTACACATTTTCAAGCAATTATTAGTGGGAGTTTGGTCTCTGTCTTGGTTCGTGGCTTCGAGATGTTTAGGGCTGTTAGTGCGGGCCTGCAAAGTGTCACATTCATCTGTGGTGTCCAGCACCATCCTGGATTTCTCCCCAACGCGGAGAGTGGCTCTTTGCTGCTTCCCATATCCTCTGCAGCACTGTGACTCTGCCCGTGTTTTGTTCTCAGTGGTCCCGGTCTGTGAGGAGGCTATCGACAGCTCGCTTGATGCTAAGCTTCTTGGTTAGTTCCTTCAGAGTTGGCGAAAACCACGGGCTAGTAATTTGGTAGATCTTTCCTCGCGCATGCCGGCTTCTCCAAGTTTTGGTCTTGGACAGTGTTTTGTTTGATACCCTAGGAGATGCAGCTCTATGGACCAGTAATCCACAGTGGGACACTGTAAAGAAACATTACCATGTCTCTAGGGGATCGCAAGCCAGTGGCAGACCACCTCATCCACCATCCAGTAGGCACATCGGGTAGCGTCCTGACCAGCTCAATGCCTAGTGGCATCTTTCCTCCACATGGAAGGGTAAGGAGCTCGGACAAAGCATCACAACTTTCCCCTTGTTCCCAACAGCAAAGTTTCCTGTGACTTTGTTTTGTACTCTTTGGCCTTCATTATAAGTATGGTGGTCTGGAAATAAGGGTGCCGGTAGCAACGTACTAGCACCCTTTCCAGACCGCCATAATACAACAATGCCGGTAGGGGCCACGGATCACCGGCAGGCCTGACATACCGGGTTTTCAGGCCCCAACCGGCTTGGTTCTCATGGAAGCACCGGCACCGTTTCCATGGACTCCTCTGGGACTCCATGGAAATGGGGATTTACCATTACGCCCGCCACTTGTGATATCCCCATGAATATCAGGTGGCGGTAAGGGTGTTACAGGGTTTGTTGATTATCTGCTGCCTACCGGCAAAGTTTACCGGCAACCCCTCTTTGACTTTGTTTTGTTTCAAATTATTCTCTGTTCCCTTCACCTGCCCTTGCAATGTAGAGGTTACTTGTGCGTCTAGTTCTAGCTCCCTTGTCCTTTCCTGGTAGAGAAAGGGATTTTGAAGCCTCTTTGTTTTTCCTGCTCCTGGTCCCTTGGCTCTCTGCTTGGGTTCATTCTTGGCTTTGCCTGCTTTGCTCCCTTGGTTGCCTGGTAATTATGGAGTGTGATGTGCAGCTTTGCTTGCTAACTTGTGCTCTATAAATGCCTAACCTTTTCTCCCTGTGCTGTAAACTCTGCTCCTAGATACTCCTGGGTCAGCGTCAGTGTGTATTACGTTTTTTTACCCTTTGTTGTTCCTGTCTTTGGCATCTGTTTCTGATCATCGAGCTTTGTGAAATTTGCTGGGCTTCTTATCCTTGTATTCCCCCTAAGTACCTTTCTATAGTGCTCTTAAAGGCGTCATTTTAGAGACCCTGTCATGGATCAACGTAAAGGTGATATAGCGCATAGAACACCTGTAACAGCAATAATGGATGAGGAGCTGGCTAAGCTTCTGTGTGCGAGCTGTAGAGTGCATACCCTGCAGTATTGATTGAGTCCCTGATATAGGCGAATTCAGATTCCCTGTTTAACACAACATATCTTTAAAGATGATAAAGTTGTCTATAGGTTCCATATATTCAACTGAAGGCGAAACACACTTTGACATGGGCTAATGGCCAGCAGCTGCCATGTGCATTAACAAAAATCAAACAATTGAACACAGCTACCCATGCCCTAACTGGGAGTCCTTGCACTTAAGTTGCTTAAAGACTTGCCACCCAGTGTGACATGTAAGAGCACGTTCTTCCTCCATCAATCCATTCATCCATCATACAGAACAAACGCTGAACCCAGTTAGCGTATTCTGGCTCAGGTCAAGTGGTTGGCAGGGGATATTAGACAGATGTTGCTATGGGTTCGCATGCACCAGCGGTCTCTCGGCATCCAATCAGGGAGCGGACTCTCATAACATGCATATATTCTATTGTGCACTTTCAATAGTCAATACACTTGGTTCTGTGAAGAGCAGACTCATCTCATGCATGTTATAGTTACAGGGGCAGATTCACATAGAATAACGCAAATGAAAGGAGCGCAGAGTATGCGTTTGTTTCATTTGTGCTATTTTTTTTAGAAACACGCAGCGTACCTAATTCTCAAAGGTGACCTGCGCATTTCACAAGGGGTTGGACAGTGGCACAAAGATGCCCTATCCAGCCCCTTTGCATACATTTGTGTGATGTATGATTGGTTCTCAGCAACCACGTGGTTGCTGGGAGCGCATTTCACCGAGATGGGCCATTAGTCACCCCCCCCCCATTTGTGGGATGGAAATGCTAGTGTGACAGCCGTGGTTTTTAATCTGAGGCTGTCACCTTTTTTAAAAAAAATCATGACAGGGTCAGACAGGGTCAGAAAGGACCTTGCCATGATTTGTGCTCCCCCTGCGCCTGTTCTGAACAGATGCAGGGGAAGACCCTCGAATATGTGGCTTTTAGAATTCGGGATGTGCAGAAACGCCCTCTTCTCTGTGCAAAGGAGGAAAAAAGGGCATCTGAATGAGCGTATATTTTGAGAATCTGGCCACAGTGTGTCGCAATGTCACAAATAGACAGCGCCCCCAAGTTAAGGACAGGGCCAGAGGAACTCACTTGGTCTTTGTATGTAGGGTCAATCCTACATATTCTCTGGCACTTCAGCCTTGGACCCACAATTCTACCCCAAGGTCTTCCCAACCCCACCCCCCAGGTCCTCCCACACACACATTGGCCAATAGTGCATCAATGGGTGGTGGCGCACGAGGTGTTGTCGAGCCATCCATGTTCATGTTAATGTTAATGGGTATTTGTTCTGCGCACTATCACCACCCATGTGGTCTGCTGGTGCTCTGGCAGATTTGAAAAAGGAGGTTTTGAAGGGGGTGGGTGTGGGGGGGGGGTTAGTAGGTTATTGCCGGAACAGGAAGAGTGAGAAATTGTGATGTCCTGTTGGCAGCCTCATTTCGGTTTGCACTGTTCGCTGAGCTTAGGTGTGATTTCTGGGTCGGTGCCATTCCCATGTGCTGTTGTGCATGGTAATGTGTTCTTTGTAGGTAGTTGCAGGGCAAAGCGATGCATGCGGATTGCTGTGCAGTGATGTGGTTGTGTGTGTTTGCGTTGGATATGTGTAAGCACTTATAGTTGGATTAGGTTTTTTTCTTAGCTTCTCATTTTGGACTTCTGTCCTCATCGTCTGTGGCCATCCTGTGTTTTGGAGATTACTTAACACAGTGTTAGCTTTCCCCTGTAGATGTCTAGCATTATATGGGCATGAGAGGTTGCTGCGGCCTCCCCCCACCCTCGGGCTAGGGATGATTCGATTATGATGGGGTATTTTCCCTCCCTGGGTTTCTTGTCGGGCTGGGGTTGGTCCCTACCTATCGGGTTGTGTGCCCTGGGGCTCCTTATTGACCTGTGTTGTTTGGTGTCCCCGAACAGTTTCCTAGTGGAGGTTTGTGGGGGGCCTACCTATTGGGTTGCATGCCCTGGAGCTCCTTGGTTGCATGTGTTGGTTGGTGTCCCCACACTGTTTCCTAGCAGTGTCTTTGTTTTCTTAGTTGTTCCCTTCTGATTCTGGTGTGTAGAGTCAGGTTTGAAGTCATATTTTGAATTTCAGGTGATCCCTTGTATTGTGTTTGATTTTTGGGAGGCAATATCAGATTTTTGCTGCCAGCTGAGAGAAAGACGACCATCTGAATTTTCTTTTGTTGTGTGGTTTTGGTTCTAGGCGAACGTTGTTGGTTGATCTGAGTGGTCTTGGAAAAACAAAGGCAGAGGTCACACGGGTGAATACGAAAACTATTCAAGTACTAATTGATTCAGATAAATGTGGAGAGGGAAGAGGCTCAGTCAGATAACCAATTTTAACTTCATATTTTAATATTAATCAAAAACATCATAATAGCATAAAAATATTTATTACATTCACACAATAACAACCTTAAAATTCTTTCAAATGTATGACAAAGCAAAAGATTCACAAATATCGAAAAAGGAGGGAATTTAATCTAAAAGCAACATATCAATTGCTACTTAATGTAATGCATATCCATATATATTTTATAAATTATATCATTAAAGCACTGCAGAGGTGCTATCACAGAAAACTGCTAAGTGCCAAAAGTGCTGATCTGAGTGGTCTTGCCAGAAGGTAGATGGTTATTTTCCTTTGTAGGAACTCTGCTCCTTGGCCGTGGATTGCTCCGTGCGTTATGCACATTGTTTTGAACCATATTCATTGTTTTATCGGTAGCCAGTGTACTGTTTTCAGCGCAGGAGTGATGTGTTCTCTTCGTGGTGGTCTGAGTAGATGTCTGGCCGCTCTGTTTTGGATATGTTGTGGTTTCTTTAGTAAGCGTTCCGGCATTCCTAAGTATAGGCTGTTGGCATAGTCTACATGATGACGGAGATGATGGTGAGTGTGTTATGGGTGAAGGAGAGGAACAGTATGACAATCTTTTACCGTTTGCAGGAGGAAGAAGCATTTCTTGATTATTGTGTTTACTTGCAGATCTAGTGTTAGCTCGTTGTCCATCAGGACTCCCGGGTTTTTTACTGTGCTTGATGTTGTCTGTGCTGTTCCAGGTTCTGTCGGTCATGGGAGGTAGTGCTTATTTTCCCTTTTTTGGAAGTAATCATTATTTCAGTTTTGCCTGGGTTGAGTTTGAGAATGTTTGTGTTCATCCAGTCGTAGAGCTCTTGTAGGCAGTCTTCTAACGTTGTGTTTTCTTCTTGTGTGTCTTGTATTTTGTAGACGATCTGTGTGTCATCCGCATAGTTGTAGTATGTGAAGATGTGTCTTTTGATGAGCTCGATTAGTGGAGTCAAGTAGATGTTGAATAGTGTTGGAGATAAGGGTGATCCTTGTGGTACTCCCCTGGTGGTTTCCATTGGTGTGGATTTAAAAGGGATAAACCAGACAGATTGAATTGTCAAATCATGTCCTGATTTCGAAAAAATAAATCCTCCGCAATTTCATTGCAAATCAGGAACATTCTGTTGGAGTGGTTGGATACCTCTTTGATGTGTAATCACTTCATTATTTTGTCAATGATCAATCACATAAACTACTGCCATGTACGGTGATAAAATAGGCATTAATTCCTCAGCAATCAGCTCAACAATCAATAATGCAGAATATGCACAGAAGCACTGGAACATGATCGAATAGAACATGTGTACTCTATAATTATTTCAAGCAGAGCAATTATCTCTCTGCCTCCTTCCTAACAAGACCAACATTTCTCATGATGTGTTCTGCATTCCGTGTGCTATTCATTACCCCTCTGCATGTCACACTTACACCTCCCAAGAGGTCAGGGGTGGAAACGATGCAGGCGCTCTGCAAAGCCTTAACATGTTAAGTCAATACTTATATCTATTTTCTGCAACCACCTCTTAGCCATGTCGAAAATAAATTGTGATTAAAAACTAGTCATAGACTAATGAATGTATTCATTAAAACAAAAATAATTACCCCCTCTTCATCCAAGCATGGAAGACAAAGGGATCCACAGCTGCACATTTTGGTTCTGCTCCAAAAAAGTTAAAAGAAAAGTAGCTTATTTCTTTTCCACCACCCGCAAAAAATGCGTTCATCTGACGATGAACATGACGCCCCCAATGCAATATTTATCGCTGAGAATAATGCGATTTGAGCATACATAGCTCAATGTGATATTTAAAGAGGTGGTGACTAATGTTCCAAACGACAGACCCTCTCAGTCTAATCTCAGAAGATCTCTGCAGCCTAATCCTTGCACCTTCAGCCACCTGCTTTTCCACCCCAAGAACCGCTACCTGCTTTTCTATCTGTAGAACCACTGCCTGCCTTCCCATCCCTAGAACTGCTGCCTGCCTTCCCATCCCTAGAACTGCTGCCTGCTTTTCTATCTGTAGAGCTACTGCCTGCCTTCCCATCCCTAGAACTGCTGCCTGCCTTCCCATCCCTAGAACTGCTGCCTGCTTTCCCATCCCTAGAACTGCTGCCTGCCTTCCAATCCCTAGAACTGCTGCCTGCTTTCCCATCCCTAGAACGTCTGCCTGCTTTTCCACCCCAAGAACCGCTACCTGCTTTCTTATCTGTAGAGCTACTGCCTGCCTTCCCATCCCTAGAACTTCTGCCTGCCTTCCCATCCCTAGAACGTCTGCCTGCCTTCCCATCCCTAGAACTGCTGCCTGCTTTCCCATCCCTAGAACGTCTGCCTGCTTTTCCACCCCAAGAACCGCTACCTACTTTCCTATCTGTAGAGCTACTGCCTGCCTTTCCATCCCTAGAACTTCTGCCTGCCTTCCCATCCCTAGAACTGCTGCCTGGCTTCCCATCCCTAGAACTTCTGCCTGCCTTCCCATCCCTAGAACGTCTGCCTGCTTTTCCATCCTAAGAACCGCTACCTGCTTTCCTATCTGTGAGATACTGCCTGCCTTCCCATCCCTAGAACTGCTGCCTGCCTTCCCATCCCTAGAACTTCTGCCTGCCTTCCCATCCCTAGAACGTCTGCCTGCTTTTCCACCCCAAGAACCGCTACCTGCTTTCCTATCTGTAGAGCTACTGCCTGCCTTCCCATCCCTAGAACTGCTGCCTGCCTTCCCATCCCTAGAACTTCTGCCTGCCTTCCCATCCCTAGAACTTCTGCCTGCCTTCCCATCCCTAGAACTGCTGCCTGCTTTCCCATCCCTAGAACGTCTGCCTGCTTTTCCACCCCAAGAACCGCTACCTGCTTTCCTATCTGTAGAGCTACTGCCTGCCTTCTCATCCCTAGAACCTCTGCCTGCCTTCCCACCCCTAGAACTTCTGCCTGCCTTCCCATCCCTAGAACTTCTGCCTGCCTTCCCATCCCTAGAACTGCTGCCTGGCTTCCCATCCCTAGAACTTCTGCCTGCCTTCCCATCCCTAGAACGTCTGCCTGCTTTTCCATCCTAAGAACCGCTACCTGCTTTCCTATCTGTAGAGCTACTGCCTGCCTTCCCATCCCTAGAACTTCTGCCTGCCTTCCCATCCCTAGAACTGCTGCCTGGCTTCCCATCCCTAGAACATCTGCCTGCCTTCCCATCCCTAGAACGTCTGCCTGCTTTTCCATCCTAAGAACCGCTACCTGCTTTCCTATCTGTAGAGCTACTGCCTGCCTTCCAATCCCTAGAACTGCTGCCTGCTTTCCCATCCCTAGAACGTCTGCCTGCTTTTCCACCCCAAGAACCGCTACCTGCTTTCTTATCTGTAGAGCTACTGCCTGCCTTCCCATCCCTAGAACTTCTGCCTGCCTTCCCATCCCTAGAACTTCTGCCTGCCTTCCCATCCCTAGAACTGCTGCCTGCTTTCCCATCCCTAGAACGTCTGCCTGCTTTTCCACCCCAAAGAACCGCTACCTGCTTTCCTATCTGTAGAGCTACTGCCTGCCTTCCCATCCCTAGAACTTCTGCCTGCCTTCCCATACCTAGAACTGCTGCCTGGCTTCCCATCCCTAGAACTTCTGCCTGCCTTCCCATCCCTAGAACGTCTGCCTGCTTTTCCATCCTAAGAACCGCTACCTGCTTTCCTATCTGTAGAGCTACTGCCTGCCTTCCCATCCCTAGAACTGCTGCCTGCCTTCCCATCCCTAGAACTTCTGCCTGCCTTCCCATCCCTAGAACGTCTGCCTGCTTTTCCACCCCAAGAACCGCTACCTGCTTTCCTATCTGTAGAGCTACTGCCTGCCTTCCCATCCCTAGAACTGCTGCCTGCCTTCCCATCCCTAGAACTTCTGCCTGCCTTCCCATCCCTAGAACTTCTGCCTGCCTTCCCATCCCTAGAACTGCTGCCTGCTTTCCCATCCCTAGAACGTCTGCCTGCTTTTCCACCCCAAGAACCGCTACCTGCTTTCCTATCTGTAGAGCTACTGCCTGCCTTCCCATCCCTAGAACCTCTGCCTGCCTTCCCATCCCTAGAACTTCTGCCTGCCTTCCCATCCCTAGAACTTCTGCCTGCCTTCCCATCCCTAGAACTGCTGCCTGGCTTCCCATCCCTAGAACTTCTGCCTGCCTTCCCATCCCTAGAACGTCTGCCTGCTTTTCCATCCTAAGAACCGCTACCTGATTTCCTATCTGTAGAGCTACTGCCTGCCTTCCCATCCCTAGAACTGCTGCCTGCCTTCCCATCCCTAGAACTTCTGCCTGCCTTCCCATCCCTAGAACGTCTGCCTGCTTTTCCACCCCAAGAACCGCTACCTGCTTTCCTATCTGTAGAGCTACTGCCTGCCTTCCCATCCCTAAAACTGCTGCCTGCCTTCCCATCCCTAGAACTTCTGCCTGCCTTCCCATCCCTAGAACTTCTGCCTGCCTTCCCATCCCTAGAACTTCTGCCTGCCTTACCATCCCTAGAACTGCTGCCTGCCTTCCCATCCCTAGAACTTCTGCCTGCCTTCCCATCCCTAGAACTTCTGCCTGCTTTTCCACCCCAAGAACCGCTACCTGCTTTCCTATCTGTAGAGCTACTGCCTGCCTTCCCATCCCTAGAACTTCTGCCTGCCTTCCCATCCCTAGAACTTCTGCCTGCCTTCCCATCCCTAGAACTGCTGCCTGCTTTCCCATCCCTAGAACGTCTGCCTGCTTTTCCACCCCAAGAACCGCTACCTGCTTTCCTATCTGTAGAGCTACTGCCTGCCTTCCCATCCCTAGAACTGCTGCCTGCCTTCCCATCCCTAGAACTTCTGCCTGCCTTCCCATCCCTAGAACGTCTGCCTGCTTTTCCACCCCAAGAACCGCTACCTGCTTTCCTATCTGTAGAGCTACTGCCTGCCTTCCCATCCCTAGAACTTCTGCCTGCCTTCCCATCCCTAGAACTTCTGCCTGCCTTCCCATCCCTAGAACTGCTGCCTGCCTTCCCATCCCTAGAACTTCTGCCTGCCTTCCCATCCCTAGAACTTCTGCCTGCTTTTCCACCCCAAGAACCGCTACCTGCTTTCCTATCTGTAGAGCTACTGCCTGCCTTCCCATCCCTAGAACTTCTGCCTGCCTTCCCATCCCTAGAACTTCTGCCTGCCTTCCCATCCCTAGAACTGCTGCCTGCTTTCCCATCCCTAGAACGTCTGCCTGCTTTTCCACCCCAAGAACCGCTACCTGCTTTCCTATCTGTAGAGCTACTGCCTGCCTTCCCATCCCTAGAACTTCTGCCTGCCTTCCCATCCCTAGAACTCCTGCCTGGCTTCCCATCCCTAGAACTTCTGCCTGCCTTCCCATCCCTAGAACGTCTGCCTGCTTTTCCATCCTAAGAACCGCTACCTGCTTTCCTATCTGTAGAGCTACTGCCTGCCTTCCCATCCCTAGAACTGCTGCCTGCCTTCCCATCCCTAGAACTTCTGCCTGCCTTCCCATCCCTAGAACGTCTGCCTGCTTTTCCACCCCAAGAACCGCTACCTGCTTTCCTATCTGTAGAGCTACTGCCTGCCTTCCCATCCCTAGAACTGCTGCCTGCCTTCCCATCCCTAGAACTTCTGCCTGCCTTCCCATCCCTAGAACGTCTGCCTGTTTTTCCACCCCAAGAACCGCTACCTGCTTTCCTATCTGTAGAGCTACTGCCTGCCTTCCCATCCCTAGAACTTCTGCCTGCCTTCCCATCCCTAGAACTTCTGCCTGCCTTCCCATCCCTAGAACTGCTGCCTGCCTTCCCATCCCTAGAACTTCTGCCTGCCTTCCCATCCCTAGAACTTATGCCTGCTTTTCCACCCCAAGAACCGCTACCTGCTTTCCTATCTGTAGAGCTACTGCCTGCCTTCCCATCCCTAGAACTTCTGCCTGCCTTCCCATCCCTAGAACGTCTGCCTGCTTTTCCACCCCAAGAACCACTACCTGCTTTCCTATCTGTAGAGCTACTGCCTGCCTTCCCATCCCTAGAACTTCTGCCTGCCTTCCCATCCCTAGAACTTCTGCCTGCCTTCCCATCTCTAGAACGTCTGCCTGCTTTTACACCCCAAGAACCGCTACCTGCTTCCTATCTGTAGAGTTACTTCCTGCCTTCCCATCCCTAGAACGTCTGCCTGCTTTTCCATCAAAAGAACCGCTACCTGCTTTCCTATCTCTAGAGCTACTGCCTGCATTCCCATCCCTAAAACTGCTGCCTGCCTTCCCACCCCTAGAACGCCAGCCTGCCTTTCCACCCCTAGGACGTCTGCCTGCTTTTCCACCCCAAGAACCGCTACCTGCTTTCCTATCTGTAGAGCTACTGCCTGCCTTCCCATCCCTAGAACTTCTGCCTGCCTTCCCATCCCTAGAACGTCTGCCTGCTTTTCCATCCCAAGAACTGCTACCTGCTTTCCTATCTGTAGAGCTGCTGCCTGCCTTCCCATCCCTAGAACTTCTGCCTGCCTTCCCATCCCTAGAACGTCTGCCTGCTTTTCCATCAAAAGAACTGCTACCTGCTTTCCTATCTGTAGAGCTACTGCCTGCCTTCCCATCCCTAGAACTTCTGCCTGCCTTCCCATCCCTAGAACGTCTGCCTGCCTTCCCATCCCTAGAACTTCTGCCTGCCTTCCCATCCCTAGAACGTCTGCCTGCTTTTCCATCCTAAGAACCGCTACCTGCTTTCCTATCTGTAGAGCTACTGCCTGCCTTCCCATCCCTAGAACTGCTGCCTGCCTTCCCATCCCTAGAACTTCTGCCTGCCTTCCCATCCCTAGATCGTCTGCCTGCTTTTCCACCCCAAGAACCGCTACCTGCTTTCCTATCTGTAGAGCTACTGCCTGCCTTCCCATCCCTAGAACTGCTGCCTGCCTTCCCATCCCTAGAACTTCTGCCTGCCTTCCCATCCCTAGAACGTCTGCCTGTTTTTCCACCCCAAGAACCGCTACCTGCTTTCCTATCTGTAGAGCTACTGCCTGCCTTCCCATCCCTAGAACTTCTGCCTGCCTTCCCATCCCTAGAACTTCTGCCTGCCTTCCCATCCCTAGAACTGCTGCCTGCCTTCCCATCCCTAGAACGTCTGCCTGCCTTCCCATCCCTAGAACTTCTGCCTGCTTTTCCACCCCAAGAACCGCTACCTGCTTTCCTATCTGTAGAGCTACTGCCTGCCTTCCCATCCCTAGAACTTCTGCCTGCCTTCCCATCCCTAGAACGTCTGCATGCTTTTCCACCCCAAGAACCACTACCTGCTTTCCTATCTGTAGAGCTACTGCCTGCCTTCCCATCCCTAGAACTTCTGCCTGCCTTCCCATCTCTAGAACGTCTGCCTGCTTTTACACCCCAAGAACCGCTACCTGCTTCCTATCTGTAGAGTTACTTCCTGCCTTCCCATCCCTAGAACCTCTGCCTGCCTTCCCATCCCTAGAACTTCTGCCTGCCTTCCCATCCCTAGAACGTCTGCCTGCTTTTCCATCAAAAGAACCACTACCTGCTTTCCTATCTCTAGAGCTACTGCCTGCATTCCCATCCCTAAAACTGCTGCCTGCCTTCCCACCCCTAGAACGCCAGCCTGCCTTTCTACCCCTAGGACGTCTGCCTGCTTTTCCACCCCAAGAACCGCTACCTGCTTTCCTATCTGTAGAGCTACTGCCTGCCTTCCCATCCCTAGAACTTCTGCCTGCCTTCCCATCCCTAGAACGTCTGCCTGCTTTTCCATCCCAAGAACTGCTACCTGCTTTCCTATCTGTAGAGCTGCTGCCTGCCTTCCCATCCCTAGAACTTCTGCCTGCCTTCCCATCCCTAGAACTTCTGCCTGCCTTCCCATCCCTAGAACGTCTGCCTGCTTTTCCATCAAAAGAACCGCTACCTGCTTTCCTATCTGTAGAGCTACTGCCTGCCTTCCCATCCCTAGAACTTCTGCCTGCCTTCCCATCCCTAGAACGTCTGCCTGCCTTCCCATCCCTAGGACGTTTGCCTGCTTTTCCACCCCAAGAACCGCTACCTGCTTTCCTATCTGTAGAGTTACTGCCTGCCTTCCCATCCCTAGTATTTCTGCCTGCCTTCCCATCCCTAGAACGTCTGCCTGCTTTTCCAACCCAAGAACCGCTACCTGCTTTCCTATCTGTAGAGCTACTGCCTGCCTTCCCATCCCTAGAACTTTTGCCTGCCTTCCCATCCCTAGAACGTCTGCCTGCTTTTCTATCCCAAGAACCACTACCTACTTTCCTATCTGTAGAGCTGCTGCCTGCCTTCCCATCCCTAGAACCTCTGCCTGCCTTCCCATCCCTAGAACTGCTGCCTGCTTTAACCATCCCTAGAACTGCTGCCTGCTTTCCATCCCTAGAACTGCTGCCTGATTTCCCATCCCTATTGTTGTTGCCTGCCTTCCTATACCTAGAACAGCTGCCTGCTTTCCCATCTCTAGAACTACTGAACTGCGGCCTGCTTTCCCACCATTAGAAGTGATGCCTGCTTTCCCACTCCTAGAGCTGCTGCCTGCCTTCCCATCACTAGAACTTCTGCCTGCTTTCCCAGCACTGGAACTGCTGCCTCACTTCCCATCCCTAGAACTGCTGCCTGACTTCCCATCCATGGAACAGCTGCCTGCTTTCCCATCTCCAGAACTACTGAACTGCGGCTTGCTTTCCCACCCTCAGAAGTGATGACTGCTTTCCCACTCCTAGAGCTGCTGCCTGCCTTCCCATCACTAGAACTTCTGCCTGCTTTTCCATCCCTGGAACTGCTGCCTACTTTCTCATCTCTAGAACTGCTGCCTACCTTCCCATTCCTGGAACTGCTGCCTGCTTTCCCATCCCTAGAACTGTTGCCTGCTTTCCCACCCTTAGAACTGCTGCCTGCTTTTCCAACCC
This sequence comes from Ambystoma mexicanum, assembly GCF_040938575.1. NCBI lineage: Eukaryota > Metazoa > Chordata > Amphibia > Caudata > Ambystomatidae > Ambystoma > Ambystoma mexicanum. Next base: position 687,090,966 of record NC_090931.1, on the reverse strand, counting down.
TGCACCTCCCTACCTAAGAACCTCAGGACATTCCAACAATGATTATCTTCAAGATTGGCATTCATTGCCAAATTGTACCCCAGGAGTCTACCGCAGCGTCTTGATGTGCCATTAGCAACTCTCTCTGCCCCCTCCCCCATTTCTCCCCAACCGCCAGCTACACTGGATTTAATGTCTTTCTATAGCCCCATGGTCATTACTGAAGAGTACTTCATGTCTTTTGATAGCCCAATATACTGTTTCCAGCTCATGCCCACCAATGCCTGGTTTCGTTTGTACACTAATATACTATGACTACATAAAGCACTCAGCCATGGGACTAGTCAAGTAATAAGTGTGCCCTTTCTATAAAGATTCACAGCTAGCCAACCAGCTTTCATTTTCAATACATAAATGCAAATAGACACATACAAAAAATCAGTAAATATTACCCTTTCATTTAGCACATGATGCAAACCGAAATATGTATTGAGGATTATCTAATAAGAGTTACAGCATTTGTTCCTTGGAATGTTGGTGCACTCCTGCCATTGGACAATCTGCAGGCTATATGAGCTGGTAGAGCCCGCAGAATTGTATTGCGCCCAGATTGTTCAGCATGCAAGGGTACAGGTCTACCGGCTGCAGTGCAGAGTGTACCTGCAGCAAATTCCCTCTGAGGGCCATGTTCTATTTGCAGGCTGGTGCATACCCATATTGATCTTAATACCAAAAGTGTGTTATAATAGATTTATAGACCCAGACTTCATGCTGTAGCGGGCATATGGGCATATAAACATTATAGAATTACCTGGATGCACTCAATGTTTAACTCGTTTTTTTTTTTAACTTTGTTTATTTTAAATCAAGGCAGAATGATAAGTACAGACATTATATGCAAGGGTTATCTCAGCAAGTTGACCCCCAGTCTTTAGACCCCCCTGTGTCTTCTCTCTCTATCCTCCTCCCTGGGTTATCAGTCCCACAAGGGCGGTTCGGCCGGAGCCTCAGCGGTCAGGAGTCTTCCTCCGGGCTCGCCTGGTTCGTCAAGATCCAGAGGGCTCTGGCGGGCCTATAGGTCAGGGCGGGGAAGCGCTGGTCGAATTCCAGGACTGGGGCCCAGATGTTCTGAAAGCGGTGTAGCATCCCCGCTCGTGCTGCCGTTACCTTCTCCGCTATCAGAATGTCCCATACTTTGGTCCACCATTGGGCAATGTGGGGGCCTTCCGGGGATTTCCAGGTTCGGGCCACCACCGTTTTCCCTGCCAGTAGGCAGTGAGTCAATAGTTTCGCTCTGGGTCCGGAGCGCGGGTAGATCCCGGGAATTGGAGCTCCTAACAGGATCGGCTCCGGTTTCAAGGGAATCATTGTTCCGGTAATCAGTGAAATAGACTCTAGACAAGCTTTCCAGAACGGTCGGATCTTCGGGCAGTCCCACCACATATGGAAGAAAGAGCCAGGGAGGCCGCATCCTCTCCAGCAAGCGTGGTCTATCTGGGGGTTCATTTGGTGGAGTCTGAGGGGCGAATAGTACCATCGCAGCATGATTTTGTATGCGCATTCTCTGTTGGTGATGCAGGTGGATGCGGTATGTGTTCGGGTCCATATGTCCACCCAGGTTTGATCCTCTATCGGGTGTCCCAGGTCCACTTCCCATTGGGCCATACATCGGGTTCTTGTGGTTAGGAAGTCGCTTAAGAAGCGTCTGTAGAGAGTGGATACGCTGCCGCGAGTCGGAAGGTCTCCTAGGGTGAGTTCCAGGGCAGTGGGAGGGCGGGTCGCAGCTTGCAAGGTTTGGGGGTGTGAGCACCAGTGGCGTAGTTGGATATAAGTAAATCGGCCACATTCCCGAAGTTGGAACTTCTCCTTACATTGGGCGAAAGTGAGCGGTTTCTCCCCTGTATACAGCTGGTCTATGGTTTCTAGCCCACCTTTGGTCCAATTTTGGAAATTGCGGGGATGCATGCCCGGTGTGAACATTGGGTTGAGAAAGACCGGGGAGCGTGGGCTCAGTCCTCTTGGCACTCCCTTTCGTTTCAGCGCCCAGTCCCAAGTGCTAAGGGTGTGTTTGGTCGACAGCAGGAGCTCTCCCCCATTGGACCTGAGGGGGGGCGGGATGTGTGGCAGAAATCGCAGAGGCAGGGGGGTCCGCGACTGTTCCAGCTCCACCCATCTCGGGCGGTCTGTCGTATTTTGCCAGGCCTGGACCCGGGCCAGTTGGGCTGCCACTCTGTAGACCTGAAGGTCTGGAACCCCCAGTCCCCCAGTTTGGGACTCCCCAACATAGTTCTGAGAGGGATTCTCGCTTTCTTACCTCTCCAGATAAAGTTCAGCATTTTCCTCTGGATCCCTCAGAGAATCGGAGTGGGGATTGCCACTGGCAGTGAGGCGCATATGTATAAAAATCTCGGGAGAAGGTTCATCTTGCATGCCGTGATGCGTCCAAGCAGCAAAATCTCCTGGGTCCCCCATCGCTTCAAGTCGCCCTCCAGTTCCTTGAGGAATCGGGGAAAATTGAATTTGTACGTCTCTTTTGGATCAGCCGGAATGTAAACCCCCAAATAGGGGATGGCGCTCCTTTCCCATATTATCGGGCACATCCTAGTCAGCGGTTCTCGCTCTGCTGGGGTGAGGCCAATGCCCAAGGCGGAAGATTTATCGAAGTTTATGGTGAGGCCCGAGACTTCGCCATAGCTGGTGATTTCGCGAATCGCATGTTCAAGCGATGAGGGGGCCTCCGAGATCGTAAGTAAAATGTCATCCGCATATAGGGCAAGTTTATGATGTGAAGGGCCGCTTGTTATGCCCTTGATTTGGTCATTCCGCCTAATTTTTTGTGCGAAGGGCTCCATGGTGAGTGCAAAAAGCAAGGGCGACAGCGGACAGCCCTGCCGAGTCCCGCATGACAAGGGGATTGGAGCCGAGAAGTGGCCGTTGATCCTCAGGCTTGTTGTAGGTCGATCATAGTTGGCCAGCACCATCGTTCGGAACGCCGGTCCGAAGCCGAAGGCCCCTAAAGTGTGTCCCATAAACGTCCAATCCACCCTATCAAACGCCTTGGCTGCATCGAGGGCCACCAGGATTAGTTTTTGGGAGTTCCGGGAGGCGAGGTCCACCAGGTTCAGGGTTCTCCGGATATTATCGCCTGCGGTCCGGTGCCGGATAAACCCGGCCTGGTCTGGATGAATGATATTCGGCAGGATGCGATTCAAGCGGGTCGCCAAAATTTTCGAGTAAATGTTTGCATCTATGTTCAAGAGTGCGATGGGTCTATAAGAGGTTATGCTCCTTGGGTCTTTTCCAGGTTTAGGCAGAAGGATGGTGGTCGATTCCTGCATCGATGGGGTCACCGCCCCCGTTTCCCTGAAGGAGTTGAATAGGGTGGTGAGATGGGGGGTCAGTTGCTACCTGAATAGTTTGTAAAACCTGGTTGAGAAGCCATCCGGGCCAGAGGCCCGTGATTTGAGAGATTTGATGGCGTCCTCAATTTCCTCCCCCGTGATGGGCTCCTCCAGTTCATCTCTCATTGCGTCGGAGAGCTGGGGCACCTCTGCCTGCCGAAGGTATTCCTTCTGTTGCGCTGGGTTTCGTGGGGTTGCCTTCACGGTTTGGGCCAAGTGCTCAATCGCGAGGTGTTGCTTCTCGGGTTCTGAGTATAGTATGACCCCGTTGGTGTCTCGCAGGCCCATGATCGCGATGCTGCGTCTTTGCTTGGCTAATTTGGCCACCAGGAACCTGTTCGCTTTGTTGCCCTTCGCATAATACGACTGTTTGACCTTCGCCATCAGTTGGGCGGTTTGTTCCGCGTAATGGGCTTCCAGTCTTTTCCGTGCCGTGCGAATGGCCCGTTGTGTTCTGGGGGACCAGCCTTTCTCCTTGTGGAGTGCCTCGGCCTCTCTCAATTCGAGCTCCAGGGCCGTCCGGGTTCGTCGTCTATCTCGATGGTAGGCCGCACCCTGGGCTATCAGGGAGCCCCTGATTACTGCCTTCATGGCGTCCCAGTTGTTTGCTAATGAGGTGTCTGAGGCCGGGTTTTCCACAAAGAAGTTCTTTATTTCCGTTGCGATCTTGTCTCTGGTGGCCATGTCGTTGAGGATTGGGTCGTGTAGCATCCATTTGCGCGGGGTGGTGGGGTCAGGGTTCTGAACCCGAAGCTCCAGGAGCACTGGAGCGTGGTCGGAGATCGCTCTTGTGCCGATAGTGACCTTCTTAACTGAAGGGAACGTGTGAGGTGAAATCAGGAATAGGTCAATCCTTGAGAAGGTGCGGTGGACATACGAGTAAAAGGAGAAGTCCTTATCATCAGGGTGAAACACCCGCCATGAGTCTATTATCTCCAGGGTCCTAAAGAGACGAAGGAGGCTGAGTGCTTGGGCATAGTCGCCTGGGGTCGGGGGGTGTGATCGGTCTTTAGTGGGGTCAGGGACCCCGTTGAAGTCCCCACCGACGATCGTTTGGCCCTCCACGAAGTTGGCGAGCGATGTGCCCAGGGCGTCATAAAAATGTGATTGTCCAGAGTTGGGGGCGTATACTGAAATGAGGGTGTACAGGTCTCCCAACAGGAGACATTTGATCGCTATAAATCGGCCTTCTGGGCATGTCTTTGTTTCCAGAATCTGTGGGTTCAAGTCTTTCCTGAAGAGAATCGCCGGGCCTCCTTTTTTGCTTGTGCCGGAGGCAAAGAATTGAAGCGGAAATAGCCGAGACCGAAGGCGGGATACATCAGCGGGCAACAGATGGGTCTCTTGAAGCATGGCAATCGCGGCCTCCTCGTCGCGGAGTTTTAATAGCATTGTCTTTCGCTTGTTAGGAGAATTCAAGCCATTAACATTCAGGGAGAGGATCCGAAGCGACTGAAAGTCCTCTGAGGGCTCACTCTCCGTTCCCTGCGTTAGGGGGGGGGTCCTGGGGTGGAGGTTCAACTGCCATGACTGACGGAAGCACTCACAAAATCATTCTGCACTTGAGGTTTTAACGCGAAATCCCAACGGGGGATTGCAACTTTAACAAGGCGGTAGACCGACTTTGTTAGTACGGTCGTACCTAAGGCCAACAGGGCCAATTGTCCCATACTGTGGGTTCCCAAGGAACAGAAGATGGAAAGTATCCTTGGGGTGGGTATGAGCCATGGGAATGCCCCGCCGCCGTCGTGTACTTAAAAGAGGTTGGCATGTAGGTAGCGGGTTCTAATTCAGACGAGCATATCTGTGTCCCGGCTAGCTCATTGACGGAGCCTGGGACCGTGGAGGCGTCCACGTTCATCACTTCTTGTTGTTTCGTTGTATCGACGACCAAGGCGTGCGTTTAGCTTTTGGGGAGGGAGGCGGACCAGGGTTCTCAGTCCCCTCTAAGAGTGGCGTGGGAGGGTCCCGGGGAGCGGTCAAGTGCAAGATTTTCTCCGCGTCTTCCAGGTGGCTGATTCGGCGTAGGGTGCCATTATATGTGAGTTGAAGAGCTGTCGGGAACAGCCATCTGTAACGGATCTGTTGCTCCTGGAGGAATAATGTCAGAGGCCGAAGTGCTCTTCTTTTCTGGAGCGTGAGTGCCGAAAGGTCCTGGTAAATTTGAAGAGGGGTGCCCTGGAAAGTGATCTCTTCACCTTGGCGGCTGATCGCTGATATCGCTTCTTTCGTTGTAAAGAAGTGGACCCTAGTGATCACGTCTGGAAGGGGGTCTGAATCTGTCCCGCGGCGCTGGCGAAGCCTGTGGGTGCGGTCCAATATGAGCCGAGATTTGTCCAGATCTGGAAGTAGAGCCTCAAAGAAGTTTGCCACGTAGTCCGCTAGCTTGTTATCGGGGACGGAGGATGGGATGCCCCGGATGCGGAGATTATTGCGTCGGGCCCTATTTTCGAGATCTTCCTGTTTAAATTCCATGATCTCGCATTTGTGATGCAGGGAATCGATCGATTTTTGCATTTCCCCCAGAGCGGTGGTGTGCTCCTGGGCATGATCTTCGATCTCTCCAAACCTCTGCTCGAGTTCTGTGACTCTCTGATCTGTTTGGTCAACTTTGGTGGCGAGTTCCGAGAGGCAAGCGCGGAACTCAGATTTGATGTCCGCCATGAAGGCTATTAGGTCTCCTTTAGTGGCAAGCTCGCCCCTGTCCTCTTGCTGCTTCTGTGGGGTCAGTTTGGGAGGTTCCTGTTTCTTGGGTTTCTCTGTAGCCGTAAACATGGCGGAGATATCCGTGCCTTTGCTCACTTTTGTTTGTCTCGACATGTTGCTCACGCCAAACAGTTCCAGTCGGGAGACTAGCGGCAGGGCCCAGGACAGTGGGAGATGGCAGCTGGAGAACTCCGTCACCCTGGCCTTCGCTCCGGGTCAGGTGTAGATGGGTGGGCAGGGGCGCCCCAGGAAGGGTGGAACGGGGAGAAGGACTTCGGTAGGGCTGATCCAAGATGGCCGCAGTGGTCCCGACTTGATCTGCAAAGTAGGGAGAGGAGTGGGGACCTGTTCTCGGTAGCAACCCAGAAGGAATCCAGGCTTCCCAACCGAAATCAGGGGATTCTATATTAGGTACTGCTCCTCCTCTCCGGCTCTTCTGCCTCCCAAGGTCCCGCTACCGACAGGTGCGGAGCGTGCTGCTGAGCCCCGGTACGGTGGCCATCTTAGTTTCGTCCGTCGGGTACGGGAGAGAAGTTCAACTTCAAATTTCTAATAGAACGCCGCCACAGTCGAAGACGGTGTTTAGCCAGGTTATGCCATGTCGGTTCCGGTCGCTGTAGATGGCATTAGCGACACGAAACCCCGCCTAGAACCGCCAGATTTCGACGGCGGCGGCGGACATCCCACGGGCGGCCTCAGAGGAGCGACCACATCGATGGCGCTCCAAGCCACGCCCCCCCATTTAACTTGGTTTTTAAGGGCCAGGTACAGCCCTCGAACCGGGACTATAAAGCTTTACTATCTCATGGAAGTCATGGTTGACCTCCTCTGAGCCAATGGGAATACTTGGAATGCAGAGAGTAACTACTGTTATTGACTGCATGCTGAACACACTTTCTTCAAAAGTAGAATGGAAAAAGCAGAAAGCACTTCTCTGCATTAAAGAAACAGCAATGCAATGTTCCAGCAAGATATCTCTCAACAGGACTCTCCCTCTGAACATTAAAAAATGTGATCACTTTTTTACACTCAACATATCCTAATGTTAAAACTGTCCTAGTTAAACCAAGTTTACATTTATATAAACAACCTGGTTATTTAAATGCTATACAATAAACTCATATTTAAGCTACTTAGACACGTTGTTTATTTACTTTTTTCACTATTAAAAACCTTTATTTTATTTTGCCACCAGAACTCCAAAACATATATTGCTGTCGCCACTACAGGCTAGTAGCCTTGTACATCTCACAGGGGTGCAATGTTGCTTGGGATAATGACCCTGCCCCGTCTTATGGACATCCGCGTCACCTCGGAAAATAACTTGGGAAGTTGGGCATTTTTCCTGTGATAATGAACCCTCCTTTGGTTTATAAGGATATATTTTGCTCAACCCAATCATACTCAATGCAAAGACCATAAAAGGATTAAAGTATGAGTCGAGACTGACAAGATTCTGGCCTGTCTCCTGCAGGTCGTACACTGGAGTTCCAGCTGCAGGGCTCTCTTAGAAGTATCTAGGAGAGTACTGTGAAAGGTAGTCATTTGTTTTTTTCAAGATATCCATAGCGAAGAAATATGACACATATCCACCTGTAGGTAAGGGGTCAGTATATTCTGATATGTTCAGAATTACTCCTTGGGCATCAAGTTGTGGACCTCTCAAAGAGTGCCCTGGCACTGGGGACCCCGAGTTTGCACCCCAAAAGCAAACTCCACTCACAGTTTACAAGAAGCACACACACAATCAATCAGAATATAGTGAAGCTAAGTGGGAGTTGTTGTACATAGTCGGTGGTGATAAACAAAACTGGGTGTGGTTGGGACTCCGTCGGGCTGGGATTGGAGACCTCTATAGGAATAGCCACACCTTGTTCTACAAATACAAGGTAGGTGTTGTAGGGTGTTCAACAAACACATTCTGATGTCCCATATTTATTAAACTGTGGGGCAACCTATCATCTAGATAACAGATACTCATTATGGGGCCCACAAGACATTGACTGTTCGTATTGGCTCCTCCTTCCCCCGGCGTTTCCTTTGCTCTGCCTCTGACGCAAAGCCAAGACCTGCAGTGGTGAAGCTGGCACAGGGCCTACTTCATGAATCTGGAGCTGAGACTTTCAAGTATTATTTATTTTACCATCTATTTCAATTGGAGAGTGATGGCAGAAGGCCAGTCTAGCACACTCACAGATGGAGCGTGGGCGGGGCTAACAAAAATAATAAAAGAAATAATATCTCCCATGCGAGAGACACAAACTAAGAATTAACAAACCTTTATATGGCAAGTGCCGCATAAGATGACTCAATAAAATGATCAATTTCCAGTGTATTGCTCATATGCATGGTGTAATAATGAGTGTTCTTTTATAGTGCTTCATGCCAGATTCCTTACTCTTCTAAGCACTGCAGAAACAGGAGCCATTCATACTCCATCTTCTGGTACTCAATGCATCACCCTTGAAAGGATGAAAGGTGAAGTTGCCTCTGCCATGGGATTTGGACTTGCGCAGGACAGACTGGCCAGACGACTCAGATGGTTACCATGCATGAGTCCTGAACAGCCTCACATGTGCATGTGTTATCATCACATGGCAAACACAGCCTCCAAAGCTGCATACCTGCCACCTGATTTCATGTGTTGTTTCCTCGGATACGTGGCACTGGCCCTTGTTGCTTTAAAATGCATGGGAAAGGCTAGGGCTTGGCCAGCTTTACCTCTGGTAATACTGTCAAACGGAATTACTGTTACCACATGCAGTAATCCTGGGGTAATAGGAAGGGCCTGCATGATTTAGATTAATGTGCACCCTTCTGCTAGTCTCCATTTTGAAGTCCAAGTACTGCATTGGGGACATGCAGAATTACTGCATGCAGCAATACCACATGTGTAATACACGCTTCAAAAGGACAAAGCCCTTCCCTGGATCTGAGCTCTCCTGCATGGATATAATTGTATGCATGATTAGTGACTACAAGGAGGGTGATACAAAGGAAGTCCTGAGGAAGACTCCACTGGGTCAAAACACGTGTAGGCTGACACTGCACAGTGAATCACAGCACACACCAATAGATGTGACATTTTGTTGATCTATATTGCTGGCGCAGGTTGCGAGTGATTCACATTTTGTGTTTTTATCACCTGTGTAATTATACAACATGCGCTCATTCTTTTGTTGGATGAATGTGTGGGTCCCCATAGAAGCAGCCCGGGAACAAAACTTTTGCTACTGAAACTCGTAATTTGGCACAACAGTAAAACATGTGGTATTTCTAAATACTGCATGATTAAAAACGACGGGAAAACTCGTAATGTGCAATTGTTTTTTCTACAAATGTCGTTGTCAAGTTGCCCAACCACTGTCAAGTCTTTAGTGAGTGGCACAGATACTTATTCACAAACATTCCTCCTAGGAGAGCTCCCAACCCCTCATCCTTTCATATATTACGAATGACAGCTTGTGTGCCTTGGAATTCACCATTTGGCGTAGGTGCACTCACCATACTTAGGTAGAGCGCTTCTATGTGATGTGGGCGAGGTTATTTTGTCGAACTCGATTTAGCCACTTTTTTTCTTGTTTACATTTGGCCCCAAATATGTGTGGGGAGAGACCCTTGCACCTCCCTCCCCCCCGACCTCTCCCTGTCTTTATTATCTTGATTATACACCCCCCTCACAAATATTTGCGGTCAAATTCTCCCAAAAAATTAGACGAATTTGAATTCGACAAATTCTGCTGCAATGTAATCTCCCTACTCCCGGTAGAAGCACCAAACAAATCATCACTTGAGATTTAAATCATTTCATGTTTTATTAGGATTCCTTTCTCACTCTACTTTTAAGAATAGCAAATTGTTTTTTGGTACATGGAGCCGCCACTTTCATTCATTTGAGGCGTTATTGTTTTGGGCGAATTCATGCTTTTGACAGTGAGCAATGCGGCCCCACCACTCTAATCTAAACAAACGTGCCTTACTTTCCAAGTGGCCTTAGGGGTCCATAGCCTAGTCCTGCTCAATGGGGGCCCCGCTTCCAAATGACTGTCCTTTTTGGCCGACCCTATAGGATGGCATTACCCTTCCAGGTAGGGTGGTGGAGGGGTTCATCCTTTGAATCCCCCATTGGATCGCTCCCATGCTACCCATCCCCTCTTCCCGCTGCATCTTAGCCATCACGCCCCCCACTCTCCACCCACCCAGCCTGAAGCAAACACAACCTTGCACCCTTCCACACACTTACCTGCTCTCTCACAGCACCTGCGACTTCCCTCTTCCGGGCTGCTGTGGGCCCCTCTTGTCCCGCCTGTTCCGGTGCGGCCATCTGGGTGCCGTATCCTGGATGGTCCCTTTAAGAGGCAGCACAGGAAACGCAGTCTATGGACCATATACCAGCCTTGGCGCACCAAGGGTATCTATGCACCAGCCGCCAATGCACACTTCTCAAGTAGGATGTGGAGCAACTGGCGTGCAGTATAACACGATATTGGTTCCAACAAGGGAATTTCTGCATAAGTTTACAGCTCTAAATGTACTGTGTCTACTGTTACAGGTAAGCAAGAGCTTTCATATACATGTCAGGTATGTATACAATTTGCAGATTCTTTTGAGGTGATAGAGCAGCCTCTGGTTTTCTCAGGTTCACAAGCATGTGAACAGAGATGTTTAGCCCAATCCAAGCCTGGAGCGTCCAAAGATCCAGACTGTTTGTCTTAACAAGTGGCAGGTCCAGTTTTCCCTTAAGAGTAAGTGTTATTTCTAATGGTAAATAAATCTAGCATCTGATTGGTTGAGTGAGATAGTGATGCTGAAGATGTGGTGGTCCCATTGGTAAACGCAGGCCAATGTTAGCCTATGAGAACCTCTCACTCTGAAAGTTCTGTCTCTCTCTGGTTAGTTACACAGGTTTCTGGCCATGCAGGGATCTCTGGTAACCAGAGGGTAACTTTTCGGTGGTGGTTCCAGTGCCGATAAATGTCTCCAGATGCTGCAGGGATATGGTGGACCTCTAAAGTAGGTGGAAAGGAAGAAAGAAGAAAGGGAGTCTGTTGCTGCTGCAAAGCTTTGGGACAGTGATTAATGCGATGGGACTACAACACCGAATTCCAGCAAAGGTAGCAGGTAAGCAGAAGTACTATCACATGTATTGACAATCTCTTTTAGTGCAATCCTCCATTGATGAAAAATAATGCATCGACACCACAGACCTGTTGATCCGTCCAGTTGCTGATGCTCTTGCATCTTAATGTCCTCCCTTCAGTGTCTCAGCTTCTACACAGGGTCGCGCATTGCCGGCTCTAAAGGTTCAGGGAGACAGTAGAGCAGGACTTAGGTTATCCCACTGAGGCAAGAAATGAAGGCACCAATGCAGAGTCCTTACCTGGTCTAGAGGTTACAGTATCCATAGACACTGGCAAAGCTTCACCTCACAGGCTGGTCTTCGATGGGCTGCAAATTCCCCCAACATTCTGCACATCCGTCCTTCCAGGAGTCATTTTTGTGCTTCAGCATCTTATCCCAGCTTTAAACGACATACTGATGCCAGCATTGATCAAATTAATGGCTCTGACACTCTGCCCTTATGGACGATGTTGGGCAGATGGAGAATTGTATCCCTACATTTCTGGGATTCAGCCATTCAATTAATGCTTGCGGACACCCAAGCACACAAATGCTCCTTGATTAGTGGGAGGACTGTGTTGTTGTCTACAGTTCCAACCACTGTGCATGGAGACTGGTGGGGACCTGATACTCGGTGGTAACATAGAAGATGTTGATGGCTTTGGTAATTCTTGAGTCAATCGATTAGGAGGGCCCTGATTCCAGTGAAGTGGTGTCATAAGTGTGAATAACCAAAAAGGAGCAAAGAGTGGGTGATTTCAGCGAGTGGAGGACAAGACCGTGGCTCAAGACCATGGTTCAATTTTCATACTAAATCATGACCTGGAGAGATTGCAGTGTCATGACCTCTGTGGGACTTGCTTGTGGTTAAATACATCTCCTAGGGCTCCTCCGAGTGTTGGAGGATGCAGAACAATAAGTGCCGCAAAGGTTCTTCCTAGCTTGTGGCACCATACAGATTGTCCCAACATGTCAGTTCCCCATGAGTACACCAACCTTTGCTCCTTGCACCTACAGTATGTGCTCCACAGCCCACTAAAAAGGATGCTTTGCACTAAGTGAGTTGTTATACAGATTGTAAAGATGCCCATAATGGCAGACAATGGGCCTCATTATGTAGATGGGGATAATAAAGCCAAATGGAATTACAGTTATCATCTGTGGCAACTGAATAATCTCCACCTGATTATGAGTTGCGGTTATTACTCATTCTGAAGACTCATAGGATGTCTATGAATAATAAACGTATTACCACTGTATGAAATACCTCCAGGAGTAATTCCTTCATTTTTTTGAGCTTTAGGGGTTTTCAACTCATAATCAAGAGATTCTGATCCTAAATCATAACATGTCCCAAAGAGGGGGGGAGAGCGGCGGGATACAGAGTACTCATTTTATTTTAAAATGTTTTATTGGCATTTTCAGAAAAATACAATAGGAAGTGACAATCGTCTAGTGTTCCAATGGTTAAGGGAGAAGGGGGACAGGGAAAGAGGGAAAGCAGGGGAGGCAACTACAAAACAATAACATAAAACAAACAACAAAGGTTGTCTTGGTCCGATGTCTCCTTCCGGGGTTAATCATGCTGGGGGGCAGGGCAGGTGATTTGGCCTCTGTAATGAGGCGTCTAGGCTGTTGGGCGGGGCAGATCATATTATCACGGGGTTACAGTTCCGAATTATTTTCGAACTTTTTTGGGTAGGCTGACATTGTTCACGGGGGTTTGTCATCGGACGGATGAAACATGTCCCATAACAGAGTCTTCCAGGCTTCGTAGGTCATGACTGGGCCTTCTCCATCTTGGTAATTCCCTCTCCCCATAGCCTAGTTTTGGCCTCTGACCAGTGTTCTAGTTCCTTAAACTAGGTGGTGCAGCGGGGGCCGGTGGAAGATTTCCATGTCGAGGCAATTGCCCGCTTAGCCAGAATACATACCATGTCCATATATTTGATGATGTGCCTGATCTTGCTAATCCGTGTGTAGGAGCCATGCAAGCATTCCTTTAGGGTACACTCGTAGCGGATGAGTCCCGCCCTTCTACATGCTTGTTCAATTTTGTACCAGAAATGTTGTACCTTTGGGCAGTTCCAAAACATAGGTGCCATTCCTGCTTCCTCTGATTTGCACCGGGGACATCGGGGGCAGGGGGTTTGCTGAATTTCGCAATTCTGCTGGGGGCCATATATGTTCTATGGAGGACGTTTAGTTGTATCAGTCTGATTCTTGCATTTCTGGACACTTCTCTGGGTTATTGTAGGATTCTCCCCCATTCATGTTCGGTAATACTAGTTCCCAAGTCCTTTTCCCATGAGCCCTGTAGGATGCCGCTCCTGGGGTTAGGCCTGTCTGTGAGCTGGGCATATATCCTGGGAGGATAGCTCAGCGGCAACGTGTTCGCCTTGGAAGCAAGACAACACGAAGCAACACAGGTTTGATCCCCGGGTCCGCGTTTAGAAACCTCTGGGTATTCAGGCGCATTATAAACATGCAACTAAGACAAAAATTACAATTACGCAACTAAAAAATCAAACATTTCCTGTAACAGCGCCTCAATGCCCGCGGGCTGTGTGAGTGCAATATGAAAATGCAAATAAATAAAAATAAATAAATATCGTAGAGGTCGGTTTCCAGCCGTCTCCCAGGTTATGCATTAGGGTTAGGGTCTGATCTGGTTCTGGTTCTTCCGGCCATACACTCCATTTCTGTTTAGCCATTTCTCTGATGTTTCGGTAACGGAGGTGTTGGCCTTTGGGGAGTCTCACGTCATGTACCAGGGAGTCAAAGTCTCGGAAGGAGTTGTCTTCGTACATATCACCCCAGGTGTAGATACCGTGCCTTTCCCATAGTCTCATGAGTGTCAGTTCATCTCTATTAGCGCAAGTATCGGCAATCAATGGCGTCTCCGGGGAGTATGGGTTCCTAAACTTTTGCAGTTTCAGTGCCCTATCCCATACCTTACGACCCAGCTGGATAAGCTGGGAAACTTCTGCTAAGTGCTTCCATCGGACCCAGAGAATTTCTTTCAGTCGCATCAGTGTTAATAAGTGGCTCAAGAGATCTGTCTCTGAATTGGGGTCGTCTGTGAGCCATTTGGCTACAAAGTTAAGTTGGGCCGCTAGGAAGTATCTTTCTAGATCTGGGAGCTGCACTCCGCCTGCTTTGTATGGGAGTTTTAACGTGTCCAAAGCGAATTTGTGTCTGGAGTTCCCCCACACCAGATCCTTCAGTAGTGTGTTCAGTAGCTGGAAGAAGGCAGCCGGTATATAGTAGTGGATTTTCTGGAAGAAGTACAGGAAGCGAGGTAGTACTATTATTTTAGTGATGGCCACGCGGCCCATCGTCGACAGAGGGAGCCTGGACCAGAACCTCATTGTTTTTTTTGAGCCTTTGCACTGCCACTAGTGTGTTGCCATCATGTGACTGCTCGGGGGTGTGCCAGATGTTTATATCCAGGTGCCTGAATGTGTGTGGCTCCCATTTTATCCCAACTTCAGGGAGTGCCGAAATGTGGGTCCCTACCAGCCCGGCTAGTGGAAATATTCAAGACTTCTCTGGGTTAAATGATATTCCCGTTATTATTGCAAAGTTACTTAGTACCTCCAGGATCATGGGTATGTTAAGTTTTGGGTCCCTTAAATAGAGCAAAACGTTGTCTGCATACAGGGAGATCTCATGGTATTAGTCCCTTATTTTTATGCCTGCATCAAATAATTGTTTCCTAATAAATATAGCCAGCGGCTCTAACCCAAGGATGTATAACATCAGAGAGAGGGGGCATCCCTGTCTGGTGCCCCTCTGTATGTCCAATGTAGCAGACACAATTCTCCCTGTTTTTACCCTGGCCCTTGGTGTCTTGTATAGAATCTCAATCCAATGGATGAAGCCCCCACCCACACCAAATTATTTTAGGGTAGCTAAGAGCCACACTCAATATATGGAATCAAACGCTTTGCTAGCATACAAAGAGACTACTGCGTAAGGTTCTTGTGAGCCTGTTGTTTGTGTTATGATGTGCTGTAGCCTACGTAAGTTGGCTGTCGTGCTACGGCCAGGGACAAACTCGTTCTGATCTCCATGTACTAGGGTCCCAATAACTTTCGAGAGTCTGTTGGCCAGTATGGTAGTAAGGATTTTTATATCGCAGTTAAGGATGGCTATTGGTCTGTAAGAGCCACAATCTGCAGTGGGCTTCCCAGGTTTGGGTATGGGGATTACTAGGGTCTCTTTCATACTACTTGGTAGCTCCCCGTTCTCAAAGGCTTCCATGTAGGTCTCATGTAAAATTGGGGTTAGCTCAGCGGCAAACGTATTGTAGAACTCTGGGGGTAGCCCGTCGCTCCCAGGAGTTTTACAGGAGGACAGTGCTTTAATCACCTCCTGTATGTCTTCGGGTGTGAGTTCCTGGTTTAGTGTTTCTCCCTGGGCTTCATCTAGTCTGGGGAGACCTATTTCTTCTAGAGTATCGAGAATTACTTCTAGGGGAAAAATGGAGTCGTGGCTGTATAAGTGGGAATAGAGGTTTTTGTATGTCCCGTTGATCCCTATTTGTGTGGTATGGGTAGCTCCTGTCTGATCGTGAATTTTGAGGAATGGGGGTTTCGGGCTTTCTTTTTTACACAGCCATGACAGTAGCCTGCCAGGCTTATCCCCCTCTGCATGTGTCCTGGTTGTTTTTGTGATATAGTCGAATTTAGTTAGTATGGCCTAGGCTTCCAGGCAATCCTTCTGTGCTGTGGCTGTTTCTTTCTCGAGTTCTCTGGACTTATGGACCGTTGCTTCCAGCCATCTGATCTTCTCCTCTCAGCGCTCTAGGTCCTTCTTGATTGTCTTCCGGATCCCTCCGGCACTAGCAATGACCTTCCCATATTGAACTCCAACTGTGTACGCTTCCCACATTTTTGTCAACGTACTCCTCTATTTTTCTGCGAAGCTCCTCTTTGAATATACTATCTGTTAGGGAATCTGTGGGCATCCACCACATTGGTATGGGTGGTCTGGGGCTCTTTGGTTTCCATACCATTAGGAACGGGGAGTGATCCGATACGGATCTGCCTAAGTAAGAGGAGGATTCAATTTGGGGGAGGTGAGCTTTATCTATCGACAAGTAGTTTATGCGGGTGTATACCTCATGTGGTGATGAATAATATGAGCATTCCCTACCTTTAGGGTGGAGGTCTCTCCACACCTCTGATAGGTCCAGATGATGGCTGGTTCTTCGAAGGGTGGAGGAAAGTTGGCTGGTCGGTTGCATCGGGGCAGCGGACCTGTCACGAGCACTGTCATGAATGCAGTTAAATTCGCCTCCGCAGATGAAGAAACAATCTCTGTAGGGTGCTAGCTTCTGTTGTAGGGTAGCAAGATATGTAGCAGTTCCGCAGTTGGGGAGGTATGTGTTGACTAGGCACACTTCTTTCTGTTCGATGCTTCCTCGGAGTATAAAATATCTGCCTTCGGGGCCCGCCTCTTTGGACCAACGTTTAAAGGGTATGTTACTGTTTATCCAGGTATGGACTCCTCGGGTGTACCTGGAGTACGTTGCTGCGTAGCCTTGTCCGCCCCACCAGTCTGTGATTCGAGAGTTGATTTCTGCAACGAGGTGTGTTTCTTGAAGCATTGCGATAGAGACGTGTTTTCTCCTCAGGAAGGATCTTATCCTGTTTCTGCACATGTACGTCCCCATGCCCCTGACATTCCATGTCAGTACCTTTATTTCAACTGCCATGCTTGTAGAGTTGGGCCCCCGGCTCGTAGTAGTATGCCCCTTGGTTCTGTAGGATGATTCTTTGGAGACTGTCGGAACTTTTGACCATATTAAACAAATAAAACAAACCAAATGTGTCCAAGTGGACCAACTGCACCCAGCAGACATGCAGTTACTGCTTTGCTCGGGTGCCCCCGCTCTGTCAGGGCCCTTCCGGGTCATCTGGTGCGGGTAAGGTGTCTCAGCAACGTGCTGCTGCAATTCCATTCTCTGGGGGGTGTTTCGGGCCGGACCGGTAGGTCAGTTCCTCCTGCCTTACACTGTGAATTCTGTGGCTTGATCCATGTCGTCACTTAGTCGTTGGGGGATCCTGTCTTGTGGCTCGGCGTGCGGGTCATGGTGCTTTCTCTGCACCGTTCACCAGGTTATTGTGCTTCAGCCACATGGTGGCCACCGCTAGTGACTCCAGAAAAATTGCTCTGCCTTTATGTATGAGCTTGAGTCTCGAGGGGTACATTAACATGTATTTGATGTTTAATTTACAAAGTCTGGCCTTGATAGGAATAAAAGAATGTCTTGCCCTTTGTAGTAATGGTGTGTAGTCCCGATAAATAGCGATCTTGGCATTGTCTCTCGTGATTCCCCCGCCTTCTTGGGAAAAGCGGAAAATGGTTTGCCTATCCTGGAAATTCAGGATTCTGGCTATCATGGGGCGCAGGTAAAACCTGGGTGGTGGCTTCTTCTGTAGGGATCGGTGTGCTCGCTCGACCGCGAAGCCCTGCGAAAAGTGAGCAGTGCCCACTTCTTGTTGTAGGAGAGTTCCTATGAACATGGTAGGGTTAGAGTCCTCCATCCTTTTGATAATTCCGAGAAGGCGCACGTTATTGCGCCTGGTGCGTCCCTCTGCATTTTCAGCTCTTTCTTCCAAGAATTTGTTTCACTTCTCGAGTTCAAGGACTCTGCCTAGGATGTTTTTGAGGGTCTCCGTTGACTCTTTCTGTGTTGCCTCTGTTGTGGATACACAATCTGTGAGATTGCGCAGGTCTTGTCACATCAGCATCATGTCTGCCTTCACCTCCCCAATTTTTGTGTCTATAAAGCGTAACCCACTGATGGCCTCCAATATCTGATTTTCCTTATCCTTCTCCTCAGGGGTTGTATGTCCTGGGTGGGTTCTTTAGCCTGCCAGTCTTGATCTTTGGGTTTGCCAGCCATGAAGGACTCCATAATGGTGTTCTTAGATTTGCCTTTAGTGTTCGGCATGGTCCCTTGTAATGGGCCGTGCTCGTTCCTTAGCTGAGGCTATCACCGCGTTGCCCAGGGTCTAGCTGGAGTTCGGATTCCTATATGCAGGTCGCCCACTATTACTCCAGAAGGGGGTGCTCATGCACGCTAGTGTGACTGGTGCTGGGTGCTCTCGTTGTGCTTAGTTTATTATTATTTTGGATGGAGCTCTGCTGCTAGACTGTTTCTTCAGGATGACACTAGATATGCCAGATCAAACAAGATATTTGTAGTTTTTTACATCTAATGAACTCTAAGGACTGCGCAATCTCCAAATATCAAAATTAATGTCAATTATTGGTGTATATAATTAGTAAAAATTGTTCATAATTGGTAACAGGTATTTTAATAGCGATAACTCTTTAAAAAAGAACAAAGAGACGTCAACGTTGCCATCCCAATTAGTAACATGTATTTTAATAGAGATAAGTGTAAAAAAGGGGCAAAAGACATGTTTGGCCGAAACATGGCCAGTGTTTCAGCAAGGCAATGTATTACAGTTCTGTTGCTTACAATGTATAATGTGTTCCTTACAAATATGTATAATGTTGGCCAAATGAAACCAGGAGAAAGAGTTCAGCAAATGACAACACAAGGTTAGTAAACCTGGAGACATCCAAAAGAACAAAGGATATACAAACATATACCGAAAAAGGAAAGGACAAAAGCATAAGTTCGTTTTTACAAAAACTGTAGATGTGCATGCATAAATAAATCATGCATGTTAACGATAACATGCAAGGAACTAAGTAGTGGCTCCGCTGACATAATGGGTACAATTGCAATGGGAACTAAAGGTGATCTGAGTAGCAAAAGTCTTTCTGAACATTGAGCAATAGAAATTAGTCTACCTAATTCAGGAAGACAAATAGTGTCCTTAAAAGAAAATATTGCGGATCACATCTTAATTCCTTTAGTACTTGTTGTTTGTATTGTTTATTTATTTATAGAGCGCACCTGGCCGTTAAGCAACTGTGCGCTTGCAGAAAATAAATCGTAGGTTACAGGTACATAAATAAGTTACATTTCTTATGTTACAGGATCATATATCAAGCATTTCTTATGTTACAATGTCGGAAGACTTACAGTGAGATATGTTACATATATCAAACATTTATTATGTTACAATGTCGGATGACTTACATGTAGGATATGTTACAGTTACACATATTTTACAATAAATGTACAGAGTATTACGTGCAGTTAGGGCATTAAGCAGTCGTTGGTGTTAAGCCAGAGTTTGACGTTAGCTTTGAACACATGGAAGGAAGGGGTGGCTCTGAGTGCATCTTGTAGATCACTTATTGAAATCATGTATGGCCATTTACAATAAAGGACAGCATGTTTAATTTATACATTGGATATTACCTTGAAATGGTCATTGACAAAAATAATAATTAATCTACTGCTTGGTAATCACTGCTAATTGAGGAAGGAATAATGTGTTGATATGTATCCTCTGTGGTGGAATGAACCGTTACGTTGACTATTTCGATTTCATGGAGAAGGAAACAATGGTTCAGAATATGGTTGATAACATAAATAAATAACGAGTTCAATTATGTCAAATAGATTATAGTATTTCTGAGATTCATAACTGAAATCGGGTAACCACACAAATGATCGGGTGTAGTTAATACATGTAGTTGTGTTTGCAAATTAATTTTCCACATCTGATCAGGACAGCCAATTTTATTACATGCACGTTGCAGAATGTAAAACAGCACTGGTTACCACTGCCCACTTAAGGGCGCTGGTCTGTGTAGTGCCGCAGATGCTGTAGAGCAGGTGAGGATGCTCAGAGCGGTCCAATAGCAATACTGATTATTAGTGAGAGAATAGCCTCTCGAAAGGCAGGATTCCACCATCAGCTGAAAGCATTATTGGTAGTTGAATAATCATCAAATGCTGGGGAAAAACCTTGGGAATTGGATCCTGCAGCATCCTCATAAGGGAACCAAATGCCCAAAGTATGGTGGCGAGAAATCATGCGACAGTACTAGCCTTCTTCGACTACTGTACAGTAGTCCCCACACCTCTCCAACTCAGACTAGCACAGAGTGCCCTTTGGTGCTGAGACAGGCCAGGGTGCATAGCATCCACAGTGATCCTGTTCCAGTACCGTACTGTAGAAGCATTAATTGGTACTCTAGCTGCCCTGAACCCACCCAGCTGTAATAAGGGAGCCAATGCACTCAACCCTGAGCATCACAATAGTTTGTAGGTAAGAACTCAGCCAACTCAGTGCCAAGACCCATCACAGTGTATTGTGCATTTACATGATGTAGACACCTCCGTCCAAGCATTGTGTTGAGAGTTGGCTATTCATAGAGTTGGCTATTCATTTCAGTGGCCAGTCTCTGTGGTAGTGCAATCATACAGTTTATTCTTGCTGTCCATGTCAGTCCAGTTAAGAGTTACAGATAGCACAGTAGACACGGCCCATCAGCCATGTGCAATACTGGGGACACTGGGAGAATCGGGATGCTTGATGGGACAAGGGCAGGCACAACTCCTCTCCCTACTGATTATATTACATACTGGGTGGGAGCATGCAAACATCATTGCACCGTGTTCCCTGACATGAGCGAAATACCATCTTTGTTCCTGGTTCATTGTTGAAAGGGTCCAAATGAATGTGGTTACTTTTACAAATAACACTAAACAGGGCGCTGAAGAGGAAAGGGCAGGAATTGCAATGTAATACATTTTAAGAAAAGACAATGCAGCTAGATACTGTCTATACAAGACACGAATGATATATTTAATATGGCAAGTAATGCATTTGTACAGGACACAAGAGCACAGAATGAACTCTAGTTGACCCAGATCACATGCATGTCTGCAATGCAGAAGCTACTGTGTTTTGCTGTACAATGTATCTCCAAGAACCCCTCAATTTCCCACCGATAGAACCATGCAATGGGAGTGCTCCTAGATACCAAATGGCGATGGAGGAGAAGCTCTGGAGCCTGGTGCGTCAGATGACCACCATAGAGATTCTGCTAAAGGTACAGTAAAGTGCTCTCGTGTAATTCAACCCAGTTTATGAGAAGCCAAAAAATGGTTAAATTGGGTATCAATACTCTATGGGATATTGAAGGATGGTACAAGGTGGGGCAAAGAGAGAATCGTAAGAATTGATGATGATGTAAATGGAGAGGAGCAAAGAGTGACTGACAGCAGAGGAAAACATACAGTACCCAGAGAGATTATTGCCATTGACAGAATTGGTAATTGCCGGAGAGGTAGCGATTGTGTGATTACGGGATTTAGTTGTGAGTGGATGAAAATTGATTCAGCATTGTCCATAACATCTTCAGTATGTCTATTTTGTTCTGGGACAAGATGTGAGTTTTGCTCTGGTAGGAATTAAAATGCGCTACGTCCTGGAAATCAAACATTGCTGATTTGTACACTTGTTTTACTAATGCAATTGCATAAATACAAGTGTTACAATTGATGTAACCACTCAGTGCCACTCAATTACATGCAATTGTAGTTGCTCACCACCATCATATCTAGATGTTCCTTTTTGCGTACTTGATGTTTCAAAATCCGGAGCCGGGCATGCGGGCAGCTGACGTGGCAAAGGCAGGCTGAAAACAACCAAAGATATGGAGAATATAAGCCTCATTTACAGTTCAAGGACGTATTATTGAGCACAAACCTCACTGTACAAATATACAAAATTACACCTGCACCACATTAAGAGCAAAGAGCTGACTGTGGATACATATCTTCGCTTCCCAGCATGCACTGCACTCATAGCACAAAACTAACTGTGGGCGCATATTTGGCAGTGAATAAATGTCCCAACATGAACTGCGTTAATAGCACCAAACTTGCTGTTCAAATATACAAAAGCACAAACTGTGACCGGACCCTTTGCCAGTCCCTGTCAGGGGAGTAAGGGGGAACCTTTCATGGTGCTAGGGTGTCCAGTCACAGACCTCCTCCAGCCCCTCCTTACCTGATGAAGGAGCAGGCCCAGAGCAGATGCAGCAGCGGGTCCCTGGGAGCGCCAAAGCTGGAGGAACTGCCAGCGCACCTGGTGCACCTGGAGCAAAGGGTGGAGGTGGAACTCAAATGGAAGAGGACGCTGCGAGGAAGCCGTGAACCGGCGCAGCATCCTGGAAAAGAGTGAGGCTCTAACAGACAGTATCAGCCAGCGCCCATGCATGAGAGAGACAACACCCCCAGCCCACCAGGAATTCTTATATTAAGAAAAAGGGCTTTGATGGAAAAAGAACTAGAATTCAATTGCTCCCTAGCAAGGGATATGATATGATATTATATGGCATTTATAACACACCTATACACAAGTGTTTCAAGGCGCAAGGGATGTATTAGAACCAGGGAAATTAGGGGAAGAATAGGTTTTAAAAAGGGAAGGGGTATGACTATACCATTATTCTTTTGATTCAATCTCTGATCAGAATCTGCCAAATACATATTGGATCCCCAGTGTGTATCAACTGATTCCAACCCCATCCCTGACACCATATGTGGGGTCAGAAATGTGAGGTGGACAACTTGTAAAGTTTTTTCAACAAACACCATTTTATTTGCAAATTAGGTTGGATGAACGCCTCACTATCCCTTCCCTGAGAAGGATTTCCCTGCCTAAAAGAAACTAAAGGAAACTAAAGAAACTAAAGCCTAAAAGAAACTAAAGGAAACACTGTAATAAAGGATATCTGTCCCTCGCACTTGTACATACAGAAAATGAACAAGGAAATGCATAACAATTTCCCCTCCCCAAGTTTAAACATGGTCTTTGTTTCACAGTCCAGGAAAAGAAAACAAAGAAATCCTGATTTACAATAATGTTTAACCACAGTCTGTTTCCACTTCAATTTCTCTATATAAAGCACAAAATTCTGTTTGGTGTAGTTCCACTTTGTCAACAAACGTTCCAACTCCACTTGGTTTAACTTCAGCTCGTAAACAGAAAACCTCAACTCAGAAAATAGAAAGTTTCTTTGATTCTTTGAACAATTCTTCCATGAATGATCTTGGTCACGATGACTTGCCACAACCTCTTTAGTAGTTTATAATTCGGCAACAGATCTCGGCTTGGTGTACCTTTAACAGCTTCAACTGGTTGATAAGCAGTTCCCATTCACTTTGGTATACCTTTAGTATCACAACCAACATAGATTGTATCACAGTCAAGATGATTTGCCACAATTATATTTAGCTTCACAATCAACATAGATTGTATTGGTCAACACATCTTTTTAAGCACTTAGTCTCCTTCCACCTGGTGTGCTCCCACACCAGGCCCACTTCTTCAATAGTTTGCAGTTTAGGTGTACACCCCTGCCAAAACAGCAATTCTCAAACACTACTGCTTTTTGGGTTCAATCTCATCTGCTGAATGTTTTACCACACTTCAAATTTTTCAGCAACTAGCAGCTTCAAAAACTTCCAACAGCTCTTTAGGGAATACATGACTTGTTTTGGTGTTTTGGGACACGTTGCTGGCATTAATGCCCCTCTACCTCTGGATCTTTCTCTCCCTCTCAGAAGTGCAGCCGTTGTGACTCTCTTGTTTCTCCACTACACAAGTTACCAATGTCTGATATGATAAAGGTTTTGTACTTCCCTTCCTTTGACTTGTATAAAGTAAATTCACACCAGCTTCCACCACATGTTGGCTAACATATGAACAACTCTTTCCACTGTCTATCAATCTTTCAATGGCCCTTTTCTGCAAATGGCAATATTGGTTATTTGGTAATTGCCTGGTTTTAGCTCTCTTCTGGTTTGGGCAATGCTTGTTCCCTTTTTGCCATGTTGCCCTATTATAGTGTTGGGGTTTCGACAGACTCACATGTATAATATTATATTCTGTTGGCTTTTGTCTGATATGGTTTTGCTGCATTTTAGAACTTTGATATTCAAAAGTACTTTGTAAAGTTTTCTCCTTCACTCGTGAGTACAACTTTTGCTTGCCTTTGATAGCACGAGTTTCAAAAGTTTTCTTCCAGTCTCTCTCAATCACATGCAAGCTCCTCTCACATGGACGGGGAAGGAGCACTCCAGGGTCACACGCAACCTGTGAACTTATGGGGAAAGTCAGGCTCGCCTCTTTCTCTCGCCACTGGCATGATTCTTCTTTGTTTGGCTTCTTGCGTGGCTGTAAACATTTCCTTCGGTTTTGCAGCTGCATACGCCATCAGGAAATGGAGCTTTTGCTGCTATGGAGGTTGTTTGGTGCACGGCAGTCACCTGGAACCTTGAGGCCCTCAGGTGCATGGCGGCCGCCTATGACATCCTTCGAGAAGGGAAAACCTCCCTTGTCTTCACTTACTGCTGTGCAGCCTCTGCAGACTCGATCGCCAGAGTGCAAGATCCCCTCTCGGAAGCTTCTTGCTGTGCAACCTCTGCAATTCTGGATTTGAGAGCCACAGCCCCGCTCAGGACCAACAGTTGCTTTCTGCCACGCACTGGTCCCAGCGTGTTCTCTCTCCTACAACAGTTTGCACTGTCTGCATGTACGTGTCACTCGTAATGGCTAAAGAAGGGCTGGTAATGTACCCTTAATTGTCCAAGCACGTTAGAATGACTTCACGATCACAGTGCACAGTAAATAGAATATGTCTCCACTAACCTGTTCTTCCAGAGTGGTGAGTGTGAGAGGAAAGCTCACCTAGTACTCTCTCGCTATGCCAATGTAAAAAAGGCACTGCGAGAAAATGCCAGGGAAACCCTCGAGGGGGATAAGATCTTCTTGGCAGATTCAGCGCTTGAGGGACGTTTGCCAGGAAAGCTCTGCTGTACTTGGAAAGTGCGGTCCTTTCCTAATGTCGTCTGTGTGAAAAGAGGTAACAATTAGAGTAGGACTATAGGGGACTGTAACACCCCTTCTGAACTGTAATTACCTCTCCAAATGTGTGAAGTCTCAGGGAGTGGAGGAAGAGGGTGGAGCTTCTTTCGAAACGGGAAGGCTCGAAACTGCAGAAAGAAGTAGTAGTCAAGTTTAAGGAAAGGAAGCAAAGTGTAGGAAGGAAATGTTGTTTCCTGTCTGTAAGACCTACCGGATGGATATACGGTTTTGAGTGAAACGGTCGTAATGGTTTCTGTGTTGAAACCGCGTGGTGTGTCTGGAGTTGTGGTCCCGTTTATTTCAACGAAGCTCTGTGTGCTTGAGAAGGATTCATGAGAATTCTGCAATGAAGGGATCGAAAGTTCGGCTGTGGATCCGAATGTCTGGTTGTAGCTTCTACGAGGAAGGGAGGAGGAGGTTAAGGGAAAGGGTGAGAAAAGGTACAGTAACTGCTAGCTAATCTAGAAACTAGAGGAGCCGGATTTACGTAGTGTGGATGCCGAAAGCAGTAGCAATGCACTGCTGATGGGAATCCGAGGAAAGATTTACTTCTTCCGGGTGAGGAGGAGGATCTTGATCTGCGTCAGTCAGAATGAATGGAACGCCAAAGGACATAGTGGACGCCATCTTGGGAGAGGTGGTATGAACTCCCGAAAGAGGACGCCAGCGCTGCCAAATGGACCATGCCAGCGGCCCGCCCCTGTGACTGCCCATAACAGTACGACACTGCTTTGGCTTCCTGCTACTGTTCTCTCCTTCTTTTCTGCAACTCCTGCTACTGCTCTCCCTCTGTGCCTGCACCTGAAGGGACTTTTTAAGCCTTCCAGTCACCCTCAGGTGTGGGCTACTTACATTAATGAGCTGACCACTCCTATAGTATTGCACCTCTTCAGTCTTCTTCCTCGTCCCAGTACTTAGAGGATTGTGGGACTTGTAGTACCTAATAATAAAGTTAGGTTTGCTTATCTGGTTTTCATGTTCACACTTCAATTTGTTCTTCATAATATATTTTATAGGAATAGCATGAAGGCAGATTATTAAACCTGATTGAAAAGGGAAAGGCAACTCTTTTAGGTTGATATTTTCCATGAATTCCCCTTTAACTGTACCTTTGGGTGTAACAGAGGTCTTGAGTTCTACACATTTCTGGGTTTTTAAGCGGTCTCTTATTTCCTTTCAGATCTAGGGTTTCATGAGTGGTTTTACCCCTGGTTACAAGGGAATTGTGTGACACAGCAGGCTCTGTTTTACAAGCCTTTACATACCTTAGCATTACATCAACACTCTCTCTAGAGGAGGATAAATACAGTGTGTCATCCTATGAAATCCTCTCACTTCCCCAAGCCTTTTCTCCTCCCAGGTGATCCTCCTGCAGAACACCACCCCCAAGGTCAGGATCAGGAAGCTTCTGCCTTTCCCGTCCCCCTAGGAGGAGACTTTAGGCAGGGTTTCAGTGAGGGATCCATATGATTCATCACACTATGGACTGCTGTCGTTTTTGTCCCCCCCCCTAATGCGGCAAGCCACAAGGATCAATGGGGGATGGGGCTTGAAACCCTTATGAAGCCGTCTGAGCCCTCCCCTTACATAGCCCCTGGAAGTCAGGTAAGTAATTGGCCAGGGACGGAAGGCCAATCCTGGGAGGGATATGGTTATTTAAGAGGAAACAGGAAGTGGCTAGTTGTGGGTTTTGTAGGGTGAGGTCAGGAGGTGAAAGGAGGAGGTCCAAAAGACCAGAGGAAAACAGATAAAAGGAGTGTGAAGGTGGTTAGAGAAATGTGTTCTGTTTAGTGACTGTGTGTGAGAGTGAGGAGACAGTGAAGTAGTAGGGGGGTGGCAGTGAGTGGTAGGGATATTGTGTGGTAGCAGAAGTAGCAGGAGGTGTTGGTAGTGGTAGAAGAGTAGTGGTTGGAAGTTGAGGCGGTAGTAGTAGTGGTTACAGTGGAGGGTTAGTGGTAGTGAGGAGTGGTAGCAGTGCTAGAAAAGTAGCGTAAATGGTACTAGTAGGTGGAGTAGTAGAGCTGTAGTAGGAAGGTAGTGGTAGTAATGAGTGAAGGAGTATAAAAGGAAGACAGTTCGAGGAAGAAAGAAGGTAACATCTTAGGTTGGAAGTAGGAAGGTGAAATGGAACACCGGAGGGACAGTAGCATGGCGGGGAGGAGAACACAGTGGGACACCAGCGTAGAAGTGCAAGGTGAGACTGGGCATGTGTGGTGAGAGATTCAAACCGCATGAGTGTGGGTACCCTCCCATAACTCCCCAGAGCACTAAGTGGGGCTCGTCAAGGGACAGCTGGAAGACCGCTAGGGAATTAATAACAAACGCCCCAGGGAAGACATCATAGCCCTAGCCTTAGTACCAGACAGCAGGGTTACCATGGACCTAGAACTTTCCAGGGATAGGAATGCCTGGGCTAGTGAAGCGGCAATCCCAAAGGGAGACGTGAGAGCAAGGGATGGCCCTAGTGCCAATTTTCCCCAAAACTCCTGGTATACGCAGACATTTTGTGAATCCCCCTGACCCTACAGATTTTCTGGAAAAATCGACAATAAACACCTTTGCAATGACAAAAGATGTCAGTGTGAATTATTTCGGTGATGACCCATCACAATATACACTGCACTAATAGTACAAAAGTTACTGTACTGAATATCTGTTATAACTTATTGTGAGCAGAAACTTGCTGTCCAAATATTAAAAAATACATATGCACTACCCGCCTCCCGCCCCACCCCCCGGATCTGATTGAGCATCCGCCCGTGATTCCTGGGTCTATCGACCCGCGTAGTCACCCGCTCCTCTTTACATTTAGGAGAGCTGGTGAGTGAAGCCTGCTGGTGCCCCCTCCCTAAAGACAGCCACTTGTCCACTAAGCGGGCCCTAGGCCCTCGCAGCACCCCCCTTGCTGCTTTTCCTCTCCCCAGACCCCGGTGAGTGCTGTGCCTTTTGCAGACCCTTTGGGCCTGTGTCTTCCAACTTGTTGAGCCTACTGGTGGTGCTCCTGGCCCGCTAGTGCCATGTGCAGCCCCCCTCCCAGCCACTTCCATTCCGTGTTACCTCCTCCCCCCGCCTCCCTCTGTCCCCGATTTGCTGGATTTGCTTCCTGCACCGGCCCTGATTGGTGGTCCCATCTGATTCATAAATGAACCTCCCAGGGCAACCCCTGCCCGTGCACACCCTGCGACTAAGGGCCCCAAGACAATGGGCGGCTCCAACAATGCAGCTCCAGATGATATCTGCAGGTATCCACAGAAGAAACAAGAAGCCAACACCCACCAAGAAGTAAGTGTGGCCAGGGCGGAGACTGAAGCAATTACTTCACGCCATACTACCCTACCACCTAATCCTACAAGCCCAATGGTTATAAACTATTGCATCTAAACTGTACTCACAACATCATTAACTGCACCTGACTCATTCCACTGAGATGAATCTCACTTCTTCATAGTCTGCAAAAACCTCACAAACCTAGAAAGTGTGCCTAATAAACAAAACTATGGTCACAAAACTGTGGTCTAGTTGCACTTAGAAGTGTGCCTAATAGCATAACTGTGGTCTAGTTCAATTCAGAGAGTGTACCCAATAGCATAACTGTGGCCTAATTCAATTTAGAAAGGGTGTCTAATAACGTCACTGTATCAAATCCAAACTTAGAAGATTGCCTAATAGCGTAACTGTGGTTCAGTTGCATTTAGAAAATGTGCCTAATAGCATAATTGTGGTTTAGTTGCATGGAAAAAAGTGTGCCTAAATAGCATAACTGTGGCTTTAGTAGAATACTGAAAGTGTTCCTAATACCATAATTGTGGTTTAGTTGCATTTAGAAAGTGTGCCTAATACAACAACTGTGGTTTTAGTAGAATATAGAAAGTGTGCTAATAGCATAAATGTGGTGTAGTTGCATTTAGAAAGTGTGCCTAATGGCATAACTGTGGTTTAGTTGCATTTAGAACGTGTGCCTAATAGCATAAATGTGGTTTAGTTGCATTTAGAAAGTGTGCCTAATGGCATGAGTGTGGCTTAGTTGCATTTCGAAAGTGTGCCTAATAGCATAAATGTGGTTTAGTTGCATTTAGAAAGTGTGTCTAATACAACACTGTGGTTTTAGTAGAATACAGAAAGCGTGCCTAATAACATCAATGTGTTTTAGTTGCATTTAGAAAGTGTACGTAATAGCATAACTGTGGATTTAGTAGAATACAGAAAGTGTGTCGAATAGCATAAATGTGGTTTAGTTGCATTTAGAAAGTGTGCCTAATGGCATAACTGTGATTTAGTTGCATTAGAAAGTGTGCCTAATACAACAACTGTGGTTTTAGTAGAATACAGAAAGTGTGCCTAATACCATAAATGCGGATTAGTTGCATTTAGAAAGTGTGCGTAATAGCATAACTGTGGTTTAGTTGCATTTAGAAAGTGTGCCTATGTCATGATTCAAAGTTTCAGTCCCTTCTGGACTACGTGGTCCATAAGACATTGCTACATTCCTTCCAAGGTACACCCAACATGGCCGACGCTAGTGCATGACTGCAGCTCTAGTGTTTCCAGGAGTTCGCCAGTTCCTTGAAAAGAGACATGCCCCCGTGGCGCTTCGCGTCTCAACGTTAACTTCCCGAACTTCGGCAAGTGTGGTCGTACTTTTCCTTGTGCTTAGTACCCTTCCTTTCCAGGTTCTGTTAAGCCCCCTCCTCTGCCCTAGCTGTCTTATCAGTGCTCTCCTTTCCTGGGGCCTTGCCGCCCTTAGCGCGTATTCTTTACCGCCCTTGTACTTGTCCTGGTTCCTTCCTGGCTTCCTTCCTACCGGGGCTCTGCGAAATATTGCTTTTCCTCCCTGGATTTGAACACATACTCACCTCAGTCGGATTTCACCTGCACGCTGGCGACGGAGGATACACGACCGTGTCTCTACAAGACCTGAGCTTTCTGGAAGAAGGAAAAACCTCAGTCCAAGACATCAAAAGACAAACACATGAGATTTCAGGCAAAGTGTGACAGCCTAATACCACAACTGTGGTTTTAGTAGAATACAGAAAGTGTGCCTAATAGCATAAATGTGGTTTAGTTGCATTTAGAAAGTGTGACTAAATAGCATAACTGTGGTTTAGTAGCATTTAGAAAGTGTGCATAATGACATAAATGTGGTTTATTTGCATTTAGAAAGTGTGCATAATAGCATATGTGTTGGTTAGTGGCATTTAGAAAGTGTGCCCAATACCACAACTGTGGTTTTAGTAGAATATAGAAAGTG
Source organism: Ambystoma mexicanum (assembly GCF_040938575.1). Lineage (NCBI taxonomy): Eukaryota > Metazoa > Chordata > Amphibia > Caudata > Ambystomatidae > Ambystoma > Ambystoma mexicanum. Next base: position 687,060,691 of record NC_090931.1, on the reverse strand, counting down.
TGCCTAATAGCATAAAGGTGGTTTATTTGCATTTAGAAAGTGTGCCTAATAGCATAGCTGTGGTCTGGTTGCATTTAGACTAGTGTGCCTAATAGCATAAATGTGGTTTAGTTGCATTTAGAATGTGTGCGTATTAGCATAATTGTGTTGTAGTTGCATCTAGAAAGTGTGCCTAATACAACAACCGTGGTTTAAGTTGAATACAGAAAGTGTGCCTAATAGCATAATTGTGGTTTAGTTGCATTTATAAAGTGTGCCTAAATAGCATAACTGTGGTTTTAGTAGAATACAGAAAGTGTGCCTAACAGCATAATTGTGGTTTAGTTGCATTTATAAAGTGTGCCTAAATAGCATAACTGTGGTTTTAGTAGAATACAGAAAGTGTGCCTAGTAGCATAAATGCGGTTTAGTTGCATTATAAAGTGTGCCTAAATAGCATAACTGTGGTTTTAGTAGAATACAGAAAGTGTGCCTAACAGCATAATTGTGGTTTAGTTGCATTTATAAAGTGTGCATAAATAGCATAACTGTGGTTTTAGTAGAATACAGAAAGTGTGCCTAATAGCATAAATGCGGTTTAGTTGCATTATAAAGTGTGCCTAAATAGCATAACTGTGGTTTAGTTGCATTTAGAAAGTGTGCCTAATAGCATAAATGTGGTTTAGTTGCATTTAGAATGTGTGCGTATTAGCATAATTGTGTTGTAGTTGCATCTAGAAAGTGTGCCTAATACAACAACCGTGGTTTAAGTTGAATACAGAAAGTGTGCCTAATAGCATAACTGTGGTTTAGTTGCATTTAGAAAGTGTGCCTAATAGCATAACTGTAGTTTAGTTGCATTTAGAACAGTGTGCCTAATAGCAGACCTGTCGTTTTAGTAGCATATAGAAAGTGTGCCTAATAGCATAACTGTCGCTTAGTTGAATATAGAAAGGGTGCTGAGTAGAGCCACAGTGGAACCTGTCAATCTCACCCTGTAATACAGATGATATTAGAAACTGTGAATAATCACCCTATGCTATAGTTGAACTGAGAAAGTGATAGTGGAAATAACATCATCCAGTGACAGAACTGAACTTGAAACTGTGAATAATATCACCCTGTTCTACAGCCGAATCAGAAAGTGTCCATAACTGTGGCATAAACAAACGTAGAAAGTGCAAATAACATCATCCTTGGTATAATTGAACTCAGAAAGTATGGATAATCTCACCCTGTAGTACAGATGAATTTAGAAGGTGTGAATAATCCCCTCCCGTGGTCCTACTGACCTTTGAAAAATATCCGTACCTGTAGTATAAAAGAACTTACAATAAAGTATGATAATATCATCATGTGGTATTGATAAACTTGGAAACTGTGAATAACTCACCTATGATTTAATTGACCTTAGAAGGTGTGAATAAAATGCATACTGTGGTACAATTAAACTTAGAAAGCTGCCCTAACTGTGACTTAGGCAAACTTAGAAAAGGTGAATAATAGCTGCCTGTGCTATAATTGAACCTAGTAAGCGTGAATAAAATCATCCTATGGTACATTTAAACTATAAAGTGTGAATAATCATCCTGTGACTTAGGCAAACTTAGAAAAGGTGAATAATAGCTTCCGGTGCTATAATTGAACGTAGAAAGCGTGAATAATAAACCCTATGGTATAATTAAACTTATAAAGTGTGAATAATCATCCTGTGGTGCAGTTAATCCTAGAAGTATCTCCAACTGTGGTATAGGTAAACTTAAAAAGTGTGAATAATATCATCCTATGGTATAGTTGAAATCAGAAAGTGCGAATAATCATCCTGTGTTGTAGTGGAAACTAGAATGTGTCTGTGGTATAACCAAACTAGAAACTGTGAATAATATCATCAAGAGGTATAGTTGAACTTGAAAGAGTGAACAGAAAGCATCCTACGGCAACCACCACAGTTTCAAACTCAGCCACACCATGAGTCCTCCCGGCCCACCATGGTCCGCCGAAAAAGACACCCTCACGCCTACCTCCCTTGCTAGCCTCCCCACACCCTACCACCCTCTGCAAACTGCCACCCCGCGACCACATCCCCAGCCCACTCCCAATCGCTGTCCACTGCGACCCCATCCCAACCCCTAACCAAACACCAAGCCAGAGGAGCCTGATGGCGAGCCGGCCATCCTAAAACCCCTATCCCTCTTATCCCCTCCACCTACCTGCCCATTATCAACATGCTCGCCCTGTCCCCAAGGCCCACCCACCCCTGCCACCACTCCCTCCCGCTTCCTCTCATCAACTCCCCTAAACATCCTCCCCCGATCCCTCTCCTTCCCCTCTCTAAAAACTGCACGTCTCACCCTGGCAAGAACAGTAGCTGCATCCCTTTGACCCTCCGACCCACCTACCCTCTCTCACACTCCAACTGCAAAAAAAACCCTGAAAAGGAAACGTACCTGGCATCCCTCATTCTCTCATTAATACTCGCCACTCCTGTCTCGTCCCACCTCCTCAACCTCCCACTCTCAGTCCCCTCGATCCTCCCCCCCTTCCTCACCCTGCCTTAATCCCCTCTCCCTCGAATTCTCTCCAAACATGACTGGAACCCTCAACCCCCCAAAACCGACCTTCGACTCGCCTGACCCAAATCCAACCAACCTCACACCCCTGTGCAGCCCAATCTCCCCCACAACCACCTCCTCGACTGCCCGCCTACTCTTCCCATCAACCGTGGTCCATCTCCCCTCCGTCATCCCCCAGTTCTCACTCCCCCCCAACCTCCCAGCACACCCCCACTTCCCCACCCGTTCCAACCTCCACTTCTACACCCCCCACATCATCCTCCGGTCCTGAAGTAAGATGCATCCTCTTTAATGCCTGATCTGTAGCAAGAAACAGACACAGCATCTCTGACATCCTCACCTCAGACAAACCAGACCTAGTCTTTATCACAGAAACCTGGCTCTCTGACGACTTTGCCCCTATTGCCAATGAAGCCTTCCCCCAGACTACTCCCTCATCCCACTTAACCGTCCCTCTAGAGGAGGAGGAATAACAATGGCCTTCAAGTCACACTTCTCCGCCTCAATCACCAACAGCTAGCCAACCATCCCTTCCTGCGAATCACTTCTCGTCAAACTATCCCTCCCACCAACATTCTCCCACAGCTTCCTACTCATCTATAGACCTCCTGGCTATGACAGGCAATTCTCGAGCAACCTCTGTGATTCGATAGCCACCATCCAATTAAACCATCCCACCCTCACTCTTCTAGGAGATTTCAACATCTGGCTCGACACCCCAACCAACCCTATGACCCACTCTCTGGTCGACTGCCTAGACTCGATTAACCTCCATACCAAAATAAACAGGCCAACTCATTATAAAGGACTCACCCTCGATGCCATCTTCAGCTCCCATGACCAGATAATTCTAAACCCCCCCACCCCGGTCATCTGGTCTGATCACTTCATTGTCTCTTTCAGCATTTGCTCGCCTGCCCCCCTCCCAGTACTGAAACCAGAACCTCCAAAGCTACAAAAATGCTGGAAGAAACTCAAAATCCTTCTGGACCTAGCTGATGCGCTCGTTCAGTCTCCTTCCCCCCTACCAGCACACGCAATATATGCCTAATCCCTGACGCCCTTGACACATGGCTCAACACCTCATTAATCCCGCTCATGCCCATTTGCCAATCAATCACACGCCATGACCCTTTTCCAAGATGGTTTACACCAGAACAAAAAACTGCAAAACAACTTTATAAATCCCTCGAACGCAAATGGCAGAAAGATAAAACCACCCTGAGCAGATCCATCTTGGCCCAGCACCATCGCCACTACAAAGCCGAAATCCGAAAAGCAAAAAAATCCCATTATCACCACTCGAATCCTCAATTGTGGAAACCCCAGCAAAGAACTCCACAAAATCATCTCTGAATTCACCAAACCATCATGTACCACCACCAAATCAACCCCTTCTCAATTACTCTGCGACTCACTGTCTCTCCACTTCTACTCCACTGCTCTTGAAAGAACAAACTCCCTAATCAACAAACTGGCCCTCATGCACCCACCGTGCAATCCACCCATGCCATCTACCAACCCTCAGCCTGCAACTACAGCCCTCCTGACCTTCGATGCATTCACACCGATATCAACTGACCAATTTACCAAACTTCTTTCCGTCCCGAAACCATCTGGCTCCCCGCTAGACCACTTCCCAGCCTCAACCCTCAAAGAAATATTCGCATCCACCTGCGCAGGAGAATACACGAGAGCTTTCATAAACGGGTCCCTCTCCTCTGGAATTTTTCTCGACGCGTTCAAAACTGCTCACGTCAACCCCTCCTAAAAAAAACGGGTCTCGACCCTCTCGACCCCAAAAACTACTGCCCCATCTCAAACAGCAGGTTCCTTGCTAAACTCATCGATCAAACCACTTACTCTCAACTAAACGCCTTTGTCGAAGCCAACAATCTCCTTAACCCCACTCAATCAGGTTTCAGATCCCGACACAGAACCAAAACCACTCTGACCTCAATGTGGGATGACCTTAAAAACACTACAGATGCTGTGGGATGCACTGCATTGATCCTTCTTGACCTATCCGCCGCCTTCGACACAATCAACCACTCAATCCTCCTCAACCGCCTCCACTCCCTAGGAATCCGTGGAAACACTCTCAAGTGGATAGCACCCTTCCTTAACAATAGGAAACAAATAGCCCTCCTCTCCCCCTTTGTCTCCGATGCCCGACCAGTCAATACTGGAGTTCCACAAGGAGTGTGCCTATCAGCCCTCCTGTTCAACCTCTACATGTCCACCCTCCCTCGAATAATCCGCTTGCACAATATCCTGTGCTACAACTACGCTGACGACACCCAACTAATCCTTAAATTCCATTACTCAAAAATCAACTGCCAACCTGAGCTTGCTGCCTGCCTACTTGACATTGATCACTGGATGTCTACAAACAAACTCCTTTTAAACCCAGTCAAAACTGAAACCATGGTGTGTGACAACATCGAACTTCTTCCTCACCCCCTATCCTGGCCTTCAGCCACGGGCAATCCCCCGACAACCTCTACTTCAGTAAAAAACCTTGGATGCACTCTCAACTCAGACCTAACACTCTCCCACCAAGTCAACAATGTCTCTAAGTCCTGCCATTACCACCTCAAAGTTCATAGGCGCATTTTTCCATACCTCTCCTTTCCCAACAGACTTGCTGCAGTCCAATCAATTGTAATGTCAAGACTGGACTATGCTAACCCCCTCAACCTCGGAATCCAAGCATACCACCTGACTAAACTACAAAGAGCACAAAATGCTGCAGCCAAACTACTGCTAGCACTTGGCCCAAGAGATCACACCTCCCCAGCTCTCAAAACCCTCCACTGGCTCCCATTCGGATGAAGGGCGATCTTCAAAACCTAATGCATCAAACACCGAGCAATGCATAAAACTGAACCCCAATACCTTCAGGACAAGGTAAAATGCTACCATCCATCGCACACTCTAAGATCAAGCTCAGCTCGCCTCCTGGTGATACCAAACACCAACTCAGTCAAGTTGGGTGGATCATCATTCTCAGCCTTGGCCCCCACTCTGTGGAACTCACTTCCGCCGCACATACGACTCACCAAAGGCATCCTGTCTTTCTGCAAATTACTGAAAACGTGGCTTTTCCCATAAAATTGACTCTTAGCACGAACAGAACAAACGACCGAATTAAAAAGAAAGCAAAGTTGCTGAATAAAAAACAAAATCCACCATAGTAACCAATAGAACAAACAGAAAACTAAATTGCCTAATGTAATTAAAATGAACAACATTAATAGAACGGATGAAACGTATTAAGTGGATGAAACGCATGAAGTGGATGAAACGTATGAAGTAGATGAAACTGAGAAATCAAATGAAGTGGATGGAATGGAGGAAGTGGATGGAACGGATGGAAAGAATAGAACGGATACAACGGATGAAGGGGATGGGACGGATGAAGGGGATGGAACGGATGAAGGGGATGGAACGTTTGGAGTGGATGGAACGGTTGGAATGGATGGATCAGACGGAGTGGATGGAATGGATGGACCAGGCAGAGTGAATAGGACAAGTAGTGCGGATGAAATCAGGTAGAGTGATGGAACAGGTAGAGTGGATGGAACAGGTAGAGTGGATGGAACGGAAAGAGTGGATGGAACGGATGGAGTGGATGGAGTGGGTGGAACAGATGGAGTGCGTGGAACGGATGGAGTGGGTGGAATGGATGGAGTGGATTGGACAAGCAGAGTGGATGGGACAAGTAGAGTGGTTGGGACAGATAGAGTGGATGGGACAAGTAGAGTGGATGGGACAAGGTAGAGTGGATGAAACATATGGAGGCTACTAAACTGATGGAGTGGATGGAACGGATGGAGTGGATGGAACGCATGGATCAGATGGAGTGGATGGATCAGATGGAGTGGATGGATCAGATGGAGTGGACGAAACAGGTGGAGTGGACGGATCAGATGGAGTGGACGAACAGGTGGAGTGGATGAACAGATGGAAAGAATGAAACAGGCAAAGTGAATGGGAAAAGTAGAGCGGATGTGATGGAACAGGTATAGTAGAAGGAACAATTGGAGTGAATGGAACAGCTGGAATGGATTGGACAGATGGAATGGAAGGAACAGATGGAGTGGACGGAACAAATGGAATGTATGCAACAGGTAGAGTGGATGGAACTAATGGAATGTATGCAACAGGTAGAGTGGATTAGAAAAGTAGAGCGGATGGTGGCACAGTGATGGAACAGGTAGAGTGGACGAAACATATGGAGGCTACTAAACATATGGAGTGTATGGAACGTATGGAGTGGATGGAACGCATGGAGTGGATGGAACAGATGGAGTGGATGGAACAGGTAGATTGGATGAAACGGGTGGAATGGATGGAACAAGTAGAGCGGATGAAATCAGGTAGAGTGATTAAACAGGTAGAGTTGATGAAACATATGGAGGCTACTAAATGGATGGAGTAGATGGAGTGGACGGAACAGATGGAATGGACGGAACAGATGGAGTGGACGGAACGGATGGAGTGGACGGAACGGATGGTGTGGATGAAACGGATGGTGTGGATGGAATGGGTAGAGTGGATGAAACAGGTAGAGTGGATGGAACAGGTAGAGTGAATGAAACGAATGGAGGCGATGAAACAAATGGAGGCGATGAAACGAATAGAGGTGATGAAACGAATGGAGTGGATGGAATGGATGGAGTGGATGTTACAGATGGAGTGACCAACCTCAAACGCATAACTGATAACCACCATATCACAATGTCACACCACCATGCTTACTCTCTCCTACACACCAACACTCATCTAGAACACAGCGATACTATGACACATTCGGCATAGCTGTTCTCATACCAACACCCGCCGCATACTCCCCATCATCCTGACTAATCATCAGCTGAGCACGCTGCTAGCTTAAGCACCTCCTCAGGCCTAACGCAGCCACAAATCAGTCTGGGCGTCATCCCCCCAGAATGAACACATACGCCTGACCTCCCAACCGCTACACCTACTGCTAAGAAGCAGCTAACACGCAACTGCCATGTCGGCTGCACACATAGGCGGTGCACACGCGCACCTTTTGACCCTTTCCCTCTCTACTGACTTCCGAGGGCGTTCAACCTACCAGCGCTTTGAGATCGTACCAATGATACATAAGGCGCTATATAAATGCCAAGTAACATAACATAACATAACACAATGATAGTTCAATATCACTAAACGTCTGAGCAAGCACTGTACGAAGAGCACATAACTCACTGAACAGATACACAAAATCACACAATCTCTGTGTTAATAGCACAAAACACAATCATGAAGAAAACACAGAACAGTTCCTAATTCACATTGATTCCAGTGATTTTATTCAATCATCCATCTATTCTAACAATTCACACATCCTGACATGTTTCATTCCTCAATCATTCAACTACACACAATAACAAGGAAATTACTCAGGGGTGTACATTCCTCACCCTCATCAAACAGCTTCTTTTCTGCTTGGTAATTTCTTTTTCAAAGCAGGTTGGGAAAAGTGGTTCAACTTCTCACTTTCCTTTCTTTTTTTATTCTATGCCATTCACAGTGTCTTCCGGGAAAGATAAGTATAGAGAACTTTGGATTACTATTAGCCATGCTTGTTACCTGTAAATTTACACAGTTTATACGTTTTAATCACAAAAAAGGAGACAAAATTAATTTCGATTCCTTACACAGTCACTCTCTCTGGTAATGCTCCTGTACGTTGGTCACATAATTGGGCCCATCTAGCATCATCAGTCTTCCAAATTAAAAATTAAAAAGGAACAAGGGTGTTAGCCTCGCCTCTTTCTAGTTGCAATTCCACATAGGCTTCATCCAATTTCCACGAGGTGAAGCTTTCCTTATGCCATATTAAGTAATTCCACTCTCTCTAAATTGTGTACTTATTTAGTCCACTCAATTTAAGCTGGTTGAAAAACGGCCATTTGCCTTGTTCTGCAGTGGGGATGCGTTTCAAAACATTGGTGAATAAATTCAGAGAATCACCCCCCCTACTTTATTTCAGGTGTTTCAAATCCAAATCTTACCTTGGTCTATTGGCTGGCGTTTGTCAGCAGGTAAAATGTGTTGTCTGTGCTCACAAATTCTCTTTGCACAGTCGTCTTCGTCCCTACACGTGTGGTGCATGGACCGACTGGTCTCTGCGCACAATCACTGTGGTAAGAAATGCCCAACGAGAACAGGCCATTAATACCTCACCCCTTACCTCTGTCTGATCTTAAATCAACATTTGTCTCTGTCCTTTAGGGCACTCAACCGCACTCACCTAGTTGTTTTATCTTCGGTCAGTTCTGCTTGTTTCTCATACGCTTTTCGCCATGTGGGGTTCGTAATTCATTGTCCTTCTATCGAGAAATTACACATGGCTCTCAGTCTATGGACAGAAACAAGCATACAAACAGGGGCCTTTAACCTTCCCACTAGGTTTTCAGTCAGTTTCTCTAGCTTTTCCACAAAGCACCCTGTCCACCTCTGTGTCTCTCAGTCCTCCATAAGTTTAGCTTGTTGAGCTCTGTGGTAGGTTGGAGACTGGACGCTGTACCGTAGGTCCTTTTCTGTGTGTTCCGGTTTTCTTCCAGAGCCTGGTTAGTTCGGTGAACTCTCTCCAAAGCCATATACGTGTGTCCGTGTTCCTACCACAATATAACTAGTCTATGGTTGCCTAGGTTACCAGTGTTGCGTTGTCACGTACTCATGACATAGCTACTGGGTCCTTTCCTCAGGAGACTTCCCTCACTGATCAGAACTTCAACAGTTTCATATACACTTCCTCAAAGCTGTTATTCTCCCGTATGGTGACTGCATTCTTACAGATGTAAAGTGGTTACATCAGTGAAACATGTGACCCTCTCGAGCTCTAATAACTTTGTGTCCTTTTGGAGTTCACAGCCCATTACACTGTCTTTACCTGGAATTTATTAACTTAGCAGGGGTAAAAAGGATTTCTCTAGACTTCTTTTTGATGTCTATTATTTATTCTGGCCTGTCATTCAGACCCAGCTCCATTCTATTTGTAAGGAAAATAATTTATTTTTCTTTCTTCAGTAGTTTCTTTGTGTCTAGGTGTTTATCATTACTTGGTTTTATCTGGTGAACCACTGACAAGTTCTATTCTTCTGGTTTATGTATTTGCTCAACTAATGGTGCGTATGTATCTTGTTTTTGATGCATCTTTTGTGTTCCGTGATATGGATTTCAATTTTCCTTTCAGTTTTCCCAATATATATACACATACACCACTAGTTTCGAGTTACAATTCGTCAGTGCTTCCTGTCTCCTTTTCTTAGTGAAGCCCAAGTCTATTTCTGTTGTCTTTTCGTCTGCGAACAGCAGGTACAATTCCCACATGGGGAGTATCGTTTGGGGGCTTTCATGCCCCAACTTTCGGTCAGGGTAGGTTGGTTCTTTGTCTCATTATGTTGTTTCGTATAATTTGGTCTTTTATCATCTTACTCCTCTTGACGGCAATTAAAGACCTCTAAAAAGGGTTCTTCCCTTTCTCCATTATTTTCCAATTGTGATTTACAATCTTTTTAATCCAGTTTGACAAATTGCTATACGTGTTCACAAAAACTGAGTTCTCTCTCTTCTCATCAGGATATTTCTTCTGATGTTCTAGCAGGGCATCTCAGTTGTTGTTATCGGCTCTTTTTGTCACCTTTCCTGTTAACTTCGGTGGGTAGCCTCTTGGATGCAGGTTCTCTCTCAGTTTCCATGAATCCTTTTTATAATCTGTTCCAATGGAGCTATTCCTTTTCAGGGGCAAAAATTGCCCCAAAGGCAAATGATCCCATACATGTCTGGGATGAAAACTTGGGTAATACAGGAGGGAATTTAGATCATTGTCTTCTTGAATGGCCTCACATAGAGTTTCTTGCTCACTGCATCAGCTTTGATGGTTATGTCCCGATAGTAAATGTCTTCTCTGCTGTGATTGTACGTGAATTTTAGATGTCTAGCTTGTTGGTTGATCCAAGTAAAAAATAGTAAGGCTTCTTCATCACTACCCCTCATAGGACAAACACATTATCTATATATCTGTGCCACATCCGTAGATGGCTTCCAAATGGGTTAGTAACCTTACAGATGATGTTCTCTTCAAAGGCCTCCATGTGTAGATTTGCGATACTGGGGGCTAAAGGAGCCCCCATAGCTGTCCCATTTGTCTGCTTATAATACCATCCATAGCAATGGAAATAGTTCTCCATTAAGGCCAGTTCTGCACACCACAGAATGAAAGAGGGTGGAGTCTTAGAATCTAACCTCTCAGAAAGCAAATGTTCTTTAAACACATCTAGTGAGGCTTTCTGTGGTATGCTGGTATACAGAGCTACCACGTCCAAACAGATCAACATTTCTTCATCTGGTTTGAAGGGGATTCCTTCTATCTCCTTTATCATCGCGGTGGTGTCCTTGATGAAAGAGGTCATTTTCTTGACCATTGGTTGCGTAAAATGATCAGCAAATTTAGACAATGGCTCTAGTAATGAATCGATACCGGAGACAATGGGTCTGCCTGGTGGTCTAGTTAGGGATTTATGGATTTTGGGGAGGATTAAAATTGGGGAATTCGTGCTTTCTCCATCTGGAAGTCGGCTTCCTTTTTTGTGGCCCATCCTCTTTCCAGGGCTTTGGTGACTTTAAGTTGGATCATTTTCTCTAGTTGTTGTGTCGTATCTCCTTCCAAATGTTCGTAGTTATCTGGCAGACATTGCACGTCCATCCACACGCTGCGTTAAGAGCATAAATCTTAGTGTACATATATCCAAAATTAGGCATGCACAGCACTCATAGTTCAAAACTCACTTTGGATGCATGTCTGACAGTGTTTGACAGTGAATCCATGTCTCAGTATGCACTGCATTAAGAGCACAAAACTCACTGGCGCCGCATGTCTGGCAGTGATTATAAGTCCCAGCATTAGTGATGGGGGAGTCAGAGCTGACTCAACCCTGGTTAGAGCCAAAAGCCTAGCTCTTGCTCGGCTCAAGTGCCTTTGTGGAAGTAGAGCCCAACTGGAAGTGAGCCAAGCATCACCTCTTTGTCTGTTACATGTGCAGAATAAGTTAAAGTGACACTGCCATCCAGTTAAAGTTAAAAGAACTGCTTCTAATCCTCTAATTGCACAGAATACTTTGTTCACTCTGGCCAGTGATTGTATGTTGGTGCAAAACTGTAGGGGCAGTGGGGCATGTGTGGTCTGAAACCTTCATAATTGCAAACTCTGCAATCAGAAAAAACTGTTTTTACACTTCACCAATCTATACAATGCTGGGCAAATCACTCTACTTAAACGGGTCATATTTCCTTTGGCTACCACCATAGACGTAATTTAGAAGTTATTTTGTTAAACGCAATCTACACAAAAAGCCACAATTATAGATAGTGTATCAAACTACAGTGTTTGCTCAAAAAATAGTAAAAATTTTTATATTTTCCAATGTGCACACCGCAAGGCTAAAGTATCCCTTAAATTGCCCACTGTTTTGTCAACTCTTGCAACATTTTCTTTCCGAAAGGAAGAGTGAAGTAGATAATGTATTTGGTGGGGGAAAGTGTTTGCCTGAGGCATTTTTCTTTACTGTATCAGGAGCCTTCCAGGACATTTTATTTTCCTCTATCCAGCCCCTCTGGGCTATGTGGCATGGCTATGGGGTCTTCACATACTAGCCTGTTTGTGAATAAGGCAGTAGTAGGTGACACTGGATGTGGGCAAAAGGAATGCTGGCCTAGACATGAGGCTTTCCACCTGCCACACAGGCCTTTAGTAGCCAAGGTCAGTTATCTATTCTTGAAAGCAATAAATGTTAGCAGGATAAATCCTCCCAAATCGAGGGGCAAAGAAAGAACACCAAGAGTGCAAGGTTGTATTCATTTAAGGCATTTAAATGCTTCAGAATGGACAAGGATCATGGTCTCCAGTCACGTGAGCTGAGGATGGAAACAGATTTGAGCTTGCAGTCCTAGAACAACAATAGTGAAAGCATGTACTCCCATATATTCCCCGCAGACAAGGATACTTTTCAAGGCCAAGTTCAAGGACAATCTGCATGGCAGAAGGCATGGGTGATGAGAGATATTGGGTGGGGAGGTAAAGTCAGGTCCACCTCCTGGCACCTGGGAATGAGTTAACGTGCTGCTAAGTTAACCGAATGTTTCAGACATGGCACGAGTGTGCCAACCAATTGTAGAAGGCTGTATAACGAAGCACCTTATTGTTTGAGAGCCAATGATATACTGTGTACTTAACAGTGTTGAAGATAAAATGTTTTAGAGGTAGGCATAAGTTGTCCACCTGACAGTAGACAGCCAATCACAATGCCAGCCCTTATAGAAAGTATACTTAGATGTTCCCCTTGAACGTATTACAATCCCTCATAGGTTTTTCTTATTTGCCATGTAGTATGACATCACTGCTGATGTATTTTTTGCAAATAAGGATGTTTTATGTGAAATTTGTCGAGAACTGAGCGAAAGTCCATTGATGTCCGTTGTAACCTCTCTGTTTTAGATAATTGTTAATAAAACAGTAACCTTTGCCATCTTCCAGAGTTGGTTTGATTATTTGGACTCAGTCATTCTGCGAACCCCATCTATAGCATGCACGATACTAAAGAACCATAAATTCAAGCAGCATGAAAGAAATTGCATAATTTTTCAGCTATTATTTTGAATATTTCCTTTGAGCGGAGTCCAACTGCTAGCTCCACGTCCTCGGAACTCCTCACCCTCGGAACACCACCCTCACCCCAGCCCTTGTGGTATCCCCTTAAAAATAAAATCCATTTCCACCACTGGGGTGTAGGTCATGCTAAATGTTGCTGCCTTCTTGGGTATGGAAGAGACCAGAAAGAGACCAGGCATGGAGACTTCTGTTTTGGAAAGGGGATTGTGCCCGCAAACACCCCTCTGTACTAGGCACTTCCAATGTGCCTCCAGGCCCCACCCCTGATACTCCATTCGTGCCTGCCTGGCTTGTTTCCATTTCTTGTATACATCTTATTTAAGAGTATATCATTGGATATTCACCTAATGTGCCTAGTCTGACTCTGTCCCACTGATAAAGCTACTGAAGAACAAGCATTGGCAAAGCCACTGAAGTCCTTTTTAAAACAAGCATTGGCAAAGCCACTAAAGCCACTGAAGACAATGGAAAGAGTGCTATTCCTATGGCTGCAAATTTGTATACACTGAAGATAAAGCTTAGCGACTGGGCATTATTTGATAAAGAAATAGTTAAGTGCAGTAGAACTTTTATTGCACCAATAAAATCCAAAATAAATGAACTCTGAAACGTTTAACCACATTAAAATCCTAAATAACTGCAACCAACGTTGAAACTAGGTTGACATCCCAAAATTTAAATGCATTAAAAATGTGTGCCTAGTGTTACTCGATTGTTTTTACAGAGAAACAAGTTGGAAAAAATCCCCCAAAAATCTTCCAATATAAGACCAAACATTCCTTGCTTGTAAAACAATCCAAAATAAATGCAGTAAAAAAAAAATCATTTTGCTGGATTGATTTTATTGAGAACAAGTTGAAAAAAATCTGCCAAAAATCCTCCACTTTAAGACCACACAATCCTTGCTTGTCAAAAAATCCAAAATAAATCCAGTAAAAATGTGCGCCTGCCAATTAGTGTTAGTGGATTGTTTTTTTACTGAGAAACAAGTCAGTACAAATCCAAAATAAATCCTCTAACCCAAGATAAATAAATACTTGCTTGGAAAAAAATCCCACAAAAATCCAAAATAAATGCAAAAAAAAATCTGAAGCTTGAAAACAAGACAAAAGCAATCCCAATACAATCCAAAAAGTGGATTTCTTTTTTGTTAGGGATAGGGCTGTAAGTTGCAACATCAGTAAGCCTGCACACAGGAACAACGGGGAAAAATGGGCCTGCAGATAGCAGACAGGTCTCTTGAGGAGGCTGTGCCTGCCCTCGTCCTGCCCTTGTGGCACTATACCTGCCTCTGCAGCCAGGCATCGCTCCAGCAGCCAGAGATATCACAAGTGATGTGCCACATAATTCCTACCTGTTCCTTGGTTTCTCCTGTGAGAGGGGAGTGGTGCACAAAAGCACCTGCAGCTGAGCTCACAAGGTGGCTAGAGATGTGTGAGAAGGCTCCTCGGGAAGCTGGTCGTCTCAAGAGACACACATACATAGGGGCCATATGGCGCGAGAGCACTGACCTCACTTGTGAAGGCATACACTGATACCTAAAATGGCGGCTTTTGTAATCAGTCTGAGCAAAAGCCTCCTGGGCTTCTTCCTGAGAGGTTGTCACCCTTCATTGAGGCAGGTTAAGGGTGCCGTAATCTGCAACAAGGAGGACACGTTAAGTAAATCATGATTTGTATCACCGTGCTCAGCGTGGCTGAAAAATAATTCTCGATGGGATGTCAGGCAGAAGGATAACTGTGCAGAGGATGCATCTCCCAGCTCATAAACAAAATCAAGGCATATGGAGGAGAAAATTATCTTGCCTGGATGCGGCGCTAATGATCCAGAACTTGTTAATGCCTGTCATAAAATAGCAGGCAGGCGTCAGGCGGAGGCCTGCGAGTTTGCCTTTAAGGCTAAACTGCTCCCGCTGATCGCCTGTCAGCGTCACTCAGCCTGAAGCGGGCTCCCGACGTGTAAATGTCACCATCTCCTCAAAGACTGCTAAAGTGTGTCTCCAGCGTGCCATCACTGCGGGCCTCGCCCGGACAGATGGCCATTCAGACTGGTTACATCTCTCCGCCTGCCGGCCAGCCTGCCCATCAGCTCTCGACATGTCAGATGCACTTCAGGAGCGCCACGGGAAAATCCGCCTACTCAAGACAACATGGCCGCTTAGTGACTGTGCAGACAGAGGCGCCACGCGCCCAGAGGCTCTCGTGCCTCGCTCTGGTGCCACTGCTTCATTTCTTGCTACTCCAAAATTCAATAAACACCTGATTCCTGCATTCCTGCAATTTTCTTAATTGCTTTTTTACTTGCAG
Organism: Ambystoma mexicanum; assembly: GCF_040938575.1. Lineage (NCBI taxonomy): Eukaryota > Metazoa > Chordata > Amphibia > Caudata > Ambystomatidae > Ambystoma > Ambystoma mexicanum. Next base: position 687,045,125 of record NC_090931.1, on the reverse strand, counting down.
TTTTCTTAACCTCGTATTCAGTCTTTTTTCAAGGCAAGGGGGTTTATTTTGAGTGTTTCGGTAACCTCTAGGTCTGCACCATAAATGAAACGTGCTCCTTGAGCTTCACAAGCAAGAACTCTTTGGACCTCTATCATGGGGTGGGCGGAGGAAGTTCAAAGTGAGAGCCCATTTTTGAGTTTCAATGTTTCCCTTCAAATGTTCAGAACAATTACAGGATCTAAAGGCGTGCAACTTAAAGTTTGCCTTTGTCAACTAAACATAGACAGTCACTCAAAAATAAATAGTGATCACAGACCAATTTCATTCCGTGCCTTGTCAGTGTGATAATGAGGGCCAATGTACACACTTTACTGTGTACTTCACAATGTACATTAGAGGAGAGACGTAGCCAGGATTGTCTATGAAATGGGGCCTGAAGCAAAGCACCCCGCTCCAATCTAGTGGAACGAACATCGGCCGCAAAAGCAGGGCGAAACCGTGGCTGCACTCTGCAGCGACCGCCACACCGGGGCTCGACCTATCGGTTTCTTCCTGCTGATTCCAATAACGAAGGCGGCTACACACTCTGCGTCCGGAATCCATAAATTAAGTTGGCACCCGGCTGGGGTACCCTTGTACGCAGCACTCGGGCTTCTCAAATGGGTGAGGCCGACGGCTGCGGCCGGGCTTAAGCTGTGGGTGTGCCCCTTACCCCACTGACACTGAGAGGACGGCTGTCTCCCCACTCGAATGACAGAGGACCCGGGTGCCGGATTGACAGCCTGTACCACCACCTCAGCCTCGCAGCGATGAGTGGACCGGGGAAATCAGACAAAGGAAGCAACAAGGTAGGACCATACGAGTCGCCACAGCTCATGGAGCTGCAGAGAGCGCGTCTGCGTGTGACAAGCCACATCGCCTTACGCGGGCCACGTCCTGGCTCCACCACAGGCTCCAGAAGCCCACGGCCCATACAGCTAGTGGCCGCCATTGATCGCCCCTCCAACCTCCTCTAGCACAATACATAACCTGGGGTCACGGACAGTGAAATATTGAGCCCCCCACACCAAGAGAGTAACACATGCAGTGCATAGACAGTGAGCCCGATGGGATAACCCCACTGCGGAGGCCATAAGTGAAATCCCCTGTTATGAAGCAATTCAGCATGGATGGCAGACCCCATGGCATACGCTTTAATTCAGTGACCTGTATTGAAAAGGGTAAACCCATGAGCACAACACACTTAGACCATGCAATGAATATTTCACTGCATATAAATGAGCTGTTCATTACCCTCATCAAAGTACAAACGGCCCCCACATGCCAAGACTAACACGTGCAGCACAAGGAATTTAAACCTAATTTAATGGTCTCACTGCAGAGACCTTAATTAGAATCTCCTGTAACCACGCAAACCGGCAAGATAGGGGCCCTGCGCCACAAGCTTAGACCCTGTGATCCTGTCTTCCAAAGGGCAACACCTGGCGCACAGCATACCTGGAACACATGGCAAACTCTACATTGGCGATTAGAGTACTACAAATTACATCCGGCATAGCACAAGACACCACGACAACCATTTGACAGGTTGCCCTTTTTCCAGAGGCAAATATTCCGCAGCACCTATATTATGAAACACATTAAATACAACATCAATAGCCTGAACTCCCTTCGGTCGCCACCATGACCCAAGGGCTCCCAGAGGAAGAAGGGCCCCATGGACTCCTTTTCAGGCCCGAGACCAAGTTCGACTGAGCCCCCCTCTGCCCCCAGCAACCTGCTACTGCAGCTACCAGAGGAAAACTCAAGAGACGACTACCTCCTACAAACCATGCAAAATGGATTCCTTGCTATAAACATGAAGCTAGACGGCATAGTGGGCACGATTGGATCACTGAAAGAAAGAGTGGAGAAAGAAAGCAGCCGCACCACGGAGGCAGAAGGGCGCATTAGCACAAACGAAAACAACGTAACATGCCATGACCGCACGTTGAACACAATCCAGACAGATCTGAAGAGGCTGATTAATAAATGTGAAGACTTAGAATCAAGATCCCGAAGAAATAATATTAGGGGTCCCGGAGACGGCAACGAAGGGCCCCATGGAACACTTCATGGAAAACCTCCTTAAAACTCTTTTTGGCTCGGCAGGGTTCTCACCACAATTCTTAGTTGAGAGGGCGCATCGGTCTCTTGCTACCCTCTGCACCCTGGCGCCCCACCAAGAACAATCATTGCCAGATTGTTAAACTACCGAGACAGAGACATGGTGCTTCGGCTAGCCAGGGAGAAAGGCACACTGCAATATGAGTCCAGCAGGATACACATCTACCCAGATTTCACAGACAGTGTTTAAACGCAAAGAAGATCTCATGATTCTGTGACGCGCCTCCTGCGGGCTATGCAAATCCCTTACACAATAGTATTCCCTGCCAAGCTTCGAATACAACACATGGAAAGGCGCATTTCTTCGAAGACCCGGCACAGGCGACAGCATATGTGGAGTCACACATACCCGTGCCACGACCGCCCCAGTACCCAGAGGCTGGAAAACCACGCAGTATGGCAGGAGAACAACTGAAAGAAAATGGCTGAAAGAGGCAGCTGTCCTCCCTCTCAACTCGAAGAAGCCCAACACCACGCACAACAGGCGACGAGTACAAACTAGGTAAATGAGGAACGTTGAGCTGCACAAAAGGCGCTTCTGACAGCATGACACCCAAGGGTGCGCCAAACGGTTTACAAAGCTCACATCATCAAGTTGGGGAAGATGATGAGGGAGGGGGGAGGGAACCGGGAATGTGAATGGGAGTGTGAGAGTTAAATGCCACATTGGACAAGACTGCAGTTACTACAGCAGTCAAGGGGAGGAAAGACTGTAAAAGTTGTGGCAACGACAATACAGTAAGCAACACACAAAGACCCAGTCGAGACGCAGTAAAAATGGGGAGTGAAAATCTGTCTAAGGAATATGACTCATGTGCCATTGCCAATATATCTATTCCAGTGGCACGTAGCATCCACACTCTTGGCGTCACCATGGATGCCGAGCTCTCAATGTGCCAACATGTTGCTAAAACCAGGGCATCTTGTTTATGGATAAACAAGCAACTCTGTGCAATGCGTCCTTTTCTCTCGGTCAGCAATATGTCTCTTTTAGCATCTGCCCTTGTTAATTCCAGGATAGACTACTGCAATAGTCTCCTAGCATGTACGTCTGCTGCCAATATCACTGCTCTCCAGACAACTCAAAACGGTGCAGTCCGAGCTGTGCTTGGTCTGGCAAGGCACTCTTCCATCACTGATGCCAGGAAGAAATTGCACTGGCTGCCTATCAAGCATAGGGTATCCTTTAAGATACTCACTCTCACTTTCAAATGTTTGATTGGTTCTGCACCCATCTATCTTACCCAGTGCATTAATCGCTACTTCCCCGGCCGTTCACTCAGGTCCACCAAGGAAGCCATGCTCACTCAGCCACGTTTTCGCTCAGTCAAGTTTGGCAAAACTATCTTCAGTGTCTCAGCCCCTACTCTCTGGAACGCTCTTCCTCTTCACCTTAAGAGCTCCTCCTCATTAATTCAGTTCAAGAAAAATCTCAAGACCCATCTTTTCAATGCTCCTTAACTCTCTGTTACATAGTTTCCTCCTGAGATGTCTGCCTTTCAACTGTCTTGTTTAGTCTTGTCTCACTTGTTTTATGTGCGCCGTGAGGCCTTCCGGCAATTTGGCGCGTTATCAAGAATTAAAATAAATAAATATAATATAAAAACACAAATCTAACAACATAACATGGCACACCAATTGAAATTGATCTCTTGGAATGTAAGAGGCCTGAATAATCCGATTAAGGCGAGAAAGATCTGGGCCTACCTCGATCGTCATGCTTCAGGAGACTTATGCCCTAGAATGGATACACAAGCAAACAACATAGAAATGGGGATTCTACATCGATTTCTCATCTCAGGCAAGGGGCGTCATAACACTCATACACAAGAACACCGACTTCAGAATGGGAACCACCAACATAGACCCAGAAGGCAGGTATGTCATAGTGACAAGAACGATCAACAACACAACGGTCACTCTGGTGAACTCCTATGGCCCTAACCTGGATGACTATTGCAGGTTAGACTACTGCAATAGTCTCCTAGCATGTAGGTCTACTGCCAATATCACTGCTCTCCAGACAACTCAAAACGGCGCAGTCCGAGCTGTGCTTGGTCTGGCAAGGCACTCTTCCATCACTGATGCCAGGAAGAAAGTGCACTGGCTGCCTATCAAGCATATGGTATCCTTTAAGATACTCACTCTCACTTTCAAATGTTTGATTGGTTCTGCATCCATCTATCTTACCCAGTGCATTCATCGCTACTTCCCCGGTCGTTCACTCAGGTCCACCAAGGAAGCCATGCTCACTCAGCCAAGTTTTCGCTCAGTCAAGTTTGGCAAAACTATCTTCAGTGTCTCAGCCCCTACTTTCTGGAACGCTCTTCCTCTTCACCTTAAGAGCTCCTCCTCATTAATTCAGTTCAAGAAAAATCTCAAGACCCATCTTTTCAATGCTCCTTAACTCTCCGTTACATAGTTTCCTCCTGAGATGTCCGCCTTTCAACTGTCTTGTTTAGTCTTGTCTCACTTGTTTTATGTGCGCTGTGAGGCCTTCCGGCAATTTGGCGCGTTATCAAGAATTAAAATAAATAAATATAATATAAAAACACAAATCTAACAACATAACATGGCACACCAATTGAAATTGATCTCTTGGAATGTAAGAGGCCTGAATAATCCGATTAAGGCGAGAAAGGTCTGGGCCTACCTCAATCGCCATGCTTCAGGAGACTTATGCCCTAGAATCGATACACAAGCAAACAACATAGAAATGGGGATTCTATACCGATTTCTCATCTCAGGCAAGGGGCGTCATGACACTCATACACAAGAACACCGACTTCAGAATGGGAACCACCAACATAGACCCAGAAGACAGATATGTCATAGTGACAGGAACGATCAACAACACTCCGGTCACTCTGGTGAATTCCTATGGCCATAACCTGGATGATTCGACATTTTACGTTAAGATAGCAACATTGATCGGCCACATCACGGACGTCCCAATTATCTGGGGCTGTGATTTCAATGCAAAATTGGACCCCCACATACAGGTCAAGTCTGAAACAGAGAAATAGGTCTAAAGCTGCAAGCGCAATCCTCCAGATAATGAAGCAATCCAGCTTATTGGACATTTGGAGGAAATCACACCCAATGCTGAAGGAATACACTTACTACTCCTCCGTACATGACGCCCACTCCCAGATCAATTTCTGGCTGATCTCAGAGACATGGACTGCTGGAGAATTTCAAACTTTGATCCTACCGCGCACTTGGTCAAACCACTCGCATATAGTCCTGAAAATAACCAGGAGCATTGCAGATACACCTAGGCCTGCATGGAGAAAGCCCCAGTCCACACTACTGTATAGCTCCTTTGCAGGAACTGTGAGAATAGACATTGACACGTTCTCCTCTGAAAACGAGAACTCAGTACCCAGGTTTATCACAGTCTGGGAAACATTCAAAGGGTGGATACGTGGCACAATGATCACTTCATCAACAGGTATCCTGAAATCTATAAGAAGTGACCTGTGGGAAACAGAAGCAGGCTTGAGGAAACTCGAAAACAAATACAGCAACTCACAAAACTAGGCGCTATCAGGAATCATAAAGGGCAACACTCAAAAGTTCTGTGAACTAGAGGAACGGGGAACCCGATTTATCTACAAGAAAATCCAGGCGAGGCGCTATGGTGAGGCAGACTGCCCCGGAAAGATGCTCGCTGGCCTGATCAAGGGGGGGCGCGATGCACAGCACATTGGATGCCTCACAAAACCTGATGGCCACACAACAATCCGACATGAAGAAATTAGAAACTGTTCACTAAATACTACCAAACACTATATTCCAATAATTACAAAGTCACGTTAGAAGAAGTGAACAACTATCTGGCACAAACAAGACTCTTTACACTGGATGATGTATCCCGAACCAAGCTCAATAGCCCAATAACGGCAGATGAAATCTCTGAAGCCATCACTTCGCTAGCATCAGGCAAAGCTCCTGGCCCAGATGGGATAGGCATCGAACTCTACAAAACCTACAAAGACATGTTAGCCCCCAGACTACTGAAGGTATGCGAAGAGGCATACGAAAGTGGTAAACTGCCTCCCTCCCTAACAGAAGCGGTGATAACAGTACTAGCCAAACCCAGGAAGCCCACCGACGACATGGCTTCATACCGCCCGCTGTCCTTAATCAACTCTGATGCAAATATATAAGTCCTGGCCAACAGACTACTACCGCATATGTCTGACTTGGTGCACCCAAACCAGTCAGGATTTATACCCGGGAGATCCACCATTCTGAACCTGAGGAGATTGCTAGGTGCCATGACCCAATCAACCAGGATCTCCCCGTAGCTGTGATGGTATTGGAAGCAGAAAATGCATTTGACTCTATTTCATGGAACTTTCTGTTTGGAGTCCTGAGGCACATGTGGCTGGGAGAAGAATTTTGTAAATTCGTGAAACTGCTCTATACGGAACCAGGGGCAAGGGTCCGCACCAATCAAAACTACTCAAGAGTAATAAAAATGGCTAGAGGCACTAGACAAGGGTGCCCATTCTCTCCAATTGTATTTGCTTTAACCCTTTGTAAGCAGGATTCGACAATACCATGGGCACAGGGGCATTTACATACGAGGACCCCCGCAGATCATATCTCTATATGCAGATGACACCCTTACATACCTAAAGCACCCAGAGGAAAATATACCACCTATCCTGGAGGAAGTCAGAGGATTCACCTGGCATTCCAGCTATAAAATCAACAACACGAAATCCGAACTGTTCCCCCTTGCCGACATAACCACCAAACCAGACCATTTGCACGAAATGAAATGGGCTAGGGACACAGTGAAATACTTAGGCGTGCAGGTCGCTCGCAGAAGAAAGGAATTATACGATCTAAACCATGCAGCCTATCTCAGAACACTGGAACACAAAATGATGCTGTGGGGAAAGCTCCCGATCTCCATGATGGGCTGCGTCGCTGTCCTGAAGATGATAGTAGCAGCCAAACTGTTATACTTTTTCACCACAATTCCAATCTGGCCTGGTCGGAAATTCTTCACCATGCTCCGCAGCCTGGCAATAGGATTTGTGTGGGGTGGCAAAAACACTAAGGCAAAATGGGAGTCACTTACTGAACCATATCACAGGGGGGGGGCTCGGTGCCCCTGACTTTGAACTGTATTACCTGGCCGCCCAAGCCAACTAGGCAAGCCTCTGGCACAAGGATCCAGAGCACCCATCTGGAAATAGAGAGATGATCCATGCTAATTTTCTCCCAATAGACGGATCCCTGTCTGTTTGATCCAATGAGCACAAGACCAGACACCTGGATACGCATAAAGAAGAGACTACATATCAAGGACCCATACAATTGTACCATCCCACTGTGGTATACCCCAGACTTGCCTCCGACTATGGATGTAGACGTCCAGATGGCATGGGATCCCAGCATGAAAATGGGCAATCTGTTCCCCGATGGCAAATTTGTCTCTATGAGCGACTTTAAAGAGAAATTGGGAAACAATCCGATAAGAACATTACAATACTACCGAATGAGAGAAGCAATATGGCGGCAATGGCCATCCTACCCCAACGAGCCAGAAGCTGACGAATGCTTAGATATGATGATACAAAACGAAGGTAGGAGAGGACTGCTGGCGAGACTGTAGTTGAAAATACAAAACTCAACACCGACTAACCATAACCTAAGAGAGCAGTGGGAAAAGGACACTGAATCGGTTATAGATGATGTGAAATGGCAAAAAATAGGCACCCTCATTAAGGAAGTATCACTGAACGCGTGGCTGCGATTAATCTAATATAAAATACTCAACAAATTGCATTATACTCCCCGTCATATAACAAGGCTTAACCCACAAGAGACACAAACCTGCCCAAAATGCAGAACGACAGAAGCGGATACGATTCACATGTTTTGGCACTGCCCTCCGATAGCTGACTTTTGGAGGAGCATTGCTTAAACATTATGCGGAATGCTGGATTTGAAACAGCCCTTCACCCGTTAAAAAAAACTTGCTGGGAGATATCGGCAAGGCCAATGTAATATTTGTATTTATTTGTATTTGATTTATTTGTATAGCGCAAACCAGGCCCGAAGGCTACCGGGCGCATATCTTAAAGCAAAGGTTACATCATCAAAGTTACATCAGCAGGTTACATCAAGGAGGACACTTACGAACATAAGGGCAAGCAAAGAATACAGTCGTTTTACATAGTAGTCAGGCAAAACATGTGGTGAGGAAGTTATCAGGCTGTGAGATGATCATCTGTGAGATGGGCAATATCGGATGCATAATTGCTAAAACATGCATACTACCAAAATGGAAGGCTAAAGAGGCGCCCACGCTGCACCAATGGCTCATTGAAATGGCATGGATCAACGAGAATGATGTCGAATATTCACAAACCATAATATCAACCACCAGACCAAAGGACATATGGGCGTTCATGGAGAAAACAGATCAAACAACATCACCTGTTATTGCCGCAATGAGAACCAGTAATGAAAATCTTGACTGTAAAAGGAACTGGAGACCCTACAGATATGTTTAATGATTGCTATACAATGCTTATGAAGTGTTAGAATTGTAACATTTTGAGAATGTGCGCTGTACGAAGTTGCCACATGTTAAAATAAAGTTAACAACAAAAAAAAAGTGGGACCTGAAGCGAACGTAGTTGGGACCACTGAAGTGACATGAACATCCGTAAATGCCCACACAGCACTGCTGAGTGGGCATGTACAGACTGTGGGTGGGCCTTGCCCGGTCAGGCCCTACACTGTCTACACCTCTGCTTGGAGACGAGGAAGGAATGCAAACCCATATGTGGAAAGACATAAGAGAAAGTGATGCAAGGTTGAGAGGAGTTTTCAGCATTATCGGATCAAAAGTACTAACGTTACCATTTGGAAAATGTCACTTTCGGGTGAGAGAATTGGCAGACTTGGGGCACACCATTTGCAAAGGAAATATCTAGTAGACACAGTTCTGAGAGTACCGAAATCACAAGACAGGAGCCAGCTTTGCTCCTTTCTTGGCCTTACTCAGAATATCTCACTCAATTTGTGAGAGATTTTTCAAAGAACACTTTAGATATGCATGAGTTGTTATAGAAAAATATCAGCTTGACATGTGCAGACGCTTGTAATTAAGAGTTGGAGACACTCAAAGAAGAGGCCATCAAGACCTCCACATTCGAGTCATTCAACGTGGAGGCCAACACATTTATCACTGCTATGCAATTCAAAAGGGACTTGGACGAGTTCTCATCCAGATACAGAACCATCAGGAGGTCGCCGTAGCTAATGACCGACGAGCTGTTAACGGAGCAGAAAAAGAATTACTCTACCCTGGAAAGAGAAGCACTGTTGGTATTCTCGTGCCTTACACACTTCAAGGCACTACTAGTAACAGCAAAAACAACCCACAAACCTCTAATACACATGCCAACGGCCTCACCGAAAATGTGCAAATGGGCTGTGGACATAATGGCATTTAATGTGAAATTGTTACATGTCCCTTGTCAAAGAAACATAGGTGCAGATTGTCTCTCCAGATTGCCCAACGACGAGACGGAGCAAGGTGCAGTGAGGCACAAAAGGCTTGTGGGGAGGATGACAGCTACATGGTACCAACCTTGATCCAGCCATTAGAGAGGATGAATGTGTGGCACACAAGCAAAAGGGGCATGCAGCATTGGCAAAAGAATCATAGAAGGTTACAAATCTGTGAGACCAGAATTACCTGATGACATGGATATTCTATCCAAGATCTCAGATGGCGATTGGGAACAAATGAAGGGGGAATGGTACATGTAATGAGCTGTTCTGGCACATCTCATGTGCACAGAAGATTTTGAGATGTGATGTGATGTCATATGACTGCAAGACTGTCTTTGTGTGCAGTGTTGTTCGGCCCTAGAGAGTCATGCACTGACAGATTTGTGTCAAAACCCTGTGCAGATATGTGAGGGGCATGGGCCCTCAGTCTGTAACTACATCCTCTCACCCCCCACTTGTGCACTCTTGTAGAGAGAGGGTTCTGTGTTGGCCACCTTCCAGGTGGCGCCCACACAGGGCCTGATTGCCTCTGTGCCAGAGGCATAGCTAGGCTTGTCCAACAAGTGGGGCCTGAAGCAAATGTAGTTGAGCCCACTGCAGTGACATTAACATCTGTAAATGCCCACACAATGCTGTGGCCTGGGCATTGACAGATTTTTGGGCGGGCTTTGCCCGCTAGAGCCCTACCCTGTCTACGATTCTGCTCTGAGCATGGTTTGATAAAACAAACCATGTGTCAGGCAATCCGTTTTCCTAATTTTATTGGGAACCCTCCCAAGAAATGAGGGGAGATCCCTTAATGAATACCTGTGTGCCCCACAGGAAGGATCCTGTGGGGTTGAGGAAGGTCTTGGAGTTGGTAAATGGAGGACATCTAGCTTGCAGCATGACCAAGAGAAGGGTACAAGAGAATTACTGGTTGCCAGACACATTGTGACATCAAAGTGATGCTAAGAAAATGTGCTTGCTGTGCTTTGAGCAATAAGACCAAACAAACTATATGGCAGCCCTTTCAAACAGTGGAACTACCAAAAAAAGATATGGACCGAGGTGGCCATGGGTATTGTCGGACCATTTGAAGCATTTGGAGCATACAATAATAGTTGTGATTGACTACACTTGACTTCACTTCTAAGTATGTATGTAGTCTGGGGTAGTGGTGATGAGAAGTGTTACCACCCGAAATCTCATCAACCTTCTCACATCTTTATTTGAATGTGAAAGAACCCCAGATATTTTGGTGTCTGATGATGGAGTCCAATTCAAGTCTTCAGAGATGAAAGCTGTTTTGAAGTATAACAAAATAAACCATATTTGTACCTCACTGTATCATCTGCCAACAAATGGCCTGGTTGCGTTTTGGAATAACAGCATATAATTAGCACTAGCAAGCTTATTAGACTCTTAGAAAGTATTTGGGGAGATGTTAGGTGCATGCAGTCTTCACCCCTCACTTGAGCAGATGGGTAGAACAGTCCATGACGATGAGAGGTCAGAGGACAGCTAGCAGGCTGAACCTACCATGGCCATCAAGAAATGAAGGGTTAATCTGGACACAGGTGTTGTTCTGGTGCATGTTTGGATGAAAGAAGCTTCATACAAGTTAAATCATGACTTACGAGGGCCAGTCAAGGAGTTTCATGTTCAAGCAAGCGACTAAGTACACATCAAGGTACCCAGACATACGCCCAAAGGAATGGGGAGATCCCATCCTCCCCACTTAATGATTGGCAAGGGGAAGAGCATGCTTATGCCCGAAGATGGAGAACTGTGGTTCAGCGGTCTAGTTACAAATTGCAAATTAAAGTGGGTGCTGGATGGAAAATTGTGTGATTATGATCACACCCAAGAGAACACTGGACAACAGCAAGCCATTGAAATACAGAGAAGCACTAGACGGAGGAGTCGACTTTCTGAATATCTGAAAAATGTTTGTTATGAAACACCCCATGTTTTTCACCCCCTTTGCGTTTCCCTTTCTTTTCCTCATTGTTCTTTGATTGTTGAGTTCCAGGCTATTATGCAAGTCTATACAAAAAGCACTTAAGGGGTGATGTCTGTATCTCGCCACATAGCCTTGCGTAATTCTGGAGCTTTGCTGAAAAGAGACTTCCTGGGTCGAATGTATCTCTACCAAGAGCAATCTGCTGGAGAGCCCAGCTCTGTGAGCTGGATGTGAGGTCAGAGTCTGCAGAGTGCTTTGAAGAGACCTTCAGATAAACCTAAACCACGCACCCCACCATAGACAGCCGTCCCCCTTCACTTCCACTCTGCCTCCACTCTTCCGTCCTCACACACTTCCCTATCCCCTGTGCATCATTCTTAACATTAAAAACAGCTACCCCACACTTCCCTGATCGTTCAGAAGGTCTGGTTAGCCCATGCTGACTCACTGCCATGGAAAGAGAAAAAGGGCTCTTTGTTTTCATTTTTCTATGGTGGGCATGTTTGCATGCGTACGTTTTCCTTCTACATATGGACGCAAGCCCTAAGGCACGTATGCATGAGGTATTTTTTTTAAAAAGCATGAGCACTTCGGGCATCGTTTCAGCGGCTCTGAAGGTGATAATGATCTGGGTGGCATGCCGCGCCTGCTTGTAACAGTGCCTGTGCTCTTGGCAATGGCCATTGATGTACTCAGTCCATTACCTCTGGATAACGGACGATTACCAGTGAGTACACCTGCCACTGAGATGATTATCACTTAAATACATGCATCCTACCGATATGGCTGGCAAACCGATGGTCAAAACATGCATTGCCATTACAATCAGTGCCCCTCTCCTCAACCCCAGAATCCAAGCACAGGGAAAGACTTTGACTACACATCTGACAGCAACTGTCCCAGAACTCCTCACATTGTGTGTTTTCTTAGACTGCAGATTCCAGATCTGGAAAGACCCTTTTGGAAGAGGATCCTTGTAGAATGTTCTGGCATTTGAAGTCTCTCAACATCATTGGATAGGCACTACACACTCTGGGAATGGTTGAGCTGCATGTTCTTTTGGGTGCATTATGGGTCAAATTCTCAAAAAACAACTCAAATAAAAAAAATGCAGAGGATGAGCTTTTTTTGTGTTAGTTTGAAATTCTCAAATGTGACCTGGACATTTAAGGGGTGCTAGCCAGAAGTGCCAATTATATGCTATCCATCCACCTTCCAGGCAGTAGTGTTGGATGCGCGATTCTAATATCAATGTTTGACAAGCTTCCAGCAACCATGCGGGTGCTGGGAGCACCTAACATAGTGGCAGACCCTCAAAGGACCCATTATTATTAAATATATAAAAAATGATGTTTAGCCCTGTTTATGGGCGGGGGAGGCGCTTGCTTTGGTATAAGTAGTGAGATGTTCTGGCACATCTCACCTGCACAGAAGATTTTGAGATGTGATGTGATGTCATATGACTGTGAGACTGTGTTTGTGTGCAGTATTGTTCGACCCCAGAGAGTCATGCACTGACAGATTTGTGAGTGTCAAAAACCCGTGCAGATATGAAGGGGATAGGGCCCTCATTTGAAAACTGCATCCTCCAGCCCCCCACGGGTGCACTCTTGCAGTGAGAGGTTGCTGTGTTGGCCACCTTCCAGGTGGCGCCCACACAGGGCCTGATTGCCTCTGTGCCAGAGACGTAGCTAGGCTTGTCCAACAAGTGGGGCCTGAAGCAAATGTAGTTGGGCCCACCACAGTGACATTAACATCTGTAAATGCCCACACAGAGCTGCTGAGTGGGCATTGACAGATTTTTGGGTGGGCCTTGCCCGCTCAGGCACTTCTCTGTCTACGCCTCTGTTCTGTGCATGGTTTGATAAAACAAACCATGTGTCGGACCATCCGTTTTCCACATTTTCACTGGGAACCCTCCCAAGAAATGAGGGGACACCCCTTAATGAATAACTGTCTGCAGTGCTTGTGGGGAGGCAGTCCTTAATACAGAAGGGGACTTGCAGCTCCCTCTATAATATCGAAAAGCACCCCCTGCAGCGCAAATGGCACAAGGTGCAGATTGCACAGGGAGGTGTCCTGTTGATAATGACTCCCCAGATGTTGTAGATGATAACAGTTCAGAAGATCCGAAGCAGTTTGTGGAGCCGAACATAAGAACGTGACATAAAATCACCAGGGCCTGACACGAATATCAATAGATCAAAATAAAGTCCAGCATTCTTACCTGGGCCTCACAGCAAATGAAAGAACCAAAGAACCTTCACCCTAACCCCGCAGAAATCAGTGTTCTCTGGTCTGCATGAAAAAACTAAAAGATCAGAAAGCAGTGCTTTGAGTGGGGTGAGCAATCGAGGGTGGGGGGGGCTGTAACGAGGTGTGTGGTCCAAATGATGGTCCATAGACCGCTTGCCACATAAGGCCATAGCAGGCTTTATGTGTCAAGCAGCCTGCTGAATGAAACAAAAGAAGTCCTGCACCTACCAAGTAGCACAGTGTGATGAGACACTGGCTTCTCACCGGCAGATCTTGGGTTCAAATCCCGTCAGTGCAGAAATAAGTTGCTTATCTTGATATGCCGAGTGAGCCCATGGAGCAGAAAATAAAAGGTGGGTTTCGTTGATAGTGGGACCCAAGGGAGCACCGACAGTGCTGTGGCTCTATTCGGGAGACCACTTAGGCTCACCTCGTGCTAGCCCCGGCCCACTTAAAGATCTGTCAGACTACCATACTGAGTGCAGGGGTGGGACCTTGTCTTTCTAGTCGTGAGTGACCAAAAGCCGGGCCCAAAAAAAAAAATTTCAAACAGAAGTATGATTGTCAGGGATCACCTACAGAACATGAGTGTTGAATCACAAAAACAACCAAAAAATGTCTGGGACTAAAGTGGATACCCCTAATAGAGGGCTTCGACCGAATACATATTACCCAAATTCAGCAAGCGAAGGACAATAGAAAAAATACGTTGCGAGTTGGCTTTGGTTAGGCTAGACTGTTGACAGCCAAAAACATTATTGGGATGGCAATTGCTCATCCTCCGAGACTACCACACAGTAACATATGGTGTTGCAACTCAGTCTGTAGAGAACGTAGCGCGCTGCTTAAGTATCATATGCAGAGTATTAGTTGTGTTAGCCTATGGACAAAATGTCCTCCAAAAACCCATGGACCCATTGTCTATTCCGGCAGACTTAGTACGAGAAAGCTTGTGATAAATCCTAATGCCCCAGACCTAGAATCATTTTTCAAATCAAATATCCCAAAATGGAGACTGAAAAAGAACACATTAATTGAATTGCGTCCCAAATCTGCAAGTATTTAAAAAAAAAAAAAAGTTTGAATTCTAAAGTGGTGCTGGAGCTGCTCACACGACAGCATTAGTTCTCTGAATAATAAGCAACTCTTTGTGAAAAGATATCTGTTTAAGCCCCGATCGACACAAGCCAGCCCGAGAATCATTCGCATAGAGATTTGATAATATATATATAGGTGCCTTCGGAAAAAAAGTGGGATCTCAAATTCATCCCACACTAGGTGCACATAATCATTTCCAAGCCCTTCACCCTGCCCCTTTTTGCAAAATGTATGGCGGCCAACATCAGTGCCCCCCTTTGGTTGTCAACGGAGGCGTGAATAAAGAGATCTATGGCAGGAGAGAGGGTCCATCACAAAAGAAACTCTTTTACACTATTAGGTTTCGCTTCCCAATTAGAATACTGATAAATTAGAAGAGATAATCCATACCCCACCCTTTTTGATGGACAATCAGAATATGACTATAACGCTTATTTGTGGCTCAAATAAATAGAAAAAAGTACCCTATTTCACATAGTCGAATGATGACTTGTAAATTTAAAGGAAACTGCCCCAAACTTGTATAGGCATTTAAGTAATTCAACTCCATGGCTCAAATGAATTTGGTCTATTAAGGAGACTGGAGGAAGACCCTGAAGAACTGGAATGCGTCTCTGTGTCTCTGCGAGCAGCCTATGAAAATTTAATACAGCTATTTATTTGGGAGGTCATCACCTGACTGGAACGTTGGCCCATAGGTATTCTGCCACTTGCCTGCGTCCAGTCCTAGACCCCAGTCAAAACAGATGCATTTTGTGAATGAATATCTTACAATACACATGCACACAACCGAATTCTAAATGTGAGGACATCGGCCCATTTGTGTTTTTTTTATTTGGATCCACTGTCACACACTTAGACTCAGGGGACTAGCTCATGACACTGCAGGGTCTCATACTTCAGCCCCAGATGCACTGTGATCTCAGGCAGGTTCCTTCTAGATTACTACTCAAGCATATGTAGAAAGAACTTGCTGTGTGGCGGTAGCAGTGAGGAAAAAGGAAGGGCTGGTTTTGTGTTATCAGAAACTAGCTATAGATGAATCATTCCATGGCTTCATTCTCTGCTGCATCCTGTGCAGTATTGGTAATGCCACTGTGCAGTATTGGTAATGCCATCAGGATAGCCACCAACCAATTAAAATACAATCTTTGACATGGCTAATATTTATGGACAGGTTTTAGTTTCTAAGCTATCATTTGAACGATTTTTCCAGGCCTGAACAAGTGGTTCTAACAACATTAATTCTGAAATCAATGGTGTCTCAAGAATTTATATAGTTATAGTAAATGTTTGCAATTACAACACCAGCATTATACATTCAATTATTCATTTATTACAGTGATTCATTTTTATATCTTTTTCAAGCACAACCAATTGAATGCAGTTTTGGAAGGTGTAATGCAGACAGATAACCCATTCTTACACAAATGCAAGCGATCGAGTGGTATGGACCTTCGTTTGTGATTATTGTGTCAATGCCAAAAAGAAGAGGTTTTAGTTCATAATTCAAAATCTACTAAAAAACGACTTCATGCTTTAAGAATCTGAAAAGAGTACAACGACAGTAATTATAAACACCTTACAGAACCCTTAAAAAATACATTTACAGATGAAATACACCAATGGAATGCAGGTTGGCATCTGTCCTCTTACAAAAAATGCACACACTAAGGTAATCTTTATAGACTACGGCGCAAATACAAAAAAAAGTTGCAGCTTTTGGTTTAGGGTTCTCCAAAGTTATCTATGTCTCAGGCCACACAATACATTAGGTGTGCCCTGGCATAAAAGAGTCAACCCCAATTTCACAGGGAACAAGCAACAGCACAGGGGGGAAATAACCCACCGGAGCCCCTTGCTCTGCCTGCAGTTCAGTTTACTCCATTAGATACAATCGAATAATTTCACTAATGGCTGTTGCGTCAACGGATACCAAGGGCACCTGAGCACAAAAGTAAACACACATCTTGTTGGGAAGTATTTCCCTTTTCTGACTGCAGGAAGTTAAATGATCATGCTACAATCTACAAATGGGCACGGGAGCTCCAATGTGTACCCCTCTTAAGAGCTCTTTTCCACATGCAGTCCACCACCATACAGGAAAGTGCTGGGAACCTCTGCATAAAGACCCTGTGGCGGAAGCAAAGGTAAATAAAGCTCAGTAATATCTATGGTATTCCTGGCTCTGACACAAACAGGAGGCTTTGACTGACCCCCTGTTCCAAGGGATTTAACCAATTAAGTGTGAAATTACAGATAATATGCCTATTACACAAAGTACCCAGATACTTCCATGTGTCAAACAATGACTACAAGCAGATGACTATAAAACAGAGATTCCGGATTGTGCGTAAATTTGAAAGAAGTGCAGCCATATGTATGTTACACAAAGGTGCTCTGGATGTAGTAGAATAATGATAGTACTCGCAATGGATGAGATCAGTAGAACAAATAGCAGCTAATGGCGACTGTGTGAACCATCCTGTTATCCCTTCCATTCCTGGGAGTGTAAATAACAGGAACGTCGGGACTTCAGGGAAACCCTTGAAAGGGAAAAAACCCTGTGATGACGGGAGCTGTGAAGAGCACCTCTTTGCTATTTGGGATTTCACTGCCTCTCTGCGAGAAGATACAGCAACGGGATTGCGCGTCAGGGGCTGACAGACTGTGAACAAGAGAAGACACTATTGGTAACCGGTCCTGATAACACGGCAGCACTTCGTAAGCATATGCTGTGATTACTGTTCCAATGGAATTACATTCTATGAGGCAGGAAATGGGCGGTCTTCGTTAGGCGAGGATAGGGGAAGAAGATGTCTGAGACGGGTGAGAGGAAAGGGTTAGAAAAAAGGCAAGGAAAGGGTAAGCAAGTATTGCACATAGAGAACAAACTATGTGAAAGCGAAGCAACACACCATGTCTCTTGCTTCTGGTGTTCATATCCTGGCTGCAGACTGCACAATGATGACTTGGAGACAATAGTCTTCACCTGGCACGCCCCCTCCAGAGGAACTAGAGCAGTACAGTACATGACACTCCGGCGGCCATGTTGAAGGGACTTGCATTCAGATATAGTGAAGAAACTCTCCTCCTCTATCGAGCCCACAAAGTCAAAGGACGGTAACGGGATGTAACAATGTAGGACAGTATGCAGAGATCTCAAATTGTGCTATTTTAGTTGTGAAATAATAAACCAGTTCTGGGTTTTTATGTTCACTTCATATTGTGTTCTGGTACATTTAGTCCTGCATATATAATTGTGACAGATGGCCTTAATAACTTGCAGTCTCCAGGAAGATTCGGGGTGCTTTATTATCAAAATCAAACAGCGTCAAATGTTTTGTTATCATAAGCATTTCAGGGCACTCAGTATCTCTAGGGTGGTACATGAGTGTGCCGTCTGACCCTTAAGTCCTACTACTTAATACTCTCCACCTTGCCCTACTCTCCTCTGTCCAAATCCTCCCCTTCTTTTCCCTATGTCTCTTTCATCTTTCTCTCCGATGTCTCTGTCGCTCCAATGTCTCTCTCCACTCTACTAACACTTGCTGCACACCACTCCTACTTTCCCCTCTCCACACTAAAACTACTCTTCCCCAAACTCAGGCATATGCTGCTCTTCTTCTCCTTCCACTTAGTATTCTCACCCCCTCCCCACTTCTCTCCTGCACCCCTCTTCTTGAACCCAATCCTACGCCCTTCTCTACTATGCTTACTCTCTGCTAACTCCCCGGCCCTCCAACTACTACTACCCCATTAGGGATAGGACCTCCTAGCTCCCAGGCTATTTCTATCTTTTTCTCTCATTCACCTCCCATACCCAAACCCCTGTTTTCTACACTTTACTACACTACACACAACTGGTACCACTCTCTCTCGCAAATACCTCGCCTACACTCTGCTTATATTCTGCTACCAATTCTCTGGCACTGTGCTCCTCCTCCATCAGTCCCCTGCCTGGTCCCTTGTTCCACCTTCACCTCATTTGACCTCACCCGAACAACCACCACTCTGCCTCTCCTTCTGTCTCCTTTTATACTGTACTGCTGGTGGTTCTGTGTGAGCCTCCCTCTTCTATTGGTTGCAGCACTCACCTGATCATCGCCCAGTAGTTGGTTTGCTGAGCAGTGGGCTTTAAAATAAAACCGAAGCCCCTCCCCTTTCGTCAGCATGGCTTTGCTGGCAATCCCTGAAGGTTTGTCACTCTTCTCTGGCATGCTGGGGGCCTGGAAGTTCATTGTACTGCTTTTGTGGTGAGTTCTGTTTTTTTTTGAGGTACTGGATGCTATTAGGCTGTGGCGAAGGCTCATACTGCATCTTTTTTCTCCATCGTTTTATTCCGGTCTGAGCTTTCTTAGTTGCGCCAAGGGGTATTCTGGGAGTTGCGGTTCAGAAATGAAAAAAAAATGGAGCATGAGCCACAAGGAATAGTGGGAAGCATTATGTGACAAAGAGTGGCACCATTAATAACATCTAGGGCACATGTGGGTTTTGTGGGTTTTTCGAGGACTGGTGCCCCCCAGCTCCTATTTCCCACATCGGGGGCAGGGCTGGCTCTGGCTTTTGTCTTAGTGAGCATCCTGCCCCAGGCTGCGAAGGGTCACTCTCCCACCTCCACCTCCTTGAGACATCTATGTAAAATGGCATGCAATACAAATGTAATGACATATGTAACATGACATGAGAGCTCTTTTTTGGCATATTGTTTGAAAAACATGGGTATGCATGAAGGATTAATACTCGGTGAGAAATGCAGATTGTGTTTTTCTGCATTTCTATCTTAAGCAGGCTTATGAAATGCCATATTCAGCACTTTGCATGCATTTTACTTTTCTGCACTAGTAAAATATGCAGCATGCCTGGGCCAACCTTTTCCTTCATCGTTATGCATTAGATACAATTAATACCTTTCAGTTGTGTAATATTAGCACGCATTATTTCAAATGTTGTGAAGCTACTAGTGATTGTTGCAATGCAGTGAATGTCACTCCTTTGCCTGTGACGATTATTTCTGGTAAGTGGCAATGTTTGAGTCATTCACACCGCGATAGGGGGATCTGGTCTTAAAGCCTCCACATGCCCCATTTGGCAATCTAACATTCCAAAACAGCAAATGTAATCACAAAGTAAACCTCCATTTCTTTTTTAGCACTTCACATTGTTCATCACATTGCACACAACAACATGCTGCACATCCTTAATACATATTGACTACAAGCATGTACCCTAATTACACAGATTATTTTATTGAGTGTCTTAAACGTATATTCATACAAATCACTGTAGATTTTTACATTACTTGATGTTCTAGAACAATGGAAGCAGGCATTTGATTTAATAGCGCCTTGGAACTAGTTAAATGTATTACACGGCCTAGAATAATTCAAACTTTGCCGGGCCCATGGGTGAATGCCAAAGGAAACACCCTAATGAAATACATATATCTCCTGTCATTGCAGGGGCACCTGCCCCAGGACCATGTATATAATGCACAGCCTACATTTAGTGGTACTAGTGCACAGCGCAATAAGAGGCAGACATGAAGATAATTCTTCATGCCATCAATGTCACAGAAGGGGGAGCTACACAACGTTATATGTTTTGCACATGGCCCAGATGTTTTAAGTCTTACTACTAAAAGGTACCCCCAGCTCCCACCTGAGTCATATTTAGTGCATTTCAATCACAGAGCTATTTCCATTTCTAAGCTCCCTTTTCTACATTACCTGCATTTCACCAGGTGTCTGGATCTGGCTGCAGAAGTACTTTGTCAGGGAAAGGCTGTAAAGCATTCACCACAGCAAATGAAGGCACTCGTTGGCACTTAATTCACGAAGAACGCAAGAAGCCATTCCTGAATAGGTATTGGATAAATTGGAAGCATGTATTTGCAGAGTGTATCGCCAGTATAACTAAACTTGCAGAGTTGCAATGGCCTTTTCTTTTCTAAGCAACAGACAAGCTGGGAAAAGTTTCTGCCTGCAATATGATATGATATGATAAGTCATTTATAACGCACCTGTACACAAGTTTTTCTAGACGTGACAAGACAGAGGGAGGACAAGGCAAACAATCTTACTAGGCTTTGTGTCATTCAGATCGTGCAAGTGGGAGAACGAGAAGTGCAAGTCTAGGGGGGAAGTGGAAAGGAGATGGGAGGGGGAAATCAGGCAGCAATGATCTGAGTAAGTGCAGCCAGGGCAGTGCGGCTCTGGGTAGTGCAAGGCGAACAATTGACTGTACGGTTACAGTTATAGCCCCTAAGTGCGAGGTAGGCTCGGAGGCAGTGTAAGGGTGGCTGATCAAGAATGAGTCGGGTACACAGTGAGACACTGCGGGTAGCCAAGCAACTAGTCAGTACAGCAGACAGGTAGGTCAGGTAGGTCAGCAGGGGAGGGAGAGAGAGAAAGCAGAGGAGAAGAGGAATGTTTTGAGCTTCTTCCAGAACTTCAGATGGTCTGGCTCAAGTTTTAGAGGGTCAGGGAGGCAATTCCAGAGGGAGGCACCTGCAGAGGAGAGAGATCTACCTCCCACTCTTTACCTGGAGAAGTGTCTAACCATTAGAGAGTTGGAGTTAGCTGAGCGAAGGGCTTGAGAAGGAAGGTATTTTGGAAGAGAGCATTGGATGTCGTGTAGGCCCTAGCCCCAGAAAGCCTGGTGGACAATGCAAAGGGTCTTGAAATTGATCCTTGCAGCCACCGGGACTGGAGAGGTACGATCCTTGGACTTGAGGCCAAGGATAAGTCTCGAAGTCCTGTTCTGGATTAGTTGCAGAGGGCGGAGTGTAGAGGAAGGCAGATTGAGAAAGACACTATTGCAGTAGTCCAGCCTAGAGAGAACCAGGGCTCTGGGGACAGCAAGCTTCTACGGGAAAGTGAGAAAGGGATGAGTCCCTTTGAGAAGGTGCAGCTGATAGTGGGACATCATGGTGGCATCAGAGATGTGAGGAGAGAAAGAGAGCATGGAGTTGAAGATGACACCAATGTTTTTTGCCTCTCAGTAAGGCGAAGGAAGAGGGCCCAAGGAGGGCGGCCAGAGCGAGAGAGGGAAAGCAGGAGTAGGGGTCACAATGAGAAGGATCTCCGTTTTACTGGCATTAAGGCAGAGATTGTTGGAGGCGCACCAATCCTAAATCGTGGATAGACAGTCAGAAATGAGCGAGAGAGGAGAGGAGGCTGAGGGGAGCCTGAAGGAAAGATGAGTGTCATCTGCATAACACTGAAAGTTAGAGGAGAAGGTAGGGATCAGGTGGGCCAAGTTAAGGTGGAAAAACCAGGCTGGGAGGATAGAGTCCTGGGGAACACCACAGGTAGAGAGAGGTGGCAGACAGAAAGGGACAAAGTTGGACCTGGGAGGGGTGGTCCAAGAGCAAGGAGGTCAGCCACTCCAGGGCGTGATCCATGATGTCCAGGTTCTCACTGAGGCGATTGATCAGAATGGCATGGTTAACCATGTCGAAAGCAGAGAAAAGATCGAGGGGGATGAATATAGAAGGAATGCTGGAATCAAGGTTAGAGAGCAGATCTTCACAGGTGTTCAGGAGAGCAGTTTCCATGCCTCTGGTTATTATGAAGCCAGACTGATGGTCATGAAGGCAACCAACCGATTCAGTGTGCAGAGTAAGCTGGGAGATGGCCAACTTTTTCAAGAGTTTGCCCTGCAAAGAGATGCTGGAGATTGGGTGATAGTTTGCTGGAGAGTTAGTATTGGCAGGCGACTTCTTGAGGAGGGGGTGCAGATGGGAGTGCTTAAGTGGAGAAGGAAAAGTTCCAGTGGCGAAAGAGTGAATACAGAAATTGCCCATGGCTGGAGTGAGGATGTCAATGTGGTCCTTGATGGTTCTGGAGTAGCAGGAGAGCACCTGTTTGGACAAACTTTCATAGATCATACTTGTCTAGAAACCTCATCAGGTGTTGTCAGAGAGAACGAGGAGAAAGGAGGAGGAGATGGAGAGATGGCCAAAGGGGAGCTGAGAGAGGAAGAGGGAGAGGAAGAAGAGAGAGAGGACAGGGTGTCCGGAGTTTTATCAGAGAAGTGAGAGGCCAGAACCATAAAGAGGGCCTGGGGGGAACAGGAAAGGTAGAGAGTGCAACAGGATTTGCCAGTTCCTTGCAGATTTTAAAGAGTTTGGCTGTGTTGTTAGAGGCCACAGAGATGAATGTGTCCTCTCTTCTTGGACAGGACAGAGAGTCTGTATTGCCTTTGGAGCAGCGGCAGGCCAGTTTGTCAGTGGAAGCTCCCAAAGCCATCCACTTCCTCTCAGCCACCATGCACTTGCATTTCAGGACGGTGAGGTTGGAATCATACCAAGAGTTGCACTTGGAGGTAGTCTTCAGCTGGATTCTTATGACAGTGGCAAGGATGTCCAGGGTGTTGGAAATAGACAGATGCAGATTAGTTAGGGCTGTGTCAGGGTGTGTGTCAGCCGCAGGAGTAGGAGAAGCAGAGAAAGTGGAGGCAAAGGTATCCACTGACACAGACTTCATGGGCCGAATGACCGAGAAGGTAGGTGGCAGTGCTGGGTGGGGGGTACCTGAGGGATAGAGAGTTTCAGATGAGAGGAGAGTGGACAATGGCCTGTCCAAGAGAGAGGATTGGTGAAAAGGTTACAGAGGGGATGTCTAAGGTGATGAGAACATCCAAAGTATGTCCGTCATAGAGTGTCGGGCCAGACGGCAGAATGGAAAGAGAGAGAGTGTCACAGAGGTTGCGGAAAAGACCAGAGGAGGGTTTAGAAGCATCCAAGTGTATGTAGAGATCTCGGAGGAGGAGAAGTTGAGAAGTGGAGGCAAGGAGAGAAAAGGAGAGGTCGGCCCATTCAGAGAGGAAGAGGGCGACCTGGCCAGGTGGCATGTAGACAGTGGCCAGAGTTAGAGAGAGGACAGGAGAGATAGAGAGCCTGCAGGCCAGGCAATATAGTTATGATCAAGAACACCAAATAAAACCAACATTTCTACCTCCCAATGGACAAGGATGGAACACGAAGGATGAAGAAATAACTTGCATTTCAAATAGCCCAGACTCCAACCTGCAATTGATAAGATGTTTGTGTGTTATCAGCGTTTGTAATCCACCATGAAAATGTTTAGCAAGCAACCTATTTGTAAAGACATTGGTGCAAGAAATGATAAACTATGTGATACTTATTCGTACACTGAGCCAACCTTAGCAGAGATGATGATGTTGACAACAATTAGTGACCTACTAAATGATGCTATGTAATTATGCTATCTCACGCTTAATAATTTCAAAATGTGTGTGTCCTACTACATAATCATATTTCACAAGTTAAAAAATAACAATTGCTCAAATTTCATATTGATGGGCTTTATGTCTTGTGGAAAATCCAATTATGTTGAGGTTGCATAATATGAATATGGATAGCATAGAGTACATGTTGTTAATACCCCTATTTTAGGCCTGAACATATATTTCAAATTAGACCGTAAGAAATTAAAATCTGTCCATAAATAATGGTGCTATTGATTTTATGAATTTCATTGGCGGCCATCTTGATGAGGTCTTCAATCCTGTGCGCCACGCATAGTACAGCGACAGCATGGAAACGATTCTTCTATTGGTACTTTCTGATGACACAAGACCAGCGCCAATTTCCCTCCCTCAAGCTACCAAGGATGCGTAAATGCTCCCCTTCTAGCTACACCAATCGTTAGAGAGCGACGCCGCGGTTCTGCCTAGATCAGTGCGCAGAATGCCGGCCCTGCTCCAGGGGATGCGGCGCGGTATCTTATCACATCCAGCACCCGCCTGGCAGCCCGATGACAGCTCGGTTCTCAAACCATCCCATTACGGTCTCATTAGCATACATGAATTGCAGATTCAGAGGCATTAAAGTGATGTTCAAATCATTATTTTTTGTCAAATACATGTCATTGCTGTGTTTGCCTTCCTATTTTAATGTTGCATGACACCAGGAAAAAGAGGCTAATGCTGGGTACATAAGGAGGGTAGATTTGGAGCAGATGATATGATGAGATCCATTTAAATGCGCTGTGCCCTGCAGCTTTGGATCTTTCAGCTGGCGGGGAGGAAGGGGGTGGGAGGGAGGTCCACATTTGTTCTATTAGGGTAAACTGTGTAAGGTTGTGAATGAATTCCAAACCCCCGGGGGGCTTTGTCTAGGCTGCCTGCATGAAACATGCTGCAAGACACAGAGCTCTCTTGACAGTTAGTGCTCTTACCAAAGTGGTGGGATTTTTACCTCGTCAGGATATGTTCAGCCGGCGATGGTATCTTTTCAGTTACAGGCATTAGATGCAAATTAAAAAACGAGCTTTTGTCAAACAAGGAGGACCTGTATGCTCTGAATAACTCACAAAAGCACACTCTCTGTTGTAAGGAAGCTCCCTACCCAACCTGTACAGAATTATATTTATTCCAAATAAATCTTCTTGTAAAAAATACAATATACCTAATTAGTGATGCATTACATATAATTTTTGGAGAATAGATACATTTTATGAGAGGATAGACCAAAACACTTAACAAAATAGGCAACGTGATTTTATGGTGCAGTACGTAGTCTTGATTATGCCTCCTGACAATCTTTCTAGCTAATTATCTAGACATCTATCTATGCATCTATCTATCTATCTATCTATCTATCTATCTATCTATCTATCTATCTATCTATTGAAATGGGTTATTTATAATGTGCCTAATACCCAGAGGTTTCTAAGCGCAGACCCAGGGATCGAACTTGTGTTGCTCCGCGTCGTCTAAGGCGAGCGTGTTGCACCTGAGCTATCCTCCTGAGACATCCATCTATACATCTATCTATCTATGCATCTATCTATCTGTCTATTTAAGCATCTATGTAAGCATCTATCTATCTATCTATCTATCTATCTATCTATCTATCTATCTATCTATCTATCTATGCATCTATCTCTTTCTTTCTATCTATCCATCTATCTACCTGTCTATTTATGCATCTGTGTGCCGAGCCCCTTGGTTCCCTGCGGTGTCACTATGGCCCCCAGCTTCCCACCTGGTCCCTTAAGATATCGCAGTGTACCCCATGCACCTCTAGTGTCCCATGTAGTCACTGTGGTGTCCGGTCAAAGGTTTGAATCCAAAAGGATCGAATGCCATAGGGTCGAATCAATAGGACCTAAATCAAAAGGGTCAATTTTTTTTAAAAATATATATTTTTTTGGGGCTTTTCGTATAGGAGAAAAAAGTGGTTTTTACCACAAAAAAGTGGGTTTGGGGGGACCCCCCCAATTTTTTTTTTTTAAATAATAAAATCGACCCTTTTGTTTTCGGTCCTTTTGATTCAACCCTTTTGTCATTTGTTCCTTTTCAGTCGAACCTTTGACCTATAACCAGTCACTGTGTGTCCAGCCCCTCCGATTCCCTGATATCGCTGTATACCCACAACCCCACTGGTCCCGTGATGCCTCTCTATACCTCTTGCCCTTCATGCCTGCTGTTTGGCCCTACCCGCCCCCCCGCAATGTCACTATGTAATCAGCCCCTCCGGTCCCCATGTACCATTCCCAGGCATGCACTTTTGTCCGTGCCTTAGCACATGCACGGTCTGGGTTCTCCAGACCGAGTATAGTAGCTAGTCTTCACATTCATGCTGTGCTTGGCCTGTAGGAGTGTCTTTACGTTCTCCCTCGTTCCCCTTTGTCACCTAACGTTTTCGAAGTGCACATTGCTAAGGCACTTAGGCGATTAACTATCATATCATATCTTATTACTATGCTTACTCTCTTCTCTACACCATCAAACAATAAGAGTACAGCTATACCCCTCGATAAATTCAGCCTAGCTGCTCACATAGGAACACTACCCCATGAACACCTCATCACTCTAACAAAACGCAGCTATATCCCATGACAAACCAACCTAGCTGCACACATAAGCGTCCTACAGGCCTAACGCAGCCAGAACTCAGTCTGGGTGTCCACCGACAAGACTGCACACATTCAACTGATATCATCTCCACCACACCTCACGCTAGGATGCAGCTACCATCAGGCAATTACATCAGCTGCACACATAACTGGTGCACCCACGCACTCTAGGACACTTAATCTCTCTATACCATTGATATATAGAGTGCTATATAAATGCCAAATAACATCTATCTATCTATCTATCTATCTATCTATCTATCTATCTATCTATCTATCTATCTATCTATCTATCTATCTATTTATTTATGCATCTATCTATCTATCTATCTATCTATCTATCTATCTATCTATCTATCTATCTATCTATCTATTTATGCATCTATCTATCTATCTATCTATCTATCTATCTATCTATCTATCTATCTATCTATCTGTCTGTCTGTCTGTCTGTCTGTCTGTCTGTGCATCTATCTATCTATCTATCTATCTATCTATCTATCTATCTATCTATCTATGCATCTATCTGTCTATCTATCTATCTATCTATCTGTCTGTCTGTCTGTGCATCTATCTATCTATCAATCTATCTATCTATCTATCTATCTATCTATCTATCTATCTATCTATCTATCTATCTATCTATCTATCTATGCATCTATCTATCTATCTATCTATCTATCTATCTATCTATCTATCTATCTATCTATCTATCTATCTATCTATCTATGCATCGATCTATCTATGCATCTATCTATCTATCTATCTATCTATCTATCTATCTATCTATCTATCTATCTATCTATCTATCTATCTATCTATGCATCGATCTACGCATCTATCTGTCTATTTATGCATCTATCTACCTATCTATCTATCTATCTATCTATCTATCTATCTATCTATCTATCTATCTATCTATCTATCTATCTATCTATCAATCTATGCATCTATCTAGGCAGCATCACTAACTGGGAAAGCGGAGCAGGCTTTTTAGACTGATGATTCCTCAGATCTTGAGTGAAGAACCTTTGTGGGCTTAGCACAGGGAGGGAAGAAGAGCAGGGGGCAGAGAAGAGACACTGACTAGTCTCCAAACAGGTGGGTAACAGGTTTTCTGGTTATCTCTGCTCACTAAACTGCATACTGATGCACAGATAGGCAGTGTCAGACTGGGCCATAAAAGTGTCTCGAGCACCAATTGAAAAGTGTCCCACAGTTGCAAGTTTCTTGATAAAAGGCTATGCAAATTGTGCATTTCAATGAATTTTATTCAGCAACATTGTTCAAAACTATTAGCCACATAGTGAAGTAACTCATCAAACTGGCCCACAGTGGGCAACAAAGTGGCCCACACCAGCATTTTGCATTTTTGGTTCGGCCATGGGCCTTTGGCCTTTAGGCCTGTACGAGCCTGCAGATAGGTGAGCTAGACCTAGGAGTATTTAAGGTTCGGAGTAACAGTCCCATACAGCGATGAGGATGTTAGGCAGAGCAGGATAGGAAGTTTGAGCCATTACGAGAACCTTTGCCGCATTTATTTTTTGACGAATGGCTTTTTCGCTGAATGCATTTTTCTTTACCACTAACTGCAGCTGGAGACCCCTCGGTCCCGCTTTCCAACCCCAACTTTCCTCCTTACTATATCCCTTTCCCATACTTACCATCTGCAAGTTTGTGATAAAAAAAAAGTGGGGAAAAGATCTTCAAAAATGCCATTCGGCAAAAGTGAGCTGGACCGTTTGATCGAGGTGGCAGCTGCAGGCATTGAGCATCCACGGCATGGAAGAAAGCAGGAGTGTGGAGTGACCCCTGTGTCTGGTGGTCCCCTATTGCATGGGCTTAGCAATGAAAGAAAGGGTGGCTGCATTACCCAGAGGAAGCCAGGTGTAAACAATGGCACGGAAGGGTGGCTGGATTACCCAGAGGAAGTCAGGTGTAAAGAATGGCACGGAAGGGTGGCTGCATAAGCCAGAGGAAGCCAGGTGTAAAGGATGGCACGGATGGGTGGCTGCATAAGCCAGAGGAAGCCAGGTGTAAAGGATGGCACGGAAGGGTGGCTGCATAAGCCAGAGGAAGCCAGGTGTAAAGGACGGCACGGAAGGGGGGCTGCATAAGCCAGAGGTAGCCAGGTGTAAAGGACGGCACGGAAGGGGGGCTGCATAAACCAGAGGTAGCCAGGTATAAAGGACGGCACGGAAGGGTGGCTGCATAAGACAGAGGAAGCCTGGTGTAAAGGACGGCACGGAAGGGTGGCTGCATAAGCCAGAGGTAGCCAGGTGTAAAGGACGGAAGGGTGGCTGCATAAGCCAGAGGAAGCCTGGTGTAAAGGACGTCACGGAAGGGTGGCTGCATAAATCAGAGGAAGCCAGGTGTAAAGGACGGCACGGAAGGATGGTTGCAAAAGCCAGAGGAAGCCAGGTGTAAAGGATGGCACGGAAGCGTGGCTGCATAAGCCAGAGGTAGCCAGGTGTAAAGGATGGCACGGAAGGGTGGCTGCAAAAGCAAGAGGAAGCCAGGTGTAAAGGAAGCCAGGTGTAAAGGATGGCCCGGAAGGGTGGCTGCAAAAGCAAGAGGAAGCCAGGTGTAAAGTTTGGCACGGAAGGGTGGCTGCATAAGCCAGAGGAAGCCAGGTGTAAAGGATGGCATGCAAGGGTCGCTGCATAAGCCAGAGGAAGCCAGGTGTAAAGGATGGCCCGGAAGTGTGGCTGCATAAGCCAGAGGAAGCCAGGTGTAAAGGAAGCCAGGTGTAAAGGATGGCCCGGAAGTGTGGCTGCATAAGCCAGAGGAAGCCAGGTATAAAGGATGGCCCGGAAGGGTGGCTGCAAAAGCCAGAGGAAGCCAGGTGTAAAGGAAGCCAGAATTTATTACCCACAATCCCAGACAAAGGGAAAATTGTGTTTTTTCCACCAAATTTCAGACTTTGTCAGGGATTGTGGGTCATAAATTATGGGGCAATTCGCACAAGTCAGACCTTTGTGGATTCCCATGGGTGTCTTCTTTTCAGAAATGCATGGGGTTTCCCTGTTTTCCTTCGTGGCTTTAACACCCTAGGCCCAAATCTGTAGGTTGTCCACATGAGCAAAATTCCTGAAAATCTGCTGTGCGAAAAGACTTGGGGTTACCAGTGTTTTAGGCTTTTCCCTTTGCACCCAGGTAGGTGCACCCACACATGTGAGGTACTGTTTTCGTTGGGAAACCTGTGGGAATGCGGGAAGGTAGGCCATGTGGTGTTGGCTGCGTATTTCGGTCGGTGACCAGAGTGCAATGTGCGGAAATTGTGTTTTTTTTCTGTCATTTTTCCGATTTCCCCCCAAACTATGGAATCTTTCCCTACATAGTTGTTGCCTGACCTGCACAAATCACCCCTTCCTAAACTTAGAATATTGTCTACTTTTCAGAAATGTATGCCTTTCTGGCTTCCCATTCAGCTTTCCTACCTTTTTTCTTCCATCCCGTCCACGCATGTCCTATTGGACAAAAAAACGCCAAAATCACCTACCTCTCAAAAAATGGCTGATTAGCATATCAAAATATGTTATTTTGCTTTCCACTCAATCTGTTCCTGAAAGCCTGGAAAATGGCGAATCCAGCACAGCAAACCATTTGTTCCTAGCATTTACAAGGAAAACACCACACGATTCTTTGTACAACATTCTATTGGCATTTTCTGAAGAAAAAAAACAAATGTTCTCCTTTTTTGTTATTTTCTCTCACCCCACTACAGCAAACTAGGATTCCTGGGTGGCTTTACGACCGCCTACATGTGGGAAAAAAGGGGCCAACTTTGGCCGAGATATCTAATGTAACAAAGAAGTTACAAGGCATTGAATGGCGAGATACCGAAATCACCAAAAAAGGCCTTGGCACTGGGGGGAAATACCCATGGCAGTTAAGGGGTTAAGATGGTAAAGCCCCAGAGGAGATATAATTTGTAAGGTAGCTCAGTTAGTTAATGCTCCAAATGCAGATTGTACAAAGGAATATGTAACACCTGTGTTCACTTCCTGGCTTAATATTCCGGTGGGATAATAGGCAGAGTGAATGCATTCAGCTTCCGATGCAACACAGCATTTTCCAGGTCAATTGGTTCAGAAAAAGTGGTGGAAAACAATATTACTGTCGCTTTTTCTAATTAGCCAGATTTTTGTGCATTTTCTAGGTGGAGTTCGGGAGCCGAATGGACATACCAGGACCCCCTGTATTTCCCGCTCCACCAGACAAATGCGGCCTTACTGCCAGCATGGATTCTCATGCTGGAAATAAGGAAAGGGATTCTTCTGGGATCTGCTTGGAAATGAAACGTGGTGAAAGCGGGCGGAGTCCAGAGGAAGCCATTTTCAATTCTGCCAGCAATTGCTAATTGTGCAAGGTATTTACACTCTTCCAAAGTGGAAAAGCAATGTGATTTCACCTGCCTTTTACGCTAAAAGCTTCCATTTTGTGGCGGAAAAGTAAAAACGTGGGCCAATTGAAGTGGTCCACTCCATGCAGTTTACTTTGCGCCTTGATGCTTGGGGGTTTTACATGATGTTACTCATGTAATAAATAAATAAATAAATAAATACATTTAACATGGCCCCAGATAAATGGCAATTCGTGATCAGAATGAGTGAGCATGGCATGTCGCTGGTAAGAGGGTGTCCTGTGCTTCTTGAGTGCGTTGGCAAATGCCCTTAATTGCCAGCTCGCGTTAAGCCAGTGCTTAAACTCATCAGTGTGGATTGCGCAATAACAAGTTAACAGAGGTATTTCAAATGGCCAATTTAGCTCTTTGGGTGAAATTGTCAAAGTGGGAGAATGTTGGCCAGCATGTGCCACTTTCTCTGCGGAGTGAATTGTGCCCACCCCGAGGAAGAAGTGTGAAAAACCCACAAGGGCACTGTGCCCTGCTCTTTCTGCGTGTGTCTTCCCCACAGGGCGACAGATGCCGACTCAGACATGGGCAAGTCTCAGGTAGCAAGCCTGTACCCTAGTTGATGTGGCAAAGGATTCCAGACTTCTGAGGCTGATAACATTAGTAGCATTGAGTTACATGCCACCTGACAGGTATGTGTGATAAAGTTGCAAAGCAGAGCTGTTAGTGGGCTAAAGCAGGAGGCAATGTCTGCCCACCCTCAAAGGGTACGTACAACCAAAAGTAATAGGCCCCGTAAACACTTAATTGCAGCTGGAAATTAGCTCCTGGCGTGATCAAAATGCTTTAACCAAGTGTGACATCATCCCCTTCATTTATAAACAATATGTGTGTTCTCGTGTTTCTTCATCCACTGAATTACTGTTAGAAACAAAGGCATGAGTTGTGTCTCTTGTGTAGGCATTAGGAAGGATATGCCCATGTTCTTCCAATATTGGCTAGCTGTTGCCGTCTTATGGCCAGGTAGAACCATCATGGCAGTGACTGGCAAATGCCTTTCCCCTGCAGACAGAAAAGTGGAAATAAGAGGCCAATTCAAGATACAGAAGAAATAGAAGTTAAGACATATTGCAGCTGCCATTGCTGTGTTAGGGAGAATATGTTGAGTGTTCAAGCAAGGAGGTATGTATTAAGCAAGCAAGCAGTGAGACAAGGGAGAGGCAAAGAAAGGCCAGAGGGGCTCTTTGAATAATGTAACAGGGCAGAGGACCCATGCTCTGCCGTCCTTGTAACATATGAGAGAATCAAATAGATCAGGCTTTGCAGCAAATGTTTAACGAGAAAGGAACAGAGTCCAGCTCTGCATTCAGAATAAAAATGGCAAAGAAAGACAAGGCTCTGAAGCCAGCATGAGATGGAATAAGAGGGAACAGACTCATTGTGAGAGGCTGGCCCGGCCCTCACAGGGGCGCTAGAGGGGCAGCCCACATAGCGGGCTGCCCCTCTGGCCACCCCCCTGGGTCCACATACACCCCACCTACTAGGCATCCCCTGGGTCCGACACATCCGGCCGTGGACATCGGGAGTGCTTATAAGAGGGTGGGCTTGCGATCGCTCATCCTCCTTATTTGCTGTACCCCCCCCCGGAGATCAGTCAAAGCAGCAACATCACACACCTGGTCCCTCTACTCCCACAACAGGGCTTATTCAGAGGTGCAAACAAGATTTCCTATTTCTTTGAAACCCCCATCCTTCCATTCCATGAGACACGCACGTCTCCTTGCCCCACACAAAAAAGTAGCAATTTGCAGTTGGTAGAAAAGGCTGCAACTCCTTTATTTGGCAGGAGTCCACTTACAGGTGATTTGCCTCTTAACGAGCTGGCATCCTAGCTGTGGCCCACTGGAAGTAATTTTTATTTCCTCTCTCTTACCATGAGCTCATAGTCAGATGATGAATCCAGAAATGCAACATACAAAGACATGTTCTTTGCTGCTGCATCCTTTCATTTTCTTCTGTTTTCTTTTCTTCTTTTCTCTTGTTTTATACAGTGATATTTGTACTTTAATACGTACTGCCATTTTAATTCTAATTTTGTGAAAAGTCGAGTTCTTTGACTAAAACACAATAAATAAATAAATAAATAAATAAATAAAGCAAAGTCCCCAAGATGTCCCCTGTCCCCCCCAGATTTTATGTGTCTCCTACGCCCCTGGTAGCAAGGCCTCCAGTGAGGCACCACTGATGTAGGGGAGATCGGACTGGTTATGGGGGCCGGCAGGCTCAAGACTTTGGCTGCATATTGCAGAAGTGACTGCCAGCGCCAAGCCGCAACGAGGAGAGGAGGGAAGCAGCATGGCAGCATGGCAGCATGGCAGCCCCAGGAGAAGGGTATGAGTTTGTAGCGAGGCACACAGGCCCGTTCTCATGACCGCTGCAAGGCTGCACGCCACATGCGTCAGCTGCTCCCTGGGTGCCAAGCTATTCACTGGTCCACGTGCCAGGGGAAACCTGGCATGAAAACAGCAGTGTAGTTATGGTTAGGTTGGGCTCTCCGTGGAAAGAACGGCTCTATGTGATGTTGTCAAGTTTGTTTTTGCCGAAGTAAATGTTATCACATTTCTGTTGTTGTTGAATGGGTGATTATGCCGACAATATATTCGGGGAACCCAGGACCCCTCTTATGTTCCCTACATTTATTATTAACCTGAACCCAACCACTACATATAGTTTCCACAAAATCCGTTGGAAAAAAAAAATCGACGAAATGTATTTCGACGAAAAATCCTGCAGCAAAATCTTCCATTCCCGGAAGAACACTTTTCCCAATATTCCTCCTATGGGGATGGGTGTCCCAAAACGTGCATTTCCAATCAAAATTCACACGAGGAATTTCTGCTCTCACCTATGTTTTTGTATTGTAGTACAAAAGGTGTTACTTTGACTCTGTGTTCCAAAATTCATATCTGAATCTAGGAATTTCATTGGCTGGCGGAAGACTGAATGTTTATGTCTTACTCTCATCTTCATGTTTGCTCTTGAGTTGAAAAAAAGTTTTCAAAGGGGGGATATAGTATCCATGGGGTCATGTTCTAACTGTACTCGTGCCACATTTCCTGGCCTGGGATCACGGACCCGGGTACTGAGGGTGAAGCTACACACACCCATTTGTGCAGTGCATGATAAAAGTAGAGTGATTTTGGACAAGAGGAAAATTGGATTTTTGAACACTTAAAACATTGAACTTGGCATGCTACCCTGGGACCAGAATGGCATAAGCCTTCCATGCATCCTGTACACATACAACTATGAATATTCTTGAAAGTGTACTGAGCTTGCGTTTAGTGAGCTCTAACAAAAAGAAAGCACTGTTGAAATGAGGAGGCTGTTCAAGTGTAAGTGTTTAAGTGTTAATTGTGACTAGTAATATAAAGTTTGTAATAAACGAATACATTTACTAATAAAAAATAAATAATAATAAAAAAGAAAGGACTAGAGAGAGCACTCTCGGGACAGAATTTGGAGTTCACACGTCATTATATTTACATGTAAGAGGGGGTTTCACACCTTAAGGAAGAGAGAGACCTCTGGGCAACAGGATAGGGACATGCACCAATACTAAGGCTCCCCACCCCACGGTCTCCATGCAAACGCTCCATCTGCCTATAGCTGCAGGTCTGGGCACCAGTGCTCTGAGCGTCTCAAAATGTTGGCCTTCTTGATTTGGCTGGTTCACCTCCTGTCATGGTGAAAGTGTCTCCAGCAGTTGTTGGACTCCTGGTACCCTCAGGGGTCAATGGGCAGATACCTAGTTTGCCCTCATGGGCTTAACTGTCCTGTCTGTGACAAATCGGTAGGTATTTCCATGCTACCCAAGTAACTCTGTAGAGGAGTCCCTCCTATACCTAACTGGATCCTAAGTATAGGGATTTGGAGTTGGGATGAAGCCCTGCCGACTGCCATCCTACCCATACCTCCACCTTGACTTTCTGAACTGGCTTTCTGGTCCTGAGTACATAGCACCCTGCTCACTCCAGTCACCCATAGGGGGAACAGACCCATACTGGCTTAAGCAACCATTCTTCCCCTCTCTGTATGGTATCTTCCAGTTGGGCTTAACCTGGATAACCCACCTGGGATCAGGGACACTGGGTTTCTCCAGAGACTGTCAGCTCTTGGTTCCTGGCTCTGTTCCCAAACTACTCTCCTGTTCTTGCACTCCTCCACATGTCTATGCTTCTATTCCTCAACCTCTTCCTTCCCCGCTTGTTCTCCTTTTTTGGCAACATTCTGTATCCTCTGAAGATCCTGAACACCATCAGAAGTTCCTGCCTCCAAATGCATTCTCCCAGGATCCTGAACACCATTGCAGGGCCCTGCCTCCAAAACAAAGCTCCCTGGAGCTACAACAACCAATGCCCTGCTTGCCTGCGGCCAGGAAGGCGTGCAAACCATCTTTAACACCTTGATTGACTCACAGAAGGGCATGTGAAACACTTCCAACATTATTATTAAGTAACCCTTGGGCATTCAGACTATGCTTTTACAGTTAAGTATTACACTCCACAAAGGGTAACTCCCTGATTGGAACGCATAAGACTGGAAAGGGCCTAGGGCCAGCATTCCTGCTCAAGCCAAAACTTTGCCATAACTTTGCCGAGATCGCCCTTCACTTGTTTTCTGTCTCCACCCATAGAAATCCCTGGTCCAGTGGCTCTCCAATATCCCCAGATCTGATATTACCTTGACAAACTAAGGGGCATCCCTGTTTTGGGCCTGATAACTGTCTTTTGTACCCTTATAATTCCACTCTACAAAAACAAAGAGTGTGCACCTGCTCCTTGCCTTTCTGTTCATTCATCTGCCCTCTCTCTTCTGGGCTACACTCTTCCGCCACTGTCTTCACTTGCCTATTTCTTTTAGGCTCCATCATCCACTTTGACTTTGCTCCCTTCCAACTTTTGCTCGCTCTTCTTCTCTCCTTTTCTCATAGACTTCAGCCATAACTCATTTTGACTTCTACCACATTCCTACCCCCATCTACCTCTTCTTCTCCTGGACCACACCTCCTAAACCTGATGCTCCTGTTCACCCAGGATCTTTAATCTCTTCTATCCCCCTCAAATTCCACCCTAGACCTGCTCTTCTCCCCCACCTCATATCACTCTTTCACTCTCCCTCTGCAACAAATCTTCCTCCATTACTGACCACTTTCACGTTTATCACCCTCAAGGTTCACTTCTTGCTATCACAGAAACTGACTCTGCTATACTAGTAACCCTCCAAACTGACTCTGCTACCCACTCTTATTCTCCCAGCCTTGTTGGGAATGGCAGTAAAGTGGGTCTCCTTATCAATAAGGCCCTCACCATTGTCCATCTGCCTCCACCGGACATCTCTTCCTCCTTCGATTATGTCACTGGCCAACTCCTTCCTCCTACTCCTCTCGCTGTTCTGGCTGTCTACCAACCTTCTGTTCGTCTCAACTGCTTCTTACCTGATCTGAACCTTCTCCTTGCGTCACTTTCCACCAACATCTGCATTGTTATGATGGGGGACTTTAATCTTCAAGGCCATCTGCTTCTAACTTAACTTCTCCATATCGTACCACCCCCTCTACTCTCCTACAAACTACAACCTACCCACTTGTGTGGCAACTACCTTGGCATGGTCTTTCTCTCTATTACCCTCTCCTCCTCTGCCCTCTCCATTGGTCCTCTCTCTCTGATCACTCGATTGTACACTTTAATGTCTGGTTCCCCCACTGTCTTCTCCTCCTCTCCCCTCTTCAATGACCAAGAGGAATATCAAGCAGGACTCTCTTGCCCCTTACACTAATGATGTGAGTACCTCACCCCTGCCTCTCTGCCTTGTTCATGCCTCTGACATTCACCATGCTTATTCTAAGTTTCACTATTCTAGTATGACACCATTGACCAACATTTTCCTACATGCCCATTCACACTTTCCTGCCACCCTGCTCTCCTCCCTTGATGACCTCTGTGATCCAGACCCTTAAAGCAATGACCTAGTGCAAATGTTGGACCCCCCTTCCCATATTCCTAGCCTACAAAAATCCATGTATGCTCTCACCTCTACACTTGACACTGTCATGGACTGGTCACAACAAACACACCCACAATGACCATGCCAGGGTGCAGCACCGCGCCTGACCAGTGCCCAATGGACACTGTGCCCAGACTATGGTATTTGGTCATGCCTGCGGCACAGTGACCACGCCCACAGTTCCTGCTGAATATTGTATCCATGCCAAGCAGCAATGTGCCTCGGATGGACCCTGCAAACTCTGTGGCCAAATTGCAGGATTTACATGTCTTGACAAGGACATAATCCACCCCTCTGGGGCATGCCATTTTCTTCCACTTGGTCAGGACATGACACAGGAGGCTGCTATATGTTGACTTCCTTGCAAGACTTGTATCCAAGATGGCTGCCAGGCACTCATATTTTAACCTGGTGTTGCCCAATCACATTCCTGGATTGTTATCTATTTGGTCTTCAGACTGAATGAGGTTCCAAGTACCTTCAACTCATTTTAACATTGTTACACCAATAGGCTAACCTTGGGGGCACTGAGCGGGTTGGTGAACAGAGCCAGGTGCCAAACCAAGCAAGTGGATGCTGAGCCTTGATTGGGTGCATCAGTGATCTCTAGGCCACCCTCACTGGGTCACAGCTCTAAAGCAGGCAACAATCACAGAAATGATTAAACCTTTATACGTACAATCCCAATGGGACAGTCAAGGGATATGCCTACCCCACCACTCCTACCCTAATGCAGACCTCCCAAGAGGTAGTCCTAGGAACATTCCTATCCCACTGCTTATGCTAAAATGGAGAATCACAAAGGCAATAGTTACAGGGTCTCTGATAGCCCACCACCCATGCCCCTATCGGTGACCACCATAGGGTGAGGGCGTCTCCCTAAACCTTAGAGATATTCCTCCCAATACAATGAACATTTAGAGAGCCATGTAAGCTCCCTGGTTAGACCTAAATGTCTAGCTTATGAAAGGAAGTCCGTCCCTTTAACGGAACAACATTATAATATTCCCCAATGAGTGAAGAAATACATATTTTCAATTGGCAGTGCTGGAGAACCATTTCACACTGTGGCTCACCATTGCACAGCTATTGGAAGCCCCATGGTTAAAAGGTTGCACTGGAACAATTAGGAAGCGATTTGCGCTGAGTGCAAAAACAAATAAACAAACAAGCCCCATTAAACTTGCATGATAAAGAAAAAATAAATAGATTGACTTCTTACGTCGTGTTTCATGCCATATTCCAGCCTACAAGCACAGGACTGGGTATCAAACCCATGCTGCTCAGCGTAGTCTTGCTCCCAAGACAAGTACTTTGCCCCCAAGCTATCCTCCCTGCTCCCCCTGATGAAGGAAATGTTATTGTCAGAGCCAGCATCTATACTAACTGGAAGATATTCTAATGCCCAATCCACAGGCTATGAGAGTCCTGGGACCCAGACCAACAAAGGCAATGACAGCAGGGCTTCCAGTGAGAGGTTGGGGGACTCCACAAATATGCATGGTCATTTTGGGATTCAAGATGGCGTCAGGCATTCATGTAACCTCAGGCCCGCTCCCTTCCAAGCGACGTGACTACCATACCCATACCCATAGCCAAATCACAAAACAGCATAGTCCTCAGTACACAGGTGTCCTCAATTTCGTTACAGACCACCCAATAGGAGGAGATCCCATACAACAGAAAAGCAGCAAGTTCGGTCTGGAAGTGTCAGTAGGAGAGGGAGGAAAGAGTGGGGAGGACAGTGGCCAGCGAGAGAAGTACTGAGAGGAGAAGAGGGGGAGGGCGCTGTTTTTTCGGGAGAATCTAGAGGAGTTTGGAGGAAAAGAGAGGTGTCGTCAGAGGGAGGAGATTTGTTGGGGAGTGGAGGATGTAGATCATCAAATGAAGAGAGATTTAGGAGGAGAATGCAGGGGGAGAAAGTTACCATCAGTGGGAGAAGGGTTATTAGTCAATGAAGGAGGCACACAATCAGAAAAGTAAAGGGTGTTGTGGGGAGTTTGGAGGAAAAGTACATCTGGGGACCAACCACCGAAGAGGGGGAAAGAGGGTGCTCACCTTAACACCAGTACACGAGGGAAAAAAGCTAGAGGGGACCATACCACCCCTATGCATTACGAGGTAGGAGGGAAACGTGCACCCATTAGAGAGTGAGAGTGGGGGATACACACAGAGAGAGAGAGAGAGAGAGAGAGAGAGAGAGATAAAGGGAGAGAGTAGAGGTTCCAGCAGACCAGGGTGGTCAGGGTCTCACCTAGAGGACATGTGATGAGGTATGAGATGATGCAGGAGGTTTACAAGGAGGTGTCTCAGGGGCCACAACCCTACATCACCCATGTAGAGCCCCTCTTCCATTAGCATGGAGGCCAGGAACGGAGGAGCGACCCCGTGGCTGCACCCATCGCAACAAAGAACAGGTTATTGTGGGGGAGGGGAAGAGGGAGTTGGAGCCAACCTGTGGCAGGAAGAGGAGGTGACGTAGAAAATGGTGAGGGGGGGGCTGCAAGCAGCCTTCAGATTCCTTGGAAAGTGTGCTAGGATCATGGGATTCAGCCCACAATCCACAAAAGCTGATTGGCTGTGGTGCCCGCCCCAGCTATAAATGAAAATGATGAGTATGGCAGCCATATTGCAGTAACTCCGGCCTTCCCCCGCACAAACCTTTCCAAGGGAATACAGCATCCTCATTTATTTATTTAATTATTTCATTTTTTGATAGTGCCCAGACCAGGAAGTACCATGGCTCTAGATAAGGTTACAGAACAGTCAAAGCAGTCATGGAGAATGCAGTACAGTGATGTACAAAATGGTATTACCAAATTGTTCGAACACAATTGTTCGAATGACCGAATTGACCGAAAGCCGAAAGTCAAGGGTCCGAATTGACCTTTGCACAATTGACCGTTATATATATATATATATATATATATATATATATATATATATATATATATTCCCGCATATATGTAACAATCGACCTTCACAATTCGGTCAATTGTGCAAAGGTCAATCGTAATTCGAACAATTGTAGTTCGAACAATTCGTATACAACCGTACAAAATACTCAATACTGTCCTGGAACATACCGGACAGTCAAAAGAGTCTGTCTAGTGGGTTACCCAAGCGTCTTTAATTGGTTTAGGGACCACACATGAGACAAAAGAGGCATTGATATAATTCGCAATAATGGGTGTGAGGGGCTCAGCACACATCTTGATCAGGGGGGAGGGGCAGATGTCTCCTTTGCAATTAGAAGTTTTTAGGTGAAGGGTGTTGGAGAGGATGTGAGAGGGAGTGACATGGGAAAAGTTGAAAGATGGTGTCATGGTTTGGGTCATAAGGTGAGGCAAGATGGAGTTTGTGATAGGTAGCAAGGATTTTTGGAGCAGGGTTTTGTCTCTAAGGTTGTGTTTCTTTTTGGCAAGGGCGGATTGGACAAGGGAGCACCAGGCTTTGACCTTTGTGAAGCTGATGATGGGGGTGCTGGGTTTCAAGCTCCTTGAAGATTTCGAATAGGTCTCTGGTATTTGAGCTATCTTCATGTATCCTAGAGTTGTAGATATTTGCTTTAGTGGCGATGATAGTGGCATTGTAAGTTTGGGCCGTGGAGAAAAAGGCCTCTTTGTGTGTTTGTGAGGGTTTTTTTCTCCAGAGGTGTTCTTGGGCCCTTTTCTGTTTGCACAGGGTAATGTATTTGTCAGTGAACCAGTTGTGGTTCCTTTTTTGTTTGTGTCATAGTTTTGAGAGGAGCATGCAGGTCAAGTGCTTGAAGGAGAGTGGCATTGTAGATGGAGAGGATAGTTTCTGACCCTCGCTCTCAGGCAGTAAAGCCAGGGAGGCACAAATGGTGGGTTCAAGCATCTCCTTAGTCAGTTTGCAGGTGTATCTTGCAGTAATAGGGGGGTGGTAAGTACCTGTATGGGTTGTATTCACTTTGTGAGTGATGGGGAAGAGGATCAAGGAATGTCTGACCAGGGTAGTGGGGCGATTGAGGAGACTGAGACGGGTGTGTTCAGATTCAAGATTTAGTCCAAAATCCGGCCTTTTGTGTGGGCAGGGGCAGTAATGACTTGTTTGAGGTTCATCTCTAGAAGCGTGGCACTGAGGGCTATGGCCTGCGAATCAGAAAGTTCCTTGAAGCCGAGGTTGAAAT
This sequence comes from Ambystoma mexicanum, assembly GCF_040938575.1. Lineage (NCBI taxonomy): Eukaryota > Metazoa > Chordata > Amphibia > Caudata > Ambystomatidae > Ambystoma > Ambystoma mexicanum. Next base: position 687,003,666 of record NC_090931.1, on the reverse strand, counting down.
CGCCCAGTAGTATGAGTTTGGTCTTTGGTTTAAGGATTGGTGAGAGGAGAAGAGGTATGTCGGTATCTGGGGAGCTGATGTTATTTGGTTGGCTGTAAAGGAGTACAATATTGATAGAAGTTTGGTGGCAGGGCTCGATTTTGGCCAGCAGGAGTTCATAGCCCAGTAGAGAGGGGAGGGGCGAAGTTCTGATGGTGAGGGAGAATTTGGAGATAATCACAACTCCTCCACTTTGGGAGGCAAGTCTGTCTGTCCTAAGAATGCAATAGCCGTTTTGAATGGCGAGCGATAGTGTGGGGCCTGCTGTCTCGTGCAACCATTTTGGGGATGACGAGTAGGTCCAAGTCATTGTCCAATATCAAGTCATGTATGTCGACGGCATGGGCACAGAGTGAGCATGCGTTTATGATTTCACAGGCGAGAGGATCGGGTTTAGAGATGGTGGGGTGAGGGTGAAGGTGTGGGAGTCTGCCTCTGGGCGGGTCGTGACTTCTTAGTGGAGGGTGTGGGTAGTATGGTCAGTCAGGGGGATCGGGTGTGTGAACAGGTGCTTCTCTGGGTGTTGAAGCCTGATGGGTGATTCACGGGGTGGGTGCGGGAATGGTTGCCCCGTAGTCTATCTGCACCAGTACAAGCTCGGGGGCTTATTGTCCCATGGGAGGTGAAGATATTCTTGCTGGATATCAATGGTTTAGTGGATGTGAGTACGGGAGACGGGCTCGAAGGGGAGTGGTTAGGTTGGAGTTGTGTGCATTGGTTCAGACCTGGAGAATAGTTGGAGACTAGAGTAGGTGTCTTAGGTAGGCTAGTGGCAGTCATCAGAATCAAGGGAGGAAGAAAGGGTGTAGGTGGGGTAAGTTACGAGGGGGTACGGTACCGAGTTTAGTAGGTTTTGGTCTGGGTTCAAAAGGCCAGTGACTACTGAACTGGGCAGGAGGTGCGTGGACAGCAGTAGGGACTTGGGGTCCTACAAAGAACGGTGGTGGTGACAGGGGTGGTGTGCTGAGGGACGGAGCCCTGAGTAGGGGTGCCCCTAGGGGAAGCTGGCTTCATGGGCAGTGTTCAGCCCGGGTTATCGGCATTGAGAGCCTAGAGATGAGTGGCATAAGATCTGGGTGCGGGCCGCTCATGGGAGCGCACAGTGGTGTGGGCTTCAGCGGCGCCTGGAATTGACGCAGCATAAACATGAGTGCATTCCGCCATTGCAGGTAAGGTACAATAGCTGTAGGCCCCTTGCTGGCTGCACAGTGGGGTTAGCTTTCGCGGGGATGGGCATAACGCCTCGGGCAGCCTCCCCAACCCAGGAGGAGACGCTCATTGCAGATAAGGCAGAGTTAGCTGCAAACAGGTCAGCGGAGCGGACAACAGTGTAAACTTTAGAGGAGGCAAGCAATGCAGCAGGGGCAGCAGCATGCACACCAATAGGCCCAAGCATTGCAGGTAGTGTACTTTTTAGGCACGTTGCAGGCATGCACAGCTGAGTACGGTTTCGAGGGGGCCGGCATAAGGATAGGGGCATAAACACTGACATTGGTGGAAGCAAACAAAATGTCGGCGAGCAATTTCAGCGGTGTATTTCCACACCCTGGAAAGAGCACGGCCATGCCCCCGACGATGGAATATGTCCCTTTAAGAAACCAACATTGCCAAAATGTTGTTTGTGAGTTTGCAGACTCGGGGTGTGGATTGCTGAACTCATGTGCTGGGCTACGTACATTCTATTTCATCTGACATACTGAGCATAATGTTGAAGCACTGCAAAACTAATTATTAGGAGGCTTATGGATGTAGCCCCACAAGCAAATCTGCATAAAGGCTTTCAGAAGGAATCAAATGCACACTGAATAATTGAACGATTCATACCTTATGATCTAGACACGTTTCCCATAGCGCTGTGCCAGCGGCTAGCGGGCATTCAGAATGAAACTAGACCCCACTCTGATTTTATTCGGAAAGTGTCTTCTTCTTCTCGTGGCCAGGGCAACAGTAGATTGGCAGGGGTCCCCACAAGCGTTGACCAATGAAATTCCCACAGGAAGCTTTAACAACAAGGTAGTGCAGCGACAATTCCAGGCCACACTTGAGTGAGGAGTTGGCCTGCAGGCACACTGTGTCTGGGGCATGGATAACGGCCACGCCCCAAGGCATTCTTCCTATCTAAGATGGACAAGTACACAGAGCAGCCACACACAGGGACCTATCAGGGAAGCAGGGTCTCAACTGCCAGAGAACCCAAAGCCAGATGATTTGCCAGAAGACATACTGGAAGCAGTCACTCCAGCTAGAACCTCACTGAAGGTCAACGCAAGGGCGTGAGGCTCTCATGTCAGGCTAATCTGACCAGGCTTCCTGAATGTGAGGCTACAAGTAAAGAGAGGGCACATATATGACAATGGGGCTCCAGACTAGGGGCTCTGTGAGAAGATCTTAGATGTGGCGGGCGGCACCAAGGGCAGAGGATGCAAAGAGGCAATGGCGGAGGAACAGCATGCGCATCGCGGAGTGCCTGAGGGAATCAAGACAGAGACACCGAAAGAAGCCTTGAAGATGGTATCACAACTCTTTATCTATCAAAACCAGGTGTCTTTTGCACCATTGGGGCAGCTGGCATAGCTCTTGTAGAAACCCCCTTTCTTTTAGGAGTTGCACATTGAGAAATCATTGCCGTGCAGGGATGTGATGCCTGGAGATGCTGGACTGGGAGGGCCAGTATATGGATGTTGCCGTGTTTCACTCAAAGTGTCCAGCGCATCAGAGGCTGCAATAACAGGATTATGACGAGATCAATCCTGGGAGATGATGTAAGCGCATGAAATATATATCCCGACTAGTCTGAGGAATTTGCACAGCCGCGGGTCATGGTTCTTGGGGAATCAAGCAGATACATGCTATTAGACTCAGAATGGGTGAGCTGGAGGCAGAGTGGCCTATCTATACCACCAATGGTGCTAACTTGGAAAGAAGGAGCAGAGAAGATTCAGACAGAAGGCAGAAGGACTGACAGTGGTTAATGAAAGTCCTAGACACTCTAGTGCATCATGATCAGCCTGTTCTTACGAAGAAGAGGTTTTCTGTTCAAAGTACTTGTCTACTAGCCTGTCTTCTTATAGTGGATGACCTGTCGACATCTCCGGCACTGGGTTTGGTTGCCCTGGGCAGAGAAAAATCGTTTGACCATATATTTTGGAAGCTATTAACTCCAACATTTTTGATAGTGGGTTTGTGTGAAGGTGCTTTCTAACCATCCCCATGTGACATGAAGCTATTTTACAAGAATGACATTTGAAAAGCTTGTCATGCCTTTAAGTGCCACAGTGGCAGCTGAAATTGTGTTCTGTGCTGGCACAAGCAGCAGGTATTCTCGGATCTCTGAAATTGTGGAGGCGACTGAAAACGTCATTGCCCAAGTCAACTTTGCCTTGATAACGACCCTTCCTTTGGTCCAAACACGTGTTGGCTGTTTTTCCAAAAGTGTTACCATAAGTAAGCAAAGATACAAATGACTGTCTGTGCAATATATCAGTAGTTCCTATTATTATATATGAAGCAACACTTGCCATTTGATCCATGAGTGATGATATTTTGAAGAAGCATAACCTCAGAATTAAATCACTCTTAGGGGCGCTGACAATTTTGACACATATAGACATTTGAAAGGTTGACAGGTTGGGTACAATACGATTATAACTTAGTTGTCCAGGATCACACACTTAGGTTAAGGGGTGAGGCTGGGATGAGTGTCCCGTCTGCAATTTCTATACCCTTGTTTGACAGTTTATTTTATACTGCAAGGGGAAATTATTAATGAATTTTTGACTTTTATGAAGTAAAATAAAACACTGATTTGTAGACCTGGCTTGGAAAATGTGTTAATCGCATAATAACCCAACATGACAATATTAAAAAAAAGTCATAAAAGTATTATGCAAATGTAGAATGATTCAAGGTTCATTTTCTCTGTCATCAGGGTGGAAGTTTACAAATACCAGGATACTCAATGGTGTGAGCCCAAAAAATCCCATTTAGGTTTTATTACTGTAGTTTACCGTTTCAAATACGCCCAGCATACAGACTTGCAGATTATTTGTAATGTGAAGAACAACATTTGAAGTTCAAGAATAAAGTTTTTTGTGTCAACAAGGACTCAAATGTAGGTTTGCCAGAATCCTGTGACATTTGGTCAGCTCTCTTCTATCGCCGCTTGTACCCCGTTCACTTAATTGGCCCACATGAAACAAAAGAACAGGCAATTGGCTAATCAATTATGCTAGAATGTCAGAAGGCTATCATTTAAGCAAAACACATATCACAGTACTACACGGTGAGATATGGTGATTTGTCCAGGAGAAGCACATTCTCGTCTGAAGCCACAGCCTGGAGGTGAACCTCAACACTTTGATTCCCCATTCTCAAAGTTGGCTGCTTGTTCACCTGGCCAGACTAATGCTTTGTCCTCTTCATTGGGAGTGGCTGCTTACTTTGCACAACCTTAGTTTGGAGCACCAATGTGATCCTATGTCAGTTATTATAATCAGCACTATCACCATGCTGTTTTGTAGCACAGTAAGTCTCACTTTCTCTTAAGTATATGCACTCAAATGTATTAACCTCAGGGAGAGGTCTGGCAAATTAACACAGATTTGTGCCTTCGGTGCTTAACAGAGAGAGCTATCTTCTGAACCATCCCGACACTCACATTTTTCAATGTACCTTTTAACTTTGGTTATTGCACATGATCAATATATTCAACAGGCAACACAGAATGCATTGCAGGATTAAATGATCAGAACAGAAGATACTTATTAACAGCAAACTCAGTGTGTTAGCAGCGCCCCAGACAATATAATGATGTGTTATGCTTTGTAAAAAATGAACACTTTCTTATTTGCATCAAGCAGCTTAATGGGGGTGCCCTCCCAATGTGGGGTCTTGGGCATGTGCTTCCCACAAAGGTATCCATGATGTCGGGCCTATTTTGATTGACATTAAACCGGAAAGTCAAAGAAAACAAATTCTGCTCCATTTCCTTTAAACATTGTTTTCTATGTGATTGTGAGTTTTGGCTCCTATTTATTTTAAACAAGGTCCATTTACATTTACAAAATTGATTTCCAAACCAACACTCATCTATATTTAGTAGCACTATCCTTTGTGTTTGCTTTAATATGGTATAGCTTTAGAAGCCATTCAAAATTACATTACATTGAAAAGCCAACAACTTTTGTTTTAAGAAAAGTGTAAATCGTATTGAGAGTGCATTTCTTTTAATGTTGGTAAGCGCAATCCTTTCACTGGCTGAAAGTATAAGACCAATTAGACTCAAGTATATGAAAACAACTTAATAGTTATTTTATACTCATGGGCTCCTGTGAAGGGAACACACAGATACGTCCCCTAAGAAAGTCTATTACATAGGATAATATGAATCAAGTCGTAAAACATTTGGTTTGGTTTATTTATTTATAAAGCGCTCCTCACCCCAAGATATCTGGGCGCTACAAAAATATACTATTTCTTAGTTACAATACAAAAAGTTACAGATTATAATACACTACAATATAATGCAAGAAAAGTCATGGTGAGAGTTACAATGACAGTACTTTACAGGGATAATATACAGATGTATACAGAAGTGGCATTGGTGATGTTGGCAGAATCCTCATAGAGGGTACTAGCCAGGAGGGAGGTCTTTGGAACTGAGCCAGAGTTTGGTATTTTTCCTTAATTTAAGAAAGGGTTGGTCCCTTCTTAAGGTACCAGGGAGGGAGTTCCAAAGATGAGCAGCCATGACAGGAAAGTTACTGCCGCCTGCTTTTTAAAATTTAAACCTAGGGACTCTTAGGCGGCCTGAGTTGGAAGTCCTTGTGGGATGTGAGGAAATATTTTTAGTGAATCTTTCAGTGAGATATTGGGGGGCTGAATTGTTGAGGAATTTATGGGTCAGGGAGGCTGTTTTGAGATGTATTCTGTCCATGACCGAAAAGCCAGTTGTTGTTACGTCTGATCGCTGAAATGTGTTTTCTTTTGGAGATGTCCAGGGCAGACCGGAGCGCGTTATTTTGTAGAATCTGGAGTTTATTAGTGATGTATTTATCAGCCCCTAAGTAGAATGCATTACAATAGTGAATTTTAGACAAAATTAAAGCTCTGCCCAGCGCAATGCAACTTTCTGTGGAGAGAAAGGGTTTGCAGGCATGGATAAGCTTGCAGGTGTAGGATGTCGCAGACGCAGTGGCACTAACTTGTTTGTGCATGCTCAGGGAGGTGTCTAGGTAGAATCCCAGGGTTTTGACCTCTTTAGCGACCTTGATATCATTGCCATCAATGTTGAAGGAGTCATATTGGTTGCTCAATTTCTTCTGGTTGGAGGCAGTGGCAAGGAATAACAGTTTGGTCTTCTCATCATTCAGACATAGACCATGTGTGGCCATCCAAGTCTGAATGCTGAGATAGATTGTGTTAATCAGGGCTAGATCCTGCTCGTAATCGCCTGTGAGAGGTATGAGGATCTGGGTGTCATCTGCATAGTTAGTGTAGGTGACACCCAGATGGTCTAAGTCATCAAACAATGGTTTGGTGAACGCATTATACATAGTGGGCGATACATAAGAACCTTGTGTGACTCGACAAGTTATGTGTATGGGATCAGCAGCTGCAGATGAGGAGAACACTCATCGATCGGTTGTTTAAGAAGGATGTGATCCATGCCGTTGCTTCAGGTGAGAATTGGGCCGCCGAGGAAAGGTGTTTGCAGAGCACCTTATGGTCAACCAGGTCGAATGCGGCTAACAGATCCAGCAGAAGCAAAAGGGCTGATTTACCATTGTCTTTCAGGTCGTCAATCAGATCAATCAAAGCTGTTTCCGTGCCATGTTGTGGTCTGAAGCCCGATTGTTGGAGTCATAGTAGTTTGTTGGTCTCTAAGTATGATTGTGTTTGGATATAGGCTGCTTTATCGATGATTTTTAAAAGGAAGGGGACTGTAGTAATAGGTCTAAAGTTGGTGGGGATATTGGGGTCTAGGGATGGTTTCTTTAGTAGCAGGAGAACACAGGAATTCTTTAGGTTAGTGGGGATAGTACAAGTGCAGAATGATGTGTTGATCAGCGTGGTGATAAAGAGTGCTAGCTCATGGGCAGCTTCTTTAATGGTGGATGCTGGGCATTAATCAACTTGACAATTGGAAGGTTTAAGAGCAGTTCTGATATTTTCCACTTCCCGGGTGGATACTTGGGTGAATTTGAACCGTTGCAGTGGTTAAGAAAGGTTAGAACAGGATTTAGCACTACTTGCTTGAGTAGAGAGGTTACTTTTTTTTGCTGCTATTTTATTTTGGAGTATGGAGATCTTGTTAGCTAGTGCGTCTTAGATGTTGGCACACCAGGTTTTGTCCTTGATGCAGGTGTCTGTTGGGGGGGGGGGTGGGAGATTCCAGTTCTCTTAATATGTTAGAGAGTTCTCTGGTACTTGAACTTGCTTTGTCTATTCTATCGTTGAAGGTATTGTGTTTGGCTGAGAGAATTTCAGATTTATGATCAGCCGTGATTCTAAGTAGTTTTTCTTTATTGGCTGGGGTGGGGTTACCTTTTCCAAGTCGATTCACATGTTCTCTTGTTATTACGTAAGGCATTGAGGTTAGATGTAAACCAGGTGTTCAAGTGTGCCTTAGGTTTACTTTTACGCAATTTAAGGGGAGCTATTTTGTCTAGGCTAAGTTGATAGTATTGTTGTAGAACTCCACTAATTCTGCTGGGTCAGATGAGACAGGTGGTGGTGAAGAAGGGGTTTCAGAAATGGCTTGAGATTCTCCACTGTAATGTTTATTTTATTTCTAGTTAGGATAAGAGGGGTTATGAGGTTTTGTTTGATCTGGCGTTTGCAGTCCTGGATGGAGCAGGTGAGTAAGGCATGGTCAGTCCATGGTTACCGTTCAATAGAGGTAATGGTGGTTTTGCAGTTAATGTCAGCTACCCAGTTAAGGGTGTACCCTCCCTACCATTTTTCATGTGTAGGGAGGAGCGCTCTTTGTGTGAGACCTAGCTTAGCCAAGGAGTTGGCTAGGGTCGTAGCAGATTGGTTGTTGGGGGTCGTTGAATCCAAGGTTGCCTAATATTAAGATTTGTGAGGTAGGTTTTGAATTAATGTGTAGGAGGGTGATTATATCTTCATCGAAAGAGCCAGTGGGACGCAGGAGTCTGTAGATTAGGTGCATCATTAAGGTACGAGAGTTGTTGAGCAGCAGTTTTACTGTCATCGATTTGCATGACTTGGCTTGAGAATGTGATGCTATTCTGAGGCCTAAGAAGGATTTGGAAATAAAGGCAATTCCACCACCCTTTGCTGTTTCTTTGTCAGATCTTAGGACTGTATAGTCGTCTAGTGTAGCAATAAGGAGAGATGGGACTGCAGCTGCATGTAACCAGGTCTCTGTAACAGCTAAGAAGTCCATGTTTTTATCTATGATTAGGTCTGCAATTTCTATTGCGTGTGCTACCAGGGATCTGGTATTGATTAGCGCACCATTGATTGATACAGGATTGTTCCTGTGATTGTTAATCTCGGATGTAGGGATAGCCATTCTGGTTTTTCTACTGATTTTGTGGATTTTAGGGTTTAGTTCTGCCTCTGTGATTGGCTAGTGCAAGTGGTTAGGTCACATGAGAGTGTATATGACTTGCCTAATTTAGCGCCAAGTCTAAAGTTCCTAGAAGCTATAGAGCAGGGTCTGTCCAGTACCGGTCTAGGGGCATGAGGGTGTGTTCTGGTTTGCTGGGCAGGTTGTCAAGTTGGTTGGCATGGGGATCGTTGGGGATATTGGAGGTGCTGAGGATTGGTGGAAGTGTGGAAGTTCTGGACGTTATAGCATTTAATGGTGCTAGGAATGGAGTGGACTTGATTCGTTCGAGGAGGAGAGGTGGTAGGAACACAGTAGGTATGATAAAGTTTACAGTGTTTACGAGAATGGGCATATTGCCAGGACTACTGCATGTTGGATTTTACATTTTGGCCCTTATGTGTGATAGTTTGGGTTAGTTAGGTGTGTCTCCTGAGAGGAGAGTAGCGAATAGGCTGAGCTGAATTATAGCATTAGCGGTGACTGGGGTGGCATACATTGCGGGTACAATATAGCTAAGCGGATGCAGATCACAGGTTGTAACTGTGTCGGGAATAGCGAAGTACATGAAGAACAGGGTCACTGTAGGATGAGCCTTGCCGAGTACAGCATTAATGGCTCAGTAAGCCAGATAGGTTAGAAGTTGAGTTTGAAGGGCAGTCGAATTTCACAGTATGTTAGGCATTGCACTTGACACACAATAGTAACTGGCAATTAATAGTAAATCACAGTATGTAAGGCATTTGCACTTGAAACACAAAAAGGCTGTATGTGCAATTGGCCATTAATATTAAATCACAATATGTGGGGCATTTGCACTTGAAACACAATAGGCTATATGTGCAATTCGAGGGCCGTGCATTGTGTGCAGAAGGTCGACATATGCTTGGTCATATTTACAGTTGGTATCAATAGGTTGTACATGTGAACCATGGCACAAACTGTTCCGGTAATGATGTGACAATTGTACATGAGCGCTTTACGTTGAGTGCCCACAGAGGACGTGGGAGCTTGAGAAAAAGTTGTAGGTAATAATGTTAGCAGGCTCAAGCAGATGTTGGGGCCAGGTACGACGGCGGTGGGTGCACTGACGTTGTGTTTTAGTGAGCAACGAGCCCATTTAGTAGTTGGTACGTAGGTTAGTGGTTATCGGGCATTACATAAGTGTCATGGTACAGGCATGTAGGGACCGCAAATATGGTGGTGTTATGGTCACAAAGGGCTATGGGCACAAGTAGGGTGTCCGGTAGCCTCCGTTAGGGTTAGATGATGTAAGGAGAACAATCGTGGAGCAAGTAGAGGGAAGGTGGAGCTCTCGCCTGGATGAACAGAGGTGTCTGGCTCGCCGTGACGAACAGGGACAAACAGGGCCTTCTCTGAGGCGGGCCGGCTTCCACGTGCCGGCGAAAACGCTGTGTACAAAAAAGGCTATAGTCGTTGCCTAGCAACGCGTCAAGCGGCCATTAGACAAACAGGCGGCCTTGGAGAGATGCATTTCGGTGTTCCACGTTAATGGAACTCTGTGAGATGATCTGCTGTACTGTGAAGCGTTATAGCACAGTTGTGCTCAACTCTTCAATGTGGGTGCACTGGATACACGCAGAACCGCAGCTGCTCCTGCAGCACAAGGCACGAAGAAGGGAACACGGTAGCTCGGCGGTGGTCCGGTGTGAGGGATATGAAAGGGCTCCTTCCTGCCCTCTCTGCGTTCCGGGTGTTGTGGCTGCTCCAGGGGGCAAACAGGGCCTTTTCTTCAGCGGGCCTTCTCTGGGGCCTGCCGGCTTCCGCCTGCCAGTGGAAATGCTGTGTACAAAAAAGGCTATAGTCGTTGCCTAGCAACGCATCTGGCGGCCATTAGACAAACAGGCGGCCTTGGAGAAAAATGAAACGGATGCATTTAGGTGTTCCACGTTAAAGGAACTCTGTGAGATGATCAGCTGTACTGTGAAGAACCATAGCACAGTTGTGCTAACCTCTTCAATGTGCAGCACTAGGCACAAAGAAGGGGAAACAGCAGTACAGCGATGGTCCGGTGGGAGGGATAGGAAAGAGCTCCTGCCCTCTCTGCGTTCCGGGTGCTGTGGTTGCTCTAGGGGGAAAACAGGGCCTTTTCTTCATCGGGCCTTCTCTGAGGTGAGCCAGCTTTACTAAGCATATTATGGCTGAGGTGTAAGGCAATAAGTAATGTCCTCTGCTTGGTAGCGAAAGGGCTTCTTCCACAAGTGCTGTTCCAATACAGACTTATGTAAGGTTTTAAACCTCCTTGCTTTGCGGTCGTGGTCAAAATCCCTTTTCTTCTCCTCTTCCTCTGTCAACATTTGGGTAGCATACAACAAGACAGAGGGATCAACCCTTTTTGCAAAGTTTAAATCAAATTTAATTGCAAGAGGCTTATGAAGATATTTATAAGAATTTCTCTTTAGTGATTGGACCCATACCTAAATTGAAAAGGAGTGTTCCTCATCTTAGCATTACTTGTTAATCACTTAATTCGGAACTATGTGGTGGGCCCATTATTTTTCTCTCTTGCTTTGGCTGATATGCCGAAATATTTGCCAAACATAGATGCATTTCTGCCATGTCTTATTGCAAACTGATAACATTGTGAACTGTCATGTGACAGCTACTGGATTACTCCATAAACTTTTAAATTGGCCAAATATTCTGATAATGTCAGATCTTTTTTGCATTCAATTATAGATATCGCTAAGGTGCATGCATTCATTTAACCCTTACTGGTATACAATCCATCCCCACAATTCTGGGAAAAGAACAAGATACAGGCTGAATTTGGAATCAAAACACAATTTGTGTATTGAAATAATACAGAACCAAATGTGGTAAGTATGCTTTATGCTGGTGAAGTCACTGCAGTAAAATATGTGGACATTCATAGCTGGTTTACAGAAATAAGAATTGGCCTATCTCTGAAAAACCAACCTAGATTCTGTGCAAACATGCAGACATTCCATCAATCAGAAACATATATTTCTAATTCGAATAGGACAATCTACTTTCCAAACAAAACAATTAAAGTCCATAATAGCATCCCCACTTATCAGCCAATGAGTTAAAATACTACCCTTAATATTTACATCGATTTAATGTTCTTTTAGAAATGACCTAGAAAATGTTTCACTTTATTTTCATTACCATCAAAAACAAGTATTGGTATCATGGAAAGGTTACACAGACAACTATATTTGTTAGGTGCTTCATATTAGCAATGTGTTCCCATGTGCAATGTAGTGTGATTGGTTTTCAGCATAAGCATGTAAATGAAATACAATATTTATTGAGAGGGGCTATCAATTTAGATCACACAAAATGTTGATTTATCTTCACTTTGTATTCACCCAAGATTATGATTTTCTGAAAGGACAATAATTACCCATTGAGATCTGCTTCAGGCTTCCCCATGGATAATGCCCAGTTCATCTCCAGATATTAACCAAGATCAGCACTCATCCATTTGGAACATTGCCTCCCCTTTTTGATATTATCTCTTCTCCCAATTCTGTGTGTGTTGTTGCTTATAAAATGTGTAATATTCCCACACTATGTCATTATGACATTGCACTTGCGTAACAGGCAGATACTCCCTCAAAATACACACCTTGATTTGAATAGGTTGATGATATTTCTGAGCATGTGGCAGGATGGGGCTATATACCGAGGATGGTTTTTAATTCAAAATCATATTTGTTCCATACCTCTTTGTAGCAACATGACACAGCAATGTAATATGTAGATTTCTAGACTCTCGTGACCCTCTCTAATTCAGGGACATGAGTATGTACAATGTAATATAAAAATGGTATTAATATGTATGATGTTATACATTATCAATAAATCTACAGATATTGTGTTTAGCATCACTTTGTAGAGAAGAATCACATAGTTTCAAAACCTTTTTTCTTTTAACTCTAAGCCATGGAGGTCAAGCCAAATTCTTCTTTTTAATACAGGAATAATGCTTATTCTAATGTCTTATTACATTTCTGTTTATCCCAGTACAAAAAACCATGTGCTCTTACACAATGGTACCCAACATCCAACATTTTTCCTTTCAAATCTTAATTTTGACTCTTTGCTAGTGACCAATCCTATGCAATTGTATTGTTTTTTTCTTTTTCGTTCACCTTTTCTGTTTTTTTTTGCAACAATTATTTAGTGCAGTTCGGTTTGTTCCACATTTCTTTTCAAAACCATGCATTTTCTCTTTCAAAAATCAGTCCAGTGTACCTTATTTCTTGAGCATCAGAGCTAGATGAAAATGTACAATTATTTGTATCCATCCTAAAGTGACATGAATTCTAAATGAAAAGAAAAATTCCTAAATTACCTCATGATGTGTGCAGCATTAAACACCCAAATAAACACTTGATTTACATCCAGGTGAGCAGCTCTCAGAGCTCTTTTCATGAAGCTTTAAGTTCATGTTTGATATGAGTAGCTGACAGAGGCTCCTTTGTTTGCTCTTACATTAGGACTGCAGCCGGCAGATTGTATTACTGAACTAATAACAAAGATGTAACCTTAAGAGCATTTGACTGTGTTTGATGTCTAGGGCCTGGAAAGCAGAGCCTTATTTCATGTGGTCAGGCCAGACTCTTATCAGTTTAGAAGATCGTGTTTGTGGCCTAGTTGGAATGTTTAAATGTATATTTTAGGAATATATGTCTTGGAACGAGTGGGGGATATCTCATTAACTAGAGTATTTCAAAAGATGGTTCTTTGTTATAGGGCTTTTACTGTGTTTCTTTGGTGCAAGATAACATGGGTCTGTTTATTTCTAGATGGCCAAGGTAATTTCTTGGGGAGCCCCCACACCCATCATAAATATAGGCAGAGCTACAGAGAAAAATGTGCTTTTTGTCAGGTTCCCTGGAAAATCAGCATTGGCTAACTCACAAAAGAAAACCAACCTTTCAAGATTTAAACAATGATACAAGTCTCTTGTTAATTTAATCAATTTTTTGTAGGCTGCTATTTTTATTTATAATATTTTCAAGAAAGGATAGTCCATTCAATTTTGTTTATTGTTGGAAAAAGAAACACATGACAGTTTTTCGGGAAATGTAAGAAACGGGGCTGGTAATTTGACTTTCTCGCACTCTGCTTCCCACTATTTGTAGGGAATTATAGTCCTATTGGTCCGATGCAAAGCTGCCCTGAATTTCACCAACCCTGCATGTCTTATTAGTAGAATACTCTACAGTACATTGTTGCAATATAGTACAGTAGCATTGGGCTCTCTCTCTCGTCTTTACCTATGCAGTTCCAAAATTGATTCAAAGTGCATGGGGAAAAGCAGCCAGCCTCATTATGAATTTGGCTGTAAGGGACAACGTTGGCAGTAACTCGTTTACTACCAACTTTACCACTATGCCAAATTACGAGTTTGAGTCTGGAGTGGAGGATTTGCCTCAAGGAAAATCCTGAAGGTAAATCCTCTGACTCACTGCCAAAATATCTGCAGAATCAGTGGAATTCTGCCACTGTAATTCCACCAAAAAAGCCAGATTGAGTCCAATAGACTCTAAATAAATGGGGAATTACACTGCCAGCACCACTCGTTAACCTCGGTTAACTCCGCCGGACTAAGTGGTGGTAACGGTAATTCGTTTGGGCGTGATTTCAGCAGATTGACTGCCGCAATACTGCCCAACTCATAATGAGGCCCACGTCCTTTATCAAGTGCTGCCTCTTAGCAGAGAAGGTAACTACCTGCCTTTTACAGTGTACCTTTTCCTGTTGTTTGAAGAAAAACATAACACATTTGAATGACGCAAGGTACCATTCTGACCTCCCTCGCTTTAGATTCAGGAAATGTCAGTTTTTCTTAATTTCTTTTACAATATAAAAAAGTGAATGAAACATTACATTATTGATCACTTTTTTCCTGTTATGGGTAGATGGAAAATTGGGTGGCCTTAAACAATTGGCCTTTGGGCAATATTACCTCTTTTTACTAACAGTGTGTTACCTTTATATCATTGAAAACCCCTTTTTCAGTATCAGGCAGAATTGTTTTCTCATGAAATGAAATGGGCACAACAAATAAAGACCCATTTACAACACTCCTTAGAGGCAAACAGCACCAGAATTGTATTAATGTTATCTAACGTAGTTAGTATAATGGTTGTGCAGAATTTGCCAGCCTCCTCCATTTTACAGTATCTTCAGATTTTAGACTTTCAGAGGTCTTTAGTTCTGTAAGTGTATACTAGATATTCTTCCCAAGGTTATGGCAGAGTTGCTGAAGATCCTCAAAGACTAATGAAAAAAAAACAGTTCCAGTGACATTTGTCACTTGTAATTGGTGACTTCCTTTTAACTCAGATTGAAAAGCCTTCTTGGGTGGAAATCAAGCATCAAAATTCAAAGCATTGCATAGTTTTAATAGGTCGTGCATAGTAGCGTCATCATCCGCAATTTGTAATGTCCAATGGATATTCTTTGCATCCATAATAAATAAGAGACGGATCAATGTTCCCACCTTTCCACATGAACTAAATTCAATCCCTGGGAATGAGTTAATCAGTATAACCCTTGAACCAACCACAGGGGGCCGATGTGTGGGTCGCAGTGTATTGTGTGCTATCGGTGACTGAATGCTTCTTTGTAAGACTGGCTACCTTCTTAATTTGAAAGAATGACATCACTATTCAGCAGGAGTGTAGCAGATGCTTTGAAAAGTGTGGAGACTCCATGTTCTCTGAATAGTTATCCTGGGTTTGG
Source organism: Ambystoma mexicanum (assembly GCF_040938575.1). Lineage (NCBI taxonomy): Eukaryota > Metazoa > Chordata > Amphibia > Caudata > Ambystomatidae > Ambystoma > Ambystoma mexicanum. Next base: position 686,988,308 of record NC_090931.1, on the reverse strand, counting down.
CCCCCCAGGAGCAGGAGACATTGGCAGAAGACATTCCTGGAGAGTGCTCTCTTTTCAGGTTTTGGTTGCCACTTGATAAGACCTTACAAATTTAGGACGAATATATACACACTACCTAAGAGCAACACAAGACCACTAATGTATGCATCCTAAGGGTAGTGAAAGGATTCACAACTGTTTTTACATTTGGAACCACCATCTTCTTCACTGTGTACTCTTCCTCGCTCTTGTGGGTAACATGAGGTTTCGCTCCAGCAGAATCGGTCGAGGGAGAATTAATCAATTTTATTTAACAATGGCCCTCATTACGACCCTGGCGGAGAACCATGGTGCAATTTGCACCATGGTCCATGGCGCTAAGCTGCCAACTCCGCCATGGTGGTTGGCGGACTTACCGCCCCATTCCGACCTTGGCGGGGCGGTAAGTCCCCAATCCCCATTTACCCTTCCCCATTCCCATTTTTGCCCCATAGGGTATAATGGGAGTGGGGAAGGCGTTAATTACGCCACCGTAAATTACGGTGGCGTAATTAACAACAAGTCCCGTAGCGCCATGGATTTTTCCGCCCGGAAAAAGCAGGCGAAAAAAGCACCATGGCGCTACGGGAACTCGTAGTAAGGCGGAAAGGTACGCCATGCATTACGCCGGCGTAAACCCCTTTCCGCAAGGGTCGTAATGAGGGCCAATGTATTTCTGCAAATATATGTGGGGGTTGGTTTTAGGTTAATAATTAATGTGGGATGGTTATGGAGGCAGGATGCAGGGGTCTCACCCGCATATATTTGCAGCAAAATCAAAAATATATATTATTTCGAGATAATCACATAGAACCGTCTCTTGGCATCATATGTCATGTTCTACTGTTGACATGATGCTCATACTCGGCTTACTTGCTTTGCCACCATAGTGCGAAATATCATGCCAGAAAACAGGAGTTTTAAAAGTCATGGTCTTACCTTATGTCCTAAAAACACTCACTTTGCTGTCTCCATCTGAAACAAAACATGTTTTTTTCTTTGAAGGCATTTTGTCTCTCACACCCGCAAATGGCTAACTGGGCAATTAACAATGAGGTGAGGCCTCTAAAAAGCCATTAGGGTTTGCTTGGACTATGACTGCTACTGCCCCAACCCTCCTGGTGATTTTGATAGACCTAAAAAACATTGGTAATCCTTTGAAAAATACCAGTTGATATTGATATTGATATCTTATTTCTATTACACTCGTACACAAGTGTTTCAGAACGCGACAAGGCAAGGGAGAACAAAACAACAATCTTACTAGGCCCCGTGACATTGAGAATGTGCAAGTGTCTGGGAGAGGGGAAAAGTGCCTGGAAGGGGGGAGAAGTGGAAAGTGCGGAGCAAAAGAGAAACATATAAATAATAACAAATAAATAAATATTAAAGACAACATACAGTGGTAGTTCAGCCAGCAAGTGGCAAGTGCTGGGTTTAAGGCAGCAGACAGGGTATGTCTGATAATTGCAGGAAGAAAAGTGGGGTGCTGTATGGGTACAGATACAAAACCCAGTGCAAGGGGTCGCCCGGGAGCAGTGCGGGTGGTTGGCCAGGTGCACGGGTCCGACAGAGCTAGATCAGCAGGGGTGGGTGAGGGCGAAGGCAGAAGCAAAGACGCAGGTCTTGAGTTGCTTCCGGAACCGGAGACGTTCTCCTGAAGTTTCAGAGTGGCAGGGAGGCTGATCCAGAGGGAGGCCCCAGTCGAAGACATAGATCTATCCCCAGCTCGTTTCTTTGAAAAATGACTGACCCTGAGGAGTTAGAGGTAGAGGAGCGAAGAGCTCGAGAGGGGAGGAATTTGCGGAGGGATAGCTGAAGGTATTTTGGACCCAGGCACCAGAAAGCCTTGTGCACAATGCAGAGGGTTTTGAATGTAATCCTTGCACCCACTGGGAGCTGTCAATCTGTAAAAGTGAATACCCTTCATTTGAATGACTGACGTAACTTGATGGACGTAGGCCAACCGTCTTATGCACCGAATTATAGAAATATAAACGGTTATGCTTGACCAACAAGCAGCCATTTTAAACGTAGCAAGAATCGCCATTTTACTTGTTAACCATTGCTCATTGCTTTCTGTCTAAAACTGCTTTGCAGCTTGCATTTCTTGCGAATTCTGCTTACTCTGCTCAACTGTTAACATTGTTGTCTGAATTTGAAAGGGCAAGGTCGCGGGACTGAGGAATTCATTGAAAACTCCTCATGAGTAGCCCAGAAAGGAATGCCCACGCTCCCTCTCTGTAGCCTTGAGGGAGAGCTGCAGGGCATTTAATCACTTCACAGCTGCCAGCCAGTCTCGTACGATGGTAGAATATGTTAGAATAAAACAGCTAAAGGCTTGAATTATGCTCTTCCTACGAACCCCCTTCACAAAACCCTGTAGAGCGTGTCGGCTCCCAGGACACGAATAGCACCTCATAGATAGTAAAGCATGGAATGTGGCTCTTCCCCCAAGTGCAGCTTGCTTCCAAGAACAGAACCACTGTGTTCTGTTCAACAATTAAAAGATGCCTCCGCACTTGTTACTAGAATAGACATCGAAAGTGTCATAATTGTCATACCCGTTGGAAATGTGCATCGTCATCCCGAGTTCAAAGAAACTTAATAAAGGAGGGTGTTAAACATGACATAGCTGATTGTATGATATGCATTTTGTATATATGTAACTGATGTGAGTAATTCGCTCTCTTGCGTCCCTCGAGGGACGCTCTCTTGCGTCCCTCGAGGTCTAGGAAACTCACGTCGCGGGGCGTGAGACCAGAGTTGGCCAATTGGGACTATTTTTGCTTGCAATAAACCCTAGCATTGGGAATTTGAACCTCGTGTCTGGCGCATCTTTTCGTGTATGGTTATTTCCTTGTTTGCATATCACGAGGGACCCCTAGGGGCCCCTTTCAAGATGGCGCCCGAACAGGGACCCTCCCCCACTTGCCCCATCGTATACGTTGTAACGGAGTAAAGGCGGAAGAACGGCGAGGACGGGATGATCAAGCTAGGATCAAGAGGTGTACGGGGCGCCTTGTAGAAGTGAGGAGAGATTCCTTCCGCAGATCTGCACACATCTGATCCCTGATCGACGTTACGGGCCAGAGGGCAAAGGTGTCGAGGGTCCCGAGACGAGGCAGAAGCCAGAGAAGCACAGACACGACATTGGGAGAGGGTGCATTAGGACAGGCGACTTGTTTTATCAGGTGAGTCATTCTCCGATTCAAATAAAAACCTGATTTTTGGTAGAGTGTTGATTTTGCAAATTCAAACGTCCAGGTAAAGGTTAGCTAACCAAAGGGGAAGGTTAAAAAACATGCCTGGAGTACTGTCCACTTTAGCGGGGCTTTTCAGCTGCGGTAGACAGTCCTTGGAATATGGCCAAAGTGCACCACCTGGGGGAACGCCGGCTTATGACATGTATGCAAAATATGGTGTGGGTGCGATAATATTTTGTGAAATTTGGCATAGGCAAACTAGAAAGCAACCCAACCATCAGTGGCCGATTAATGGTAGCTTTGAGATTGAGCGGATAGATAACCTAGAAAGGGTGCTGATTAGGAAAAAAGCGCGACCCGCAGCTGTTGAGACTGTCAAAGATTGGAGGAGGGAAGCAATGCTCCGACTTAGGAGTAGAGAGAAGCATGCGCGTAGGCACAAAACGAAGCTTGAGGTAGCAGAAGAAAAGGAGGAGGAGGAGTGGATGGCAAGTCTAAGACGAGAATGGAGACGTGAGCAAATGAACATAGAAGGAGTATACCCGCAGCGGGAACTACTCATAGCAGACGAATTAATGGAACATTTGTTAACTAATACGGGTCGAGGCCCAAAACCAGAATCAAAACCAAACACGCCAGTAGTGACTGCACAGGCCCAACCAGTAGCTCTCATACCCCCTCGCGTAGCCCAAGCACTTCCCCTCACGCAAGCATTAACCCAAGCCTCACCCACAGCTCGAGCCCTCCCACAAGCGCAGACCGCAGACACACAATTTCCCTGCACCCAGGAAGGCCCTTCACAGATGCGACCTGTGTCACTTGTCCCATCCGCACCTCCCGCTCCAGAGACAGATTCAGCACCATCCGCCCCTCCGGAAGTCGAAATTGAGACCGGGGAGGCGAGAGGCGGGGCTGAAGGAACAGGATTTGGACGGGTAACTCCAAGCGCGATCAGCAAAGAAAGAAAGATTGAATTACGGCAAGAGGCAGAAATGTACATAGAAGGAAATGATGGGACGGCAGCATTGGCCTCATTGTATGGGTACCGAAGAAGCGACGAGAGACAGGTAGTGTTGGAATGCATGGGGGAAATTTTGGTGGGAGAATGGAAAAAGATACTTGGGAATTTACCGCCACAGCGATTGTTAGATTTGAATAAGTTAACACGCAGTGAGCAAAGAGATGAGGATGTAAGAAAACATGTGTACAAACTCATTGAACTGAAAAATGAAAGGGAAGATAGATATGCTGAAATGTTTGCTACACCTGAATATAGTAGTGAGTGTATTAAGAAAGGTAGGAAGGAGGCGTCGAGGTTGTTTATGCAAAAATCGTGGCCGAGAGTTTTTTCAGGTGGTGCAAAGCATTTGCCGGTACCGGGACAAATAGGTGATAAACAAAGATTGCAGGTATGGGTGGGGGAAACAATGCGATGGATGTCGAACAAAAGAACGTCAGTGAAGGAAGTAAGTGAGATATGTAATGGGTACCCATTGGAGATGAGAAAAGAAGCAATGCTAACGATAGTAGGAGTGTTACTGCAGCAGGTCATTGGATACAATAGAGGTAGAGGAAATGCACAAGGCAGAGGAAATTTGAATAATATGCACGGGGTGTCATTGGGAGTAAATCAATGTGCGTACTGTAAGGAGGAAGGACACTGGCGAGCGCAATGCCCGCACCTACAGAATAGAGGTGTGTTTGGTCAGAGAAGGCCTCATAGAGGACATCAGGGGTCAAATGGCCCAAGCAGAAATAGCATGCAGCAGCAGCAGCGATATACCAATGGAGGTACTCAAAACCAATCCTATGGTCAAAACCAAGCGCAACAGAACCAGGCATTGAACCAAAGTGTTTCGAACCAAAATCAGGGCGGGCAGGGCCAACAGAGAAATGATCAGAGTGGAGGTCACCGAGGGGGAAATGGGAATATTTTTGATAAACAGCCAAACACGTATTATAGCAGCAGCGGTGACTACACATCGGACGATGTGTTATTTTCGCGATAGGACAGCCCACGGCAGGGGTCGGAACCAGTGTCTATTCCCGTGAATCAGAGAGGACCCTACGTAGAAATGAGAGTCAGGAATAAGGAGCACCGTTTCCTTGTAGATACAGGGGCACAGAAGTGGTCGATAGACCATCACTTGGTTCCGGAGATCCCACTGTCGGGGCAAAAGAATGTTTCTGTAGGGTTCGCAGGTACACCAGTAATTAACCCCATGTCCGAAGCTGTCCCGATTACAATAGGACCATTTACGGAAAAATGTCCATTTCTTCTGGCAGAAAATTGTGGGGAGAACTTGCTAGGATTAAATTTGTCGAGAAATTTGGGGGCAGTTATACATTGTACGGCAGATGGGGTGTTCCTCACGATGTGGCCTCATGATGCACCGGTGATGGAATTTATGTCAAAAGCGTTACCAGAAGAGCTAAGTAGAGTACCAACCTGTCTGTGGGCAATGCATGATAACGATGTAGGATGCTTGAAAATAGAGCCAGCAAAAATAACTTTGAAAGAAGGTGTTACATTACCACGAATTCCCCAGTATAACATTTCTGTTGAAGGTGAGAAGGGATTAAAAAGTATTGTTACTGACCTGGTGAGATTGGGGGTGGTTGAAGAAATTGCAGGTAGCACGTGCAACAGCCCGATTCTTCCAGTTTACAAGAAAGGAGGCAATGAAGTACCCTATTGTTTCATAATTGATCTGCGCGCATTGAACAAAGTGGTGGACCCACAATTCCCTTTGGTCCCAGATGTCACAACAATACTAAGAATGATACCGGCCATTGCAGAATACTTTAGTGTAGTTGATCTGAAGAACGTGTTCTTTAGCATTCCAGTGGATAAAAGCAGTAGATATCTGTTTGCGTTCACTCTAGGAGGTCGATCATTCACATTCACACACATTCCACAAGGATACACAGAAAGCCCGAGCATTTACAGCAGAGCGCTAAAAGAGCAGCTAGACATGCTAGAATTACCCGAAGGTTGCGTACTCTTGCAGTACATAGATGACTTGTTATTAGCTGCTGACGCAAAAGAGATCTGCAAAGAAAGTACTATATTACTATTGACACACTTAGTGACCCATGGTCACAAGGCAAGTTTGAAGAAATTCCAGTATAATCAGAAGGAGGTGTCTTATTTGGGTTACCTACTTTCGAAAGAAGGGAGAAGATTAACACCAGAACGCATAGAAAGGATTTCTAGTATGCCTATTCCAAAAACTCAAAAAGGAGTGAGAGCTGTAATAGGCATGGCCTCTTATTGTCGGCAGTGGATCAGTAATTTTGCGTTGATTGTGAAGCCGATGATAAAGTTAACTAAAAAGGATGCAGTGATGCCTTTACAGTGGGATGAGGAATGTCAGAAAGCGTTTGAGCAATTGAAAGCTGCATTGTGTGCTGCGCCAGTTTTAGGCACTCCTAACTATAAAAAGATCTTTAGACTGTTTGTGAGTGAGAGTGAAGGATGTGCATTGGTGGTTTTGACACAGGAACAAGGTGGAAGAAATAGGCCATGCGGCTATTATTCTTCCGTGCTGGACCCTGTAGCGCGCACACTACCATGATGTTTGTGATCCGTCGCAGCGCCTGCTGCGTCAGTGAAACAAACGGAAGGAATGGTATTGGGGCACACTTTAATTCTGATGGTGCCACATGCTATAGACGTTCTATTAAATAGGACACAGACGCAACACCTCACCTCAGCTAGACTAACAAGATATGAGCTCATCTTGTTTGCACCCCACATTCAAATTATGAGGTGTAGCGCATTGAATCCCGCAGAATGAATGCCACTGCCCATAGCAGAAATTGGTGACAACGAATCACGACCCCATGATTGTTTAATGGTCACTGAAGAAGAAACAAAGGGAAGAATTGACTTGAGCGACATCCCACAGAAAGAGCCAGATGGGGAGTTATTTAGTGACGGCTCTTGTTTTAAATTACCTGATGGCACATCAATGGCCGCATATGCAATTACTACCCTAGAGAGTGTTGTAGAAAGCAGAAGAATCCCCTACAATTCGGCACAAGCCGCAGAAATAATAGCACTGACCCGAGCCTGTGAACTCTCTGAGAATTTGAACGTGAATATTTATACTGACAGCCAGTACGCCTTTGGCGTGGTTCATAACTTTGGCCGACTCTGGTCTGAGAGGGGTTTCTTGACATCACATGGGGCCAGGATTCAGCATGGCCCTTTGATTGTGCGATTGTTGTCTGCACTCACGTTTCCAAAGCGCCTAGCTATAGTGAAATGCGAGGCGCATAAAAAAGTAACATGTAAAGTGGGAGAGGGAAACGCATTTGCAGACAGGATTGTGAAGCAAACAGCCACAGATTTGGGAAATAAAATGATGACAGTACAGACTGAGGAAGTATCTTGTATGATAGAGAATGGAGTTGCCACAGTCAATGAAATACAGGCTGAGGCCACGACCGAAGAGATTCAGGGGTGGGCTGAGGGCTCTGCTGAGTTAGATTTGGAAGGATGTTGGGTGGACAAAGAGACCAAGAACTGGATGTTGCCAAATTGTTACGTAACCGCAATGGTTACAATGGCGCATAGCCCTACCCACATTTGCGCAAAGAAGATGGTACAGCATTTATCCACAGTATGGAAAAATGAGCACATAAAAAATAATGCAGAAAGGCTAGTGCAGAATTGTATTACCTGCCTGCAACACAATGTAGGGAAAGGAACCGTGACTCCAGTAGGTAGTTTTGGCCCACCCTCTATGCCATTTGAGGTGATCCATTTTGATTTCATAGAAATGGAAAGGTGCCAGAACTACAAATATGTGTTAGTGGTGATTTGTGCATTCAGCAAGTGGGTGGAGGCATATCCTTTAAAAGACTGTACTGCCATGTCAACGGCAAAAGTAATGTTGAAGGAGTATTTCTCCCGTTTTAGATTGCCCTGTGTCCTGTGGTCAGACAACGGCCCACACTTTGTGGGCGCAGTAGTACTACAGATCTGTGCAGGTCTGCAGATAGAGAAACGATTTCACAGTTCCAGGCATCTCAGTTCTGCCGGGCTTGTTGAGAGACATAACGGTATCTTAAAGTCAAAGATAGCTAAAATCTGTGCTGGGAGCAAGTTGAGTTGGCTGGATGCATTACCCCTAGCGCTATTGTGCATGCGCACGTCTGTGCAGGCTAAAACTGGACTCTCCCCTTATGAAATTATAATGGGGAGACCGGCAAATGTATGGTGCGCACCGCAGCCCAAAATGTTATGTGAGGTCGAGCATCCTATGTTAAGCACGTACTGTGGCCTTTTAATGCAGAAGTTGCGTTTAATTCATCAGCAGGTGCAGGAGGTGTTACCAGTGCAATACACCGGACGGGGCACTCGCTGGAGCCTGGAAGTTGGGTCTTAATAAAGAACTTTGAGCGGAAGACAGCATTAGCACCCAGGTGGCGCAGCCCTTACCAAGTACTTTTGGCGACGCAAACGGCCATTCGAGTGGACGGACGGAAGGCATGGATCCATGCAACACATGCCAAAAGATTCCCAGGACTGCTGACAACTTCCAACGACCAGAGAAAGGAAACGGTCTCGGAAACGAAAGAAACTGTTGCCAGTCCATTGCCACAGCATCAGCCTGAGCGAGAAGTGAAAGTTGAAACAAAGCCAAAGTGAGAAGTGAAACTCAAAACAGAGCCTGAGGAGGCTGCCAGTAAGGGGAAAGGGCGATAAGTGCCCCAACGTTGCTCAGCAGAAACAACATCACTGCCAAGCGACACAAACCCTGCATTGCAAACACGAGCAGAAACAACGCGGGTACCCCTTTGGTGCCCACCGGTTGCTGCAAATGCACCAAAGCCAAAGAAAGAAACTACATCATTGCCACGGCGCTCATCGCTACCCATCATTGTGCCGCAGGCTGACACTGAGCCTGATACTGGAAGTGTAACGGCACTATTCACGGATCATACAATAACAGATCTTTGGTGCTTTTCTTTTGCCTTTGGTTCCACTCATGGATGGAGTAGGAGCCAGGGGCGTAGAGGAGAGAAGTGTGAGAGTTGTGCAAGTCGGACAATTCAAGACTCACGGCTCCTCAGTGCGCTTATAAAAGTACATGTGTCAGGAGCCAGAGCAGGACAAGCTGGACGCACATATGTACTAAGGCTGATAGAGTGCATGTGTCCTAAGCCAGAGCAGGACAAGCTGGATGCACATAGTACTCTATCAATAAAGAACTGTTCAGAAATCGTCTGAGCAGTGGGAGAAAAAAAAACACAACTAATCTTGCTCAGAGTGGATAGGTGATCTAGGCTGTGAAAGGGCTGGCAGAATTGAACTGTGACATTTTCGTCGAACTTTTCTGGCATCAAGAACGAGAAACATTTTTGCGACAAACTTTGCCAGCAAGGAGAAGGACGATGAAGAACAAATCAAGACCGGTTTCAGCCTCCTCCTGCACCTCTGCTGAAAAGATGATAGATTTAGAGACTGTAAATTTAGGGAAAAAACATGGTAAAAGGAATAAGGTACTGATTTGGACATTAGTCCTGTGTTTCTTAAGTATGGTAGTACCAACAATAACAGCTATTACACTATGGTTCCTGGAGTCCGTGCACCCATTAGAAACACTTTTGCCAAAAACAGCTACTGAAAGCCTGGTTCATGTAATCACTGGTACTTTGCCCCCAATGGAAGAAAGACATAGAGAAGGATACAGCAACAATACATTGTTGCTCATCATGAACATGACCCATGCGGTTTTAAAGAAAAAAGATTGCTGGGTTTGTGCCCATTTACCACAGCACGGTGGGAAAGGGATAGGCTGGTATGTACAACCGTTAACATTGGTTTATTCATGTGAAGTATCATTGAGTGCAATGTTCTTTGGGAAATGGAACAAGAGTAATACGGGTCAGCTAGATGAGACCAATATGAATGAATTTGAGGAAGTGATCATGAGACCTGTGGGTTGTTCCATATTCCACAAAGCCCGCATGTTTTCACCAGATCCCATGAGGAAGAATACACGAAAGACAACAAGACTAGATAGATTACATGGGCAGAATAGACCAACCCGCCAGCAGAAGAAACATCAGTAATGACATTTCGAATGAGGGATGAGTGGAATAAAGGTGCTGTGCCCCCTGCCTATACAGTGGATCACAGCCCCGAAACTGCTCCCCTATGTTTACAGAAAAAAGGTTCCTATAAAGTAGGAACGTTTAGCAACAACTGCCTGAACACAGTGGTTTTAAAGCACAAAATAGAACCCGTGTACGTAGGGGACCCTGTTTACTTTATATGTGGGAAAAAAGCATATCTATGGTTACCTAGGAACTGGGGAGGTACATGCTACCTAGGTCTACTGTTTCCAGGAGTGTTACTCTTGGAGACAGCAGAAGTAGCCAGACGAACAAAGGTAGAACTCAAAGGAGTAGCGAGGATGGAATGATAGCAATAGATATAGCCAAATCATTTATACCATTCTTGTCACAAATAGGAAATTCCTACAATATAAGAAAACTGTCTAGAAATACAATAGATTCAACAACGGATATTTTATTGAATATGACGTTAGAAGAAAAAGGAATAAGACTAATGGCACTCCAAAACAGGATGGCTCTCGATATAATATTAGTTGATCGTGGGGGAGTTTGGAAACTCGTAAAAACTGCATGCTGTGTGCATATAGATGATTACTCCCCTACGATATTTAAAGCAATCCGGAAATTACATGTCCTAAATTCCACACTCTCTACTGAAGAAGGGGGTTGGGGGATAGGATCCTGGTTTTGGGGATTATTGCGGTCTTGGGGATGGAAGTTAATTTCGATACTAATGGTGGTACTTGGTATATTCATAACATGTTGCTGTTGCATACAATGCTTACCAATAGTTTGCACTGAAATAACTGATGGATGTACTAGGGGATGTATGCACATGGTGTTGAGAGGAAAAACAAACGGATGGCCGGAATAACAGAGACACTGATGAAACAAAAACAGTAAACAATTCATGGCTATAGACATTAATGATGAAGATGATGCTCATGATAGCATGAAAGGTTCAGACATAGATACCCCACACTTATCCTCATCGGAGGAGGATACAATGAATGAATAAGACGTTTGGCATACGGCCAAAAGGAGGGTTTGTCAATCTGGAAAAGTGAATACCCTTCATTTGAATGACTGACGTAACTTGATGGCCGTAGGCCAACCGTCTTATGCACCGAATTATAGAAATTATTGTTATGCTTGACCAACAAGCGGCCATTTTAAACATAGCAAGAATCGCCATTTTGCTTGTTTAACATTGCTCATTGCTTTCTGTCTAAAACTGCTTTGCAGCTTGCAATTCTTGCGGATTCTGCTTACTCTGCTCAACTGTTAACATTGTTGTCTGAATATGAAAGGGCAAGGTCGCGGGACTGAGGAGTTCGTTGAAAACTCCTCATGAGTAGCCCAGCAAGGAATGCCCACGCTCCCTCTCTGTAGCCTTGAGGGAGAGCTGCAGGGCATTTAATCACTTCACAGCTGCCAGCCAGTCTCGTACAATGGTAGAATATGTTAGAATAAAACAGCTAAAGGCTTGAATAATGCTCTTCCTACGGCCCCCCTTTGCAAAACCCTGTAAAGCGTGTCAGCTCCCAGGACACGAATAGCACCTCATAGATAGTAAAGCATGGAATGTGGCTCTTCCCCCGTGTGCAGCTTGCTTCCAAGAACAGAACCACTGTGTTCTGTTCAACAACTAAAAGATGCCTCCGCACTTTCTAAATTGCACATTGTTACTAGAATAGACATCGAAAGTGTCATAATTGTCATACCCGTCGGAAATGTCCATCGTCATCCAGAGTTCAAAGAAACTTAATAAAGGAGGGTGTTAAACGTGACATAGCTGATTGTATGATATGCATTTTGTATATATGTAACTGATGTACGTAATTCACTCTCTTGCGTCCCTCGAGGTCAAGGAAACTCGCGTTGCGGGGCGTGAGACCAGAATTGGCCAATTGGGACTATTTTTGTTTGCAATAAAACCTAGCATTGGGAATTTGAACCTCGTGTCTGGCGCATCTTTTCGTGTATGGTTATTGCCTGTTTCCATATCACGAGGGACCCCTAGGGGCCCCTTTCAGAGCCAATGGAGAGATTTCAGAGCTGGAGAGATACTGTCCCAGGGCTTGAGGCAAAGGACAAGTCTCGCAGTCCTGTTCTGGATTAGTTGCAGAGGGCGGAGAGTAGAGGCAGGTAGATTTTAAAAGGGCCTGTTAGAATAGTACAACCTAGAGAGAACCAGAGCTTTGGAGACAGTAAGCTTATGGAGGAAGGAGAGGAAATGCAGAGTATCTCTGAGGAGCTGCAGTAAGGACATTTTACTTTTTGGAGACATCAGATATGTGGACAGAGAAGGAAAGTGTGGAGTCGAAGATGACACTGAGGTTCTTAGCCTCGTAGGTGGGGGTAGAAGGCAGGCATTCAGACAAAGATCGTTATGGGCACACCAATCTTGAATGTCAGTTAGGCAATCAGAGATGAGAGAAGGAGAGGAGGTGGCCGAGGGCAGCCTCAAAATGAGTTCAGTTTCATCAGCATAGCACTGGAAATTAGAGCAGACAATGGCAATGCAGTGGGCGAGAGTTGCCAGGTATTGGTTGAAAAGCCAGGGTGAGAGGTTAGACCTCTCAGCAACACCACAGGTAGAGATGGAGATAGATGATAGGAAGTACCCAAGTTGGACCTGGGAGGGTCAATCAGAGAGGAAACAGGTCAGTTGGCCTTACTTTTTATCTCTGGCATTAGATAGGTCCATCAGAATTCCTGTTCATATGAGAGGCCAATACATTGAACACAGGGAAGCAGGCAGGGAACAGACAGCCATGCTTGCAATTGGCCATCAATGACCATTCTCCTCTATAGAAATTTCTGGGTCAAAAATGGATCCCCTTTCCAATGGACATAAGGGATGATTTACAAAAGAACTGATTGGTAACAACTCTAACTCACTCTTGACTTACTCCTGCACGGAGACTATTTGATTTTCAAAGAGATAACCAGGATTAACACTGACTCTGCACTTATAATTTGAAAGAGAAGAGTAAGTCAGGACTACGTCAAAACAACGGCCTGATTACGAGTTGGGCAGAATTATATCATGAAATTCTACTAGTGGAAGATCCACCTCTTCTGTTGATGTCTCAGAAAATACATCCAGTTACCAGTTTACCACTGGCAAAAGTGGTATTTTCCAGAGTACCTATGGAAGTACTGCAGAAAGACTCCCTCTATCAGTGACAATCATAACATGTATTTTTAAATAGTTTTGTAATGCTCACCTGATATCCACGGGGACGCCACTCAGCCGGTCCGGACTTTCGACCACTTCGAACCCTTCCCTGGACTTGCTCAACTAAGCACTGGGCCTGAAACACAGTATTATCAGAGGTCAATTCCCTATCGGTCTTGCTAGCCTGGCCCCCTTTTCTTCCCTGGGTCCCAACCTTCCCCCAGACCTCTCCTCACCTTGTTTTCTGATGTGGGGTGCTCTCTGTCCTGCCTTCGATGCAGGGGTGTGTTGGGTGATGCGGGCTGGAGGGTGCCTAGTTGCTTCACTGGCATGGGCCCGGCGGACGGGGCTTGCTGCGGCTTCAGCCCGACCGGTAATTGGAATGAGTCTTACAAAAGTTCTGATGGCTCTAGTCCCTTTAATACTGTGTCTTTCTTTCCTTAGGTAATGAAGGTCCTGAGGATGGTGATGCGCTGTTGAAGTAAGTAGGAATGCGGAGCGTGATGCTTATTGGCTTCCTTAGCACTAACCAATGTTAATCTTTTATGTGTCCTTTTAGGTGCCGCAGTAACCCAGCAAGGAAGTGAGCTGAGGAGATGAGCTGCGGTGAGAAAGTGGGATGTGCGGCGCCTCTTAAATGTTGTGCGCTAACCTGGTGTGTCTTTTCCCCTTTTTCAGATCGGCGGGATGCTCCGGAGCAGAAGTTGTCCGATCGACAGGAGTTCAGGTAAGGATTAAACTCTATTTGCAAATTCGAGAGAGCTAAGAATTGCAGAATGCTTACTAACGTCTTTTCTTCTATTCTTCTCCCCTTTGGTAGGGCGCGACGTGCCGACATGGAGATGACTCTGCCATAGGAATCCGCAAGACTGGGAAGAACTGGACAGAAGTTGGATGCTCTTCGAGGTGAGTATTGGCAGCGAAATTCTTATTCTTGCAGGTGCGCTGGCGCTGAAGAAAGAAGTGGGCCTCTTCAGGAGATCCGAGCACGGTGGGTGTCACGATGCAGGTGCAGCGAAACACAAAGCATGTTTCTCAGGCCGGGTGTGGTTTAAATAGTTTGTAGGTATCCCAGGTATCCCTGGGCTGAGCCACACCCGAAAGACTAGACCGCTCATCCAGTTCAAGGAACTGAATTACATGGGGGCATCCATTGCCCCAATAATACATTGCAAGTTCAATACTAAGTGGATCTCAGGACTGTGTGTGAGTCCAAGTAGGTGTCTGGGGAGATGGAGAGGCCCTTAGCGGCTGACTAGGTGGCCGTGACCTGGCTCCAGCCTGATATGCCGGGCAGCTGGGGGCAGGAAACGTGACAGTTTTTTGCCATATCCACCTTAAATTCTGCAGTGGAAAGGTATAATAAATGTTAGTGGTTGATACCCCTATTGCATATATTTTAATTCACAAAAGGGGCCATTTAGACCCTTCTAAACATTACATGTTTAAGATTGTGAGTGGCGGGAATCAGACATGCCCAACATTTTCACTCCTTACCCATTCACTGCCCATTCTCAAATTATTTTGCATAGAAAAAAGTTTTAAAATAAATTGGAGCCAGTTTGTTATTTTTACTTCCACCTTTGAGGTAGAGGCACAAAAATGAAGACTTGAAATAACACCTGGGTTATTAGCATGGAATACTACTGACCGTATATTGTTTTTCATTTATTGTATTGTTTAACGCACACACCGAGGTCGAGAGCAGTGGAATGCTCTAAAGGGAAAGGGTAGCCAGTGTATGGGCTGGCATCCTTTAACAGTAGCGCATCATTGTGAGTTATGGTCTGTGCATCGGTATAAATATCCATTGAAATGAGTCTTTGGTCCGCTGTTGTGAAAAAGCAACATGTGCGAAATTGTAGAAATGTTGGGCCATTCCGAGCTGATCGAGTTCCAAAGGGTGGGTGAGTGACAAGAGGAGGCTTGTTTGTGGGTCCTCTCTTTGCGGGTGAGCTGTGATTCGAGCCGGTTGGTCAATTTGCTGTGCGAGGAGTGTGTGCCACCAGCTATGTGGAGCTGTGCCACCAGCTATGTGGAGCTTACCCGCAAGGTGCACTGGTGTGCTACTTGTGACTTCTTTGTAGATGACAGATGCTATCTTGAACAGTATCTTGGCCTGGAAGGGAAGATAATGTAGTTTGTGTGGGACAGGGGTGATTCGGTCAAACTTTTGCAGTCCTGAATTAAGACGTGCTTCAGTGTGGTGGACTGATTTTAGGGAAGCCAAGTGAGTAGTTCGGAGGCCAGAGAGAAGGGCATTTCCCCAATCGATGTGTGAGACCACAAGGGCCTACACTACAGTCCAAAAGACCTGCAAGAGGATGCATGGTTTGATATTGCGATTGATGGAGATTTGGAGCCAGGCCATTTGGGCCTTCTTGGCTGTGCATTTCTCAAAGGATAGGTTGCTGTCAGTGGTGAAGCCCAAGGATCTTTATGCATACAAGTGTTGCAGATCAAATCCTTCTAGGGGCAAATCACTGGGCCACTGTTGGACAATTTGTTTAGCGGGGGGAACGATGAGGACGAATTCGGACTTGGATGGGTTACTTTTGATGTAGCAATTCGTTATCCAGGACAGGATGATGGCTAGGTGATCACAGAATCGACTGATTTCACGTGGGCTTTTTACTCCCATGTACAACAGGGTATTGTCCGCGTACTGATGGATGAATATCTCGGGATCTTTGAGGAGTGCACCCAGAGGGTCCATGTATTTGCAGAACTTGGAATTGGGCAGAATAGCGAAATACATCATATTCTACTGGATTTACAATTGTCACCCAACGTGTCATCAGGCCTTTATTTAGTACTACTTCAGGTAGCAACTTGGCCCATCTAACTAAGAGTTCATCCTGGAGACCTATTTGTGAATCATCCCTATGGTTTTCAAACAGATCAATTTCTTTGTGAGATGACATTTGAAAAACAAAAACTGAATGCGATCGGAGAAATAACAATGAAATATGTGAAATAAGTATAAACAAAATTATAATAATAAGACAAAGATATCAGGATGGCATTGCGGCGACGAGCTCTGAAAATAAATACTCGAGAAGAAGCTGCTGTCCAAACGACCCCCTTCGTGAGAAGAACGCCTCTTGAAACGCCATTAACGTAGGAAACAAGACATTTTAAAATGTGTGTTATTTCTAATGGTATAAAGATCGCGCATAGAATGCAAATTTGCCGCTAGACTGCGGAGGATCCGAAGACAAGAGCAATTTGCACAAAGATAACATTTACTCGACGTAAACTGAAATCCATAGAGTGGCCGGGAATGGAAATACAGGATAATGAGAATGTCTGCAGTGCCGCTTGACCTCGGCAGAGTCATTAACGTGTGTTTTTTCCCATTCAGGCGCCCTTCTCAGAGCAGACGCTAAGCACAACCAGCTAAGCCTTTCACGGGGGTTCAGGAGCCCACCAGGGGCTTTGCTCTCTTGTTTCTTCAGAAAACCCATGGAGCAGTGCAAGAGAGGGAGTCAACAACAACAACAACAACACAGAGACCGAAATGTACCTTCTAATGAGGTTGCTTGTCAGAAAACAAAATGTCGAACATGATGCATGTTTTGGAGAGAACAAATGATTTGAGGAGCCCAACAGCCAGTTTTGAAAATAATGCAAAATATCGGAAGTGGAGCAGGAAGGGGGCACACAAAGAACAATTTACAAAAGTGTTTATTACGTTTCACTGGTTCTTAATTTGAGTGGAGCTATTAGTTTTTCATTTTTTGCCAGCACAATGTTTCTTATCAGGAGGGTGACAGTGAATAGCAGCTCCCGCCTTCCTTTGACCCCACTTATCCCTCCTCAACCAGCAATCAGGCTCATTATAAGTTTACCAGTCCGGAAATAAGGTGCCGGTAACAACGTGTACCGGCGCCTTTCCGTACCAGCAAACTCCAAGCCTGCTGGGGATGTGAACTACCGGCAGGCCTGAGCTGCCGGTAGTTTCAGGCCTCTACTGGCAAACAATTGCCGCAATCACCACGTCCTATGGGACGCCATGGGAATGGGGATTTAACAGCGTCTCCACATGCCGTAATATCCTGGTAATACTGGGATATCGGGTGACGGAAATGGTACAGTAGTCCCCCGGCATCCTGCCCGAATTACCGATGGGATATCAGGGGACTTGTGATGAGCCCCTATATCATGAGACTCGCCTCCTTGTGGTGCAATATGGCACTGGCTATGAAGTGCTACCTATGGAATTGTTGGGGCAGAGGCATACACTCAGAGCTCATAGCATCCAATTTCCTTTGCCCCCAGTCCTGAAAAGAGCCCCTTTACGACAGGGACTTCTTTAAAATACATTTTCAGTCAAATAGATGCTCTTTATGAATCCGCCAACATCCCACCACCCTAGTGGCTACATTGCCACTGGGGCCTTTTTAATTTGCATTCTGATCCAAGGAAAACTTGCTGGGCACTGAGCGCAGAAAGATGAGGAAAGGGACACCCATTTATTTTGTGACTGGACCAATGGTGAGCAGGTGGGCGCACAACAGAGCACAGCAGGGAGATTCCCATCTTTTCCTAACAAAGCGATTCTCTTTGTGCATTTTTAAATGCCACCTGTCAACATATCCCTCTGACATATCCCTCCAGCAAAGTTTGCATAGAGCAAGAGGTATATAATGAAGCTGAAATGGATAAAGACTGTTCCCAACTGAATTTCACAGGAAGCCAGGTCAGTCTCACTTTGGTATGAGCCAATGCTTGCTCTTTACTTCGGGTTCTGGTGATTATGGGTGTGCAAAATTACCACCGGCGAAACAAAACTGAATGCAAGAGATCAATGCTATAGCAGAGAGAAAGGTAATGTAGGGGTGGCTGTGGGGGATGTTGCATAGGTGAACAGTACTTGTGTATAGGCAGATTTTAAATGCCATGCTATATCATATCATATAATATCACTGTGAATAAGAGTGAGGCAGTCTGAGAAGCAAGAGTGAAGGAGGGAAATGAGAAGAAGGTGGAGGTGTGAAGAGGAGGGGAGCAAGAACAGTCCCTTGAGGAACTCCTCTTAGGAGGGGGCAGCAGAGGACCCATGATTATACCATGAGGACGAAGAGACAACGAAGCTTGACTAATTAGTTTACAAAACAAGGAGGCAAAAGAATGATCAGTTTCATTGATGCCAAACTGAGGGAGAGTGAAGAACAGGTATCAACAATACCAAAAGCATCAGCGAGGTTCAGAAAAATAAGGATGGAAGATCGTCCTCCCATTACACACACATTATGCATACACCCATCACTCCACATGCACAACCACACAACACTTACCATTAAAAAAAAACCCACACTATCACCAGCTATACATAAATATTTGCAACATCTCGGAAAAATCTGACATGCATCAGTGCATCAGATAAGCACACCATGAAAAAAACACACACACACACACACACACACTCACACACACCCCAGCATAACATATTTATTGCAGATGATTCCACCATGCACACAACACCTAGAGCCTCACTCCAGAAATGCACACATACTATACACACCACTGATGCTAGATGCATCATCTGTACCACACACCCCCATGCCACACCATATATAAACAGAACCTGGCCGTTTGAGGGCAATACCTGGCCAATTATGGGAGTACCTGGGCATCAAATGATTGATGACAAAACCTAGAAATCCTGGATGCAAAGTGTGGATATCTGTCGGTGTGTGCTTGTGCGCTTCCCGGACCCTCCCAAGTATACACCGGCACACACTGTGCCCCGCAATTAAGACACAGTTCTTAATACACCTTTATTTCTGCATTCCCCAAACTCTACTACTCCTCCTCCCTCATCATTTCCGCTTCTGACCCGCTCCCTTGTCCCGCCCTTGCCCAACACTACAACTCCCAAACTCCCTGATGCTATCATGGCATATTTTAGGAATACCTTACCTGCAACCAGTCACTTGACTCATTCTTCTCTTTCACACACCTGCCAGTCATCTTCTCCACTTTTCCACCCTCTCCCTACACAGGTGTGCACAAAGAAAACAAAACTCTAGGCTTGTTGGCTAGCTGCTCCAGTAATTCTTAAGAAAGTGGACGTCACAGCTTACTTAGCTCAATGTATTTTTTCTGTTTCTCAAAGTGAGGCTTTACTATTCATTCTGATTTAAGGGCCTGATCATACACGAATACGTTTCATCATGTCCTCGTCTCTCTCATAACAATCCTTTACATTCATGATGTAAGCCCTCCCTGAGCGATAAGAACTCACCTGGCACGTGGAGGCATACATGTAGGCTTTTCCAAAATGGGACCCAAGGGCTCCAATAATGTAACTTCTCTCAACCAATACTTAAAGGAATGGTGCGCTCAAAAATGTTATTGTCCTGAGTGTTCGGGCATGTGGTTTTAAGCAAACTGTGATCGATCCTAAAACATTTCCTATGCACCATACCTTAGTTTTCTGCACTTTTACACATTCGAAATCAATGAGCGGGGGGCACGGCCATCTTGTGCTAATCTAATCTCTGGATCAATCGCACTAAGTTCAAGTGCCCCTGCGCCACTAAATCCTATCACCCGCCCCTGAAGCTGACATCAATAGACGCGTATGGCCCATTTCACAACGTGGATGCACGTCTCGTGTCAACGTTCTCTGTGCACCAGCTTATGACGTGTCTCCATGGTAATGGCAGGGCGCCTCTTTGCTCAATAAGTATAAGCAGACCGTTTCTCATCAGACATCATGAGAGCTGTTTTTTCAATCGTTTCATGTTTTTTTTTTGTATAGCCAGTGGCTCATTTCTGCTGTGTTCAGCTATCTACGTTGCTTGGAGCCCCTTGCAACAGATACTTATACTAGCATTACTATCTATTTTAATTTTGTTGTACAATGGCAACAATACAGCCCTAACAGTACGAGCTGGAGTATTCCGAGGTGGAATTAGTTGATAGAGAAAGATGCGGAAACAATGGGGCATCGGACGACAGTTGGGAAGAAGAATCCCTGGATCCTGAGCCAGAGCCTCGTCGCATGGAAGACGTTTCCACCTGGTATACCTGCAGTCAGTGCAAGGTCATGCCAAGCCAGGAGGAGAATTGCTGCTGCAGGGAAAACTCTGGATGCGTGGCTACATATTGTAAGAAGACACACCACCGCTATGCGTTACCGAGCTGCATGACTTCAGGGCAGCCTGCCTCACAAGGTCCGTGTTGAGGATTATGATGGTGCTTATGCACAAACTTCAAACAACAGTTCGCCCTCACAATCCAAATAACGAGTAGGTGTACTCTAGATGTTATGTCACTTTGACCACTGAGGCCACTAACATTTCTTGTTTGTCTCCAATATTGTCGTAACTTTGATCTATCACTGCCAAATTAATGTAGTATGTCAATTGAATACATTTCTCGTGCTTTAGGGGAAATCAGAATCTTTATGTTATGTGTCTTTCACGTTCAACTAAGAAACAATATTTCTCTGTTCCCCAGACTTTTGTAATGTTTCTACACTTCAAAGCCCAAGTTGATTGATCCATGAAGTAACATTTGGACGTGCAACTATGCCATAAAATACAAGGTGCATTTTCAAATAAGGTCTGTAGACTTATCAGGTTCATTTAAATATGTTTCTCTTCCACACATGGCACAGGCTGGTGGCCTACCGGTCATTTACATGGTGGCTTTATGGGAGGCATGGATACCATGTCCGACGAGTAATTCCCACCTGTGTCGTTGGAGACATTCACGCCAAATTCCCCAGTGACAGCGGACAGTACAGCGGATTTTCTCACACTGCGCTGCAACTCGAAGTATACAATCTGTAGTATATTTGTACCATCAAAATCAGCAACAATATAAAATACAAAAGAGCTTTTATGAATAGTTATTTCAATTTTTCAGTGACTCAATGACACGCTCACTTGTCTATGAGGGACATGAAACAATGGTTGGTGCCCTTTTACGCTCACCTCCTCTGCAACAACCCATCGCCCAAATGGCAGTTCACACGTCTGGCCGTGCGCTCCCATGGGGGCTGGCAGTGTGGGAACAGCCAATGTGCTAAACAACATTTATACTTCAAAGGTATCTTCCGCACAGGGGCCATTGTTCACATGGTCTCCCCAGACCCAGTGTCTCCAGGCTCCCATGAAGCAGACTGTGCCCTTGTGATCCACATAAGTGTGTCTCCCTTCAGCATTGTTCCGGCCCTTTTCTGCACGCCTCTTGCTCATCCATTCCCCCCTCCGCTATCAAAGGCAGTTTGCACGTGTGTCCGTGTGCTCCCAAGGGGGCTGACAGGGTGGGAACGGCCAAGGTGCCAAACACCATGTACACTTCAAAGGTATCTTCCGCTCTGGGGCCATTGTTCACATGGCTTCCCCAGACCCAGTGGGCCTCGTTATGAGTCTGCCGGTCTGGAATGCGGTGATTCCGCGATGACAGTGACACAGTTTCCTTGTCCGCAAGGTTGCGAAATGAGCGGCCGATTACTGCTTGTCAGTCGCACGCACCACACCAACGCGGAAACGGTGTCACCGTCGCCACGTAAACACCCACGTAAACAGATATTCCACCACAAAAAGCAGTGCAAAACCTGTGGCCGCCCCCACCCTCACGGACACCGAATCACTGTAAGCGGACATACCATGACAGCGAAATCAAGAAACCGAGAGGCGGCCACTATTTAAACCACAATCCACTGCCATCCTCAGACACCACAGGCCAGATCACCTCCCTGAGCAGCAAAAACCATCCACCACCATGGCATCCAGGATTCCAGCACGAAGACAGCGAAGAGCTTCAGTGAGGCAGAGCTGACAGTGCTTGTGGACCATATAGTGCAGCATGTGGAAATGCTTTTCAGCGCAGACCAGTGGCGCGCCACCCAGCAACACCATAAGGATGTGTGGGCTGAAGCAGCATGCAAGTGCACAGCAGTCGGGGTGACAACACGCAGGCTAAAGGACTGCCACAAGAGGTGGGACGACCTCAGGCTCAGAGTGTGCAACCTCATTGCTGCACACCGGCAGCACAGCACTGGCACTGGTGGAGGCCCTGCATCCCTAGTGAAGCTGCATTCGTGGGAGGAGCGCTGCAGCAGTATCCTCCACCTTGAGGGCATACACGGCATTGGCAACGCTGAGGCAGGAGTGAGCCCCCCTGTAGATGCTGGTAAGTGCAATAAAGAGTATAAAGCCATGAGTGTGAATGGACCCCAGGAGTGACCCAATGGACCCACTGATAACCCCCTCCCCACCCCAGTCAGGGCTGGAGTGACCCAATGGACCCACTGATAACCCCCCGAGTCAGGGCAGGAGTAACCCATATAACCCACTGATAACCCATTTGAGAAGCAGCACCCCCCAATACATGGCCCCTGGACATGCACACAGTGTGTGACTGAGTACAAGCAGAGACACATACACCTGAGTGCATCAACAGTCATATCTGTGTACATGCAAGTGCTCACTGATCATCCAGTTTGGTGTATGTGATGGACCCATAAAGTACCAGCACACAACTAACAACATGCCCTCTGTATCCCCACAGCGATGTCAAGTGACAGCGACAATGCCCTACAGGCAAGGCAACGTCCACCTGCACATAGCCAACACAGCACCCCTGCCCAGGAGGACGAGGCAAGCTGCTCCGGAACACAGGCACCAGCTGCATCTGGCACGGATGCACCAGCTGAGGGCAACACCCCAAGCTGCCTGCCGCCACACAAGTGGCACACACACCCACCATGGCCACAGATCCCATCCTGGAGACCATCTGCACTGTGGAGGAGGCTGCATGCAGTGACGACAGTGCCCCACCATGCAGGCTGAACTAGGAGGACAGGGGGAGGGGGACAACATGGATGACCTGTCATCCCTCCACAACCTACAGTTCAGCCCCCCCTCAATGCACAGTCCCATGAGGTCACCAACACCCTCCATGGCAGAGTGGAGTGTCTGCATGCAGTGGATGGAGGATCAGCATGCCACCCTAATGCAGCTTGTGGAAAGGCAGCTGGAGGAGGCCAGGCTGTACCGGGAGGAGGCGAGGCAGCAGTGGGAGGAGGCCAGGCTGCAGCGGGAGGAGGCCAGGCTGCAGCGGGAGAGCAATGCCACATCAGTGCGTCGGCTCTCCAGGGCCATTGGACATTTTGCCACCACCATCATCACCTTGGCACGCCATGTCAGGGAAGGCAACAGTGTCACATCCACCATTGCAGAGTCCATGTTGGTTGTCCAGCAGGCGTATCTTGGAGGTGTGCCAACAGTAACACCAGCTGTGCCATCCACCAGCACCACCCCATCAAGCTCCTCCACTGCCAGCCCATGGAGGCACTCTAGTCGGCTGACTGGACCCTCCAGCAAGGACACTCATGTGCACAATTGCCCCCGGAAATAGTGCCATGTGGGAATGGCTGTCCAGAAGACCTTCAAGGACACAATGGGTGTATGGGGGTGGGTACGTTTGGGTGGTGGGAGAGGTCCATTATGGGATTAGTGTTTTGGGGCCTGGTTGGGGGTGAGGTCCACTATGGGGTTAGTGTTTTGGGGCCTGGTTTGGGGTGGCTACGTTTTGGTGTTGGGTGGGCATGGGTGTAGAGCTTTCCTATCAATACACCTTCTTTCCTGCTTTGTTAAAAATAAATCACCTTTGAAAACTCTTTCACGAGTGGACATCCGTAATTTCATTTGCAATCAATCCATTTATTTACCTGCATCTTCATATACATGCAATGCTGTTCATGTGCAGTCTTTCAAAAGTAAATGCAAATGAGTGTATCCCGTGCATGTTGTCCATCTTGTGCCCCCCTGCGAGGGAGTGCAGCAATCCCATCCCCATCGTCATCATCCAGTCCATCATCATCCTCTGTGTCTGGGGGCAGCAGAATGTTTCTGCGCATGCACAGATTGTGCAGCATGGCACACACGAGCACTATTTTACCCGTCTTCACTGGGTTGTACAGCAGTGATCTGCCAGATCTGCTCAAGCAGAGGAACCTGGCCTTCAGTAGGCCAAATGTCGTCTCGATCATGCCATGTGTGCGGATGTGTGCCCTGTTGTACACCTCCTCATGCCTGTTCCTTGGCCTCCGTACAGGCGTCATCAGCCATGGCGTGAGTGCATATTATGCATCACCTACATGGGATGTAAATGGAGGGACATGTCATTTGTGGTATACATGTCTTCATCAGATGCAGTGCAATCCTGTGTCATTAGTCAATCATCCATATGGGCCAGGCAGTGGTCTGACCAGTGGGTGATTACCATTCTTGGTTCATTGTTGTGGACATTGGCTTTTGGACTTTCCCAACCACTTGCTGTGCATATGGAGTTGCCCTTGCGCCCAGTAGTGGGTGGCAATTATGGCATTGTCCAGTGATGTAGACACATGAAGGAGTCACTCAATAGACTGTGATGAAGTGGTAGATGCAGTATGTCGCATGTGTACACGTCATGTGCATTTGGGGGGCAGTGATGCATAGTGTGGGTGGCTTTATCAAGTGGCTCAAGTTGTATGAGGTTGTACTAGTTTTGGTTCTGCATCTCCTTTGCCAGGGTGTGTATTGGCACACTGTGGCCACCTGTCCTGTGTAGCTTTGTGACTTGTAGGTTGTGGTGATGGTCCATTACATGGAACAGGGGATGAAGCATTTGCAGTTGTAGCAGGCCACTCACACACGTCATTTCCCTGGGCACCCCCCTCCCACAGGGCCCGTGCATTGGCAGCTGTACTCACCCAATAGCCATGTGATTTGTCCAGCATAGCGTTCCATGTACCGTGGCAATGTCGAATTCCGCAGGACCATTGAGTCATGTGTTGACCCCGTTAAAACATGTGTAGCAATGTGTTATCACTTGTACAGCGTCACATACCATCTTTACATTCAGTGGGTGGTATAGTTTCCTATTGCGATACACCATCTCCATTGCACATGGTAGTGTGAGCTCTATGTGGGTGCAGTCTACTGCACCAATGCAATTTGGCATGGCAGTAATGGCATGGAAGGCCAGCTTGGTGGCAATGACCTGGGCAAGGGTACGGGGTAGGGCGATGTGTTCCGTCACATGCTGCAGCAGGGCATCCAGTACCTGGCCCAGTATTCTTGAAAAACAGGGTTGTGAGAGCCTGTGCAGCTCACCAACAGTGTGCTGATATGTTCCAGGGCCATGAAAATGCAGCACCAACACGACCTTCAGAAGGGGGGGGATTGCGGTCGAAATGCCAATGCGGCTGCTGATGTCGTCCTCAATCATGGTTGTGATGTACATGATTGTTGGATGGTCCAGCCGGTATAATGTGTGGATCTGTCCTGGAATCAGGTTCCAGGATGAGGCCCTGATGCGGGGTATTGCAGGCTGCCTGCAGGGTCGTGTTGCCTGCACAATTGGGTTTGGCATGGGTGCAGGGTTTGCTAACTGTCACCTGCGCCTCCTCTTACTGCCACCATGTGCAGTGCTGCGTGTAGGTTCAATAGCCCCAGTCCCAATGCTGCTACTGCAGCTGCCTGCATAGTTGTGTTTGGAGTTTGCCTGGGTGTGGGTGTGGCCCTTTTGTAGGCTCCCAGTGGTCTGCTGGGTCCCTCTGGGCTCATTTGGTGCACCTGTGGACTTATTCAGCTCACCAGGAACTGTTTAACGTCATGTCCGCGGTGGCGCTGATACCGCCACAGTGTCCATGGATTTTCTGCCATTTTTATGGCAGAGTTTCCATGTCTGTGCTACTTGTAATGTGCCCGGTGTTACGTATTGCCGGTAACGAGGGGTTTCTGTGCTGACGCAGTTTTCGGTTGCGTTGACTCTGTGGTGGCAGTTTCTGGTGGTGGTATTTCCGGGTTTGATGGTTAGAATTTGCTGATGTGGTAAACGGTGCCGGTATGCATATACTGGCAATGTTAATTCATAATGAGGCCCAGTGTCTCCAGGCTTCCCTGAAGCAGACCTCGCCAGAAACATGTCACACATTCACATACACACCCTTTTTTCTAATCCTTTATAAACAGCTTGATATTTATCCGGAGAACATCTCTGAGCACTGGAAGTCAACTCTTGATTGTGCTACCTGTTCTCCTGCTACTAACTCCGCTGCTTGCTGAATCTAATTGTTTGTTGGTTAAGGTAAGGGCGGGTCACCTATGAACTTCACTATATCCATCTCTTTCTGAACTCAAAATGTTCTATCTATTTCGACCGAATGTACCCAGTAGTGTAATGTTCATTCATCTCAATGACTTTACCATTGTCTAATGTTTCAAGTGTTCTGATCTCGATATATAGCACATTTCATCAGTGTCCATTGTAATAGAATCACATCTTTCTCAGACCATGTCTATAAGCAAGGTTCCTTTTGATACATGAAAGTACATTCAACGGACAAGTAACATGTTACGATTTGCGTTATATCAATCAATTCTGTATGAAAATTATCCCAGTGTATACTCGACTATGCTACACAGGTTTTGCTTCTTTGACCAAAACAGACATTGCATAGAAAATTGTGATATCATTCCATCAATCTCATGCATACAGTACAATCTTTTTTTGTAATTATTTATACTTTTCTTATACAGTTCTTATAGATTTTTCAAGAATGCCTGCTTGTATGTTTTTGGGTTGCTGTTCTAGGAGCCATGTCAAAAGTCAGGGCACAATCCTGCATACATTCCCGAAGGATATTGATTTAATAAGAAGATGGGTTCGATATTGTGGTTTTGCAGTGGACAAGATTGAAAGAAGAGCCCAGGCTGACTTGGGAGACTTGAGGGCTGATCGATTCTGCATCTGCAGCCTGCACCTTGCCCAGGATATGCATGACCAATCGAAGTACACAAAAAAGCGTCGATCCAGAATGTTTCGTAAATTACTTTCAAATGCATTCCCAATTCTATTGAAGCACACGCTGCCTCAGGTGAGTCCCGGATGATGAATTAGCTGTAGGCTGTGGGGTACTGAAAAGGTAACTTCACGAACGTATTGGTGCTTTCGGTGTAAATGTGTCTTACTAAAGTTTGCATATTTACCAAATTGTATTACATTTTAACTATACCACATTTTACTATACATCTTCCCTGGTTTATGGAGCCTCAAATGAACTAATTATGACCGTGGAAAACAATGCCATAGTGCCCTTCACAAGAAGCATAATGTTTTCATATTCGGTTGCTTGACATGACAATTTTTTTAGGAAAGCATACTGACGGAAGCACAGGCCCTCGTAAGTGACGAAACCACTGACACGTCCAGTATACCAATGGTCAGCCCTACAGACTTGCAGAAGTTCATATTCTCGACAGTTGGATATTCCCATGTATCTAATGCAAATCTAATTTTCCCTTTTACCACTTTATGACAATGCCCTGAAAATGAAGGAGCAAGATTCAGCATCAATTTCTTTTCCGGAGTCATCAACAACAACTTCAAGCGCCTATCAGGTCATTTTATTTTATTTTTCAATTACGAGAATGTATTATGCTTGGAATCTCAAATAATATGAAATTGTTTATGTATCCTGTCGGTTGTTTACGCTAGGTGGCATTTATGGGTTTCTCTTTATATGTATCATTGTCTGCATCCCATTGTCTATGTTCCATGTTGCTGTTTTCATCCGTACTAAAACAAGTACTGCGTTACAGGGGGATGCTGGTACTTTGACTACAATTACATCGTCCTTTGCAGCTGGTTCAGAGTATGAGTTATGCGTACATCCAGTTCCATTGAATGAAAGAAAGTTAATCCTACATAGGATACTATTAGACAGTGACAATCATATAAACGTGCAATGTTTCAAACTTTTCAGATTTCAGTTCTAACGTTACACTTCCTCCATAATGCAGAATACATTGCAAAATGTTTGAGTGCAACATGACAATCAGTATGTTTTGCACGATGATCTCTGATCAAGTACACTTGCCATCAATCAGGTGAAATTTGAAATGTATATTTTGACTAAATGATGTACACGGTTTGCGAGGATTTTAATTTCCAATACGATTGACTTGCGTTTTTTTTCATGAATATTCTATTCAAAGAATGTACACAAAGTGTGGAATTAGAAGTGGAGGCACATGGATCAGAGGTGGTGGGTCAGCTTGCTGGTGCGGTCGTTACAGAGAAGACCACTGTTTCACAGAAAATCAAGAAAACAAGGGTAACTAACAAACCATTTTGTTTTCTAAAAGTGTTTTGGGCTGGTGTTTTCTTTATACAAAGTTTTTGTATTTAAAGTGCTATCTGCAGTATTAGTGCTATACATTGAACATCTTTTAACAACACATCTCCTAGAGGCCCAGAAGGAAAAGAAGTATAAAGACACAGACAACAAATGAAACCAAAGATGCCGCTTGCCAAACAGATTTCACCATTGAGCAACTACTATTTGAGGCGCAGCGTCATCCAGTCAATAAGCAGACTTGTGATGCTTATGCCCAACGGCCTGAAAATGAATTGAATGGGACCGGCGAAGCCAGCAAAGTGTTCTTGGACCATTGCTACAATGTGAGAACTCGACAAGATGAAACTAAATATAATGAAGATGCATCGGAATTCCTCACAGACCACTTGACACAATCTACACCCGCAAAAAAGGTCCACCCAATAAACATTTGAATTTGATGCTTTCTACAATTCGTGTCCAAGTAACACAAGCTGAACTAACAGAGACTGAATCTTCAATGCAATTGACCAATGAAATTGCCAAAGATCTCGACGTCAGTTTGGATAGTTCAGGCGATTTGTCCACTACAGTTGCGTTACAAACTACATTCATGCAGGACGATTGACTAAGAAAGGAGCAAAAATACATTGTATTCAACAGCTGCCTGGTAGACATTATACTGATCCTAAAATGTGTCCATACATAGAAGGGGAAAATATGCGGGCAGCCATTGGTGCATGTGTCTCATGTATTACAAGGCACTAACTTGGAAATCTAAGCCAGCTGTGTCAGCCTCCATCATACATTTTCATGGTCCGGCCAACTGATGCTGGGCAAAGTGCCAGCTGGAAATCTACTATGTTCGGCAGCTTTACTTTTCAGTGGTTCAACTTTCAGTAAGATGTGCAGTTTCTGTCAATTTGTGGGAGTTCAGTTCCTTGCTAAAACCGAGTACTGCAAATGTTAAACAGAATTCTTATTCACCACTATTAATCAAGCCTGGAAAATGGAACAGATGTCAATTGAAAGCGCATTCCCTGGCAAACGGTTGTGGCTAGCTGGCGACGGACAGTGTGACAGCCATGGATTTTCAGCAAAGTACTACACATACCACTTTCAAGGCATGGAAACTAAAACAATTGTGAGTTCAGAGATCATGCAGGTGTCCGAATGTAAATCCTCAGTGGCCATGCAGAAACATGATTTCATAAAATCCTTCGAACATCTTCAATCGAGGGGAATGCAAATAGACTTCATAGCCACTGATAGACATGTTTCAATAGACAAGGCCATGCAAGAGCAGTCTTCAAACATTTATCATCAATTTGATGTATGGCACGTTGCCAAATCAGTGAGTAAAAAAAATCCCAGCTGCTGGTAAAAAAAAGGGTTTGGAAAATATTTTAAGTGGTCTCTGTCTTTCAGCAACCATCTTTGGTCGAGCCCTAAAACTTATGATGGGTCTGTGGAAATTCTACTTAAAAAATGGCACTCATTGATGCACCACTTTTCCAACGTTCACTCATGGACAGAAAACCAACATTTTCACAAAAGTGCACACAAACCATTATCGGAGGAGCAGGAACGCAAGTGGTTGGTGCCATGTTCACCTCCACACACATCTCTTGAGAAGATTGTGCATGACACAACTCTTTCAAGAGACCTAAAGGGACTCACAGAATTCTGTCACACCAGAGATTTGGAGGTGTTCCACAATATGTGTCTAAAGTACAGGCCCAAAAGGTTGCATTTTGGCATAGACAGAATGCAAGCCCAAACATTACTAGCCGTATTAGCGCATAACGAGAACTTAGGTAGAGAACAATCGAGAACCGCCGGTAACTTTGGGGTGCTTCGTTAAACCTTGGCCTTTGCAAAACAAAGCAAAAAATGGGTGGTAAAGCCAATATACCAGGAAATGGAATTCAATTTTTTGTGAAAGATCTCACTTTGACTGTGTTGGCCATGCATACTCATGGAATGGATCCTGATTTTGTTGTTAGGACATATACAATGCCACAAAACATTGCAAATGAGCCCTGTCCACCTAAAGCTGAACTTGTAGAACAGTTGACTTGCCGGGATAAATGGTTCGCAGCAGTGTTCCTAATGTGCTCATTATAACATTTGGGATATGTTCCCCAATGTTTGTACATTGTACACCAACAATGGAATGCTATTAAACTCGAATTTCAATGCTATAAAAAGTATTAAGAAGTGTTTAATTATGCAGATTTAATCTGGTTTATGATTGATTAATTTATATCTTTTGCCTTCCCTTCATTTATATTACTGGTCCTCGAATGATAACATACATGTCTGTGGTTGCTAGGTTCCTGTAAATCCCTCTGCTAGACCCAAACTACGTCCACACATTCATGCAGTGCATGGCTCTGGCGTTGATGGCCTAAATTGTCTTTTCAAATGTATTCTCTTTGTCAACATTTTACCCCACTCTTTTCCCCTTTCCCCCTCAACTGGACCTGCTTGATCATCTACGCTGCTTGCGTCCTCAGGGTATAATTAGATGTGTGTTGCTTTTTGGGAGAATATATTACTACATGGGATAAGGGCTGTGATGGGTCTTTGACTGATCTGGGCACGGGAGGGTCAGATGGATATCAGCATGAAAGGAACTGCAGTGTCTGAGCTGGTGGGCTCAGGCCTGGTGGGGTGGAGGTTGTTAGTGCACAGGAAGTTCAGTGGAGTTGAATGGGCATTTGGATTTATAACTTGTCAGTGTCTCACGTTATCCACATAGCACAGTCCTCTGCGAGAACAGGGCGCACGCTTACGTGACAATGGGGAGGAGATGGTGTGGGCAGGCTGAGCGAGATGCTGGGGATGGGATAGCTGCATTTGTACACAGAGATGGATTTTCAGGCCTAGTAGAAAGATGTCCTTCAGGGTATGTCATTCAGGCTATTTCAAAATGCTTTCATAATTCTGGGCTTGAAACTATGGTGTATGTATTATTTGCGATGGGGTGTGGTGTAACGGGATTTCGTGGGGGTTGGCTATTCCTCTCCCCTTGGTTATTACATTTGTTATGTTTCGAGAGTGATGAACGAGGGGGAGAGGGGGCAAGGATTGTCTACTTCCCAACTCTAAAAAAATCATTGTCTCTGTCTTCCCTCTGCATTGCCTCGTTGCACCTTGAAGCACTTGTGCATTGGCACGTTATAAATGCCATATAACATCTTCATATGCTATCATGGTCTGTTTCAGACAGACACAAATGGAATCTTAGGTTACACCAGACTTTCAGTGGCTTGTATTATATCTTTTACTGACCTTCAGTGTAACTGGTGGATGCCAGCAAACAATTTGTTTATTTTTTTAACATATTTTGAATGCCACTTTGGTCGGTCGGGCTCATCGCTCCCATGGAGTGAAGGTCACTTTGTTTTATGTTGCTTGTGGGTAGTTAACACTGACGCGTCTTGTACAGTATGTTTTAGATTTATGGCTTTCCTTCACAAAAACAAAACCGACCAGGTATACAAGTTCTAAAGAAGCTTCAATTGTTATTCGCCCTTGGATGAAAGGGAGGATTCCATATGGCTTGACGGGCGGAAGGTGTTGAATACCCGCAAAAATGATAATTTCACTATTTTAAAACTGGACATTGGAACATTTATTTTCATTCTATGAAAACCGTTATTGTGAGCGGACACTCTACGTTACGCCAAGAGAATGGAAATGCCAAATATTATGTAAATTGAACTATTCAGTTTAAAGATGAGTTTATAGACGAACAAATACAGGTTTCATTTTCTGACCGGTATTGCTTGCCTACATTGTTATGGGTTGTTATTTGGAGCATATTGTGACGATTATTCATCGACGACCCGCAAAGAAAACCTGTATGCAAGCTTGTGATATCTAAACCACTTCATCCCATGGCATGTCAGTGTGTGCTATCAATGTTGTATTATAGGATGAGCCGGGTGCAGAACATTTTCCAAAGGGACTTGATTCACTTGTCGAAATGTGATTTTGCCAGTTCCCTTACATTTTTAAAAAAAGATAACAGGCGCCCCTCGCGAGAAAGAACATGGCATGATAAGCTGTTATGTTTTTTTTCACACTTTGAGTGTCCGCAGGTGTGTGTTTCCATTGTTTGTGATTTGTATTCGTTATTAGGTTTCACCCGGTGCAGAATTATAGAGTAAATGGATACATTTTAATAAAGAAGGGCTACTAAAATATATTTGTATTATGTTTTCTAAACAGCTCTATTCTGTCGTTCTGCAAATGCCATAGTTTCCAGCTTCTGAAAGATGGATTTTTCAGTCAGATGCACCTAAACGGATGGATTTTCATTACGCTGATGTGGGACGATCGCCCGGGACCAATATGCCCTTTGGCAGTACCAGCGACAAGGAGCAACCGGTCATCGTTTTCGGTGGTCTATCAAGAAGCTGATGCCGAAACATTGCGATTTAAAGTGCATCGAATGCGCATCCTCCCCGAAAGGAACACTGTGTGACTCATGACAAAGTTTTGATACTATAACGAAAGGACTTTAAATCATTGGTGGTAAATTATGTTCTCCAAGCATTTTTTGTGAAATAAAAGCACATTGTAAATTGCAGAGTATTGATGTTTCTTTTAAAAATAGTGTTTTCTATTCCTATTGTGGATGCGCTGTGCTGTGAGAGGATGTGTGTGTTAATATTCCAGGTTCTGCG
The DNA here is from genome assembly GCF_040938575.1 of Ambystoma mexicanum. Classification (NCBI taxonomy): domain Eukaryota; kingdom Metazoa; phylum Chordata; class Amphibia; order Caudata; family Ambystomatidae; genus Ambystoma; species Ambystoma mexicanum. The sequence goes on along the minus strand of NC_090931.1, from coordinate 686,954,981 downwards.
TTGACTGTCTGACGTTAAGACATAGGTGATGACTGGGAACGTTTGGCTATGCTCCCCATTAATGTCATGAAAATAGGTGGACAATATTGCTAGGAATAGTGATGTCAGCTTCAGGGGCAGGTGATATGATTTAGTGCTGCAAGGGCACTTGAACCTAGGGCGATCGATCCACGGATAAGATTAGCACAAGATGGCCACGCCCCTCTTGTTGATTTTGCATGTGTAAAAGTGTGGAAAACTAAGGTAAGGTGCATAGGAAATGTATTTTTTTTAAATTAAATGTGTTAGTTTGCTGCCAAACTTTTACATTGTGTTTTTGGAATTACATTATTTCATTTTTGTAATTTATACTGTTTCTATGTCCATGATGCAATTCCAAAATTGGACTGTCATGTTGATTAGCTTGATGTTTTTTTCAGATGTTATTTGGTGCCACATGTCTTCATCTCCATCGCCTGTTTTTGGGAATTTCATTGTGCTGGCGAATTGTTTCCTGTGTTCTGTAAGGCTAGGGTACTCCATAATGATATGGTAGATTGTCTCCTCTTGATTTTCTTGCTCGCAAAATCTGCATGTGTTTTCCTCTTTTGATATTTGCTTTATAGTTGTAAGATATTCTCTAGTATACAGAACGTTGAGACGTAATCGCAGGTAACTATCACGTACTGGTTTAGAGGGAAAGTTCACCAGATATGGTGGTAGTTCGTTTACTGCTCTTATACAAAGTACAGAGTTTATGTTAATTTTGTATCTGTTTTTCCCTTCAATGGTTTCAATCCAGTCCATTTCCCTTATCTTTTTTTGGCTTCCATTGGTCTATTGATCAGAGTCTCTGTTGTTATGTCACATTTCTCGAATAGAGCTTTGCACGCTTCTTTCCACACTATCAGAGTGGGCGATGTCAGGGTTTCCTTTGTCTGTGCCAAGATCCTCATTGCAGGTGTGTCATCATTAGTCATGATCTTACGGTATACGTCTAGCTGCTTCCAATTGTGTATAGATTGGAGGGACTGGAGAGCTAGCTCGTGTCGTATCCTTTGTATTGGGAATGAGGCAGCCAGAGATAGATCCATACGTCAAAATATGCCCTCAATCCGTGGCCAGATGTTATTTGAGATATTGATTAGGCTCTCACTTCCATATAGTAATATTGCTGTCACTTTTTGTCTGTAATAGACTGTCAGTGGTTTCAGCGAGTGTTTTCCAAATTTCCTTTGTATTGTCAATGCTAGTCTCGCCAATGTAAATGCTCACATTTTTAGGTGTAGAGACCAGCTTTTCTCCACTTGAGATGAGTTTAGCCCAATGCCTAGGTATTTCATTTCTTTGACTTTGTCCAGTTTTTACCTTCTAGGTATATCTTGAGGAGTGAGCGTGTTTGGTGGTGCAGTATCCTAATGACATGACTTTCGATATGTTGGAGTTATTCTTCATGTCATTTTCCTTTACATAATTGTTGAGGGCATCCAAACTGTTTTGCAGTCCCACCTTTGTTTTGTCCATAAGGACAATATCATCTGCGTATAGTATATACGGGACGTGTACTGTATTTAGTTTTGGTGGTTTGTTTGCAGTAGTTGGTATGTTTTTGGATATGTCAAGCAAGTAGAATTTGAAAAGGATGGCGGCAAAAGGGCATCCTTGTTTCAGTCCGTTTTGAGTTTTTATAGCTGTTGATAATGCACCATCTTCTGACAAACTAATCCGTATTGTTGTGTCACTGTATAAGACTTTGTTTGGGGCTAGCAGTTAGTTTGGGCCTTTTTCCAGTTTCCCCCACATAGTGCTTCTGTTGATGCTATAGAAAACCATTTGTAGGTCGACAAAGACGGCATGTACATTTGTCTTATTTCTAAATGTTTCTTGTTTTAGTACATTCAGTATGAACAAGTTTATGTTTGTGCCCACATTGTTTGAAAAACCAGTCTGTCTAGAGTCTAGCTTGTTGTGTGTTTTGGTCCACTCGTTGAGTCTTTTGACGAGAATTGCGGTGAATATTTTACCTAAGGGATCCAGCATTGCTAATGGACGGTAGTTTGCTCAGAGTTTTCTATTGCCTTTTTTAAATACTGGAACTATGATAGCTGTTTTCCAGGTGTTGGCAACATACTTTTTTTTTAATATTAGACTGACTATTTATAGGCACAGTTTTGTCCAAGCTTCTGGTCGTTTTTTGATCATTTTGTTGCTTAGCCCGTCTGGCCCCGGTAATCTAGAGGTGTTCAGTTTTTTGACATGGGTGAGGATTTCCTCGTAATCCCTTTGGTTGTACCAAGGCTTCTTTTCTGAAGTGCAGTTTTTTTTGTCGTTTCCTGTAGGGCTGGTGTGTTTGTATAATATGCTGAAGTGTTGGATCCAGTCCTTTTCCGCCACGTCTGTGATAAATCGGTTTTGTGATGTGGGATTTGGATTTAGAAGTGTCCATAAATCTCTGGAGTTTCTCTTGTTCAATACATGTAGCATCACTTCTGCGTCATTTTGTATGATCATTGCTTTCATTGTTTTGAGATGATTTCTGTATTTCTGTTTGATTTTATTTTTATAGTATCAATTAAATTGATGTGTTTGATTTTCTTTGTTTTCCTTATTTGTTTTCTTGATTCTTTCTTTGCGGTTGGTATGTCCTCATAGTATGCGTGATCATGGGTGTTTCTATTTTCTGGTTGTTGAATTATTTTTTGTATAAATGGAGCAAGCAACCATTTGTAAATTGATTTTTTCTTTTTCTTTCATATGGGAAGTTCTGAAGGTCGCTTCCAGTTTTTGGATTTTTTCATCTGGTATTCGCAGTCTGTTTGATCTAGTAGTGGCTTCTATCTGTGGATCTTTCATTTTGTCCATACGGTAGTGTGAAGCATCCCAGGTAACAGTGAGTTTGGCATGGTCACTATCTATGTTCTTTTTGATTTCAAATTTTGTAATGTTCTTGTTAAGATTGGGCGAGATGTATGTATAGTCTAGATATTCTATCATTTTGTCTCTGTACCATGTAGGTCTTGCTGGTTTATCACCTACTGTGTTACCATTCAGTAAGGTGAGATTTTGTCTCTCCATCGTCGATGTCCATGAGTTAGCTTTTTTGCTTCTTTCGGAGGGTGGGATTTTGTGTCTGTTATTTCAGAAGAGATGGAGATTCAAGTCTCCACATATGAAGACATATAGTTGTTTGTATTTTGCATAAGCAGCATCTAAGGAGGTTAATATTTTGTCAAGGAATTTGTTGTTATCCAGAATCGACGGGCTCCAGTAGATGTTGAGTAATGCGATCAGGTGGCGATCCCTTGTATCAAGTTTGTTTGTGGTATCCATAGGACTATGCTCTACGATGGTTATTTGGGACCAGTTGTTAATGAATGTAGCCTCAATTTGGTCCAGGTGAGCTTCCACTTTCCAGAGTGTTAATAATCCAGAACTTGGGCTGCTGATTTGTTGTTTATGGTAGCAGTCATATGGGTCAAGTATCCGTCGCAAAGAGGCAGCAAGGATATCCAGGTCTCTTGGAGGCAGATGATGTCATTTTTAAGTAGGTCGTTATTTCTACATCTGAATAGATGAGTATTTCCACGCGTGTTTTAAGAGCATATTTGTATATGTTGTTGCTGTTGTGTTTGTGGGCGTTATAGGTAGGTTTTCTCAGTCTTTTTTTATAGCCTTTCAGTATCTTGCTTTGTGTTGGCAACCGGAGAGTATATTCTTAGTATATTGTTTGAATTTCTAAATGTGGCATCCAATCGCTTTTCTTCCAAAGTCGTTCTCTGTGTGTCTTCTCGTTTTTTGCCTTTCAGAGTGGATCTTCCTACTATTGTATGTTTCCATTGTTTTTTTTAGTGTACCTTTTCTATTTCTGTCAATTGAAGAATTCTGATCTGTTGTGGGCATTTCGCATTTAAATCCTAATATTTCCATTTCTTTCATTTGCTTCATTATTGTTTGGGTTTTCTCATTTGAGTTAATTCGGACGTATATTGCTTTTGTTGAATCTTCGTCTTGGAATTCCATCAGGTTTATATCTTGTGTTAGGGTCATTTTAAAGTCTGGAATAAACATGCAGTAATCGGAGGAGGTTTGTCCTGTTTAAGATTAGCCCATCTTGTTGTGGTGCTGTTCGTTTTATCTCAATTGTGTTTTTGTTTTTTGGGGCTCTCAGGTCATGAAATATAGGTAGCTTTAGCACAACCTCTTTGTTTCCTGTGTTTTCACATTGTGGAGATTGGTTTTGTGTTCCATTCGCAATCTTTTTTTTCTTTGTAGTTTTTTCAATGTCAATTTTCTTTGTATGATCAAATTTCTGATTGCTCGGGATGTGTTGTATCTTCATCACTGGCATTCAATGGTTCTGATGATGACCGTTCTCCTTCTGTATCTGAGATTTGTTTGCATGATTCTGTGTTCCCTTCTGCATATTCATCAACAATGATGAGTGATGTGGTGTCGCAGAATGTGTCGTCTTGTTGGTTTGGCGTTCTTTCTGAGATGTTATTTTCCTCATTTTGAGCTTGAGGGTTTTGTTGGGGATCCTCATGATTGGATAGATCGATAAGCACTTCTACTACTTCCTCGTCAGTCATTTTTTTCCCTTTGGATTTTTCACTCTGTTCTGTTTTGTTGAGTGGTTTTGCAATTTCAGGGTTAGTTTTTTCTCCCATATGTTTTTTTTTCTTTTTTGTCTCATCCTTTTTTTTCGTGATGGGAAGTGTCAGATTTCGCAGGAAAGCATGTGATCCCCTTTTTGCTCCTTTTCCATTTGATCTGGTTTTCTCACGTGATGTGCAGGTCGTTGATGGGTTTGCATTGTTGCATATAGGGTGTGCATTTGCTGGTGTCAGTGGTGTGAGCAGATCAGATTCTTGTCAGCTGTGTTCTAGGTTGTGAGCATCGCATTGATTATTTTCTGGTTAGTTTTCCAGCTTTCCTTGCTGTCCTAGATTTGCTTTTGTTTGTTTGTTCTCAAGTATCTTGATTAGTGTTGTGGTCATCTTGTGCTTGTCCCTGCGATCCTGTCTTGCTATATCGAACAAGCGATTTGACCACATACTGCTTGTTTCAGCTTCAGAGTCTAGTCTGCTTTGGATCTTGTTAGCGAATGCTTCCATGTGCGTTTGTTTTGAATGTATCATAGCAATTAGAGTTGCTTGATCTGTTACGGCTTCCTGTATGGATTCGTATAGCTTGACAAATGGGATAAGGGCTACGTTTGTTGCAATAATCATAATATTTTGAAGTACTGCCTTCATCGTGGGTAGGCGACTGTGACCTTCATCTTCTGGGTTTCGGCATTGGCAGTAGGTGTACATCTCTTTTTTGGAGTTATGTTCCATTGCTTTGTGATTTTCAGATTTGACTTTCGATTGCTTAAGGTGATTAATATTTCTCTCGATATTTTGATCTAATGTTGAGATGGTCTGTACTTCAGGAAATACTGTCATCTTTTCGTGTCTCAGGGTGGATATCTTCTCTGGTTCATCCCGACTGAGATTGTGTGTGTGTAAGTATCACCAAACACTTCATTTCTTTTCTCCTGGTCGTTCATGATTTGCTTTATCTCAGTTATGTTGAGTAATAGTTTGTCAGTTTTCCCACCCAGGCCGCCACCCACTGGAACGCATTGCCACCTCACATAAGAATGACAGAATCCCACCACGCTTTCTGCAAAGCCATTAAAACCAAGCTTTTTGTATGAAATGTACATGATGCTAATCTGTAACTGTAAAATGCATATCTTCTCTGTATCTGAGGCCCTCATTCCGAGTTTGGAGGTAAGTACTGTCCCTTAGCGGAATGGCGCAAATAGCGTTTCCGAGCTGGCATCAGCCCGCTAAAAGCAGACTATTATGACTTTGCGGGTACGAACTTTGCGCCATTTTGGTAAGGTACCTAGCGGCATGCAGCAAAAGGACCCCAAAAAGCCCTTACCGGCATGAAGCGCACCGTAGACAACACTACCGCCATAGTCCAAAGCGGCATTAGTGGTGACCGTAATTAGCGGTCACCGCTATTTACGGTCACCGTTAAATAGCGGAACCGGAAATAGTGTCATCGCACAGGAACGGGAAGGAGCACGGCGGCCATCTTTAAAAACACAATCCATTGCCATCCTCACCACACAGGACCCCTGGGACGCTGGTGATCGACCGGAAAGTTAAACCAACCACCCAGGAATGCCTAAAGCACCCAAGAAGGGATCTGCCCGCCTCCGCAAGGAGCGCTTCAGCCAAGATGAGCTACAAATGCTCATAGACACCCTACACGAGCATGCTGGAACTGTGTTCAGCCGCAACATGAGGGGGGAGGCCGTGTTGCGGAAAAAGGAAATTTGGGTACTAGTGTGCCCGAAGGTCAGTGCAGTGGGCAACACCCCCGCACTGTCAAGGATTGCCGCAAAAGGTGGGATGAACTGCCGCTGAGGGTGCGGAACATACTTTCTGAAAACCATGCCCAGGCCTTGGAGACCTGAGGGGGACCAAGTTCTCCAATTAAGCTCACACCGTGGGAGGAGGCATGTGCGAGCATGATTTGGCCAGAATTCAAAAAAGGGGTCGGAGAGATAGAGTGTGGCACCACATCATCTGCAGATGGTGGTGAGTGTCCAAAGTAAAAACTGCTAAGCCAAATGTGATGAAAGTCAATGCCAATGTCCATCCAAAGAGTGATGCCATGGTCAGCCACACACACAATCCCTGTAAAGTATGCCAAAGCAAGTGAGACACAAGCTGGTGCCTGTTGCAAGGCCGTAACGTGGCTGACACATACCACACAAAGAAGCAATTGCCATGAGGCACATAGTGTCCATGACCTAAATAGTGTGCATGTCAGACAGCACAGTACCTGGCCAACATGAGTGACACCGAAATATGACTGCATTTAGCACCCATGTATGGAATGAAGTGCCGTTCACCACAGAAATGCCTATTACCCTCAATTGTGTGGATGTGCAATCGTACCAATGTATGCATGCTGGCTATCCAAACATCACTCATGCCGTCCCTCTCTTTCACCCCCACAGGCAGTGAGCATGACAGTGAGGAGAAGGACAGCAACCATCCCTCCACATCCCGGGGCCAAGGCAGGGGCGCCGTGTCCCAGCAAGGAAGCCACCAGTGTGACATATACCACCAGCGACAGCAAGGCCTGTGGAGAGCACACCACCCTCACCCCCACCCTCACCCCTCACTGCACTGCCTGCAGACACCTGCTAAACGCCACATTCTGAGGAGGCCAGTGTGGCTAGGGAGGTTGCAGCCACGGCCCCCCTTGCAGTTGAGGACAGCCCCAGTGACATCTGGGGCACCATTGAGGACAAGTCAGTGGAAGTTGTCCACAACCCAGCAGAATTGTCAACACCCCAGGTATCCTTGAGTGACACTGGTGATACGAACATACCGGAGCAGTCTGGGCAAGAACAGCAAAGGGACATAGCAGTCCGGTATACAGTCCAGGGGAGGAAGAGCAGCCTGGACATGGCAGCCCGATCCCCAGCAGGGCCACTGGTGCAGCCGCAGGAGCACAGCGGGCTGACCAGCTCACTGCCCTAATATCAGAATTTCTGCAGGACAAACTGCAGGCCAGGGAGGAGTGGCGCGGGGATTTGAGGGCACTGGGCCAGTCCATCACAGAGAATACCGACTCTTTGGAGGCAGCTCTTCCAGGCCAACAGCCTCAGCATGAGGACACACCGTCCACAAGCAACTCCACACAGACCAGCCCGCTCTGCCAGTCTCTCCATGCGCTGCGCTGATGGGACATGCCTCCCCCTGGCTCCGGGAGCGCAGAGTGACTGTACTGGCAGCCTCATGTGGGCTCCGTGAACCCTAAGGGACTTGTGTGGGGTAGTTGTGGGGGGAGGGGAAGGGGGTGAGGGTGTGAGGGGGAGTTGTGGGGGGAGGGCGAGGAGGGGTGAGGGTGTGTGGGGGAGTTGTGGGGGAGCGGTAGGGTGTGTGGCGGAGTTGTGGGGGGAGTGAGAGTGGGGTGAGGGTGGTGGAGGGTTTGTTATTCACGTTCACATTATTACTTTCAATACACCAGTTGTGTTACAAGAAAAAAACCAGAGTGGACATTCATCATTGCTCATGTGTCATTTAATCTTGCACAGTGCATAGTGTACATGTATCCCCACACCCAGTGCCCTATGTCATAACATTATGTCACCCTCTGCTGACTTGTGTGTCAGAAATATTGTGCGATCACTGACTGCTGCACAGCACGTCCCTCCTGTGCATCGGCACCGTGATGATGTCCTGCCACTTCTTCCTCCTCCCATTCATCATCATCAGGTGGTAGCAGTTCCATGTCAGAGGGCAGGGGCACGTTCCGGCGGATGCACATATTGTGCAGCATTACACATGCCATGGTGATCTTGGACACCTTCTCATGGCTGTAGAGGAGTGCCCCACCCGACCAGCTGAGACAGCGAAATCATGCCTTCAACAGGCCAAAGGTCTGCTTAATGACCACACGTGTATGGGTATGGGAACGACTGTAGTCCTCCTTGTGCCTATTCTGTGGGTTTCAGACAGGGGTCAGGAGCCATGGCTTCAAGGGACAGCCCCCATCACCTGCATGAGAGGGGAATGAAGGTTAATGTTCGCACATTCATGTTGGACAACTGTACTAGTCTCACATGGCTGCAGGTAATTTGTGCCCACATGCACATGTCCCTGGATGAATTGACCCCATTTCAGGTCCCACTATGTGTCCTATGTGTCCTGTGCAATGCACTAATGGTGTGGGTTGCATCTAAAAGATGATTCATGGTGTGCACTGACATCTTACAGCAGTGTTGGTGTAGAATTAGTGATATGTTGTGCTCTGTGAGATTTAGTAGTAGGGAGCGTTGCCTGTAGTGTGTACAATATTTGGCATTCTGCACTGATCATTTCCATGGTGACATGAAGCACTCCTATGGATGTGCTGAACCAGTGACACACTGTGGAATCCCTGGTTGGCTCAGTTCAAAAAACTCCCAGGGATGATTGTCCTGTGTAGTGATATGCTGGAGACAGCAACATAGTGCATATGCACTGCATGGTGCAGGATGGCCTCACGGTGTGTGAGGGCCGTGAATGAGTGGTGCATGTGTTGTGGGATGTGGGCTGGTTACCTGTTAGTCATGTAGTGATAGGTGTCGGCCTTACTTCATCACTATGGGATTTGGGTGTCATGTACCGTTTCTGATGCTTTGGGGCACAGTGTTCGGTGATGTACACATCGAGAACTGACATCAACATTCCCACCCAGGTGGAGTATGCATTGCCCCCCTTCCCACCCAGGTGGAGTATGCATCCTCCCACCTCAGAATCCCGATGCACTGCCATGGCCCAGTCAGCCAACTCACCAAGCAGCCAGGCACGTCGTCCACCATGTCGCTCCATGAAGCGTGGTAGAGTGGAGTTCCGCAGGACCAAAGAGTCATGAGGTGATCCGGGATATCGGGCACAGCAATGTGTGATGATCTTGATGGTGTCGCATACCATCTGCACATTGACGGAGTGTTATTGCTTGCGGTTGCCTCCATGGCATGCAGGACCACCAACTCCACGTGGGTGTAGTCGAGGGCACCTACATAATTTGGCATGCCTGTCAGTGCATGGAAGGCAACTTTTGAATCGAATATCTCCTGGGGAGTCCGTGGTAGGGATATGTAGTCCCTTGTGTGCTTGAGGAGGGCATCCAACACTTGGTGCAGAATCCGGGAAAATAAGGGTTGTGATATGCCATGCATGTGCCCCACTGTGTGCTGGTAGGTGCCTGTGGCGAGGAAGTGGAGCACAGACAGTACCTTCAGTAGAGGGGAGATGGCGGTGCGTATTTCTATGAGGCTCACTATGTCGTTGTGTATCAGGTCCATTATAGTGGTGATGGTGTCCCGGTCAAGCCGGTACAGGGTGTGGATCTGCTCAGGGGTTAGATTGAATGGACTGGCTCTGATGCGAGGGATTGTGGGCTGCCAGCGTGGTAAGGGTAACTGGCTGCACTGGTGGGGCATGCTGGGCCTTTCTCACCCTCCTTCTCCTCCTGCGTCTCCTCTGTGGTGGCGGCTGTTGTTGTTGATGTTGAAGCATTTCAAGCAGGACCTCCAGCTCCAGTAATGCTACTACTATTGGTATCATCTTGGTGTGGGAGGGGGTGTGGTGTGTGGGTGTGCTCCTTTTGTACTGGCCCTGACTCCATTGCCTCCACCTAAGCTGATTGTGTGCACCTGTGGCAGTTAGTAGCACTGCTCAGAGCCCTTTACACCTGGTCGGCGATGCAGGTATTCACGCCATGCCGGTATGCAGTTTTTCCGCCTTCATGAGGCCGTTATTTGCATGTCCGCCTCACTTGTGATCCTCTCCCGTTTACGGCATGCTTCTAATGCCAGCAAGGCATGGTGTGTCGCGCGCGCGCGCCCAGACCGCTATTTACGGCATCGTAATTTACAATGTCGTTAATAGCGGTCTGGTTGGTCAGAATAGCCCGTAGCGTAAGCGATGCCGGCAATCCTTTACCGGCATCATTTTTCCCTTACCTCCAAACTCGGAATGAGGGCCTGTGTTACTAAGAGGCCTATGGTCACCTGTCTAACCTTTGAATCAAAACTCCAACAAATTCTTGTAACAGCGCCTCGATGCCCCCGGGCTACAGGTGCGCTATACAAATGCAAATAAATAAATAAATAAATAAAATAAATAAATAGTCTTCATATGCATTGTTTTTCATAGTTAGCTTGGTTTGATCTCCAGCTGGTGTTTTCCATTTACGTTTTGTGGTAGTTGTTTTGCCAGAATTGTTTGGCTTGGATAGCTTTTTTCTTTTGTACCATCGTGGGTTACGTTAGGAGGTCATTGGTGTTGTTGCTTGTCTTTGTGCGGCTCCTCATTCTCTTTGTTGCATGTGCTCTGTATTTTTGTTTGTTGATTGGCCTTGCATTCTGTGACAGTATATAGTGTGTCCATTATCTCACTTTGTGTTTCGCTTGCGTCTGTGAGGTCTTGCCATAACTTGTGGTTCTCCAAGTCTGTGTTGCAGCAGATGTCCTCTTTTGCTAGATGTTTCCCATTTTTCAGCTGGTCAAGGTACAGACAGTTTGTACCTTTAGAATCTCATGGTCATTTATTTTCTGGATTGGGTTCTTACTGATGTAATCCCCATCTGTGTGTTTCTTATTTATAATGCTTTGTAATGGTCTGTGATATTGGGTCTTTCCTTTTGTTTCCTTTTTTTGATCGGACATTGGCCCTCATTACGACCTTGGCGGAGGACCATGGTGCTATTAGCACCATGGTCCATGGCGCTAAGGTTGCAATTCCGCCATGGTGGTTGGCGGACTTACCGCCCCATTCCGACCATGGCGGGGCGGTAAGTCCCCAATCCCCATTTACCCTTCCCCATTCCCATTTTTGCCCCATAGGGCATAATGGGAGTGGGGAAGGCGTTAATTACGCCACCGTAAATTACAGTGGCGTAATTAACTCCATGGTCCCTTAGCGCCATGGATTTTAACACCTGCTAAAAGCAGGTGTTAAATCCGCCATGGCGCTAAGGGACCTCGTACTCAGGCGGTAAGGGTCGGCGCTGTTAACGCTGGCGTAAACCCCTTACCGCCTGGGTCGTAATGAGGCCCATTGTCTCCGTCGCAGTTTGAATATCTTTTGTGGGTGAATGTCGTCTTAATTTCCTGGGCTCAGGTACATATAGGCTGGAGCAATTTGAGATGTCTGCATCTGATTCATTTTGCTTGTTGCTCTGTTGTTTTGGCGCCAGGGAATTGTGTGAGTTGTTTGTTTGGTTGGATTCTTGAGGGGTTTCCAGGGTAGATCTCTTTGTTTTCCCTTGAAGTATTGAGGGTTTTTCTCGATGTCCCGTATGTGGGCCGGTGTGAGCACCAGCACCGTTTGATTCCATCCTTACCTGAGGGAGCAAAGGCTACTGTAGTTGGGGTGATATTTTTTCGCAGATCAAAGGGCACAGCCCCCGCAGTCTCCACGTAGTACTTTATCTGTTATTCTGTAGGCAGGGTGAATTTAGGTTTGAATCTTGTTGTTTTCCTATTTGGTGGCGATACTGCAGAGAAGAGTGTTGTTCTTGCGCAGGGAATTCTTAGGCGTTTATTGCTCGGCTTGGTGGATGTTGCCCCGCAATTTCCGCGTTCTCACACAATTTGGATTTAGTTGGGATTCAGGGATAATTTTCACAATTTCGAGTGCCGTGTCTTTTTAGTGAATGACGCTTCTGGTTTGGATTACGTTTTGGGGAGGTCTATATTATACAAACGACATGTGGTAGTGAATGAGCAGGCAGTTTTTCATGATATTGGTTTTTCACTTACCCGGAGTCTCATCGCAGAGGTGTCTCGCCGGTTGTAGTTTCAGTATTCCAGCGCATAAGCTGCTGGCTTGCTGGCTTTTCTGCAGACTGCAGACTGCACTATTCACTTGGCCACCTCTTTGCTACCGCTTCCCTCTCCCGCGGTGTTTTGAGCGAGACTGGTGGTCACGGGCTGTCAGGGGGCGGAGACAAGCAAACCTCCTTCCTGAGTTAAAGTCACAGTGCTGCAGCACAGGGCTCCAGCTGGGCACGCTGTACACAACGAAATTCTTGACTTTCTGAAAAGTGCTTTGAGAAGAATATTGCTTCAAAGCTTTATCTAAACACATCCTTCTGACTAATTTGTAGAAGCTTGTTGGAGCATGCTTTATGAAACTGTGACTGCCCCAGTCTTACACTCCTGTGCCCTGTGGGGGAATTGCGTACTTGTTGTACTGTCAACACTCCGGGGTACCTCTGTCGTGCTCACCGGTCGATCACAGTTTGCCTAAAACCATATGCCCGAACGCTCGGAACAATACAATTTTTTAGCACACTATTCCTTTAAAGCATAGGCTATGAAAGCAGAATCCCCCCATCTCTCCACCACAGACTGAGACCTAGAAAAGAGAAGGAGTAATTGTGATAAATGTGAAGATATATGTTAATTGATTGGGTTTGTACCTCCTTTTAACAGTTCCTTGACTCATTATTTCATATCTACACCGATGTGATAAGCACTTAGAACACCTCTGTCCATAGAGGACGGTAAGGACAAAAAACACATTAGACTGCTACATTTCTTCTGATATTAATATATAGCTTTCCCCGGGTGACGAGGCAGAAAACCGTCCGGGATGTCCACTTTTCCTGGCCAGTGGACGATGCTGAATGCATAGTCCTGCAGTCGCAGGCCCCACCGAGCTATGAGGGGTGGCAATTTCAGTTGGGGGGTGCCATAGAGGAACAATAATACCTGGTGAACAGTGATGGCTGTAAAAGGTTTCCTGTAAAGAAACAAATGAAAATGCTCACAGGCCCAAACGACCACCAAACTCTCTTTTTCAGCCTCCGAGTATGCTTGTTCCATCTTCGACAAGCTCCTCCTGGCATAGGGGATGATATGTCTATGCAGCAAATTGCCTTTTGCCTTTTGCGCCAAGATGGCGCAGAGGCCAACGGCGCTTGTGTCTGCTCTGTCTCTTATTTGACATCAAAATGGGCTATATTTTCTGCCTCTGCAATGCGATCATGAAGGGCAGTGAAAGTGGTCTGGCGCAGCGTAGACCAGTGACAAGGCATATGTTGTTTTGTGAATGCCCTCAGCGGATAACTTATGGTGTCAAAAACTTTGATGTATCTTGTGCAATAGCTTGTCAGCCCTAAGAGCACTGAAGCTCTGACACATTCCCCAGGGGTGACATCTCGTTGAGTGCTGCCACCTTCTCAGGATCTGGTGTCATTCCATTTTCAGAGAAGATGTGCCCAAAGAACTGTAAGGTGCCTTTCCTGAACTCACAGTTTTGCCTGGTGAGGGTCCACTTTTCCACCCTCTCACTACACGGGTGTGCACAAAGAAATCAAAACTATAGGCTTTGCTAAGTTTTTTGTTTTATTTGGTTAGGCGCTCCAGTAATTCTTAAGAAAGTGGTTGTCACAGCTTACTTAGCCCATTTTTTTTTTCTGTTCCTCAAGGTGAGGCTTTCCTGTTCATTCTGACTTAAGGTCCAGATCATGCACCAATACGTTTCATCATGTCCTAGTCTCTCTCATAACAATACTTTATATTAGTAATTGTGGAGGCAAAAATATAGGCTTTCCAAAATGGGATCCAATGGCTCCAATAATGTAACTCCTCTCAACCAATACTAACTGTGTAGGGTATGAAAGCGGAATCCCCCATCTCTCCACCACAGACTGAAACCTAGAAAAGAGATTGAGTGTTTGTAATAAATGTGTGGATATATTTTAATTAAATGGGCCTGTACCTCCTTCTAATGGTTCCTCGCCTCCTATTTTAATATCTACAATGATGTGATAATCAGTTATATCACCTATGTCCATAGAGGATAGTACGGACAAAAAACACATTAGACTGCTAGATTTCTTCTGATATATATATATATATATATATATATATATATATATATATATATATATATATATATATTCAATGAAAAATCTTTAGTTCATGATCAGTTAAGCTAAGAAACGTATTGCAACAAAACCCCTGAAATTCAATGCATTGGTGAACTCAGAACCAGCTTAACTTGGCACTTTCCTGTTTATCTCCTCTATAGTACTCTGTCCCCCATATTGTCATTTTCTATGACATTGTCAATGCATTTTCTTCTAATAATTATGTCTTCTTGGGCTTTGCAACAGGAAACCACTGAGTTAAGCCGGTTCTGAGTTCCCCAATAAGTTGAATTTCAGGGGTGTTTTTGCAGTAAGTTTCCTACCTTAACTGATCATTAACAAAGGTTGTATCATTGAATTTTAAGGGTTTTGTTATTACATATATTTTTCTGCACCACTGGCCCTGGCCTTTGGCTGTGCCCACTCTATATTTTGGAACACTACCAACCATGGTGTTCGGTAATGGACAGTGGACACGGCCTTAAGCCATGCCCACAGTCCAATTTTAAAATACTACGAGACCACTAGGCATGGCCTTCAGCCTTGGCCAGTGGGCCCGGCTTGCAACCCATCGCTCAACGATGTTCATCAATCACAGAATGCTTTTGACATGTTTGGACAGAGCTATTGTTATGTATAAAAGAGGGCAAGCTTTGAGAACTCACAATTTCTTTAGGCAATGCGCAGTGAGATTGAATTATTTGCCAAGTATTGCACACTTTGGTTAAGCAGTGTGCTACAAGCCCCATGTTTTATGTCCAGTCTCTTGGTGATCGCAGTGATATATTGCACAACCCCAACTAACTGTATTTAAGGAGCACGGAAAAGGGGAAAAAATGACCAGCTGCAAGAATAACATGTGCCCAGGCACTTTTGCCCCATAGCGAAAATCAAAGCAGGCACCCATGAATGCACAGTAAGTGAACATGTATCTCAAAGTGAAATATACAAATGTAGTTCAATTGACCTTCCCCTTAGAAGAAATTGCGCAAGACAAAATAGCATTGGACTTTTAAAAAAAGTAATAAACACCCGAAAAATAACTTGAGAGAGAAAATGTTCCAATAAATTTGCTGGCAAAGTATAAAAGGTGCTCGCCCTTTAAACCCAGCAATCTGTATTGAAATATTCCCTTGAAAACAAAATCCCAATATGAGACAAGTGCCTGTGGTCTTGTGGGTAAAAGCTTGCACTGGGAACGTGTTCAACCTGAGTAAAATCTTGTTAGCCAAATACTTGAGCAAGCTTGCCAACCCAAAAAAACCAAGAGGTTGTGCTCACCCGCAGAACAAAAATTACACTGCCCACCCACATGTTCTTTACTTGCGCCCTGAAAAGCAGCTACAATCAGTGGAAAATAACTGCACCAGTGTCCAGGATTGCAACCCCACTTGCCACATCCTGGGCAAATACTCATGACTTACTTGCCCTCTCATCATTTCCCCTCCTCACCCTTATGTCTGGCTTCCAACAATACTCTGCTTTATAAAGATAACTTGAAAACTACACATACCATGGTGTCACTCAAATATATAAACCCTTACGTTAGGCAAAAGGTGTACATTTTTGGCATTATTCCACCCCCCATCTTGACTGGGAGACTATAAATACCAGAATGCAATTCATCAAAAGGAAAACATGGTCTCTCAGAGTTCACTGAGACCATATATCTTTATACCATATTGGGGCATATTATATATACATAACAAAAGTTAATTCCGCCCACGTACAAGCTGGATTTGTAATTCTTACCTAGAGAAGGCTGCTCTTTTCATGCGGGCCTCATGGCAGTTTGACTTTTAGAGTGCAATACTATGAAGGACTGACAGTAGCATGGTTTAAAAAATAAAAGATGTGAATGCCATGTGTTTTCTTAGTATGTTATGAGATATTTAAAACTAAGAAAGCACAGGGCATCTGGCACTGTGGACTGTCTCCCATCTGGTGCAGTAAAAAGGACCGACCCTACTTGCCTTCAAAGCGAGGAAGGGGCCGGCTCCCTCGGCGTCCACCCATTGATGAACCCTAGGATCTAATGATGTGTTATAAATATAGCGGTTAAACCTAAGTGCTTTACAAAGAACACATATACATACAATATCACCCAACCAGAATTGAGACTTATTTATTAACATTGGAAGGATGAAAGGCTGAGTTGACCGTGCCAGGATTTGGAGCGGCAAACTGCAGATCACATACAGATTGCAGCAGGGATTGCTCAACCCACTGAGCTATCTTGCTGGCCTCTAATTTTGTTTGTAATTATGGTTCCCATCTGGTATGTATATGCTCATGGGCTTTGCAACAGGGTGGACACCGCGTTAAGATGATCATCACTTCCCACATCTGCTGAATTTCAAGGGTTTTGTTGCGTTATATCTGATCACCTCAAGTGTCTGTTAACTGATATTTTTTAAATTAATTTCAAGGTTTTTGTTATACCATAGTATACTCAAGGGCCCCTTCGGCCGTTGCCAATGTACATGTTGCACCAATAGGTGGGTAGGCCTTTGGCCAATGCCTGTGGCCATGGGCAAACAAATTCCACATATAGGTTTCCTTGGGGCCCACTAGCCATTGCCTTCGGCTGTGGTCACTGTACATGTTGTACCAATAGGTTTCTTTAGGACCCACTAGCCATGTATATGTTCCACCTATATGTTTCCTTGGTGCCCAGTAGCCATGGCCTTTGGCCCTGGCCAGTGAGCACGGCCTTTGGTCGTGTCCACTGTATATTTTAATATACTAGGTTTCTTTCAAGCCCATTTGCCATTGCCTTCCGCCTTGGCCACTGCACATGTTGCAACAATAGGTTTCTTTGGGGCCCACTTAGCAGGGCCATTGTCACAAAGACCCATTTCCACTGCCTAGTAAATGTGATCAGAACAGATGTCGCCCCATGCATTTATTTCCTCAGTTATTGTTCCACAATAATTCCCCAATAATTACTGTGGTAACCTCATGGTAATCCTGTGCTAATTAGTGCAATAACACTCAAAAATTAAAAGAGCCACACAGGCACTCCCCATGTGACTCCTTTTTATTCCTAGTTTACCCACCCACCACAGTTGATGTGTGCCTCCCTGGCGCCCTCTACTCCCTTTCTCTCGCTTCGTGTGATGCATTTTCATTCTAGAGCGTGTCTTGTGTTATAAACGCAGTAATCTTGTGAGATTCCCCGGTATTTCACCGAAAATGCGAAAATGTCAGAAATGCAACTGGCTCCGTAGACCACCCTCAACTCCCCCACTTCACATGATGTCCTCTTTGCTCATTCCCACCTGTAGCCTGATGCAATTTCAACCGTTTTCCTCCTCCAAATAGCTTATTTTGCACTTTCCATTTTTGCATTCCCTCGCTACTACCGTAGTATTCGCTTGAATTGAGCACAGCAACAAAAATGGCGGCTTTTAATTCTAAAAAGCCTCTCTGCTGCAAAGCACCATGAAAGATACAGATATATTTTTGGGGGAAGTGGGTACCCCAATCCCTGTCAAATATTTGAAAAACAACTGGAAAGAATAATCCCAAACCTGTCCCGGAAACTAAATAAACGCTTTGTGCCCAAGTTGTTTCTTATATGGTCCTATTCTCTCTAGCGTTACTTGCGCTTTGGTTTGATAAAATGTGGACTTTATCTCTATGTGAAAATGAATGGGAGTTGGCCGAAAACAGTGTTTTTTTTGCTTTCTTAATAACATTTTCATTTTTTAACAAATCTTTCCCATCATTTCCAGTCTGGGTGAGGGGGGCATGGAAACCTTTTGTTTGGAAAATGTCAGCTAAATCTTTCATGCAAGTCAACAGTTCTTAACACTAAAATGTTCTGATTTCATATGGCTCATGTTACACACCTTAAATATAGTGCTATATATATATATGATATTGAAACTGGAATAATATTGAAATGCTTTCATTATTCTTGCATTCAAAGCAATTTTCAATCACGATCAACAAACAAGGGTTTTACATGCACTGTGCATGGTATCTTGATAAAATTGCCTGTGGAAACATCCTAATATTTTGTTAGTAGATTGTTCTAGCCTGAGGTGCTGTATTGCTTAATTTCTCTTATATAAAACAAAATCAAAATCTGAATTGAGAAATAGCAAATAGCTAGTCAGAACTAGAAATGTATTTTCTTTTTTTTGTTTTTGTAATTCTCTTTTCTACAATGAGTGTATACAACAAAAAGTATTGTGTATAGACTTTTCTGTGCAAATGTAATCTGTTACAAAATGGCAACCACATTTTACTGCTCTAAATATGCTTGTTTCCGATTCAAATAGTAGAAAGGTACAGCAGGAGAAGTGAACCATAGAGACTAAAAATCTGTATTTTAAGTCACTGTGTAATAATGCAAACAAGTAGGGGGTGCGCTACGAAACGTGTTGTGCCGTGTTTTGTCTCTCTTTTGACTACAAGTCTCAATGAAACTGGATCGCTTAAGGAACTGATTTCGTGCTTGGCAACCTTATCTGAGGAATACCTTTTGGCATTTTGGTCTTCTGAGTGTACCGTCCTTCTTGGAGAGACACAAAATGTTTCTCCTTCTTTGCAAATACATATAGGTATATTACACAACCCGCGGTAGCAGCCGTGTAGTTATGGTTAAGTTGCTAAACCCATAGGAAGACCACTTTTTGGGCGGCTTATAACTTTGCTCCCCGTGGACAAGTTTGGCTAAAACTTTGTCAAAAAGGTATATGGTTCCCGCTGAACTGGAAAGTTGGGTGAGGTTTTGTGGAGTGGGGGCAAGGTTAAAGGGGGGTCGCAATTTTTTTTTCATAGACTGAACGCCTACAGGCTGAACGGGTGGAAGGATTTTAACCAAATTTGTGGCAGGAGCGGGGGCTTGGTTCCGAAAGCGTGCTTTTGTGTGTTTGGTGGGAATCTGACAAGTACTTTTGTTACAAAGAACTGAAATGTATGTCTCAAAAAATGAGTGATAGCTGGCTCCGCTGCGCTGACCCATTTCCCTGTTTGCTACGCGGACAAAAGTCTCATTGGCTTGCAGTATGCTGCGATGTCCATGAACATTGGATGCGGCCAGTGGTTGGCTGGAGAGAAGCGAGCTGTGCGTCAATATTTTTGGGGCACGCCGCCATGATGTATCAGAGGACATTGCAGCTCTGAAAGGGCCTGGCAAACATACTTTACGCCATGTGGTTGTTGGAAGAAGGGATGGAAAGGGTGGGGGAGTGAGAAGTGGTTCATCTTAGATATGTTATTAGGTGGAAGAAGACAGTGGTGTGCCTGCACTATCCATGCGTACTGCGGCAATTTGTGGGTCCCTCCACAGGTGACTACCATGTGTGGGGAATGCAGGCAGCCTTTGTTAAGGCACAGTAGCTCGTTCAGTGACCTCTTAACCTGGTGACTTGTGGGAGCTCCATTGCAGAATGGGAGTGCATTGGACATGACAAACATTGTAACATAGTGCGTGCTATGTTGTGTTGCAGGTGGTAAATCCATAGCCCCTTCCATGCATGGCTGGAGGCCTTGCACTAACAACTATGGGCCCTGGTTGCAAGTAGGTTTGACATTTTTGCCTTGTGTGTGTGGTTTGTCAGCATTGCATACATGGTTGGTTCGATGGGAGCACCAGAAGTGAGCTGACATGCGTATATTGTTGGTTTCATGGGTGTGGTCATTGTTAGAAAATCCTACAGTTTTCGGTGTATGGCTGGAGATGGTGCAGTGCCAAGTCTTGCAGTGTGCCCACTGGGTGCAGTATTGAAATACTGTCAGTATAGAAGAGGGTAGGGTTCAAGTGCATCTTCTATGTGCTTGGATACTGCAGTGTGTCAATTAGGTGCAATGTTCTAATAGGGTGTGCATAGAAGTGGATAGGGTTGAACTGCATATTTTATGGGCTTGGGTAGTGTCCATTGACTACTGTACTGCACTATGAAGTATTGGTTTTGTGCACTGAATAGAGTGTTGGGAGCAGGGCCACTGTTGTGAACAATTGTTTAGGTTGGTTGGCAGTAACAACATAGTATGTGAATGAAATTGGGTAGGGATGCCGGAGGCTGTGTTATGTTTGTAGATTCTGGTAACTGTTGCATGTTACCATGTATAGCTGTATCATGGTGCGGAGATTGGGTGGGAGTGCCGGGGGCTGTGGTACATTTGTGGATTCTAGTACTTGGTTAAATGTTGGCATGCATGGTTGCATTAGGTTTTGGTGGGTGTGTCCAAGGCCTAGACTCTTGGGTGCATGGCCAAAGGCCGTAGGCTGTAGGCCATGCACCCAAGAGCCAAGGCCTTGACCACACCCACCGCAGCAATGCAGTTTGGACTCTCCATCAGTCAGAGGGTAGCGACCTGTAAAGAATGGTTGTGGAGCACATTTTCGACTTCATAGAGCATGAGAACTGAGCTGACCTGCGTACATTGTTGGTTCCATTGGTGTGGTCATTGTTACAACATCCTACAATTTTCGGTGTACGGCTGGAGATGGTGCAGTGACAAGTCCTGCAGTGTTGCCACTGGGTTCAGTGTTGGAACACTGTCAGTATAAAAGAGGGTAGGGTTGAAGTGGATCTTCAATGTGCTTGGATACTCTGCTTTGTGCTGATTGGTGGAAGTAAGGCAAACGTTGTGAAGATTTTGAGGTTTGGTTGACCGTGACACAATACTTAGTGAATGGAAGTGGGTAGGGGTGCCGGAGGATGGGGTATGTTTGTGGATTCTGCTGTTAAATGTTTCTATGCATCACTGTGTTATGGTGCGGGGAGTGGGTAGAAGTGCTGCTGGCTATGTTACATTTGTGGATTGTAGTATCTGGTCACATGTTCGCATGCATGGCTCCATTATGTTGTGCTGGGTGTGGGCAAGGCCTAGACTCTTGTGTGCATGCCCAAAGTCATGATGGGTGCCACGCTGGATCATTTTGGATGCTGAAATCATGGATTCTTTTGCATAACTTTTGACTGGAGGTGCTTTGGAAGCACACGCGACGGGCACTTGAAGTGTGTAACGGTAAATATGGGGTGCTGATAGAAATGATAGTGTTGGATTCAGAGGTATTGGCTGTCATTGGTGCATGTTTGTGTGAATATTTCACAGTACCCAATGAAAGAGTGCTGGAAAAAGAACAGTGAAAAGGGAAGAAGTACTGTCCCTTCTTTACTGGGGCACGGCCCTCGCTGTAGCTGGGAAAACACACATGCCACATCCTGCAATTCTGAGCATGGTGGGCATGGAAATTGAACTGTAGTGATTATCCACTCAGGTGTTTAGGGTGTGGTTGACAGGAAGGAGCGATTCTATTTTTTTCCAATTCTCTGTGTAGTGAGGTTGGTAGAGATGGAGAGATGCACAGTGCTGATCGTGGGTGATGCCTTTGTGCAACATCTGCACAGGTGTGCCGTGCAAAGAAATGTTGCTGCTAATTTCGGGTTGGAAGGAGTGGCCGCTTTGTGGGGCAATCTCTATGAGTGCAGTTTCCGCAGGATGGTTCGCCTTTGCAGATATGTGGCCTCTGTGGCTACAGTTAATGTTGTCATGGTGCATTATTGAAGTCTATATTTGGGTTACATGTTGTGTGGACATTTGCTCCGTCACCTGAAGAAGTTGCTGAATGCAGTGATTTGGATTTTTCCCACTGTCAGTTACTGTTTGGATATTAGAATGGCTAATAAGGGTAAATGAAAATGTTGAAAGCATATTCCATTGCACAGTGGCACTAGATGGTAGGTGATTGGAGAAAGAACAGTATGTCTTGTAAGTTAGTTGTGGATGTTCAGTGTCAGACAGCCTGTTCAGAGACACTTACAACAGAGTTGTAAAAATAGTGTACAGAAAATATGTCTACCTCTGCTTTGCGGTGATGGGTAGTTTTACAGAACTTTCTACTGGAGGTGCTTTCGAATCACATGCCACTTGCACTCTGAATGTGTAACCGTACATATGAAGTGTTGTACAGAACTGACAGTATTACATGCTGACGTTTTCGATGTGATCGGTGAATGCATGTGTGACTATTTAACAGTACCAAATGAGGTAGTGCTGGACAAAAATAGCAGAAAGGGAAGAAGGACTGGTCCTGCTTTACTGGGGCACGGCCCTTGCGGTAGTTGAGGAAGCGCACGTGCCACAGTATGCGCTTCTCACCATGCGCTCCAATGGAAATGGGACTGTGGGGATTATCCAATCAGGTACTGAGGGTGTGGTTCACTGGAAGGGGCGGTAATACTATTTTTCATTACTCTGCGTAGTGAGCAGGGCTGACATGGCGAAATGCATTGTATTGATTTTGGGTGATACCTTTGTGGTAGATTTGCACAAGTATGCCCAGGAAAGGCACGTTGATGGCGATTTCGGTTTGGAAGGAGTGGACACATTGTGGTGCGCTGTCGATGTCTGCAGTTTTGGCATTATGCTTGGCCTTTGCAGGCAAGTGGCCAGTTTTGCTACAGTGCACGTTGTCGTTGACTTGTTCATGTTTGTTCCATCAACTGAAGAGGTTCATGAAGGCATTGAAGAGGCTTTTTCCCACTGCCCAGGTGGTGGCTTTCTCTGCCATAACACCAAGAAGAGTATGGGACTATCCTAATGTATGCTGTGCCCAGCCAGAGGCTGGAAGGGGTCTCATCAATAGAAGCATGTGTGATTTTTTTGTCAGCTCGTAGGATGTTCTTCTGCAATCATAACAGCATTCATTCTCGAAATGCAGTGTTTTTTCATGCAATTTACATTTCTTTGTCTGCCAACATTGGTGATGCTCTTTTGTTTGCTCATATACAGGAGGCGTTGAAAAGTTTGTTGTAAGAATGTGAGGAGAAGAAAACAGACAACCCTATAAAAACTGAAAATAAAGGTGCTTCTTTAGACATAAAATAAAAAAGGCTCTTTTCAGAGTCACCACTGAAAATGAAATCCCCTAACCTGGTTGCAATTTATTACTCCACACCTGCACACAGCACGAAAGCCACATCCAGGGCTTTTGAGGATGGCGGGCATGGAAACGGGACTGTGGAGGCTAAAGGATTGCGCAATAACATTTCTGGGTGCAGTGTCTACACAGAGGAATTTTGTTCAGAACTAATAGTGTTACACAGAGAGCTCTTTACTGTGATTGGTGGATGCGTGTGTGACTATTTATCAGTACCGAATGGAGGGGTGCTAGAAAGAAGATAGCGGAAAGGGAAGAAGGGTGGTTACTGCTTTACTGTGGCACAAATCTTGTGGTATTTCCGGAAGCGCACCTGCCACATACTTCCATTGTGAGCATGCTGCCCATGGGAATTGGATAGTGGGCATTATCGGTACGGAGGGTGTGCTTCACAGGAAAGGGCGTTAATACTTCTCCCCTTTACTGTGCGTAGTGAGCCTGGCTGGCATGGTTTCCATTACTTGCAAAGGTGATGTAGTATAGCAGAAATGGTTCCGAACTCAGTTACAGCTCACAGCTATGTAGGCTGCTACTCTGTTCTGAAAAGCTACAAACAGAATGTGGAGCAGGTCTGGGGTGTGACCTTTTGTAGGACTGATGCAGAGACCGTGCAACTGGCAAAGAGACCTACATCGTTGAACCAAATACAAACATGTGCGTAAGCGTGTAATTTCCCAATAACACTTTGTAGATCACAGAACATTGCACTTTTCCACTGTTCGAGGGTCCGGATCGTGTCCACGACATAAGGGCCCGCGCGCAGCATGGGTACAGTCCCATGGTGATGTTGCGCATGTTCTCCATTGGGACGGCTGGCCGCAGGACGCATTTTGGGCAGAATATTTTGTGGGCATGTGCATAGGTGTCCTATGCACACAGTTGGGATCTCTGCACTGATTAATAGTGTGACACACATGCATCGACCATTTTGGGACACGTAGGTGGGATATTTATGTGTAGGACGTGGGTGGGTGCCTCGAACTACTTAAAGTTCATCACAAGTTTCTTTGCATATGCTGGACAAGGGCGATGCTACCAGGAGACAGAGGAAGAGATATGCGTGTGCGTACTTATGCAACGGACAAACGTCTGCTCCCACAACTAGTTATAGGTGGTTCACAAGGTGAGGACATGCGGTTCATACTGGTGTGGTACGGATGCCTCCATTGTTATTGTGGATTGGCCGGGGAGGTGTGGTGTCAGTAGGAGACCTCCCTTTTCCTTAATTGCGGTAATTTCTACCCATACTGTGTACCACTGAGTCATGACAGCATTTTAAAACCAAAGGAAAAGCCACATGTACACTCAGCAACAACTTACTTATCAACATTTACTTCCACACATTCATACATGTCATTAGGAAAGGGAGGGGTTAGCAGAAGTGGATACTTATTGTGGGGAATTGGGGATGCGCACAAGTTGGTCTTGAGGGGAGAAAGGGATTGAGGTAGCAGCGTAACATCTCTAATCACACAGATTTTGAGCAGACGGCAGGCTGTGAAATGGGGAAGGGGTACACGTGCAGGTCTGGCAGTGGTATTTTATTTAGACCATAATATATCCTTGTATGTCATCTTTTAAGGCGGCAAAATTGTTCACCAATTCCTCCAGTTTGCTATTTACAGAGTTTCTTTTCTTTCCTGTGCCCGTATGCTGTTGTCGAAAGGGTGCCACTTGTGCTGCCTTGCTTTCCTTTCCAATATGTTCTCTTAAAGAAAAAAGAATCCATTAGGTGTACATGAAGCAATAGATATTACATATTTTACGTTTCAGACTGTGGTGCGTACCAATGGGGTTACCATTGTAAGTCATTGCGTCATGAGGGAAATGTTCTTCCAGCCACTCTAAGGTGCTTGCCATTGCTGAATAAAAAATGAAATGTTATGCTTCTCAACTGTTGTATACTGCACCACCTGTGCAATTATCAGAGAAACTTCAGTGTGCTTACTACGTTGTAGTGACGTTCTGGTCTTAGTACTTTCCAGTCCTTACTCTGCCCGTTTGTTCTTTGATACCATGTAAAGTAGCAGTGCGGTAAGATTGTTTAAGACAGACATTACTTCTCTTGTTGGCGCATTCTGTTATTGTGTACTCCCTATGCCTTTCTGCTGTTTGTTTCACAAGTACACAGTTTGCAGACTTCCTCTGTTTTCCCAAGCACTTCATGCACATGGTGCTGTTTGTATATGTTGCTTGTGTTTGGCGAATGGTACCACTACGTAAGAGAGCCCCTACCTTTCTGAGCAGGTTGGATGCCACCGAAGTCCGCAACCAGATGCATAGTCCGTGAATGCTGTGTGCATTAACATGGTGCCAGCAGGTTCAGTATGTTCTACAGTACATCTTTACAAATTAAGGGTATCCTGGTAAAAACATATGAAATTCAGTGACAAAACATTGTTAAAGGGACGTTATGGTTAAGTTGCACTAGTAAAAGCCTATTAAATTAAATGGAAATACGTTGTTACAGGGACGTTATGGTTACAGGTAAAACCGAAAAACCACAGAAATCTGCCAGTTATGGTGAGCTAAGCTAAGCAACCATAACTGGTGCTACCACTGTGCACTGCAAGGACCCATGATATCAAAGATAACATCACAAATGTCATTGATACCAACACTGATGACATCACATGGGTATTTAGTTTCCACAAAAGGCCTCCACAAGGGATTGGCATTGTAATGTTGGCAGAAAACTATGAGAGATCATTGCAAGAACTATAATGATGTAAATAGTTCATTACCCAATGTATTTCTATAAACACCATATTAGTTTTTTCCAGTACATGCACCACCTCATGGAGAAATATAGGCATTGTCTGCAGCCTGCATCATGGAGGTGCAATATTCTAAATCTTCCCATGTTGGATAGTAAAATGATGATTGCTTTTGTTTCAGAGTTTTTTATATGGTGAAACATGTAATAAGTCGCTATGAACGCCTCACTTACTACATAATTGTACTACTCAACACAAAACATAAAGACACCACAAAGCATACAAATATGAGCATATACAGGGCAAGTAAAGAAAGCAAAAAAGTAGCAGTACTACCAGGAAGTGTTCATAACTCATTATCTTCATGCACAGAAATGATTGCTGTATTTCATGCTGCCTTCTTCCCCTATGTATATATATCATATGATGTTCCTGAACCCTACGGAAAGTACTGTAAGAACAAATGCGAAGGGTAAGTTCTGCAAACTTAGTACCTTTTGCATTCTTACTTCCTGACTGTCAGTGGAGAAAACCACCTGGTCTAGATATGTCAGTGAACAAAAAAAAGGGAGCCAGACATGTGTTGTCATCAGTGATGTCATCAATGACATTTGTGATGTCATCGTTGATGTCACGGGTGTTAGTCCTTGCAATGCACAGTGGTAGCACAAGTTATGGTTATTTAGCTGACCATAACTGCCACATTTCTAGGGTTTTTCGGTTTTAGCTGTAACCATAACGTCCCTGTATATATATATTCAGTAAGGTTCCAAGTAAAACTGGAAAACCCCTGCAATTCATAAGTTATGGTAAGCTAACCAACCATAACTCGCACCACCACCGTGCACTGTTAAGACTAACGCCCAGGACATCAAAGATGACATCACATGTCTGGCTCCCTCTTTTTTCCTTTACTGATATATTTAGGCAAGTAACAATCAGGAACTAAAAATTCACTATACTATAGTACAAAGTACTATATTTGTAGACTTATACTTCAGATATGTTCTTACAGTAATTCACTTAGGGTCCACTCAAAGCATATGAAACATATACAAAGGGGAAAACACAGACATGGAAGACAACAATGCTTTCTATGTATGAAGATGATTAGTACGGTTATCAACACTGTCTTATAGTTCTGTTTTTTTTATTACTGTACTTTCCCTGAATATGCTCATATTTGTACACATTGCACATACACTACTTTCATTAGGGTCTAGTCACAATATGTGATAGTTGTACATAGGGAAGTAGTAGCTTTGAAGCAGAGCAATCATTTCTGTACATGAAGATAATCAGTTACGTTATAAAAATTGTTGGGTAATACTGCTGTTTTTTTGTTGACTTCACTTTCCCTGTATATGCTCTATTTGTATGTGTTGTTGTCTGTTTGTGTTTTGTGTGCAGCAATGCAATAATGTAGTAATTGGGTTTTATTAGCTACCTATTACATGTTTCACAGTACGCAAAACTCTAATAAGAAAGCAGTTATCATTTCACTATTCAACATGGCAAGATTATGAATATTGCACCTTCATCATGTATGCTGCACACACTGCTTATTTTTCTGCATGAGTAGCTTAGTATACTGGATAGAAATTCATAATAGAATGCTATTTATATCAACACATTGCTTAATGCACTAATTGACACTTTTTTGTCAACATTACAATAAGAATCCCTTGTACAGAGTTTTCATGAAAAGTAAATGCACATGTGATGTCATCAGTGATGTCATCAATGATATTTGTGATGTCATCTTTGATGTCCTGGGTGTTAGTTTTAGCAGTGCACGGTGGTGGCACGAGTTATGGTTGGTTAGTTTACCATAACTTACAAATTTCAGGGGTTTTTCGGTTTTACTTGGAACCATAAGGTCCCTTTAACAAAGTTTTTTTTACTGAATTTGATAGGTTTTTAGTTGCGCAACTTAACTATAACGTCCCTTTAACAAAGTTTTGTTACTGAATTTCATAGGTTTTTAGTAGCACAACTTAACCATAATATCCCTGACTTTATATACATGTAACATAGAACATATTGAACCCCCAGCTAGTGATTTTGATGTCCGCGGACTGTGCGTATGTCTGCGGATGGACGCGGACAACAGCAACGCTACCCAAAAACTCAGGGGGTATCTTGAATTATTATATTGTGCCATATGAACAGTGCACAAGGTCAAAAACCAGCACACAAACACATTATATGTAGTAATACATAAGAAATAGAACCTATATATCTAACACATCAACTATCCATTTAAATACCATGGGCCTCATTACGACCCTGGCGTCAACCAATGGCGCCATTAGCGCCATGGTTAATGCCGGTAACTTACCAAATCCACCATGGAGAAATGGGGAATTACCACCCCATTCCAAGGTTGGTAGGGCGGTAATTCCCCATTTACCATTGCCCCTTCCCCATTCACATTTTTGCCCCATAGGGCTCAATGGGAATGGGGATGGCGGTAATTACGGTACCGCAAATTGCGGTACCGTAATTGCCTTCAAGGTCCCTTTGCGGGTCCCTACCTTAACAGCTGGTACAGACCAGCCGTTAAGGTCGGGAGCCGCAAAGGGACCTCATAGTAAGGCGTTAAGGGGTTAATGGCGCTGCAACCTTTTACGGCGCTGTTAACCCCTTAACGCCTGGGTCGTAATGATGCCCCATATGTGCTAAATGGAATATACCAAAAAAATAAAAAAAACATAGCCTTCAACATAATGACCTCACAGAAACTGCACAACTAGGAGCAACATCAGATCTACAGACCAGTAAGAACACAACCTACCAGAAGCTAGTAAGTGTACTTTATTTTTCTTATATATTTCTAAAATTTCTGTATTAGATACAATAAAAGTAATATCTCTATTTTTTTTTCACAGAAATGTTCAGTACTTTGGAGTGGCTTGAGGAGAATTTCCCACGTGAGGAAATGTCTGAAGATAGTGATACTAATGGTAGACACTTCTCTATATAACCAAATGAATAAGCATTACTTTATGCACACTTAACATATATATAGATATATATATTTTTAATTGAATTGAAAAACGTACACCAAAAGATACATTGGATAAGACTCTCCATCGCATGGAAGAAAAAATGGACATGCTCATGGCAAATTTCAAACATTTGAAGAACTTTGTAGAGGACCACATAAAAGGAAACATTAAATATCATTGTCCCACATGTACCTGTCCCCCCTCTCAATATCCCAGTCAATTATCCCCAAACCCTCTCCACGAACAAAAAAGTTTTGATGAGACTTCCATCCCTTCATCTCCTCCTATCCATCCTCTTGAAACCCCCAATTCCCCTGTGTTGTATCAGTTTCTGCTTCCCCTTCTCTTTCATAAATTGACATCTATATATAATAAAACAAAAATATTATGTGTCTTCATTCAGTTCTTGTTTGTGTTTTAAAAAAAAAAAGGCAGTTAGGATGTCCGCGGACAGTGCGAGTGTCCAGAATGTCCGCAATTAACCAAAATGGAGGTGTCCTACAGACACTATACCTGTCCGTACTGTTCGCAGGCAAGTTGAAACTGTTCTAAGAACACAATCGGTGTCCAGAATGTCCGTAAAACCCAAAATGGAGGTGTCCTAAGAACACTATACCTATCTGTACTGTTCACAGGCAAGTTGAAACTGTTCTAAGAACACAAAGTTGAAACTGTTCTAAGAACACACTCATTGTCCGGGATGTCCGTAAAACCCAAAATGGAGGTGTCTAAGGACACTATACCTGTCTGTACTGTTCGCAGGCAAGTTGAAACTGTTCTAAGAACACAATCGGTGTCCAGGATGTCCGTAAACCCAAAATGGAGGTGTCCTAAGGACACTATACCTGTCCGTACTGTTCGCAGGCAAGTTGAAACTGTTCTAAGAACACAATCGGTGTCCGGGATGTCTGTAAAAACCAAAATGGAAGTGCCCTAAGGACACTATACCTGTCCGTACTGTTCACAAGCAAAATGGAACCATTCTTAGAACACACTCGGTGTCCAGGATGTCTGTAATTAACCAAAATGGGGTGTCCTAAGGACACTATACCTGTCCGTATTGTTAGTAGGCAAATGGGAACTGTACTAAGAACACAATTGGTGTGCGGGATGTCCGCATATATGTAAAATGGGGGTATTCTAAGGACATTTTACCTGTCCGTGCTGCCTAAAGAACATCTATGCACATGCGCACCACACTCGTAACTTTTTGCGCCTGTCCGTAACTGTGCGCGTCACTTGTGTCGCACTTTTAATTAATTTCAGGACCCGAACACTGTCTGTAGAACACCCGCGCACATGCGCACAACCATTCCCGTTCATTTGATGTCCTGCGGACACCAATTCACTTCGCGGACATGTTCGCGACACCATCATATGACCGCACCAATGCTGATCATGTGTTCTGAATTGCGGACACTGTCCACGTTCCCAAACATATTTAAAGTGCATTTTCAGGCTATCCACAGTATTTTAGAGCAAACATTCACCATAGCACATATCCCAGACAATCACCCTGATTCTCTACATACTTTTTGGTACTTTTTGAGCCTTTTTGGGATGTTCGATCTGTACGCGGACAGGGCAGGTGAACGTGGAGCACGCACACGCACCCCTATAAAAGGCCACACCCCAGAGCTCATCCTTATTGTGCTTTTGGACATTTCACAAAGCATTGTCTACTTTGGCTGGTATTTTGCTGCCAATCTTCAGATTTTTCTGAAACCTGATGGCATCCATGGCTCCTCTAGTGCCACCTGGTGCTACATCTGACTCAGCACCACCCCCACCCCCTTCACCACCACCACCTCCACAAGGGTCTGAAGAGGGGAACAGGCTTGAGGATGCAGAGGAGGATGAAGAGGATGACAAGGATGAGGTAGTGGAAGTCCCTACTACCAGCACTTGCAATGAGTCTTGGGTGTGGCGGTTATTTACCATTCATGGTAATGTATCCAAGGCGCGTGCGAGCAAAGTCACCTGCAACCAGTGAAAAATGGTGCTGAGTCGCGGGAGGTTTGGTTCGTACAGCTTTGGTACGACTACTATGAAGCGACACCTAAGGTCGTTCCACGGTGGGGCCGTTTGCAAGGTTGTACCTTGCAAGGAGCGTAGTAGGTTGAGTTCCTCTACTTCATCTTCTGTTTCTGCTCCTCTCACCACAAGAGACACTCCTGTGGGAGAGCGCATCCCTCCAGCTGCCTCACAGGCCATTCACAATGCTGATGACCCTTACCTTTCGAGGGTCACAGTTTTGTGTATGTACTGTGACGCAGTACTCTGCAGGGGGGAGAGACTTCGAAGTGCTTTCGAGACTACGGTCTCGGAGCACGAGAAGACCTGCCCACTACCTAAGTAAGGCCCACCCTACATCTTCCTCTCTCCACCCGCCCTTTCTTATCCCTGTGGTTGGTGTCCCCCTCTTCCCCTCCTTTCCCCTCCTCTCCTGGTGTGTCGTGTATAAAAAACCAAAAGAAATTAAAAACAACAAAATAAAAAAAAGGCTCTTTTTCACAGTCAAAAAATAGAAGTGGCAAATAAATTGAGCAGGCTCCTGTGCATTTTTTTTAGAAGTCCGGGGACAGTTCACGAACATCAACAATTTTGGGGTGCTGCCCTATCACAATCATTCCACTTTTCTCTGGTAGGAAGTGGTGGCTCTGAAAAGAGCCTTTTGGCGGTGTTTTTTTGTATTTGAAAAACTTGAAATAATCAACACCTACTGCAAAAAAGATGGCTGTAATTCCACAAAAGGACACAATGCATTGTGTACATTTCTCAGAAAAATCTGATTACCAGCATAAGTAAGATGGATTCCATCTCTATGAAAAAAATGTATGTGCTACGAAACATAATATTTTCATTGTGAAAAGAGGACATGCCAACATCTCTTAGAAAGGCACAAACAGCCTTATTGACATTGCGCCTCGATTTCTCCATTTGTGGACCAAATGAAGTAGAACGCAGCCACATATGTCTCTGCGCAATACAAGAAAATATTACTTGGGAATTTGGAAACATGTCCATGACCTTCCCAAGTCCTTCTTTCATCGCAAATTGCAAAGAAATTCCTGACACATGTCCCAAACTGTTCCCTCCACAATGAATTATAATTATGTCTGGATGATGCTCTGTCTGCAATCTAGCACAGAGGTGTAGCAAGTCTAGCCACTTCACACACTCCATGCCAGTGCACTTCCACATGAGGGAATTCAAGATCTGCAGCTACTCCACAGTGTTGTGCATGCACCTCCAACCAATGTATCCATGAGTCTCCCAAAATTCACAAAATCTGTTTTCTGAAACACACAGTCCTAGCTAACTGTTCTTCTCTCAGGAAAAATACTTTCTGACAAACTCTCTCCTTAAAGGACACACCCACTACACTTTACTAACCAATCAATTACTCTGCTCGCTCTCATTTACATGCCTCTCCACCCCAAAATCCCTGTATGTAATACGAAATATCCACGGACTACCGACATGTCCGCGGACATATCGTTACTTGGACAGTCCTTCTACCATTTCCACTTCACTCTCTGTGCAATCCCTCATTGGATACAGCTAACCAGTCACACAACCATCCACCAATCACATCCACGAACTCTACATCTAACTCCATCATCAGAGTTCAGCACTTCAAATATACTGTTGATCACTCTGAGTACAAGTCTCATATCATTGGAAAGCACCTACAACAAAAACTGCTCTACAAGTCTCCAAGATTTCTACCTGCAGCTGCATACATATCCACATGCATGAATACAAACTACAGGTGTGCATATGTTCTGCACAGTACATGTACAACTCTTATGAATGCATATAAACAGAGTATCTGCCACTTAAACTGTATAACCTATAAAATGAACTTACTGTCATTTTTCCCATCTGATATAATCAACTGTCACTTCCAAACCTGTCTACTATCTATTTTTTTTTATACACACACCTATCTAAAAAATTATAACATTAGAAAATGGGAGAAATAACAATATAATAGTGGAAACACTTAGTAGTGTATTATAAAATTATACACACACAGTAAAAGGACATACATCTTCATACACTCACACACATCCACACTATAATTGAAAAGCTCCCAGCTGCAATAACTCCAATACCTGTAAATCACATCCTTCTGCTTTATTACCCACACCTTCACAAATGCATACATTCCATGCTTTTCTATACAGATTCTGCTTTTTACCTTATAAAAATTGCAAAATAAATATATCATTATTCTTTCTCCGAACATCCTATAACACAGCTTTGAAAAAACAAGTGGGTTTCATACACTTAATATTCTACTCATTTGCAAAGCATGTTGAACTAACATATTGTAAATGAAATGTGAAGGCTGAACATAGTCAAATGAAAATGCATGCATACACAATGTTCAGATATCAAACAAGAATACTACTACAAAAACATAAATATGAATCTCTCAATTCACATCACTGCTATAAACAGACAAAATTACTAACTTCTTTCTTTTACAATTGCAGTGAAGACCACTCTCCTGGAAAACAACAACATCTGAACTACAAACATGAACTACAAAGACACCTGCTCATTCCACAGAAAAGAGTAAGTACAATACAACCATACTTTCTTTGCCTAGCCTTTAAATATCTCCACAATCTTGTTCTCCCTTATCTCTCCTCTCTCCTCTCTTTCTACACTCCCTCCCACTCCCTTCACTCTGCTGGCCACTTTCTTCTCACTGTTCCTCCTTCCCCTTATAACACACCCCATTTCCGCTCCTTTCATCTCCTAGCTCTCCTGCACTGGAACTCCTTACCTCTCTCACTCCGCTCTATTTCAACCTTTTCCTCATTCTAAACTTTACTCAAATCTCTCCTTCTCCATTCCCCAACATGAAACCCCTCCTACCTTCTTCACCCTCACACCTTGCCTTATCTCCTTAATCATCTCCCTCCCCTTCCCGCTTCCCCCCATTCTCACCTTTAACTCCATCCATTTCCCTCCTCCTCCTCTTCCCCACCCTTCCCTCTCACTTCTACTCCACTACTCACCTTCTTCCCTTCACTTTAATTGGTCTACTTACTGTTTTCTTGGTCTGATTTTCAATTTATTTTCAATTGTTTCCACTGTTACTGTTATAATTTAACTTGTTATATTTATCATCTTGTTATTAAAATATATTACTCAAACACACTGTGTGAGTGATTCATGTAATTTGTGCACCAAAAAAATGAACATTTGTGTACCATTCTACCCACAAATCACCATTTAATAAACAGCGATTCGCACGCAGAATGGCATACATATCTCAGTTTTTCAGAGCACAAATAACATAACTCAGCCCCTAGAATATTAGTATTACAAAACAAAGAATAGTTTTAATTTTATACCATTTGATTTACTATTAGTGCTTATCCTCACCACTAGCTCACTTTTTACTATCATCTGAACCGCAGTATAGTAACACACAAATAGAAGAGTAGCCTTCCCAACTAATTGTAGCTGCCCAATGCACAATCACACACCACCAGATACATCTTTACAATCATACTCAAACACTCATGCATACAGCACACATACATTGCACAACAGCCCAACCCATGCCTTCTATTTTTTTGTTTCAACAGACCCCACAGAATGCCTACCAGAAAGCAACGCAGAAATAGAGCAAATGAAAATAAAAATGTCCAAAATAAGCATCCATCTCTAGCAGAGTTTGTACAAAAAATTCAAACAAAACAGCTAATACAGTCATTTAACAAAACTAAACAATCTTCCAGTACAGAAACTTTGCCTCCTCTATCAAAATGTGAAAGAAAACAGAAAATGATTAACAGAAATACAGGTACCACTACTGCTAAAACTGCTCCTATAAATCTTGATATAGCAGGGAGTAACTATACCAAAAAAAGTATATTAACAAAAATAATCTGCCACAGAGTCCTTCAGAATCTTATGAAATCAGGCAACAAATCATGCGCAACCCATGAAAACTATCATGGACAATTAACCTTAGAAGCTTTGATAGACAGTGAAATCCTTCTCAAAAAAAGTTATTTATTTTAGTGTTAAACAGAATGAAACCACTAACAAAACTAACTGCTAAATTACAAAAAAGCTTCTCAATAAACGGAATGTCAACAAAAATAACTTCTTAAATATCTGTGGAAGTGAATGGAGTCACACCACAAGCACAGAACCATATTTCAATGAACAAGCATATAAACAAAATCAAACAAATACAATTGCCATCCATAGCAGTGGACGAGGTTATGAAAAACGTAATAATACCATAATTGAACAAGAAATACTGCTTACAAAAATATCTCCAAAGAACTCAGAATTAATTTTCCATTTGACTGAACCAGAACATCCAGTATACAAATGGCCATGCACGTCAAAGTGTAATATTGCCAAAAAATCTTTCAAATCTTTACGCCAGTTCCTCAATCAAAATACAACTGCTGCAAAATATGGATACTTGTCCAGTGTGCAAATACACAGGACTGAAAGGACATTCATTGGCCTGCATCTCAGGACCTATTTGCAAAAGCAGCTTCCATCATATCAAAATGATACCAACACATCATTCAACTATACGAAATCTAGTCTATAAACTGTACGATGCTAAAAGTCCTGCTTTAGCACTAGCCAATTTAAATATCAATCTTCTACATGGTACAGCCAAAGACCTACTCGAACAAATCAACCATATCCAGAGTAAATATTTTGGAAGTGAAAACCACTTACAAAATACTATAGCTTTACAACAGACTAGCAACAATTCTGCACATGGCAACCTTCTACTACACAGATACAAAAAAGAAATACTAAAATTCAAAAGTACATCTGCTGAAATACCAAACCATGTGTGTGTGTGTTGCCGCAGAACTTTTTTTTATAAAAATAACACATAAACTATAGACATAACATACAAAATAGAAGACAATGAAGATTCCAAATGGTTTGAATTAGCTCTCTACCTTATAGCAGAAAACAAATATGAAATAACTGACCTCTTAACAGTTTGCAGTTACTGCACTACAAAACTTGAAAACAATCAAACTCCTTCACGTGCTATCACAAATAATTTGGAATTATTCCCTCTACCAAAACCCCTGAAAACAACTCAATTTATATGAGAGCATCATAATTCAAACAGTACACCCATTTCAAGCAATAATACACCTTCAACCAAAAACAGAAAAATCACCTTCCTCTGAATTGGTGAAAGGCATTTGCGGCAAAGTAGTATATTTACCATTAGATCTAAAAGAAAATGTGCACACTCTGGGAGTGCAACGTCCAATAGAACAGTCTTTAATTGTCAGAGTAAATGGTGTACCTACAAAAGACAAAAACAACATTGGCAACAACCGGTAGATTTACATAAAGTTAGACAATAATGAATACTACAAAGAAATAAATATTGAAGAAAACTTAAGAGAAACAACTGAAATAATACGAGAGTCACCAGAAACTGGTCAATTTGAACTTCTAGATCCTGCTCCAATATCCAATATTTTAGACATTATACAATTCATCCATTACACTCTAAAGACACCATAGATGATGCACTAGAAATGTACCAAATGCGACAAGCAAAAGGATCACCAATCAGCATATGGGAAAAAAGTATAGAAGCACATGCTTTTCCTTTACTCTTTCCTACTGGCAAAGGAGGAAGGTACAATGAGGGACCACTCAGATAACAGCATCAGAATACCGCTCATTACAAATGTATTCTGAAGATCCCAGATTTAGACAAAATGTGGAATACATATTCCACCTACTCTTTGAAAGTGAACTAGCAACTCTATGTTACGGAGTTGCACACACATTAAAATCAGGAACCCACTTTCAAAATATGTCAGCTATGCTATTACTACAAAAAGTGCAAGAAAAAGATGAAGTTTTACAATCAAGCATTACAAATCTGTTAGCAAACATGCATGGTACGAAAGAGTACTGGTTCGGAGGTCACGGAGATGTATGTTGCATGATAAGAAACCTTGGCCCACCAACTTGGTTTGTTACATTAAGTTGTGCAGGATATGCATGGGAAGATCTACATGATTTCCTATGCATATCAAACAAAAACAAAACAAACATAGATATACTAACACCTGGAGAACTTTGCTCTCTAGATCCTGTTAATGTTTCAAGATATTTCCATCAACGCTTCAATAAAACTGTTCCTCCCCTCGAGAAGTGCAACACTTCTTTTGGAGAAAAGAATACCAAGCCAGAGGAGCACTACAAATTCACATATTTTATGGATTAAAGATGCTTCTAAATTTGGTCAAGACAGTGATGCCACTGTGTTACAGTTTATCGAAAAATATGTCACTTGTGAAATTCTATCAGAAGCAACAAATAGTGATCTTCATGCACAAATTGTACAATTTCAAAGACACAAATGTGGCAAATATTGTCGACGCAAATACAGAAACAAAGGGAAATACTACACCAAAGGCCGTTTTGGGTTCCCTAGAGCAGTTAAGGAAACAGTTGAAGTGAACAACTTCATGTCTTCAGTTAGACATAGTGTTAAAGGTAAATCACCTAAAAATACATATTACATAAAAAGAACAGAAGAAGAAAAATATATCAATGATTACAATGCAATCATTGCCCTATTGTGGAATGCAAACATAGAGTGGAATGCAAACATAGATGTGCGGTACATTGCAGACAATTCCACTGCAGTTGCACGATATGTTACAGCCTACTTAACAAAAGCAGAAAAAACAGAACTTCAAGACCTCTGGAATGACCTGTCATCAGACAAAACACTGTCTCAGAAATTGTACAGCTTGGGCATAAAAATGCTCTCCCATAGAGAGTGTGGCTGCTATGAATGTGCAGATTGTTTAACCGGTACAGCTTTGTATGGAAAATATGAAAATATAATATGGCTAAGTCTTGGTCCTGCTAAATCTCGAAAAAGAGTTCTCAAATCATGCGACGACATAGAAACAATAGCCAAAAAAGATCCGAACAGCCAAGACATTTTAAAAAACAATTTAATAGACACATACTACCCAAACAGAAGTGCCACTTTGGAAATCATGTGTCTATACCACATAGCTCAAAACTTCACATACAAAAATAATATAAAACCAGATGAAAAAAAAGGTAGATACAGAGTGACAAATTGTGAAGGCAGCTTAGTAAAACTTACCAAACCAAGTTTAATTAATCATATCAAATTGACATTAAAAACTCCTCAACATAAAGAACTATATTACATGTCCCTGCTACAACTACCATAGAGAAAAGAAGAAGAGTTACTAGATAATTATGACTCCTATGAAGACGCTTTCAAAGCAAATGAAAGCACTATCACCGATGTAAACTTTACACAGTACAAAACAATGTTGCACAATGAACAGCAACACGAAGAAGAACTCCAGGCTCAACTAGATAAGGGCACTCCTGGCAGTAATCAACCTTCTGTAAGAGGAAGCCAAGAACCTCTGGGACAGCCACTAATAGCAAATGAGGCAGAATTTGCTATGACCGAAGTAGAAAACACTATGGGGCCAATTCATAGAATTCGGCGCACAAGTGGCGCACGCGGCTGGCGCACAGTGTGCGCGTGCGGTAGTCTGCGCCAGCCGCGTGCGCCGAAACACATTCAGGCGCACAGCGTATTCATGGATTCCAACATCCACAACCAGCCGTGGCGCAGAGTGGTGCAGCGACCCTGCAGCAGCGTCAGTTATGCCCCCAAGAACGCCCCTTGCGCAGGGAAAAGCCATCAAAATCCCCAATCCAGCGCAAAGGGCAGCAGCAAACGCAGAGCGGGGAGCGTGTATTTCAGGGGTGTGCGGGTGTCCCCACACGCGATAGGCCTGAGTACGTGTATTGCAGGGGTGCGCGAGAAAATCTACACGCGATTGGGCTGGGTACGTGGATTTCAGGGGTGCGCGAGAAAATCTACACGCGATTGGCCTGGGTACGTGTATTACAGGGGTGCGCGAGAAAATCTACACGCGATTGGGCTGGGTACGTGGATTTCAGGGGTGCGCGAGAAAATCTACACGCGATTGGGCTGGGTACGTGGATTTCAGGGGTGCGCGAGAAATTCTACACGCGATTGGCCTGGGTACGTGGATTTCAGGGGTGCGCGAGAAAATCTACACGCGATTGGGCTGGATACGTGGATTTCAGGGGTGCGCGAGAAATTCTACACGCGATTGGGCTGGGTACGTGGATTTCAGGGGTGCGCGAGAAATTCTACACGCGATTGGCCTGGGTACGTGGATTTCAGGGGTGCGCGAGAAAATCTACACGCGATTGGGCTGGGTACGTGGATTTCAGGGGTGCGCGAGAAAATCTACACGCGATTGGGCTGGGTACGTGGATTTCAGGGGTGCGCGAGAAATTCTACACGCGATTGGGCTGGGTACGTGGATTTCAGGGGTGCGCGAGAAATTCTACACGCGATTGGGCTGGGTACGTGGATTTCAGGGGTGCGCGAGAAATTCTACACGCGATTGGCCTGGGTACGTGGATTTCAGGGGTGCGCGAGAAATTCTACACGCGATTGGCCTGGATACGTGGATTTCAGGGGTGCGCGAGAAAATCTACACGCGATTGGGCTGGGTACGTGGATTTCAGGGGTGCGCGAGAAATTCTACACGCGATTGGCCTGGGTACGTGGATTTCAGGGGTGCGCGAGAAAATCTACACGCGATTGGGCTGGGTACGTGGATTTCAGGGGTGCGCGAGAAATCCTACACGCGATTGGGCTGGGTACGTGGATTTCAGGGGTGCGCGAGAAATTCTACACGCGATTGGCCTGGGTACGTGGATTTCAGGGGTGCGCGAGAAAATCTACACGCGATTGGGCTGGGTACGTGGATTTCAGGGGTGCGCGAGAAATCCTACACGCGATTGGGCCTGTGCGAGTGGGGCAGTGTATTACGTAGGTGTGCGGGAAGTTGAAGAGGTGAATTGCCAGTGTGGGTCCTCCCAGGTCTCCCCTCTACCCCCTCCACGACCTCTGCAGGCAGCCCACACCACAGGGGACTACCCTGCACCCCTGGTCATGTCCCGCAGGCAGCCCATCCACCATGGGCATGCCCCCCAGCCAAGCCACATGTCCCCTTGCACCCCCAGCCCCCAGCACCGTGGGGCACCTGCCAGCAGGCCCCCAACCATGTCCCACTCATGTCCCCTTGCACCCCCACCCCTCCAGTCACCAGGGGCGGCCTCCACCAGGCCCCCACCCATGTCTCCCACCACCCCCACCCCTCCAGTCACCAGGGGCAGCCTCCACAAGGCCCCCACCCATGTCTCCCACCACCCCCACCCCCCAGCACTGTGGGGCACCTGCCAGCAGGCCCCCAACCATGTCTCCCACCACCCCCACCCCCCCAGTCACCAGGGGCAGCCTCCACCAGGCCCCCACCCATGTCTCCCACCACCCCCACTCCCCAGTCACCAGGGGCAGCCTCCACAAGGCCCCCACCCATGTCTCCCACCACCCCCACCCCCCAGACACCAGGGGCAGCCTCCACAAGGCCCCCACCCATGTCTCCCACCACCCCCACCCCCCAGTCACCAGGGGCAGCCTCCACAAGGCCCCCAACCATGTCTCCCAGCACCACCACCCCTCCAGTCACCAGGGGCAGCCTCCACCAGGCCCCCACCCATGTCTCCCACCACCCCCACCCCTCCAGTCACCAGGGGCAGCCTCCACAAGGCCCCCACCCATGTCTCCCACCACCCCCACTCCCCCAGTCACCAGGGGCAGCCTCCACAAGGCCGCCACCCATGTCTCCCACCACCCCCACCCCCCAGTCACCAGGGGCAGCCTCCACCAGGCCCCCACCCATGTCTCCCACCACCCCCACCCCCCAGTCACCAGGGGCAGCCACCACCAGGCCCTCACCCATGTCTCCCACCACCCCTCCAGTCACCAGGGGCAGCCTCCACAAGGCCCCCACCCATGTCTCCCACCACCCCCACTCCCCCAGTCACCAGGGGCAGCCTCCACAAGGCTGCCACCCATGTCTCCCACCACCCCCACCCCCCAGTCACCAGGGGCAGCCTCCACCAGGCCCCCATCCATGTCTCCCACCACCCCCACTCCCCAGTCACCAGGGGCAGCCTCCACAAGGCCCCCAACCATGTCTCCCACCACCCCCACCCCCCAGTCACCAAGGGCAGCCTCCACAAGGCCCCCACCCATGTCTCCCACCACCCCCACCCCCCAGTCACCAGGGGCAGCCTCCACAAGGCCCCCAACCATGTCTCCCAGCACCCCCACCCCTCCAGTCACCAGGGGCAGCCTCCACCAGGCCCCCACCCATGTCTCCCACCACCCCCACCCCTCCAGTCACCAGGGGCAGCCTCCACAAGGCCCCCACCCATGTCTCCCACCACCCCCACTCCCCCAGTCACCAGGGGCAGCCTCCACAAGGCCCCCACCCATGTCTCCCACCACCCCCACCCCCCAGTCACCAGGGGCAGCCTCCACAAGGCCCCCACCCATGTCTCCCACCACCCCCACTCCCCCAGTCACCAGGGGCAGCCTCCACAAGGCCCCCACCCATGTCTCCCACCACCCCCACACCCCAGTCACCAGGGGCAGCCTCCACAAGGCCCCCACCCATGTCTCACACCACCCCCACCCCTCCAGTCACCAGGGGCAGCCTCCACAAGGCCCCCCACCATGTCTCCCACCACCCCCACCCCCAGCAGGCCCCCACTCATGTCCCCCTGCACCCCCACCCCCCAGCACTGTGGGGCACCTGCCAGCAGGCCCCAAATCATGTCCCCTTGCACCGCCACCCCCCAGCAGGCCCCCACTCATGTCCCCCTGCACCCCCACCCCCCAGCACTGTGGGGCACCTGCCAGCAGGCCCCCAACCATGTCCCCTTGCACCCCCAGCACTGTGGGGCACCTGCCAGAAGGCCCCAACCATGTCTCCCACCACCCCCACCCCTCCAGTCACCAGGGGCAGCCTCCACAAGGCCCCCACCATGTCTCCCACCACCCCCACCCCAAGCAGGCTCCCACTCATGTCCCCTTGCACCCCCACCCCCCAGCACTGTGGGGCACCTGCCAGCAGGCCCCCAACCATGTCCCACTCATGTCCCCTTGCACCCCCACCCCCCAGCAGGCCCCTACTCATGTCCCCCTGCACCCCCACCCCCCAGCACTGTGGGGCACCTGCCAGCAGGCCCCCAATCATGTCCCCTTGCAACCCCACCCCCCAGCAGGCCCCCACTCATGTCCCCCTGCACCCCCACCCCCAGCACTGTGGGGCACCTGCCAGCAGGCCCCCAACCATGTCCCCTTGCACCCCCACCCCCCAGCACTGTGGGGCACCTGCCAGCAGGCCCCCAACCATGTCCCACTCATGTCCCCTTGCACCCCCACCCCCCAGCAGGCCCCTACTCATGTCCCCCGGCACCCCCACCCCCCAGCACTGTGGGGCACCTGCCAGCAGGCCCCCAACCATGTCCCACTCATGTCCCCTTGCACCCCCACCCCCCAGCAGGCCCCTACTCATGTCCCCCTGCACCCCCACCCCCCAGCACTGTGGGGCACCTGCCAGCAGGCCCCCAACCATGTCCCACTCATGTCCCCTTGCACCCCCACCCCCCAGCACTGTGGGGCACCTGCAAGCAGGCCCCCAACCATATCCCCTTGCACCCCCACCCCCCAGCACTGTGGGGCACCTGCCAGCAGGCCCCCAACCATGTCTCCCACCACCCCCACCCCCCAGTCACCAGGGGCAGCCTCCACAAGGCCCCCACCCATGTCTCCCACCACCCCCACCCCCCAGTCACCAGGGGCAGCCTCCACAAGGCCCCCAACCATGTCTCCCAGCACCCCCACCCCTCCAGTCACCAGGGGCAGCCTCCAGCAGGCCCCCAACCATGTCTCCCACCACCCCCACCCCCCAGTCACCAGCGGCAGCCTCCACCAGGCCCCCACCCATGTCTCCCACCACCCCCACTCCCCAGTCACCAGGGGCAGCCTCCACAAGGCCCCCACCCATGTCTCCCACCACCCCCACCCCCCAGTCACCAGGGGCAGCCTCCACAAGGCCCCCACCCATGTCTCCCACCACCCCCACCCCCCAGTCACCAGGGGCAGCCTCCACAAGGCCCCCAACCATGTCTCCCAGCACCCCCACCCCTCCAGTCACCAGGGGCAGCCTCCACCAGGCCCCCACCCATGTCTCCCACCACCCCCACCCCTCCAGTCACCAGGGGCAGCCTCCACAAGGCCCCCACCC
The DNA here is from genome assembly GCF_040938575.1 of Ambystoma mexicanum. Lineage (NCBI taxonomy): Eukaryota > Metazoa > Chordata > Amphibia > Caudata > Ambystomatidae > Ambystoma > Ambystoma mexicanum. The sequence goes on along the minus strand of NC_090931.1, from coordinate 686,911,684 downwards.
ATGTCTCCCACCACCCCCACTCCCCCAGTCACCAGGGGCAGCCTCCACAAGGCCGCCACCCATGTCTCCCACCACCCCCACCCCCCAGTCACCAGGGGCAGCCTCCACCAGGCCCCCACCCATGTCTCCCACCACCCCCACCCCCCAGTCACCAGGGGCAGCCACCACCAGGCCCTCACCCATGTCTCCCACCACCCCTCCAGTCACCAGGGGCAGCCTCCACAAGGCCCCCACCCATGTCTCCCACCACCCCCACTCCCCCAGTCACCAGGGGCAGCCTCCACAAGGCCGCCACCCATGTCTCCCACCACCCCCACCCCCCAGTCACCAGGGGCAGCCTCCACCAGGCCCCCATCCATGTCTCCCACCACCCCCACTCCCCAGTCACCAGGGGCAGCCTCCACAAGGCCCCCAACCATGTCTCCCACCACCCCCACCCCCCAGTCACCAAGGGCAGCCTCCACAAGGCCCCTACCCATGTCTCCCACCACCCCCACCCCCCAGTCACCAGGGGCAGCCTCCACAAGGCCCCCAACCATGTCTCCCAGCACCCCCACCCCTCCAGTCACCAGGGGCAGCCTCCACCAGGCCCCCACCCATGTCTCCCACCACCCCCACCCCTCCAGTCACCAGGGGCAGCCTCCACAAGGCCCCCACCCATGTCTCCCACCACCCCCACTCCCCCAGTCACCAGGGGCAGCCTCCACAAGGCCCCCACCCATGTCTCCCACCACCCCCACTCCCCCAGTCACCAGGGGCAGCCTCCACAAGGCCCCCACCCATGTCTCCCACCACCCCCACCCCCCAGTCACCAGGGGCAGCCTCCACAAGGCCCCCACCCATGTCTCCCACCACCCCCACTCCCCAGTCACCAGGGGCAGCCTCCACAAGGCCCCCACCCATGTCTCCCACCACCCCCACTCCCCCAGTCACCAGGGGCAGCCTCCACAAGGCCCCCACCCATGTCTCCCACCACCCCCACCCCCCAGCACTGTGGGGCACCTGCCAGCAGGCCCCCAACCATGTCCCACTCATGTCCCCTTGCACCCCCACCCCCCAGCAGGCCCCTACTCATGTCCCCCGGCACCCCCACCCCCCAGCACTGTGGGGCACCTGCCAGCAGGCCCCCATCCATGTCCCACTCATGTCCCCTTGCACCCCCACCCCCCAGCAGGCCCCTACTCATGTCCCCCTGCACCCCCACCCCCCAGCACTGTGGGGCACCTGCCAGCAGGCCCCCAACCATGTCCCACTCATGTCCCCTTGCACCCCCACCCCCCAGCACTGTGGGGCACCTGCAAGCAGGCCCCCAACCATGTCCCCTTGCACCCCCACCCCCCAGCACTGTGGGGCACCTGCCAGCAGGCCCCCAACCATGTCTCCCACCACCCCCACCCCCCAGTCACCAGGGGCAGCCTCCACAAGGCCCCCACCCATGTCTCCCACCACCCCCACCCCCCAGTCACCAGGGGCAGCCTCCACAAGGCCCCCAACCATGTCTCCCAGCACCCCCACCCCTCCAGTCACCAGGGGCAGCCTCCAGCAGGCCCCCAACCATGTCTCCCACCACCCCCACCCCCCAGTCACCAGGGGCAGCCTCCACCAGGCCCCCACCCATGTCTCCCACCACCCCCACTCCCCAGTCACCAGGGGCAGCCTCCACAAGGCCCCCACCCATGTCTCCCACCACCCCCACCCCCCAGTCACCAGGGGCAGCCTCCACAAGGCCCCCACCCATGTCTCCCACCACCCCCACCCCCCAGTCACCAGGGGCAGCCTCCACAAGGCCCCCAACCATGTCTCCCAGCACCCCCACCCCTCCAGTCACCAGGGGCAGCCTCCACCAGGCCCCCACCCATGTCTCCCACCACCCCCACCCCTCCAGTCACCAGGGGCAGCCTCCACAAGGCCCCCACCCATGTCTCCCACCACCCCCACTCCACCAGTCACCAGGGGCAGCCTCCACAAGGCCGCCACCCATGTCTCCCACCACCCCCACCCCCCAGTCACCAGGGGCAGCCTCCACCAGGCCCCCACCCATGTCTCCCACCACCCCCACCCCCCAGTCACCAGGGGCAGCCACCACCAGGCCCTCACCCATGTCTCCCACCACCCCTCCAGTCACCAGGGGCAGCCTCCACAAGGCCCCCACCCATGTCTCCCACCACCCCCACTCCCCCAGTCACCAGGGGCAGCCTCCACAAGGCCGCCACCCATGTCTCCCACCACCCCCACCCCCCAGTCACCAGGGGCAGCCTCCACCAGGCCCCCATCCATGTCTCCCACCACCCCCACTCCCCAGTCACCAGGGGCAGCCTCCACAAGGCCCCCAACCATGTCTCCCACCACCCCCACCCCCCAGTCACCAAGGGCAGCCTCCACAAGGCCCCCACCCATGTCTCCCACCACCCCCACCCCCCAGTCACCAGGGGCAGCCTCCACAAGGCCCCCAACCATGTCTCCCAGCACCCCCACCCCTCCAGTCACCAGGGGCAGCCTCCACCAGGCCCCCACCCATGTCTCCCACCACCCCCACCCCTCCAGTCACCAGGGGCAGCCTCCACAAGGCCCCCACCCATGTCTCCCACCACCCCCACTCCCCCAGTCACCAGGGGCAGCCTCCACAAGGCCCCCACCCATGTCTCCCACCACCCCCACCCCCCAGTCACCAGGGGCAGCCTCCACAAGGCCCCCACCCATGTCTCCCACCACCCCCACTCCCCCAGTCACCAGGGGCAGCCTCCACAAGGCCCCCACCCATGTCTCCCACCACCCCCACACCCCAGTCACCAGGGGCAGCCTCCACAAGGCCCCCACCCATGTCTCACACCACCCCCACCCCTCCAGTCACCAGGGGCAGCCTCCACAAGGCCCCCCACCATGTCTCCCACCACCCCCACCCCCAGCAGGCCCCCACTCATGTCCCCCTGCACCCCCACCCCCCAGCACTGTGGGGCACCTGCCAGCAGGCCCCAAATCATGTCCCCTTGCACCCCCACCCCCCAGCACTGTGGGGCACCTGCAAGCAGGCCCCCAACCATGTCCCCTTGCACCCCCACCCCCCAGCACTGTGGGGCACCTGCCAGCAGGCCCCCAACCATGTCTCCCACCACCCCCACCCCCCAGTCACCAGGGGCAGCCTCCACAAGGCCCCCACCCATGTCTCCCACCACCCCCACCCCCCAGTCACCAGGGGCAGCCTCCACAAGGCCCCCAACCATGTCTCCCAGCACCCCCACCCCTCCAGTCACCAGGGGCAGCCTCCAGCAGGCCCCCAACCATGTCTCCCACCACCCCCACCCCCCAGTCACCAGGGGCAGCCTCCACCAGGCCCCCACCCATGTCTCCCACCACCCCCACTCCCCAGTCACCAGGGGCAGCCTCCACAAGGCCCCCACCCATGTCTCCCACCACCCCCACCCCCCAGTCACCAGGGGCAGCCTCCACAAGGCCCCCACCCATGTCTCCCACCACCCCCACCCCCCAGTCACCAGGGGCAGCCTCCACAAGGCCCCCAACCATGTCTCCCAGCACCCCCACCCCTCCAGTCACCAGGGGCAGCCTCCACCAGGCCCCCACCCATGTCTCCCACCACCCCCACCCCTCCAGTCACCAGGGGCAGCCTCCACAAGGCCCCCACCCATGTCTCCCACCACCCCCACTCCCCCAGTCACCAGGGGCAGCCTCCACAAGGCCGCCACCCATGTCTCCCACCACCCCCACCCCCCAGTCACCAGGGGCAGCCTCCACCAGGCCCCCACCCATGTCTCCCACCACCCCCACCCCCCAGTCACCAGGGGCAGCCACCACCAGGCCCTCACCCATGTCTCCCACCACCCCTCCAGTCACCAGGGGCAGCCTCCACAAGGCCCCCACCCATGTCTCCCACCACCCCCACTCCCCCAGTCACCAGGGGCAGCCTCCACAAGGCCGCCACCCATGTCTCCCACCACCCCCACCCCCCAGTCACCAGGGGCAGCCTCCACCAGGCCCCCATCCATGTCTCCCACCACCCCCACTCCCCAGTCACCAGGGGCAGCCTCCACAAGGCCCCCAACCATGTCTCCCACCACCCCCACCCCCCAGTCACCAAGGGCAGCCTCCACAAGGCCCCCACCCATGTCTCCCACCACCCCCACCCCCCAGTCACCAGGGGCAGCCTCCACAAGGCCCCCAACCATGTCTCCCAGCACCCCCACCCCTCCAGTCACCAGGGGCAGCCTCCACCAGGCCCCCACCCATGTCTCCCACCACCCCCACCCCTCCAGTCACCAGGGGCAGCCTCCACAAGGCCCCCACCCATGTCTCCCACCACCCCCACTCCCCCAGTCACCAGGGGCAGCCTCCACAAGGCCCCCACCCATGTCTCCCACCACCCCCACCCCCCAGTCACCAGGGGCAGCCTCCACAAGGCCCCCACCCATGTCTCCCACCACCCCCACTCCCCCAGTCACCAGGGGCAGCCTCCACAAGGCCCCCACCCATGTCTCCCACCACCCCCACACCCCAGTCACCAGGGGCAGCCTCCACAAGGCCCCCACCCATGTCTCACACCACCCCCACCCCTCCAGTCACCAGGGGCAGCCTCCACAAGGCCCCCCACCATGTCTCCCACCACCCCCACCCCCAGCAGGCCCCCACTCATGTCCCCCTGCACCCCCACCCCCCAGCACTGTGGGGCACCTGCCAGCAGGCCCCAAATCATGTCCCCTTGCACCCCCACCACCCAGCAGGCCCCCACTCATGTCCCCCTGCACACCCACCCCCCAGCACTGTGGGGCACCTGCCAGCAGGCCCCCAACCATGTCCCCTTGCACCCCCAGCACTGTGGGGCACCTGCCAGAAGGCCCCAACCATGTCTCCCACCACCCCCACCCCTCCAGTCACCAGGGGCAGCCTCCACAAGGCCCCCCACCATGTCTCCCACCACCCCCACCCCAAGCAGGCTCCCACTCATGTCCCCTTGCACCCCCACCCCCCAGCACTGTGGGGCACCTGCCAGCAGGCCCCCAACCATGTCCCACTCATGTCCCCTTGCACCCCCACCCCCCAGCAGGCCCCTACTCATGTCCCCCTGCACCCCCACCCCCCAGCACTGTGGGGCACCTGCCAGCAGGCCCCCAATCATGTCCGCTTGCAACCCCACCCCCCAGCAGGCCCCCACTCATGTCCCCCTGCACCCCCACCCCCAGCACTGTGGGGCACCTGCCAGCAGGCCCCCAACCATGTCCCCTTGCACCCCCACCCCCCAGCACTGTGGGGCACCTGCCAGCAGGCCCCCAACCATGTCCCACTCATGTCCCCTCGCACCCCCACCCCCCAGCAGGCCCCTACTCATGTCCCCCGGCACCCCCACCCCCCAGCACTGTGGGGCACCTGCCAGCAGGCCCCCAACCATGTCCCACTCATGTCCCCTTGCACCCCCACCCCCCAGCAGGCCCCTACTCATGTCCCCCTGCACCCCCACCCCCCAGCACTGTGGGGCACCTGCCAGCAGGCCCCCAACCATGTCCCACTCATGTCCCCTTGCACCCCCACCCCCCAGCACTGTGGGGCACCTGCAAGCAGGCCCCCAACCATGTCCCCTTGCACCCCCACCCCCCAGCACTGTGGGGCACCTGCCAGCAGGCCCCCAACCATGTCTCCCACCACCCCCACCCCCAGTCACCAGGGGCAACCTCCACAAGGCCCCCACCCATGTCTCCCACCACCCCCACCCCCCAGTCACCAGGCGCAGCCTCCACAAGGCCCCCAACCATGTCTCCCAGCACCCCCACCCCTCCAGTCACCAGGGGCAGCCTCCACCAGGCCCCCACCCATGTCTCCCACCACCCCCACCCCTCCAGTCACCAGGGGCAGCCTCCACAAGGCCCCCACCCATGTCTCCCACCACCCCCACTCCCCCAGTCACCAGGGGCAGCCTCCACAAGGCCGCCACCCATGTCTCCCACCACCCCCACCCCCCAGTCACCAGGGGCAGCCTCCACCAGGCCCCCACCCATGTCTCCCACCACCCCCACCCCCCAGTCACCAGGGGCAGCCTCCACCAGGCCCCCACCCATGTCTCCCACCACCCCCACCCCTCCAGTCACCAGGGGCAGCCTCCACAAGGCCCCCACCCATGTCTCCCACCACCCCCACTCCCCCAGTCACCAGGGGCAGCCTCCACAAGGCCGCCACCCATGTCTCCCACAACCCCCACCCCCCAGTCACCAGGGGCAGCCTCCACCAGGCCCCCACCCATGTCTCCCACCACCCCCACTCCCCAGTCACCAGGGGCAGCCTCCACAAGGCCCCCACCCATGTCTCCCACCACCCCCACCCCCCAGTCACCAGGGGCAGCCTCCACAAGGCCCCCACCCATGTCTCCCACCACCCCCAGTCACCAGGGGCAGCCTCCACAAGGCCCCCAACCATGTCTCCCAGCACCCCCACCCCTCCAGTCACCAGGGGCAGCCTCCACCAGGCCCCCACCCATGTCTCCCACCACCCCCACCCCTCCAGTCACCAGGGGCAGCCTCCACAAGGCCCCCACCCATGTCTCCCACCACCCCCACTCCCCCAGTCACCAGGGGCAGCCTCCACAAGGCTCCCACCCATGTCTCCCACCACCCCCACCCCCCAGTCACCAGGGGCAGCCTCCACAAGGCCCCCACCCATGTCTCCCACCACCCCCACTCCCCCAGTCACCAGGGGCAGCCTCCACAAGGCCCCCACCCATGTCTCCCACCCCCCCCCCAGTCACCAGGGGCAGCCTCCACAAGGCCCCCACCCATGTCTCACACCACCCCCACCCCTCCAGTCACCAGGGGCAGCCTCCACAAGGCCCCCCACCATGTCTCCCACCACCCCCACCCCCAGCAGGCCCCCACTCATGTCCCCTTGCACCCCCACCCCCCAGCACTGTGGGGCACCTGCCAGCAGGCCCCCAACCATGTCTCCCACCACCCCCACCCCTCCAGTCACCAGGGGCAGCCTCCACAAGGCCCCCCACCATGTCTCCCACCACCCCCACCCCCAGCAGGCCCCCACTCATGTCCCCTTGCACCCCCACCCCCCAGCACTGTGGGGCACCTGCCAGCAGGCCCCCAACCATGTCCCACTCATGTCCCCTTGCACCCCCACCCTCCAGCAGGCCCCTACTCATGTCCCTCTGCACCCCCACCCCCCAGCACTGTGGGGCACCTGCCAGCAGGCCCCCGATCATGTCCCCTTGCACCCCCACCCCCCAGCAGGCCCCCACTCATGTCCCCCTGCACCCCCACCCCCAGCACTGTGGGGCACCTGCCAGCAGGCCCCCAACCATGTCCCCTTGCACCCCCACCCCCCAGCACTGTGGGGCACCTGCCAGCAGGCCCCCAACCATGTCTCCCACCACCCCCACCCCTCCAGTCACCAGGGGCAGCCTCCACAAGGCCCCCCACCATGTCTCCCACCACCCCCACCCCCAGCAGGCCCCCACTCATGTCCCCTTGCACCACCACCCCCCAGCACTCTGGGGCACCTGCCAGCAGGCCCCCAACCATGTCCCACTCATGTCCCCTTGCACCCCCACCCCCCAGCAGGCCCCTACTCATGTCCCCCTGCACCCCCACCCCCCAGCACTGTGGGGCACCTGCCAGCAGGCCCCCAATCATGTCCCCTTGCACCCCCACCCCCCAGCAGGCCCCCACTCATGTCCCCCTGCACCCCCACCCCCCAGCACTGTGGGGCACCTGCCAGCAGGCCCCCAACCATGTCCCCTTGCACCCCCACCCCCCAGCACTGTGGGGCACCTGCCAGCAGGCCCCCAACCATGTCCCACTCATGTCCCCTTGCACCCCCACCCCCCAGCAGGCCCCTACTCATGTCCCCCTGCACCCCCACCCCCCAGCACTGTGGGGCACCTGCCAGCAGGCCCCCAACCATGTCCCACTCATGTCCCCTTGCACCCCCACCCCCCAGCACTGTGGGGCACCTGCCAGCAGGCCCCCAACCATGTCCCCTTGCACCCCCACCCCCCAGCACTGTGGGGCACCTGCCAGCAGGCCCCCAACCATGTCTCCCACCACCCCCACCCCTCCAGTCACCAGGGGCAGCCTCCACAAGGCCCCCCACCATGTCTCCCACCACCCCCACCCCCAGCAGGCCCCCACTCATGTCCCCTTGCACCCCCACCCCCCAGCACTGTGGGGCACCTGCCAGCAGGCCCCCAACCATGTCCCACTCATGTCCCCTTGCACCCCCACCCCCAGCAGGCCCCTACTCATGTCCCCCTGCACCCCCACCCCCCAGCACTGTGGGGCACCTGCCAGCAGGCCCCCACTCATGTCCCCCTGCACCCCCACCCCCCAGCACTGTGGGGCACCTGCCAGCAGGCCCCCAACCATGTCCCACTCATGTCCCCTTGCACCCCCACCCCCCAGCAGGCCCCCACTCATGTCCCCCTGCACCCCCACCCCCCAGCACTGTGGGGCACCTGCCAGCAGGCCCCCAACCATGTCCCCTTGCACCCCCACCCCCCAGCAGGCCCCCACTCATGTCCCCCTGCCCCCAGGTCCTGACGAAACGCAATCATGGCAGTAATGGGCAGCATACCCAGCACAAACACCCAGCCAAGGATTGCATCCACCCACATAGTAGATGCAATTACATGATACAACCCCAATGGCAAGTATGTAAATGAACACATGTCCCTCACACACACATACACAATGGGTGCAAGTGAATGTCAAAACCCATATCATGACATGCATGAAACCAATGAGAAAATACCACAAATGTAAGTAATAAATAGATGTATTAAAGATGAAAATGAAGTAAAGAAATAAAACACACAACAATGGGGATGACAAAACAAATGGTCCATGTCCGAGAACTAATAGAAAAAATCAAAAAACAAAGGAATCCAAAAACTAATGTAGTCCAAAGCAAAATAATGGGGGGAAAAATAAGGAAAAACCATTGCCTCATGGTGAACACAAATATAAATCCAACAAATGTTTTCCAAACATCAAACTATGTACAAGAACATCCCAGGGTCCATGAGGCCAACACCATAAATTAAACCTACTACTACTAACTAATAATAAAAATATATACAGAAAAGTGGCCATTGTCCGAGCGGTCCAAAAAAAAGTTAAAAAATAAAGGAAACCTAACACTAACTAACTAAAGAACTATATACAATGGCAGCGGGCAAGTCCTGCGGCTCACTCTGTGATGTTGCCGGCCAGGGCATCCTCGAACTCCATGTCGATGTCCCGGAGGCGGGACTCTGTCCTGGCCCCGAGGTCTCACAGGGACAACCCCGTGTCCACCTCAAACTCCCTGCGAGCTTCCTCGAGGCACTCAGCCCACCTCAACGCCCGACGCATGGAGAACTCTGCCCTGACCATGGTGAGCCGCTCCTCTTCCGCCCGCTGCCGCTCCGCACCTATCCGCTGGACCAACTGCTCCCACACGGAAGACACTGCCATCCCAGGGTTCTCCTGCCCTCCGGCCGATGCCTGCCCCTCTGATCTTGATGGCCCCGAGCCATGATGCCTCCCACGTCGAGCCTGCTGCTGCCTCCGACGCCACTGCCTCTGCCAGCACGACGGCATCCAGGCTGATGGAATCCACCGATGCCGTCGTGCACGTGCCCTGCCAGATGATGCCGGCACATCCTCCATCTGCAGGGGGACAGTTGCTGGTGTGTCCACCCCTGCTGGACCTTCGACTCCCGACTGTGGCAGGGATGGGGTCCCCACCGAGCTGGCTGCGTTGGTCGGGGCAGGTCCACAGGGGGCCCTGGTGGCATCTGGGCCGGAAGACGGCATGGAGCACGACTGGCGCATAGCCACCACAGAGGAGAGGGTCGCCAGAAGGTCACACACATGTAGGAAACCCCCGACCATGGCGGCTCCCAAATGGTTCACGTACGCACGGTGCTCTTCGTGATGATGTGCATGCTCCTCCCGGGAAGCATGCACCTCATCACGAATGCCAGCCGTGCGCAACGCGACACCAATCAGGACCCTCTCCACACGGCCAGGGGTCCCCTCGTCCGCAGGTAGAGGAGTGTCAGATGACATGGACATCTCCCCTACCTGCGGATGGGCCTGGGATGGGGCATCCCTGCTGGTGCATGGTGGTGCAGTCACAGTGTCAGGGACAGTGACATGCACAGGCACCTCCACGGCGACCTGTGCTGCCTCCTGCCCCTGGCCCTGGACTGCACCACTTGCACCAGCGGGGATGGCCCCACCAGGCCCCATGTGTGGCTCAGTAGCGGCCTCCTCCCCCTCTGTGGAAACCACCAACCTGGATGTCTCCACGCCGTCTTCCGCCGGTGCAAGCCCCTGTGGGGGCTCACCCACCCCTTCCGCTGCAGCCGTGGTGGCATCCCCGCCGCTCTGCTCCACAGCGCCTTCTCCGCCCTCTTCTTCACTTGCCACTGTGTAGAGGGAGACATAGAACACAAGCATCAGGGTACTGTACAATGGTCCCCTAGACAGGAAGCAACAGCAGATGAGTGGCACTGTCATACATCACTTCCATCATGTCCCTCCACAACACATGGGTCAGTGCAGGCAAAACACATACAGTAACAGGCATGGCGCATGCCATGGACATTGGCATACATGACCAGGGGACTCATGATTCATACAATGTTGGTTTTAAACTCACATGCATCATCGGTCTTGCCATCACATGCACACACCTCACCGTAGTTCCATCCATCTGGCCTCGTACACCACAGACGCAGTGGATACAAGGATGACTAGGCTGCATCAGTGAATCTGAACATTGTCACAGACATGTGTCATGCATCCATGGCAGTTACAAGTCACAGACACGCAGGTCAGACACACACACATGGACACCATACGTGTACATGGGACCAGCACCCATCCCTCACCCCCACCCATGTCCAGGAACAGAGACTGCCATGCTTCCATGTGTCCATTCCGCACAGAGCCCCCCATGTTGCAATAGAACACATGTACCAACCATGTGGTTCACACATCACTGTACTCACATGCCTGACCATGATGTCCCTGCACACACACATACGTACATGGCCTATGTCACACATACAGGCAGGTATCAGACAACCAGCACACTGCAACATGCCCTGTCTCACACAGTAATGCTTGGCCACTTACCGGCCAACTCCAGATCGGTCTGCCTCCGAAGGATCTTGGCGTGGAGCGCTGGGTCTACGCGTTCCAGGACCCTCATCTGGATGTCACTCAGGCGTGCCCGACCCCCCTCCGCGAGGCGCCGGGCCTTATTGAGGGTCCTGGACCTCAAGTCCTCCCAGCGCTTCTTGATGTGCTTGATGTCGCGGGTTGCCACCCCCTCCGCGTTGATGGCAACCACTACATCGTCCCAGATCCTCTCCCGTCCTTCCTTGTTGGCGCGTGGTCTTCCGAAGAGGGCATCATAATGCCCCAGGACATGCTCCACCAGGACACCAACTTCCTTGTCACTGAAGCTGGTGGCCCTCTGCCTCTCTGGCTGGGGGTCGCCACTGGTCTCAGATGGTGCTTGCCCCGACATGGCGATCCCCGAGGCAGGCGTGGGTGGGCAACTGGGTCCTGGGGCTGGGCTGTGGAGCGATGGTATCCCAGTCGGGAGTCTACTGTTCCAGCAGGGGTCGACACAGCAACTGGACCCCTGCAGATGGCTGATGTGCAGGCACCAAATGGCAGGGCACGGTGGCAGCAGGCAGGCAGGCAGGCAGGCAGGCAGGCAGGCAGCAGCAGATGGCACGTGGGAGGCTGCTCGGGGCACTGGGGGGCAGTGATTCGGCCTTCAAGGCAGGAGCGTGGTCTTCCGTGTGTATTCGCGTGGCCAGCTTGATACGGAGTGATTTGGCACGTGAAAAATCTGCACGTCAGCGTGTAATTCGAGGAAAGGCCCTTAGCGCGTAAGCGCATCTGCACGCATACGCATTTTCATTGGACCAAAGGCCCTCAGCGCGTGAGCGCGTCTGTGACGTGTCGTGCGAGGGTGTATCCCTCATTGCACGTGATGACAGAACACACGTGGATTTCAACCAATCGCGTGTGAAAGTTCACGGCACCCCGGAACACACGTACCCAGGCCAATCGCGTGTAGATTTTCTCGCGCACCCCTGTAATACACGTACCCAGGCCAATCGCGTGTGGAACTACCCACGCACCCGGAAACACACGTACCCAGGCTAATCGCGCGTGTAATGCGCGTAATCGCGCGTGAAAAACTGCACGTCCGCGTGTAATGCGCGTAATCGCGCGTGAAAAACTGCACGTCCGCATGTGACGTGACGCGCGCGTGCGTTTCCCTCAGCACGGGTTAAAGGTGAGCGGGCCCAGCAGTTCGCTGTACGTGCCTTCCGTGGAGACCGACGTGTGTTGCTTCCAGTTGTTTCGCGCGCCATCTACTTCACAGCTCTCAAGGACGTATCTCTTCTTTTGGCGGGGGTATTGGCTACGCGTGTTTTTCTGCATCGCGCTAGTCAGACGGTGAGTCGCAAACGCTCCTTTTCCCACTGCGGGTGCCCCTGTGTATTGCACCCATTTTCGATGTCATCGTAGCCTGCGTGTCCCACGCGTACGCGTTATTCGTGTTACTGGGTGCCACCGCGTACTGCGGGAGGTTAAATCCACGCACGTAGGCTGCAGGGTTGCGTGCACGGTTTTACTGCAGTTTTGGGGTGCCTGAGCGTTGCGTGACCCGTCACCACATCACCGGGGTCACATACAGCCTTGCAGGTGCAGGGGGGCTGTTAACATCTTGCTTCCCACCCCCTTCACCCCAATTGCCCAGGTCAATTGTGCTGTACACCTCCCATTGGCACCACTCCATCTGTGCCAGCACTATTACATCTGTGCCATGGTTGGGAGGCCACCAAAGGTGAGGGGCGCCTCAGCTGGGCGTACTCCTCGTGGCGGGCGTGGTCGGGGACGTGGCCGTGGTGACCAGGGAGTAGGGGGACTCCAGGGTGTCCAGGGCAGCCACAGAGGGGGAAGAGGCAGGGGTGCGCCACTTGAGCACAATGTTGTGCCATGTGTTGGTGCAGCCATGCCACCACCCCCTGTGGTTCCGGGGGATGCAGCTCCTGCATCTGGCACTGGCACCCGTATGACCCGGCAGTCCGTTCCATCGACTGCCACGGGCCCAAGGGTAGCGGTAGCTGCAGGTGCAGCTGTGGACACCGCCACCCAGGCTCAGGGTCTGCCAGCGCAGGCTGCGTTGGCACTTGAAGAGCCCTTGGTAGATCTCCAACAGGCCAGGGGGGAAACCATATGGGCACGCCGGGCTGCTCAGACCAAGACACGTGTCCCTGGGGCAGTCATGTCATCTGCTGCCCCAAACAGCCGGGTGTTGGCAAGTGCAGGGGCAGATGCACCCAACAGCACCCCGGTTGTGAGTCTGCCAACCAGGACCGTTGCGGTCAATGACCCTGCCACAGCTGATGTTGCTGCGCAGGGTCCATTAGTGGGCACCCAGCTGCCACTGACACAAGTCAGGCCTTTGGTCATCCCTCCACCTGCCACTCCCTCGGCTCAATCCACCGAACCCACTGGCCATACTGGTCAGGGCGGCATTAGCCAGCCAGGGTCTGCGCCACAGTCCAAGAGGAGGAAGGTTGCACCTGTAGCACAGGCTGGGACCCCACACACAGCCACGACCTCCTGCACGTCGAGGAAGAAGCCTTTCTGTAAGCAGGAACTGGGCTTCCTCGTGGACTACGTGCGGGGACACAGCCGTGACATGCTAGTGGGTGCCAATAGTCAGACTACGGCTGCCCAACGTGACACCCACTGGAAGCATGTTGCGGAACATGTCAGTTCATTCGGCCATGAGGTGCGCACGGCGCAGGAGTGCAAAAAGCGCTGGAATTACATCAAGCGCAGCACTAAGGCTAAGCGTGCCTCAAATTACAACTTGACTCTGGTGACTGGCGGTGGGCCTGCACCAGAGGAGGAAGAACTCACTCCGCATGAGGCTCTCGTTGCGGAGTTCATACCACCAGAATTGGTCGAAGGTGTGGGAGAGATGCTGGACTTTGATGCCCAGTCCAGTGAGTGTTGATGCGTAGTTGTTGAGGACGTGTGTGTTTCACTTGTGGGATGTGTTGTGCATGATTGCTGCTACATGTGACGTGTACATGGTTCTGATGTGTAAGTAATGCAATGCTACCGTCATGCATGTCTCCTCTGCCTGCATGCGGGACTCCATGTGGGCATGCTCCCTTGCCCCTCCTCCGCCACTCTGCACCCCAGTTCCACCTTTGCACTGGTCTGCTACATTCTTGCCAATGTGTAGTTTCTTGTTCATGTGTCCTGTGTAGATGCTAACTTCCAGCTTAGAAACTGCCAGACATATGCCATGTGGTACAGCCTAAGTACTCGATGCAGGGTATCCCTCTTGTACTGTGCATGGGTCAGATGTCCCGTAGGGACATGAGTGCCCATTCATGCTCCATGTGCATTGCACGCATGCCCCTATGTGTCCTTGACTGGATGATCACTGTAATATGAGTCCTTGGTTACATACATTGCCTGCCATATTATCGGCCTCCCCATGTCAACTGTGGCTCAGTCCTGCGTTGCACACATGTTTAGGCTCTGACAATCTGTGTGGCTCACAGGCCTCAGCCTGTTCAATGGCCAATGACTCTGTCCAACTCTTGTCGTGTCTTCTTCACACGTGGCTGGCCTCCGGATCTTCCATCATGTGTCCTGCCCACTGTCCCAGCATCATTTGCAGTGTTGTAATTTGAATCACATTAAGCTGTTGATGCCAGTCAACACTGCTTGTCAATACACAGGTGTATGGGCAGCCTTTTGATACCATGCTAGGCATCCCTGCTTTGGTACTGGGGTGGAGGGGTGCTTGGCTGCTAGACATGGTACACATTGAATACACAATGCACGTGATGTCTGAATTTGACATTGCACTGCCTTCACATTTCCTGGCACACACCATGGAGTGCTTGTATATGTAGGTAGTGAGTGGCGTACACATTTTCAGCACTGCATAGACCCACTTCCATGCAAACTGCCACCTTTCAACAGGTCTGATCACAGAAGCTATTCAAAGTAGACCCAGCATGCATGCCAGGTCATATGTTGTGTGTCACATGTCTGCCGGATGCCTTTGCTGTCGGTGTGTGTGTGTGTTGTGTGCTTCTGACATGTGTAGTGACCTTTTCCTCTCTATTTTTCAGGTGATGACGCAATGGATGCAGAGGATGGTGTTGTCATGCCAGACACAGGGTTGGTAAGACCACATCAACCCGGCACTAGTGGGGGTCGTGGGGTGGTAGGCCACGAAAACCCCCAAGTGCTGCAGTCCATCCTGTCTCTGGCTGCCTATGAGTCCAGCCTTGATGACGACTCTGACGTCCATGTTGAGTTGGATGAGCATCAAGTCCATGTGTCAGGGGTGAGTGATTCTGATGTGGACACTCCTCTGTCTGCGACACCTGCACTGAGGGATCAGACAGTCTTGGTTCCTCCGCCAGTGGTGGATCGGGACGCAGGGTCACCCTCCACACCAGTCACTGATGTGCCTGGGACATCACGTCGACGGGGGTATGTAGTCGTGCAGCCGCAGGCGGTGCCAACACAGCGAGGACCTCCGGTCCTTGGGTCCCGCAGGGGTCAAGCCCGGCAATGCGGTCGCCGCGCGCAACCGCTGTATACTGAGTGGGAGCAAGACATGACTGCCAATTCCGAACGGCAGGGGGCAGCAATGGAGAACATCGCTGACAGCATGGAGCGTGTGGCCCGATCTGTGCCCCCCCCTGCTAGGCAGGTGCTTCTCCAGCAGCAGGCGGCACGGTCCACGGCCCGCTCGCTCAGGCTGGGCATGGCGGCCTCAGACAGGGCACGCCAGGCTGAAATGTCGTCTCTGCGTCAAGCAATTGCTGCTCACGCAGAGGTGCACATGGATGCCCTGAGGGAGGAGTATGCCTCCCTCAGATCCACTCTCGGTGTCCTTATGATGTCCCAGAGGCAGCAGGCAGAGGAGAGGTTTGCACAGCTTGAGCGCACCATCTCGGCTGAGCTACAGGCTTGCCGGGAGGTGCAGCGGTTGTCCAGCCAGGCCTTGCAGGAGGAACTCCGTGTTACACGTGCTACCTTGCAAGAGGAAGCACGTGTATCACGTGAGGTTCTGCATGCAGACCTATGTAACATCGCCACACAGAACCATGCTCACCTGTCCGGCAGACTTGCTGCCGACGAGGGGCAAGCTGCGGCTAGGCGTGGCCAGGCTACTGTGCCACGTCCTCCTTTCCGGGATGAGCCAGACTCGGACGACCATCTATCTCCCACATAGGTCGTGCTGTGCAGGCGTTGAGCCCATGGAGGTATTTTTTTTTGGCTCAGCATCATCGCATGTGGATGTTGAGCAGCACCCTGTACCTCCCCCCTCCTGGGTGCCTCCCCTCCCCCCCGGGTCGTATGTGGCCATTTTTGATTTTTCGTTTAGTTTAGTTAGTTAAGTTTCTGTTTGATAGTTAGTTTAAATAGGTAATGTAGGTTTTCCATAGTTAGTGTAATTAGTTAATAGTTGAGTTAGTTTAAAATTTGTAGTCTATTGTGCTTTCATGTGACAGTGCGGTGCCTTGTGGTTTTTGAAGGCATCCACTGTCTGTTCCAGCTGGGCCCTTCATGGTTGTCTTGTGTATGTGTTTGCTGCTTGGGTTCCTTGACTCACATATGCCACTCCTGCCTCCCTTATCCATGGGCTCGCAAGGATGGTTCGGTGTTACAGAATTTTACACAAGGGCTTTGGACTGTCATATCTGTGGCATGTCTGGTGCTTTGTGACTTGTGTTGACACCCCTAGTGGGGATGATTTAGGTGTAATTGTCCACTGTTCAGCTTTTGCTAGATGGGGTGTGTCATGATTAATGTGGACATTGATTGCTATGCATTGTGTATTATGTCTCATTTCTTTCCTGTACACGTGCCTGTTGCAATTCATGCTGTAGATAGTGTTCCACACTTTGGAAGTCAAAGACGGACTGATGGTGTGATTTGTGATGTGACTCTCTGACATGGTCAAGTAATGAGATGCCTGATGAGACACACACAGATCACTTTGATGCATTAATCATTTGTTTCATGCACTTTCTGCAGGGGGATGAGGCACCAGAGCACCTTTGCCAGCAGACATGGCCCATTGGACGACGGATTTCCTGACCCGTTTGTTGGTGCCCACATGCACATGTGTGCACGAGCAGAGCCACAGTGATTGCAGACCCACATCCTAGAACTGCTGACATGTTCCAAGGAACTCCAGGCAAGGTGAGCATCACAGGGCGGCCACGACACAGCAAAGCTTGCACCAGGCGAGTTGCACATGCAGGCTTAGTCACAGCACTGAGGGTGAGCTTAGACGAATATTGGTGTTGAAGCACACAATGCAGCTCAGATGTGTTTGTGGACTGATGGCTGTTGATAGTAGGGTTGTCTGGGACACATGCAGGGGCAGTGGCACATACCCTGCGGTACACCAAGGTTCATTGAGGCACTTGTATCAACCATGTAGCCTTCCGAGACATGGAAAGGGGCAGCTCACAGGGACATACAGCAAGGGACATACTTGGGTGCAGTGCATGTCTATTCCACGTACTTCATGATAAATGCACTGCCAACTTTGTTTTGGTCATGGTGGTACGCAACTTGTTCTGTAGTCATGGCTTGCCATATGGGTCTGTCTGCTTACCCAGGGAACATTGCATGTTGTGTGAATTGTGACACATTGGTGTTCCATTTGCCACGCACCCACCAGCGCCTGACTTACTGCATTGACTGTGTATGACCCGTCACAGGGGTGATGTTATATATGGGTACGAAGCATCGAGCACTGATTGTCTGTTTGTAGGGTAGTTTGTTGCTATGGGGCATGTTTTGTGTTGTGTTTTCGTGTAATTGGCACATACAGGTTGTTGACTGTGTCTCTCTTTGCAGCATTGGAGTGCTCCTGTAACCGGCCCTGAGAGTGCGCAGGCAGGAGGCCAGCACTCAAAACCAGAGCTAAGTGTCTTGTTGTTTTCCTTACAAACTGCCCTGCATAGGCTTGCTGGGGAGTGTACTGATGCATGGATGTATGTGTGGTCCTATTTGGTATGTTTTTTTCCCTATTCACCCGTGATCCTATGCGATTATGAAACCTGTACCCTCTACCCGGTGTTCCTGCTTCCCGTGCCTATCCAAGCAACGTTCCCTGACCCTCTTTCCCCACTGGGGTTGCGGATGCCTGTGTAAGCCCCGAACTTGCAGGCGCCAAAACCCTGGAGGGGGTGGTTGGTTCGTACCACTCCTGAGCCTGGACTACAGAAGGCCATGACAATGATGTCCAAGTTTGTTTGGATTGTGTATGTGTTCATGCAGGTTGTAAATTTTCGTGCATTCCCTAGTTTCATGTGTCATTCCTCCTCCCCTCACCTGCCACTCATTCCAGTCATCCAGTGTGTATACTGGAGGGGTGGGGGTGGTGGGAGACATGGGTGGGGGCCTTGTGGAGGCTGCCCCTGGTGACTGGAGGGGTGGGGGTGGTGGGAGACATGGTTGGGGGCCTGCTGGCAGGTGCCCCACAGTGCTGGGGGGTGGGGGTGCAGGGGGACATGAGTGGGGGCCTGCTGGGGGGTGGGGGTGCAAGGGGACATGGTTGGGGGCCTGCTGGCAGGTGCCCCACAGTGCTGGGGGGTGGGGGTGCAGGGGGACATGAGTGGGGGCCTGCTGGGGGGTGGGGGTGCAAGGGGACATGGTTGGGGGCCTGCTGGCAGGTGCCCCACAGTGCTGGGGGGTGGGGGTGCAGGGGGACATGAGTGGGGGCCTGCTGGGGGGTGGGGGTGCAAGGGGACATGGTTGGGGCCTGCTGGCAGGTGCCCCACAGTGCTGGGGGTGGGGGCGCAAGGGGACATGAGTGGGGGCCTGCTGGGGGGTGGGGGTGCAAGGGGACATGAGAGGGACATGGTTGGGGGCCTGCTGGCAGGTGCCCCACAGTGCTGGGGGGTGGGGGTGCAGGGGGACATGAGTGGGGGCCTGCTGGGGGGTGGGGGTGCAAGGGGACATGGTTGGGGGCCTGCTGGCAGGTTCCCCACAGTGCTGGGGGGTGGGGGTGCAAGGGGACATGAGTGGGACATGGTTGGGGGCCTGCTGGCAGGTGCCCCACAGTGCTGGGGGGTGGGGGTGCAAGGGGACATGAGTGGGACATGGTTGGGGGCCTGCTGGCAGGTGCCCCACAGTGCTGGGGGGTGGGGGTGCAAGGGGACATGAGTGGGACATGGTTGGGGGCCTGTTGGCAGGTGCCCCACAGTGCTGGGGGGTGGGGGTGCAAGGGGACATGAGTGGGACATGGTTGGGGGCCTGCTGGCAGGTGCCCCACAGTGCTGGGGGGTGGGGGTGCAGGGGGACATGAGTGGGGGCCTGCTGGGGGGTGGGGGTGCAAGGGGACATGGTTGGGGGCCTGCTGGCAGGTGCCCACAGTGCTGGGGGGTGGGGGTGCAAGGGGACATGAGTGGGACACGGTTGGGGGCCTGCTGGCAGGTGCCCCACAGTGCTGGGGGGTGGAGGTGCAGGGGGACATGAGTGGGGGCCTGCTGTGGGTTGGGGGTGGTGGGAGACATGGTTGGGGGCCTGGTGGAGGCTGCCCCTGGTGACTGGAGGGGTGGGGGTGGTGTGAGACATGGTTGGGGGCCTGGTGGAGGCTGCCCCTGGTGACTGGAGGGGTGGGGGTGGTGGGAGACATGGGTGGGGGCCTGGTGGAGGCTGCCCCTGGTGACTGGAGGGGTGGGGGTGGTGGGAGACATGGGTGGGGGCCTGGTGGAGGCTGCCCCTGGTGACTGGAGGGGTGGGGGTGGTGGGAGACATGGGTGGGGGCCTTGTGGAGGCTGCCCCTGGTGACTGGAGGGGTGGGGGTGGTGGGAGACATGGGTGGGGGCCTGGTGGAGGCTGCCCCTGGTGACTGGAGGGGTGGGGGTGGTGGGAGACATGGGTGGGGGCCTTGTGGAGGCTGCCCCTGGTGACTGGAGGGGTGGGGGTGGTGGGAGACATGGGTGGGGGCCTTGTGGAGGCTGCCCCTGGTGACTGGGTGGTGGGGGTGGTGGGAGACATGGGTGGGGGCCTTGTGGAGGCTGCCCCTGGTGACTGGAGGGGTGGGGGTGGTGGGAGACATGGGTGGGGGCCTGGTGGAGGCTGCCCCTGGTGACTGGAGGGGTGGGGGTGGTGTGAGACATGGGTGGGGGCCTTGTGGAGGCTGCCCCTGGTGACTGGGTGGTGGGGGTGGTGTGAGACATGGGTGGGGGCCTTGTGGAGGCTGCCCCTGGTGACTGGGGGGTGGGGGTGGTGGGAGACATGGGTGGGGGCCTGGTGGAGGCTGCCCCTGGTGACTGGAGGGGTGGGGGTGGTGTGAGACATGGGTGGGGGCCTGGTGGAGGCTGCCCCTGGTGACTGGGGGGTGGGGGTGCAAGGGGACATGAGTGGGACATGGTTGGGGGCCTGCTGGCAGGTGCCCCACAGTGCTGGGGGGTGGGGGTACAAGGGGACATGTGGCTTGGCTGGGGGGCATGCCCATGGTGACTGGGGGGTGGGGGTGGTGGGAGACATGGGTGGGGGCCTTGTGGAGGCTGCCCCTGGTGACTGGAGGGGTGGGGGTGGTGGGAGACATGGGTGGGGGCCTTGTGGAGGCTGCCCCTGGTGACTGGGTGGTGGGGGTGGTGGGAGACATGGGTGGGGGCCTTGTGGAGGCTGCCCCTGGTGACTGGAGGGGTGGGGGTGGTGGGAGACATGGGTGGGGGCCTGGTGGAGGCTGCCCCTGGTGACTGGAGGGGTGGGGGTGGTGTGAGACATGGGTGGGGGCCTTGTGGAGGCTGCCCCTGGTGACTGGGTGGTGGGGGTGGTGTGAGACATGGGTGGGGGCCTTGTGGAGGCTGCCCCTGGTGACTGGGGGGTGGGGGTGGTGGGAGACATGGGTGGGGGCCTGGTGGAGGCTGCCCCTGGTGACTGGAGGGGTGGGGGTGGTGTGAGACATGGGTGGGGGCCTGGTGGAGGCTGCCCCTGGTGACTGGGGGGTGGGGGTGCAAGGGGACATGAGTGGGACATGGTTGGGGGCCTGCTGGCAGGTGCCCCACAGTGCTGGGGGGTGGGGGTACAAGGGGACATGTGGCTTGGCTGGGGGGCATGCCCATGGTGGATGGGCTGCCTGCGGGACATGACCAGGGGTGCAGGGTAGTCCCCTGTGGTGTGGGCTGCCTGCAGAGGTCGTGGAGGGGGTAGAGGGGAGACCTGGGAGGACCCACACTGGCATTTCACCTCTTCAACTTCCCGCACACCCACGTAATACACTGCCCCACTCGCACAGGCCCAATCGCGTGTAGGATTTCTCGCGCACCCCTGTAATACACGTACCCAGGCCAATCGCGTGTAGATTTTCTCGCGCACCCCTGAAATCCACGTACCCAGGCCAATCGCGTGTAGCATTTCTCGCGCACCCCTGAAATCCACGTACCCAGGCCAATCGTGTGTAGATTTTCTCGCGCACCCCTGTAATACACGTACCCAGGCCAATCGCGTGTAGATTTTCTCGCGCACCCCTGAAATCCACGTACCCAGGCCAATCGCGTGTAGCATTTCTCGCGCACCCCTGTAATACACGTACCCAGGCCAATTGCGTGTAGATTTTCTCGCGCACCCCTGTAATACACGTACCCAGGCCAATCGCGTGTAGCATTTCTCGCGCACCCCTGAAATCCACGTACCCAGGCCAATCGCGTGTAGATTTTCTCGCGCACCCCTGTAATACACGTACCCAGGCCAATCGCGTGTAGCATTTCTCGCGCACCCCTGAAATCCACGTACCCAGGCCAATCGCGTGTAGATTTTCTCGCGCACCCCTGAAATCCACGTACCCAGGCCAATCGCGTGTAGATTTTCTCGCGCACCCCTGTAATACACGTACCCAGGCCAATCGCGTGTAGAATTTCTCGCGCACCCCTGAAATCCACGTACCCCGCTCAATCGCGTATTTAACTTCCCGCGCGCCACTTTTTTGATGCGCTGGGACTCTACCGCCTGCCTTCGTGTGGCGGCCGTGTTTCAGCTTGTGCGTGTCTTTGGCTGTGCGTGGCTTCGCCCTATTCGATTCCATGAATACGTGTGGTTCGAGTGCGTGTGGGCGTTCCGTCTGCTTCCCTGCAGTACATCCCCAGTTACGCCCTTATTTTTGCGTGTTGTTCCCCATTCCGCGCGTTACGCCCCATGTCCCGCCCACTTTCTGGTGTGTGCGCTGCGGTTGTGCGCTTTCACTGTGCGCGTCGCGCACGCCTTTCGCGATGTTGCAGTGACGTGTGCGCCATGCACAGGTTTGGCGCACATCCCGAGGAAGACACGCGCAGGGACTTCCATGAATCGCACGCGTGCGCGTGCGCCTCTTTTTTTCCGCTTGCGCCTGCTTGCGCCTGCTTGCGCCTCCTTGCGCGTAGATTCTCGGCGCATGTTTGTTCCATGAATCGGCCCCTATGTGTCAGTATGAAGATGCAGAATACTTGAGTACACTACAATCAAATCTAAACAATGAGCAGCGTAGCATTTTTAAAGAAGTAACAAAAGAAATTGCACATGGTGTACAACATGAAAATAAAGAATGTACCTGTCAAAATTACAAACCTATACTATTATACGTTAGTGGTGAAGCTGGTTCAGGCAAAACATTCTCAATCAAAATCATCAGCAAGTTCCTTCAACAATTGACAAACAACAAACTGTCAGCTGTTGTAACTGCCCCCACAGGTTTAGCTGCATACAACATAGGGGGTGTAACTTTATATCGATTACTACTCCTACCAGTAGAACACCAAAACAAATTAGAATATTACAAACTTTCTACATGAGCTGCAATGGAACTACGCATAGTGTTAAAACAAATGACAATGCTACTAATAGATGAAGTGAGCATGGTCTCCAACCTAATGTTGGCTTCGATTCACCTCAGATGACAAGAAGTACTTAAAATAAACTATGAAGAGCTCTTTGCAGGAAAACACATTATTGTTTTCGGAGATCTTCTTCAATTGACACCAGTGAAAGGTGAACCAATTTTTAAAACCGTAGGACACAAACTTTGCCGGAAAACTATTGGTAGCATAGGAAATGTCAACCTTTGGCAACATTTCCAATACAGAGAATTAACAGAAAACATGTGACAGTCTACAGACCTTACCTACGCCAACATTTTAAAAAGTATTAGAGTTGGTGTACTATCTCAAGGAGCACAAGCAATATTAAAAACCTGGAACATCCATGCACTTTATGGGCATAACTCATGTGCTAATGATGTTATGGAACAATTGGCACACAATAATATCAATTGTATGGCCTTAATGCCAACTCTTGTAAGCTGTTCCAAATTCAATGAAACAATGTTGAAAAAAGAAATGCAACCAGTAATTGAAATGTCCGCAACAGACAAACTGGACGTACATGGTATGACATTACACATGTGTGAACAAGCCACAACAAGACTAAATACCTTAGAAAATTCTATCTCAAACACAGCTGGTTTGGAAAAAATATCAAAATGATCCTTAAACTGTAGAGTAATGCTTAAACATAACCTTGACGTGGAACAAGGACTAGTTAATGGAGCACTGGGTACAGTTGTTGGCTTTCCAACATACCCACGTGACAATAACATTCAGTTTGTCAATATTCTCTTTGACAAACTTTCAGAAATAAAAAGGATAGGCCGCTCAACAGCTCGATTCCTTCTCTTCAAAGACATGTATGTACGCAGAGAACAATTTTCTCTAACTGTAGCATATGCAGTCACCATTCATAAATCACAAGGTCTTACCCTAGACAAAGCATTGATAGATATTGGTAACACAGTCTTTAAAGAAGGCATGAGCTACGTAGCACTATCACGCTTACGTACACTTGACGGTCTATTTCTAATCAACTTTGATTCAAATAAAGTAAACGCTGATATTCCTTGCATTTTAGAATACAATAGACTACGTTCTGTATACACCCTCATCTAAAAACATTTCCTGTTCCACAAAAAAGAAAACGTTGTAAAAGAAAAATAATTCAAACAGAAATGCAACAGGATCTCACTGCAAAATCCTCCAAAGAGACAAAAGAAACAAATTCTTCATCAATTACCACAACCAAAGAAGAACCTATGACTCAAAGTAACTCAGGTACTTCCTCAAAGAAGCAACAAACACTCCGAAAAAATTACTTGGACACAGATCTATCTGGACAATTCAAATTTTTCAGATATAACTGGTGTAAGCTGCTACGCAAATGTAGCAATGAATATTCAATTTCAATTACCACCAATTGTTGAGAACATTTACTTACACAGTAGAGACCAATTGTGTTTGCAAATGTTAGTACTTCATAGAAACGCAACAAACAATCCTGTCAACACATATAAGGTTCATGGAATAAGACAAAAATTAGACTACTGTGCTGGAATGGTGCAATTCACTATAAACTCACAAGAAGATCCACATGAATTTCTAATGTACTTACTACAAGTACTGGAAAACAAAAACATACCTATAGATGAAATCTTCCAGATTTCATACTTGTGGAAACATACATGCACTCTCTGCAACAATGTCACACAGGAACAAATCCCTAAGGAACACTTTGTGTATGTATCCATACCTAATTGTGAATCCGTTCCATTTCAGCAACTTGGACAAAATGCAAACAATGGTAGATTTTATACTACCTGCTATTCAGATAATCGCTCCACCATACTAATACAAACACATAGTAAATACATAATACTAATGCTTCTACGTTACAATGCAAATGGAACCAAAAACAACTGCAAACTAACTGGATTCACACATGGTCAAGTATCACTTGGTAAGAAAACCTTCACAACAATAGGTATAATCTACCACGCAGGAGCCACAACCAATGCAGGTCACTACACTGCATATATTAAAAAGAAATGTGGTTGGTTCGAATTAAATGACAATACCATTACTCTAAAGCAAAGATCACCAGCAAATCATACAAACGCTTATTTAATATTCTTAAAACCAAAATTTAATAACTAAGCTGTACTTAAACATTAACAAAACCTCAATTAAAAAACTATAAACAGTTAGAATACGCCAACAGGTATATAACTGCCCCAATATTTTGCAACAACCAAACAAATAAATCAATACCACTAAATTATAACATAAAATAGACAGAACATGCCAACAGGTATCTAACTGTGTCATGATGCCTGCCTCCAAGGAGCCAAACCAGACCCGGCACCCTCAGAGACAGACACCATGCATTCAAGGGAAGTCCCAGCAGCCCCAGATGGGGGCCCTTTGGACTCAGTCCTGGCGCCGTTGGCGTCAGGCTCATAGAGGACATCAGTCCTGGCGCCATCGGCGCCAGGCTCATACAGAAGTAGGTTGGGAGTAGTGCTCGGTGTAAACTTACCTGTGCAGACCATGCTGCAACTTCCAAGACTGGAAGGAACTATTTTTCTAGGGACTACTTGATCTCTAGGGTGTGACCGGTGGAGGAATACATATTTCTGGGGGAAGAATACATACCTAGAACTACTTGAAAGGCTATTTAAGCCACACCCAAGCAGCAGACCACGCTTCGCGTTGTTCTGCACTTAGCAGCTGGACGCTCACCGTGCCTGCTCCTGCATGGGTCCTCCATCACGCCTGCCAGCATCCTGGAAACACCTAAAGAAGAAAAGGGAAGAGAACAGGTGAAAACAAGCACCTTACCTGATACATCTGCACTCCGGATTCTGCACGCCGACGATCCTGCAAAGAAGGCAAACATTTTAAACGTGCATCGCGCCGCGCGCAGCACGCTGCATTTCACTCACCTGCACGTGGCGTTTTCGAGTCCTGCGACGTCCATCCGGAGCTTCCACTGCCATCCAGCACCTATTGGAAGGAAGGAGAAAGAGAGTTGATAAGGGAAACACGAATCTAAGTAGAACTTACCTGTGGTTCAATTCACTCTCCGCCTTCGGGTTTGTGCCATACCTTCGGCATCTCAGCACCCCGGCCCCTAAGGGGAAAAGAAACAGACATTGTATTAGTGAGAGCATGTGAGAACATTAGCAATACCATCACTCAAGACTTACCCAATTGCAAGAGAGACACAGCAGCTCTTTTCAGGTCGGCGCCTTACCTCCGGCATTGCCGTACCCCGGCCCCTATGGGGAAAAAGACATTGGACATTAAAGGAGATACTTAAAACTGCAAAGGAATCTCTCATCGGAATTCTTACCAGAATTTGGCTTCATCCAAATCGCCTGCAGCCCGGAATCTTCTCCAGCACCTGCGAAAGAAAAGAACAGACGAGAGAATATAAACCCAAACTTGCCATAAACATTTGCGGTACGACGGGAATGGATAAACTAGTTTAAACTCATCAATCCAGTGAAGTAACTGGAATCACAACGCGCCCCTGCCTCAGAAGCAGGATGGAGTGCTAGTCATTTTGGTCCCTAAGGTGAGTCTTCGCAGGGAATCCCAAAAGGGTTTCACGGAGGGAGAGAAGGGAAGTGGGAGGTCGGAACATCACCCGCAGACTATTAACCCTTCCTTTTCACACACAGTGGGATATTCCTCCAAGCCAGAAAAGCCAGGTTGGGGAATCCAGTCCAGTCCATCTTCTGGGTCTTACGCATCTCTGCAGAAGAGGTCACAGCAGTCCCAGCCACGCCCGCGCCTCCGTGGGAGCCAGGTGAGCGTAACAAACTGTTCCAAAAATGTGCACCAACCAACAGATAGAACATTAGTCAAAAACAACAAGTGGACAGTAAAAACGAACAAACAAATACACTATCAGAACAAAAATGTTTTTTTTATGTACCTCACAGGAGGCCGAACCGATGCAGGTCACTACACTGCATATATTAAAAAGAAATGTGGATGGTTTGAATTTAATAATAGTACCATTATTCTAAATCAGAGATTACCAGCAAATCTTACAAACACTTCTTTAATCTTCTTAAAACCAAACTTTTATAACTAATCTGTACTTAAACATTAACAAAACTTCAATTAAAAAACTATAAACTGTTAGAATACGTCAACAGATATCTAACTGCCCCAAGATTCTATAACAACCAAACAGATACATAAATACAACTAAATTATAACAAGAAACACACAGTTAGAATACGCCAACAGGTATCTAACTGCCCCAAGATTTTCAACAACCAAACAGATAAAACAATGCCACTAAATTATAACAAAAAATAAACAGTTGCAATAAGCCAACAGGTATCTAACTGCTCCGAAAATATGTAACAAACCAACAGATAGAACATTAGCCAGAAACAAGTGAACTCTGAAAACAAACAAACAAATAGACTGTAGCATAACAAAAAAAGGGTTTTTTTAATCCGACATAGATTTTTTTTCCCACAGACCCAATGATTAGAAAAACAAACACAGTAATTGAGCAAATAGCACAGTACACTGGTTTGTAATCTACTAAATATGAGGGTCAAAATGAATAAACAATGTCTATTATTCAATGCTATAAGTCCTTACAAACTACCAATACTAACATGATCTTTTCTTTTATCACAGAAATTGACAAAGACTATATGTACTGCAGTTACCAGACCAAACAGTAAGTATACTACAATAAGAATAACTCATAAATACTGCCCCATAACACAACCACCGCAGCATATCACACCCATGAAAGTGTATAACTTCGGTACTTATAACTTTGGTCTTGCGTAGACCCTGGCCACAACCACCACATACACCCAAGACTCTAGGCCCTGACCACAACCACCACATGCACCCAAGACTCTAGGACCTCACCATAACCACCATATGCACCCAAGACTCTAGGCCTTCCCACAACCACCCCAGCATATCACACCCATAGATCACACCCATGTTTGATTCTATGGGTGTGATCTATGGGTGCGATATGCTGCGGTGGTTGTGGCCAGGGCCTAGAGTCTTGGGTGCATGGCTGAAGGCCTACGCCTTGGCAATAGTTTCTTTTTCAGTATAGGCCCTTATATTATGACATAGACTCCACTAGGACTGTGTTATCTTTATTTTGATGGTCGTAGCTTCCTCCCATCCTTAGATTTAAGTTTAGACAGGTGTTTTTCAAACCCCCCTCAAGTTCAGTGAACACCCTTGAACTGTGATCACTTGTGTCTGTCTTACTGGTTGATACCATGCCTTCCTTACATGTTGCTTTGAATCCAGTTCTGTAAACTTCAAAAAGATACATGTGTTGGCCAGGTATGGTCCTTTAGGTTGTCTGGTCATTTTACGCCTTCTTGTGACATGCGTCCCTTGAGTGTCTCCATTAAGTGTACTTTAGGGGGAGAGCTGTGCTGTCTAAAGCATGGCCAGGTATGGTGCAGTGCATGCAATTTAGAGAGTAGCTCTGCAGTAAGAAGATGAAGGACAGAACCTACAGTCCCCTTCTTTTCTAGCAACTCTACCTTTTTATGTTTTCGCTCTCACATGCACTGGAGCAAAATTGCATGCTATGGATAGTGGTAGATGGCAAATGTGTCTAAATACACATTCACTTCAGCAATGTCCTTATTGCCTTCGTTTGTATGTTTACTGCACTGTCATTTACTGAAAGGTCAACAGTGTGCGCATGTGTGTGTGTTAGTTGCAATTTGCTGGTTCACTTGTCAATTTAATGGGAGAAGTCTAAGATGTCTGAGACTTGACAGAGGCATAGTTGGTATACCCTGCTTTGTTTTGTTGTCTTTGCCTGTTTTGCCTTAAGTTCTTTTAATAATGGATGAGGAATCACAGTCCCCTTCTTATCTTCATACTCTAACCTTTTAAGCTTTGGCTCCTATTTGAGGTGGAGCAGACATTACTGATATGGATAGTGTTGCATGGCAAATATATTTGGATATCAATCTACTTTAGTCATGGCATTATTTCTTTCAATGGGTGCTTCTGACAATGTGATTTGCTGAAAGGTGAACATTCTGTGTTTGTGTGCCTTAGTTGAAATTGGATTCCTCCGCTGTCAATTCAATAGAAAAAGTCATATATTTCTACGGCTTAACAGAACATCAATTGGCTTACCCTGCTTTGTTTTGAGTGTGTGCTCGTTTTGGGCTAAGTCATGTAAAATAATCTTGTATAGCAGTCTTCTGCTATGGTTGTTCACCTTGCTGCACATGGATATGAGAGAAAAGAGGGAGATGGGGTTGTCCGTCGGATAGTGGGAGAGGCCGGTGAGAAACCCGTGTTGATAACTAGTGCAGATCAGAAGGACCTTAGGCCTGAGTTCCACTCTGCTTCTATTGAATTGGTGGAGACTCTTAGGAATATGCTATGCTAAGGGACGAGCCCAAGATCTCCTAGACTACAGCGCTCTCGGTCTATTCAGCCACTGGTGTGAGCTGGTGTGATAGGGCTAGAGAAAAATGCCTAGTCATAGCTTGATTAATGTTCACATGGTAAAGTCTTGGCCTGTTGGGGCCAGGTCTGGGGGCTTTTTGTGTATGGTGTAAGATGGTAGGCAATGCTGCATTCCTGTTTTATGTAGGTAGGCACTCTAAACTTAACTGCAGAGGCATGTGATCGTCTTCTCTACTTATGACAGTAGCTGCACACATTGATTTCTCATTCGGGAGGGCTACTGCTCTAGGAGAGGAGCCACCCCAGAAGAAGTGCATTATATCAGGATGCACACAACACTACCGGCTTTCTCAATAGGGATACCTATGTCTCGAGGCAACAAGCAACTACAGAAGAAGCGCATCATCATCCAGCTGCACATAATGGTACTGACCTTCTCAAAGTGAGGGGGGCTACTTATGAAGGTAAGGAACCACCACCAGAGGCGTAGACAGGGTATAGTGCCTGAGCGAGCAAGGACCACCCAAAATCTGTAAACGTCCACCGAGAACACAGAGCTGTGTGGGCATTTTCAGCAGCAGGGGTCTCTCTCCAGCTCTGATGCGCTGCATATGTCAGGAAACAAGAAGCTCCCCCTGCTTCCTGGTTCCTGTCTTCATGGAAGGCGTGCGCGCCAGAGGCCTAAGGAGCAGCTGAGGATGCAGCATCAAGTCTTGAGAGGAACAAGGTAAGGGGAAAGAAAGTGGTAAGTGGTTTTGTTTCTGTATTTGCATGTGTGCTAGGATTGTACCTATGAATGAATGTATGTGTGGATGCGTGCAAAATGGTGTGTAAGTGTGTGTGTGTGTGTGTATGTATATATATGAGAGGGTGTCTGTAAGTGCACACATACAAAGTAATGCAGCGTGAATGGTGTACATGTCAGCACGTGTGAATGCATTGTGAAAGTTCTGGGTGCCCGTGTGAATGACAGAGAGGCAGTATGGAGGCGTGACTGGAGGGTGAATTTGTATAAATGTGTGAGTATCTGTGTGTGTGTGTGTTTAGCTGTATGTTTATGTGCATGCCTGTCTGTGGGTGTCTATCTATGCCATCTGTCTACCTGTGTGTGTATCTGTGTCTGTCTGTCTGTATGCGTGTGTGTGTGTTTTTGCATGCGCACATGTCTTTGTGTGTGTGTATGTGATGCTGGGGCCTGGGCAGGGGCACTGGTGCATGACCATTTTTAGGCAGGGCCATGAAATGTTTTACAATTACAATTGCAATGTCTTATTGGAATTTTTAGGCAAAGCCAAATTGGGTGTTATTATGTGAAGGATGGGTTGGGGTGGGGTGGGAGAAGGGTACTACAATGGGGCTGGCTGGGTACTACTGTGGCATGGAAATATGTACTCACTTTGAGGGCAAAGCCAACATGATGAGTGTTCTTACACGGGGATGGCATGTTTTCTTACTGTGGTATGACATGTTTGGACATGTGTTGGCACAATCATTATGAAAATGTTTTTACACTAGCAGTGTACTGGCATATAGTAGGCAAAGGCATTATGAAAATACGCTGGAAAATGCTCCTGTGCATTGTTTGTGACTTGTCATCTGATGGACTTTTTTCATGTCTTACCCAACAAAACCGATTGTAAACTGTATGACTTTGTACCTAATTCATCACAGAAAGTGTACTGAAAAACACACCATTTTAAGCCGTATTTCAAAAACATTCACTGGGCGGGAGGACCTCCGAACGCCTCTTGATTGATCTGCGCTCCCCTGCTTTGATCGCCTGTTCCTGTGCATTCGGCCGGGGAAGAACAAGCCCTATTTCCTTTGCCGGTTCCCCTTGGGGGAGGCCCTACTACATTCACTCCAAGCCCTATTTCTTACACAATCCTGGCTACGCCTCTGACCACCACAAAAGAATTGCATCATAATCAGGCTTTGGCACTGCTGGCTTTCCCATTAGGAAGAGCTACTTCTCAAGGGAAGGCGCAAAAACAGAAGTTCATTATTTTCAGACCTCGTGCAATGCTTCAGGTTCCTCATTACGAAGTGCTACTAGTCAAAGTAAGGAGTCACCACAGAAGACGGGCATCATCATCAGGATTCATGCAACACTGCCAGCTTTCACAATAACAAGGAATCTCTTCAAGGGAAGACACCAACATAAAGGTCCACCAGTATCAGGCATCATGCACTGCTTCTGCCTTTCTAATTAGTGAGGGCTTCTTCTCAAAGTAAGGAGTCACCACAGAAGAAGGGCATCATCATCAGGCTTCATGCAACACTACTGGCTTTCTCATTAGTGAGCGCTACTTCCCAAGGAAAGGAGGCACCACAGACGAAGTGTATCATTATCCGGATGCACACAACGCTACCAGATTTCACTTTAGGGAGAGCTACATCTCAAGGTATGGAGCAACCACAGAAGAAGGGCATCATTGACAGCCTGACAAGAATGTTGTGGTGAGCCTCTTGGTCAGCAGAACATAGGAGTCAATTCTCTAGATCATGGGTGCATAGATAAAATACTCATGCTTCTCCTCAGTCTTGGCCAATTCAGAGCAGTTTTGGCAGCTGGATACTTGATACACAGACTTCCGCTGTGGCCTATAGTCTAGGAAACAATTAACCATAGAGATGGTCTTCAAATGTGCACTGCCATCCAAACATGTTCACCATTGGATTAAAGAGTTTCTGAATAGCAGGGAAAGTGAAAGAAAATGTGCGCACTATATACAGGGTTGTCAACATCAGTGAAGGTGTAATTTATCGGTTTGATATTATTTCATGGTAGGCAACACTACACATTGGCAGCTACTTTTGCATGTGATCCTGTACAGTCTAACGCGTATGAGCGCATGGCTCTGATGCATAATAACAGGGAGCATATCACAATCTTTATGTACACTGAAACCAGGAAGGGGATTAACTGGGGACTCTGGCCCTAAAGGTCCCAGAGTCCTGAGTTCAAACAGGGTTTATTGTGCACAAAACAACAGAAGATGAGCAAAAGGGCTACGAAGGCCGGACTCATCGACAAAAAAAGTGACGAGGAGGAAAAGAACCAGTAAGCGGAGGGAAAGATCACAATGTTTCTAGGACAGTCTCTGAAAGAGCCTTTCCATGTTTGAACAATGTTACTCAGAAAACCTCAGCAGCAGAGGTCTTGCAGCAATCAAGCTCCAAAAGGAAAAAAGTCCTTTACAATTCCGAGTCAGCTTGCCATGAAACAGAGCTTGGGTAAGTGAAGTAAAATAAAGAAAACAGCAATTTCTCCCCCAGTCAGCTGTAGTGGATTGTTAGCCTGTCCTCATTATAGCCCTCTCCTCACCTAAGGGCAGAATATTGGTAGAATTGGGTTCCACTTATCCACACCCTGGGTCAAATGTAGGGTTTTATCTGGCTCATAGACACACCTGGAAGGTGCCCGGTCAGCTGTCCTAAGACTCCTGACTGCTGGGCAAGTATGATTAGTATTCTGTGGTGAATTTGGCACTCCCAGCAGGTCCATTTGGGCTGATGCAGGCTAACATGATGCCTTCTCAGGGTTTTCCCTTAAAGATGGCCACCCATAAGCACTTGGACCCGGGAGGTCCAGGCTGTCACCTCCATGACAAAATTCCTTAATCTGTTGTTGTGGTTTGTGAGGGTCTAGGTGTAGGGGACGGATACAAGGGTAGCGTGCTGATTGGCAAAGTTACAAAGGAGTGTGGGAGCCCCTCTACTGAGAATGACTATGGGTCAACTATCCTGTTCTATGGAATTTCTTCCAATCATGAGCGTCTACAACCACGTTTTAGCTCACTGCACCCTTCACAGAGGAGAAATATCCATTTGCATTTCTGTCTTTGTCCCACCCACAATGGCAGTCTAGCAGCAAAAATGCTAGGCAAAACTCCTCTGAACAAGAGTACCATCAGCAACCCCAGACACGTGTTTCGGCCTAATATGGTCTAATCAGTGATGTGAATCTGAGCCTCTCTAAGACACAGTGAGCAAGGGGTCCGTGTCTGGATTACCCTGGGTTACTTAGAGTGAAACCCCTGTTATGTGGAATTTCATCCACTCACAAGGGTCTACAACCACGTTTTAGCTCACTGCACCATTCACAGAGGAGAAATATCCATTTGCATATCAATCTTTGTCTCACCCACATGGGCAGTCCAGCAACGAAATGCTTTGCAAATCTCCTCTGCACCACAGTACCATCAGAAACCCCAAACATGTGTTTCGGCCTAGTCAGGCCTCATTAGTGAGGTGAAGCTGAGCCTCTCTAAAACACAGTGAACAAGGGGTCCACGTCTGGATTACCTTGGGTTACTTATGGTGAAATTTGAAGTTTTACAAAGTTACAAAGGAGTGTGGGAGCCATCTACTGAGAATGAACAAGGGTCAAATACCCTGTTCTATGGAATGTATTCCACTCAGGAGGGTCCACCATCATGTTTTAGTTCACTGCAGCCTTCACAGAGGAGAAATACCCATTTGCATAGCAGTCTTTGTCCCACCCATAAGGGCAGTCCAGCACTAAAATGCTAGGCAACTCTCCTCTGAACAAGAGTACCATCAGCAACCCCAGGCACTTTTTACGGGCTAGTCGGGCCTCATCAGTACGGTGAAGCTGAGCCTCTCTAAGACACAGTGAGAAAGGAGTCCACGTCTGAATTACCCTGGGTTTCTTTGGGTGAAACCCCAAGTTTTAGAAAGTTACAAAGGAGTATGGGAGCCCCTCTATTGAGAGCGAACATGGGTCAAATACCCTGTTCTATGGAATTTCTTCCACTCAGGAGGATCTACAAACATGTTTGGGAATGTAAAGTATCCTGCCGAGGAGGGTACTCAACGTTCTTGTATTCACAGTTCTCCTTCTCTGTAGTCATTTCCACCCAGAGCCTTGGTTTCCTCACCTGCCGAGGTCTTTGGTTATCCCTTGTACCCACAAGCGCCTTATTCCTCTTGCTTACAATTTGGGGTGTACTTCCCCAGCCTGGGTCCCAGGCCCCCTTCACATGATTGTTCACAATGTTCTCTTTATCTATTCTCTTTTCGTTCCACAGTCTTGGTTTACTCCACTGCCAAGATCTGTGGCTATCTGTTCTGTATGCAAAGTTCGTATTCCCCTCTGTTCCTGGTTGTGGTATGCTTTTCTGGTCTGGGTACCAGACCTCCTTAACTTGATTATGCCCAGCGTTCTCTTGGCCTGATCTTCCTCTGATCCACAGCCTTGGTTTACTCTCCTGCCAAGGTCTGTGAGTGCCACTCATTTTAAAGTTTGTATTCCCCTTCATTGCTGGTAGGGGAATGCCTTCCTTATATGGGGCCCAGACCTCTCTTTCCTTGATTACTCTGCCCTGATAAATATTGCCTTTCTGCTTTGCTTCTGGCCCCTTGTACTCCCCGGGTCTCCCCAGCACTGTGATTATACACCCTTGTCCCAGTAGGGTGTTGGCTGTCACCCTCCGGCTGTGTGCGGGTCTCCCAAGAGCTTCAGTGTCTTTCCAGAACCTTCTCCGTTCTTCCGTGTCCCTTCTTTGCAGCTTTCCGGTGGTTTTGTTGCATGCCAGCCACTTTGTTTACCGGCTGGTACCTTGCCTCCCCTCCGGTCTTCCTTCTGCGTCGCAGGCCTTCTGCAAGCGTGCTTCTCTCCATGACACTATCTACAGTTCTACACTCTGGGTTTTCGCTGGTGTTGCCATGTTCTCGATCCATGCTGAAGCGTCTAGGAGACTAGAGCGTGTGTGTTGGTTCTGGCGAGTGATCATCATTCCTTGTGGCCTATTCCTCGTCCCAGTTGTTCTCACTTGGAATATGTTACTACAACGCATGGAAGTATTAGGTGATGGGGAATTGGAGGTGTCTTGAGCGAAGGTGGGAGGGTTAAAGGGACAGTGAGTACTCTTGAGATATTCAGTACTCCCAATGGGATCCACCCTCTCCTAGAGATCCACCCGCTGAGGATCACCCACAAGGGGAATAGTTGGTATTGGCCTCATGGAAAGGGACTTCCCCATCTAAAGTTGTGACAACATATTGCGATTCATCAGAGGTTACTTACCCCACTGGGGCCACAAGCCACCTGATAATACCTTTCATACTTTCAGACTTGGGTAGTGTAGTCATCTGAGGGATCTGTTAGATTTCCTCTTTCCTTTCTGCACTTTTTCTGTCTTCTGCTTTCACTCACTCTCTGAGTTTTCTCTTTCCCCTCTCCTCCTCTTCAAAGGTTCTCTCTCTTCCTCATCACTCTGACAATTGATGGCATTAATTACACCTCACCCCTCCCCCACTCTGGTGGTTTTATTTCCACTTCACTGCTTTTCCCCTCTGATGGTTCTTCACCCCTCTTCTCACATGGACCTTCCTTCCATACTTTAGATGTTTCTCTTCAAACTCTCCTTCTCGCAATGCAAATTATGTTCTCCTCTCAACCCTCCTCTTCTTTCTCAGCCTCTTACTTTATCCTATAGCCTCCTTCCTTTTCTCATCTGACACCTTCTCCCTCTTCTTCCATCACATTCTAACACCCCCTTGTTCCTGATCTTGCCTTGTCTCCTCTCTCCTGATCGCCATCTGACTCCACCGTCCCACCCTCTCTTGTCTTCTCTTCCCTCCTTTACACTCCTTCCCAGGTCATAATTGGGGCTTTCATGGAGAATTTGGTGGCACAATGGAAACATAGTGAGCAGCGTGGTTGAAAAGAGGTTTGGGGTCTGCAATTTTCTGGGGCGTGATCGAACTACTAATTCCAGATATGTGCATGTTTGAACAATGGGATGAGCTGTGGCTCCATGCCCCAAGCGCATTCAATGGCAGGCCACTAGCTTGGAGTCAGGCATGTTTGGGCACTCCAAATGGTGGTGCTGAAGACCTCCAACATGGGACTCCTCTGCTCCTGGGTACCCCGGTGCTGTGTCCTGATTCTCAGTTTCTCTCAACCCCTGTAGTAAAGCTTTGCCTCCAAAGCGGTTTGCTTATGGCTTATGGAAAGATAAAATAATGTCTGTCCTTGTTTGAGTCTTACTAGGTCTAATGTTTTGGGACCACAGGCAGAGTGTGGTGGTCCTGGGGAGTTCATCAAATACTGCCTTCAGGTAACCAACACAGTGTGTGTGATTTTCCCCATATCCCAGGGTACCCTGAGCCCTTCTTCCTGGTTTAATGATTATGACAACATCACAATACACAGTGTTTAGCGAGCTCAGACTACCATAATGCACCTGTGGCTCTTAAAAGGTCAAATTGAGGGACTGCAGATCACAGAATGCCAACCTGGGAAGATGTATTGCTGGCTCCCAATAGAGTAAAACATTGCTTGCAGTTCTCCAGATTCAATAAAGGGCGCCTGGCGGAGTCCTGATATGCTCAGGAGGGTACCTGTATGTAAAATGCTAGAAATCAGGATGGGAGATCCGTAGACAGCTGTCTTGTTTTGAAGCTATTTTATTTTGCCTTCAAAATGATTTTGCACAGATAAATCGAATTAAACATTTACAGGACTTTCGATAAGCACGAAAGTAGGGACAGATGTTTTTTCTTAAGGGAAATACAGGTAGTATAGTCCTCTTTAATTATCGAGAGACAATTTCCACAGTGGTGCACAAGTATACAATACATGTAGGTAGTGACATAGAACTTGTCCATGGTGTGACCCAGGACTGTAGTAGGTCCGGGGGTATTCAACAAAATAGTGTACACAACACTATCCATCAACACATATATACAAAGGTTGTGCCACAAAACATCGACACAGAGGTGTTTCTGCCAAACAGGGCTGGGTAAGGGCCCGTGGTGGTGGTGGCCTTCATCAGCATGATCACTGGTAGTGGTGCTGTCCGTATAGATAATTGTCGGCAGTGGTTCAGCGGGGACGCTGTGCTTGGAGTCCTGTTATGGGTACTGGACTCTGGGAACCATGTCTGCAGTGAGCATGGGAAGACTTGTATGATTCGGGTCTCCTTGGCCAATAAATACAGCCTTAGGCCTCTAGGAGCGAATGCAAAAAATGGCGTCTGCACTCCTTGTGGCTCTGGATTCCAGAGTCTTCCCATGCTCACTGCAGACATGGTTCCCAGAGTCCAGTACCCATAACAGGACTCCAAGCACAGCGTCCCCGCTGAACCACTGCAGACAATTATCTATAGGGACAGCACCACTACCAGTGATCATCCTGATGAAGGCCACCACCACCACGGGCCCTTACCCAGCATTGTTTGGCCGAAACACCTCTGTGTCGATGTTTTGTGGCACAACCTTTGTATATATGTGTTGATGGATAGTGTTGTGTACACTATTTTGTTGAATACCCCGGGACCTACTACAGTCCTGGGTCACACCCTGCACAAGTTCTATGTCACTACCTACCTGTATTGTATACTCGTGCACCACTGTGGAAATTGTCTCTCGGTAATTGAAGAGGACTATACTCACCTGTATTTCCCTTAACAAAAAACGTCTGTCCATACTTTCGTGCTTATCGAAAGTCCTATAAATGTTTAATTCGATTTATCTGTGCAAAATCGTTTTGAAGGCAAAATAAAATAGCTTCAAAACAAGACAGCTGTCTACGGATCTCCCATCCTGATTTCTAGCATTTTACATTGCAGTTCTCTAGGTCAGCCATAATCTGAGACCACCTAATATCCTGGAGGAATAGCCCATTCATGTACAAAGCCAAGACAAATGCTGCAGATGATATTGGGCCTCTGGATAAAGAGGAAGATGGGAAATTTGTGGACTGGATAAACTTGGTGGGCCCGATCACTCTTTAACAGCAACCAGTCACCAAAGACAGCAACCAGCCAGTTGCACAATTGGACAAATGAACTATTCTAAGATTTCTAAGATTTAGAAAAACAGGCTGCAGCTAGGCTTCTTCCCCTTTAAGCACCTCTCCTCTGGAAACGTTTCCCTTTGTTCGGTGATACACTCTCTCCCAAACCCACAAAATGACTCTTATTGCCCACCATCTGGTCAGGGAATGTTGTGCTATTTGTCTACTATAGCCATGCTATCTATCCTTCTGGATCCCCTTGCCCCACCTAGACAGATGAACAAAAACATGCAAATACTGCATGCACATTGTCCAATGCCTGTGTGGGTCATTGTGCAGTCAACCTGTCCCTGACTAAAACGCTAATTGCCTTTGTTTTTGACTGTTTGGCATGTTCAAGAATATCGTCCGTATTAATATTCATCGTCCTCTAACTCTGGCACAGAGTCAGGGCTCGGATTGAGGGTCTTTATGCCCTCCAGGCCACTGCTGCTGCATTCTGTATCTGTAGAAACTGAGATTAGCCGCGTGCGCGTCCACGCGGCTTATATTCCAGATTGAGTCATCACCAATGTGTTGACGAGGGACCTAAATTACTGCGGGCTGATCCCTATTTTGAACAAAACCTGGTAACTGGAGCAGCTTCAGGCCAGTGTTATCTGTATTTTAGATTGTATTGCTCAAGGGATCCAGTGTAATTCCAAGAAATAATGTTTGCCTCCACCCTTGCTCAGGTACTGAAGCACTGACATTGTTCAGATCTCTCCCCACAATGGACAATCGCAGGCAAGCAGGTATGTATTGACTTTCCTTTCAGAGGTGTAATTCTGGCAATGAGCTAAGGATTGCCGCTGTCAGCATGCCGCTGAAATGACTCCTACCAATAGTATGCACTCAAAGAGTTGCACATGTCGACAGCCACATATTTTTGGGAAATGCATTTGGCATTGTGTACAGTGCTCAAAACATATGTGAGGTCCAATTAAAGCGCTAGAAGTAATGAGGAGGTGAGAAACTAATGCCTGATGTGGGGCCTAATCTTTGGAAGGTCGTTCAGAGCAGGTCTGCCTTTGGGAATGTATAGAGCTTACATTGATTTGGAACAAGTCGGAGATGGAACCTGAGTGAGTTTCAAAGGGATGAATCATGTCCAAATTGGCAGAGCCAAGAATTGCACTTTATCTGAAAGAACAGTGGTTTGTGATAAGATCTATGAGACTGCTGGCTTTGCCCAAAGAGAGATAACACTGGCAAAATTAGGGTGGGTTTGAAAGGCTTAGAAAATAGCTTCTATCTGAGACATGAAAGCAGGATTATCCATTTCAACCAAGTCACACACAGCACAGTGCCACCCAGTACCCGTCACTGGAAGCTCACCTCCAGTTCAGAGTCAGATGCCCAATGCATTGTGGGTATGCAAATTAACTGAAATGTCAAGCTTGTGTTCCATGAAAATGCATTGTCCTGGAGCAAAGACTTGGCATTTTAGTTATCTGGTGTGACTTGGAGGG
Source organism: Ambystoma mexicanum (assembly GCF_040938575.1). Classification (NCBI taxonomy): domain Eukaryota; kingdom Metazoa; phylum Chordata; class Amphibia; order Caudata; family Ambystomatidae; genus Ambystoma; species Ambystoma mexicanum. Next base: position 686,872,068 of record NC_090931.1, on the reverse strand, counting down.
CACAAAGACCGAACATTGAGACTTCTGCATTAGTTCTTTATTGAACCAATACTGATCACAAGTAAATTGAACTTGTAAATGTGCCTCATATTATTTAAGAAAACGGACCAAGCTAATCCATGTGGATGATCAACTAGAGATAGGCAAAAGTGTGATAATTGAAGCTGGGCATCAATATTTGTATATCTGTGTATTTTCTTGGGGCACTTTTACTACCAATTAGGGTAGTTGTCCACTCTCCTATTGTCTACCAAGATGTGACAGCCAGCGCTTGTCCCAGCTGCTGAAGCAACTGGTTCTTCCTTTAGCCAGAAGTCCATCCCTAGGCCCATGCATTTGAAGAAACAACAGCACAGTTAGTGGAGTTCATCAACAATGTTTGCATGTATGAGTGTGTTGTTATTTTTTGTTTCCCCTAGTAATTAGGGTGGCCATCTGTCCTCCCATTGTCTTCCCACAGACCTCAATTGGGCTAGCGCTCCACGTAACTCAGCCTCTCAAGAGCAAAGGCAAAGGGTGACACCAGTTTACCTGCCCTTGCTATCCTGCTGGTCCGGTGCATAATTTAAGTAACCTTGGGTCTCACCCTCAGTTACAAGGGGAATCCAGACGTGGACCCCTTGCTCACTATGCTTAGAGGCACAGCTCACCCTACTGAGCTCCACCCTGCTGATTAGGTCCAACCAGACTGAAACACGTGTCTGGGGTTGCTGTTGGTACTCTTGTTCAGAGGAAAATTGCCTAGCATTTCCGTCCTGGACTGCCCCAGGGCAGGACAAGGACTGATATGTCTTGGATATTTGTCCTCTGTGAAAGATAGTGAGCTAAAGAATCTGGGTAAGTCTCTTGTAACTGGGACTAATGTCTGGCAGAGACTCCCAGGACCCCCCTTGTGTTTTTGCATAATTTAAGTAACCTTGGGTCTCAAACTGAGTTACTAGGGACCCCAGACGTGGACCCCTTGCTCACTATTCTTAGAGAGGCACAGCTACACCCTACTGATGAGGTTCAACCAGACTGAAACACATGTCTGGGGTTGCTGTTGGTACTCTTGTTCAGAGGAGAATTGCCTAGCATTTCAGTGCTGGACTGCCCCTGGGCAGGACAATGAATGATATGTCTTGGATATTTCCCCTCTGTGAAAGATAGTGAGCTAAAGAATTTGGATGAGGCTCTCGTGACCGGGTCTAATATCTGGTAGAGGGACTCACAGGACCCACCTTGTTTATTGCCTGGTACAGACCACTCATCACTCAGGTAAGGCAAAATGACTCACTATTACTTTTATGTCCTGAGGACCCTATATTGTTGTCTTACTGTGGATTTGCTCCCAGGAGCCATATTATGAAAAAACTGTGGAGTGCAAATGCTTTTTTGTGTGTGCACAGTCATCATTTGTGTTAACAAAATTACATTATTGCTGGTTCTTATTGCAATTACAATACCTTTAATGCAATTGTGCACATGCAAATGCCATTTAGCGCACGCTCAGAATGAATTTGCACTTCATGATTTTTTGATTATCCTTATTAATTAATTACTATCCTATTGTGACATTGGGGGTCATTACGAGGTTGGAGGTAGCCATGGCACTATTAGCGCAATGGCTACCCCCTTACCGCATACCGTGTCCGGGCTCCCTGAAGGGGGAATTACCGGGCCATTCCAACCTTGGAGGACCCGGTATTTCCCCCATTCAGGGAACCCATCCCTATTCCCATTCGAGCCCCCATAGGGCTCAATGGGAATGGGGACCATGCTAACAACGGGCCCGTTAATAACGGGCCTGTTGTTAGCATGCTGGTCCTTTAGCAGCTCCCACTAAGGGCGCCTGGTAAAACCAGCCGCCCTTAGCGGGACCCGCAAAAAGGAGCTCGTAATGCAGCGGTAAGGGGTTAACGACAGTGGCACCTTTACTGGCGCCGTTAACCCCTTACCGCCAACCTTGTAGTGACCCCCATTGTGTCCTAGCGTATATTTTTCATTGTGACCCTACTGTGCATTTGTGTCCAATAATAATTGTTTGCCTATTGTGACATTGTACCCTGGTGTTCCATCAAGAAATGCTTCACTCTTCTGATATTGTGTCCTGGTGTACATATTGTTACCCTACTGTGAAATTGTTCCCTGGTTTCCCACATTCATTGTTGTCCGCGTATGATATTGTGCCCCGGTGTCCATATTAATTGCTGCCTCTTTTGATATTGCTCAGTTGTCCATATTTACATTGGCCCTGCTGTGATATTGTGCACTTGTGTGTCCATTTTAATTGTTACCTATTGCGATATTGCTTCCGAGTGTTCATATGTATTACTCCTGCTTTGCAATATTGTGCCCTGGTGTACCCTATCAATTGTTTCCCTACCATAATGCTATGCCCTGGTGTCCCTATTAAGTACTGCCCTACTGTGATATCGCTCTCTGGTGTCCCACAATAGGTTTGCTCCCTAGTATCCAGCTATTATTTGTGGCCATCAATTTACCTCCTGCTGTGATTTGCTCCATGCTGTCCAACTGTAAGAGATGCCCTACGATGATCTTCTCACTCAACACATTGAATAGATGCTCCAAATTGCCCATTAACATCCCAGGTGTAACACTCTCATCTTCCACGCTTAAACGCACTATACACAGACCAACTAAGCCACTCAAACACAGCAATGAAAAATCCCTCGCTATATATTTTTTAAAAATAACTCTATACCTCTACAACCATCCTACATGCCACTACCTGGTACTATGCCTCCAAACACCATGCTCACACGAGGCACACTTCGGGACACGTGCATAAAGAGGTCTGGGAAGCCCTCTACCGATATGAACACAGCCCATTGACCTATTCTTGGGTGGAAGCCCCCCCCCGAGGGTCTCAGCCACGTTTTAGCTCACTATGCTTTCCACAGAGGAGACATTTCCAAATACATATCAGTCTTTGTCCCACCCGTAGGTAGTCTAGCACCGAAATGGTCGGCAATTCTCCAAACAAGAGTACCAACAGCAACCACAGGCACGTGTTTTGGTTTAGTCAGGCCACATCAGTGAAGTGGATCTGTACCTCTCTAAGCACGGTGAGCAAGGGGTCCAGGTCTGGATTGCTCCGGTAACTTAGGGTAAGAACCCAAAGTACCCAAAGTGTGCATAAAGAGATCTGGAAAACCCTCCATTGGTTCGAACATGGCCCATTGACCTATTCTTGGGTGGTTGGCCCCCGGGAAGGTCTCAACGACATTTTAGATCACTATGCTTTCCACAGAGGAGAAATTTCCAAACACATATCAGTCTTTGTCCTACCCATAGGTAGTCCAGCACCAAAATGGTAGACAATTCTCCTCTGAACAAGAGTACCCACAGCAACCCCAGACACGTGTTTCGGCCTAGTCCGGCCTAATCAGTGTGGTGGAGCTGTGTCTCTCTAAGCACAGTGAGCAACGGGTCCACGTTTGGATTGCCCTGGTAACTTAGGGTGAGAACCCAAAGTACCCGAAATGTGCATAAAGAGGTCTGGGAAACCCTCTACCTGTACTGTTGAGGCCCAACAAGGCTGAAACACGTGTATGGGGTTGCTGTTGGTACTCGTGTTCAGAAGAGAATTGCCATAGCATTTCAGTGCTGAACTGCCGATGTGGGCGGGACAAAGACTGATATGTAAATGTATATTTCCCTTCTGTGAAAGGTACAGTGAGCTGAAGTGTGGCTGCGGACTCTTGTGTGGGTAACTTCCCAAAGTACAGGTCATTTAACCGTGTTTGTTCTCAAAGAGGGGTGCCTATGGACTATTTTTTTCTTGTTTAAGGGACTTAAGTTTAGTCACCCTAAGTTTCCTAGGGTCATCCAGACGTGGACCCCTTACTCACTGTGCTCAGAGAGGCACAGCTTCACCTCACTGATGAGGCCCAATAAGGCTGAAACACATGTATGGGGTTTCTGTTGGTACTCTTGTTCAGAGAAGAATTGCCATAGCATTTCGATGCTGGGCTGCCCATGACGGCGGGACAAAGACTGATATGCAAATGGGTATTTCCCTTGTGTGAAAGGTACAGCGAGCTAAAGTGTGGCTGTGGACCATTGAGTGGGTACCTTCCCAAAGAACAGGTCATTTTACCTGTGTTCCTTCTCAAAGAGGGGCGCCTATGGACTATTTCTTGCTGGACACACTTGCCTCTATGATCTTGATACAGAACACCTAGAAGCATGCTTACATGTCGACCTCGGGGTACTTCTGGACATGGATGTAATTTTCGGGTCGCAAGAGGAGGCAGCTGCTATTCCTGGCCTCCTTGTGTACCCCTGGCCCTGCTCTTGTGATCCCAGTCTCGGAGTTTGCAGACGCAGTGGCTGGAAAAGAAAGTGAATACAGTAAGCGCAGTGTTTACTTTCTTTTGCTAGAGTGCTGGCCGTAATTAATGTCCTGCCTGAACACAATGTTGCCTTGCTGCTATACAGTGGTCTTCAAAAATTGCAAGCACAGTAAATAACATACATATTCAGAAAAATGGCATAACATGCTTTAGGAAAGTCCCATTACTCCAAGGCCTTTCAAAGATGTTGAAATCATTTGTGAAGTCACAATGTTCTGGAGGCATCTCAGAGAGAAAGGGTTGGATCTAAGGGCAACTGAACCATACATGCCAGCGTTGCACAAGTCATTCCAGATATGCTCATATAACCCTGTTTTTTTTTTTTGCTTTGTGGGAACAGGACTGGATGGACATTTCCCAAATGGCAGGAGATATGTTGCAATCTATGTTGTACCAAGATCAGTGGCTAAAATGAAAAAGAAACAGACCCTAGACATTAAGGGCCCGATTCAGGAAACTTCTGGTATGGTTCAATGTGACTTTGCACTGCTGAAAAGTGGCTTTGCATTGCCCACACAAACCCGTATTCATGGAACTGTGTACTGAGTGCAGGCTCTTGTGGTCTCAAACATCGATGGGGAAAATACTCTCTTGACAGGGCTCCTAGCTGCTCACTTCCCTCCCCTAAAAGAAGTCCACCACACTGCGGCACGTCTTATTATGTATGGGTGCACAGAAATTTGACCAAATCATCCCCATCCTACCTGAACCGCATTTATTGATTTATTGTTTACTTGTTAGGTGCTTATACAATAAGAATATACTGTTCCAAAGCGGCCACAGGGCAGGGAGGGAGGGAGAGTGGGAAATCCATTACAACATTACAACACAATATTTAAGAGCAGAGGGGGAAGAGAGAGAAGAGGTAGGGGGCGAACCTACTATGCCTAGTGAGTATTCAGAACGTGCAAGTGCAGAAAGGAAGAGGGAAGAGGGGGTAAGTGATGGGGAGTCAGAGCCCGTGGGTGAGCCATGGACGAAGTGCTAGGAATGTTGAGTGGTACACAGCCTGGATCGTGGGAGGTGTAAGTGCGAGTCTCCAGTGTGGAGGCTGTGCAGATGGAAAGTGCTCTGGAAAGACAGGAGCTGGGAAGAATTTCTGTCAGAGGTCAAGGTCCTGAAGATGCATAAGGGCCAAGGACACTGATTCAGCAACTGTGGGATTAGCAGAGGAGAGAAGGAGGGACGGAGTAGGAAAAGAGGAAAGTCTTACAGAGCTTCTGGAATTTGAGAAGATCCCAATCAAGGCGCAGGGGGAGTCTATTCCAAAGGAGGGAGCCCGCAGAGACCCCTCACCCTCTTTTTAGTAAAATGCTTTACACGCAAAGAGTTGGTGCCAGAGGAGCAAAGTGGTCTAGAGGGAAAGTATTTGGTGAGATAAAGTGGAAAAGAGTGTGGTCCCCTGGCCCAGACAGCCAGACATTGACTTCCTGCCCAAGCCAGGATACTGCTCTAGCGTGCAGGTATCATCCACAAGGCAGTCTCGAGTAGGACACCAGTGTACCTGGTGACTAAGCTCCATATATCTGGTGGGACATCTCTCAAAACATGACTTTTTCAATAACATGTGACCAAGGACTAATGCCAACGGATGCACATAGCAATGCACAGACCTCAACTCACAGTACTGCGCTACAGTTAAAATATGCTAGCCCAAATGCTAGCTACCCACACTCATTGCAGTGCTCTGCTGCTCTCAAGCTAGGCCCAAACAAGAAAGTAGAAAATAACATAAAATAAAGATTGTACAAGTGTCAGAAGAGGCCCTCAAACAATGGTCCAGTTACAAGACCCATTTTACCAAGGGTTCCTCAACCAATGGGCACCTGGAATGATTTTCCCATGAAGGAGATTTTACAGGAGATGAATTTACCATCTGAAAAAACTGTACCCATTTTGTAATTTGTCTTTGTTCTCCTTAAGTCATCTACAAAAATGAGTTTCTGAGGGATGGGCTGATATTTCCGTCCAAGCAACCTACCGATTGGCTTAGGATGGAGGTAGAGGTACACTAATTCATGATCTATGATATGGCATTTATAACACGCCTATACACAAGTATTTCATGGCGCGAATAGGCCTAATATTAATGCAGAAGGCCTGTCTTAGAGCTTTCCTCCGAGAAAATCTGGTGCACAACCTTCACAATGACATTGTCCAGTTTTGTACCAGCAGATATGATCATGTCACCAGAAATACTGATCTTAGGTCAACGGATGTGAGGAACAATACATATTAGCTCAACCTCGGACAAGTCACCCCAAGGACATCTGGGCTCCTTTTAGAATGTATCTGCATGAAATGCTTTCAGATGATGAAGCTTCTATGTAAACTGAAATGTACAGCAGTGATTATATGATAATGTTTCTGCTGATGTATGACTTGTAATGTGGGAACTGACGCTGTGTTGTATCTGTTAAGACCATCAATAAACAAAGTTTATTTTAAAAAAAAGATATCATGGTTCTCTCCATGATTTAAACTCTGAAAAATTAACTAGTCAAGATTTGGGAAGCTATAATTTGGAATAGATTACCCTTGCACATCCGAGAAACCTCTGTTCTTCTTAGTTTTAGACAAAAGATCAAAACTCTTCTGTTTGACAAATAGCTCCTTTATACTATCTCATTATGTCTTCTTTCTTTCACTTTTTTTGGTCCAGTTCTGCTCTTAGAAACTTTTTGAGTTTGAAGCACCTCCACATACCACTAAAAGAAATAGAAATAGAAACCATTGAAATAATCATCTGCGGTGACCCGAATGCTAAATGCCCGAACAAAATCTCTCACCCGACAGCACCCAATACCGCTACCAGAGGAGAATCAAGAGGCAAGAAATGGCTAAAATTAATGGACTCTAGAAACCTCTATAACACGGCACAGCTGTCATCAACAAAACCTCAAATCCCAACCTGGGAACGAGCATCCCAAGCGGGAACAATCGACTACATATTTGTCTCCGAAGGAATGCTAGACCTCATAACCTCATTCGAGGTCCTACGCACAGAGGCAAGCAATCACAACATCCTCCAAATAACATGGTCCACACCACATCTGGAAAAACACACAATGACGGAAGCGGTGGAAGTATCAACCCAAGGAAACCGCTTAAGACTGACCGCTGAAAGGATAACAGATCTGACACAAAATTACAAAAAGAAACTTGGAAAAGAACCTGACAGGTGCAGAGCGGAACCAGACTACCAACCCCTGCTAACCAGACTACCAACCCCTGCTAATTCAATACCAGGTTAACCCTTCAATGCATCAGAAAAAAGGCAAACCCCAAGGTTCCCACCAGTACGACAAACTATTGGTAGTCAAGCGCCGCGCATTAAGAAAACTAAAACGTCATGCAGCAAAATCCAGATCGATATCCATGAAAAAAAGACTGAAAGAAGAAGTAACAAACTACAGAGCCTGGCTGAAATCCCACCACTCGAAACTATACCAACAAGACTCGGAAGAGATGCTCAAAAAGGTAATGGGAAGAATCTAGGGATTTCTGGTCACTCATAGAAAAGGCAGACAGCAACCAGGCCCACAAGTTAGCCAACACGGTGAGCGAAGAAAGATGGACGAACCATTTCTCCGCCCTATTCCAAAGTCCCAAAGGCCCACGCGCACCAAACACCACCAGCGGAAACTGGGAGGTCCTCTCAAATGCGGATGACGTAGAAGGAGCAATCCGCAAACTAAAGTCAAGCCGAGCGCCAGGACCATGTGGATTAACCAATATCGATTTGAAAAACAATCCCAAAGAATGGGCCGAGTTTATAAGCCTCATCTTTGAAACAGCAACAACCACAAAATCGATACCCCGCTCATGGACAATGGCGACGGTGGTCCCGATCTTTAAAAAGGGAGACAGATCCGAACCCAATTGCATTACTGGATACAATCTGGAAAATCTACGGCTCGCTGCTATTAAAATGCTTCCAAAGGTGGGCTATAAACACACCCAGATGGGATCCTTTCCAATCAGGCTTTACGATGAACATCGGAACACATGTAAACATCATGATACTGGACATCATAAACAACAAAACCTGTGCACAGCAACGCAAGGTCTTCGTAGCCTTTGTGGACCTAACACAGGCTTTCGACAAAATCGACCGTGGCTGGCTATGGTCCAAATTGGAAGAATGGAAATGCCCAACTCAACTCCTAGAGCCTATAAAAGCACTGCATCGAGACACATCGATGAGGGTAAAACTAAACCATGCTGGAGCCCTATCAAAAGAAATTACAATCAACAGAGGCGTAAAGCAAGGATGCCCGTTAGCACCAGCACTTTTCACGGCTTTCCTCTGCGGCTATAAAGACTCCGGCAAAGAACTCATAACCTTCGCACCGAAACTGGGCGACACTCCAATCCCAAGGCTCCTTTACGCAGATGACATTGTACTCCTCGGTCAAACCCCCATCGGGTTGCAACGCCAACTAAACAACCTAGCAAACTACATTTCAGAAAACAACCTCGAAATAAACAAAGGGAAAACACAAATTTTGATCCTCGAAAAATCGGCAGCCAGGAAGAAAGCACACCATTAGTTCATCGAGAATACCGAAATTGAAGTCGTAAAGGAGTTCAAATATCTCGCAGTGACGATCGACAGCTCGGGAAATGAGGCAAAAATGCAGCACAATCTTTGGGAAAAAAACAGAAAACTTGCAGCCCAGGGTCGAGCCATTGTCAGGAAATATGGCCGCTTTTCATTGCTACCGACCATAAAGTTCTTCAAAGGCAAAGTGGTCTCAGCCCTGACATACGGGGGGAAGCCTTTCTGACAATCCCACAAGGCATCTGGGACAAGCTGGAGGGCCACTTTTGGCGAGAAGTAATGCGACTCCCTAAATCGACAGCGATCGCGTCAATCAGAAGAGAACTAGGACTATCCTCCCTGAAAGCGACAGTGGAGGCGAACAAAATGTCACTATACAGGAAAATAGTCATGCCTCAAGCACCTAGACAATACAAACTGGTCGAGCAAGAAATTCAAAGAGATAATTGTAAACTACTATCAGCCTGGGCGGCGAAAAAAGAAAACATCCTGGTAGAACTCGGCTGCACCAAAGAAGACCTCTTCCTCATCCCAAACAAAATCAAGAAGAAAATGGACCTACAAGATTGGATACTCACGCAAGAAAAAGCAGCATCCAATAAACTCCTTGCCCATCTGCCGCAACAAAACAAAAAACTGAATGACGACGCATCAGTCATCAGAAGATTCCCAGACAAAACCCTAAGGCAATCTTTCATAAGGGCAAGACTAAACCTCTTACCAACAAACGAAATCAGAGCACTGAGAGGTCTAACCAACTCGAGTACCTGCAGCTTATGCAAAGATTCCACACAAATTGAAACAATACGCCATCTTCTAGCAAACTGCACGAAAACAATCGACCTAAGGCAAGCCTTTTTACTCCCGCTACTAAAACCATTTGACCTGCGTGAAGAGGAGGTCTGGTGGAACTGACTTATAAGCGGGAACAAAACATCATGGAAAATCGCGGCAGTAAAGATTCTAGAAGCAGCCCTTGCAGAATGTCTTAGAGAAGAAAACCCTCCAGAAAGTCTGATAGGCGAATAACTACATATTCACACACAGCACCAGAAAGACAAACTACCTCACCCGCAGAACGACAAGCAATCAGCATCAAGAGATGAAGACTCTCTGACCCACCTTCGCAGCATTTTGTAAAATCAAAGAAATTTGATAAACATAAAAAAAATAGAAATAGAAATTCTTCCCCTGTAATTTAAAGAAACTGATTATCGAGCATTGAATGAACTTCAAATGAAAATAACATCAATTCTAAAACCTGCCCACGGGGAAGGGGGGATCACATTAATGGATAGCACATCAGATAACACGCTTTTATGTGCTCTGTTGTACAATGGTGTACACTATGAAGCATAGTTTTAGGACCAGAGATCAGAAATTAAGTAGCTGGTTGGTGACCTTGCATGTACCAGACTTGATGTTGGCCACATTAGCCAACATGAAGTAATTCCTTAATAAAGATCAGCCTAAGATGCAAGCATTCATTGCTCTCCAAAATACACACAGCATCCTATGACTCCTCCAGGAAGAATGGACGTGGCTGAATGTGGCTCCCTATTAAAATCCTGGTGTAAATGTGTGGATAAACCTTGTACAATACATGGCACCATATCCTTAAAAATGCCTCGAGCAATTGTTCTCATGACAGGTTATTTGTGACATCACAACTGACCTGTAATAAGAAAATGACATCACACCAGTTCTGGAATCAGTTATTACGCTGCACTTTGGACTCCACAATGCCTTCTGCTTGAACCAGCACAGAGCAGAGTACTAGCTGATACTGCGTCACTTAATTAAATCATGTCAAGCTTGACAAATGTCTTTCTGTAACACTTTACACCCATTAACTGATATGGAATTGTTTATTGTACAATGTTTAATGTGTGCACTGCTGGAGTTTAACACACATGAGCAAGAATATGCATGTTATTACTTAGTATAAAACACAAAATGAAGACATTTTTCCCATGCATTTGATTAAACTGCTTAAATTATATTTCTGCAATACATTAGAAGCTGCATATTAGCTTTTTAAAATCCAAACATTGATTACATGAACCAGCAAATCGAAGATCTCTTACATTAAATTAAGCAGGCGGACAGGCATTAAAGGGTATGACAGTGTGTGGCCATGCATTATATGGAATAAAATACCCTTAACGTAAGTAAAAATGATATTGCAAGATGCCTCAGAGTTCCTTGACCTTATGTAGGAACTCGGTCTTTAGCCTCCTTCCTCGATTTGGTCACAGGGCTCCTTGGAGACTTGCAATATCCTTACAAGGGACAGTCAGGGTTCTTTGTATCCGATAGAACCACCAGTCTTAAGTACTGTGCCCTATAGTAAAATTATACCTTCCTTCATCCACCATTTAGAGGGACTTACTTTTTACTGTGGAACTGAACTATTGGCTACTAAGGATATCACAGATAGGTATATTAATATTTTCCAGGAGGAGTCCATAGCTGGTGCATTTCATGTTTTGCAACAAAGACCAGTGCTTCATGTCATCCCAACTAAATCTATTATAGACAGTATGAGAATTGCACTTACATATGACAGCTTTGTATAACAACATGTTGTATCAGTAGATAAAAGGTACAGCAATGGGGGTGGTTTTCGCCCCTCCACACCATACTGGTTATGGCTTTTTAAGGAAAACAGTCCCTTCTTTCATGATATCAGGCTTTGGAGGATGTACCTTGGTGACTTATAGTTACTTGGAATAGCATAGCAGATAAGTTAAGTCCTTTCACAATTGGTTGAATATGAAGAACCCAAATATGCAGTTTACAATGTTCTTAAGTAGCGACAGGATTGCATATCTAGATGTATTCCTTCATCAGTACTCTCTACAAAACATTTACAGACAAAAAATGCATTGCTTCACTATCAAAGCATTCACCCCAGGGCACTCTGGGAAAACTTGCCTATTTGGGATATTTTTAAGACATTAGCACCATTGCAGCAAAACAGTGGACTTGTGCACAAATGCTGATGCACTGAAGGATCGCCCACCTGCAAGAGCATATCCACTTGGGATTTCAAAGCAAGCATATAAGAGAGCCTCTACATGCACCTATAGAGGTACTGTTGGAACCCACAGTGTGGGATGAACGCATGGAAATCCTGGGTTGTGTGACTATCTTGTGGAAGGAAGGTTAGTCTGCTAAATAGATAGTAGTTATACATTGGCTGTTGTGTGCAAATCATTGACAGGGTAATTCATAGAATTTCGCAGAAAAGTGTCGCAAGCGGCTGGCGCAGAGTGTCCGCGTGCGATTGTCTGCGCCAGGCACGTGCGCTAAAACCGATTTCCGCGCACAGCGTATTCATGGATTTTAGGCTCCCAAACCAGCCGTGGCGCAGAGAATCGCAGCGACCCTGCAGCAGCGCCAGTAACGCCCCCAAGAACGCCCTCGCGCAAGGAAAAGCCATCAAAATCGCTAAATCATCGCAAAGGGCTGCGCTAACCCTGGACCAGTTCACCGGGCTGGCAAACAGCAAACACCAAGCGGGGAACATGTATTTCAGGGGTGCGCGGGAAGTTCCACACGCGATTTCAGCAGGGTACGTGTATTCCAGGGGTGCGCGGGAAGTTCCACACGCGATTTCAGCAGGGTACGTGTATTTCAGGGGTGCGCGGGAAGTTCCACACATGATTGGCCCAGTGCGAGCAGGGTACGTGTATTCCATGGGTGCGCGGGAAGTTCCACATGCGATTCCAGCAGGGTACGTGTATTCCAGGGGTGCGCGGGAAGTTCCACACGCGATTTCATCAGGGTACGTGTATTTCAGGGGTGCGTGGGAAGTTCCACACGCGATTGGCCCAGTGCGAGCAGGGTACGTGTATTCCAGGGGTGCACGGGAAGTTCCACACGCGATTGGCCCCGTGCGAGCAGGGTACGTGTATTCCAGGGATGCGCGGGAAGTACCACACGCGATTTCAGCAGGGTATGTGAATTCCAGGGGTTCTGGGGAGTACTACACGTGAATTGGCCATGTGGGTCCTCCCAGGTGTACGCTCGACAACCTCCACGGCCCCTGCAGGCAGCCCACACCACGGGGGACTACCCTGCACCCCTGTTCATGTCCCGCAGGCAGCCCATCCACCATGGGCATGCCCCGCAGCCAACCCACATGTCACCTTGCACTACTGATCAACAATGCATGTCTCCCACCACCCCCACCCCCCAGCAGTGCAGGGGCAGCCTCCACCAGGCCCCCACTCATGACTCCCACCACCCCCACCCCCCAGCAGTGCAGGGGCACCCTCCACCAGGCCCCCACTCATGTCTACCACCACCCCCACCCCCCAGCCACCATGGGCAGCCTCCACCAGGCCCCCACTCATGTCTCCCACCACCCCCACCCCCCAGCAGTGCAGGGGCACCCTCCACCAGGCCCCCACTCATGTCTCCCACCACCCCCACCCCCCACCATCCAGGGGCACCCTCCACCAGGCCCCCACTCATGTCTCCCACCACCCCCAACCCCCAGCAGTGCAGGGGCAGCCTCCACCAGGCCCCCACCCATGTCTCCCACCACCCCCACCCCCCAGCCACCATGGACAGCCCCCACCAGGCCCCCACTCATGTCCCCTATCACCCCCACCCCCCAGCAGTGCAGGGGCAGCCTCCACCAGGCCCCCACTCATGTCTACCACCACCCCCACCCCCCAGCCACCATGGGCAGTCCCCACCAGGCCCCCACTCATGTCTCCCACCACCCCCACCCCCAAGCCACCAGGGGCATCCTCCACCAGGTCCCCACTCATGTCTCCCACCACCCCCACCCCCCAGCAGTGCAGGGGCACCCTCCACCAGGCCCCCACTCATGTCTCCCACCACCCCCACCCCCCAGCAGTGCAGGGGCAGCCTCCACCAGGCCCCCACTCATGTCACCCACCACCCCCACCCCCCAGCAGTGCAGGGGCACCCTCCACCAGGCCCCCACTCATGTCTCCCACCACCCCCACCCCCACCATCCAGGGGCACCCTCCACCAGGCCCCCACTCATGTCTCCCACCACCCCCACCCCCCAGCAGTGCAGGGGCAGCCTCCACCAGGCTCCCACCCATGTCTCCCACCACCCCCTCCCCCCAGCCACCATGGCCAGCCCCCACCAGGCCCCCACTCATGTCCCCTATCACCCCCACCCCCCAGCAGTGCAGGGGCAGCCTCCACCAGGCCCCCACTCATGTCTACCCCCACCCCCACCCCCAGCCACCATGGGCAGCCCCCACCAGGCCCCCACTCATGTCTCCCACCACCCCCACCCCCCAGCCACCAGGGGCACCCTCCACCAGGCCCCCACTCATGTCTCCCACCACCCCCACCCCCCAGCAGTGCAGGGGCAGCCTCCACCAGGCCCCCACTCATGTCACCCACCACCCCCACCCCCCAGCAGTGCAGGGGCACCCTCCACCAGGCCCCCACTCATGTCTCCCACCACCCCCACCCCCCACCATCCAGGGGCACCCTCCACCAGGCCCCCATTCATGTCTCCCACCACCCCCACCCCCCAGCAGTGCAGGGGCAGCCTCCACCAGGCCCCCACCCATGTCTCCCACCACCCCAACCCCCCAGCCACCATGGCCAGCCCCCACCAGGCCCCCACTCATGTTCCCTATCACCCCCACCCCCCAGCAGTGCAGGGGCAGCCTCCACCAGGCCCCCACTCATGTCTACCACCACCCCCACCCCCCAGCCACCATGGGCATCCCCCACCAGGCCCCCACTCATGTCTCCCACCACCCCCACCCCTCAGCAGTGCAGGGGCACCCTCCACCAGGCCCCCACTCATGTCTCCCACCACCCCCACCCCCCAGCAGTGCAGGGGCAGCCTCCACCAGGCCCCCACTCATGTCTACCACCACCCCCACCCCCCAGCCACCATGGGCATCCCCCACCAGGCCCCCACTCATGTCTACCACCACCCCCACCCTCCAGCCACCAGGGGCACCCTCCACCAGGCCCCCACTCATGTTTCCCACCACCCCCACCCCCCAGCAGTGCAGGGGCACCCTCCACCAGGCCCCCACTCATGTCTCCCACCACCTCCACCCCCCAGCCACCAGGGGCACCCTCCACCAGGCCCCCACTCATGTCTCCCACCACCCCCACCCCCCAGCAGTGCAGGGGCACCCTCCACCAGGCCCCCACTCATGTCTCCCACCACCCCCACCCCCCAGCCACCAGGGGCACCCTCCACCAGGCCCCCACTCATGTCTACCACCACCCCCACCCCCCAGCCACCATGGGCAGCCCCCACCAGGCCCCCACTCATGTCTCCCACCACCCCCACCCCCCAGCCACCAGGGGCACCCTCCACCAGGCCCCCACTCATGTCTCCCACCACCCCCACCCCCCAGCAGTGCAGGGGCACCCTCCACCAGGCCCACACTCATGTCTCCCACCACCCCCACCCCCCAGCAGTGCAGGGGCACCGTCCACCAGGCCCCCACTCATGTCTCCCACCACCCCCACCCCCCAGCAGTGCAGGGGCACCCTCCACCAGGCCCCCACTCATGTCTCCCACCACCCCCACCCCCCAGCAGTGCAGGGGCACCCTCCACCAGGCCCCCACTCATGTCTCCCACCACCCCCACCCCCCACCATCCAGGGGCACCCTCCACCAGGCCCCCACTCATGTCTCCCACCACCCCCACCCCCCAGCAGTGCAGGGGCAGCCTCCACTAGGCCCCCACCCATGTCTCCCACCACCCCCTCCCCCCAGCCACCATGGCCAGCCCCCACCAGGCCCCCACTCATGTCCCCTATCAACAATGCATGTCCCCCCAGCCACCAGGGGCACCCTCCACCAGGCCCCCACTCATGTCTACCACTACCCCCACCCCCCAGCCACCATGGGCAGCCCCCACCAGGCCCCCACTCATGTCTCCCACCACCCCCACCCCCCAGCCACCAGGGGCACCCTCCACCAGGCCCCCACTCATGTCTCCCACCGCCCCCACCCCCCAGCAGTGCAGGGGCACCCTCCACCAGGCCCCCACTCATGTCTCCCACCACCCCCACCCCCCAGCAGTGCAGGGGCACCCTCCACCAGGCCCCCACTCATGTCTCCCACCACCCCCACCCCCCAGCAGTGCAGGGGCACCCTCCACCAGGCCCCCACTCATGTCTCCCACCACCCCCTCCCCCCAGCAGTGCAGGGGCACCCTCCACCAGGCCCCCACTCATGTCTCCCACCACCCCCACCCCCCACCATCCAGGGGCACCCTCCACCAGGCCCCCACTCATGTCTCCCACCACCCCCACCCCCCAGCAGTGCAGGGGCAGCCTCCACCAGGCCCCCACTCATGTCTACCACCACCCCCACCCCCCAGCCACCAGGGGCACCCTCCACCAGGCCCCCACTCATGTCTCCCACCACCCCCACCCCCAGCAGTGCAGGGGCACCCTCCACCAGGCCCCCACTCATGTCTCCCACCACCCCCACCCCCCAGCCACCAGGGGCACCCTCCACCAGGCCCCCACTCATGTCTCCCACCACCCCCACCCCCCAGCAGTGCAGGGGCACCCTCCACCAGGCCCCCACTCATGTCTCCCACCACCCCCACCCCCCAGCCACCAGGGGCACCCTCCACCAGGCCCCCACTCATGTCTACCACCAACCCCACCCCCCAGCCACCATGGGCAGCCCCCACCAGGCCCCCACTCATGTCTCCCACCACCCCCACCCCCCAGCCACCAGGGGCACCCTCCACCAGGCCCCCACTCATGTCTCCCACCACCCCCACCCCCCAGCAGTGCAGGGGCACCCTCCACCAGGCCCCCACTCATGTCTCCCACCACCCCCACCCCCCAGCAGTGCAGGGGCACCCTCCACCAGGCCCCCACTCATGTCTCCCACCACCCCCAACCCCCAGCAGTGCAGGGGCACCCTCCACCAGGCCCCCACTCATGTCTCCCACCACCCCCACCCCCCAGCAGTGCAGGGGCACCCTCCACCAGGCCCCCACTCATGTCTCCCACCACCCCCACCCCCATCCAGGGGCACCATCCACCAGGCCCCCACTCATGTCCCCTATCACCCCCACCCCCCAGCAGTGCAGGGGCAGCCTCCACCAGGCCCCCACTCATGTCCCCTATCACCCCCACCCCCCAGCAGTGCAGGGGCACCATCCACCAGGCCCCCACTCATGTCTCCCACCACCCCCACCCCCAGCCACCATGGGCACCCTCCACCAGGCCCCCACTCATGTCTACCACCACCCCCACCCCCCAGCCACCATGGGCAGCCCCCACCAGGCCCCCACTCATGTCTCCCACCACCCCCACCCCCCAGCCACCAGGGGCACCCTCCACCAGGCCCCCACTCATGTCTCCCACCACCCCCACCCCCCAGCAGTGCAGGGGCACCCTCCACCAGGCCCCCACTCATGTCTCCCACCATCCCCACCCCCCAGCCACCAGGGGCACCCTCCACCAGGCCCCCACTCATGTCTCCCACCACCCCCACCCCCCAGCAGTGCAGGGGCAGCCTCCACCAGGCCCCCACCCATGTCTCCCACCACCCCCACCCCCCAGCCACCATGGCCAGCCCCCACCAGGCCCCACTCATGTCCCCTATCACCCCCACCCCCCAGCAGTGCAGGGGCAGCCTCCACCAGGCCCCCACTCATGTCTACCACCACCCCCACCCCCCAGCCACCATGGGCAGCCCCCACCAGGCCCCCACTCATGTCTCCCACCACCCCTACCCCCCCAGCCACCAGGGGCACCCTCCACCAGGCCCCCACTCATGTCTCCCACCACCCCCACCCCCCAGCAGTGCAGGGGCACCCTCCACCAGGCCCCCACTCATGTCTCCCACCACCCCCACCCCCCAGCAGTGCAGGGGCAGCCTCCACCAGGCCCCCACTCATGTCACCCACCACCCCCACCCCACAGCCACCATGGGCAGCCCCAGCCAGGCCCCCACTCATGTCTCCCACCACCCCACCCCCACAGCCACCAGGGGCACCCTCCACCAGGCCCCCACTCATGTCTACCACCACCCCCACCCCCCAGCCACCAGGGGCACCCTCCACCAGGCCCCCACTCATGTCTCCCACCACCCCCACCCCCCAGCAGTGCAGGGGCCCCCTCCACCAGGCCCCCACTCATGTCTCCCACCACCCCCACCCCCCAGGCACCAGGGGCACCCTCCACCAGGCCCCCACTCATGTCTCCCACCACCCCCACCCCCCAGCAGTGCAGGGGCACCCTCCACCAGGCCTCCACTCATGTCTCCCACCACCCCCACCCCCCAGCCACCAGGGGCACCCTCCACCAGGCCCCCACTCATGTCTACCACCACCCCCACCCCCCAGCCACCATGGGCAGCCCCCACCAGGCCCCCACTCATGTCTCCCACCACCCCCACCCCCCAGCCACCAGGGGCACCCTCCACCAGGCCCCCACTCATGTCTCCCACCACCCCCACACCCCAGCAGTGCAGGGGTACCCTCCACCAGGCCCCCACTCATGTCTCCCACCACCCCCACCCCCAGCAGTGCAGGGGCACCCTCCACCAGGCCCCCACTCATGTCTCCCACCACCCCCACCCCCCAGCAGTGCAGGGGCACCCTCCACCAGGCCCCCACTCATGTCTCCCACCACCCCCACCCCCCAGCAGTGCAGGGGCACCCTCCACCAGGCCCCCACTCATGTCTCCCACCACCCCCACCCCCCACCATCCAGGGGCACCATCCACCAGGCCCCCACTCATGTCCCCTATCACCCCCACCCCCCAGCAGTGCAGGGGCAGCCTCCACCAGGCCCCCACTCATGTCCCCTATCACCCCCACCCCCCAGCAGTGCAGGGGCACCCTCCACCAGGCCCCCACTCATGTCTCCCACCACCCCCACCCCCCAGCCACCAGGGGCACCCTCCACCAGGCCCCCACTCATGTCTACCACCACCCCCACCCCCCAGCCACCATGGGCAGCCCCCACCAGGCCCCTACTCATGTCTCCCACCACCCCCACCCCCCAGCCACCAGGGGCACCCTCCACCAGGCCCCCACTCATGTCTCCCACCACCCCCACCCCCCAGCAGTGCAGGGGCACCCTCCACCAGGCCCCCACTCATGTCTCCCACCACCCCCACCCCCCAGCCACCAGGGGCACCCTCCACCAGGCCCCCACTCATGTCTCCCACCACCCCCACCCCCCAGCAGTGCAGGGGCAGCCTCCACCAGGCCCCCACCCATGTCTCCCACCACCGCCCACCCCCCAGCCACCATGGCCAGCCCCCACAAGGCCCCCACTCATGTCCCCTATAACCCCCACCCCCCAGCAGTGCAGGGGCAGCCTCCACCAGGCCCCCACTCATGTCTACCACCACCCCCACCCCCCAGCCACCATGGGCAGCCCCCACCAGGCCCCCACTCATGTCTCCCACCACCCCCACCCCCCTTCCACCAGGGGCACCCTCCACCAGGCCCCCACTCATGTCTCCCACCACCCCCACCCCCCAGCAGTGCAGGGGCACCCTCCACCAGGCCCCCACTCATGTCTCCCACCACCCCCACCCCCCAGCAGTGCAGGGGCAGCCTCCACCAGGCCCCCACTCATGTCACCCACCACCCCCACCCCCCAGCCACCATGGGCAGCCCCCACCAGGCCCCCACTCATGTCTCCCACCACCCCCACCCCCCAGCCACCAGGGGCACCCTCCACCAGGCCCCCACTCATGTCTCCCACCACCCCACCCCCCAGCAGTGCAGGGGCACCCTCCACCAGGCCCCCACTCATGTCTCCCACCACCCCCACCCCCCAGCAGTGCAGGGGCAGCCTCCACCAGGCCCCCACTCATGTCACCCACCACCCCCACCCCCCAGCCACCATGGGCAGCCCCCACCAGGCCCCCACTCATGTCTCCCACCACCCCCACCCCCCAGCCACCAGGGGCACCCTCCACCAGGCCCCCACTCATGTCTCCCACCACCCCCACCCCCCAGCAGTGCAGGGGCAGCCTCCACCAGGCCCCCACTCATGTCTACCACCACCCCCACCCCCCAGCCACCATGGGCAGCCCCCACCAGGCCCCCACTCATGTCTCCCACCACCCCCACCCCCCAGCCACCAGGGGCACCCTCCACCAGGCCCCCACTCATGTCTCCCACCACCCCCACCCCCCAGCAGTGCAGGGGCACCCTCCACCAGGCCCCCACTCATGTCTCCCACCATCCCCACCCCCCAGCCACCAGGGGCACCCTCCACCAGGCCCCCACTCATGTCTCCCACCACCCCCACCCCCAGCAGTGCAGGGGCAGCCTCCACCAGGCCCCCACCCATGTCTCCCACCACCCCCACCCCCCAGTCACCATGGCCAGCCCCCACCAGGCCCCCACTCATGTCTCCCACCACCCCCACCCCCCCCCAGCCACCAGGGGCACCCTCCACCAGGCCCCCACTCATGTCTCCCACCACCCCCACCCCCCAGCCACCATGGCCAGCCCCCACCAGGCCCCCACTCATGTCTCCCACCACCCCCACCCCCCCCAGCCACCAGGGGCACCCTCCACCAGGCCCCCACTCATGTCTCCCACCACCCCCACCCCCCAGCAGTGCAGGGGCACCCTCCACCAGGCCCCCACTCATGTCTCCCACCACCCCCACCCCCCAGCAGTGCAGGGGCAGCCTCCACCAGGCCCCCACTCATGTCACCCACCACCCCCACCCCCCAGCCACCATGGGCAGCCCCAGCCAGGCCCCCACTCATGTCTCCCACCACCCCACCCCCCCAGCCACCAGGGGCACCCTCCACCAGGCCCCCACTCATGTCTACCACCACCCCCACCCCCCAGCCACCAGGGGCACCCTCCACCAGGCCCCCACTCATGTCTCCCACCACCCCCACCCCCCAGCAGTGCAGGGGCACCCTCCACCAGGCCCCCACTCATGTCTCCCACCGCCCCCACCCCCCAGGCTACAGGGGCACCCTCCACCAGGCCCCCACTCATGTCTCCCACCACCCCCACCCCCCAGCAGTGCAGGGGCACCCTCCACCAGGCCTCCACTCATGTCTCCCACCACCCCCACCCCCCAGCCACCAGGGGCACCCTCCACCAGGCCCCCACTCATGTCTACCACCACCCCCACCCCCCAGCCACCATGGGCAGCCCCCACCAGGCCCCCACTCATGTCTCCCACCACCCCCACCCCCCAGCCACCAGGGGCACCCTCCACCAGGCCCCCACTCATGTCTCCCACCACCCCCACCCCCCAGCAGTGCAGGGGCACCCTCCACCAGGCCCCCACTCATGTCTCCCACCACCCCCACCCCCCAGCAGTGCAGGGGCACCCTCCACCAGGCCCCCACTCATGTCTCCCACCACCCCCACCCCCCAGCAGTGCAGGGGCACCCTCCACCAGGCCCCCACTCATGTCTCCCACCACCCCCACCCCCCAGCAGTGCAGGGGCACCCTCCACCAGGCCCCCACTCATGTCTCCCACCACTCCCACCCCCAACCATCCAGGGGCACCATCCACCAGGCCCCCACTCATGTCCCCTATCACCCCCACCCCCCAGCAGTGCAGGGGCAGCCTCCACCAGGCCCCCACTCATGTCCCCTATCACCCCCACCCCCCAGCAGTGCAGGGGCACCCTCCACCAGGCCCCCACTCATGTCTCCCACCACCCCCACCCCCCAGCCACCAGGGGCACCCTCCACCAGGCCCCCACTCATGTCTACCACCACCCCGACCCCCCAGCCACCATGGGCAGCCCCCACCAGGCCCCCACTCATGTCTCCCACCACCCCCACCCCCCAGCCACCAGGGGCACCCTCCACCAGGCCCCCACTCATGTCTCCCACCACCCCCACCCCCAGCAGTGCAGGGGCACCCTCCACCAGGCCCCCACTCATGTCTGTCTCCCACCACCCCCACCCCCCAGCCACCAGGGGCACCCTCCACCAGGCCCCCACTCATGTCTCCCACCACCCCCACCCCCCAACAGTGCAGGGGCAGCCTCCACCAGGCCCCCACCCATGTCTCCCACCACCCCCACCCCCCAGCCACCATGGCCAGCCCCCACCAGGCCCCCACTCATGTCCCCTATCACCCCCACCCCCCAGCAGTGCAGGGGCAGCCTCCACCAGGCCCCCACTCATGTCTACCACCACCCCACCCCCCAGCCACCATGGGCAGCCCCCACCAGGCCCCCACTCATGTCTCCCACCACCCCCACCCCCCCTTCCACCAGGGGCACCCTCCACCAGGCCCCCACTCATGTCTCCCACCACCCCCACCCCCCAGCCACCATAGGCAGCCCCCACCAGGCCCCCACTCATGTCTCCCACCACCCCCACCCCCCAGCCACCAGGGGCACCCTCCACCAGGCCCCCACTCATGTCTCCCACCACCCCCACCCCCCAGCAGTGCAGGGGCACCCTCCACCAGGCCCCCACTCATGTCTCCCACCACCCCCACCCCCCTGCCACCACGGGCAGCCTCCACCAGGTCCTCACAATCCCAAATCATGTGCGTTATGGTCAGCCTCCACAGCCAAAAAGCCCTACCAAGTAACCCATTCACCCACATGGAAATGGAAATTACATGTTACACCCCCAATGTTCATGAAGCTAATGAACCCATGTCCGTCACACACAATGGTTGCAATTGAATGGGAAAACACCCAACATGACATGCATGAAACCAATGAGATGATACCACACAGTGAAGTATGAAAACAAAATTGTATTGAAAAAAAGAAAGAATGCTAAAGAAATGAAGCAAACTACAATGGGAATGAAAAAAAATAAGCTGCATGTCCGTATAAAAAAAAAAAAACACCAAATCCTAATCCAAAAAAATGTCGTCCAAAGTCAAATGTAAAAAAATATCTATCCAATTAAGAACTATGTAAAAAACTTCCAAGGGTCCATGAGCCCAACTGAACAAAGGAAACATACAAAAAAACCTAACTAAAATGCAACTATATACAAAAAGTGGAGCAGTGTCTGTCGACTCCAAATCATAAGAACAAACAAAGGAAACCTAAAACTAAAGAACTATATACAAAGGCGGCGGGCAAGTCCAGCGGCTCACTCCGTGGTGTTTCGGGCCAGGGCATCATCGAACTCCTGTTCGATGTCCCGGAGGCGGTCCAGTTCCATGGCCCCAAGGGTCCGCGGGGACGACGCCGTGTCCTCCTCCAACCCCCTGCGGATTGCCTCGAGGCACTCGGCCCGCCTCAGGGCCCTCCGCATGGAGTTCTCCGCCCTGACCATTGTGAGCCGCGCCTCTTCCGCCCGCCGCCGCTCCGCACCTATGGCGTGGCCCAACCGCTGCCACACGGAAGACACTCTCTGTCCTGGATCCTCCTGCCCTCCGGCCGATGCCTGCCCCTCCGATGTCGAAGGCCCCGAGCCTTCATTGCTCCCACCATGTTGCTGCTGCTGCTCTGCCCGTGCACTGCCTCCTGCTGCCTGCACATCCTCCGCCGGCTGGGGCGCAGTCGTTGATGTGGCCACCCCTGCTGGACGTCCGACTCCCGACTGTGGCAGGGATGCCTCCTCCACCAGCCTGGCCGCACTGTCAGAGGCAGCTTCACAGGGCACCCAGGTGACTGATGGGTGGGAAGATGGCACAGAGGACGACTGGCGCGTAGGGGGTCCAGTTGAGGAGGGGGTCGGAGCAAGCCCCATCAGACGGAGGAATCCGGTCTGGGTGACCTGTCCCAGCAGGCTGACGTGGTCAACGAGCCATTCGAGATGACGTGCAGTCTCTCCATGAAAAGACTGCAGGTCACCTCGCATGGCCCGTTGACGCAACGCCACACCTGCCAGGACAGGCTCAACCCGGACCTGGATAGCCACGTCCGCAGGCAGAGGAAGGCCAGTTGACGTCAGCTCATCCCCTGCCTGAAAACGGGTCTGGACGTAGGCATCCCTGCTGGTGCAAGATGATGCAGGGACAGGATCGGGGACAGGATTGCACACAGGCACCTCCGCGGCGGCCTGTGCTGCCTCCTGTCCCTGGTCCTGCACTGCACCACTAGCACCAGTGGGATCCCCACCTCCAGACCCCATCTCTGGTGCTTGCACTGCCTCATCCTCCACCAAACCCCCCACCAACCTGGATGACTCCGTGCCATCTTCCCCTGTTGGGCCCCGTGGGGTCCCACCTGCCCCTTCTGCTGCCGAGGAGTCCAACTCCAACCTCCGCCTCTTGGACCTCCCCCTGGCAGCTGCGGCCTGGGACGCGGCACCGTACTCCTCACTCCCCGACGAGATGACAACACGGGAGGGGAGCCGGGCCTTGCGTCTCCAGCTGGCGGTGGGATCCCCGCCGCTGTGCTCCACAGCACCTTCTCCGCCCTCTTCATCAGTTGACGCTGCAGACAGGGAGAAACAAAACACAGGCATTAGGGCACTGTACAATGGACACATACACACATGACAGTTGCACATGAGTGGCATTGGCAAACCTCAGATATGTCATCACAATCCCCAACACACATGTCATTGCAACTCGCACACATGAGCCATACCACAGCCATATCGCAACTGCCACCACCATCCCTACACATACAACAGCATGAGCAGCCAAAGGTGAGCCAGACATCACATGCAACACAGGAAGTGCACCACACATGTACACACACCACCACACTTGCATGCATGTGTACACCTCTGACAAGTGTCGGACTGTTCAGACGGGCATCCATGTCACATCTGCCAATCAGGCTTCCACATACCGCTGTCACATGCATCCATGTTGCATCACTGTTGCACCCTTGTCAAATACACACACATGCACATGTACACAGTGCTCATACATGCAGCCGAAAACAACATACATGCGTGACATCACGGACATGTCTACTTACATACACATTCATCCAAACATGTGTGCACACACAACTGCATTTGGCATGCAAGCCTACACACACAAGCACAATCCATGTCTCACACATTACAGCCCTCGCATGTGTCAGCCCCACGGCCCTGTACACCCCCACCCATACTCGACCCCATACAAACAGATGTGCAACCTGCACACTACCGAATAATCACCACACGCACTGCTCACAATCAGGATGCATGTACACTCACCGCTCGACTCCAGACGGGTCTGCTTCTCTAGGACCTGGACGTGGAGCGCTGGGGATATGCGTTCCAGGACCCTCATCTGTTCTTCGGACAAGTAGCCCCGGCGCCCCTTGGCATCCGCTGCCTTCAAGAGGTGCCGGGCCTTGTTCAGGGTCCTGGACCTGAAGTCCTCCCAGCGCTTCCTGACATGTTGTAAGTCGCGGACTGCCACCCCCTCCGCGTTGATGGCAGTCACGATGTCAGTCCAGATCCGAGTCCGTCCTTCCTTGTCGGCGCGGGAACTTCCGAAGAGGGCATCATACTGCCCCAGGACTTGCTCCACCAGGACACCAACTTCGGTGACACTGAAGCTGGTGCCCCTCTGCCTCTCTGGCCGGGGGTTGTCAGTGGTCACAGATGGTGTTTGCCCCGACATGACAACCCCAGAGGCAGGAGTGGGTGGGCAACTGGGTCCTGGGGCTGGGCTGTGGAGCGATGGAATCCCAGTCGGGAGTCTTCGGTTCCAGCAGGGGTGGTCACAGCAACAGCACCCCTGGCTGATGTGCAGGCAGCAAATGGCAGTGCACGTGGGCAGCAGGCAGTCAGGCAGCAGCAGATGGCAGGTGGGAGCGTGCTCGGGGCTCTGGGGGGCAGTAGTTCGGCCTTCTGGGCAGGAGCATGGTCTTCCGTGTGCATACGCGTGGCCAGCTTGATACGGAGTGATTTGGCACGTGAAAAATCCAACACGTCTGCGTGTAATTCGAGGAAAGGCCCTTAGCGCGTAAACGCGTCGCCAGCGTATGCGCGTCTATGAAGTCACGTGCACGTTGAATTGGGCACACGTATGAAAATGTTGCGTGTGAAAAAAAGGAAAGACACGTCCGAGTGTCAAAGCGTGTAATTGGTGGGAATGGGCCTAGCGCGTACACGCGGCAGTGACAAAGCGTGTAATCGATGGAAATGGCCCTACACGCGGCAGTGACAGAGCGTGTAATTGGTGGAAATGGCCCTAGCGCGTACACGCCGCGTAAGTGACGCTGGACGTGTGGGCCTGTATAAAAGGTACGTGTATAACACTATTTCCTTGTACGTGCTTTTCGTGGAGAGCGAGTGGGTGAATTCTGTACTTCTTGTCGTTTCACGCGCGATTTACTTCACGGCGTTTCAAGTTCGTATTCCCTGTTACCTCTGACTGCTTTTTCTCTTTTTTCTCTTTTACTGGTTTACCTGGGCCTGTTCCCTCAAACAGTATTCCCTTCTACTGTTGTCCTGTCTCCTCAGACAGCGTACAAATCTTCTTTTGGCGGGGGTGTTGCCAACCAAACGCGCTCCTTTTTCACGCTCTTTTACCTGGCAGACGGTGAGTCACGCACGTATCTAACATCTGTGCTTGCCCCGTGTGTAGCCTACCCCTTCAGAGGTCATTCTAGGCTGCGTGTGACACGGATACGTTCATTCTTGTGTTACTGGGTGCCACAGCGTAGTGCAGGTTTTTCTTTCTGCACACGTGGTCTAGGAGGGGTTGCGTGCACGTCATCTCCCTTTTTTGGGGCTCCTGTGCGTAGCGTGACCCGTCATCTTTCCCCAGGGGTTACATTCAGCCTTGCAAGAGCACTAGGGTACAATTACCATCTGGTACCCAACCCCCAATTGCCCAGGACAATAGTTTACAGCCACTCCCATACGCACATTAACATCAGTGCCATGGCTGGGAGGCGAGGATTCCGTAAGGGTGGCAAAGGTGGAAGAGCCACAAGTGGTGGCCGTGGTGGATCCGGTAGGGGACGTGGTCGTTACTTGCAGGGTGAGCCTGTCCCCCCATGTGTGGAGGACCAGTCAAGGGCACCCATAATCCCCCCCCCTCCCGTTGAGGCTGATGTGGCTGCCACCATCCATGCTCAGCCCTTGTTGGACCAGCCCATTGTGGCACCAGACCTGGCTGACTCCATGGCTGACTTCCAGGTCAGCAGGCCTATGACACGTGCGCTGGTGCACGTTGATGTCATCATGCCACGTGCATCTGGGGCAGCAAGGTCATCTGCTGCCCCAAGTAGGCAGGGCGGAGAGGCTGCAGGGGCAGCTGCGGCTCCATCCACCCCAGCTCTCACACACCCAGCCAGGACAGTGTCGGTCCTAGTCCATCCTGCTGACATTCCCCCAGACACCATTACACTTGAGCCAATGCCTGCACCAACTCCCATGCTGAGTGTGCAATCCCACACTCCTGATACAGAGTCCACCAGGGCTCCTGCCCCTAGTGTCTAGAGCGGCGCAGGACACTCAGGATCACCACCACCTTCCAAGCGGAAGAGGAAGAGTGCTCGTCCGGCACAGGCTGATGCCCCAGACACGGCTACACAGTCCGTCCCGTCGAGGAAGCCCAGCTTCACGGATGACGAACTGAATGCACTTGTCGAGTATGTGTCCGCACATGATAACGAGATGGTCATTGTTGCAGGATCCAAGACCACACCTGCACAACGCCAGGCACACTGGCAGACCGTTGCGGACATCGTAAGTGCCCTTGGAATCGTGAGGCGCACAGCCAATGATTGCTATAAGCGCTGGAATGACCTAAAGCGCAGGGCAAAGAGTAAGCTGGCCTCAAGTCATGCCGCAACTCTAGTGACTGGAGGTGGGTCTCCAGTAGTAGACATGGAACTCACTCCACATGAGTCAGTCGCTGGGACCTACGTCACAGAGGAACAGATCCAAGGCGTGGGAGATCTGCTTGATTACGAGGCATTGTCCGGTGAGTGCACATGCATGTGTGTGTCATCCATGTGCATGGTGTGTGTGAGGGCTTCTGTTTGTGTGCCAGGTGAGAGTGTGTGCGCCCGAATCGTATGGGTCAGCCATGTGCTTCATGCAAAACATCCTGCGCAGCTGCATTTGGCCATAGCAGTATCCCTTCTGCCAACAGTAGACATCTAGCCCAACTGCACGCCAGTTGCCCTTGAAGTGTCACCTTCGCACAACATTGTTGCTCATTTTTCACTGTTCATTCAGTCAGATTGTTTGCATTCCACCACTTTTACTAGGCATTTCGCAGTCCTCTAGTCACATGTCTGACATGGCTATGGTAAAGTGGAGTGACTTTGTTACCTGGATATCATTTGTTCACACATGTCCCTGTGCAATTGGACCATTTTGGACTGGCAGCTCCAGGTGAAAAATCTGACCTGTTTGAATTAGTAAAGCTATTACATGCGGGAACTGGACTGAATGAATAGGTGCTGCCCTCCTCTCCATCTTCACTCAATAGCAATGGTACATGCCATCTGTGTGATGGCATGTGTGTTTCACCTGGCAATCACAGGCCAATGTGTGATGCCACTGCCAGGCAGCATGCAGAAAATGTGTTCATCTTCCATCTTGGTGTCATCAGTGTGTGCCATTTGCCTGCCCTTCATATGCAGTGAGGGTGCATGCATGGGAAGGTTTTAGTCATGTGGGACATGTGTCAATCAAGTACTGGTTCTGTTGCTTCACAGCCCTCATTGTGTGCCATGGTGCTAATGCCTGTTTCCATTTCTTTGTTTTTATGTCTTTGCAGGGGAAGACGCACCTGATACTGCTGGGGTTGTGGAGATGGTGCAGACCCAGGAGGGGTCCGAGGGCCGACCAACCACCAGTGAGGGACGTGGTGTGGTGGTGGGTGAGAACCCACAAGTGCTGCAGGTCGTGCTCTCAAGGGGTGTCTCTGGCTGCACCTCCCCCGAGCTGTACTCAGGTGTTGATTCGGATGATGAGACCTACGTGCCGTCGCAGGTGAGTGTTCCAGGGAGGGATACTGTTCTGTCCCACCCACCTGCACCAGGGTCAGAACCCTCAATGGGGATGTCAGTGTTGGCAGCTACGCCTTTGGTGGTTACGGATGCAGGGTCACACTCCGCGACATCTGATCCTGTTCCTGGGCCAGCAGATCAGAGGGAGAATGCAGTCCTGCAGCCTCAGGCAGTGCCGGCACAGCAAGGCGCAGTTCGCCTTGCCCCAGACAGGTGTGGTGCCCGCCGACGTGGTGGCCGTACGCCACCTGGCAATACCGCATGGGAGCAATCCATTTACGGTATGGCAACCAAACAGGCAGCATCATCCGAGATGATGGCTCAGGCCATGGATAGGGTGGCCACTTCCATTGTCCCCCCTGAAAGGCTGATGGAGCGACTACAGCAGGCAACCGACTCCATCTGCCAGTCACAGAGGGAGGACATGTTGGCGTCCAACAGGGACAGGCGGGCGGCACTGGCGACTCTGCAGGAGGCCATCTCCATAGAGTCCCAGGGCCACAGGGAAGCCCTGAGGCAGGAGCTCCTTCACCTCAGGACGACTCTTGTTGAGCTTGAGGCTTCAACACACCAAAGGACAGAACAGCAGCTGGAGCGTCTCACCCGTACGCTCTCAGCTGAGATGCAGGCAACGAGGGCGGAGGTCCGGGCATCCCGTGAGTTGTTGCATGGGGACCTCCGCACACTCATCCTCCAGAACCAGACCTACCACACCTGCATGCTTGCAGCCATGGAGGAGCAGACTAGGGCCTTGCGTGGGCTGCCTCCCATAGTGCAACCACCTCCAGATGCAGCTGCACAGGGTGATAATAGCGACAGCAGTGATACTCCCACAATAGGGTAGCCGTGTGGGCCATGAGCCCATGGAGGTGTTTTTTTTTCCCAGGATTCACACAGGTGGGTTTTGGTGTGCACCCTGTCCTCGGACCTCCTGGGTGGCCTCCCAAACCCCCCCGGGCCCATCAATGGCCATTTTTGATTTTTTTTTATTTTTATTTTTATTTTTATTTTTTTTAATTATTTTTTTCCCAATTTTTTTGGGACAATTTGTTGCCTTCCGTGGTTCCTGTGGGCATACGCTGCATTGTGGCTGGGCACATGCAGGCTTGTCATGTATTTGGTTCAGATGCTTGGGTTTGAGTCACACACACCCCTCCTGCTTCCCGTTTCCATGGGCTTGCAAAGGGTGTGCCCAAGTGACATTGACGTACATGGTGACATTGGACTCCCACTACATGTGTGGGTAGTCTAGTCAATACTGTGTATACATTCCTAGTGCATATTGCTGTCGAGTTGTACACTGCATGTTGCATTGATGTGTAACTCATCATCTGTGTCTACCTCCCAATTTGCAGGTCCCTTCCTCATGTCTACACAAGGCCCTCTAGTTTGGAGATGGGGTCCATGTTGGCAGCAGTGCACCTACAACTCTACATGGCGCCAACACTGCACAGTTGGTAGTGGTGGGAGTGCAGGCATTTCCAGGTGGTGAGACTACTAATTCATAACATTTGTGATGTCATGTTAATGGTAGTACCTGCTCAAGTTTGTTGTTGGTCCTGCATTACTGTGAGCATTTCAGGTGTTGCAAGTTTCAATTAGGGACACTGTACATTGTGACACTAGTGTCATGTTGTGGGGATTAGTTTGTTTACCTGCAAATAGCATGACATGGCACGGTGTGTCCTGTGGCGGTGCTGAGGATGGGTTGGCTGTCATGGCACTGTCCTCTTGTTGCATTTTGCAAGTGGGTATTCATTTTAGCTGCTTGAATGTGTTTCTTCACAAAACTGCATTGGTGGTGTCTGTGTGGGTAGGGATGCACACATTGTAACACTTCCAGGTGAACAATCTCAGGCTGATATGGTTTTCACGGTTGATTCTCCAGACATTCAGGATCAGTGTCAGGTTGAGTCATCATTGATTGTCAGATGGAATGTGCCAGGGCAGTGTGCACTCCACAGGGGTGTGATGTCTATGTGAAGTAATTAGCCACTAGCTGTGTACGGGCTGCCTCCCCCGTGCCCTTTGCCCCCTCCCATGCGCAGCGGCTGTGCATGTGGTTGGGGATGTGGGGCCACCACCATGTCCACGGCCAGGCCCCGGCGTGTTGCAACGTTGTGCAGGACACATGCTGCCACTATGATCCTGCACACTACTGGGGGAGCGTACAACAGCTGCCCGCCAGAACGGTCAAGGGAGCGAAAGCGTGACTTCAGCACTCCGAATGTGCGCTCCACTATGCCCCGGGTTGTAATGTGGGCTGTGTTATATCTTACCTGGGGTGGCGAGGTGGGGTTCCGAATTGGCGTCATCATGTGGGGGCTGAGAGGGTAGGCACTGTCCCCTGTGGAGGTGGTGATTGGTATCATTGGTGGGGTTGTGACCTTGCTCAGTATCTGACATGCATGCATGTGCAGTGGCATTCATACTCACCAAGCAGCCATGTATCGCCATGCCGCCCAGCTTCTAGGTCCCGGCTTAGGGTGGACATTCAGTAAATGAAGCTGTCGTGGGTGGACCCGGGATAGTTGGCATATACTGAGGTGATGATTCCCTTGGCATTACATACTACCTGCACGTTGATGGAATGCCAGTGCTTGCGGTTCCTATAGATGTGCTCTGATGCCCAGGGGGGACGTAGAGCAACATGGGTGCAGTCGATGGCACCTAGCACTTTGGGGAATCGTGCCACACCGTAAAAATCCAGGGCGGCAGCATGCCTTTCTGCAGGTGTTCTGGGCAGGTATATGTGCCTGCGGACTGATGGGCGTGCAGTGATGATGTTCAAGACCTGGTGTAAGCAGCGTGACTGGGTGGCCTGTGATACCCCACCCACAATGGCACTTGTCCGCTGAAATGATCCAGTGGCTAAGAAGTGCAGTACATTGAGGACCTTCTCCAGGGGGCTGAGTGCTTGGGAGCACAGGGTGGGTGATGTGAGGTCATCCTCCCACTCACCAGGTCCAGTATATTGTGTGGTGGAAACCTGTACCTCCCATGCACCTGGTCATCAGGCATCCCGAAAAGGCTGGTTCTGGGTGTGAATATTCTGGCCCTGACTATCCTCCTCCTCCTCCTTTGGTAGCCCACGCCCACTGCTGCTAGGAACGGTATGTTCATCCTGGGTCTGAGCTTGTTATTTTGTTAGCGCGCAAATTTATGCGTTGCGCGTGTTGTAGGCGAGCGTGTGACCCGCGCACCCCTGAAATCCAGTACCCAGTCCAATAGCGTGTGGAAATTCCCGCGCACCCCGGGATACAGGTGCGCTGACGTACTTGCGTGTGTAAGTGCCCGCGCACCCCTGATATACACGTACATAGGCAAATCGCGTGTACGCGCACTTTTGTCCATTTACACGCGATGACACTCTGACGTGCTGTCCAATTACACGCGATGACACTCTGACGTGCAGTCTTTCCACGTGTGCTCTGTCATCACGTGCTGTGTGGGAAACACCCGTGCGGGTCACGTCACAGACGCGCTTACGCGCTGAGGGCCTTTGGTCCAATAGAATCGCGTATGCGTGCTGACGCCCTTACGCGCTAAGGGCCTTTTCTCGAATTTCACGCTGACGTGCAGACTTTTCACGTGCCAAATCACTCCGTATCAAGCTGGCCACGCGTATGCACACGGAAGACCACGCTCCTGCCCAGAAGGCCGAACTACTGCCCCCCAGAGCCCCGAGCACGCTCCCACCTGCCATCTGCTGCTGCCTGACTGCCTGCTGCCCACGTGCACTGCCATTTGCTGCCTGCACATCAGCCAGGGGTGCTGTTGCTGTGACCACCCCTGCTGGAACCGAAGACTCCCGACTGGGATTCCATCGCTCCACAGCCCAGCCCCAGGACCCAGTTGCCCACCCACTCCTGCCTCTGGGGTTGTCATGTCGGGGCAAACACCATCTGTGACCACTGACAACCCCCGGCCAGAGAGGCAGAGGGGCACCAGCTTCAGTGCCACCGAAGTTGGTGTCCTGGTGGAGCAAGTCCTGGGGCAGTATGATGCCCTCTTCGGAAGTTCCCGCGCCGACAAGGATGGACGGACTCGGATCTGGACTGACATCGTGACTGCCATCAACGCGGAGGGGGTGGCAGTCCGCGACTTACAACATGTCAGGAAGCGCTGGGAGGACTTCAGGTCCAGGACCCTGAACAAGGCCCGGCGCCTCTTGAAGGCAGCGGATGCCAAGGGGCGCCGGGGCCACTTGTCCGAAGAACAGATGAGGGTCCTGGAACGCATATCCCCAGCGCTCCACGTCCAGGTCCTAGAGAAGCAGACGCGTCTGGAGTCGAGCGGTGAGTGTACATGCATCCTGATTGTGAGCAGTGCGTGTGGTGATTATTCGGTAGTGTGCAGGTTGCACATCTGTTTGTATGGGGTCGAGTATGGGTGGGGGTGTACAGGGCCGTGGGGCTGACACATGCGAGGGCTGTAATGTGTGAGACATGGATTGTGCTTGTGTGTGTAGGCTTGCATGCCAAATGCAGTTGTGTGTGCACACATGTTTGGATGAATGTGTATGTAAGTAGACATGTCCGTGATGTCCGCATGTATGTTGTTTTCGGCTGCATGTATGAGCACTGTGTACATGTGCATGTGTGTGTATTTGACAAGGGTGCAACAGTGATGCAACATGGATGCATGTGACAGCGGTATGTGGAAGCCTGATTGGCAGATGTGACATGGATGCCCGTCTGAACAGTGCGAAACTTGTCAGAGGTGTACACATGCATGCAAGTGTGGTGGTGTGTGTACATGTGTGGTGCACTTCCTGTGTTGCATGTGATGTCTGGCTCACCTTTGGCTGCTCATGCTGTTGTATGTGTAGGGATGGTGGTGGCAGTTGCGATATGGCTGTGGTATGGCTCATGTGTGCGAGTTGCAATGACATGTGTGTTGGGGATTGTGATGACATGTCTGAGGTTTGCCAATGCCACTCATGTGCAACTGTCATGTGTGTATGTGTCCATTGTACAGTGCCCTGATGCCTGTGTTTTGTTTCTCCCTGTCTGCAGCGTCAACTGATGAAGAGGGCGGAGAAGGTGCTGTGGAGCACAGCGGCGGGGATCCCACCGCCAGCTGGAGACGCAAGGCCCGGCTCCCCTCCCGTGTTGTCATCTCGTCGGGGAGTGAGGAGTCCGGTGCCGTGTCCCAGGCCGCAGCTGCCGGGGGGAGGTCCAAGAGGCGGAGGTTGGAGTTGGACTCCTCGGCAGCAGAAGGGGCAGCTGGGACCCCACAGGGCCCAACAGGGGAAGATGGCACGGAGTCATCCAGGTTGGTGGGGGGTTTGGTGGAGGAGGAGGCCGTTCAAGCACCAGAGACGGGGTCTGGAGGTGGGGATACCACTGGTGCTAGTGGTGCAGTGCAGGACCAGGGACAGGAGGCAGCACAGGCCGCCGCGGAGGTGCCTGTGTGCAATCCTGTCCCCGATCCTGTCCCTGCATCATCTTGCACCAGCAGGGATGCCTACGTCCAGACCCGTTTTCAGGCAGGGGATGAGCTGACGTCAACTGGCCTTCCTCTGCCTGCGGACGTGGCTATCCAGGTCCGGGTTGAGCCTGTCCTGGCAGGTGTGGCGTTGCGTCAACGGGCCATGCGAGGTGACCTGCAGTCTTTTCATGGAGAGAGTGCACGTCATCTCGAATGGCTCGTTGACCACGTCAGCCTGCTGGGACAGGTCACCCAGACCGGATTCCTCCGTCTGATGGGGCTTGCTCCGACCCCCTCCTCAACTGGACCCCCTACGCGCTAGTCGTCCTCTGTGCCATCTTCCCACCCATCAGTCACCTGGGTGCCCTGTGGAGCTGCCTCTGACAGTGTGGCCAGGCTGGTGGAGGAGGCATCCCTGCCACAGTCGGGAGTCGGACGTCCAGCAGGGGTGGCCACATCAACGACTGCACCCCAGCCGGCGGAGGATGTGCAGGCAGCAGGAGGCAGTGCACGGGCAGAGGCAGAGCAGCAGCAGCAGCAACATGGTGGGAGCCATGAAGGCTTGGGGCCTTTGACATCGGAGGGGCAGGCATCGGCCGGAGGGCAGGAGGACCCAGGACAGAGAGTGTCTTCCGTGTGGCAGCGGTTGGGCCACGCCATAGGTGCGGAGCGGCGGCGGGCGGAAGAGGCGTGGCTCACAATGGTCATGGCGGAGAACTGAGGCGGGCCGAGTGCCTCGAGGCAATCCGCAGGGGGTTGCAGGAGGACACGGCGTCATCCCTGCGGACCCTTGGGGCCATGGAACTGGACCGCCTCCGGGACATCGAACAGGAGTTCGATGATGCCCTGGCCCGGAACACCACGGAGTGAGCCGCTGGACTTGCCCGCCGCCTTTGTATATAGTTCTTTAGTTTTAGGTTTCCTTTGTTTGTTCTTATGATTTGGAGTCGACGGACGCTGCTCCACTTTTTGTATATAGTTGCATTTTAGTTTTTTTGTAGGTTTCCTTTGTTCAGTTGTTCTCATGGACCCTTGGAAGTTTTTTACATAGTTCTTTATTGGATAGATATTTTTTTACATTTGACTTTGGACGACATTTTTTTGGATTAGGATTTGGTGTTTTTTTTTTTATAAGGACATGCAGCTTATTTTTTTTCATTCCCATTGTAGTTTGTTTCATTTCTTTAGCATTCTTTCTTTTTTTCAATACAATTTTGTTTTCATACTTCACTGTGTGGTATCATCTCATTGGTTTCATGCATGTCATGTTGGGTGTTTTCCCATTCAATTGCAACCATTGTGTGTGACGGACATGGGTTCATTAGCTTCATGAACATTGGGGGTGTAACATGTAATTTCCATTTCCATGTGGGTGAATGGGTTACTTGGTAGGGCTGTTTGGCTGTGGAGGCTGGCCATGACGCACATGATTGGGGATTGTGAGGACCTGGTGGAGGCTGCCCATGGTGGCAGGGGGGTGGGGGTGGTGAGAGACATGAGTGGGGGCCTGGTGGAGGGTGCCCCTGGATGGTGGGGGGTGGGGGTGGTGGGAGACATGAGTGGGGGCCTGGTGGAGGGTGCCCCTGGATGGTGGGGGGTGGGGGTGGTGGGAGACATGAGTGGGGGCCTGGTGGAGGGTGCCCCTGCACTGCTGGGGGGTGGGGGTGGTGGGAGACATGAGTGGGGGCCTGGTGGAGGGTGCCCCTGCACTGCTGGGGGGTGGGGGTGGTGGGAGACATGAGTGGGGGCCTGGTGGAGGGTGCCCCTGCACTGCTGGGGGGTGGGGTGGTGGGAGACATGAGTGGGGGCCTGGTGGAGGGTGCCCCTGGTGGCTGGGGGGTGGGGGTGGTGGGAGACATGAGTGGGGGCCTGGTGGGGGCTGGCCATGGTGGCTGGGGGGTGGGGGTGGTGGGAGACATGGGTGGGGGCCTGGTGGAGGCTGCCCCTGCACTGCTGGGGGGTGGGGGTGGTGGGAGACATGAATGGGGGCCTGGTGGAGGGTGCCCCTGGTTGCTGGGGGGTGGGGGTGGTGGGAGACATGAGTGGGGGCCTGGTGGAGGGTGCCCCTGCACTGCTGGGGGGTGGTGGGAGACATGAGTGGGGGCCTGGTGGATGGTGCCCCTGCACTGCGGGGGGGTGGGGTTGGTGGGAGACATGAGTGGGGGCCTGGTGGAGGGTGCCCCTGCACTGCTGGGGGGTGGGGGTGGTGGGAGACATGAGTGGGGGCCTGGTGGAGGGTGCCCCTGGTGCTGGGGGGTGGGGGTGGTGGGAGACATGAGTGGGGGCCTGGTGGAGGGTGCCCCTGGTGGCTGGGGGGTGGGGGTGGTGGGAGACATGAGTGGGGGCCTGGTGGAGGGTGCCCCTGCACTGCTGGGGGGTGGGGGTGGTGGGAGACATGAGTGGGGGCCTGGTGGAGGGTGCCCCTGCACTGCTGGGGGGTGGGGGTGGTGGGAGACATGGGTGGGGGCCTGGTGGAGGCTGCCCCTGGTGGCGGGGGGGTGGGGGTGATAGGGGCCATGAGTGGGGGCCTGGTGGAGGGTGCCCCTGGATGGTGGGGGGTAGGGGTGGTGGGAGACATGAGTGGGGGCCTGGTGGAGGGTGCCCCTGCACTGCTGGGGGGTGGGGGTGGTGGGAGACATGAGTGGGGGCCTGGTGGAGGGTGCCCCTGCACTGCTGGGCGGTGGGGGTGGTGGGAGACATGAGTGGGGGCCTGGTGGGGGCTGGCCATGGTGACTGGGGGGTGGGGGTGGGTGGTAGACATGAGTGGGGGCCTGGTGGAGGCTGCCCCTGCACTGCTGGGGGGTGGGGGTGGTGGGAGACATGGATGGGGGACTGGTGGAGGGTGCCCCTGGATGCTGGGGGGTGAGGGTGCAGGGGGACATGAGTGGGGGCCTGGTGGTGTTGCCCCTGCACTGCTGGGGGCTGGGGGTGCTGGGAGACATGGGTGGGGGCCTGGTGGAGGGTGCCCCTGCACTGCTGGGGGGTGGTGGGAGACATGAGTGGGGGCCTGGTGGGGGCTGCCCATGGTGGCTGGGGGGTGGGGGTGGTGGGAGACATGGGTGGGGGCCTGGTGGAGGCTGCCCCTGGTGGCGGGGGGGTGGGGGTGATAGGGGCCATGAGTGGGGGCCTGGTGGAGGGTGCCCCTGGATGGTGGGGGGTGGGGGTGGTGGGAGACATGAGTGGGGGCCTGGTGGAGGGTTCCCCTCGATGGTGGGGGGTGGGGGTGGTGGGAGACATGAGTGGGGGCCTGGTGGAGAGTGCCCCTGGATGGTGGGGGGTGCGGGTGGTGGGAGACATGAGTGGGGGCCTGGTGGAGGGTGCCCCTGCACTGCTGGGGGGTGGGGGTGGTGGTAGACATGAGTGGGGGCCTGGTGGAGGGTGCCCCTGCACTGTTGGGGGGTGGGGGTAGTGGGAGACATGAGTGGGGGCCTGGTGGAGGGTGCCCCTGCACTGCTGGGGGGTGGGGGTGGTGGGAGACATGAGTGGGGGCCTGGTGGAGGGTTCCCCTGCACTGCTGGGGGGTGGGGGTGGTGGGAGACATGAGTGGGAGCCTGGTGGAGGGTGCCCCTGGTGGCTGGGGGGTGGGGGTGGTGGGAGACATGAGTGGGGGCCTGGTGGAGGGTGCCCCTGCACTGCTGGGGGGTGGGGGTGGTGGGAGACATGAGTGGGGGCCTGGTGGAGGGTGCCCCTGGTGGCTGGGGGGTGGGGGTGGTGGGAGACATGAGTGGGGGCCTGGTGGAGGGTGCCCCTGGTGGCTGGGGGGTGGGGGTGGTGGTAGACATGAGTGGGGGCCTGGTGGAGGCTGCCCCTGCACTGCTGGGGGGTGGGGGTGATAGGGGCCATGAGTGGGGGCCTGGTGGAGGGTGCCCCTGTATGGTGGGGGGTGGGGGTGGTGGGAGACATGAGTGGGGGCCTGGTGGAGGGTGCCCCTGGATGGTGGGGGGTGGGGGTGGTGGGAGACATGAGTGGGGGCCTGGTGGAGGGTGCCCGTGCACTGCTGGGGTGTGGGGTGGTGGTAGACATGAGTGGGGGCCTGGTGGAGGGTGCCCCTGCACTGCTGGGGGGAAGGGGTGGTGGGAGACATGAGTGGGGGCCTGGTGGAGGGTGCCCCTGCACTGCTGGGGGGTGGGGTATTGGGAGACATGAGTGGGGGCCTGGTGGAGGGTGCCCCTGCACTGCTGGGGGGTGGGGGTGGTGGGAGACATGAGTGGGGGCCTGGTGGAGGGTGCCCCTGGTGGCTGGGGGTGGGGGTGGTGGGAGACATGAGTGGGGGCCTGGTGGGGGCTGCCCATGGTGGCTGGGGGGTGGGGGTGGTGGTAGACATGAGTGGGGGCCTGGTGGAGGCTGCCCCTGCACTGCTGGGGGGTGGGGGTGATAGGGGACATGAGTGGGGGCCTGGTGGGGGCTGGCCATGGTGGCTGGGGGGTGGGGGTGGTGGGAGACATGCATTGTTGATCAGTAGTGCAAGGTGACATGTGGGTTGGCTGGGGGGCATGCCCATGGTGGATGGGCTGCCTGCGGGACATGAGCAGGGGTGCAGGGTAGTCCCCCGTGGTGTGGGCTGCCTGCAGGGGCCGTGGAGGTTGTGGAGCGTACACCTGGGAGGACCCACACGGCCAATTCACGTGTAGTACTCCCCAGAACCCCTGAAATACACATACCCTGCTGAAATCGCGTGTGGAACTTCCCGCGCACCCCTGAAATACACGTACCCTGCTGGAATCGCGTGTGGAACTTCCCGCGCACCCCTGAAATACACGTACCCTGCTGAAATCGCGTGTGGAACTTCCCGCGCACCCCTGGAATACACATACCCTGCTGAAATCGTGTGTGGAACTTCCCGCGCACCCCTGAAATACAAGTACCCTGCTGAAATCGCGTGTGGAACTTCCCGCGCACCCATGGAATACACGTACGCTGCTCGCACTGGGCCAATCGCGTGTGGAACTTCCCGCGCACCCCTGAAATACACGTACCCTGCTGAAATCGCGTGTGGAACTTCCCGCGCACCCCTGGAATACACATACCCTGCTGAAATCGCGTGTGGAACTTCCCGCGCACCCCTGCAATACACGTACCCTGCTGAAATCACGTGTGGTACTTCCCGCGCACCCATGGAATACACGTACCCTGCTCGCACTGGGCCAATCGCGTGTGGAACTTCCCGCGCACCCCTGAAATACACGTACCCTGCTGAAATCGCGTGTGGAACTTCCCGCGCACCCCTGGAATACACATACCCTGCTGAAATCGCGTGTGGAACTTCCCGCGCACCCCTGAAATACACGTACCCTGCTGAAATCGCGTGTGGAACTTCCCGCGCACCCATGGAATACAAGTACCCTGCTCGCACTGGGCCAATCGCGTGTGGAACTTCCCGCGCACCCCTGAAATACACGTACCCTGCCGAAATCGCGTGTGAGACTTCCTGCGCACCCCGGTATACAAGCACACATATTTTTTGTCAGCGGGTGTCCGTGTTTGTGGGTACCCCTTTGCACGTCATTTGTCCTGGAGGGCCACAGTATAGGACATTCATCTTGGCTGTATATAGGTGCTATTTGTTGGCGCACCTTTTGGCGCACATTTCTTCCAGGCGCAGAGACGCTACCGCCTGCTTTCTTGTGGCGGTCGTGTTTGTGCCTGTGCACTGGTTTGAGCGTGCGCTTTTTTGCCCTATTCTATTCCATGAATACGTGTTGTAGGCGAGCGTGTGGGCGTTCCGCACACTTGTACCCTGTACTTCCCCCGTGACGCCCACGTTTTGGCAAGTTGTTCCCCATTCCGAGTGTTACGCCCCGTGTTCTGCCTACTTTTGTTGCGTGCGCCGCGCTATGTGCGATTTTCGCTGTGGCCTGTCCGATTTTCGCTGTGACCTGGCGCACGCAGTTAGATGGCCTGTGCGCCAACGTGCGCCGCGCACTTTTTTATCGCACATCCGATGGTTTTCTCGCGCACGGCCTTCCATGAATCGATGTGCACTGCTTTTCGTGCGATTTTCGCACTTGCACTGCAATTTTCGCTATTCCACTGCGATTCGCACGTTTTTGCCCACTTGCGCCACGCTAATTATTCCATGAATCGGCCTCTTAATATTGTAGGAATGCTCTGTTTCATAAATCTTGCTTTTGACCCTCTATGATAGCTCTGATGCCAAATAATGTTTTGGGGCTGCAAACTAAGTACTTCACATTGACTTGAACCCTCTCCCCTTTTCTACTTCCCCTTTTCTTCATAACATTTTGTTGTATAGCTTCTTTGTAAAACCCTTCCTGCATATTAATGTGTGGTATTTGACTGTCAGGAAAACACATGTTGGGCACTTGAACCAAGTACAATGTTCCTCCTTTACTTGCACTTATGAGTGAGTCCATTGTTATATAAATCCACTGGTCTGTTAAACCCATTCCTTATCTGCCAAATGCTAACATAGAGTGAAAAGAGTGTTTCTCTTGTAACCCTATCTCCATTTTCTTGCATGCATGCTCTGAAATAAAAACTATTATGCAACCATGGTTTCTCAGGTCCAAGGCGCTACCTGTGAGGTTCAACAGTAGAAGGAGTGTGAGGTTAATGGCCTCCTGATTTTCGGTCCAGCCCAAACTAGTTGTTTGTTTGTTTGTTTGTTTATTTTTTTCTAATGCGCACCAAACCCAGAGGTAACAGGGCGCAGCAGTAAGAAGGTGCAAAGCTTACAAAGTTACAAATTTGGGAAAGCTACAGAATAGTACACAGAGAAACAGAATAGATTACAAATAACATTCCAAGGCAATGTAGCATTGTTCAACTACAATTCTAAGAATGCAGGTTATATACAGTTGAAGTAAATGGGGCTGGTGGGCAGAGGCTGGTGGGCAAAGGCAACGTTGATAACAGGCTGACAAGGTGACTAGAGGTCATTAGAGTTGATCTATTTAATAAAGTTCTTTCGAAGATGTAGGTAAGGTTGGTCAACTCTCAAATTATGGGGCAAGGAGTTCCAAAATTTGGCAGCCTTCACAGATAAGCTGTTGCCGCCAATCATGGTACATCTGAATCTTGGTACTACAAGGCAATTGGTGTTGCCGGCTCTGGTCGGTCTGATGGATGTTCTTCTATTTAGTTTATCCATAAGATAGCTAGGGGCAGCATTGTCTAAGGCTTTATGAGTCAAGGAGATCCTTTTTAGCTGTATTTTGTTGTTGGTGGAGAGCCATTTGTGTTGGCGTCTAATGGAAGAGATATGTACTCTTTTGTTTATGCCAAGCACAGCTCTTAAGGCGTTATTTTGTAAAGTTTGTAGCCTCTGGATGGTAGCTTTGTTAGCTTCACTGTAAAGGGCATTGCAGTAATCAAGTCTGGAGAGTATTAGAACTCTAGCCAGGATCATACAGATGTCATTAGAAAGGAAAGGCTTACCAGCTCGTATCAGTTTACAAGTGTAGGCAGTGGTTGAAGCCAGAGATTGTACTTGTTTATCAAAGGAAATAGTGGAATCAAGGTAAAAGCCAAGGGTTTTTACTTCCTTGGATACCTTGATGATGTTTCCGTCGATACTGTATGAGGAATATTCCTGGCCTATTTTGTTAATGTTAGAGCGCGTGCCCAGGATTATCAACTCTGTCTTATCATCATTCAGGCATAGACCATGGGTAGATATCCATGCCTGGATGATAAGATATACCCTATTCACCAACTCCAGGTCCTTACGATGATTCCCAGAAAGCGGGAGGAGAATCTGTGTATCATCTGCATAGTTAGTGTAGGTGATACCCTAAAGGTCCAAATCATCGAACAAAGGTTTGGTGAAAATGTTGTATAGAGTCAGGGAGACACATGAACCCTGAGTAAGACGGCACAGGATAGGTGTGGGGTCCGCCACTGCCGAGGGGGAGAACAATCTCATGGTTCTCTCTCGCAGGAATGATTCTATCCATCTGATAGCCTCAGTGGAAAAATGAGCTGCAGAGACCAAGTGTTTGCAAAGGACCTTATGGCCCACGAGATCAAATGCAGCTGAGAGATCAAGTAAGAGGAAAAGTGCTGTCTTCCCTTTATCTTTCAACTCATTGATTTGGGTTTTTAAATCAATTAAGGCAGTTTCCGTCCCATGTAGTGGACGGAAGCCAGATTGTCTAGCTTCTAGGAGCTTATGCAGTTCAAGGTATTTTTGAATCTGGGTGTATGCAACGTTATCCAGTATTTTAA
Organism: Ambystoma mexicanum; assembly: GCF_040938575.1. Classification (NCBI taxonomy): domain Eukaryota; kingdom Metazoa; phylum Chordata; class Amphibia; order Caudata; family Ambystomatidae; genus Ambystoma; species Ambystoma mexicanum. Next base: position 686,829,682 of record NC_090931.1, on the reverse strand, counting down.
GTAAGAATGGTACTGTGGTAATGGGGCGGTAGTTAGTAGGGATGAGAGGATCTAATGTCTGCTTCTTGACGAGTGGGAGTGCCCAGGATTGTTTTAAATTGGCAGGAATAGTACCTGAGGAGAAGGAGGCATTGATCAATTTGGAGATGAATGGTGATAGGTCTCTGGCAGCGTCTTTTATTATCTGTGCTGGGCAGATATCGCATTTGCAGTTGGAAGTTTTAAGCGATAGGATAATTTTCTCTACCTCCAAGGTAGATATTTTGATGAAATTAAATTTGTTGGTTTGGGCAGTGGGTGTATCACTAGGCTGCGGTATATTGTACTGGTGCTGTAGGTTCAGAGTGTCTTTTTTTAATGTATTTTATTTTGGAGCGTATTTATTTTATTTGCTAACGCAAGTTGGATGTCTGTACACCAGGTCTTATCCTTGGTGCATATATCAGATGTGGCTATTGGTGACTCTACTTCTTTCAGTATGGAGAAAAGTTCCTTCATGCTAGAATTAGATTTGGCAATGCGTTTGTCATAGGAGTTCCGTTTTGCCAGGCAGACGTCTTTTTTTGTAATGCAGAGAGATAGAGGTTACGTTTACTTTGTTCTCATTAGATGGGCATAGTCTCCAGGTAGTTTCACATTTTCTTTTTACAAGGCGTAGGTCCTTTAATTGTGATGTAAACCATTTATTTAGATGGGCTTTAGGTTTACTTGTTCTAGATTTAAGTGGGGCAATGTTATCCATTGTAGCAAGCATAATTTTATAATATTCATGGACTAGTGTACTAGGGTCTAGATTGTCTGACAGCGCATTTAGTGTTGGGAGGATAGCAGGGATTACTTTGTCTGCTATAAGCTCTTTTTGTTTCTGGTTAAGCATGGTGGTGGCATTAGCGGGGCCATAGGAAGAGGTCTGGTGTTTAATAGATTAAAGGACACAAGTGAATGGTCTGTCCAGGGTTGAGGTGAGATGGAGGAAATAGTAGCTGTACAGTTGTAATCGTCTACCCAGTCTAATATTCTCGCCTTCATATGGGTAGGATTGTTGACTTTTTGAGACAATCCTAGCACGTTAATGGTATTAGCTATGTCCGAAGCGTGCTTATCCGCTGGATCATTAAAGCCTAAATTGAAGTCACCTAGTAGCAGTAATCGTGAGGTCGATTTGACGTTATTAGTTAGTATACTGTGCAGGTCCTCCTCAAAGGTCCCAAAAGGACCAGGTGGCCTGTATATTAGATGAATGGTAAGTGATTGGGAGTCATTTATCTGGAATTTAGCAATAAGGATTTTGCATGATTGCAACGTTTGAGTGGGGGCTAGTCTTAGGGATAGGCTCACTCTGGATATAATGGCGATTCCACCTCCTCGGGTGTCATCTCGGTCTTGTCTGGATATTGTGTATCCATCTGGGATAGCTAACATGAGCAACGGTCCTGCAGCATTATGTAGCCAATTCTCTGTTATCACAAGGAAATCCAGATTACCTTTTGTAATTAGGTCGGCTATGTCTAGGGCATGGGCAACGAGCGATCTCGCGTTAAGGAGTGCTCCCCTAAAGGAATGTTACTCCCAAGTGTTGGTTTGCTTTGTACCTTCCATGAACTATGTTATGCACTGTGATGCCTCCAACTGTCCTTTTATGGCCAACATAAGTTATGTAATGTTATGTTAGGGGCATTTATACCACGCACATTCACCCAAAGGCATCTTGGTGCGAGGATTTTCAAGGTCGAAACCAGCAGCTAAAACAAGAAGGTTTTCAGGACTCGCCTAAAGAGGAGATGATTTTCCGTCCCCCTCAACCCTGCAGGTAAACTGTTACACAGTTTAGCAGCCGCGAAGGAAAAAGCTCAACCTCCCACTCGGGACAGTCAGATTTTAGGAATGGCCAAAAGGTTGGCCTCGCTAGAGCGGAGCAGTCGGTCCGGGACATGACAATGACATTTTTCCCTTAGATATTCAGCCCCTTGTCCAGACAACGCCTGGTGGACCAGACAGAGTGACTTAAATGTAATTCTCTGGGCTATTGGAAGCCAGTGCAGAGCCTGCAGCAGAGGACTGATATGAGCTCCATAGGCAGCATTTGTGGCAACTCGTGCTGCAAAATATTGTAATAGCTGTAATCGATGGATTGAGGCCAAGGGCTGGGCCAGATACAATGCATTGCAGTATTCTATTCGACTAGTTATCAATGACGCTACTACCAATGGCCTTAGATGGTGTGGAAGAGAGTGAAACACCTTCTGAAGAACTCTCAGCATGAAGTGACCTGTCTTACATACCGCACTCACTTGTGGAGACATAGAGAGCAATGACGAGAGAACCACCCCCGGATATTGGACAGTCATCACAGGGACAGGAAGATAACACACTGTGGTAGACCACAGTGAGGAGGTCCATAGCATAGACTCAGATGGAGAACTCACAACCAAGACTTCAATCTTTTTCCCATTCAGCTTAAGCCAGTTCACACTCATCCAGTTTCCCACTGCAGAGAGACATTCGCAAAGGCCTGACGACCGCCCAGCCCAGTCAAGATGGACCAGGATCTGGGTTTCGTCAGCATAGGGGTAACAACAAAATCCAAAGGAGCGGATGAGGCGAACTAGCGGTTGGACGTAGATATTAAAAAGCATAGGAGACAAGGCATAACCCTGGGGAACACCACAGGTGAGACCAAGTACCTAGGATAGAAAGGGTGAGAGTAGCAGTGACTGGCTCCTCTCCGACAGAAAGGAAGTAAACCATGTCAGGACGGTCTCAGAGAGGCCCGTCATAGCTAGCCAGGAGATCAGGATGGAGTAGTTGACAGTGTCGAAGGCCGCTGACAGATCTAACAACATCAGGGCCCCCACTCCACCCTGGTCTACCAGCATGGTCAAATCATCAACCACGGACACCAGGATGCTCTCCGTGCCCCGCCCCGGGGCGAAAGCCAGTCTAAAAAAGGGTAAAAAAAGAGGGTGATTTACAGAAAAGGAGAAAGAAGGAGAAAGAAGGGATGAGACCAGTGATTCAAGTAACTTCATAGAAAAAGGAAGGAGGGAAATGGGCCATGATTGACAGGCATGATTCACAGTGTCAATAACCAAGGATAGCAGGCCTGGCATAGTTGCCTTAAGTGTGACCGAAGGGATTGGATCTGATGGGGCGGCTGATTTGAGTGAACAAACGGCCCGATTGACCTCATCTGCAGAAAAGATAGGGAATTCTGCCCATGCGTGTTTGACAGTCTCGTTAGACGTAGAAAACGGAGAGGTCACACAGCAAGTCCTCTTCAGAGCAATGGTTTGCTGATTGTCTTCTATCTAAGAGATAAAAGAATCTGAGAGAGAAATGCATAATGCCTGCGAGGGCCGAATCCCTGAGGAGAGATGGTGGGGGGGTGAGAATGATCTCACCACCAAGAAGAGTACCATGGATTGATTCAAGGCACTCTCTACCTTCTGAGGTACGTCTGTTTGGCCACCAAAGTATCTTGATGATAGCTTTTGGCGATCCATCGCAGCATGGCCTTCTCAGCCAGGCCATAGGAGTATCGCTATTTCCGCTCTGCCTGTCTCACAAGCAGGCGGGGAGGCTATTAATTGGTCACTGAACCATGGCTCAGAAGGGGCCATGGTTCATAAGGATACGGAATACACAATAAATGTACATACATGGTGCAGATCAACCTATAGACTCTTTGATACCACCCCATCATGCTACCCTCTACCCCGATCCTAGTGATCCACAATAACTTGGAAAGACAATAGTGGCAGCCACTGTGGAACCCAATGATGGAGGATTAACACTACAATGGTATGTGTTGAGAGACAGACAGAGCTGAGAATGAGTAAACATTTAGATGTGCAGGCAGGCTACATTAAGAATAGATTAAGACATAGGGTCACTGCAGTATTTGGATCTTAGAACAAGATCTCGACTGAACAGGCCTGTGTTCCGTGGAGTGCCACTGCCTCTGGATCCCACTTTTGTAAGTGATAGCTAACTGGTGTGGGAAATTAAGACACAGGGGTTGTGCATCTATCTGTCTGTCTGTCCATGCATGTGGTCCGTGTGGCCATCTCTTTGCTGCTGAGGCTCAAACTAAACTAACTCCCCTTTGTCTCTTGCTCTTCTCTCCCTCTCTCTCTCGTGGCTCTTAATAGTGGTTCAGGCAAATGCTTCCAGGTTGCGGGAATAATGAAAGTTGAACCCTCTGCCGGTTGCAGATAGGAGGACCGGGTCCTGCATACAGTGGAGACCTGCAGGCACAAGAACGTCATAAACCTGTAACCTAGTCTCCTCTTGTGGAACTTTGCCTTTCCCTCCATTGTATGCTCCAATTCCTATCCCCTCTCATCGCACGGATCACTTGTGGGGCCAGGCCACTACCCCACTTTTCAAACACTACAAGACCAACCCCTTCTACTTTTGCTGGAGGAGCTGTATCCATGTATGCGCCAACAAACAGGAACACGGTGCATGTCTAACTGGTGCATTTAAATTAAACTGCATTTGTACCATAGATTTCAATGCATCAATATGAAATGTCATAACATGTTATGAGTAGCTAACAATTGTCATGTATTATTTTAGGAGGAATAACCTCATACTATATATGATTGATATATATTGTGATGGTCCTGATGAAGGTGGGAACACATGATTGCCCAACACTGAAATGTGCATGCCAGCCTTTATATAACAGCCCGCACATAGGAAATGTATGACTGATGTCTACATACATTGTTTCTCATATTACTTTTTGGTACGTGCTCTCACAAAGCCAAGGTGACTCCACCGAAATGCCACCACAATGTTTTGCAAGATTGTTGACTTATCCATATCCATGTATGTATTTTGTAAATAATGTATACTGGCATTGTTTACGTTCGCTAAACATGTTAATTCGTGTTTAAAAATATATATATATATATATATATATATATATATATATATACATATATATATATATTTACAGTGCCCCGATTCCTACAGTATGTTAAGGTTGTGAAACCAAATAGTAAAATGGGACTCCTTGGTCTGTTCTGTGTACCTGCAGTTATGGTCCCCTAGCCCTGCACTCAGGGACGTCATTTGGGGGTCGCAACTGCGACCTCTGAGGTCTCCCTTGCGACCTCAGGGGACTCCCTTGCGACCTCTTAAAAAAAAAGTCGGAAAAAAAAAGTTTTTTTTTTTTTAATGCAAGCTCCTGGGCTGTGTCCAGCACCATGTGGCTCTTTACTTCTGGAGTGGTTGACCTTCTTGGTCAGGCCCCTTAAAAAAAGAAGAAACGTGGCACAAGTCTAACACTTTCAGCACTGCCCCTAAATAATAATACCAAATAATGTGCCTTTCTGGAATTCTATGCAAAAATTGCTAGACTCATTAAAGGTTTATTTCAGTCACACTTCACGGGGAGAGTCACTGATTTAGTCTGTTCTTAAACACCTCAACTCAGCCTTTCATCCTTCTACGGTCGATAAATGAGTACCAATGCAGGTTGGGTGATATTGGGTGTATATTTTTCTATATAAAGCACTTAAGCACAAGTGCTACATAATAACACATCATTATCATTTGGTCATGGATGTCTGCTTGCATTCACAGTAATTTGGTAATATGGGCATATACACACTGATCTTAACGATACATATGGCGATCCATTCTCGTATGAAATGTACATCACATTATAGTGATATCGTAACCATATTTTTCGTAGTGTACAATGCTATTTGATGCCACTTTCTGTTTTGTCAACCGGTGAAAGGTCGTTTTCCATCTCTTCACGCGATATCACTTCTGGGTGGGGCAAATGACATCACTTCCTGTGATGTTATTGTGGGTCAAGGGTCACGTGATGTCACTTCCGCTACCCCTGGCATTTTGGTGAAATGACGTCCCTGCCTGCACTTCTACCCTTGCTTCGCCCATGACTGCCAGTATTGCCTGACTCTAAGGGCTCTGACCGTGTAAACACTTATCCCTTTTTGTGAGCCATGGGTCGCCATGCATGATAAATCGCGAGAGTGCTTTTAAACATTGTGAATATTTGATGATACAAGTGCTTTTAGTCGCCTCTCTTGGTTTGGGAAAGGTGCACACACTTTAAAGAAGCATGGGTAATGGCAGCAGTTTTGGCTTTTGTGTAGGGAGGGAAAGGCTCGTGTATAAGTATTAGGCATCAGCTTTCAGAAGACTGCTTTAAAAAAACATAAAACTGGCAGGCACTTTAAGCTCAAGGTTTGATCATAAGGGTTGATAAACCTACCTCACAGAGATCCAAAGAGGATGTGATTTGGGTGGGGATGCACAGGAAATGGGTGGGAATGGCCATAGAGATTAACATGGCCATGGGCTGTCAATAGGTGGTTAAATAACCAAACAAGTCCTACATGCTTTGTATCCCTCCTCATATGCCATTTCACCCTAGCTTTACTCTAAAGTAATAGTTTCGGTTTATAGGAGACACTAAAGCGCCACATAACAACCAAAACTAAAAATTAGCTTTTCGATCATGGAGTGGAAGCACTTTTAATATCAGAATAGAAGAACCACTTTGATGCTGATCCCCTACACCGTTAGGGTGACCAGACGTACTGGTTTTCCCGGGACTGTCCCAGTATTTGCTGCTCTGTCCCCCTTTCTCGAGATTATGTTCCCATTGGACACGTCAGTGGTCCCGGTTTTTGATCTTTATAGCTGGCAGGCAGGAATGCACAATCTGCCACAGAAGAAATGCTGCATTTTACAATTTTAGATAGTGTTAATTTGTGATGAATTCATTATAATATGTGTTTCTTTGAACAGTTACACTTAAACCCCCTTCTCCTACAAACGCTACTGACGTGTAGTGCCTGAACAGCCACTTTCAAATTTAGTCCTATTTTCATGTTAGTTGTCATGTCCCGGTTTTTATATTTTTAAATCTGGTCACCCTATACAACGTGTCCCCTTCCGATTAGATCATTCAGTGGGCGCGTGCACCCATTAAACATAACTGATTATAAACTGCATCCCGCGCATGCGCTCTTTCTTTTGAGATCCATAAAAGGAGTAGTCTTGATATGGGTAATAGCCACACCTCTTGATCAAGCGTCAATAAATGATTAGTTTGGGGTTGTGCCCTCTATAAAAATGGAGCAGATATTATGGAGCAAAAGGTTGTGCAATGGGTGGGTGGGTGCACAGCAGTGCACGCTGGCGAGTGAAGAGCAGCAGATTAGTACACGGGCAGGAAGATGTCTGCGTGCTCGTCCCAAATCCGGGGCACACAGGCGAGTGGACGAGTTGGATTTCACCTAATCGCATTTGACATTTTCTCCTGAGCGTGTGATTACCGCGGACTGATCCCGCTGCTGCGAGGAGGCCAGCGGTCAGGCCTGGCACACTGCACGCTTGGCACAGGGGGGGGGGGGTGCCCTTCTGTGATTGTAAAGCCATTTAGCTCTGTTGCCTCAGCTCCCTGGCACATGGGGCTGCGTATCCCATTACACGGGTACCAGCTGCAGCCGTTCCTCCCGCCGTTAACAGCTAATTTGATAAATTAGACGCCTCGGCGCAGTATGCGCATGGCAAACATTTATCAATCTGTTAATCGCTTTTCTCGTCTCATTCAGCCAATGATTGCACAAATGAAATGCAGACAGAATGTGCCTCCTTCCGGGGAGGGGACACTCGGGGCACAACCGGAAGTGTGCCCAGTTACAAAATTGCGACCGTCCTCGCAAATTCAATATATAAAAACCCTTCCGTAAGAACAAAAAGGGTGCTGGGGTGCCCTGCTGGTTCATGTAAACAGCAAAGAGTGGAATAACGATTTAATGGACAGCAGCTGGAAGCAGCTCATGGTCAGGCTCGGACTGGCCTATCGGGCAATCGGGCAATGCTGAACCAAAAACGCTTAAGGCTAGTGTGGGCCGGTTATTTGTGTCAAAATTGGGCCAGTTTGATGAGTTACTGCTCTATGTGGCCAGTAGATTTCACCATTATTGCTGAATAAATATTCTTCAAATTGAACAATTTGCATTACGTTTGATCAAAAACCTTCCCATTGGCTACTATTCAAACAGCCTGTCACAAAAGGAATTCATTGCTATTTGCAAGTGTGCCATTTGCAACTGTGGGGCACTTTTTCACTGGTGCCCGTGACAATTTTATGGCCCAGCCCGACCGTGCTCCTTGGTATCGGGCATCACCCAGTAAGTAGGAGCTACCACTGGCAGACGGGGGTTAATGTGTGCCGCAAATCTAACTTCAACATGAACTGCAAGCTATAACAGTCTGCACTGCTTCAGATAAGATTTTCAAGTGCAAGTATTTTAGTCCCCATTTTTTAAAGTTGCCAGTAAAATGATTTGTTAGGGAGTAAACAAGGAAGTCTCTTCTAAAATGGGAGCAATTTATACGCAAGTGAAAATATGTTTTAACCGTAAAACACATCTTTTTTGTAATAATTGTATTTCTTTCCAAAAAGTTATTCATGGACATTAAACGATGCATTTGTACCTCTTCAGTTCAGGCAGTTGTAATGAGAGTTTCTTCATGTGGGACTATGTGTACCGCTGGTCCAAACATATTCATGGAGCCATGTGGGTGAAGGCAAGGGGGCTAGCTCCTATGTGTCTGTTTCCTATTTTTTGTCGGGAGTATTTTTACTCCCTGTTTTTATTTTTGGGGAGCATTTGCCTATTTTTAGGGAGTAAAAGTGGCTGATGCACCTCTTATCTGTAGGGCTGACTTCCCATTACATTTGGCCCACTATGCTTTAACTGTGTTCTAGTCATTTCCTGACGCACAAACATACACATATCCAAACCAGCAGGGTGTCATGTTTATTATGGTGTAGAGTAAAAAGCATGCATAAAAGACAGTTGTAAAACATGCTTGCATGCTGTTCACTCTACTCTGTATTTTGATTGATTTGTATGTTGGAGAGAAGCCACAGAACAGGTTAGAGAAGCAGATGTACATGTCACTCATGGAGCCCCCCCTCACCTCCTTCATATTGGAAGGACAGCAAGAAAGCCCTGTGCATGACACCTGCTATTGTCCCAATACCGCATCAAAGTTATGAAAGACGTTATGTGCTTAGACAACCATACCAAATGTACCCTTAAACCGATGTGGTAGAAGGAAGTCTGCAGACACCACTGTACATAGAAGAGCTATAAGTAAAGTCTGACAGGTGTAAAGGGTTCTATGTCATTTCATCGCCAGTCATTTTTACGACTAGTATTTTTACGAACACATTTTTCTGAAGTCATCAACATTTTTTTTTTTTATTTTTGTGGGGGTTCCCCCTTCAACCTCCCTTCTGCCACCTATTTTTAACTATTCCTGACACCCACAGCCCCTTATCTGCTCTTTCCCACCCTCCTCCCCAAAAATATCAATGAATTATTTCGGCAAAGTGTACTTGTAAAAAAACAGTCGTAGAAATGACTGGCAATGAAGCAACAGTATGCCGTGTAAAGTCACGTCATGAAGCGAAGAAACGAGGATGCACTGAAACGATATAAGAATACTTGAAGAAAGAAGATGTGACTGAAGTAACAAAGTAACTGAACATGCAAATGCAAAGAAATCATATACACCCGGAAGATAAGTGGGAAGCGATGCAGTAGATGTATATACACAGAAACGCAAGGTAGATGAGACATCAAGAAGCTTGAATAAATGTAGGAAATATAGCGTTGGTAAAGCAGCCATGTTGAAAAGATGGACGTTGCTTTCGTATAATAGTAAGCTAAACGCCCCAAGGAGAGGGAACAAGGAGTGTAAGACAACTCCTATTTCTTTTGGTTTGGAGGTGTATTTCTTAGTGTGAACTCCGTTCCTAGGGTTTTTAAAAAAAATTATATGCACGACCCCTTTATGGGATCAGAATTATGGGCTGATATTCTTGTCCAACACTCCAAATGATGTTTTTTAACAAATATTACTTGTGAAATAAATTAATGAGTTTTGCCTCTCGACTTATATAATCCTTTCTTCAGCTGAGAGACGTTAGATCAACACCTCTCATTTTTTAAAAGGTTGCATTCCAAAAAAAACGAAATAAAAATGTAATGTTTATTTGGGAAACAACATACCGAAACCTTGAAGGATAAAGCAAAACAGGAATCCAACAGTGTGGATAAAATCCCCATAAAAAGAAGCAATACTTGAATAGAATTGACTCAAATCAAATTGTGATATGATGATAGGGACGATTTGAGTTCCAGATCCCCCAACTAGGTTCCAATATTGTGGATACTATGTGATGGTGGACCATACACTGTTGCAGAAGCCAATCCGCTGCTATTATTACTCTATTACTGTATTATTTATAGTCGGAGGTAATTCAAGGCTTGTCTACTCGATAAGGGGCAGCCAATGATGTTACTAACATCTAAATAAACTATAGGTATATATATTCCATTAACCTATCCCTCCGCCTAAGAGGTTTTTACTATTTGCCACGTAGGATTACATCACAGCTGATGTACGTTGAAGTATAAAGCCTTTGTGTAACTGAAATGTATTTGAGTGTCTGAGCTGCGATTTGTTATGCTTGCCAGATTTCCCTACTTTATTGAACTGATAACAAAGTAGTACTTTGCCATATTCTTTGAGTCTGTCTGGTTATTTGGACCTGAAATTAGTTGTTGTGGTAATCCCGTCTAACACTTGATACGCTCCAGGCAAGTGTTACTGAACAGCTGTTTCGGCCACGGCCATCTTATCCACCATGTAAATTCATAAACAGTTACAGCAGCATGATATTTTCATGCTGGCGCAAAAGCCTTGTCTTCATATGGAAATCCATTGTAAATGCTACCTGTTATTCATAAATGGCAGCCAGCAATTACACAATGTGTACTACAATGTGCACAAACAAGGCATATAGAGTATTTCGCCTGCTTTTATCTCTTTTTAGTCAGGGCTATTAGGTGGCAGCACCACCACCTCTAAGCCGAAACATTTGCATTAGAGAACAAATAGGGAGGAATGGCATACGAGGAGGGACACACAGGTTGTAGGTGTTGTTTGGTTTTTTACCCACCCATTGACTGCCCGCCATGTCATCCCCTTGGGCATTCTCACCCAGTTCCTGCCCCTGCCTGCCCAAATCTCCTCCTCATTGGAACTCTTTGAGCTTGCTTTAATCAAGCCTTACCATGAAACGTTGTGCTCAAAGTGCCTGGCAGTGTTTCAAAGCAATCTTCTGAGAGTTAATGACTTGATTGGAGCTGTAAACCTGCTACTACTGCAATAAAAATGTCTTGACCAGGTCTGCCCTCAGCCACTCGATTTATAAACACTGAAGTCCAGTTAAAAATAAGCATTGGCAAGGCCAACAGTTTTGGCTTGTGTATTTGCCAGGTACTGCTATTGGAATCCCAGGTACTCACACCATGTTACACCTGCTTTCATCAATGGTCAGTTAATATCATTATGGGAGTGCCTGCCACATGCCTTTTGCATGCCTCTGCAAAAGCCCAAACTGCTGGCATTGCCAATGTGTGTTTTGAACTTAGCTGGGGAAATAACTAAAATTACACGGTGCTACCTGTTTGCACATAAATACAAATGTAACTGACACTTCTGTGGAATTTACACAGTCTTGGGAAGGGATGCTCAGCCCTTCCTCTCTCGGACATCACACAGCTAATTTACCAACTGTGCCGCTGAGAGGAGGCAGTGGAGGAACTTTGCTGAAAATGTGTGGGGGGACATCACATCTAAATGAATGATACAAAATGGCGTGTTGCAAAATTAGGGGGGACAAACACCCCTGTCCCCCCTACAATTACAGCCACGAGAGGATGGATATTTCGCTCCTTATGATACAGTGTCTCTGTCTGACTGTATGCTTAGCATCAGTACAAGATAAACGCAAGATGCAGAAAACACCTGCGATTTATAATTCATAAATGTGTCACTAAAATGTGCATACACTATTTTGCACACAAACACGTCAGCACTGTCAAGCACGATTTCCTGAAACTGCTAGATGTTTTGCTGATAGCAGACCACACTGAGTTATCACAGCGTTATCAGCTGGCACAAGTTGCATCAGAAGTTGAGGTTGACCTGACCAGCCATTTTGATATAGAACAAGCAAACAATGATTTTGCCATTTTATAGCTGTGCAAATAGTGGATTTTAATAATGCCCAAATTATTGCTACTAAAAAAGCTGAAAGCTGTGTCCTGCCAGGATTCTGTGCTCTAGCACCTTGAAGCATCTCAAGTGCTAGATTGAATTACCAATAATGATCTCAGACCCAAATAAGCGGACAGACTCAAAGAATATGGCAAAGTACTACTTTATTATCAGCATAAAATAAAGTAGGGCAATCTGGCGAACCACAAACTGTAGTCCACGCATTCACACTTCAGTTTTCATTACACAAAGGCTTTATACCTCGACATGCGTCAGCTATGATGTCATCCTACCTGGCAAACTGTAAAGCCTATTGAAGGGAGGGATTGGTTAAGGGAACATATGTGCCTATATATCATATAGGTATTAGTAATATTATTGGATGCCCCTTATCGGCTAGGTACGCCTTGAACCACCTCTAAATACGTATAATACAGATTATAGCAGATTAACAGCAGTGGGTTGGCCTGTGCAATATTGTATAGCATGTTGATACATTTACCCTCTGATTGGCTGGCATTCTCTCCCAACCTTGGACTTTCGGCTCATTAGCAGCAGGTAAGCAAATCGAAACTCATGTGCACAAAGCAACGCCAGACTACGACCCACTTGTCCAATCAGTCCATCATCTCTCATCGGTCAGGCCTCAAGCTAAGGAAGGTTAAGTGATTGCAGCCTGCTCTCTGTTCTGGAATTTTTTTGAGGGAGTGTAGGTGCACCGAGATCTTCATCTGGAGCTTAATGACCAGCCCTTGTTTTTTACTTCTGAATTACATGTAAGGAGAGCATGATTTTGTTCTTTTCAACATTTTAGTTACTGCTATTTGATTTAATTAGGCTAGGTGTCATCATTCTTCTTGGCCTCTGGAGACTTGTTCACTCCATCTTGCATAGGCTTTTCACATCTTTGATTGTCCAATACTTCGCGCTTACAGATGTTTTGTTCCTTGCTTAATCTAGGAGAAATTTGCTTGCGTACATGGCTTATCCTCTTGACTCCCTTTGTGCCCAGCAAATATTAAATGTGTTTTTAAAAAAAATGCGCAAAATGACAGACATTTTAAAAAATATAGACCAAAAGGCCCCGGTTCTCAAAACATTTTTGGCAGCAAATAATTAAATGCGATTGCAAATCTCATCGCTTACGCCAAAGAAAGGTGCAGTCCAATCCACAAAGGCCATCTAACTGTACACATCTTATATGCATTCAGATCGTCCTTTTGAACTCTTTGCCCATTTGTGCAAATACGGCTGCGTTTCTCCGCATTTAAAAGCATATCCCGACTTCACAAACAGAAAGTGCTTTTGCAAAAAACAAAGGCAACTCCATGCACCTACTTGGAATAGGCTCAAGGGGTGTGCTTTGCATGACAGAGTCTTTACTGACCCTTTCTAGCAAAATGTTTGACAGCAGAGGTATGAACCTCTGCTGTCTCACTTGCATTCCTATTCCTCCAACGGGACAGACATTTTTTGATGACCACATTTTACTGTGATAGGCCCTTTAGGGGCCTGTCAATGTGAAATGCGCTGGTAGCCTGGAGAACTTTATTGGACAGAGCATCATTTGCCCTACAGCTGATTCCCCTGGAAATGCACAGGTCACCTTTAAGAATAGGGTGACCTGCTCATTTCCACAAATGGGGCATTTAAAAAAATGCACATCCTCTGCTCTATTTTTAGATGCGCAATTCTTTGTCCCAAAAACTACACTTTTTACAAATTATAAAATGGTCACAATATGAGGGGCAAAAGGAGAGGGGCGGATCAATGTGCAAGAAAGCAGAGGGAGAGCAGTGGCTCAGATGGGGAAGCGGTGGGCAAGCGAGCAGAAGGGGGAGCAGTGGGTCAGAGGTGAGGTTGTGGGCCATAGAGCAGAGGTCCAGAAAGCAGAGGAACATTGGGCTACATAAGGAGCGGTGGGCCAGGAAGCAGAGAGGGAGCGAAGGTCCAGAAAGCAGAGGGAACAGTGGGCTACAGATGTAGCGGTGGTCCCAAAAGCCGAGAGTCAGCGGTTGGCCGGAAAGAGGCAGTGAGCTACAGACTGGGAGAAAGGATGGGGGGAGAGTGCAATTGCAATACATGGGAGAAAGGATGCAAGAAGCAGAAGGACTGAGGGAGAATGAAGGACTGTACACTGCTGGAGGCACTGGGGGGGCTCAAGATGTGAGTTGGGTGCATAGTTTTGAGTGTGTCATGGACTAGGGAGTGCGACCTATGACTAAGCAATGTGACTGAGCACATGAGTATGTGCATGACTGGCGGAGTGAGATCATTAGGAGTGTTAAGTTGTGATGGTGAATTGGTGAGTCTGAGGGGTGTTGGTGAGTGGGGTGTGTGGGTGCTTGGAGAACCTAAAATATGCATGCACGTATCACCAAAAAGGTAGAGTAAAACAAACACTGTTCTGTCTAGCAAGAGGCATCTTGGACTCTTCCTATTAAATTCATACAAAAGGTGACAAGAATGACAACCTGGCTCTCTTGTCACATACTGCCTCTTTCTTGCCATCTGCCAATCTTACACCCTCCTTTTAATAAAAGAAATGTGCTGTAAAAATGCTGCAATAAATAAAAATAAGTGCTGCACTAGCTTTTTTCTGCTGCTAAATTTTCAATTTTATACCGCAATATCCTGGAGGGTCAGGTCAGCATGTAACTCTGGCTTGAAACAGCTGGGTCTCCTCAGGTTTTACTGACATAAAGTAATTTGCTCAGGATCATTCAATTCGCTCTCTCCTTCCATCCCCTCATTCCTTCAAAAATCACATGCTGTCAGGTACCCTTTCAAAGTCTTCTGCTCTCTTCTTCCATGTGCTCCTTTGTTTCCTTTCATAAGCTCCCTCACTACTTTGACCTTTCATTAGTTACTCACTTCAGCTTCCATCTATTAACCCATCTCCATGAGGAAAACTATTTCCAAAGCACTACAAATAAAAACTGTATACTGCAGATTCCTGTACAAGAGCCTGAGAGAGGAGTCCAAATTAATCATGCTCTTAGAACAGAAGTTGTGTACCTTTTGTTCAACATAATGCTTTAATTTAGCAATACAAAAATAGTGTGGAGCACCAAAGAAGCAGGAAAAATAGTGTGGCAATATCAATCTACCTAGACTCCTTTCCTATCTGCTCTGCCCTTTTTTATTCTATCCACTCCTCCTTCACCTTTCACCCCCAGTCACCTTCTATCGGCTACCCCTGACAGCCATTCCCGTTTACCACAGCTCCCAACCACCTCGCCCTACCCCCACCATGTCTTCTTGGCCTGGCTGGGGAGAATCGAGGATGATGATGCCTCCTCCTCCAACACTGAGCAACAAGGCCCCTTGTCCTTATTCCATCTCAGATGGAGTGTGCTGAGCAATACCTTAGTGGACACTGTGGCCAAGGAGGCCAGCAGGCCACGCAGGAGGTGCCTTTGGGTCCGGCCATCTTGTTGTTAAAGACAACGTCCTCCCTCCAGAATACTGAATAAAGGAATAGGACGATGAGTTTTCTCATTGAAATATCCACAGAGAAAAACCAAATGTTGTTTCATCCTGCGATGAAATGACATGGAACCATGTGTAGTAATTATACTGAGTTGAGCGTGAGAGGAAATGCTAGCACGCAGGAGAACGAGCCAGTGCGTGGGGAATGGATTCAGGAGGCAGACTGTGCAGATTAAGGGGTTTCTCGCATCCTGGCATCACTCCCGGTGGGGAGTGGTAGGGGGAACGGGTCGCTGCCCTCCTGCCATTCTGCTACACGTCACTGAATGGTACATACTGTTTAGATACTGCTTTTAATGTGCAATTGTCCATGAGGACTTCTTGTGTGACATCTTTGCTATTGAATATCACAATATTGTTCAATAAATGTAACCTTATATTTTCCAAAGAAAGATGTATGTGTGTGTGTTGTTTGGCGGGCCCTGTGCCTTGCGCTGCCTATCTGTTAAACCATGAGAGAGGCTTTTTTGGAATTTACACAAACAAAACAGATTTTGCAAACTGAAGCGCTTTTAGGGACACCTAATTTTGGCAGGTAAGGTATTGTGAGATTAAATGATTTGCCCATGATCACGCACACTGGATAAGTGGTAGACGAGATAGCACCTGTTTATATGTGTATATTTTATCTGAAATTAAATGTTGCTATTCTTCTATTAGCATGTATTCAACAGGCTTGGAAGGCCCATATTACTGATCTCTGCCCAGTATGTTTCTTGGAGAGAGAATCAGTTGAACACTTCCTTTTGTTCTGCCCAAAATATATTCAGCTGCAATCTGTCTATTTAAAGCCAATATTGACAGACTTTTCTGTGAGATGGGTCCATGATGCAATAATTTTTGTGAACCGACTGACAAAAGGAATGCCGTTTTTGCAGTTGCCAAATTTGTGCATAAGGCCTGGCTTGTTAGGTCAAAATGGGTTTCATGACAAGTTTTCTGGTCTGGAAATAAGAGTGCCGGTAAGCACCCTTGATGCACTAGCAATTACGGAAACCTGGCTCCACGCAGCCGCAGGACCAGCTCTCTCCCTCGCCATACCACCGGGATACACCATCCTTAGGAGTGATAGACTGGACCTTAAAGAGGGGGTGTATCTTATTAGCAAAGACCACCTATGCATCAGACAAAACAACACCTCCCTCAACAACAACTGTGACATCCTATCACTAAAAATGCCTATATCACCTTCCAACACTAGCACCGCCCATCTAGTCTACCGGCTACCTGGACCCATCCTTACCTTCCAAGAAGACCTTCTCCAAATCTTACAAGAAAGCACCAAACCTACATCTCAAATACCCCTCCTCGGCGACCTGAACTTAGGCCTCAATGACCTTAACGACACACCAGCCAACTCTCTCGCAAACTCACTATCCGCACTCAGCTTCAATCACTGCATCCACTGCCCCATACATGACAAAGGACAATCCTTAGACTGGTAGCCAACCATAATTGCCACATCAATATCATGTCAAGCACCCCTTGCCCATTGTCAGACCATCATATCATCCTGTTCACCATCCTCATCGCTCAACACACCAAACCTCCCACCACCGTGATGCCCCCCTCCCTTGCCTGCACCGTCCACAACTCACTAAAGAAAAGCTCCTGCCCTATATAGAAGCCCTCAACCTAGTCATCCCAGCCAGCCTTGACACAAATAGTCTGGCTGATCTTTATACCAAAACTATAGCTATGGCCATCGAAACGATAGCCCCATCAGCTCCTAAAAAGGAGATACCTCCAGCACACTCCAGCTCCTGGTTTACCCAGGACATCTGTGAACTCAGAGCTAAAAAGAGACAATTGGAAGTCCAGACAATATAAAAATGCATTTATCCAAGCCAAAGCTAACGCATTCAATTCCAGAATTGCGAATGTGACCTCAAACACCAGATACATATTCTGCATCCTCAAGGAACTCGAGACCCCAGGCTCCCCGCCATTCCAGTAATCCAACAAAGATCGCGCATGGTGCGACAGCATCCAAAGCGCTATGTTGAATAAATCAGCCTACTCCAAAACAAAATCATCACCAAACAAAATACCCTGAACAACTCTAAACAACTTACCTTGACCAACACCGGCCCGAGGACACACACTCTGCCCCACCCAAGTCCACAACGCTATTCAAATTCAGTACCATTTCAAACCAAGATGCTCTAAACATCCTGAAAAGCTGCAAGCCATCCAGATGCAAAGACAAAATATGCCCAGCCCCACCTGATCAAAGACTATGCCGAAACTCTGGCCCCGTTTATCATGGAAGTCATAAATTCCTGCTTCATCTCAGGTGTGGTACCCACAAGCCTCAAAGAAGCATGGGTCTTACAGCTCCAGAAAAAAAAAACACCCTTGATCCAACTTCGCCCAACAACTACCACCCCATCACGACTGTTCCCTCACTGTTAAAAATACTTCACCAAGCAGCGTACGTCCAAATACAACAACACTTACAAACAAACCATATACTTGGAATCCACCAATGCGGCTTCCGCCCTGGGCATGGAACTGAATCTGCCCTTCTTGACTTAAAAAACCAAATGGATGATATCAGAGATAAAGGTAAACTGGCCCTCTTACTGCTACTAGACCTCTCAACAGCATTTGATTTAGTTGACCATAATATACTCTGCCGTCACCTCACCCAAGCAGCTTCCTTCTCATCAGAACCAACAGCGTGGATAGCCTCCTTCCTAGAAGGTAGGAGAATAAAAGTCTTCTCCGAGAGTGCCAGTGCACCACCCTTAGCAATCAATTGTGGGGTCCCCCAAGGTTTGTGTGTTTCCCTCACACTCTAGAATATATTCACGAAGCCCCTCTTCGATCTCCTTGACTCGCTTGACATTGCATATACAAATTATGCAGATGATACTCAAATTCTCCTCTCCCTCTCTGGCACATACTCAGATGATGCTGCTTCACTAAATTCAACCTTTGCCATCGTCCAAGCATGGATGGCCTCCCACGGCCTCTGCTTGAACGATGACAAAACATAACTCCTCATCATAGGACCCCCAACAGCTCTGAACAAACTGAACCCTGCATAGTCAACATTCACTATCGATGGCATCCCTAGCCCAGCCTTGCCCTCAGTAGAAACCCTGGGAGTCTATCTAGGTGCATCAGTCACACTCACCAGACAAGTCAACACTATTGCCTCCTCAGCTGCATACACCACAAAACTCCTTAACGCTGTAAAACCATTCCTTGCGCCAGATAGTTGCCTGATAATCGCTCGCGCTACGGTGGGTGCTAGACTAGACTATTGCAATGCTTTATTCGTTGGCACCTCTTCCCAAAACCTAAAGAAACTGCAAGTCATTCAAAATAATGACTTAAGAGTTACCCTCAACCTCCCCAAAACCGAACACATATCGGCTGCTCGCAGGAAGGTACATTGGCTCCCCTTCCGGGAAAGAATTCTCTTCAAGACCCTAACCATTACACATAGATGCATTTCCAAATCAGCGCCACCATACCTCTCCCAAAGATTCTCCGAACCACTATCAACCAGGCTCTTCAGAACCCCCTATGCGCACAGGCTAGTGCAACCCTCTTTCAAATGTGCCAACCCAGGTGGCTCTATCTTCCGTGTCATTGCAGCCAAGATATGGAACTCGCTCCCACTCAATCTCAGGTCAGAAGACTCTTACTGGGCTTCCCCCAAAGGCCTCAAAACAAGGCTATTCAATTAACTTTATATGTCCCTGCCTGCCCTCCACTTACAGACCCTTCCAGCATTATATTTGCATTGTTTATACCTTCTCTCAATTATATGCTACAACTGAATCATTGCATCCATGCAACCGGCAACCTGTAACCACTGCAATATGTATGCAGCGTCTATACTACCTGTCTATTTGCAATAATGTATTTCAAGGCATCACTGTAAATTGTAACCGCCTTCTGGCCCCAGTGGCCTCTGTGTAACCTATTCTCCACAGCGCCCTGGTGCCTGAGGGCTTGTGCGCGCTATACAAATCCAAAAATAAAATAAATAAACTGTTATGCACTTTACAGTCATTATGCACCTTAGATTTAAAGCTTCTGTGTTATAATGATGTACTTTATTAGCAATTCCTGCATTTGTGAGCTGTGCCCTTTCTATAAATTGTCTGCTAATCATTTAGATTGATATAGTTGAGATGTATGTGCAAAATTGTATTTTATGAATTGTGATGAATGTGTGCTTTATTAGTTTGATGACATATGTCAAAATAAACTTTTATATGATGATTTTAAGAGGTAAATCCAGGTACCTGACCATGCATGTTCCCAGTTCAAGTTGGTACAAATATGCATTGAAGATTTCTTTTGAATACCTAAATTAATCTTCAATTTTAAATAGAGTACTTTAAAATTGCACACGTCATATGATAAACCAACCTGACAACCTATACATCATTGTAGAAACATGTTGATGAAAAAGAGTAAGCGGGTAGTTTTGTTTTGAATTCTAAATTGCACAGAAGGGACCACTCCTGTTTGCACTTTCTTTTTGCAAAAAGTGACCCCCCAGGCAATTTCAATTGTTTCCACCAAGTACTGGAAAGGTAAATAGTAAAACACTGGCTAAATTCCATTTTCTCTTAATTTGGCCACTATGTGTCTGGAAAAAAAGAAAACTCCTCTCATAATTAACGATTATGGGAGCCATCGACAATGGATTCCTTTAGATACTGCCTGCTCTTACTAATGTAGCTACAATCGTATGGGGTCATTTTCCAAGTCATGCAGAGTGGAAAAGTGGCAGTAAAAGTAAATGCTTTTACCACCACCTTTTCCACCACATAGGACTTGGAAAATGACCCCCTTTGATTGTAGCTTTATTTTCTCCATTGTCATTGTTTCGCACAGCTTACTCTGCAGCCCCACAACTTCTAGTCACACAACAATCACACTTAAATAGCGTATTCAAACCGTATGCAATATTAAGAAGAAAGTGCTACAGTAATGGTTACTGCGAGGTACCTTTTCCTCTCCCTGCTGTAAATAATCTGCGGCCGAAGCCTGTGCAAAAGATAAGGCCTGACTGGGAGGGCCTCTGCAGCCCTGGCTGACTTTGAGGGGAGAAAGGCAGAGAAGGGGTTCCCCATGGGCATTTGTCCTTTGTCCAACCGTTAAATCCTCCTATGATTGCAATTTGCAGGAAATATTTAAATGCCGCTTTTGAAGTTTAAAAGATATGCACCTTTTATACTTTGCCACTAGGAAACGTTGTTTTCTTGTGTTATATTTCAAGTTGCATAATCAAACTTCTGAGAGGCAAATGTTTAATGGGGCGGGGTGGGAACTATCCTCTAGTCCTGCTCCCCCACTCTGCCACTGGTGGGTTCCCACAGTAAATAGCTTCAATTTCCGGCACTGCCTAAACACTCTATGGTTACATCA